>NC_069388.1:75809977-77070477 GCF_027475565.1 Acinonyx jubatus | reverse complement strand
TTGGCCAGAGTCCCGCCAAAGTATGTGCAGCAAGTTTCACTGGCTGGATTTCCCCTTGCGTGAAATAATAAAAGCCCTGGCCAAGGCTTATGAATCTATTTTTGTTTCATTAATATTATTTATTATGTATTTTATTAATATTTTTAGGAGGGACTGTGCTCTCATTTGACCATTTGTAGTTATAATTAATACATTCCGTACTGGTTGTAAAAAGTGTATTTGCATTTAATTGCAAGTCAGGCTAAATTAATGGATATGATTTAAAACAAAACTCACTTAAAATATTCTTGCAGGGAGCAAAAGAAGGGACAGTCCTTGCATTAAATTTGTTTCTGGGTGTCTGTGGTAAGAGGCTTGAGAGGATTGTGTGGGTCTAACAGGAATCGGGTGTGTGTGTCCGAGAGACATGGGGGCCACGCAAGGGGGAGGAGTAAAACCTGGGTAGGGGGAGGGGCAGCCGGGAGCTCCCATCTTTTCTTTAATTTCTGAGGTTACCAGGAGGGGCTTAAGCAAAGTGGTCAAGTCCATCTGCTCCAGGGAAGGTGGTAAAGAAAGGAGGTTAGTGGCAAGAGGGAAGAAGCACAAAGGGAAAATTGTACATTGGGAACGTTGCTCTCGCGGCCGTGGTGTAGACAGACTGGTTTAGCAGACAGAATGATAGATTGTTTTGTCAAGGGTCCCAGGGTGTGCCCTGAACTTGAAGCACTTTGTTTATCTTGAATAGAAAGGGAAAAGAACAGACATAATCGATGTCTAGTTTTTAGGAGCTCGAAAGAGGTAGGAGAACAGAGAGGAGTCGGGGAGGTGGGGGGAGGTGCAGCCCTTGGTTGTGGCTGTCCATTAACAGATGAACTTGGCCGAGGGCCAAGCTTTAGATGAGAGCATGTCAGGGCCCCAGTGCAGCCAAGCCTTTTCAGTGTTTTTTTTTTTTCTTCCTTTTTCTTTCTTTCTTTCTTTCTTTCTTTCTTTCTTTCTTTCTTTCTTTCTTTCTTTCTTTCTTTCTTTCTTAAAAAAAAAGAAAGAAAGAAAGAAAATACCTGCTGACTGTACATCAAATGCTCCCAGGTTTTTGGCTAAAGGCAAGAAAAAAAAAAAAGACACAGCTCAATTTTTTCCCCTCTGAACCAGTTGAGGCCAGTCTTTTGGCTACACACACAGGTTCTATCATCTTTCCTGGCTTGCCATTGGGAAAAAAAGAGTTATGATAACGCCAGTAACCCGAGGGCCTGGGACAGGAAGGGTTCGGTGTGTTCAAGAGACCAGCGTGTGTGAGCGCGTGCGCTGTGGCTAACGTGTGTGCGGAGCCGGGGCGGGGCGTGTGGGCCGGCGTACAGGTAGGAAGTCGGTGCCAACTAATTCCTTTTATTTTTTAATTTTTTCTAATGTGTATTTATTTTTGAGAGACAGAGACAGAGAGTGAGTGGGGGAGGGGTAGAGAGAGGGAGACACCATATCCGTAGTAGGCTCCAGGCTCTGAACTGTCAGCACGGAGCTTGATTGGGGGCTGGAACTCACCAGAAGGGAGATCTGGACCTGAGCCGGAGTCCTTTGCTTAACCGACTGACTGAGCCACTCAGGCGTCCCCAGTCTCCTGCGTACCCACCACCCCCACACCCGCCTCGCCCCGACCTTTTTTTTTTTTTTTTTTTTTAAAGAAGTTAAACTCCTTGCTGGGAAAGACCTGTGAACTAGTCTGTTGGTGGCTGGGAAAGAAAATAACACCCAAGCAAGACCCAGGAAAGGCCAGGGATGGGGGAAAAAAGCGCCCCCATCGGAAGCACAGCACTTGCCGTGCAGGGCTGGTGGCAAACCCATGCGTCTGGGGCTTGTTTTATTCTCAATTATCTTATCTCTTTGGTCTGTTTCTGTGTTTTTTAGTTTATTATGACATTATGCATTCACTTATGAGTGTTGGCAAGCAAGAGTCATCAGCCCAATAACTTCCTGACATTTTTAGCTCTTTTAATGTGCAATCTTTGCCCTCCTGCCACAAGTGGCAAGGTAATTGAATTTCCCTGTTACTTACTGGCGGGAGGCATGTTCTGGTTCCCACCAGAGGAGCTGCTGGCACTAAAGCTGGGTTCATAGAATTCTGCCTAGGGGATACGGGGGCTTCCGAGTGGTTTGGGGGCCTGTCCGAAATGCAGTCCACACAAGAATAGATGTGTTTTTCCCATCACAGACTTGAAAAGGCCCCAGGGTGAACGGCCATATAAAATAGGATAAAATCGTGTTTACTTCCCCAGGCTGAAGCCTCAGCAGGGAGATGGGCTTTTCTTCTCCTTCTCCTGTAGCAAATAGAAACTGGGAAACTTTGGAGGCCTCTGGGCTCATCTCACAGATAACCCCAAACATTCCACAAAGCCCTTAGATGCTTTTTTCACTCCCACCTATGTGTCTTTGTAACCTGCAGGCTGAAAGAGGGGAAATAAGCCCTTAAAAATACATTTATCTCCTTTCATCTCCTTCTCCCCCCATCTTCAGCCTCTGTGAGTACATGAACTAAAATGGTGAAGAAGCGCTGCCATTTCTAGGTGTGTGAGCTTGGGCAGATTTCTTCATCCTCTAAGCTTCCATTTCCTCATCTGTAACATGGGGGGAGCCGCAGGACCCACCACACTGGGGACCTCGTTAGCATTGCAGGAAAACACTTGCCTGGTACCAGGTAAGCACTTGGGAAAAGCCAGTTACTATTATGATTCTGACTCGTGGCTGAGCACTTTTTCTCCTATAAGAACTGGGGTCTCAACCTAGTTCCTCACAGTGTGGGGGTAGCAGGTTGGGAAGAGAGGTGAGCCGGGCAGGGAGAGTTCTAATGGGCTCAGAGCCTCTTTCTGCCTCAGGGTGGGCTCCTGTGGGAACCTGTGGGAAAGGGGCTGTTGGGTGGAAACGGCTGAGAGTAGCCCTTGTGGGACTGGTGAGGTGGGGCGATTGGAGGGGCTTCTCCCCACTGGCAGCTCCCTCAGTGCTTGGCCTCTCTCCCTACAGAGAGGGATGGCGTGTGCTGCATTGCCAAGGGAGGGTACCTGGGTATGTGACATAGTCACTCTGGGTTCCAGTTCCTGCTTCACCACTGACTGGCTGGGAGCGTTGGGGCAAAACGTTTAACCTCTGGGAAATGGAGATAACCCAGGGCACCTCCCTTATGTATGGTCCATGCAACGAGTAAATGAGAGAAAGCACATACATTACTTGCCACCCAGGACACGCTGGCAGAGTTGCCATTGCTATACTATGTATCTGACGCCTTGTTATTCCATCCACAGAAGCCCCAGAAAGGAGATCTTATTAGCCCCATTTGGTAGATGAGGAAATTGGGGCTAACCAAGGGCTAGATAACTTCCCTGAGGGTTCACAGTTATGAAGGGTTTAATCCTTTGGCTTCTAGTCATCATCCTCTGTCACCTCCTCAAAATATTTGCAGCTTTCCGTAGTGGAGCTGGGCACCAGTTGGGTGGGAAGCGCTGGTGTTGGACGGCTGGCCCTCCTGTGGGTTCTGTGGTCAAGTTTTTTAGTCTTCTGGGAAAGAGAAGAATGTTCTCATCCAGTTCCTGGGCGGCTGTCCTGGGCGTATTGGCGGAGCCTTGGAGCTGTTGGAAAGAGTTGTAATGTGAGGAATTCTGCTTTGCAAGTAGTCACTTCTCCATCTGTCCAGAGTAAGCCAGAAATGGGGCGAGGGTCCTGTGAAGAACAGGAAGAAGGTTTCCTATTTGTGTGTGACTTGGTTAGGAGATGGCAGTAGGCTGACCAAGAAACCAAGCTAGGACTTTTAAGGGCTGGTGAACCCCCTGGCTTTCAGCATTTCTGTTCTCTTGTCTCTCTGACGTTCGCTTCACTGACCACACCTTAAAGGGGGTAGGGGGATAATCAGAATTATACTCTGAGGGGGAGAGTATGGGAGTGTGTGTGTGTGTGTGTGTGTGTGTGTGTGAATATGTGTATGTAGGGAGTGCTGGGGGGTTAATAATCTGCTTCTATGAGGTTTTCATTTCTAGCTGAGCAAGTGCTGTGGTAAGGCAAGTCTGGAAAGCATGCTAGGGGACCTGAGAAAATTTTTGAATGGAAACTACAGTCAACAACTCCATATGATCCACATGTGGCTTTCCCTGAGGCAAGTTTTCAAGTGCATGGTGGCCTCCCCCAGTCACTCCGCAGGCTGCTCTGACACCATTAATATTTGCTGAAGCAAGACCTGAGGTTCATTGCAGAGGGATTACATAATGTATTCCGAAACCAAATGTCAGGGTTTTCCTTTAATTACCCATCCTTTTGAATTGGCTGGGCCACCATCAACCACCATTTATATAGTTTCAGAGTCCATTGGGTAGTTTGGAGGCGCCTACTGTGTGCAGAGGTCCCATGGGGGAACTGAAGAGTTGGCTTCTGCAGTGACAAGGGTTGGCTGGGAGTTCTGCTCACCTGGTATGCTCTTCTATTCTATTTGAACCGAGGGAAGTTGTTCAACCAAGGGGTTGTCATCGGCATGGATTCAGGCTGTCTTCTGAGTTGGGGGTAGGGATGGAGGTGGCTGCTGAGAATACATGTGGGTAAAGAACTCCAAGCCTTACGTTTCAATTCTCATGCTGCCCTGGGACTACTGGATCCTTGCTTCCTTGCCCCTTGCCTTTTCCCCTGGTTCTCCACATTGTCTCTACCTGCCCCAGGTTCAGGACCGTAGCGGTATTCCTGATTACCCCAAAAGAGAAGTTCTGAACTTTGTTCCTGGGACTCCTAGATTGAAAAGCAGAAATGATAAAAGGAGTACCATTGCTTTAGAGGTCCTATTTTTCCCCTCCAGTTTTCTCCCCATTCTCTTGAAAATCAGGCCAGCTCTCTGATGGTGGCCTTTCATTTCGTTTTCTTTTTTGGTTCTGCCTTCATTAAGGTAAGCATGAATTTAATGCCCCAAGAGGCAGGCCGGCGACCCTTCAGGCCAAGTGCCTGGATGTGGCAACGCTATAATAAATATTGAATGGTGAGAGCAATGGAAATTTAACAAAGCCATAACTGAGGAGACCGCAGAGGGGCAGCGGACTGGTTAAGAGGCTGTCGGAGGAGCTGGGTAGTATTTCTACTTCAACCTGATTGAAATGTCGACTAAAAATCAATGCTGTTGACTAGTGATAATTTACAACGTTCCCGGTGCTAAGTAGTTCCCCGCTTAAGAATGCGTTGGCTGGGCAGAGATTAGTGCAGGGAGTTGTGTGTGTCACAATGAATCAGACGCATTATAGGTCAGCCCTTTATTTGTTTCATCATGACTTTTACACAGTTGTCATGTAATTTATGGCTGCTTTCACGTTGTCAAACATTTTCATTGCATCTTCTTCTTTAACACACTCCTGACACCGACGCGCTGTCTTGGAAGGCTTGGTATTATTTCATAATCCGAGAGGAGGCCTATAAACCATCAAATTACACTATCTTCGGGCTAATCTAAATGCGCTGCAGATTAAAATCAGAGCTCATTTGTCCCTGATGCAAATTATTAAGTTCTAATTATAAATATCCATTTAATTACCCCATACATTTTTATTTTGCGGACCCTTTTGAGCACTGCTGTCTGCGGGGGGGGGGGGGGGGAGATGCATAGGAGACAATCTGCAGTAATTAATGTACACGTCCCAAATGTAAAGGATAAACATATGCTGCTTTGTTTGGCATATTTATTGATTGATTAGATGTATAGAGACTTTGGCATTGGCACAATCCAAAGTTGAAATCTTTTTAAAAGTGAAAACTATTGAAAAATCTTTCGGGGAAGAAAAAACGAAATAGAGCCAACCAAGAGCTTTCTGCTAGAATAAATCATCCTAAACTATGGGATTTTATCAAATTCTGAATTTGAATCAATCTAGATTTTGTAGAAGTTAAGGGTGAGAGAACTCCTAACTGTTTTGCACCTAGAATATGAAATTGTTATAGAAAAAACTGTAACGTTAAAAAAAAAAAAAAGTCATCCTTTCCATCCCTGTTGCCATTTTCTGCTAGGAAATAACATTATCTGCCTGTAATAGGATGGCAGTCCATTTGAGAGCATTATGATAAACTATTTTTGATTACCAAACAATAAAGTAAAAGAAGAAGAAAGATAAAATAAAAATTTGTAAAGGCCTTATAACTAGATGCTTACCCTTCCATGAAGGCAGTGGGAAAATTACCAAAACAGGTTTGAGGGAGTAAGGATTGAGGTCTCTTGGGATTTTTCATTTTTCTAGAGCTAAATTTTGACTTAAAAATTATTTATTTTTGAGAGAGAGAGAGAGAGAGAGAGAGCATACACATGAGAGTGGGGGAGGGGCAGAGAGAGAAGGAGACAGATGATCCAAAGTGGGCTTGAACTCATGACCCATGAGATCCTGGCCTGAGCTGAAGTCGGACGCTTAACCAACTGAGCCATCCAGGCATCCCACCAAATTTTGACTTTTAATGATAATGGAAAGACACTGGTCTGGGAACCAGTATGCCTGGATTCTAACTCTGAACTGTGAAACTTTGGGTTCCCTTCCCCCTTCATTGGGTTCCTTTCATTGTAGTTTCCGTGTCTGTAGAATGAGTAGTTTGGAACTGGTGGGCCTCTAAGCCCCTGTCCTGTACTAGCATCCTCTAAACACCACAGGCAGATTCCCTGCTTCCTCTTCTAGCTGCTCTTTTCGGAATCTAGTTGGTGAAGGGGGCTCGCCTGCAGATAGGGCAGAATATTTTCTTTATTTGCCTCAAAGATAGGAGCTATGGTGGAGATTAAGTCTTGGGCTTGTGATCCCTTCACAGAAAGCTTAAGAGTAACTTTCAAATTGCTGGAAGCAAAATTGAAGCATGGTATAATGGAATGGTGATAATTCACAGAAGTTTCCAGCCTTACCAGATTTCTCTGTCTTTTAATTGTTGCAAGCTGTTTTTTTTTTTTTTTTTTTTTAATATAAACTCTAAGGAGTGTAATGTGTATTTTCTCCAAGCTTGCTTTTTTGGGCAACTGTAGCTGTGTCAAAATAGAAATACGTTTGACAAAGAAATCAGTTGAATTTAAACAACCAGGTATTTTAAATTCAATTAACCGACTGAATTCAGTGATATTTTGCTTCTTCCTCCCCCAAAAGCTGGTTTCTCTGTATGGACATAGCCTACATATGCTGAGTTCTTGGAGTTACAAATTCTTGCTTGTTAAAGGCATCCGATGCAACATGTTTAGAAGAACTCTCCCTCTGTTAGTGTTGAAGACAGCATAAATTGAGGGAAAATGTTCTTTTTTTATTCATCATGTAGGTAAAAGCATATGGCCTGTTCTGGGACATGTGATCTTTGCAATCCATTTTCTAAACTTGGTGTTTACCACTGACTTTTAGCACGGATGTTTCTGTTTTCCAACTGTCCAGCAAATACCATTTATGCATGGCATTAAATTAGGTATAGAATGATGTTTTCAGAAGCATGCTGATAAACAACATTCAGACTTACCCTTTGGATAATGATTATTTAAAACTTTCTTTTATTATCCCACATGCTAAGAATAAGGGGGAAATGAACCAGTTGTGAAATAACGTGTAGGACACAGGCACTCTTGAGATCTATAGCTTCAATAAAAAAGCAATTTATTTAAATTACTGCCTCTTTAATTTATAATGTTTTGGGGATTTTTATTAGGAGTGCTCTATTAGGGCACTGATAATCAGCTGTTTCAAATTTTGCATACTCTTCTGTCTCAGGCAGAAAAACAAAATAGAACCAAATGCTAAAAAAAACAAACAGGGAAAAGGAAAAAGTTTAGCCCTGACTCAACCCAAAGGAAGATAATGGGCAGACTGAGTGAATGGTAGCCACCCAGAAGCATTACTTTCCCCCCTTCGGTTATTACCTGAAGAGAAAGCACGATAGCATTCACATGCCAAAGAGATAGGCGACAAAATATGTATTCAGATATGATGTTTAGGATTTCATAGCCCGATAGTCTGTCTCTCTTCTCCCCCTACCCTGCATTGTATTGTGCAAATGTATCAGTGGTGTATTGTTAATGTGTGATAGGATGCTACTGCTGGGACAGTCTGGGCTCACTAATGGGGTCAGCTGTGTCACAACGTGATATATGGATTATGTTTACCGTGGCATATTTTGTTTGTGAGCTGGGCTGTGAGATGGGAGCAGATGATAAATGAAGATACCTACAGTTTTCACACTAGGTCCTGTGGTCCAAAGTCTCCAAAACAATCAAGCACTGCTGATAATGGAGAGGTATTTGTGGGGACATAATTGACTTCAAAGTTTTAGATCTCTGGCTGAAGTTTAGGATGTGATAGTCCATTAAGTTAATGTCTTTGCTTAAAGCTCCTATTTGACTTAAATAAATTATTTAGGGTTTATTGCCAGCACCTTGGTAAACTCATGAACCTTCAGGCTAGTTAAATAACTTTCCAGTGGCTTTTCTGTGCCTTCACGATTCATTTGCTTGGGCTCCTTCCTGTGTGTTTATATGACTTCTAAATTTCTTTCTCAAGTTTCAGTGGCAACGAATGATTTCTTACTGGTGAGGTACACCTATAAAAGACTTTTCTCTTTTGGAAAAAAAAACCCAAATATAGTGAAACTATCATCATAAGATATACACCCCCCCACACACATGCTTATATGTATGTACCATACATATGTGCATATATACATACACACATATAATGTGTGTGTAAATATATCTAGTGCTTGTATACATAGTGTGTGTGTGTGAATATATATTTGCATTCTCTCTGTCTCTATACATAGAGAGAGATTGAGAGACAGTAGGAAGATCTTCAGATTTACCATGATTCCATTAAGTTAATATGAAAGTTTTAAAAAGTCATCCATATGAATACTTCTTTTCATCAAATTCTGACTTAGGCAAATCCGTTTCACACTGTTTGTCTCTGAGGATCTGCTATTCACATAGCCCTGGATTGAGGGGCAGAGTTTCAAGTTTAGGGACAACAGTTTCAAGCTGAAATCATGGATGGCAGCCTGCACCCTTGGCCTTCATTGAGTTTAGGAGGCTAGTCTTTCTCTTGGTGGCAGTAACACTTGTTGCCTTGAAGTCCTCTTCTTCACAGTTCTGCCGCAAGTATATTTCCTGACCCGCCTCTGCATCTGGTTAAATGGACTTCAGTAATCTGTGCAGTTACTTCTTACTTATTTTATATCCTGAAAGATATTAAGTCCAACAAGCTTTTACCCACTGAGTCTACAGAGAAAACGGCCAGGCAATTTTTGTTTCAATCTCCGTGTCTCTCTGGAGCACTAGTTCCAGAGGCTGATCAATAGGTTTTATTGTAGACCTCACTGCCTCTAAAAGCATTGTGACCTTATCCTGTCTAAAAATAGTATTTGCTCTTGCCTGCAGAACCTTGACCTGTGAAAACCCATTTGGAACATAACTGACATATCTAGTCAGCTGTATATCCAAGACATGCTCTGTGAATGAATTCTGTGCAGAACTGTCCGGGAGAACACTTTCTTTGAAGAAAAATAAATACCAGTTCTGAACACTGGGAGTGTACCTGCTTGCCTAGAGAGGTGATGGGCCACACAGTGGGGAGTGAGGAAGACTCAGGAACTAGGGAGCTGTTGAGAGGGGTGAGAACCCTCACAGAGGACTCTCAGAGGGTGCATCTGGTCCCCAGTAGGGCAGGGGACTGCAAAGGAACAGGAGGAGTTTGAGCTGAAGTGCCAGGTGGCTTTGAACAAGGTCCGTGACCCTTTTTATAGAGAGTGATTCCCTGAATGCTTTCCTCGGCACCTTTTGTCTTGAACCACGGTAGAAGGGATCCTCCAAAGCAGGACCTAGATGCAAAGAAGTATTTCGGAGTTTAAAGTAACTCCCCTATTTAATGATAAGGAATTATTGTCACTTTAATTTTTTTGGGTGTGATAATGGTTTTGTGGTTAAAAAAGAGGTCTTTATCTTTTAAAAATACATACTGAAGTATTTGGTGATGAAATAATAGGATGTCTGGAATCAATGTAAATAATCCAGTGGGTAGGGTTGGCAATAGGGTTATAGATAAAACAAGTTTGGCCATGAGTTGCTAGTGATTGAAGTCAAATGACTCATACTTGGGAGATGATTTATACCGTTCTCTGTACATCTGTATGTATGTGAGATCTTCCTGAAAATAAAGGTGCTGCCTGACTGGTCAAGAGCAAAATGGCCTTGCCCAATGGATGTTGTTTCTTCACTAAGGATTCAGCTCAGAGGTAGTGATGGAGGCAGGTATCCTTTAGGGAAGAAAGTGCTTATGAGCTCAAATCTTGGAAAGTTCATCGTTAAGGGGATCCTCTTAGAGTCTTCACTGTGCACCGTGCTTCATTCTTCTGGAAGCAAAGGACTGCCCAAATTTGTTTTGGCATGTGAAGAGGAGTTGGAGCTGGAGTTGAATTGAATTCTGGCACCAGTGCCTCCTTTCTTGGTGGGTGTTGGGAAGAGCAGGTGGGAAGTGCCCATTTGCCTGGTAGTGCCGAGGAAGATAAGGCTCTTGGGCCTTCCTGTGGCCATCAAGCTCTGGCTATTTGAGAAAGATGGTTTGCCTGAGAGGAGGCTGGCCGTGCTCTAAGGGAGAAGGGGACCGAAGCCCAGCGGAGAGAGTGCTGGGGCACAGCCTCTGGAAGATGGGAGGGCGCAGGGCAATGGTGGAACCGCTGTAAAGGGGCATTTGTTCTGTTTGGCAAAAGCCAGGGCTGTCTCAGCTCAGCTTGAAAGCAAGGTCACTGGTGGGCTTCGTGCGGCTGGACACACATTGGAGCCGGGGTGGGCCTGGTCTCTGGCGCGTCTGCCGCCTGGAAGCTGAGAGCAGCCTCACAGAGCCATTCTCAGGCACAGGCCCCTCTGCTTTCACAAAATGTCCGTTCCTGCTCACTTCATGCAGAGGCTATTATTAGCAAGTGTCACTCGGTTATCTGAGAGTGGCGCTTTTAGCTGCCATCGAAGTGCCTGACACTTGGGTTTACAGCAGATTAAATTAAATTTTAGGCTGGTTTGGCTTCACTGGCAGTAGACAATGGGACCAGCTGTTGTAAAAATGTAACCTGGCACCCTCAAGAAACTATGTGAGTGCGCAGGCGCTCAACGCATGCACCTGTGGGAGTTCTGAGCATGCAGGTGGCTCTTGGGCAATTAAGGACCTGACAAGCCACCATTGTGGGAATGGGGAGAGGGAATGGGGTTGACCACTGGGTACACCTCCATTTTCTCTTCTCCGCATTTCATCCCTTCCCAAAAAACTGTTTGTTCAGACAGATTGTTTCTCCATCTTGGTTTCATTGTGCTTGTTGACAGAAGGGAGTGTATGAAGCTGGAATAATCTTTCTGCTGTTTGCACATCCATGTCACTGTTTTTCTGCAAAGGGGTTAAGTTTGCATGAAAACACCAATGGGAACCAACGGAAGGGTGTAGGTGATTTTGGGCTCATTCCAACATGGTGACCGAGTTGATGTGATGGCTGGTATAGGCAGAAAGTCTGGCTGCTCCCCTGTCCTGCCTTATACCTCAGACTCCTGTAGGTCCAGCAGGTTGCGGGGAAGTCTTCTCTTCCAGAGGCAAATGTCTTTGCTTTCCTTGGCACTTGGTGTGCTTGTGCCTGTGAATTTGGGACCTTTGTGCTTCTACTATTGAGTCAGAGCAAAATCGTGTACGTCAACATCACTTATTTAAGATTCTTCAGAAAACTGTGTGGATAATTTCTCCTTATAAACAGAACACAAATGTGTACGTTGTTGCACCGAAGGGCGATGCTCTTTATTTTTATAATCTGGATTTTAAAAAACTCTGCGGCACTCGATTTCCTCAGACTCCAGAATTTATACTCACTGATTAGAAATGCATTATGCAAATAATTCAGTTTACATATCCAAATACTGTTTTGCATCATTCACACCTCATGTCTTGAAAAAAAAAGTGAAATTTTCCTCAAAATAAACAAAACCTGCAGAAGAGTTTATTGTAAGGGTGAAAATTAGAGAGGCACCCATTTGCCTGGGAACTTTTGAGGAAGATTCTAATACTTGTGCGTACATAATCTTGCAAAGTTTTTTTTTTCCTTCTTTTTTGGCTGCTATGCATAGGACGTGCCATTCAAGGTATATGATGTTATCTTTGGCTTCCTGAATTTTTCAATGTTCAGAAAAAAGCAGTGGCTACATCAGATCCATATTTGTGCATATGTACATACAGCCATAAGTGAAAAGTTAAGTGGAGGAAATTGAAGGAGATACAAAAATTGCTTACCAGTGACATGGTTTTGCTGCTAGAGAAAGGGGAAAGGAGGGAGATGAAAACTTTTGATAACTCTTGTCAAGAGAGAGTTAACTAAGCATAGCCATGAATGCTTCAGTTCCAGATTGGCAAATGGCAAGGCCCTGCAAAAGTATCTCTGCTTTCAGTGGGTTTTTATTGTCATTGGAGTAATTCAGGGGAATACAGGATGTGACCTCGAGGCCTTGTCTTTAGAAGCACATTCCCAATGCCCACGTGAATGTCTAAACCAGTGGCTTTGACCTCATGTGTCAGAACAGAATTGGCGTCAGAAATCTGCCCAGGATTCCAGTGGTTCCAGCCTCACTCTCTGGGGCGGTTAACCTACTGCTGTTGCAAAGCCTGTCAGATTTCAGGAGGAATTTCCCTCAGAAGGAAGGAAGGATGGCAGGAAGGGAAGCAGGCAGGCGGGAGGGGACCTTGCCTTTTCTCTGTGGTCTGAGTGCCGTCATCTTTCTCAAACGATGCTCCACACCCATCTCCCCTAACAGGTTACAGACACATTTTTGGCACCGCATAAAGTAAGCGTTCCAACATGTTTTTAATCTTTAACTTTCACGTCGTTAAAAGTCTGATGTACTGACTTTCAGCTGCCTGCAGATAGTTCAGGGCACAGCACCTGACAGGTGTAATGTTTTGTTTTATGTCTCTCAATATGGAGGTTATAGAATCAAAAACTCTGCGAAATGCTTTAAAGATGTTGATATCCGTATGCCAAACTCTCATGGTCCTTAGGTTCTTTCTTGCCCCACTTTCACACCTACATTTTTTTTTGTAGCCTGTATTTGAAAGGGGCTCTTGGTGTACGTGGGAGACAAGAAATTTCTTGGTTTCGTGTTACCTACCAGAGGGTCAGGACTGAGAAATCCCACTTCTCCTCATTTTTTCTCAAGGGCTGAGAGATATGTCCTGTAGCTCTTTCAAAGAACGAACTTTCCTTTTGTTGTGGGTCATAGGGAGACAGATTTGGTGGTACTGTGGCTGCGGGTCTGAACTCAAATGATGGAAGGCCAGGGACAAGTAACCCCGTGAACTACCGCCGTGAACAACCGCATCCTGATCTTTGCCCATCGAGCAGCGGCATATTGATGGGTCCGTCCAGCTTGACTGGAGCATGAATAGTAACTGCTGGGTCCTCGGCATGCCCCATGGCACCTCCTTTTACATTCTGGTTCTGGAGGGACTTTTAAAGGAACTGGGTAATGATAAGTGGGCTCTTAAAATCTCCTCAGCGTTCTCTGATGGGTTTCTGTGTCGTCTCTCACCCGCCCCTGGTGGGTGGTGATTCTCAGATTGAGTGCGATGCTTCTCGCCTTGCCCCCCCCCCCCCCCCAAGTCTGTGTGTGTGAGAAACTGACATTCTCATGTGCGATGGCCTCCCATGTGCTGTTTCTGGCTGGCCCCACCTCCTAGTCTCCACTTGAGTAAGCATATTGAAATTCAGGTGAATCAGGATGTCGTTTTACAGGAATAATCTTGAGTCTACTCTAACGCAGACACTTTACAACATAAATACATTTTATTAATACTTAAGTAATAACAAAATTATTGGGACTCGCTTCATGCTGGGCTGCAGCACACCCATGTGGAAGTAAAGGTCTGATCCACTGCCTTCCTTATACAGTTGGGGAGCTCTGCGGACCTTGATGGAGGGAACCAGACAAGAGTTGAGGCCCAGCCTTTTTGGAGGAAGTCTGGAGAGAGAAAACCTAGGCCTAATTTTGCTTTTTCACATTAACATAGCTAATATTTTTAAAGTGTTTTTTAAAAAATGCCTCCCTTTCCCTAAAATTGAGTCTTAGGGCAAAGCTCTTGTTCCTTGCTGACCAGAGTATCTGAGCAATCAGAGAATAAAGTACAGGTTTTTGAGTCTAATTTCCTTCATGAAAGAGGGAAGTAAATATTTACTGAGCATCTTCTTTGTAGACATAGAGTCATGAAGTCCTAGCATCTACCCTCTCATTATACAGACGAAGAAGGTTGAGGCTGAGGAGGGGCGATGATGGGCCTGAGGCCACTCACTAGGCAGTGATAGAATTGGCACAGAGCCCAGGCCTCACACCCTCACCCTGGCTCGCTCTACCAACTCATATAGCCTCTCCTCACCCAGCGGGACCCAGGGTGACCCTCCTGTGCTTCTGCCGAGAGACTCGTGCTGCTTCTGGTGCTTTTATGTGTGATGGCTAGAATGCTTTCCAGAACTGGAGCTTTGCTGAGAAAGACTCCAGAGAACGGTCCTGTGCTTTGCCCTTTCCTCACGGCCTCCTTCTTTCCCTGCCCTGTTTTGGTCAGGCTTGCCTGCCATGTTTCCTGATGGGGCTCACACAGTGTGGTAGTTCTGAGGTTTGCACAGTGTGCAAATGGGGCAGCTTGGCATTTTTATCCAGATCACTGGACATGGGGTGGGAGGGTGGAGCTGGGGTGGTGGGGGAACCTGTACCTTGTCAGTGTTAGACGGGTCTCGAGAATTGACCAGCTCAACCTCTTCCTCCTCCACATGTGTTCTATTTTTAAAGACATCTCTCAATAGCAGGAAATCCTTCCTTTTGTCTACCTTAAATCTCTTATGCTTCAGTTTAAACCCATTTCCTCTTCATTCCAAAGAAGACAGAGTATCTCATCACCAGCTTTGGGCTGAAACCCCTCATGTTTTACAGTTCTTTGCTCTGTTCCTTGCCACTTCTCCTTCCTGAATATTCCTGAATAACCTCTGTTCCCTGAACTTGAATTCATGGATCTATTGTCTTTTAACCTGTTTATCATTTCTGTACTTCTCTTTAGAACCTCCTGGTTCTAACCTTCCTGGATCTTTTACTCAAACACTGGTCTGATTACTGTGCAGTGCACTGGCCAGATACTTTAGTGTTTTGCACATTCCTTACTCTGAGACCTGCACTCCGGTACCTTGCTTACTTTTTAAAAAAGAGCCTGGTGTCCAGGAGGAGTTCTAGATCTTCTTCAGCCATCTTTGAGTGCAATTAAACTTTCACTCCCAACTGTATTGAAGCCACATCTCTCCTTTTCCAGACTCTCCTCTCTGTCCTTGTCCCTACTGAACTTAGTTCTCCCCTGGTGTCCCAAGCCCCGTGGCCACCTCTCTGCTTCACCTGGTGACAGGGGGTTATGATCCTGCCTCTTGGCTCCTCTCCCAGTGACAACTTCATGGAGACTGAGAAATACAGTGAGTGGCTTTTCTTGCCTCACTTGCTGCTGGTGAGAGCTGTTCATAACTTTCCGCTGACATCTGGAGAACGTAGGCTTTGGGGAGCAGAGCCCAGATTCCCTGGGAGCCAGCAAAGCCAAGGCTTTTTTGAGTTTCCAGCACAATCCGTGTTACAGTAATAGGAATTGGTCATTGTGTTTAATAGTAAAACAGAACCTAAGTGCACACGAAAAGCACATCCCTTCTGTGTGCTGGGGTGAGGAGAGGTGACAGCGAGTGTGTAGGATGATATGAAAAGCATTACGGACATGGGAAAGCATTTCAGAGCACACAAACATGGCATGAGTAATGGCAGGCTTATAGCCACGAGGCTAGATTTTCAGCCCTGCCTCCCTTTTATGTACCCTAGTTCAATCAGGACGTATATGGAGTGGTGAGAAGAGGGGTCGCCTGCCCTTCAGACTGCAGGGCATTTGTAGCACAGGACCGTTTCGTGGGTGTAGGCCCGGCAGAGCCCAGAGAACAGCCTCTGTCTGGATCTTTCTCAGACTGACTTGTTCACTTCCCGCTCTGCCTAGCCCAGAGGTGATTCGGTAATCCCCACGGTATGACCTCACAGTGGGTTAAGTGGCTTGGGAACTTTAGCCTTCAGTCTCAAGTCAGGAGCACAAATAAGGAAGCTGGGAAGTTGAGTGATCAAGAGTCGGTCGGCAAGTCCTGCATCCATTTCAGACCCTGCTCCCAGGTGCCCCGCTCTTCACCGCCACATTCTCCTTGCCTGAAAGCACTGGGCTGTGCTTCGAGGAATAAGGAGGTAGCCTGGTCCCACACACATGCCGAGTGCTTGCTGCTGTGTTTGCCTTTCCCTGAGCTGGGTGGCTCCAAGGCCACTTCCCCAGCTAACTAAGAATGTGTGAGTGGGGACCCAGCAAAGGCCTGACCCCCATCAGGAAGTGGCTGCAGCCCCTCTGCTCCCTTTGGTGGAGGTATCGCCCTGGGATTAGTGAGAGGGCATCGGTAGTATTCATATGGCCTCCTGGGGGTTGGTATTTTCTACTGCCAAAACCATAACCGTTTTGAAGGCAGCGATCGGGTTTTATTTTTTGTATTTTCATGTCTCACATAATGCTGGTCTATAGATGGCGTTTAGTTCGTACTTTGTTCTGGCTGATTAATTGAAAATTGAAAGGCCAGCATTTCGATTGGATTCCTTGGCTCCCTGTTGAGGAAAGGTGCAGAGGCTAGGCGAGTTTACCTTCTTCTTTCTCTCTGTGGACAAGCTGAGAAGGGGTTGGGATGGGTACGATGCCTTTGCGGCCTTCACCTGCAGGCGCATTTTCTCTTGATGGAGCCGCGAGCTCTTTGTAGCTCTGCCCCTTCTTACCTGGACTTCGGTGTGGGGGAGGCTCCTCAGGGCTGGGCCAACCCTGAGGAGGGCAGCTAGGGCTACCCTGGGAGTGTGGGTAGCTGGGAGCATAGCCTGTGTTCAGAAGGGAGTGAGTCCTGCTTTTCTTCTGGTAGCTCTGGCTGATGCTGGGTTGGGTTTAAATGGTGATATTCTTTCTTTCTTTTTGTGTATATGTATGCAAGACCTTTGATATTTGAGTAGGGAAATCCTCTCTAATGCATGGAATTCACAGACTCCGGCAGTGTGTTACCCTTTTCAGTGTGTTGTGAAGAGAGTCATCCAGACCAACTAGATTTATTTGTACAACTTTGATTTCTTTCATAAGAAAAAAATTCCAATTTACATTTATGTTTAGATGGCCTGTTCTCTGAGTCTCAGGGCTGTCCAGAAGTGGACTGCTCAGCAGGGCCAGGCTCAGCACTGCTGTCCCATCAGTGGCCAGGGTGCCTGTGACCTCTCATGGTACTGGAGGTGGTCCAGCATGAGAGCACTCCTCTTGAGAACCTTCGGGAGCACTGCTGGCTGGAAGTGCTCTTGGGGAAGTCTAGGAGGAAATGTCTTGTGTGGCCAGGAGTTCCGGTGCTCTGCCTCTGCCTACCTGCCTGCCTGTCTTTCTCAGGCCAGGCTGCCTTCCTAACTCTCTTCTCCCCACCCACCCTCCTCCCCTCCTGCTCCTTCCCCTCCCCTGATCTTTCTTTGGGCATTTAGGAGAATTCAAGATAGTGGATCTAGAATCCAAGTCTTCACCACAGGCCAGAAATCTTCTTTTCCATAGAGGTGCCTGTCTGTGGAAGGCATTGAGTCTCTGGCCTGTTGAGATAATGGGTCTCCTGCTCATTGAACTCCAAGGTGTTTATAACACAGGACCCCTTTGTCAGTGTTGACCCAGCTGTGCTCTCTTCTAAAGCTGGGTCTTACTTCTGTTTCCCAGATACTGGTATGATGGGATTATTAGTTGTGGCAGGAGGCTTTTTCTTTTTGTTTTCCTCCGCAGTGGCCAGGGATGAGTTGGTTCCATTGTGGATGGGAGCAGGCAGCCAGCCCTTAGAGGGAGGTGGGATCTAGAAGGGAGAAGGCAGGATAGGGAAGGTCCTGGCAGAAATTGAAGATAAGCTCCAACAAGAGAGAAGAAACAGGAGTTCTTGCTAGAGACAGAGCCAACACCCATCTCTGGTGAAGGTGCCCCTATGGGTGCTTGGCCTTAGGGCACCTGGACTGTGGCTTCTTCAGTGTAGCCTCAAGGGGGGCATGGAAGCAGCATGTCCCTTACCACCTGGCCTTGAACACTCCTGGGGACTGAGCCCAGGGGGGCAGGAACTCCATTTAGTGCCACCCCTAGCATGAAATTCCTTGTCCCACATTCCACCATCTTGTCATGGTGTCGACTGCATAGACTGGGGACTGGAGCATGATAGGGGGTGCCTCAAACCTAATTAGCTTGTGAGTCCCTTACTCTCGCCATCCTCCTTCCAAGGGAGAGCATTTCAAAGAGTTGTGTTGGGTGGGAAAGACAAATTCACCACCCCTCAAGGCTTGGTGGCCCGTGGAGTTTGGTGCTGGTGGGGCAGGTCCTCGCTATCCCTGAAACTCTTCTTAAACGGTGACTGTCCGGTGGGCCGCCCATACGTTGCCTCTCTCAGGGGTAACTAGAGGTGGTGGTGTGGTCAGATGTGACTTGTGAGCTGTGCCCTGAGGTGTCTGTTTTTGGGTAAAATTCATCTCTGCGGTGGCTAAGTGGTAAAATGCCTTCCTCCTGTGTCATCCGAAAGGACATCATGTGGGTGGGCAATGTGGTCAAGTGTACTCCTTCACTTTAGATGTGTGTTGCAGTAAAACCTGCCTGTTCTCCTACCCCTCCTTCAAGGTGACTCATAGTTGAGAAGCTGAAAGAAAATAAGCCATCTTCACCAGACTGTGAACCTCTCCAGGCACTGAACCAATCTCAAGTGATGGGGATGCCCTGATGCCTACCTCACTGAAGCCTCTTAAATTAGATAAACAACATGGAGTTCTTCAGGGCTTTTGTTTTCACAGGGCCAAAGAATTAGAGCTGAGGGGAGAGGCAGATACCATCTAATCTCATTTTGTAATTCAACATGTGTTTATTGAACACTTGCTCTGTGCCCAGCACTGTATCAGGTGCTAGACCTGCAGAGGTGAGCAAGACTAGGCAAGTTTCCTCTCATGAAGGGTTCTCATTTGGAAGATGAGTGTGTGTATAGGCATGGGGGACAAATTCTTTCTGCCTGAGGGTCAGACACAGACATGCAGCCCAAAAATGGAAAGCCCACAGGCCAGGAGAGGACAAGGGACTGGTCCGGGCCACCTAACTATTTAGCACAGCTTAGCCACCATCCCGATTAGGTTTTCCTGAGTCCCCAACCCATAGTTTTTCTAGCACGTCAAGGGGCTGCCTTTGGCTACTCAACATTTATAGGCGGGGATCTAGGTGCCTCTGAATTGCCCCCTTTAAAGCATCCTGCATAAGTAGGCTTCCTCTTCTCACAGCTCCCCAGGAAAGGTTGAGCATAAAGCTTCCTTTGCAGCTCCCACTTCAAGTGTTTCTTAGCCTTCCAAGTTGTCTGGATAGCGTTGTGGCCCCAGGTCGCTGCACACATATTCATTTGGAAGGCCCTGAGACACTTGTGTATCCTGGGAAGACTTACTGTATCTTTGGCCCAGTTAGTACTAAGCACTGAGCCATGTCCTTTCTAAGGCATTTGAATGCCTGTCCCAGTTACTGGCAGGCCAGCTTGGTGAGTTGGGGGCAGTGAGTGAAGCACCTCATATTCTTATTTATTTGTTTGTTTTGAAAGAAAATTCTCACTCCCTTTACCGTTCTTCCTGTTCTTTTGCCTCCATGGAAACAAAGTGCACAAAGCTTGGAAGAGAATTAGTGACACTCCTCCCCACCAGTGTCTTATATTACGAGCTTCTTCTGTGCCTACTGCATTTTCAACTTATTACAGCTTTTCTGTGGCTTGGAAAATTCGTTGACTGAGTGATGATTGTTTTCATGAAACAGTGCAACTTGTAAAGCAATGGTTGTCATTAATAGTGCAGTTATGTAGAGAGTAGCTCTTTAAGCCTTCAGTTTCAAATCAGATTAGCGCTCTGTTAACTTAAAATAGCCCCAAAAAAGAAGAAAGAAGAAAAAAAGAACTGTCGGAAATCAGAGGGAAATATTAGCATTATGAAACATGTTAACAAGTGGCCATTAGCACTTTATGTCTGCATGAATAGCATCTTTAAGTGTTTTATTGGTAACAGAATAGAGTGGAGTCACATAGAATGGCATTACTTTTCAAATTGGCAAGTTCTTTTAATTCAGACTTCTCCTTGTTATTGCCTACTGGGGAGCATTTATTCACCTGTCAAAATGTACACCAGGGTGGGAAAAGGTACTTTAGCTGTTCTGGCTGATCCCGGGCTCTCAGGTGTAAGGGATTTGTCCCTTTACCATGCCTCCCCCCACTCCAGCAACCCTCCCCACCAGCAGGAGGGTGAGTCTGAAAGCGCAAAAGGTGATGAGTGATGCTATGGAGGAAGTGGTTCAGTGCTATGTAAGTATGTGGCCATATGCATCTCAGTGTGCCCAGGCAAGTGGCTGGCTGCCACGAGGTGTGTGTGCGGATCACTGAGCTGGGGGTGCTCGGAAGAGCTGCTGGTGGTGGGCTCTTAGCTTCTCCTTCCGGAGGCTCCTTTTAAGCCTTAGGGAAAAGACTCCACTTCGGTCTTGACTGGCCTCTCTCAAGAGCCCCCTCTTCCCCATTCGTTTCCCTTTCCCAAACCAGCTGGACCCCTCTATGTTATAATGCAAAATGCTGTTCCCTCTGGGCCTCAGGGCCTGTGGGGAAAAATGGAATTTGGCAGAAACTCAAACTCCAAAGCCCAAGTGATCCCAGGTCTGGCTGCCTGATGGTTTTATAGATATGGCGTTGAGTGGCCTCCTGGCAGTTAGGGATTCTGGAGGTTCCCTCCTTCATTTTTCAACACATTTTTTTGCAAACTTGCCATGTGCCAGGAACTGTTCTTGGTGTTGAGCACATAGCAATGATCAAAGCATTCAAAAATCCCTGACCTTGGGGTGCCCCCATTTTAGCTGGGGAGACAGATAGTAAATGAATAAAAATATGAATTATATAGTGTGTCAGAATGTGATCAAACTGCTTTGGAGAAAAGTAAGGCGGGGATGAGGGATGGGGAATGTGTGGTGGGCACACTTTAAATAGGATGGTTAGGGATGGCCCCACCGAGAAGAAAGGCTCCAAGGAATGAGACAATCGGCCATGTGGATTTCTGGGGGAAGAGAGTTTTGAGCCAAACAAATAACAAATGCAAAGACCTTGTGCATAGTCTGCCTGGTTGTTGGAGGAGGAGCAAGGGGCCCTTGCGGTCTGAGTGGAAGGTGTAAAGGAGGTGGGTGGGAGCTGAAGTCCAAGGGACAAGAGACCAGTGCCTTGCTGGCCATCGTGAGGAGTTTGGCTTTGACTCCAAGGGAGATGGAAGCCACTGGAGGAGTGGCATCATGTGACTTAGGTTTCTAGAAGGTCACTTTGGCTGCCTTTTGAGACTTGTGTAGGGGGAGGTGAGGCAGAAGCATTCAGGAGGCTTTTGCCCGAATCCTGGCCATATGATGGCAGTTTGGGCCATGGGGATGGGCATGTGAGAGGGGGCTGGATTCTGGACACATTTTGAAGGTGAAACTAACAGGATTCACTGACAGATTGGACGTGGGGTGTGAGGGTTAGAGGAGTCAAGGTGGACCCTAAGATGTTTGGCTTGGTGACTGAAAGGATGGAATTGCTGTTTACTGGGATAGGGAAGGCACTGGGAGGTGTCTGAGAGGATGGAGGTGCTTGGGCCAAACTGTGGGGCTCCCCTTCCTCTTCCACTTAGGGCCACAGGTGGCTGTTAGACTGTCCTGCTCAGGAAGCGTTGGGAGGGAAGGGAGTGTGGCCCTCATGGGGCAGTTGGGAGACCTCCAGTAGATTGCTTGTAGCTGAGATGACTTAGGCCAAGCTCTGACTTGTAGTTGTTTAGAAAAGGTGCTTTTTTTGAACTGTTTTATTCAGTTTCTTTCTCTATTGTTCATTAGCTACCAGAGACAACTTGATCTTTTGACTCAGAAATATGTGCTTTGTGTCTTGCATTTCTTTCCTGTAGCTTGTTTTCTCAGAGCTCAGGTCAATCACCAGGGGCTGCTGGTGAACCATGGGATTTGGAAATGGGTATATAAGCTGCATCTTTCCCTGGACTTCACCCTCTCCAGGTGCTGGAGGATTATCAGCACCTCTAAAGAGTCCTTTTCTGAAGATGTCTCCGTGGCTCTGCTGTGCCCAGATCTGCCATTCCGCCCCGGCTTTGGAATTTCTTATGGAAATCTGTTGTCCTCCTTTCCATAGGTCCTCCTCCTCCCTTTCCCCATTCCTGGAAAGAAGTTGGCTGGCAGATAGAGTGTTTTTCCTTGAAAGGAGAGAGGAGAGCCCTCTAATGGAAAAGTAAAATAATTCTTGGAATTCTTATTACACCCAAGCTAGCCAAAGCTGAGACCAAGTAAATTATTTGGAGGTAATTTGCAAGGGCCTGAATCAAACAAATTGCTTTCTTGCACTGACCTCAGCTTGATTCTTTAGAGCAAAAGCTGGCAACGTTAAGAGTTCGGTGAGAAACAAGAGTGAACGTTTTTTTCTGAGTCACTTTTGTGTTGAGGGCATCTTCTAGGCTTTAGGGCTCAGAGGTGAACATCTTTTGCCAGCAATAGGTTCCTTATCATAGGTGGTGCTCCTTTGCCCTCAAGTATCAAAAGGCCTCAAGTAGCAGCGTTTTGAGCAATGAGTTTAATGTCTATCAAGTTAGCCTTAGTTTTCTCTTTATCTCTTCCAAGGTGCTGGCTTTGCTACATGTAGCACAGCTCATTCTGGAATACTAGGTGGCTCAAGGGAGAAGCCACAGAAGAGTCTAGTCTGCCAACTTAAAGGTCCAGCCTGTTGTCAAAGAGGCTCTAGGGGAAATCCAAAGGTCTCCAGCCTTTCCCATGGTCCTAGATATGGAAGCACCAGCCTCTTCCTGAATCAAGTGGAGATGGGTTCCTGACATCTCCCTCCTCATAGCTATGCCCCTTCTTGACCACTTTGCTGAAGTGCTTGAGATCCTTTGCCTACCAAATATATCCTTCCCATCCTGGAGGAAAACAATGTCCCCTTTAGAAAGGGAAAAGTCCAACACAGTTCCACATTCACTGTTCCACAAACTTACAACTGCATTCCTTTACAAATGTGTCTTGGGGATGTTTGTCTCACAGCAGCTGGCAACTGCCTCGTTTTTGACAATGTCAGACTCAGTGGCTAGGCTGCCCTGTTGGCCCCTTTTGCTACTGCAGGGAGAATGGCCTGAGACATAATTCTGTGTCCCCCAAGAAGCGTCTCTCTGGCTCCTCTTTCACATCAAGCCTTGTCTGCCACATTCTAAAACAAGTGTGGCTGAGTTTGAGTTTCATCCTATTTTTTATTTATGTAATTTTTGGTAGTCGTTGTTTGGATGGGGGGTTGGTAGATAATCCTAGGGTAGTTAGCATGTTAGGTTGGCTCTTTGAGATGAACTACTTAGCTTTTGCTCAACTACTTTTGTTTGTGAAATAAAGGGCAGCAAGCACCACGACCTGAGAGAATCTTAGGTTTATTGTGATTTCTTTTTTGTGTTTGTATATGCCCTGCTCAGTTAGGGTATTACCCGTAACCCCATAGGAACTAACACCGAAGGCCATATGATTTTATTTGATTTTAAAGCTTTAGAAATCTGCGTGTGTAATATGTCTTTTGCGATTTTTTTTTTGTTCTTTAGCTTTAGAAAGTGTAATAATAATCCATTATAATTATCCCATAGTATGCTGTCCTTTGTTACAGGAGCACTGGATTAGTGTGAAAACGTGTCCTGTATACAGTTTCAACAGCTTGATTTTGCTTCTTCCTTCCCCCTTCCACCCCCCTCCCTTTTCTGTCTTGTGCTATTTGGAAGACAATTTCCACATTTCTGCCATATGTCTTAGAAAAGCTAAGGACTAAGAGGCAGTAGCAGACTTAGGACAGCGAGCTTAGTTCAGGTGGGGAGGCAGCCCTGTATGGCAGAGACTGTTATGCAGACAGAGAGCTTTTCAAACAGCTGCATTGGAAATAGTGCTTCCCCTTCCCTGCCCTCTTTCTTGAGAGACTCCCAAACATCTGAAAATGCAAAAGCACTTCACCAGGTTTTAACTTTTCTGGCTCAAACAGAAGCAGCTTCAAATCAACAAGAGCATAGCAGTCTTTGTATATTTTGTAGACATTTTTTGAGCTTCTTAAGCAAAACAGGCCCTCTCTTTTCTTCCTTTCTTTGCATCCTCCTTTCCTTCCCTTCCTTTCTACCTTCTCTCCTCTCCTCTCCTCTCCTCTCCTCTCCTCTCCTCTCCTCTCCTCTCCTCTCCTCTCCTCTCCTCTCCTCTCCTTTTTCTTGGTGCCTTGTTTTGCATTCTGCTGAACTGGAAGAGTGTTTAATCCTTGGCCTCCTGTCTGTTGAGATATTATGTTTTTTTAATAGTGCTTGTTTATGACTAAGGTCAAAGACAGTATTTCAGAACAAAAATTAGAGTTAGTTCATAATTGAGTACATATGTATGTAACTGTTTATTTTTATAGTTTGCTAATTTATTTTTAAACCGCTCAGTTATGCCAACATGTTTATTGCTCTGTTCATCACATGCCTTACCAGTCAGGGTGTTAAAAGGCACATGCTTTTCAATAGTTTGGATCCCAAGTTAAATTAGATAATGCTATCAGGTAGCAATTTAATTACATTAATTGAACGTTTAGGCGGAAAGGTAGTTTTGCAGAGGCTATAATGAAATAACATTTATAAGTACCCATGTATAAATCTCAGCATTATAGACATGATTTGAGGTTGCTGACAGAAAAATGGATATATATCGGGCGTTTAGGAGGAAACGTGAGGGGGCTCTATCAGCGGTGGTGAATGCTGCCTTCGCAATTTCGGAGGCTGCTGGGCACGGCCATTTCCTTCGTTTCCTTCGTGAGCTGCCTTTATCATTAGTCTTCTGAGCAGAGACACACAAAGGCACTTGGGTGTGTTTGTATAGCCAGGGCTTTCCTGGGAGGCAGCATGCCAGCTTGGGCTGGCTCACTGAGCCTGAAAAGACAAGACACAGTCTAGTGAGGTCTTTGTCACCTTGGAGGGTCGAGGCTTGGCACATTTGGCTTTATCTCTGTGCACTCCCAGCCGGCTCTATCCGGGATCTGAGGAAGGCTGTCTGAGGGTTCCAGGGGATTTTAACAGACTGGAATGGAAGCCACTGACAGAGAGAGCCCTGGGGCATGAGATGTGGCAAGTCAGCCCACAGCTCTTGCCCATGAGGGTGGCTTCCTATGACGCAAAGGGAGTTAATTAAATGAGGGGGCCAGAGCCCCAGTCCGTGGTCAGCTGCCTTCCCTCCATGCCCTTGGACAGAATGGGAGCGTTGGCATTTGGGTAATATGACAAGCTGTTTGGGGGCCCAGGTGTCCCCTCCCACCTCTCTGATTTCGTGTGGTGGGTGTCAAATGGTGGCTAGCAAAAAGGGATTTTTAGGTGTGCTAACAACAGATTCTTAGCCTCTGAGTAATTCATTGTCCTCTGACACCATCTGCTTTTACCCCAGCTGCAGAGACTAGTGTGGTGGCCCGTATGCCCCGCAGCACCCTTTGTGGGTTATATTTACTGAATGCCACCCTGCCTCCCTCACAGTGTCTGGCAGATAAATCAGGTGGGTCTGCTATTGCTCCCGGGTGTTCTCTGGATGTGAACTTTCTCTGCTCACCGTTGTTTTGGGGGACACCGGCCCCCTCCCTCAGGTGGAATTGTTCCTGGCCGTATCTGTAGCCCGCCCTTCCCCTTGGGAGGCAGCCACGAATGACTTCATCTAAAATTAAAGACCCAGATGGAGGATTACCCTCCTCATCACAGACTGGCCATGTTGGGGCCTTGCCTCTGGGAGGGAGGGGTGGATGGGACACGTTGTAGTTTCAAAATACTCTTGCTTTGGTGGCCAGAAGGTCTCAGTCCACTGAAAGAGAGCTGAGGGAGCTGGGAGGAAGGGTGGGCAGGTGTGCCTTTGAGGAGAAGGAGGTCTGCTGGTTGGGACAAGAAGGTAAAGGAGGGTTGATCTGGCCCCCAAGGGAAGGACAGAAAAGCTCTCATTCCTGGTTGCAGATGCAGTGTTTGTCCAGCTGAAAGCAGCCCCACTTGGTTGACTACCCGATGAGTGATTTTCCCCAAGTTGACAGCTGCTCCAACACATTTCACCTGCAAGTCCTGACAAAGTGGTGTGCTCTTTTGGGGCTGTTATTACTGCAGTAGGCATTTGGAAGAATCTGGAAGAATGGGGTTCCAAGGGACGACCTTGAAGCAGTTTTTGAGTATCTGTTCCTTCCCTTCTTGCCAACCCTGTAGCTTTTTTGTTTGGTTTATGAAAAACCGGACCCATCCCTTTTAAACATCCACTGTGCTATTAATAATGTGAATAGAAATTAAATTACAGTATGTTTTTATGGTTCTGGAAAAGCCCTTTGAGGAGCACTGTCGGATATGAGCCTAACCTCATGAGTGACCTTGTGAAGAGGCAGGAGAGGTGGTATGTGAAACCCAGAGAGGTTAAAGAGCATGTCTGATCTCACACAGCTACAGGATGGACTTAGGGTTCAGACCCAGGCGTCCCCCCTCCCGGCTCTCCATCCGTTCCACAGCCCGCCCACAGGGCAGACGGTTGGGGCTTGCAGAAGGCTGCTCTTTGGTGGAAGATCTGTTGGAACAGTTGGGAGCAGGGACGTCAGTGGGAGTGCTCACTGCTCGGGGAGGCAGGTGATGGGGATTAGTATGATATTTGAGGGTTTGCAGGGGCAGAAATGTGCCTGACATTCAGCCTTTCTATATACTTTCAAGAATTTATTGCCATAGCCCCTAAGCACCAGGGGAAATGTTAACTTGGAGGAGCTTCTCAGCAAATACCTCTGGTACAGTGCCTGGTGAGCAGCAGTACCTGTTTGTTGGGCTCACACCTGCCTCTCTGCAATGGCGAGAGAAGGCTCTGAAGAGGAGGGTTTGGAGAAGACAGACATGAACCTGGTCGTTTTAGCAGACTTGGTCTTCCGTTTGCATTTTCTATTGACTTGACTTTCCCTGGGTTCCAGGATGCTGAGCTCCCGTTGCAAGGAGAACATTAGTGTAAATATGAAAACCACAGGTAGTTAGAGGTTGACTTGTTTGTTTTATTGTACCTTCCTCTTTGGGAAAGTGGGCTGGCAAGGTGGAAGGTTCAAGTGTGTGTAATACTCTGGCATTCAGATCGGTGGCCTCGTCTCCCTTTGCAGTGGGTGGCTGGGTTGGGTGAACCCTGAAGCAACTTAGGAAGGGAAGGGTGGGCCAGACAAATCTCTGGAAGGCTGTGTGCGTTCTTCATCACTCCTGCATGTATGCCAGCCGGTAGCTGTGCGTGATGTCGGGGAAGCTGCTGTGCGGTGTGAGCCCTGGGTCCTGTTTGCTTGTGTGAAGGTTCAGTGGGCATGTCTGTCTTGTCCTGCTAAGCAAGTGTAAGTCAAAAAGGAGACCGGAGCCCTGTGGTACAGGGGTGGTGTAGGCTGAATGATGCTTTTTCAGAGTTCTTAGAATGTGCCACCTAAAGCCGTGAATGCTTCCAGTAGGCAGTGGCAAATGTGGGGTTTTGGTCTGGTTGGGCCTTTCATTCAGTGTCTTTCATTTCCTTCCTTCTTTCCTCTCTCCTTTCTTCTTCTTCTTCTTTACAAAAAAATTTTTTTTTAATGTTTATTTACTTTTGAGAGAGACGGAGACAGAATGCGAGTGGATTAGGGGCAGAGAGAGAGGGAGACACAGATCTGAAGCAGGATCCAGGCTCCTAGCTGTCAGCACAGAGCCCGACGCGGGGCTCGAACTCACGAGCTGTTGAGATCGTGACCTGAGCTGAAGTCAGCCGCTCAAGTGACTTGAGTCACTCAGGTGCCCTGTCTTCTTCTTTCTTTTTTAAATCGATAAACAGTTGATAGTCAATATTCAGAAGGTTTAGATAAATGCAAATTATTGTTTAATTTAAAAAACTTTGCAAAAAGAGGGGCACCTGGGTGGCTCAGTCAGTTAAGCGTCTGACTTTGGCTCAGGTCATGATCTCACAGCCGTGTGTCAGGTTCTGTGCTGACAGCGTGGAGCCTGGGGCCTGCTTGTGATTCTGTGTCTCCCTCTCTCTCTGCCCCTTCCCCATTTGCATTCTGTCTCCGTCTCTCTCAAAAACAAATAAACATTAAAAAAAAATGTTTAAAAACGTTGCAAAAAATTAAACTCCGATGAAAGATCCAGAATACTGTCCCTCTCAGTGGGTGTTGGGTTTGTATCTTATCTCCCAGATCTTCTGGCAGGATAAATGAGTCCTTACAAAATGTCAGTTTTCCCCGGCAGAGCCACCTGGGTGTTTGATGAAGTTTTTCAGAGCTAGGTCGGAATTCCTGGGTGTGGAAACCAACCATAAACCCTGAAAAGCCACGGGTGTGGGAGCGTGGATGGCAAGCAGGCCTGAGCGCCACACATTCCTTTCCTGCCTTGGGCAGTGCATGAGAAGTCTAACCAGTAGACAGGAGGCTTTTGCCCTGTCCTGGGAACAGACGGAGGAGAAGGTATACAGGAAGTTGTTAATAGCACTTAAAGGAAGCAAGAGCTGGCTGTCTCCAAGGAGAAGTCTGGGCCCTCGAATGGCTGCCCAGGCTGGGGTGGATGGTGAGAGTCAGAATCCCTGGAGGATTGGGGTTCCTTTGCAGCTGCCCCCCTTTTCTCTCTTGGTTCTCCTGGTTGAACTTCAGTCTGTGCTTCCATTTGCATGGAGACTGCCGAGAATTCAGAATGGGGCCAACGTGATGAGGGTGCTGGGGCCCCTCCCAAACCTCGTTTGGAGGAGGTGGCCCCCACCCCTGAGGCAAATGCAGTGAGTAGATCTGGGTCTGCTCCCTTCCCTACAGATACCTTCATGACTAGCTTTGATCCTTATTTAAACACATTCCATGCATATTAACATGACAGACACATTGGTTTTGCTCCAAGCAAGTAGCAGGCTTCCCTAGATGGGCCCGGGCCCTTAAAGACAGGTGGGTTTGGAAGAGAGTAAGCAACAGGTCTCACTGTTCTGAGAGCCCCGGACGGACTAGTGTTCTCTCTGTGTCTTTCTCACCCTGCCTCCCCCTACACGCCAACCCCCCTTCCCCCCGTACCCCCCAGCTCATTTTACCCATGAGAAACTTGACTCTCTTAGAGATTAAGTGCCTCCTCCTGGTCACATAGCTTCTTAGTGACAGGACTAGAATTTATGTCCTTTGGTTGTCAGTTGAATGCTTTTTCTGCTCTACTGTATTACCATGAGCAGAGCCAAATTTTTTTAAATTGGTATTTCTTAAACGCCTATTTTAATATAAGAAAGCACGGGATTGGATGTGAATAATATTTTTTGATGTAGGTGGAGGATAAGGGGAGGAAGCTGACTGGGGACAATTCCAGAGCAATACCTGAGATCTGGGAGTTGTGTGTACAAAGTGTGTGATGGCCAAGCGTGAATATGTGCTAGCAGGAACCCACTGTGCTACTCTTCTGAATTCCACGAAGCAGTTATTCTGTCTGTAATTTTATTAGGCTGAGACTTTTTCCAGTGGTTTATTTTTCCGTTTGCTCACAGTCCATAGAGGAGAGCCAGGGAGGGAAGCCAGTGCGCTTGCACTATTTACCGACGCCCTGACTTTGGAACTCTGCAGATCTGCTGTGTGTTGCTTTGTTGCACCGACTTTCACAGATCAGGACAATAATAGACTGTAAGCATATCAGCTCACTTGGATGGACCTGATAGCTGATTGTTGCCTTGATAAATATCTATACAAATATTTATATGATTCTGGTAGTCTTGAGTTGTGTTGTTACAACATGCAAAGCTGTCAGGTTTCCAGGACCTCTGGTGGTAAAGCTTCTCTGTGGAGTGAGGCTTATTTTTGATCTGGCCTTTCCTCCCTAAAACCCTGGTAGCCTGAGATCTCACCTAGTGAGTGCAACACGAGTTTGTGGAAAGAAATGTGACATTACCCCCTTCCATCATTCACTGGTAAAATAACCAGAAGAGGCCATTCTGGGATGCAGAGAGGCTGGTGTAACATTTCAGAGTTCTGTCTCCCTGCTCCCTTGCTTAAACTTTCAGGTGCGAGGAGCCCGTTGCTGGAATTAAGGAAGCAATATAATATTTTGGAAGGCCTTTAGCTCTGGCCACCCAGGTGAGCACCTGAAAAAGAACTTATAGACCATTTGGAAGTGACTAATTCTATTACAAAAGCATCCATTTCCCTGAAGTATCCATGGCTTCTTGGGACACTTGAATGTCTGTTTACAGATCATTGAGGATTAGAGCCGCTAGACTGTGAGCTCTTTGAGGGCAAAAAAGGCAGCTATTTTCCTTTTGTTCTCCCCACCATTGACAACACATGTGTGGAACAAATGAATGAAATTGGCTGCCCTTCACTCTCAAGCAGAATGAATGTAGCATTTTCAGAACAATGATGTGAAGAAGTACAAAACTGGATAGTTCCTGACACTTTTCCAGAAACAGGTCTAGGTTTGGAAGTCGTGTACCAAAGGCATCTTGTATGGGAAAGGCTTATGTGGTGGCTGGAGACTACTGTTGATTGAGTCAGCTGTGATTGGGCCAAGCAGTCCAGGTTTTCCCCGTGGCTCACACAAGGATGTCGAGCCCCAGAAGTGCCCGTGAACCCCCTCTGCTAGGTTATCAAGCTCCAGAAGCTCCTGAGCTCCAGACACTGGTTTTTTTCTAGGCAATTTCACCATAAACATCTTTGCCTAGACATCATTGTTGCTGCAAGCATTTTTGCTGCAGTAACTAATTGGCCCTAAGGCAACTTTGCCATAAAAGGTAAAACAAAACAAAACAAAACAAAACAAAACAAAACAAAACTGGTTGACAGTTTGGTTTCATTTCTCCATTGAGACAGTCCTCACATTTTTACACGATATAAATCTTAGCTCCCATAATGGTCTATATGGTGGCACAGAGTTTGAACCCACATTTCCCATAGAACTTTGGAATGTCATCAACAGACAAGTGACAATATGCCAAGAACAAACAGCAGTGTAGAAGGCTTTCACAATGCAATACAAAGCCCAGTTATACATAAGCATCCTACTATTTGGATAGTGGTGCCTCTCTTAGTGAAGGAAGAAATTTTAGCAAGAAAAGAAAAAGATGGGATGGTACATGAGATGAATCAACAAGCAAAAATATGTATAATGCTATGAATGAAAGACATTGAAGAGAAATGTTTAGGTACAACCCACAAAATCAGTTACTTGCACAGTATTGCCGTGAATCAACACTATACATTTTGAATGTATTCAACTATTTTGTACATTGCAATAAAGTCTTTTTAATTTTATTATTCATTTTCATGTTTCATTATGTCCTTCTAAATGAATGTCCCTTTTTTATTTTTTGTGACTTTGTCTTTTATGGCAAGATCTGCCTTACGGCCAATTAGCTATGGGGTGAAAATGTTTGCTAGCATGGGGCTTATGGTGAGAATACGCAGCAACCCCAGGAGGCTGGCAGTAGTGTTGTCATGCACATTTTACCCATGGAGAGACTGAGGCTCAGGGACCTAAAAGAGCTGCTCTGGATTACACAGCCAGGAAGTGATTGGAGGTGATGATTCTGGAGCCATCATCTACCTAGTTCTGGGATCCTGAGTGCCCACCCTGCCCCACACCCCCCCCCACCCCAGGAGCTTGGACCCACGTGCCCCACTCTGAGCTCCGGGTTGACGTTCCAGGCCCAGCAGCCTTACACCTCTATAGGTGGCGTCACCAGCCTGCCTCTGGACTTGGTCCTGGGGGTGGGGAGTACTGGGGTACCCTTGGTCCTTCCTGCTGTTCCTACATCCTTCACAGGGCCTCCCTTTCCTTCTCTTCCTACCACAGAGACTGGCTGCCTGGCTCTTGGGTAGGCTGCCTGTTCCGATGTGCACTCCTGCCAGGGATTAGTGCCCTGGCCAGGCCGCGGCTGCTCCCCCACCCTGCTCTGAAGGCATGTCTGTCAGCCCACAGGGGTGCGGTTCACAGGCCAGAAGTCGGAGGCACTCTGCCTGAAGGAACTGGTCCCAGGGAGCCTCATCTGCCCTCCTCCTCCTCCTCCTCCTCCTCCTCCTCCTCTCCTCCTCCTCCTCCTCCTCCTCCTCCTCCCTGCCCTGGCTGGACTTGGGAGTTTGACTGTCAGGGTCACCTCTCCCACACCAGTCCCTCTGCCACCCAGGGGTACCCCCAGACCTTCCCTGGCCTCTGGGTTTTCCATCCTGGGGAGAGAAGCAGGACTGTGGGAGTCCCAGCCCTCAGTGCCCTGGGTATAGCCCTGACATGCAATCGCTCTGGCAAGCAGCCTCAGGCAGGCCTGGGCAGAGGGCCGAAAGGAGAAGGAGCAAGGGGAGCCGCAGCAGACCAGAGAAGAGACAAAAGCCAGCTCAAGCGCAAACTGCCTGGCAGTGGGGTGGGTGCCCTGGCTGGAGGGCTGGCCCGGGCTGGCCTGCCCTGGGAGGAGTCAGGTTGGCGCCTGCTCTCTCTGAGTCTCAGGCCTGCTGGCTGCCGGCCAGCTGCTGGAGCCGTGTGTGGGCGGCCGACACAGGGTCTTGGAGTCTTGAAGGTTAGGGGTTGGGAAGAGGCGGAGAGAGAGAACTGAGATGGCAGAACTGAGATACGTCCCCTTCCCCACCACACACTGGGGCCCAGGTGTGGGCCCAGAGCTGTTTCACAGCAGCTACCCCCTTTGAAGTGGAGCGGTTTTCCTTACTACAGTCCATGCTTTGGTCTTAGGGATCTCACAGTCCCTGGGGTTCACTGACACCTGTGAGTAGGTGCAGAGTGGTTAGCAAATGATGTCTTGAGAAGGCCACACTTTGAAGGAGTTTACGCTCTAAAGCCAGGGATATCTGAGCTCGTTCAGCCGCTGGTGGGGTGGCCTGAAACAAGTTGATCAACTCTGTTCAGCCTCGGGCTTCTTATCTGTAAAATGGGGATAATTAGCTTTCCTGTCCACTGGGAAGAAATGTTCCGCTCGACTCTCTCCGAGGTGTTAAAGAATGTGTGTCTTCCCCCGAGGGTAGTGTTCTGGAAGGCATGAGGCATGGCAGTCTTTTGACTTCAGCTTCAGCACTGGAGGGCACTGTCCGCTGACCATGTGCTGCGTGGCATCTGGCTGGAGTTCCCCCTCCTCCCTCAGACTCTGTGACCAGACACTGTCTCTAGGTCGTTGGTTCGGGCCCACAGATGGGAGAGGGTGATGGCAGCCCTGGGAAACTGAGTCCCAGGGGACAGGCCACAGGGTCATCTCCCAGAAAAGGCAAAGATAAATGGGTTTGTTGCTATGGTGTTCTTCCCTTTCAGTGCCCATTTTTGGAGAGAGTTGAAGGAAGGGAAAATGGGGAAGAGACGCTGCTCCTGCCTCACGCCCCTCATCCTACCTTCTTCCTGTTCTATTAGAGAAATGTAGTTTCTGCATGAGTTGGACAATCATCTGAGTTTGATCAAGGTTTATTGATACTGATATATGTGTACGATACATATGTATTAGTACATAAATTTGAGAGGACTCCCTTAGCAACAAAGTTGCTCTTCAGAGGCTCTTCAGAGAATCAGCAGCCTGGACAACAATAGGGTGGGCCCGGCACAACCTCGGTCCTAGAGATGACCTCTGCAGCGCGCTGGCTTCTGGCCTCCTTGTCCCCATCAGCCTGCTCCCCTCTCTTTCCTGTTCATACACATAGGGGAATAGATGGGTAGGTCAGATTGCCTCTGCTCATTTCTCTTTAGCATACTCAACCTATTTGCTATAAAAATTCAAAAACATGCAGGTGTCAGAGGCAGCTATGTTATGAATGTCCCAGGCCACTTCTAGGAAGGGAAGGAGGTAGAGGGGAGCCTGGTGCTTTGTGGTGCCTTCCCGCTATCAGGATGGTGCAATGCTTCAGGATGTCCCTGCCCATGTCCTCAGTGCACACCCTGCAACCTGGTAGGGACCCCTGTGTCCAGCCCAGCCTGGGTGTGCATCTTGTGTGCTTGGTCGGCACTGATAGGGGGTCGCCGTGGGGAGGAGATCTCCTTGGAGCACACTGCCACATGTCCTGTGAGCTGTCCCTGAGGCTGTGCCCAGTGTCCAGGGTCTCTTCTTCCAGGGCCCTGCTGGTTATCACTGTGGGCATTATCTCCACTCACCGCCTCTGCACTCAGGGCTGCGGTGTCCCCTTGAAGAACCACACACCCATCTACCCAGGGGCCCTTCTTGCTTAGAATCTGACTCAACTCCCCTCACCCCCTCCTTCAAGGACTTCTGACTCACCCCGGCCTTTCTCTGAGCAATGTCTTTTCCCAAAGGACCAGACCTGACTCTCTAGGGTTGCTCTGTGGGTCCCAGTCCCTCACCTCTTTGGGCTTGTCACGTTTTGTGTACAGCAATCTACAATGCCCAAACCTTTGTGGGTTCTCATGATGGCCCTCAGCTGATGCAGTAGTTTCATTAGGACTGTGCACAGGACCCTTGTGAGCATTTTCTATGTGAGATTGTCCCATCATCAGCAAAGGGACAAATGGAACAAAAGAGGTCATGGGGTCCTCTGGGGGAAATGTGTGGTGAAGGTAAGGGGGTAGCACAAGGAAAGGGGGAGTAGAAGACTGGTCTGGAAGGCCTTCAAAGGAAGTAAAGTTTGTTAAATTGCTCCTTAAGCTGCAAAGAGCCATTCAGGGCAAGCTATCAACATCATCATCATCAGCAGCAGCAGCAGCATCATTATCATCATCATGGTCATTATCATTACCATGCCGAGGAGGTAGGTGGTAACTGACCAAGTCTCTAGCTGATGCCTGATTTTAGAGGCCATGTATTTGTTTACTTGGAACATTCCAATTCAATTCAAGAGCTGGCATTTGAGTCTAGATGTCCAAACTCTCTGATATTCCCCTGACTTACAAAACTGAGGGCTAGTTTCTAGGGTTTGACTTGAAGATAGTTTTTATATCCTTGAATACTAGTTGTCTATAGTGTGAAAAATCTGAATGTATATAATAGAGCAGTAAAAAGGTGATACTTCATTTTACGAAAGATTTTTTTTTTCAATTTACAAAAGGATCCACAGTGGTGTTCCTTTCCAGGGCAATGTTTCTCTAGCTGAGTAAGTGTTTACAGGTCATTAACTACTCCATGGAAGGACTTTGGTAGGGAAAAGGAAGGCTGCAAGGAAATTGACTCATAGCTCTAGCTTAGAGATGATGATTCAAGAGAATTAGAATGTGCTGGCCAACAGGTGTCTGCAGAGCAGATAGATGTGCGTGCTGTATTGGGAGAGAAGTAGAGAGCATGCTTCCTTCCCTCTGAGAACTTAGAGTCCCTTTGGAAGCAAAGACTTCTGGTGAAGTAACTATAGAGACACTATGATGAAGACAGAAATTAAGTGCTAAGTTGTGTTCACTCACCTCTTAATCACTGTTGATAGGAAAATGGGCCGTGCTTTCCAAAAATTCCGTTTACATACTGCTTTTCAGGACTCCTGCTATTGCATACAGTGAGGGAGGTTTGAGGAAGGACTTGGCCTAGGACTCCTCCTGGGAGCATGGAGAGAGCTCACGATGGAATGCAGAAGGTTGGCCGTCCTGGACTTTAATTCAGAGTTGGCACTCCAGCAATGGCCCAGGCCCCTGATGGATGGTGGGAGAGAGAAGGTGGTGAAGAGAGAGGTTTGTACGAGAGGGGAGAGATGGACTCAGTAGGCTCTTCCAGAAGTGGTAGCTGGCTCAGATCTGTGTCTCGAACCGGTGGCAAAGTGGAAGGCGGCCGTTCTATTTCTCTCTTCCTATTCTGCCTGCTGCTACCCTGAGCTCACTTTGGTTGTGTGTGCAGTGTGGACCAGGGGACAACAGCAGATTTCTCATCAGATGGTCAGCAACAGCTCTGTCTCTGCCTGGGAAATGGTTTCCAAAAGCTCCTGGTTGTGGCCTGGACACCTGCCTCACAGGGCTAGCCTTCGGGATAGTCCACTTTCTCCCTTTCCCCCATCTGTGGCAGCCTGCACCACCTTGCTGGACAAGGCATTCTGTAAATGGGTTCATTGGACCTCCACTGTAGAGGTCATAATTTGTTTCTCCAGCTTCCAGGGACCCTCCCTGGTCCTAGTATTCTGGGATTTCATGAGCAAGTGCATGTTCCCCAAGTATTCCCTCACATACGCATACTGTTCATTCATTCCCCACCCCCCACTGTGTGGTCCTCAAAGCCTTCATCATCAATCAGGTTTTCACAACAGAGGGTGGCCCTGGCCTCCTTCTCAGTTTGTTCCTCACCTTTCTATCAGTCTTTCTTGGATCTGTAGTGTGTTTCTTAGGTATTTAAAAAAAATATTCTAAGAAGAACGAAAACGTCTTTGTAATGTGGAGACTCTCAGATAAGTGGCAGTACCGTTTAGAGCCTGGAGCGTGCAGTGTGCCACCTCTGCCCCAGGCTCCCACAGCGGCATGGGCTTTGGGGCGAAGGGAGAGTACTGAATTGCCCATTCCTGAGCAGGAAGGGAATTGGAGTTTGCCAAGCATCTTTTATGTAGATGTGCCAGTTGAAGTTCCCTTTTGAACATTTTGACCTTCAGGGAAGTCCCAGACTCTCAAACCACAGGGGGCCGCATCAGGCACGTAATGTCTGCTCCCCAACCTGGAAGACAACCTGACTGCTTCCACTAGCTGAACCAGACTCATTTCTAGGGGGTTCTGCTTTGAGGTACTGATGGATGAGCCACTGCTATGAGAAGAAAGGAAGCTAGGCAGGACTTGGAGGTTAACTAGAGTGATGGGGCTGAAAGGAGATACACAGCTGGTGTGTCCCAGGTGCATAAGTAAGAACAGGTAGCTGATGTCAGTGCAGAGACCCAGCATCGGCCAGAAATGAGATATGGCATCCACTCTTAGAAAGTACACGCTGTAAGAATTGGTCTGGTACAAACTAACAGTTGCTTTTATCAAAGGCCCCAAGGAAGGGTTTGGCCTCTGATTGGGGTGGGGGTGAGGGTGGGGTGGAAGAGGAGGGTTAGATCTCCTGGTTTGTGGCTGTTTGCTCAGGTGGCCTCTTTCGGAAGACTCTCTCGGTGGTGGACAGTTAGGTTTTATTTCTCAGTGGGAATAAAATGATTTGTATGCATTGCCAGGTGGACTAGATCATCCGTCCCAAAATTGTAAAGGAGGTGAAGGCCCCCTTGTCTGTATCCTCCCCACTTTGTCACTGTCCATTCAGTTTTCATCTGTCTGTCTGTCCATCCATCTGTCATATACAGGCACCTATCAGGTTCCAGCTACTCTGCATTCTCAAATGACCCTGCTCGCCAGCTTTACATGGTTTCTTCTGTTCTCTCCCTCCCTCATCCTTTTCTATTACTCTTGGGAAAGGGGCTGATGACCTCATTTCTGCTGAGGTGTAAGTAATAAATACCAGGAGGTATGTGTTTTCTTTCACAGAGCACTTACTCTGTTGTAAGTACTTTCCAAATATTAACTCATTTTCTTTTCATAGAAACTCTGTGAAGCACATACCATTATTATTCCCATTTTTCAGATGAGTCAATTTTTTATTCTAGCTGAAGAAATGAAGTGTGGTGGTACACCACTATGAGCCAGGAATTATTTGTCATCACAGAACCAGCATCCATCTTCCCAAGTCTGGCTTTGGCTTTGCCAATGGAGGTTAGGTAGTTGGAATGAACACTTCTCCTTTTTGGTATTTCATCTCAGCTAGGGCCGTTTTTACTCTCCTCTTGCGTATCTCTGCAAATGTAGCATGAGAGTTGTAAGACCTTAAGGAATTAGAGATCATTTATTCCAACCTCCTTGTTTACAGTGGGGTGATTGGGTTTCTAGAGAGGTGATGAGGCCAGGCATGGTCACCTGGCTGGGTGGTGGCAATGCATAGATGAGGAGCCAGGACTCCCAGCTCCCGGCCCTGTGTCTTCCACTATCCCATACTACTCTGTCAGCACTACTGTCTCCCCACCTCACACTTCCTTAGTCTATTTAGCTAAAGGCTCTATTGCCCCGGGAATAAGGATTTGCTTGGGTGTCTTAAGCAACGCAGGTAAGGGTCACTCATGGGGCTTCATTTTCTCTTTCTCAGTTTATTGCCAGGAGCAGTCTTTATTCTGTTTTCTTCAGCTTCTTCTTCTTGAGTTGTTGTCTATTTAAGATGGCTTCCCCCTCTTGTCCACTTCCCCCCTACTCCCATGTCTTCCCCTAATCTGCTTCTGCCACTGCCTGGGGCCATGCGGTTCCTGTTGTGAGGCTCTAGCTCCTTCATGGATCTTTCTGCTTCCCGTTCACCCATTGTCCCCCAGCCCTGGTCTGTTACAGCTGATGGGCGTGGGGGAGGGGCGAAGAGGGTGAATCTTCATTTCCTCCTCTGTCTTTCTGTTGTCCACAGCACTGGGCAGCAGCTGTTTCCCCCTGGGCTGTTGTCTGAGAGAGGCCTTGATGTTGTCTTTCTTCCCAGGGCCTTTTGGCAAGGTATAAGTTATCTCCAGAACCACTGGCTGCTGTTCAACTATACAGTTAATGGGGGAGGTCAACCACCTCCTTCTCTAACCTAGTGGGGGGCTCTTAGGCCACTCAACACCACATTTAATTGTTGCCCCTGACTCAGAAGGGGCCTCTGAAGTTTTGAGGTCTCTATCACTTCCTTAGGGTAATGGAGAGGTTTCTGCTTGGAATAAGGTGACATTTGGTAATTGAGCCAAACAGATGGCTGGGATACAGCCTTTGGAGCTGAAGTCCCAGGGGAATGGGGTAAAGGTGGGGCTGGCTGCAGGGTGATAAAATGGGGGCTCCCTGGACTTTCAAATTCCAAACCTTATTTCTATTCTCAAAACCTGAGTTGCCCTAGGTATTTACCTAAGAGAAATGGAAACATGCATTCATATAAACACATACACATAAATGTTCATTGTAGCGTTGTTCATAATAGTCAAAAGTGGTAACAACCCAAATGTCCATCGGTAGGTGAATGGATAAATTGTAGTACAGCCATACAATGGAATACTCAGGTATAAGAATGACCTACTAATACATTTCAACAACATGAAGCAGTCTCCACATTATTCTGCTCAATGAAAAAATTAAATACAAAAGGTGATATACTGTTGATTCCATTTATATGAAATTCTAGAAAAATCAAAAGTATAGTGACAAGAAGTAGATCAATGATTAATAAGGGTCAGAATTAGGGGAGGGGATTAAGGGGAAGGAGGAAACATTTCAGAGTGATGGGAATGTTCTCTATCTTGATTTTGGTGGAGGTTATACAACTGTATACAATGAGCAAAATTCATTCAACTGTACACTTAAAATGAGTGACTTTTGTTGTATGTAAATTATGCCTCAATAAAGATAAAAAATAAAAACTCCATTTGAGTTGGACCAGCATGGAAGGCTGTCTGTCTATCTCTAGCCTTTAACTGTTTGTGTCTTCTCAGGACTCCAGCTGTCTCTGAGTGGGGCACCAAAGTACATTTCATGGAAATCATAATGCTCTTTGGATTCTGGGGAGATTTCATAGGAGTTGATAATGAGTGGGAGAGAGGCAGAGGTAGACGGAGATGGTGTTACCCACCATGAGCAGAGCATGTGTACTTAGGTGAGAAATGCATGAGCACTTGTGAGTGTGTGAGGAAAGGAATAAGTAAAGGGTGGGTATTTGTTGCATGGAATTCCATTGGGCTTTAATAAATAAAAAGAGGAGAGGGTGTCCAAGTCAGTCTTATTCATTGATAGATCTTCTCCTTGGGTAGAGATGCTAACTGTGTAATTGTCTGGGGAATTCTTGTAAAGTGAGAGTTTTTATTTGTTTTTGATATCCATCTTTCTCTCCAAATTTGTCTCTCATGCAGAGTTTCCAAGGTAGTGTAAATGTGATATCTGAACTTATTTATTGGCAGACTTGTATGGAGTGTGTTTTCTGAACCCAGCTTGGTGCTAAGGCTGCATAGATTTGGGTCCTTAACATGGAATACCTCCGTGCACGCATACTGTTGGGCCCTACCTGGCCACATGGCCTGACTCTGGGTCTTGGCTGTTAGGATAGAGGGAGGATGCCCAGGGTACTTTGATACGAACAGCCTGCCCAGCCTGGAGAATTATGGGCAACATTACAAATAATAGTTACATTAGTTGCTACCTTAGTTTTTTGCCTGGCCTCCCCTCTACTACACCCATGGCTAAAGGAAGCCAAGAATGTCCATGCTTGCTGTTCTCTGGCATCAAAATGAAGTCCTTTTTAGTGATGCTGGATTTAAAATAATATTAAAAGTATGTTTTTGGAACTTAGCTTTTTGCATGCAGGATGTGCTTCTGCTGAGCCTTCTTTGCAGATGACCATGGTTAAAATACAGCTGGAAAGTGGGGTGCCTAGCTGGCTCAGTCGGTAGAGCATGTAACTCTTGATCTCGGGTCATAGGTTTGAACCCCACGTTGGGGGTAGAGGTTACTTAAAAAACAACAACAACAAAACACGGCTAGAGAGTTGTACAACCTTAAAGTTGGTTTTCACATTGCGAAGATGTTATTTTTTGCTAACTCTGACAGCCAGACTCAGGTTGACCTGGCACATGCTCTGGTTGGCACACATACTTCACTTCTGCTCTTCTCCAGGGTGTGGGTGGCTGTTTAAAGAGGGTGGATATTAATGCTAATCTTTGTGTAGCATAACGTGTTACTGCAGCTTGCCTTTTTTATCTGGAAGTTCAAGCAGATATCAGAAGGGAACTGTTTGTGGGCACAGAGATGGTTAAAATTACCATTATGGCCAGAAATGATATTTGGAAAAATAACTTCCCCTTTAAGAAGGTAAATCAATTATTTAACCATTATTTTTTGAATTCCTAGGATATATGTTTATCAGATATCACAGGCTATCCTGGGTACTTTGAAATAAAACTAAAAGAAGTAGAGAATAGTGTCCCTGTACTTAAGAAGCACTTTGGGGAGACATGGAGTTAAGTAGAATCGTAGGTAAGCAGCAATGTAAGGACTGGACATGAGGCCAGTGCAGGAAATGAGTGTTCCATGAGGCTGAAGAAGGAAGAGATTGATTTTTATGCTGAGGTGATTAGTAGACCTTTAGCTGGGCCTTGAAACATGAGCAGGATTCCAGGAAGTCAGAGAGGAAGAAGAAAAGCCAGAAAGGAAATGAGAATGGAGAGGATTTTTACTTGAGCAGAGTATTTTCACTGGTGGAAGAGAGGGAACCAAGCCTAGAATAGAAATGTGAGGCCGGATTATGGAGCTTTGAATGGTAGCTTAAGGAGCTGGACCATATCCTGTTGACCATGGGAGACTATTGAATTGTTCTGAGCAGAGGATGAAGGCAGCATTCTAGGAGACATGAATTGAGGGTTCTGTCCAGAGGTGGGGTGGGCAGGTTGTTGGAATTCTTTCTGTAATGTTCTTCATCCTGAGTTCTCCTGTGTTGATATATATGTTCTAGAGCATGGAGCGTGTTGACTGTAGGGTTTCCTTTCGCAAGCAGAGTAGAACCAAACATTGTAGGATACTAGCGAGTGGGTCTGTTCTTAATGTAGAGGAACTTTGAGGTCTTGGAAAGTTTTCATTGAGCCCACATTATGGCTAGGGACTTGACAGGAATAAAGTTTAGAAGCAAAAGCCCATCAGGTTCCATATTGTTCTCTTGTCCCTCTCCTCCAGACCATCCATTTTGGGGAATTATTATTATTCAGGGCATGGATAATTTTTCATGGTGGCATTTACCATTTAGATGTGAGGAAGCAAGGTAGGCACCAAAATCCATATCCTTGAACTCTCTTTAATAGCATCTTCCTACTTTGGGTGTTAGTAAGCTAGCCTGAATTTAATGAACTTTTTTGGATAGAGTAAGAGGAAAATTGAGAAAAAGGGTAGTAGATAGGCATTTGGAAAGGAAAGAAGGTCTGTGGGCTCAGGAGATTAGCCAGGGACGCACAGAAAAGTCCAACTTGGAAAAAGCAGAAATGCTAGTGAGCCCAGAATATTCTATAGGAAAACTAGCCTCTGTTCAGATTTGAGATGGTCAGAACATCTCTTCAGCCTCCTTCATGGTACTTCTTCCTAGAGGCAAAATTTTCTTTTGAGACAAGCGTTAGTCAAACAAGCATTTTTTGTTTATGGTTGATCCCTTGGCATGCAGCATGGCTCCTTGTCCTGGACAATGAGGAAATCATTTTAATGGCAGCCAGGGCAGCTGTGCGTTTCACTGCAAAGGAATAACAGCTTCTAGGAGAGTTTGGTGGCTTTGGGGAAAAACTCACAGTGGCAGAAGTTAATTGGAAAGTACAGTAGAACTGACTTCCAAAGGCTGGTATTATGTGGATTTGGATGTGCTGTGGGCAAAACGACATAAAGGAAATGGAATGAGAAATAGTGTAAGTGACTGGCAAGGACCCTATTGGCTGGTAGACTAGTGTTGACCGCTCCCCCAATGTGAATTTAGTGAGGTGTTTCCACTTTATCTTCCCCAAACTCTCGGAAGCAACAGTGTTATTGGGGTCTGAGACATCCTTCAGAAACTTCTTGGCCACCTATTGTTTATAACCAACAGCAATTTTTTCTTCTTTCTTTGAAGATAAATTCATTTTGGGTGGTAGTGACTTCAGGCTGTTTTTGAATCTTTGGCTATGGTTTGAAATTCTTTTATTTTTTATTTTTTATTTTTTTAATTTTTACATCAACCAAAGCTAGAAAGTTTTACTGAATCCCCTTGCAGTGTAATAAGTGTTTCCTTTCATTGGGGAAGCAAACTATTTACAGCCCTAACAGGGTTTACAATGAATTGTATAAGTGATACTGACTTCTGTGTCAGCAAAAAATGAAACAAAAACTGATCATAGATGACATTACCTAAATGACAGTACCTACGTGTGTCCTTTCTTTCACATCTGCTGTAATCCTGTTATGGCATTGTCCTATTACCCCAAGTACTGTCATCTTTAAATGCTGTCAGATTGTAACTGGATTGCCAAGGACAGAGGAGGGGAATCAGAGAGAACACAATGGCATTTCCCAACACACCACAGAGATGGCTCTTTCCTATCCCATAGGTTGAATTCTTGGAGAAATTGTTTAGTTAAAATGATGACTCAGATGTCTTTTACAAGCTTTGATGAAATAGCCAGATTCACTCGTCATGTTCCTAGAAGGAAAGAAAGAGACATTCTCTTTTAACAGCTAATGAGACACACTCACTCTTCAAGGGGAATGTTAATGTCTGCATAACGAGAACTCCTTATAAGTATTATTATTGTGTTTTCAAAACCAGGTCAAAAGTAATAACAAAGAGAGGGCTCTATCTAAGAATTTAAAATCCAGTCGTTTCTCATCATGTTTTCCCAGACTTGAGTAGGAGACTCCATTTTAGAGATGGGAAACTGAGTCATAAGACATTGAGAGGCAGATGTTACTGGACAGCTGGAGTTGGGAACATTTGTGTTTTGGATTTGTGCCACGTGTCCCTGTTCTTCCTTATATATTTAGACCAGATTCTTATCCATAAAACGTTCATAAATTTCCGGTACTCACCTTTCTGCAGTGTCCATAGGTAAATGGGTTGATGGGAAGTTGAGTGCATTGAAATTAAGCCTCTTGCTTTTTGCATGCCATTGCTCATAAATAAGGGAGTGAGAAATGGTTACCCAAGCACCCTTATTCAGGCTAGCTTGGCTGCCAGAGAATAGGGCTAAATTTAAGGGGACCAGCTAACACTTCTTTCTCATGCCTCTTTGTTTTTTTGTTCTTTATTATTATTACTTTTTGCTTTGGATTTTATTACAGTATAATGTAGTCTTTCCTTAATCTGATTCTGTATTCATTTTTTAATATATAATGTTGATTAGTATGTTCTATTATTTATAGCCCTCCAGAAGGATCCCAGGGGAAGATAATCTCCATTTGAGGAGATGACTTCCCAATTTCCATACAGATGATGAAACAGTAACTGCCCACTCCATGGCCTCCCTCCCAAGTCTTCTTCTTACACTCTCGGTGTGTGGTGTGTGGGCCGCAGACACCCGAAAGCCTGACTGGAGGTGCAGCATGGGATGTGCTGACATTAACGCGAAAGGACTGGCTAATTGACTTGCAAAATATAGGTTAGGGAGTTTTATGGGATATCAAATTATCTTACTCTTTCTCTGATTAAAGACAAAATATTATATTAAGTAGATCATTACATGGGTAAAAGGTTAGGCCTTCACACACTTAGAGGTGCGGCGCTGGCTTCCCCCACCACTGCCATGTGGCAGAGGCCCGTGGCAAGTAGTGGACGGATGGCAGGGAGACTCACTGTTCACAGAAATGTGAAACGTCCGAATAGAGACGTTAGATTTATAGGAGGGGCGTTTGCCTTAGCTTTGAATGTCCTGAGTCTTTTTGATTCTGATAGAATAGACTCTCAAAATTAAATATTAATTTGTTCTGATTCCATTTCTGTTAGCAGGGAAAAGGGCGAAGACATGAAAGACAGAGTGAGTGGTGGCCAGAGCAGTGGCCACATTTCAGAGATGGGCCACTCTTCCCAGTCTGCCCACGAGTGGCGTTCACGGGGCATTGAGTGGACACATTCTGTCAAGGGACGCGATCACTCTGTGACTGTCACGCCACAATGCCTTGGTCAACCGTCTAATGTTATAAAATTCTTCCTGAAAGAAATTTCAGTCCTAATCCTGATGTTGAGTTGGAAGCTCCATGCGTCTGATAATAATCTGCCAGCTAATCCATCATGCCTCTCATTTCTGTGCATTATTTATTTCAAAACCTGGGCTTGTGGTTTGTAGAAAGGGACAATTTCAAGGCTTTGCCAGTCAGGTGTATTGCAAATGGGTAAATCTTTAGAAATTATCTCTTAAAGTGTGTGTGTGTGTGCGCGCGCACGCACGTGCGCGTGTGTAGAGTAAGTGTAGGTTTCTTGAATTTCTTACTTCAGTACTTAACTACACATGTGTGTGTAAAGCACAGCATTTGCCACCCTGTCTCTCTTGCTGTGTGAGAAGCCGTGGTTGCCAGGGTGGGCCAGTAGAGCTGTGGTTGGTGTCTTGATTTGATGGGTGGGGGAGAGAACAAATCACAAGTTATTCCCTGGAAATGAGCCAAGGTCCACCTGCAGAGCAGTGACCCTGAAAGCCCAAGCACCAGCCTCCCCAGGATGTCTTGACCTTCAGCAGCCTTCTTGTCAAACCACTTCAGAATGGAGAACAGCTTGCCTCTGTGCTGTACTGTTGACCTGCTGATAGACAGGAGTGTTAGAAACTTTGGGTAGATATGGAATTAGATCCCTAAGTACACTAAACAGACTTTGTGTGTTGCTGGGGGTGGGCAGGAGCAAAAGGTTGGAGAAAGAAAGCAGAGGACACAATAAGATATGCAGTCTTACTCTCTAGCCTTCCTGGGATGTATCAGTATCTGTTTCCGAGAGAAGACAAAGCCATGTGTTGCAGAGATGGAGTTTTTCCGGAAGACCTGGAATTGCTGTGTGACCTTAGGGAAACACTTGCCTTCTCTGGGTTGAGCTCAGCCCTTGGTTCACCAGGGGCAGTGCTGGTATTTATAGACCATGTTTGACAGTCCCGAGTGAAAGGCAACTGCACTTCTCACCTCAGAATAGCAAGCCTTTCTTATATCTAGGTTGCTGGGACAGCTTCCTAGGAGCTTGGTGATGTTGGATGAAGGGTTTTTCTTCTGAAATGAGTTGATTGGTTTTTGCCACTTTCCATGTTATTTTCTGGGTCTAGGTGTTTTCTTATTTTTTCCACACAGGCAGTGTCTAACGGAATACAGAGTCTGCCGTGGCTCACACGATCCTGTTTTGTCAGTTAGCTTTAAAGGCCCTGAGGGTTTTCCTGGGACTGGTGTCTGGAAGCCAATGGCCAAAGTGACAACAACAGGATGTGGGTGGGGGCGTGGGCCCCGTTGGGGTTAGAGGCCCGCTGCATCTATTGGGGATGCTGTTCTTGGGAATCTTGCTGGGGTTGCCTTGCCCCACCCTGCCTGGTTGCTTTGACATTATCTAATTCTGGGTTTGTGTGAATTCATCAGTCTAGCCTATGGCATCCCACCCCATCCCATTCTGTTGCATTTCATAAGCTAGCAACTGCAGGGCCAGGCTTCTGTTATCCTTAGCTGCCTGCGTTTGTCTGCAGGACCTCGAGGAAGGACTGGGTCTTCTTAGGGAATTGGGCCCAGTGTCAAACTTGGAGTCAACGTGGGAACCATGGCAGCACGGGATATTGTTCTTCCAGGGCTGTCCCTTGTTCTTGGTGGGGGTGTGCAAATAATTTTTATGTATCCTATTTTGACTTAGATAGTGGTTTCTTTTTTGGCCAAGTCTTAGGCAAGTGCCACACAGCATTCCTTCTTGGCCTAAACTTGATGAAATTTAGATGAATTTGATGAAATAAGCACAAATTTACACACACATGGTCATGGACTCCTCACCCATCCCCTTATCCACCCCAGCACATACCCCAAAATGAACTATTCCTAAGTGAGAATTCCCGGAATTTTGAGGTCTTCCATTGGAATGGTGATAGGGGCAGAAAACCTTAGCCCCATATGCATTTTTGCCTGAGTTGCTAACCTTTCCTTACTTCTTCCTCCTTTTCTCCTCCCCCTTCCAGTTCCCCCTTTCCTTAAGAAAAAACAAGTGAGCCATGCTGGAAGTACAGGCTTGACCTCCACCTCACCAGGTGCAGCTGCTGACCAGCGCAAAAAATAGGAAATATTTTTTTAAAAGAAGGTTGGGGGGTGGCGGGGGTAGTTTCTGTTCCACAATCACTGCTGTTTCAATAAAAAGCAACCTGGTTTATTTGTAAAACCTACTTCCCTTTCTGTGAATGTGACCGTTTTCAATAGCAGAGGACCCTGATGTGTGTGTGTGGTGGGGGTAATGGGAGGGAAGGTGACAGAAGGGAGATGCTAGAAAGAGGATGGAAGGAAGAGAGACAAGAGGTTGCAAGGAGAAGGAAAAGGGGAAGAGAGAAGGCAAGGAGGGAGGCAGGAAAGGGGATTGAAATTTGAGCTATTTTTAGCTGAATGTGCATGCAGATTTCCTCAGGCTTGTTGGCTGTGGGGAAACACTGTGTGGGGACAGTCACCTTGTGTGTAACTTCCTGCATAGCGGCCATGGTGACTAAATTTTCTGACACTGTCAGAGTTTGGACAACCCTGCCAGCTCTTGGAAGGACAGCCCAACAACTGTCACAGGCAAAGCATCAAAAGCGTGAGCTGTCAATAGTGACCTGCATTTGCAGAAAATCTGAGGGCTTTCTAATTAACGGAGGAGCTCTAAATTAGAGTAAAGCTGTTCGACAAGCCCCCTCAGATGCGGGAAGTGTCACGGCGCAGATAATCATTACATCTAACAAGCTTCTGATTTTTAACAGAAGCTACGAGGTGAACTCGCTTATAATGGTTCAGTTTCAAGGGGAAAAAATGGCACCCCCTCTCCAAAAAGGAAGCAGGAAAGAAAGAACAAGAAGGAAAGAAAATGGGAAGGGGGGGAATGAAAAGAGAGTCTCACGCGGGTACTTTGGGCAAATGCTCAGATCTCATCCCTGAATTCTTGCCTTTGTTGCTAGCTGAGGCATTCAGATACATCTTCTGTTTTAGTTTTTCCTTACTGTAATCTGTGTCTGCTAATATGCCAGCTCATTCAGTTGAGGTTTCCCAGAGACAAGCATCTTCTGTGAGTTATTTCTGACCATCGCGCATTCCATGGGGTCTGAATTGTTGAAAGCAGTGCCCCAAAACTAAACAACTTGAACATTACAATCAAAACACATGATACAGACAACAACTGATTAGGGTTCTACCTTGGATGGAGAAACAGACAAGGGGCTGAAGGGGGCTGCAGCTGGACCTGGGGACTTGCCTGAGATCACTTGGGGCTCATCTGAGCTCAGGCCTCCTGATCCTGTCCAGTGCTCTTTGCACAGGGCAGGGGGATTTGAATTCCAGTTTGAGGCATTGATTTAAACCAGCTTTGAGAGGCCTGAATGGAGCTGATCGTTTGTGTGCCTTCCTTTGGGGGTGCTTCCCTCGCAAGACCCTTTCTCTACCATGGGATACACATTAGAGGAGGAGAGGGCCGTAAACCTTGATGGTTGGCTCCCAGTTGTTCAGGAAGTGCTGCGTTAGGAGCAACACTTCTTTTGCTTGTGTGGCTCCCCCCAAGCCACCCACACTATCCTTGCAATTATTCATGGGCAATAAAATAATGTAAATCACACTGCCTGATTCTTCTCAAACAGCTTACAAAGTAATCACAGGCTGAGGTGCAGGTTTTCTTGCAGAGTCTTTATCAGTAAATCAGATTTTGAGCCTTTATCAGCAAAAGTTAGATTTAAACATCATTCCTGTAATGTTTGAAAGAAAGATTTGTTTCGGTGGGGACTCTGCCAATCAGTGATCTTCCAGCTTGACTCTGCTATCAATTATTGCTGCAATTATTTGTCTAGTTGGATATTTAAAATGTCATCAGAAAGAGATGATTACATATTCCAGAAAGCAAGGCACTGTATAATCAGATGAACTGAATCCTGTTAAATGTAGTGTGGGACCAACCTGTCCTTCAAAGTATGATTGTTGAGCTACCACCAGAGCAGCCGCCTTCTGCCTGGTTTTCAGGAAGCTGATCTTAACCTTGGGATGCAGTGCGCTGCTGGGGTCGGGTGATACTCAATTATGGGAAACTTTCCAAGTCCGAAAATGGAATTGCTCCTTCAGATACACGAGAAGTGCATTTTGGTTATCTCATTCAGTTCATCTGCAAATCTATAAATAAGAAGTCCCTTTATTCTTCTTGCTTCCTGTGGATTTAAATGCCAAATCCTGATTTGTGGCAACGTTGTCACATGCCCCTTTTCCCACTCTCTATGCCTGGTGCCCAGGATCTAAGCAGTGGCAGTAGAAATTACAACTGTTTGGAAGCCAAGAAAAAGCTCCATTTCTCACTTTTCTCCAATTCCGGATATTCTCGGCCCTGCTCCATCTATCAGCCTTCTCCCCACACACCTCCTCCACTGCACACCCTCCTTCTGTCTGCTCCACCAACAGGAAACAAATGCAGCTTCAAATTTATTTTTTATTTTATTTTTTTTGATGGAGGAAGAGAGAACACAACCTGAACAAACAGCAACAACAACAAAAGCTCCAACCAAACTAAACTCTAGACAGAATGGTCCCAAATGTCCCAAATGTATAGAAATTCCTCCTTAATAGTCTGACCCTGTTTTGGGGCACCAGGGGTGCCCTGATGAGTAGGATTTTCTGTCTGAAAGCAACAGCCAAGCCTTCAGCTGGGAAACATTAGTTCATCCCCATTCTTAGACCTGACTCTAGGTTGCAGAGGTGTTCTCTGTGTCTAGGTGGGTTTCGTGAGCTAGAGAACATGGTGGGCTGGCTGGCAGGGCTTTTCCCAATTCACTTCCTACTGTGCAGGCTGAGCTCTTATGATTCCATGACACGTTGGTGGTCAAAAGACTCTCCCACCTGAATATAAAATGCCCTGGGGCGTTTGTTAAGAAATTAATCTCGTCTGCAAAAACAGAAAAAGCACCTTTTAAGACATTGGAGCCTTGGGTTGTGTGCGCTTGTGGGAGAGAACAAGATGTAGGGGGTGGAACATCAGGAAAAAAAAATGACTTTAAAAAAGTCACAACCCATTGAAATGGAGAAAAAGCACTGCCCCTGCTGTGATCACTCATAGCCAGGAGCTGGCAGTGGACAGTCCTGTCATCTTTGTCCCTTCTCCTCCTTCACTGGCTATGCTCTTTACCTGGGTTTCCCTGCCAGGCCCTGTAGCTTGTGGCCTGGGTGGCCTCAGTTCCAGCCTGAGGTGACAGAGGTCAGCTGACCACACTGCCCTTTTGTGGTGGGGGTGAGGGTGGGGGAGCAGATACTGCTTTGACCCTTGAAAGTGGGTTATCTGCTTGTGGTGGGTGAGGTGTAGTGTATTAAAACCACACAACAAAGGCGTGAAGGGCCTGGTTTAGCTCTTGAATGATGGAGAGAGGGCCTAGGTTCTAAATGTTTTTACCGTTCTTGGGGTTCCTGTTCTATGTTTGTTTTTAGGGGGTATGTTTTTCTCTTCATGCCGTCCAGCATGTCCCAAGCAGAGGTGGGGGCCTGGGCTTGGGCATGGGGATCTGGGTAGGAAGGGAATTTCTGCGGGGTTGTCTCCTAAGCCCATGGCCATGGTTTTACACTCCACGGCCCTTGCCAGTCCCTTGGCTGGGAAGCCTGGGCCCCATAGAACACAGGCAGGGCTTTGCCTTCTTTGTTTCCTGGGCCTCCGCTGGGCTGTGCCGGGAGATGGTGCAACTTGGGTGATAGGGTCTGGGTGGCTGCAGGTGTTTTCCTGCATCTGAGGCAGGGAGGCATCCGAGACCAGCCAGCCTTCAATGCATCTTCCATGGCTAGCTTCCTAGCCTTGTTTAATCCCTTTTAGTGGAGCAAAACCAAGGGTTCTAAATAGAATTATTTGAACTGAAGAACTTCACACCGTTCTTTCTCTTGGGGCAGAAAGATAGGGGTGTAGGTGGGGGATGAGAATAGAGGAAAGTGTGGGAGATTACTAAAAAAAAAATTTAGAGAGGGAAAGGAAAGGGACCCAGATTAGGTAATTGGGGCCAATTCACCAGAAGACTTCAGAAAAGTTGACATCGATTGTAACTCTTCTAACTGTGTAATTACACAGCATTTGGAAGGTGAATTATTAACCCGATTGTCCATAACAACCATTGAGTAAATATACAATTACAGATTGCCAAAATTGTACAGTGAACCGATGGGCCAGCAGCCACTTTCAAGGGGCTGTAATCATCTCGTGGGTCAAGGCTGACCTGGACGTTCCTTGGTTAATGAATCATTTACTGGAGAGACCTCAACAGCCTCAGGAAGAGAAGGTTCCCTTGGTCACTGCTGGCTCCATGGCAGCTCCTTCCAGCCAGGTCGTTGGGAATAAAGAGCTCTCGAACATGGGGAAGTCCACTGAATAGCACTCAATTTCTGAGTGCTTATTGAGGGACTTTTCTTTGCCCAGAATGGTGTCGGATCATGAGAGGTGGACAATACCATCTTGGTTCTCAGAACCCTGGGGTTTAGTTGAGGAACCAGTGCCGGTGGGTACGCGATGATCTCATGGAGCCCTGGACCCAAGAGCAGTGTAGTGTAGAGCTGAAGACACAAGAATGGCGTATCCTTTGCATTCCCTTCCATTGTCTAACCAGGGGCCTTTGTGCCCCAGCTCCGTGAGCCTCAGTGCCCCCAGCCCTAGGTGGAGGGGGGCAGTAATCCCAGTGGGGCCTCCTCCCGGGGAAGTCCACAGCCCTCTCACACTGAGGAGCCAGCCTGTGTCAGCCAAGAGCCTCAGGCCATAAATGCAAAGTATGGTTGAACAAAAGCCGCTTTTGAGTGAGAAAGCTGAGTGGAGTTGTCCCAACCTGTCAACTTCAGATTTCTTTCCTCCTCCCCATAAATCAAAAAACGGTTGGTGGAAGGGAGGGACAGAAGCGTTTCATTTTCAGATTTTGTAAGAAAATAAAATCAAATCAAAAGAACCTGTCCCACGCTGATACCTTACATGCCAGGTTTGAGCCTGAGGCAAATTTTTGTGGCCATGTAATAAGCCTCTTTAAAATGGTGACAGACCCTTGACTCTTTGCCTTGAATTACACTGATAAAAGACATTTTATTGCGTTAGAGCTGGGGCAGGAGTACAGGACGGTTCTTGCCTGGTCGGCCTCTTTGAAACCGTGTCAGCCCTGCTGTCCACACTCCCCACCTCCTGACAGGGTTTGAGCACCATGGCGGCGGAGATCTGTGGGCCTGTGACAGAGGGGGCTTTCTGCCCAGCAGTGGAAAGTTGAGGCTCTGGACGTAAAAGGATTTCAGCCTGAGGGGCTTGTTAGGGAGAGGGGAGTGTGTCCGTTCTTAGTAGACATGAGAGATCTTGACATTGGTGGTTCCAGGTCATTCTCATGGTTGGGACTGCATGGAAATAGAGCATGGCCGGCGGGAAGGCTAACCCTCTCAGACCTGTATTTCCTAGGCAGTCTTAGAGAGATTCCAAAGGCAAAATGATTCTGAAGTGGAGGGTCCCTTTATCCCCCTCTTGATCCCTATGGAATAAGGATACAGGGATTGTGGCCCCTTGGCCCAGGGAGGCCAGGCGTCCACAAGCTGAGCTCCCAAGTGAACCTGCCCACTGGGTAGAAAGGAGATGAGATGGTGCGTTCTTGGTTTGAAGGGCTCAGAGGTGTCTGATAACTTTGGGTGTTACCTCTGCTGAATCAACAGAATTAGTAAACCCAAGAACAGCCAGCAACACCCACGCTGTGGCTGGATTGGGAACTCTTGAATGAGTGCAGATGATACATGTGGGCATCTCTTTTTTATTCAGGAAATTCTTTCCAGGTTGGTCAGTGGTATAAATGAAAGATTAGAAATTGGGTAAAAAGCCAGGAAAGTAACTATAAAGCCAAGAAAATAGGCCTCAGATAAATAGGCTGTGTCTGCCTCGCCTTCGTTCTGTGGAACTCTGTCAGAGAGGTTAGGGCTGAGGCTACAGCTGGGCCGCTCTGTGCCCAGAAGGAGGGAAGGTGCTGAGGGACTGGGGAGACAGTAGCAGAAGTCGGAAGAGCTTGTGGGCGGGCAGAGGCCTGTTTCTGAAAGGACTGGCTGCCTTGGGATGAGGCCTGGCCTCACAGGACCAGAACCCTTGATTCAATCTCACCTCAGGCGAGAGGGCAGCCTAGTTTTGTTCCCGAGGAAATGTCAGAGCCTGACCTGCTAGACCATTTTTTTTTCTTTTTCATTTGTAGAGCTTTGAAGTCTTAAATTAGTTCTCACAATTTCCGAGCACTTCTGTATTAACCATAGGACATAACAGGTTTTCATTCTGGAGAATGGCCAATTCTGGTTCTAAGGATCCCTTGGCCAAGATTGTCGCAGAGCGTTTGGCCTGCAGAGTCTGCCTTCCCCACTGCCTCAGATGCACACACACACCACTTTATAGTCCCAGGAAGGCAAGTGATTGCCTGTGAATGGCACAAAGATTTGTGTCTAGGGGCGCCTGGGTGGCTCAGTTGGTTGAGTGTCCGACTTCGGCTCAGGTCATGATCTCACTGTTCATGAGTTCGAGCCCCGCATTGGGCTCTGTGCTGACAGCTGGGAGCCTGGAGCCTGCTTCAGATTCTGTGTCTCCCTCTCCCTCTGTCCTTTCCTGGCTCATACTGTCTCTCTCTGCCTCTCAAAACATGAATAAATGCTAAAAAAAAAAAAAAAAAAGACTTGTGTCTAGACAGCACACTCTGCCTTGGCTCACCTTGAGGGTTCCTGAAGTGAGTGGTGATGAGGGCCATACTTAGTGCCCAGGAAGGTAGACTGGACTCTGACTCCCAGCCCTGCCTTCACTACCTGCAACGGGATGCTTTTGACATCTACTGTGTCCTTGCTGGGGAGGTGAGGATAACACCTTCCCTCATCCGCAGGACCACTGTGGGGCCAGAATGTGAGGAGGATGCTCTGGGAAGAAGAGGAACATCTCCAGAGAGGCCAGGACATACTTCCTTAAGAAGGGGCCGGGTTTGGAGGCCTGACACGGCCTTCCTGGGGCTGCCTGTTCTTTGGGGCCCTTTTCCCTTGAATGGTTGCACAGATCAGTTCTGGAAGATAAGACCAGAAGACTCTCCAGCTCCCTGGGTGGTCAACCATGCCTCTCCCCTCCCTTGTCTCTCCAGCAGCACCTCTGCCCCACCCTGCAACACCCAAGAACACCTGAAAATGTCAGGGATCTCCTTATAAGTGCCAAGCTTGGGTTTGCTTAAATTTATTCTGGTATTTGCTTGAGACTCATGAAATGGTGGTATAGAGGCATAAATCACATTTGTCATGAGCTGACACCGATGAAAAGGTTCGGGATGGCCTCGTCAGAGTAATTTGGGAGTTGCGTGTTCTGTTGGCTTTGATAGACCAGTCCTCTGCTCTGGCTGGTGTCGTCAGAATTAAATGTTTGCTAAGCAAATGGTCAGTCTCATTGGATCCATCTTTATACCCCAGATGCCTTTTCCTCCCCTCAGGCATCTAATACTTAAGCCAGGAGAAACTCAAGTGCATGGTTTTCAAGGCTTTCCGGGTGTCTGGGACTATGATTTTCCACCCTTTTCTTCATTTCTCCTGTGGGTAGGGGGGCGTGAGTGGTATCTGTGAATATATTTGCGTGAGGCTGGACAGTTGGGGTGGTGGAAACAAACTCAGAACAGCTTCTTTTTATCTGCCCCCTTCTAACCACAAAGGTATTGCAGTTGAGCCCCACCTTAAGAAAGCCCCAAAACACACGAAATCTCATCAATGGCAACTGATAAATTAGAGGGTGATTTTTCACATTACAGAAAGATTGTTAACTTTTCAAAAGGTTTCGCCACAGGGTTCCTTTAAATAGTGAGCTCCCCCACTGAATTTAAAGTGTTTGTTTACAGATCATTAACTACTTGACAGAGAGGTTGGGGAGGGGGTGGAGGAAGAAGCACTTAAAAGGTAAAATGTTAGAAGCCCTGCCAATTTTCCATAGGCCTGGAAGGGTGATGAAACATCTCTGAAATGATGTTGGTTAGCAAATGTGATTCAGTTTACAGAAACTCACTTTACACATGGCTTTCCAGGAACCTTTCAAGTTGGTTGAGGGCAGGGATCACAGGACACTGGGGCCTTGCCACCCTGGTTTGAGGTGGCCTGGAGAGGACTCCGGCTTTCCTTAGAGCCCCGTGGGTGCCAGGCTCTGGCATGAGGCCGAGCTTTGCCACTGGCCTTCTGGCACAGACAGCAGAGACCTTTTCCCTTGACATTTAGCCTGAGTTTGTGGAAACTTTCTTCCTGGTCCTCTGTGACCTTCAGTCTCTTTGGCTCTGGACCCGCCTTGGTTTCCTCCTTGAAGCTCAGACAGGTGAGATTTGCAAGATTGTGCCCCAGGAAGTTGAAATCCACCACCAGGGCCTACTTTCTGAGTCTAAGAATTAGCCTGGCAGCTGGACCCAGCCCACACTGGCCTGGAGGTTCATCCTAGTCCCTGCAAGGTCACGGGGGCACAGGCCCATCCTGGCCGGCTTTTAAGATGACCCCTACCAGGTCTCTTAACAGCATCCCAAACTCCTGTTCCATATCTGGTCTCAAGGAGACTTTGACTGGCATGGGAAACAGGAGGGAGAAGTCATCATGCATCTGATCCAGTCTTCTCTTTTTAAGGATGAGAAAACTTAGGGTCAGAAAGGGGAAGGGATTTACTCAAGGTCATGCACAGCTGGTGCGTGGCAGAGTTGGGACTGAAGAATCTGGATTCCTGACTTTGTGCCAGCAGCTTCTCTGAAGGCACGAGTCCCTGACATCCTAAAGGAAAAGAGTCTGGAGAGTGAGGGTCAGTGGTGTTCATAGGGGAATGCATTGGGCATGGGCATTGTTCCCAAATTATCCCAAATTCTACCTGAAAAAGACCCCAGGTAGAGGCAAACATGCATGTGTGTGCAGGTGCACACGTGCACCTGCACACACACACACACACACACACACACACTCGTATACTCACGCATATACTCTCACAGTCACGCACACCCCACCACACACAAACAAAATCCTCACATTAGGACTCAGAGGAGGGGTGAGGGTAGCCCCGCCTATTCATGGCTTTGAAGAGAAGAAAGGGGGGAAATTTGGAGGGAAGGTCAAGTTGATGACTGAAGAGACAAAGCAGTGTAGGAAAATCTCCACATTTCTTGCACAGTCATTTGTTGAGAATGTGTCAGCAAGTAGAAGCCCATCTGAAACTGGCAATGATACATCTGAAATAGATTATTTAAGCCAGGGAGGCAATATTGCAAAGAAGAATGTGGCTATCAACACTTGTTTGTCTGACTCAGAGGAATAAAACACACTGAATCCTGCTTCAGCAGACCACCCACCATTCATCAGGGCACAAAAATGGAGGTGGGGGAGAAGCAAAACAGGACGGATGAACTTGCATAAAGAGTTTCTCAAGCATCCGCATGGCTATGTCCCTTATTTTAAGAAAATGTGATATTTGAAAATAGGAACTTATGAAAGCTGAGGACTTCACAGACGTCCTCAGAGGGTTTATTTAGACGAACACATCCTCTGTTGTCAACTAAAGGAATCGGTGTACAATATTTTGATTTAAATGTAACTACCTGTTGGGCCCCATTTGCTATGTGCACACCTTGGCCTTTGCTCCTCTGAGCATCTGTACCTGCTTTTGCTTTTGTCTGGAAAGTCCTTCCTCTTGGCTTTCCAGGTGCAGTTCATAAGTTACCTCTTCCTGAAAGCTGCTCTCCTGCCTTTCAAGTGGAAGTAATTTCTCTTCCTTTGAATTTTCATAGCGGCTCATCTGTGCCTCTCTCATGACACACTTTCTGCATTGGAGGAGAGCGATTTCTCTCCAGGCCTTCTCTTCTCTGCCTCGTTGAGGGCTTTACTGGCAAGTCTGTCTGGGTTTTCTTTGTGTTACCCCCAGATGCTGGCCCATTGCTCTGGGCATTACAGGCCCTCAGTAAATAGTTGTTGAATCAACACATGAAAGAGTGAATGAATGGCATTAACCTGAATAACACATTTTGCATAGTGAGGTACACAGTTAAACAAAGAAAAAAAAATCTGTCCTAAGACAATTTGTCTTTATAGAGTTGCCCTTCCAGTCTCCTTGATTAGTTCCACCATTCTAAGGCAAAAGCTTAAAGTGTAATAAAAATTTATCTAATTCACAATCAAGTGAAAATACTTTGGGCCCAGAGCCAAAGAATATTATTGGAGCGCACTTTTTCAACACCCTAAATTTAACCAGCTGGAATTCTTTTTTTTAAAGTACCATCCTATTCAACCTTTTTGAAATGAAGGATTTGCCTTTTAGTGGGAAATCTGCATTTCAACACAAAGATGGAACACAATGTCTTTGGTTTAGTTATTCTTCAGAAAACTAAGCTCTCTCTCTCTCTCTCTCTCTCTCTCTCTCTCCCTTTTTGAATTACATGCTTTGCTTAAGTTAAAGACACAGATTGCAGAAAATTTTGTTTAGGCCTGACAGATTGGTGGCTTGCATTTTTTGCATTTTTATAGATAAAGGGGCATGAAAGGTGTCATCTCTCCTCCCTTTACAGAGTGAATTTCTAGGAGAAGAACTCAAAAGGTGAAATTAGTTCTTAGATAATCAAGGTTATGAGAGAATAGAATTGGTCAAAAAAGAAAAAGAATTTTTAAGTGAGTGATTGATGAAATTAGAGTCACCGACGAAGGATTAAGGAATATAGAGATCATGAGCAAATTTCAGCAAAGAAGTTTTGTTAAGTGTGATATCTCCAGAATTCTTGCTTGCTTTCATCTGTACAAGATACACTTTTTAAATTTTTTTTTAACGTTTATTTTATTTTTGAGACAGAGACAGAGCATGAACGGGGGAGGGTCAGAGAGAGAGGGAGACACAGAATCCGAAACAGGCTCCAGGCTCTGAGCTGTCAGCACAGAGTCCAACACAGGGCTCGAACTCACGGACCGCGAGATCATGACCTGAGCCGAAGTCGGACGCTTAACCGACTGAGCCACCCAGGTGCCCCAAAATACACTTTTTAAAGAGCATCACAATTTGGTAAAACCATATCTAGTAAAAAAAAAAAAAAAAAGAAAGATGGAAAAAAATGCTTATTTAAATGCTCATTTCTAGAACAAAAAGGAATGCAATTTTGACAATATCAGAAGGTTAATTAGGAAGTCTGTTAGCAATGATAAAGCTGGCACATTTTCAGTTTAGATTGACATGACTCAAGACATAGGCATAGTTAATGTTTCCTCTATAATACTTTGTTAAGACACAGAATCAGAGAGAGAGGCGCTGGTATCTATTGTAAAGGGAGGGTTAAGAGCTAGAAGGGCATTTGGTGGACTTGCTTTCCGGTTAAAGAAGCCTGTATCCCAGACTAGCTGCACTCGTTATTTTTGTGATTTGGATCCAATAATAGTGATAAAATTGGAATTGGTTCATTCAGGAAACTGTACAAACTTTCAGGATGTGTTTTCAGTGTAGTCTGTAAGTTGGCTACTGCCTGGGGAAGAGGGGATTTGAGGATCTTGGAGCTGGAAAAGAGTGTCAGGGTCCTTTATTTTGGCCTATATTACCAATATAGAGATCCTTCCCCATTACGGTGGGTTATCACGCATTCGTTTCTTGAAGACCCAGAGTGAATGGGAGGTTATGGCTTTCCAGGGTGACCCGTTCCACTTGGAGACAGTTGTACTCCTTTTGTGCCCTATCTAATTGGAAAAACAGGGAAGTTTTCTAAAAACATATGTTTAAGAAAGGAAATATATATACACCTATATACATTTCAGGAAACATCAAACACCTATATGTCTGTGTTCTCCTCTAGAGAGGCCTGGGGATTTAATACCTGAAGAAAGTTGGGCACCCAGAACAGTCTCTAAGTGTGTTGGAAATGATGCTTTGTGCTTAGCTGTTTCGGCACATGTGTAGATCAGCAGTATTACTTGCCGATGAGAAAGACTCTAATGTGGCTGCATTACATACCCAGTGATTAATTTCAGAAACAAACAGCATGTCAATAATAAAGGAGTCTTTGAGATGTTCTTGAGGAAGCCTAAAACTTGACTCAAGGACCTTAAATTCCAGGGACATCCCACCCGGCTTAGAGAGCTCTGCATCAAAAGTCGGTACCCCACTGTATATAGAAATGTAAAGTGACCAATGTATAACCTTAAATCAAAACCATTCCTGATTTACTGCAGGTTTTTAATGAGACCTGAAAAAATAAGATTCATTCTTTTTCATTCAGGCGTCAGGAAACATTGCAACCTAATAATGCATAAGGCATTTCTGAGGAGATGCCCAAGTGGAGATGCTGGGTCTAGAGAGACCTTTATGAAACAGAACAGGTTAAAACACCTTTCACCAGAAGAGCACAGGCATTTGAAAAGACTGATCCAGAAGAGGGCAACACATCACATTTGTGAGCCCAGACAGGGAAACAGAGTCCAGGTTTATCCCACCCATGCAGTGTGCCACAGCTGCTTCCTCAAACATTTCAGCTTTTATGAAAGTGGTGAGGACACCATCTGTCTGACATAAACTGGTTTGGATGTTGTCTAGTGCAAAGAGCGCCCCGTACTTGATAGAAAGCTTGGGTCTGTTCCCTGCCCTGTCAGTGAGGGATGTTGGAATTCCACATGAAGGGATTCTTAGGGATGTCCTGGGCTTGCTCTGTTTTGGACAGTTCTCGTCCTGAAAGAGGTGAATCTCAGAAGGGACAAAAGTCTCATAGCCAATCTGGCTCTCTGCCAGCGGAACATGCTTCCAGCTTCTGTGCCTCCTCTTACCCCAAGACAGCATTGTCTTAAACTGGGCTGTGTCCTCAAACCACCTGGGGGACTTGTTAAACATAGATTGCTGCATGTCTCCCACCTCCAGGTTTTTATTCAGTAAGTCTGAAAATTTGTGTTTCCAACAAGCTCCGAGCCACGCTGATGTGCTGTGCTGATGCTGGGCCTGAGGCTGCCCTGAGAGAACCACCAAGGAAACAAAAGAGAGCAGAACTAGATTTCCCACTTTCCAGCCAGCTACCTGAGCCCACCACTCCCTGGGGGAAATGGAGAGAAAAGGCCCTCAAAGGGGTGGGGGGAGGCAGGCAGGTAGAGATGCTCCTTGAGTGTGATGCTTCAAAGCATTAATTGTGAGACTTTGCCTAAAACATGATGAAATCACTGAAAGCATCATCGCAAGAAGTTAAACCCTAAGGAGGCTATTAACAACTTAGCATTTTCCAGTTCCTGTGGGAATGTCGACAACTTACCAAGGAGAATGTGTGCAGAGGCTTCAGAATCAGCTGGGGTTCCCCATTGCCTGTGCTTTGACAGTCTTCCTGGAGGAAGAGAAATTCAAGTATGAGTCTCTCAGAAAGACAATGTCAATAGCTTGTTAAGCTGATAGGAAGGGGTGTGTCCCTCTTCAGCCGGCCAAATTCTGCAGGGGAAGCAGACGTAGAGGGTGAAAACCGTGTGGGGTGGGGGGGGCGAGGGGGGAGAGCCAAGAGGCTCAGGAAGCAGGTCAGGTGTTGTTGTTTTCCAATTTTGAAAACCAAGTCAGTTCATTTGGACCCTTTGAAAGGCCCACTCAACACCCCTGGCTGGGTTGGACTCCCTCCCGAGAGGTTGCAATGAGAGAAGTTGTTTCTCCTAATGGGTCAATGAGTGCCTCTTAACTGGCACTCCTTGGGCAGGAACCAGGGGGAGGAGATAGATGGATCTCCCAGGAAAGAGCACTGGTGGGAAGCAGGAGAGTAATTCTGATCTTCACTTTGCGGTCAACTATCAACATAGCTTGTGGGCTAGTCACTTAATTTCACAAGCCCTCAGTTTCTCCATGTGTAAAATGAAGGCGTAGACCTGATGATCTTGAAAGTTTTTCACAATTCAAAAACCAAAAACAGGTCATGGTACCAGATACACAGATAGTCTCCTCGAAGAGCCCTTGCTTTGCCATGTGGCCTGGCCCACTTCCCCACAGGGCCCCTGGAAACTCAGCTTGTTCAGGGCCCCTGGAAACTCAGCCATGTGTAGACATGGTTACCAACCAGACATAAATGCAAGTGGTCAGGCCTGGGTTAGGTTAACATTCCTCTCATTTCTTGCTGGAGGCCTATCAAGGCACCTCAGCTTCTCCTCTCAGACTAACTGGCAGGGAATTTAAAATCAGACTGTCCCTGTTCAGGTGTCCAAGTACGTTGTTGCATTTCTGCTAGGGTTACGGAGTTACCTCAGTTGTGTGGGTCTCTAAGAAAAGGATCTCAGTCTTGGTGACAAACCAACTTCTGAAATGGCTAAGACGAGAACAAGTGCAAAAATGGATTCTCAGATTTCTTGTTGAAAAACACAATGACTAAATCTGTAGTTAATTTTGCCCTATACTCTCAATACCCTGTTTATAATATACACAGTCAACTGAAGACGTGCTTGTTTTTTAAGTCCAGTCTTTGCACTTTTGCTGGTTCATTTTGTGTCATTAATTCTGTTTGGGGCTGGAGAGAAGGACATGCCTGTGTAGATGGACTCAGGCTAGGCAGGGCCTCCACAGCAGCCTCCCTTTGCAGGCCTGGTAACAACATAGCTTAACAACAGAGCATAAGAGCTTCCATGAGCAATATGCCATTGTTACCCACCATGCTTCTCATGAAAGGAAACCTTGTGCTGACTGCCCTGGCTGTTCTTGGCAATGTGAATCTATATACGGAGAACAGGATGTATTTTACACTTGGGACCTGCTATCCTAGAGTATAACAACAACACTTTTAAGTGCTCTTAATATTAAGCTAATGGAAAACATACTCTGTTTACTCACCATCAAAGTCTGTTTTTCTTCTCTCCCTCCTCCCCCAATCATCACAAACTCCAGGCCTCTAGAACACGCTGGGTATCTCCTGCTCCATCTATCCTACCCTCTGTCTCAAGGTTGACCTCTACATGCTTGGTTAGCTCAAGGTGGACTTGGAAAAACTAGGAATTTACCACACAAACCATATAATCCCCAGGTTGCACAAACCAAACATTTCCTTTTTCACCAAAGTCTCAGAGCTAGAAATGCTTGATTTATTGCTAGCGTTATGTTTATTAGTGTGAGAAGTCATTTCTCCTCACCAGAGTGCAACAAAATGCAGTAGAAGGGAGAAGGTGGGCCACTTTTTCTGGGTGCTGCTATTATCAGAACGCTGGTCTATCCTTGTTATTTAATAGTGGGATTCCTCACCCTGAAGATGGGGACTTGGCCAAAGTTATCGTAACCCCAGAAGTCTAGTATTTATTCTCCACTACTTTGTGTTGTAAGAAGCCATGTCTATATGGGGTATTTCGCTGATGGGATTCTAGAGTGTGGCCCAACCAAGTCCCGAATGTCTAAGATTTCCCTGTCTTTGGAGGTGCTATTTGAAGTACATATTGTTTTTTGCTTGGGCGTGTCAAGTAAAGTAAATGTATGCATGTAAACCAGCCTTGCAGATAAATCCCTCCATTTTACCAGTCTACCCCATAATATTGCCAATTTCCCCCTTGCTATTTACATATCTCTTATTATAAGACAATAAACAAACAATAACAATCAAGCAAATGAACCAAAGACTCCCCCACCCCTGCCAAAAACAAACCCCTTCTGTTTTGTTGAAAAAGACTAAAATCAAAAACAAAACAAAATTGTGGAAATAACTTCATCACAGTTTTTTTGGGTTTTGTTTTGTTTTTTTTTATTTATTTTTTTGATATAGGCCTTGGGCCTGTTAACTATCTGCAAGGCTGTTGTAATGATGTTAATCTATTTTAATGGAATTGAAATGTGATATCCTGTGGTTTACGATGCACATTGTTTATAGCTTTGGTGCTTGATTTTGGGTTTCTTTCACAGATAAACTTCTGCACTGGAGGGGCCTCTCCTCCCCTCGTTCTGCACATGGAGCTCTAATCCCCACGCCCGGGATGAGTGCAGAATATACCCCGCAGGGTATTTGTAAGTTGAGCATTATTTCTTCTACAAATGTCCATGTGTATAGAGATGAGAGTTTCTGGAAATTACCCTTACTTTTTAAGTACTGAAAGGAGTTACTTCCAAAATAGATTGGCATCCACATATGTATTATTCCATTACTCACTTGGCACCCTCTCCCTGCTCCACTCAACCCCCCCTCCTCTTTTTTGTGTCATTCCCATGGAGCTGACAGTAGCTCATCCCTGTGGGTCTCCTCCCCAGGGTCTTACCTGGCTCCACAGCTGGTGACCATAGATCTCTGTGTGTCCAGGGCCCATTTTATTGCTGGACATTCACTTCCATGGCCTCATTTAGGACTTTGAGTTTATTCCATGGCATACCTGTTAGCAGAGGCCAGAATCAAAAGAGGTCAGTTTAGAGTTACTCTACAGTTATTCTCATGCATGTTATAGATGCATTTACATGTGTATTTAAACATGGTATATTTGTATATATACATGGCGCGTTATATATGTGCACACAGAGACGATTTCTACGTGTTTTTCTCCTAGTTTTAGAGAAAAATGCACAGCATTGTTGCTTAAATTCAAAGACACCACTACCACCACCATCACCACCATTAACGCCATCCGCTTATGTGTGCAAACCGACTTTTATCTTTTTATGAAATTCAGATTTATATGTTTATGAAAATGTTTTTGAAAGATGTTGTTCTAGAAGGTAATACAGTTTGCTTTTCTGTGTAGTAATAAATGATATGAGTCATGCATGGCTAAAAAGTTGGGTGGGGGTAGGGGTGGATTCTGCCCCAAACACAAAAAAGCAGGTTCAAGGAAAAAAAAAAAAAGAAGTGTGACACCTACCTCATTTTTATTTAAGGAATTAATTTTTATTTCGAAAGTCAGTGAAAGGTTACCTGTTGTGGAAAGAAGAAAAGAAAGAACATAAAGAAGAGCATAATGGTGGGGAGTTCAGCCATACAGGGGACCTGGTTTTAGATGGGAGAGATAAAGTACACCCAGCCATCTTGTGAATGGTGTCTGCCTGCAGGGCAGGGCATGCGCCCTGAGACCAAATTTGAAGCCAGTTGTTTATTTTGTTAACTCCTAGGTAATCCTAGGTAACAAAGAGTTATTGTGTGAATTTCACAAGTCTTCAAGTCCTGAGGGCTGGGCGGTGCAGGGGTTAAAAGCACCTCTTCTGCCATCCCCTCCCCGACACGAGGCTGGGCCTAAGACTGGGTTAGGTCACCGATTGCAGAGTTTAGGGGGTTGGACTCACAGTTTCGAGTCCCTACATGCTGGCTGGGTGGGGAGAGCTCTCCTCCTTTTGCTGGGGGTGCCTGGGGCCCCGCACTGGGCTGTGGGAACAGAGCCACCCCCTTGGAGGGAAGGGATGAGAAGGGAGTAGGGCAGCAGAGAGGAGGGTGGAGCTGAGTGGCCAAGTGCTGCTGGCCTGGGAATCAGTTCAAGGTCTCTGCCTCTTCCGCTGACCCTCCTGAGGGCAGGGGTGGGAAACTAGGAGCCTGCTGCAGAATCCATGTCTTCTCCCCCTCTTCCTGCAAAGGGAGGGTACCTAGTTTGCTGGTGCCCATGCTGGCAGGACCAGTTTAGGAGTGACCAGACAAGGTATGTGGAAATGGGTTGTGGAGTTCCAGAAAGCATTCAGCAGAGCTGACCCCCAGGCCACTCAGCTGCCTTAACCAGCTGCCCTTGGCTTTCAGAGCACTGAGCACTTAGCACTTCCCTGTGGCATCCCTGCTGGTGGACCACAGTCATGGGCCTTAAAATGGCCCCTCCTGCCACCCTCTAGCCAGGACCTCCCTCCCTTTGGCCTGAGGCCTGGATTCTAGATTCTGGATTCCAGCCTTCTTCTGGAAGCCTTTCTGGGTGTACAACCTGGTCAGTCATCATGCTAGGTAACTAATCAAGCCTGGGAGTAATGAAAACTCACATTCACCTTGGACCTGGTAGTTTACAAATGGCTTTTATACACGTCTGTCATTTGAACTTCACAATTCTGTAAGGTACTGTTTTTATGCTCATTTTACAGATAGGAAACCTAAGGCTCAAAGAAATTAAGTGTCTCAGAGCCCGTAAGCTGGCAAATAGTAGAGCCAGGCCTCTGGTGTCAGACTTCCTTGTTTTTCTCAATCCTGAGGCTTAGATCACATGACTCGTTAGCATTGGTGACAAACTAAAAATGGGGTTATTCCTTCCCATACAACAAAATGAAATAAAATAAAAGCTGGTAGGTGAACTAATGGCTGATTTTAACTATTTGATGCCTGGAGTTCCTATGCTTGGGGCCAGGACTCAGTTTATTGCTCTAAATCAAAACAATTCCCGTGAATGCCCAATGAGGCTCTCAAATTGAGAAGTTGATTTTCGTCAGAGTAAATGAAGAATATTATTATATTTTACACGTCAATAAATCAATGTAGCCCTAATTTTGCCACACAGGAAATCAATTCTGGTCTTTCTAACCCATCAAAGATGTTATGAACAAAGTAATTTCACAAATTATGGCAAGTAACACATTTATTGATGACTGCAGTTTAGGAATTGAGAATCTGTGCGCACTGTAATATAATATGGTGCACTGGCATGAGCTGAGTGAAATACAGATTATATGGTGAAACTGTAATGCATCATTTGCTATTAGTGGACTGGTAATAATTACCAGTTTCAAAGCAGCTCTTTTGATGTAATCTTTAGTCTCAATCGTAACAGCCCTTCTCATTGACATTATGATTACACTAGCTGCCCTCATGATCTAGAATATCTAGTTGATAGGAATACTAAAATGCGATAGTGAAAACTGTATGTTGTATGCTCATTATAAGATAAAATGCTATCTTCTCTGACCTGATGTCTGAGAGGGGAGGGTAACAGCACAGTGTGAACATAGTGTAACACTATCACATCACTGGCTCTGGAAACAAAATTTTAGGAAGTTCAGAGCAGCAAAATAAAATGGACTTTGCTTGTTTAAGCCTTTTGGAAAGGATACAGGTGAGACCCTTGATGCAGGGCTGTGCACATTTTGGCACTGATCCGTAGCCGTGGTCAACGTGCATGCAAAACCAGATTGCTAATTATGGGTCCAGTCCTGGGATTCAGTAGGATATCATAAGCGAAAATATGATTTTAAGGCATTTGGAGTGATGAAAGTGTTAAGGACTTGTTTCAGCTGACAAATCTCCTCTTTACTTATCCAATCCGGATTGTCAGGCTAAATGTATGATAATAACACAGAGTCCTAGAGAGGCAAAGGAGAAAGCCACAGAGGGTCATGTTAGTTGGAACCAGATAGGTTTTTTCCCTGCCTATTTAGAACCCAAGTCATTGTTCAACAACAACAAAAAAATTTATGAAAATACTCTCAATGATGCTTTTTATTTCCCTTTGAAGAAAGGAGGCAAACAAAAATAGGCAGATAATGTGATACTAATGTCAGCGTTTTCTTTCAAAATCTTTCTGCCTTTTTTTTTCCCTCCCTCCACATTAGGCAAATGTTGGAAACCTAATTTTGGTATCTTATCATCTAATCTTGTTAAAGAGATTTACCCAGGAGTGGGATATATTGAGTGAGATTATAAATGCATTGTAAAGTAAATCACAAGGTCAGGGCAGGGAGTCCATTATTCAGACAAGTGCTCTGAGCAAGGCTGGCTTGTTTGGGAATGCAAGTGTTGGGGCTCCTGAGAAGACCCTGCCAGCTTTTCTTTCTGACTTGCTAAATGGAGGAATCGTCGTAATTGATTAATTCCCACTCTTTAGCTCCATGGTGGATTTTTTTTTTGCTTTTAAAAAAGTTACTGACAAATACTAGCTGGGGCCTTAAGCGACTCCTCTAGTCTCCCCTTTTAAAAGACTGGCTAAAGTTTATTTCTCATTTGTACTTTATGCACTGGCTTTTTGAGAATCCCTGGGAAGTTCATCTATTTTTTCTCAACCTTGTCCTTTGGCCACCAATATTTGGGCCCTTTTTAATGCTGTAGTTGACTGGTAAACTGTTAGTCCCTTGGTGTGTGTGTGTGTATATATATATATATATATATTTTTTTTTTTTTTTTTTAATTTAGCTATCTCCAAAAATGAATGATCGTGAAGTCAAGCTGGCCCCCTCTTTGCCAAAGTGGCATTTACCACTCTCGGGTTCTTTTCAGCGAGAGAGAAATAATGTGACTTAAGCAGGGCCCCTCTCCAGACGGCTTGGCTACTGGCCAAAGAGTTGACTAGCTGAACTGTATCTTTCTGTTTCTTTCTCAACTGGAGCTGAGGCTCAGCCGAGGGCGCAGGATGTTGTATAATTTGGTTCTCGTTGTTAGCCTCTCAAAATAATGAGGAGGAGGATAGTGTAGCATTTCTCAGCCTGCTGCCCGTCATGGTGCTGGCTGCTTTAACTGTTCTTAAACTAGGATGCTGTGTCTGCTTAAGTTGGCACCAGCCGCTCCTCCTAACTTCTCCAGACTTGCATTTGTTTGACTGGGGGAACAACTCCTAAAGATTTGATACGGCCTGTTGGTTAAATCCAAATTAAATTTCTCTTTTGAGATTTTTTGCAACATCCCTTGAGATAAAAATGGGAGTCCCCATAGGGTGTTGTGGAACCAGGATTGGGACTCACTGATCCTCACACAAGGCTGGGATGTGAGAATGTTGCTAGTCTCTCTTCCTTGGAATTATTTTAGGAGTACCTTCCCATTTTTAACAATATCAACAATTACTGTGTTTCAGGCTAAGATTAAAAGCATCTCCAGGGCCATAGAGAACTGTAACGAGTTGACCTTCTCTTTTTTGATATCCCTATGAAATGATTGCCTGTTTAGAAAGTTCACCTGCCACCCAGGGGAGAATAGAACGATGGGATTTAGGAAGCAGAAAAGTTTCCCTTAGGTCACCTTGTCCAAGGCCCTCACTTAACAAATGAGGAAACAGAGGCACAGAGATGAAATAGCTTGCCCCAAATAGCTTGTCACAGCTGGTGACAGATTGGAGAGTTCAGAAGAAGAGGTTTGCTGAGGTTCCTTAGAATGTAGGGATCCTCATTCTCAAGCTTGAATTGGTGCAGATTTCTCTGCTTTGGAGATTGGATTTAAAATTCTTAGAACCGAATGAAATGGCAGCAAGACCAATTCGACAAATATTTATTGGGCACCAGCCACCAGATGAACCAGGCACCAATTCTAGGCACAGGGAATATTATAGATCAGTGAGGGCTTAGGCCTGTGGGGTGGAGGGCTGGGGGCAGGGAAGGCTGGAGGTGAACCATAAATAAGCAATTGCTAACGTCCTCCTCCGCGATTAAACATTGATGTTGGTGTTGTATTATTTTGCAGGTAAAGATGAGCCCAGCAGCTACACATGTACAACTTGCAAACAGCCATTCACCAGTGCATGGTTTCTCTTGCAACACGCACAGAACACTCATGGATTAAGAATCTACTTAGAAAGCGAACACGGAAGTCCCCTGACCCCGCGGGTTGGTATCCCTTCAGGACTAGGTGCAGAATGTCCTTCCCAGCCACCTCTCCATGGGATTCATATTGCAGACAATAACCCCTTTAACCTGCTAAGAATACCAGGATCAGTATCGAGAGAGGCTTCCGGCCTGGCAGAAGGGCGCTTTCCACCCACTCCCCCCCTGTTTAGTCCACCACCGAGACATCACTTGGACCCCCACCGCATAGAGCGCCTGGGGGCGGAAGAGATGGCCCTGGCCACCCATCACCCGAGTGCCTTTGACAGGGTGCTGCGGTTGAATCCAATGGCTATGGAGCCTCCCGCCATGGATTTCTCTAGGAGACTTAGAGAGCTGGCAGGGAACACGTCTAGCCCACCGCTGTCCCCAGGCCGGCCCAGCCCTATGCAAAGGTTACTGCAACCATTCCAGCCAGGTAGCAAGCCACCCTTCCTGGCGACGCCCCCCCTCCCTCCTCTGCAATCCGCCCCTCCTCCCTCCCAGCCCCCGGTCAAGTCCAAGTCATGCGAGTTCTGCGGCAAGACGTTCAAATTTCAGAGCAACCTCGTGGTGCACCGGCGCAGCCACACGGGCGAGAAGCCCTACAAGTGCAACCTGTGCGACCACGCGTGCACGCAGGCCAGCAAGCTGAAGCGCCACATGAAGACGCACATGCACAAGTCATCCCCCATGACGGTCAAGTCCGACGACGGCCTCTCCACCGCCAGCTCCCCGGAACCCGGCACCAGCGACCTGGTGGGCAGCGCCAGCAGCGCGCTCAAGTCTGTGGTGGCCAAGTTCAAGAGCGAGAACGACCCCAACCTGATCCCGGAGAATGGGGACGAGGAGGAAGAGGAGGACGACGAGGAAGAGGAAGAAGAGGAGGAAGAGGAGGAGGAGGAGCTGACGGAGAGCGAGAGGGTGGACTACGGCTTCGGGCTGAGCCTGGAGGCGGCGCGCCACCACGAGAACAGCTCGCGGGGCGCGGTGGTGGGCGTGGGCGACGAGGGCCGCGCCCTGCCTGATGTCATGCAGGGCATGGTGCTCAGCTCCATGCAGCACTTCAGCGAGGCCTTCCACCAGGTCCTGGGCGAGAAACACAAGCGCGGCCACCTGGCCGAGGCCGAGGGCCACAGGGACACTTGCGACGAAGACTCGGTGGCCGGCGAGTCGGACCGCATAGACGATGGCACTGTTAACGGCCGCGGCTGCTCCCCGGGCGAGTCGGCCTCGGGGGGCCTGTCCAAAAAGCTGCTGCTGGGCAGCCCCAGCTCGCTGAGCCCCTTCTCCAAGCGCATCAAGCTCGAGAAGGAGTTCGACTTGCCCCCGGCCGCGATGCCCAACACGGAGAACGTGTACTCGCAGTGGCTCGCTGGCTACGCGGCCTCCAGGCAGCTCAAAGATCCCTTCCTTAGCTTCGGAGACTCCAGACAATCGCCTTTCGCCTCCTCGTCGGAGCACTCCTCGGAGAACGGGAGCTTGCGCTTCTCCACGCCGCCCGGGGAGCTGGACGGAGGGATCTCGGGGCGCAGCGGCACGGGAAGTGGAGGGAGCACGCCCCATATTAGTGGTCCGGGCCCGGGCAGGCCCAGCTCAAAAGAGGGCAGACGCAGCGACACTTGTGAGTACTGTGGGAAAGTCTTCAAGAACTGTAGCAATCTCACTGTCCACAGGAGAAGCCACACGGGCGAAAGGCCTTATAAATGCGAGCTGTGCAACTATGCCTGTGCCCAGAGTAGCAAGCTCACCAGGCACATGAAAACGCATGGCCAGGTGGGGAAGGACGTTTACAAATGTGAAATTTGTAAGATGCCTTTTAGCGTGTACAGTACCCTGGAGAAACACATGAAAAAATGGCACAGTGATCGAGTGTTGAATAATGATATAAAAACTGAATAGAGGTATATTAATACCCCTCCCTCACTCCCACCTGACACCTCCTTTTTTCACCACCCCCCCTTCCCCATCGCCCTCCAGCCCCACTCCCTGTAGGATTTTTTTCTAGTCCCATGTGATTAAACAAACAAACAAACAGAAGTAACGGAAGCTAAGAATATGAGAGTGCTTGTCACCAGCACACCTGTTTTTTTTTTTTCTTTTTCTTTTTTTCTTTTTCTTTTTTTCCTTTATGTTCTCACCGTTTGAATGCATGATCTGTATGGGGCAATACTATTGCATTTTACGCAAACTTTGAGCCTTTCTCTTGTGCAATAATTTACATGTTGTGTATGTTTTTTTTTTTTAAACTTAGACAGCATGTATGGTATGTTATGGCTATTTTAAATTGTCCCCGATTCGTTGCTGAGCAAACATGTTGCTGTTTCCAGTTCCGTTCTGAGAGAAAAAGAGAGAGAGAGAGAAAAAGACCATGCTGCATACATTCTGTAATACATATCATGTACAGTTTTATTTTATAACGTGAGGAGGAAAAACAGTCTTTGGGTTAACCCTCTAAAGACAGAATAGACAGCACTGAAAGAAAATCTCTATGAGCTAAATGTCTGTCTCTAGAGGGTTAAATGTATCAATTGGAGAGGAAAAAAAAAAGGCCTTGAATTGACAAATTTTAACAGAAAAACAAAACAAGCTTATTCTATCATTTGGTTTTAAAATATGAGTGCCTTGGATCTATTAAAACCACGTTGATGGTTCTTTCTACTTGTTATAAACTTGTAGCTTAATTCAGCATTGGGCGAGGTAAGAAATCTTAGGACCTAGCATATAATTCTATATTGTATTTCTCACAACAATGGCTACCTAAAAATATGACCCACTATGTCCTAGTTAATCATCATTTTCCCTTTAGTTTAATCTTATAAGCAAAACTGATTATACCAGTATAAACGCTATTTTGCTCCTGGTGAGAGCTTAAAAGAAATGGGCTGTTTTGCCCAAAGTTTTATTATTTTTTTTAAATGATGATTAAATTGAATGTGCAACGTGCAAAAGCCCCGGAATACAATTAAATACATTAGTAAGGAATTCATTTTATGAAGATAACTTAAATAATGTCTGTTCAAAAAATTCTGGCACCAAAAGAAATAGATCCAGATCTACTTGGTTGTCAAAGGGACAATCAAATGATAAACTTTAAGACCTCGTAGACCATATTAAAAAGAAGAGACTGACAATAAGGTTTGACAGGAGGGTAACAGAGGAAGAAAATACGTGATCTTTTAGCACAACGTGGTACTATTTGCCATTTTAAACTAGAACAGGTGTATAAGCTAATATTGATACAATGATGATTAACTATGAATTCTTAAGACTTGTGTTTAAATGTGACATTCTTAAAAAAGAAGAGAAAGAATTTTAAGAGTAGCAGTATATATGTCTGTGCTCCCTAAAAGTTGTACTTCATTTCTTTTCCATACACTGTGTGCTATTTGTGTTAACATGGAAGAGGATTCATTGTTTTTATTTTATTTTTTTAATTTTTTCTTTTTTATTAAGCTAGCATCTGCCCCAGTTGGTGTTCAAATAGCACTTGACTCTGCCTGTAATATCTGTATCTTTTCTCTAATCAGAGATACAGAGGTTGAGTATAAAATAAACCTGCTCAGATAGGACAATTAAGTGCACTGTACAATTTTCCCAGTTTACAGGTCTATACTTAAGGGAAAAGTTGCAAGAATGCTGAAAAAAAAAAAATTGAACACAATCTCATTGATGAGCATTTTTAAAAAAAAAAAACTAAAAAAAAAAAAAACTTTGCCAGCCATTTACTTGACTAATGAGCTTACTTACTCGGACTCAACATTGCAAGCGCTGTGAATGGAAAACAGAATACACTTAACATAGAAATGAATGATTGCTTTCGCTTCTACAGTGCAAGGATTTTTTTGTACAAAACTTTTTTAAATATAAATGTTAAGAAAAAAAATTTTTTTAAAAAACACTTCATTATGTTTAGGGGGGAACTGCATTTTAGGGTTCCATTGTCTTGGTGGTGTTACAAGACTTGTTATCCATTTAAAAATGGTAGTGGAAATTCTATGCCTTGGATACACACCGCTCTTCAGGTTGTAAAAAAAAAAAAAAACATACATTGGGGAAAGGTTTAAGATTATATAGTACTTAAATATAGGAAAATGCACACTCATGTTGATTCCTATGCTAAAACACATTTATGGTCTTTTTTCTGTATTTCTAGAATGGTATTTGAATTAAATGTTCATCTAGTGTTAGGCACTATAGTATTTATATTGAAGCTTGTATTTTTAATTGTTGCTTGTTCTCTTAAAAGGTATCAATGTACCTTTTTTGGTAGTGGAAAAAAAAAAAAGACAGGCTGCCACAGTATATTTTTTTAATTTGGCAGGATAATATAGTGCAAATTATTTGTATGCTTCAAAAAAAAAAAAAGAGAGACAAACAAAAAAGTGTGACATTGTACAGATGAGAAGCCATATAATGGCGGTTTGGGGGAGCCTGCTAGAATGTCACACGGATGGCTGTCATAGGGGTTGTACATATCCTTTTTCGTTCCTTTTTCCTGCTGCCATACTGTATGCAGTACTGCAAGCTGATAACGTTGGTTTGTTATGTAGTGTGCTTTTTGTCCCTTTCCTTCTATCACCCTACATTCCAGCATCTTACCTTCATATGCAGTAAAAGAAAGAAAGAAAAAAAAGGAAAAAAAAAAACAAAAACAATGTTTTGCAGTTTTTTTCATTGCCAAAAACTAAATGGTGCTTTATATTTAGATTGGAAAGAATTTCATATGCAAAGCATATTAAAGAGAAAGCCCGCTTTAGTCAATACTTTTTTGTAAATGGCAATGCAGAATATTTTGTTATTGGCCTTTTCTATTCCTGTAATGAAAGCTGTTTGTCGTAACTTGAAATTTTATCTTTTACTATGGGAGTCACTATTTATTATTGCTTATGTGCCCTGTTCAAAACAGAGGCACTTAATTTGATCTTTTATTTTTCTTTGTTTTTATTTTTTTTTTATTTGGATGACCAAAGGTCATTACAACCTGGCTTTTTATTGTATTTGTTTCTGGTCTTTGTTAAGTTCTATTGGAAAAACCACTGTCTGTGTTTTTTTGGCAGTTGTCTGCATTAACCTGTTCATACACCCATTTTGTCCCTTTATTGAAAAAAATAAAAAAAATTAAAGTACACAATGTAAGCTTCTTGTGTCCTCATTTGACACACTCTGTAAATTACTTTCAAGAAAATAACAGGTTTTAAGAGAAGGCCAGTCAGTCTTTTTCAGGATTATTTCTATGGGCATTTTGATGCGTGCATTATACCCTAAAGGAACATAAAGTGCTTACTATATTAAAATAGACATATCTCAAAACATGGAAATAGTTTTTAGATTTTATAGTTCTAGAATAATTTTCAAGAAATGGAAAGTGTTTTCAGTCTGATGTTAAAAACTTTCCCTTCATGTCTTAACAATAATCCATCCAGATATAAATGAAAAATTGACTGGTAATAGCATCTTAAACTTTTATTTCCTTTGGATTTTTTGCTGTTCTTGTTGTCTGAAAGTTCTTTTCTATTCTCCCTCCCCTGCCCTATCTTAGAACATAATGTAAAAAAAGATTTTTTAAAAAGTTAGCTCTTTCATTTCCATATGAGTCTTTCTTCATACCAAAAATAACATCACCCTCCCCCCCCCCCATAAATATCCAGAAACAAAGGCATCATGTTAACGAGAGAAAGAGAGAGAGAGAAGTAACCAGTAGTTCAGCCAGATGTGGCAAATCTGTGGAATCAGCCACTGATTTCCTGAGATATATGGTGGTTTGCCTTGTGATCCTGTGATCTTAGGGACCAGAGATGGGACAGATCTTTTAGAACTTTTTATAGTGTCTTCCTGACTGGTAGCAAATGAGAGGGGGGAATATGCTTCCGTGATCTTTTGCCCAACCAACAGATTTATGAATGAAACATAGCCTTTGAAAAGTAAGTTAGGTCCATTATAAAAACCCCTCCTTAGAAATCTGTGTTGTCAGTTTTACAAATACTGCATGCTGCAGCATCTATTTGCTTTATTAAAATACATACTTCTGTGATACTGTCTCCCTGTTCCCAGTGTAGATGAATGGATACAACGTTGTTCTTCTTTTTGTAAAAACCAAAACAAAAGCCGTTCTGTTGTCTTCTTGTGGTAGCATTTTCGTTGCTCAGTTCTTATGCCCTGGTGCCTGTGAGGTGGCCTTTTCATGTAATGCCTTTTATCTGAGACAGGAATAGTTTTATCCTTCTAAAATACACAGAAAGTAGGTGTATTTTTTTTAAAGCCAGTTTGGGTGGGAAGCAGAGAGTGGAGGCAGAGAGGAATCCCGTGAGAGAAGATTTGGGGTTGGGTACAGGGGCTGGGATCAGATGGATGTATCTCGCAGAACTTGATAATTGGCAGTGACCTGAGAGGAGATATTTGTGTTTTGAATTAGGTTACTTCACAACTGAATCCAGAATGCTATTCAAGATAGAAATATTCTCCAGTGCCATGCCAGTTTGCGATGTGGTGACTTCTGCTCCACCGTATTAAATGTCCATAAAACCACTGTGTGTCCCTATTACTCTTTTATTAGGAGCTATGAGTGCAGCTGTGCAAGTTTTATATACAGTGTTCATTTTAATTTTTCAATATATGATGCTCTTAGCATAATTAGGTTTTGCATCCTGACAGACAGAATTAATGGTAGATACTGTATACTTACTTGTATGTTCAAATTTCTTAAATCAAATGGGGAATGGGGAGGGGTGCAAACATGTGGTGATAAATCACAGATTATGTTTGATTTACATGGTCCCAAAGTTAAATAAATTTATCGGGAGACACGTTCTTCAGGGTACTCAGTCTCCTGGCTTATTGAAGCCCTCTTATAAAATATGATTTCTGAAGCTGAGTGAACAATACGAGCATGAAAATCTAGGCAATAAAAATATAACTTATAACTGACATCTGTATCTGGAACCCCCGAATTAAAAATCTTAATGCAAAATAACAAAAAACATTTCCAACAGAGGATGAATTCGAGATTTTTTTAAAATGAGGAAATGCTGAGGATACTAACAGTTTTCAGAATTCTCAAGTTTATGCGACACCCCAGATATGTTGATGCAATGTTCTTTACCCACCTGAACTCTTAACGCGTCAATGTTCCTTTTTATCTTCATTTTGAGAACAGCTTCATAATAAACAGGAGTACAGCAAATACTATTTCTCACAGATTTTAACTTAGAAACCCTCCCAGTGCGTGGGCTCTCCCCATCCTGAGACCATTTCCTATCTTCTCTTTGTTTAGGACCCTACAAAAGGACTGAAGCCAAATCATTGCAAAGGTGGCTAAGAAGTGGGGTGAACACTTGTTTCTTCATTTGTACCAGCCATGGCAGGAAGTGTGGAGTAGTTGAGTTTTTCCCAGGGCATTCTGTGCTAGAACTGTTTATTTAAATACCATTTTTGTGTGTGTAATAAGTCCATACTGTATACGTTCATGATGCTGGAAGTGAGGATTTGAAAGGCAGTGGCAGTGGGAGTTAGATATCGTTTCATTTGGAGAAATAAGGAAATGAGGAGGTTTATTCACAGACACTAAAAGTTTGTTCAAAGGTGCTGGGATATTTCAGGCTTTCCTGAAAAGGAGTTGAGGAGCCTCAGGCCCCATCCTGTCCTGCTTCGAACACTTCAGAGTGAGAGGGAGGAAATACGGTGTTTTCTTTTTCTTTCTTTCTTTCTTTCTTTCTTTCTTTCTTTCTTTCTTTCTTTCTTCCTCTTTCCCCTGCTCCGCGCGTGCACACACTAACATGAGTTCTTAGGACTGTGTTGTAGTCGTGTTCTCTTCATTAAGATTCTGTTACTCCATCGTCCCTGGGCCTGGTGTGTTCAAGAATGTACCCATCCATTCTCTTTTCTTTTTCAGACAACTTCCCATTTAAAACAAAAAAAAAAAAAAAGAAAGAAAAAGAGAGAAAGAAACGAAAGAAATGTGGGAATTTTGCCAGTGTGAGGATGGGATTGGCAGTGTTCTTTAAACCTGCTTGGAAAAATATTTTTTAAAAGACCGTTAACTTTTTAACAGGCACGAGGCACTTAGCAAATTTTCCTAAGTGTCTCCTAAGGCCCTGCCGCTTTCCCAATTAAAACTAAATGAACCCATGTTTAGAGCAACGGACATCAGAACACACAGCCAGAATTGGGATTCTGGACGTTTATTCCAGGGCTGCTCTAGCTACAAATTGTAGACATGGGTTGTTGGGTGTGCACTTTTCCTTGCTGTCATCTTGTTATCCCATTAGCCCTCTGTTTCATTGAGTAAAACACATGGCCAGTGAATCAGCCTTTAGGGGGGATGGGTCTGTTTCTCTCTCTCTCTCTATTTCCCAGTGTCATCTGTGGTCATGGGAAGCGATTAATTCCTCCCTTCCAAAAGGGGAAAGGAGATCAGTACAGTTCACCTGGGTCATTTGTACTCAAGATCCTAAACTTGCCTGAACAACTCCAACGGTTGATCCAAATACTGTTTTTCCTTTCTGTAAAGTGGCAAAGACTACTTAAAGGGAGCATATATATTAGGTCCTTGTGATTCAGCAGAAAGGGCAAATTAAGCGATTTCCCCAATGTCTCTCCTCTAACGCAGGACACCCCCCCCCCCCCCCCCCCCCGCCCAAACCCATAGGGGGCTGTGCTTTTCAATAACGTAGAGCGTGGTACATGCCCAGGCCGTATTTTGTCTGTTAGAGCTTTCAATACTGGTAGCAGGTCTGACAAAGGGGTTCGATGGGGGTATCAGCCAGAGGGGCCTCCACGACAGTGGCAGGGCTGGACTGGGAACGGGGTTCCCCAGAGCCCACCTGGACACAGGAGGCCCCTCAGCCCTGGTCTCCACTGCGCAGGGGGCATTCGAGAGAGCAGCTGAGCTCCAGACCCTGGGCCTCCTGCGGCGCCAAGTCTGGGGAGAGGAGGCCCCAGGCCCCTGCTTCGGGTCGCCATGGCAACGAGCCCTGGAATGCCACAGTGGTAGCCCTCTTCCTCGGCACATCCGGACTCCCAGTTCTGCTGCTTCAAGTCAATGTAACACAGCAAAGGGAGGAACCCCGGAGGAGAATAACCACTCCCTTCTTCCCTTCACCATTGCCTTCCCCCTTTACCAAAAAGAAAAAAAAAAAAAAGAAAAGAAAAGAAAACTGCATGTTTGAAAGAAACTACAGGCAGTTTTTGGTGCAATTTGGGAGCAACTATTTTGGGTTCTGGTTTCCTCTTCAGGGATGTGTTCGCCTCTTGTAAATCGTTGGCTGCTTTGACGTTGAACTTGATGACATTTCATGTTTTCGTTGTGCTGCTTTTACATCAATTTTGAGTTTTTGTTTCTTTATAATTTTATTATTATTTTAAGGAAATGTCCCCCTTCCCTCCTCCCTCCCCTGTTCTCCTCAACCAAAGGACTGTTTCCTACTCAGTTTTCTCAGTCATAAGGGAAAGTGTTTCCTTCCAGGTGTGTCCCAAGTTTATTAGGACTACCATACGATTGGGATCGGGTAGCGGGTCTGGGTCCTCTGTTGGGAAGGCAGGGAGGGAGGCATGGGAAAGGTACTCAGGGGGCAGAGATTTGGGGGGAGGGGACAGAGTTTGAAATCATGTTTAAAGATGCCAGTGGCTCAACCTGTGGTTGATTTAAGTTATAATTTTAAAGAGCTAGTTAGAGAACAGAAAATCACTGGGCCAAGTCACACCTGTACTTTTTTTTTTTTCCCCTTCCTCTGTCTCCAACCTCCTTCTAGGTTCTTCACACACCCCCATTCGGCGTAGTACCCAGAGAGCTCAAGATGTGTGGCAGTTTTCGGATGGAAGCTCGAGAGCCCTTAAGTTCTGAGAAAATTTGAAGTCCCCAGGGGCGGGGTGGACGCGTGCTGCCCAGCCGACATCTGCGTGGCCTGTCATCCTGCTAGTTTGTGATGTTTTCCGACAGTAGCCTCCAAGAAGCCGTTGTGCGAAGACAGAGTCCTGCAGAGTCCTTCCTGCCCAGGCCTGCAGTGCCATTTTATTTATATTTTTTAAAAAAAAGTAAAAGCAAAAAAACAGACCCACATTGGAACGGTGAATCAGTCCCATATAGAGGGCCCATGGACCATCGCTGTCCTGAGTGACGTCCTGGCCCTTTTGAAACCAGCCAATCTAATTACCTGTATTGTGGAATCGAGCATGAGTCCCCCAACCCCTTGTTTCTATACATTCTATGTTGTCTTTTAAAAAGTGTGCTTAACATTGACACAATAAATGTTGGAGCTTTAGGTGGTGTTTGCTTGTTCTTTAATTATTGATGCTTATAAGACAATGCAGCTGCTTATGACTTTGTATTTCTGTACCCGTTTCCTGCAGACATCCATGGGGTGGGTAGGAGGAACAGATTTGAGGAATGGGTAGGAGATGTAGGAGGGGAAGGAGGTTACTGCTTATCAGATGGCATAAATTTTCAAGGAGAATCAACATGCAAAACTTGGGAATAAATCATAGCAATATCATAATTAATGTAGTAGTAGTGCTGCTGTTTATTAATGCTGAAGTGTGGTTTTCCTAACTGTCTGACTTATAATTTGCATACCATTAAATAATGCATAATATGGCACGCTGAATTCTGTTTTTCAAATATATGCTTTTGGTGGCTACCATGCAGGATTTGAATTTGTCTTTTAATTTAGCTCAAGAAAGATAACGTCACTGGGTTAGTGGTAAATCCCAAAGAAGGTGATAAATGTCAGTAGCGACTTATTAAATATTCCAATTTTAGGTTCCCAAACCTTTGGCAAATATATCTTAATACAGACAAACAAACACACGTAAAACTTCTTTATTACTTACATTAACTAACACCAGGAAATTTGGGGCAGATTTTATAAGGGGGAAAATTGTAGGAGGAAAGAGGTTCACATCAGAACACACGATTATAATCGTGACGTCCATTGCTTGGAAATTAGTGACACGAATAAGTTAGGTCTACAAACAGGTGATAAAAATCCCTTCTGGTCCAGTTAATTTGCGAAGAACTTTTCTCAATTTGGTGTTTCCTATTGCCTGGAGAACCAGAAGAGAGCTAGAAACAATATAGCATATTAAAATAGGTTTATAAATAATAGAACTCAGACACCTGTGTATTATAGATTTACATATTGGCTGTGAACGTAAGTGAGGAAAATCTTACCCACTCACCACCCTCTGGCTAGATTGCCTAGCCTCATGAGAAGTTAGCAAGATAATTGGCATCTGGATTCTTTCCTGCTTATTCATCATAAATAATGACTTCTTACAGTACTCTATTGCCTTATACTTTATATAGTGCTTTCATGTACCTTATTTCATCTGATCCTCGTTGGGACAGACCTCACAACTTGCACTCTGTGGGTGAGAAGATCGAGGCCAGGACAATCAGGGAGGAGAGGAGGGAAGCCAGGTGTTCTGGTGTCTAGTCCAGAACTGATTTCACTGAACTCTATAACTTATCAAAGAGCGTGTCTCTCCCTGTGTTAGCACACAAGCCATAGATGTTCATGAACATACCCAAGTATGGCTTACACACACACACACACACACACACACACACATCAAGGATGTCCATAGGTAAGGGCACACAAAGTTGTCTCTTTCTACCAACAGCTGTGTGCACTGCAGGAGGGACTGGGAACAAGGGTCCCTCCTTGCCATCTCTCCCTGGTGTCTTTTCCACGACAGATAAATAACCCTGATTGACTAGGTGGCCTTGATGAGTTTTTGAGAGTTCCTCCCACCTAGGTGAGATGGGACTTCCAAACAAGCGTCATTTCATGGAGCAACACTCTCCCTGCCCTATGCTCTGCCTTTGTGTTGCTGAAACCTGAGACCAATAGGGGTTCTGTGACAGCATCCTCCCTGAATGTGCTAAGCTCCTTGCTGATACCTTGAAAAAGTGACACCTTCAAAAGGGACACCCGACTGACACAGAACTATCAGGTGTTTTTTTGGACAACTAGGCCTTGGGAACTGCAGTTGGTGTTCACTACACTCTCATTTCTGGTCTATGTTTTTACCTCTGCCTCTTATTTCTTCTCAGAGTCAGAGAGCCACTGGGCAATTGCAAGTTTCTGGATAATTGTAAATAACTGGACCCATTGTAAATAAATGGATATTTCTGGGAGTGGGATTTTTGTTTTTTTGAGGGGGTGGGGGAGGAGTGAGGGAGTGGGTACAGGGTATCATTCCTTCCTCCCCCTTTTGGAAAAGCAAGATGCTTCACTAAAAAAAGAAAAGACCGTCTCTTTCTCCCCTATCTTTTTTAGCTGAAAGAGAATAAGAGTTCATTTATGAGATTCATTATGAAATGACCGTGTTGTGCTAGTGCTAGAACTTTTGAAAACCCACACAGGATTGATGATTTGGGAAGACATCTCCCTGTGTGATATGTCAAGGTCGTGGTTATCCGTGAATGGTGGAAGCCGAAGAAAGGACTGACAAATCTGATCGGGGTCCTCACTGTGCCCTCTCCTGAGAGTGAAACTTCAAACTGCAGAGAGATTAATTGGTTGCCCAGCGTGTACTGAGCACGGATTAGAGGACATAGTCTCGGGTGCTCGGGAGGGTGGGGACCAAATACGGGACATTGTGCTTACCCTCCCAAGCCTGGTCTATAAACATTAATTCTGTGGTCTGTCCAGACTGTCACACTAAACAAAAAGGTCTGGTTCGACTTCTGAGTCCGTGATGGCAAGACTTAGCTCCCATGACAGCACCCAGGCTTTTGAATACTGGCAGTGTTGGAGAAACAAATGATCGTATCAAAAACTGGTGGTAGTTCAAAGAAATTAAACTAAAGGTAGTTTAATTTAGGCAAGGAGAGCAAACGTGGTTTCTACTGAGGTCTCACTGAGTGCCCCAAACTTGGGCAGAATGTTTCCTGGGCACTTTTGCTTAGAGTTTTCAATAATATTTGTATCAGAGTCAAGTCTTGCAAAAGGTGAGGGATGTCTTTCAAGTTTTGTGTGCACTGACGTGATTTTCCTTTTTTTGAGGGCTGGTTGAGATTAGTATTGAAGAAGATGATTATTAACATTAACATACTTTTCCTCTGTGTTAATGTTTATTCTATCAAGAATTCTTATTTTACAAATCAATGTCTCTAGGAAGTAGTGGTAGAGAGGATCAGAACTGAAGTATTTTGTAGGCTGTTGTTTCTCTTTTCCCATGCCATACAGCTATGGCTCCTTTCGGGATATAGCGTGAGGAAACAGATTTGAGGAATTTGCATACTGGCTATAAAGTCAATATGAGGTTCAACTGGAAGTTACAAGCCCAACTTCCTTCTCCAGGGATCCATCCTGTCTGAGTTCCTAACCAACAGGGAAACAATAATGCTATTTCTTTTCTCAGAGTCTCTAGCAGAGACCATACTCTTCAGTTCGCACTTACATTAAGATGACGAACTTCACACATTCCAGAAAAATCCAGAAACGTAATTGTTTTCCTTCCTGTCTTGCTGTAATTAAGATACTTCCTTGTCAAATCATATTACCTTTCCCCTGATTTTTATTTTTAAAAAATGCTCCCAGAAAATACCTAAGGTTTATAGAACACTTTTATACACATGGTAGAATCAATTTTCCTAGAGATTCTAGAAAGGTAAGCCAACAGACTAAAGCTGAAAGGAACCACTGCAATCATTCATTTTACAGATCAGAGCAAGAGAGTCCCAAAGATTAAATGATGGCTCTAAGATCACACAGCTTGGGGAAAAATAATAATAAATAATAATAAATTAAAAAAAAAAAACCCGAGAGCCAAGCTCCAAACCACACAGTAGCTGAGTCAGAATTGGAACTCAAGTCTCCAGCACCTTTGGAAAGGAATTCAAGCGGCCAGTCTCTCCCTTGTGACCTACTAAATTCAGAAGCAAGAGTGGCAGAAAAGTGTGCATTACAGAAGGTTTTAAGAATAAAATCGAAAGCTTGTTTTGGTGCCAGTCCTAGTGGGGAGCATGTGAGCATGTCCCATATTTCAAGGGTTTCTAAGCAGCATCCCGATGGCAGAGAACATCTAGGTCACTACCTGGAAGCCTTCCTTCTTCATTTCACCTCTCCGATGGTAGAAATAAACTTAGGGACCAAGAATTGCTGCAAGACAGCTTTTAAAGTTAAAAGGGCATAAAAAAGAGCTACTCATCAAACCAAATTCATCTCAAATGACTTAAATAGATTTCACAATCTGTTCCATTCTCTAGACAGGATTTAAGAGAAACACCCACTTAATTTGAATTTCAAGTCCGCATCACATCCTGTTAGAGAATCCAACTAGCCAATAGCATGACCTGAATCTTGTTACTGGGGATATTTAATTTTGAGTTCAAAGGTGGTGAAATAGCAATGACCTACAGGGAGGGTTGACCGAGATGGTTTACAACTCTGGGTTGTGAGGACTGATCACCTTCCTATGCTATTGAGGCCGTACGTTCTTTTTCCATAAAGATGAAATCTTACTCCCCCCTTTGATCAGGGGCTCCTGACTCTGTTAGAGATGTACAAGTCCTGCCTCACCCTTTTATTAGATCTGCCGTGTTCAGCTCTTCTGCCGCCATTTCTTTTCTTGCCAGCCAGCGTTTGATTCACGTTCACTCCTTTGAATGGACATGGGTTGACTTTGAATGTCTCTGGGCCTGATCGGGCTGCAGTCGTGTGCAGCAGCTGTTTAGAGCCCGCACGGACAAAGTCACCTCTGAAACAGGAGCAGGATGGCGGGAGGTCTCACAGAGCAACAGCAAATCAAATATCCCTGTTGAGGATGGTCTGAGATGAAGTAATTTGCCTGGTTTTGTTTCCCCCTGGCGATAGTTCCCTGGATTTCCTGAAATGGCACTGCCAACAGGCAACTTCTGCTGCCTTCACGGTCCCTTTCTGCGCCCGTGTCTTGGCTGACTTGTCCTCTTTCCTCAGACACATAGAAAGCCTGCTGAGATGACCGAGGCGATTAGCTTCCACTGGGCTCTAAGATTTGCAGTTGCCCTGCCCTATTTCAGAGTGCCCGATTTTCCACCTGTTGCTTACCTCACCGCATGAAGGGGAAAAACCAAAATGCAAATACTCCTTCTCAGAAATTCACTCAAAGCTCAGAACTCTGAACATGAGCGATTTCCCTTTACAGCGATCCCCTTTGTGTGGATTTGCCTGTAGCCACGACGCCTTATTTGTGGAGTTCTTTTTATTTTTCAGCTTCTTTGAGAGTACATTTTCTTCTCCCTCTGATGGGATGATGTACTGAGGATGGACTCCTGGGGGTTATAGGCCAGCAAATGGTGCCAGTCTCTGAGTTGGCATCTCTGGGCTGGGATCTCGGCTTTATCTTTGCCGTGTTCACCCACCTGGTGTCCCCTCTCTGCACTTGACGTTATACAAAGACCATTCCTCCCTCTGAAAAAGGAAGGGCACACCCTGCCTCCTACCTCCTACTACCCAGCAGCATGCACCGGTCAGTTTTATGAACCACCCAAATGCTCTAGACTCCATGTAAGAATGGGGGTATTGACATCCGGTCTTGAAGACTATGGGCAAGTGGGGTTGTGGTCCATCTTAAAGGCAGGCTTTTCTTTGCTTTTGGTTAGTAAGGCCATTTTCTTTATAACTTTATGGCACAGATTAAAAAAAAAAGCTGAAGCAATTTTTGTTTGGAATCTAAAGCTGTCATCATCTTTCAAAAATGTGAGCATTTTTGAAATGGTTACATTTGCAGTGCTCAGGGTGCGTTTTATCACTTGGGTACCCCTGAAGGTTGGAGGTCTTTCTCTACCCCTTGCCCTGCTAATGGATAGCAACGGAGGGCCTTGTGTACCTACTGAAGGTTGCAAGGCACCACACATCTGTTGCCTGAAGATAGAGAGCCAGGACGTCTGAAATATGATCTCTATTGAACACCAAACCCATCTCAGCTGGCAGACTGCCGGGAGCTGGAGAAAGAGCAAAATAGAGGTTAAAATGAAAACAATAAGGGGTGCCCGGATGGCTCAGTTGGTTGTCTGACTCTTGTTTTCAGCTCATGTCATGATCTCACGGTTTGTGAGATTGAGCCCTGAGTCAGGCTTCTCGCTGACAGCATGGAGCCAGCTTTGGATTCTCTCTTTCCCTCTCTCCCTGCTCCTCCCCTGCACTGGCTCATGTGCTCTCTCTCTTTCTCTCTCTCAAAATAAATAAACTTTAAAATAAATCATCGTAATAATATTAGCTAATGCTTATTCAGAATTTACTATGTTCCAGGCATAGTGATAAGAGCTTTCTATGCCCATTCTTATTTCTTCTTCATAACCATCTTGTGGAGTAGCTGCTATCATTATTCCCATTTTACCAAAGCCTAGAGAGACTAAATGACATGTCCACGGTTGAACTACTGGCACTGCCATGATATGACTCTAGAATCCTCACTCTTAACCTCTACATATTGACTTCCAGGTTCTGTCTCATTCTAGAATTTTGTCATCATATATAATGCCAACGTGGAGGGTCCCCTATGAAAAAACAATGACAACAGTGCAGCGCTAATTAAACTGATTAGAAAGCATACTCAAAGGGGCCATGCCTTTAGGGTTTTGGTCTTGTTAACTCTTGAGCAAGGTTGAGGCGTGCACTTTTGTCTGTCTTTGGCATTGGGAGAACCGGTTTGATTTTGTGAGGCATATCTGAGAAATTTACTCATGCATCTTCTCCATCTGCAGTAAGACTCGTTCATTTGTTCAGTCAACAAATATTTATTAGGTCCCTGCTATATGCAACCTACTGAGCTTAGTGCTGAGGAAAGGAGGCAAAGAGGTAAAGGACACAGTTACTGCCCATCAGAAATTGCCACCAGTGGAGAATTAAATTAATTAGAATCCTACTGAATAACTAGTTAAGCTGACATGGTGAGAACAGTGGGCCTTTTTAAATGCTAATATATAATTCACTTTGCCAAGGTAGACAGCAGGCCAGGGGCTTCAGCACTCCCAAATGAATGGGAATGTTATTCTTTATACCTTATCAGTAGGACATACTTAAAAGTTGTTTTCCTTTTCTTTTTTTTTTTTAAGTTTATTTATTTATTTTGAGAGAGAGACAGAGTAGGGAAGAGGCAGAGAGAGAGAGAACCCCAGAGAGAGAGAGAGAGAGAGAGAGAGAGAGAGAGAGAGAGACAGCACAGACTCTGCACTGTCAGCATGGAGCCAGTCATGGGGCTTGAACCCATAAACTGTGAGATCATGACCTGAGCTGAAATTGAGAGTCAGACACTTAAGCGACTGAGCCACATATGTGTCCCTTAAAAGTTGTTTTTCAAATGCTGGGGATGATTATACATTGATGTTTCCTCATGTATTTGGTCTAGTCCTTCTTGTAAATAATAACAGCAGAAAATTTAGAATGAGAGTAGCAACGGAAACACAGTTTCTTGTCCTGTAAATCAAAGATAAGTGATACCTATATCCTACATATCCTGTGGGTATATCCTATATAAGGGATAAGTCCATGCATATCCACCCTCTGAGCTGACCTGTGACTGATTACCTGCTGCTAATTCATTCTAAATGAAACACGACGAAGAAATCTTTACTTCTGCTATGTGCTGTCTGATGATCTCTTTTGGAATGTCAGTATAAGCCAAGTTTGTTTTCCCCACCTACAGTGTGCAAGGTGGTGTTCTAGGCACTGTGGGCAACTATAAAGAAGTATAGGGGCACCTGGGTGGCTCAGTTGGTTGAGTGTCCAACTTTGGCTCAGGTCATGACCTCACAGTTTGTGGGTTTGAGCTCAGAGCCTGGAGCCTGCTTTGGATTCTGTGTCTCCCTCTCTCTCTGCTCCTCCCCCACACTCTCTCTCTGTCTCTCTCTCTCAAAAATAAATAAATGTAAAAAAAAACTATAAAAAAAAAGAAGTATAAGACCCAACCTCTGCTCTCAAAGGGATTATAGTTAGTCCTATTAGGAGGATAAAATTATAAGCATAAAAGCAGGTAATTAACAATGAAAGGGTGACATATGAGTAATTCAGAAGTGAGAGATACAAACTATAGGAATATGAAGGAAGAAGATTTCTCTGGGGTTCACAGAGATATTGGGCTTTTCGTTGGTCATCAAAGGCACGCTGGGACTTAAACCATAACGAGAAAGGATGAGGGCGAACCAGTTCAAGGCAGTGCTGTGGTATGTGGAGGGCAGTGGCTAGATCAGTGTGGCAGAAAAAAGTTTGTTTATGAAAATAATGGGAGCTAAGGTTAGAAACTAATTTAGAGCCAATTATGGAGGCTCTTTAATGATAGGCAAAGGGCACAATAAAAATTGTGTCCAGAGAGAAGTTTTAGGAAGAGTATAGTAGAGTATGGAATGGATTGAAGGGGAACTCAGAGCTGACCAAGAGGCCAATAGGAGGCTGATCCTTGAGGGTGTTAGCAATTTCCTGGAGGGAGGGCTCTGCCATGAGTATAGTATTTGGGTCAAGCTATGTAGTCATCTTCACAGTATTCAAGCACACAATGACGCCTTTATTCAATGGTATATCTAAATTCCCCATTTGCCTTGATCTAGATCCATCCCAGACTGACTATGGAAGCCAACAAAAGATCTTCCTTATATGTTGATTGTTGTTAGAAGTCCACACAATGAAGAGCCTAAAGATAAAGACCTTGAGCCTGAACAGTTCCTAGAGAGGAACTGTTTTTAGAGTATAAAGGGAAAATACCATATCTCAACAGGCATTTAACAATTTAGCAACAAGTCTCAAGCACAATGATAAACTCAACTGGAAAAAACAGAAGAATACAGGAGTTTTAGAGTTCAGTGGGCTCCAAGGATTTCCTTTTTTTTTTTTTAATGTTTATTTATTTTTGAGAGATAGAGACAGAGTGCGAGTGGAGGAAGGGCAGAGGGAGAAAGAGACACAATCCGAAGCAGGCTCCAGGTTCTGAACTGTCAGCACAGAGCCCGAAGCAGGGCTCACACTCACAAGCTGTGAGATCGTGACCTGAACTGAAGTCAGACGCTTAACTGACTGAGCCACCCAGGCGCCCCAAAGGATTTCCTTTTTTGAGGGGGAAAGATTTAAGATTTTTAAATAATTTTTTTTCACTATTTGTAAAAGTTGAATTATGTTGTCTTTTCCTTTGCAATATGCTTATTGGTACATGCCAGATACTGTAATATGATTTTATTGTCATTGGCCACAGCATTAGATGACTTTCATAATGAAGGCATGAAGTGAAAGTAAGCAAGCATGTTTACATGGAATCAGAAATGTTCTCTGTACCAAGTAAGGCTGAGCAGTCTAGGGCTTCACTCTCTTGGAGTTTAAATTTCAAAAAAAGAGACCTTTGTATTTTTGTATGGCAGTCATATCATCTGGTATCCCACCACACCTCCCTTCTCCCCTGGCTACCATTCTGTTCTCCCTGGAAGCAGGATTGGTCTATGACTGTCCAGTGTCATAAATCAGGACATTTAAGGCATCCAGAGAATTCATTTTTGAAATGAATGCAAACTGGTTGCAAACTGTCCATTTCAGAAACCCTTGAGTTTCCCCCAGAGCCTCCTCCTGGCTCCTGTGACCTGTCCATAGCTACAAGCCCCAGTGCTGTCTCCACTTCTCAGGAGGATTGTCAAAGATGTAAATACAAGCTAAATATCAGTCATGAGCGAGTGGCTGGGAGTTGCCCAAGGGGTTCAGCACATGTGGAAACATTCCCCTGAGGTGTGAAAACACTTTGACATTACAGGTATGGGTCATATTTCCCTCCCACTGAAATAGAGTATAACTGAAAAAGTTAAGTATTCCCTACAGACCTTGATGGGGGACAGGGAAGAAAGTAAGACCTCTGTGAGAGGAAGTCTGTGGAGCACAAGACAAAGCTCCCTTTTCCAGCTCAGCTCCCCCTCTCCTATGGCAGCACCGGGCTCGATTCACACTCGAGCAAAATGATAATCACTGAAAGTCGCACGTAGGAGCCCCTCCTTATCTGCAGTTTCGCTTCCCGCAGTTTTAGTTGCCCATCCGCAACCAGGGTCAGGAAGCAGGTGCTCCTGATTCAGGGTCAGAAGGTCCATAGCAGCCCAGCGCCACGTCACAACGCCTGCGCCCTTCATACGTCATCTCCCGGTGCCGACATTTTACCACCTCACAGCCTCACAAGGAGAGAAGTACATAGGAGGTTTTCAGGTAGAGAGATGGCATTCACATAACTTTAATACAGTGCAGGCATACCTCGGAGGTATTGTTTCGTTCCAGAGCGCCGTGATAAGGCGAATACCGCCATACAGCGCGCCAAACGAATTTTTTGGTTTCCCAGGGCAGGTAAAAGTTATGTTTACACCACACTGTAGTCTAGTGTGTAGTAGCATTATTCTTTTAAAAAAGGACATGCCTTAATTAAAAAACGCTTTATCGCTAAATAATGCTAACCGTCACCGGAGCTTTCCACGAGTCCTAATCACTGGTCAGAGAGCACCATGACAAATATAACAATAATGAAAAAATTTGAAATATTGCAAGATTACCAAAATGTGACCCCGACATGAAGTGAGCATATGCTGTTGGAAAAATGGCACTGGTAGAGGTGCTCAGCTCCGGGTTACCACAGATCTGCCATTTATAAGAAACATAGTGAAGTATAATAGAGCGAAGCACAACAAAACGAGGTATGCCTGTATATTTTAATAATTGTTTTATTTTATTGTTAGTTTTTGTCGTTAACATCTTACCGTGTCTAATTCATAAATTAAACATTATCATAGGTATATATGTGTAGGAGAAAACATGGTATATGTAGGGTTTGGTGCTATCTGTGGTTTCAGGCATCCACGAGGGGTCTTGGAATGTATCCCCAGTGGATAAGGAGGTGTTTCACATGATCAACGTTTACATTTTCTCCGTGAGACAGAGTTACGGTGTATGTGCAGGAAGGGTGTATGTATGCACAGTTACACTTCTAATTTCTTATGTATACGCCTATTTATAACATATGCATATTCATGTCTTGTGTATGCTGCCAGTATGTACACAACCAGATAGGAAAATATGCCTCATCTGTAATGATTGTGATGATCTCAAGGACATTACTGGGCTTTGATCTTTGATATTCACCACCCCCTAGTTTCTAGAGTCTTGTCTTTAGAAACTGTATTCACTCTGCCCCCACTCTTCTCCAGGCATTAAAAGTAAAGGCTACAAAGCTGGGCTAGAGAAGGTTCATTTATCCTCTCCTGGCCTAAGGAGTCATTGTGTCTACAGAACAGATGTGGGATGGGCAGGACTGGAGTAAACCTATCCCCTCTCCTACTGGAAATCACATTTAATTTTAACCCAAGGGGCCTCTGTGTTGCAAATGGAGAGGTAATTAAGCATCCAGACTCTGAGCCTTTTGGGGTGAGAGGGCTTAGTTTTTCATATATACATCTAGTATATTTTTGAAGAGCAGAGGGTTGGGGTCAGAGAGGCATAGGAAGCCTTGAAGAGAATGGAAACAAGATGACAGGTGTTGGACGTATTGCTGTTAGGTGGCATGGAAAAATAGAACACATATTTAAAAATTAATTCCAGTTTTAAAAAGCTCAAAGAATTCTACCAGCATTCTCGGTAGTGTGACAGGGGAATGGAGAGAGCGCTCTTGGGAAGGAGAGGGGGCTGGAGTGCCCCTTCTGCTATCATCATCATCATCATCATCATCATTAAAACGTATACATTATTGAAGGGGAAAAGTTCCACCTGCAGAGACCTGAAGTAAGACCTCGAAGGACAGGAGCCCTCTGTTGGTAACGACACTTGGTTGTTAACCAACACAGCCAAGGACTGAGCCCAGTGACCTAGAGGGAGATGGCTGAGGTAACCAATCCCCTGGAGTGGTCCTCTGAGGAGTATTGGTCCCATTTCAGCCACTGCCAACAAGGAACATTCTACTTGCTGCTGTTCCGTGTTGATTTAGACCATCCCTTCTGGGTGTGTAGCTATAGTAGAGCTCGGAAAATCTGAAGCAAGAGAGAGGACTTGGGATTTCCATTTAGGAATGTTGACACCTTCCTCTAGTCAAGGGACATGGAATGTGTGAGTGTGTGTGTGTGTGCATGTGCACACACATATTGGACTTGTATAAAGGATAGGGTCAGTCCTTTTCTCCACCACCCCACTCACGTAGGACTGGTGAACGGAAGGTGCTGTTGTATACTGCACACCCTCTCCTTCCACCACCCTCTTTTGGAACCAAGCTGAGAGAACTCTAGCATGGGCACCCTTAGTTTTTTTTTTTTTTTTTCTTTTCTTTCTTTCTTTCTTTTTTTTTTTTTTTTTGATGGGCCAAGCTTACAGTTTTCAAAGTGCTATGACAGGATGGTTGCAAAAATAAAAAGCTAGTGAAAGCTTAGTCACAATATTTCTATAGCTGGCAATCAAAAGATCATATTGCATGCAACTGGCAAAATCATCATAGGGAAATTATGCATTTTCCAGAATACCTTATTCCCTTCTGTGTATTAAACATTACTTTAATATTCTGGTGACAATGTTTTATAATTAATCTAAATGTAAGGGAATGAACACACCAGAGATTATGTCTCAGTGCAAAGAGGTGAAAAAGGCTTTTTTGCAGTGGCAGACCGGATTACTGACTCAACTCCTTTCACTTAAGAGCAGCCACGGATATCACTAAGGGCTAATATCCCGCCCCATCCTCCAGTGAATGCAAACATTCTGTACACTTTGGGGAGTAAAATCTCTTCACTCATAAGGGTGTTAATGTTAACACAGAAGAAAAGTGTTTTAAAAATTGCATTGGTTCATAGACTTACATTGAACTCATGAGGGGGAATCTAGCCCCAGAGAGATAAAAACTAAAGAGCTAAGCTATAAACCAGTATGATAACATCCTTATTATAAGATGCAAATTGAGGGACCCAATTCACTAAAACACATGTTACTGGTATTTAATTTTGCTTGTGGGAATATATCAGAAGTTGGCCTATGCCTTTTGCACAATGTACTTAAAACGAGGGCGAGTAACTTTAGCTATTAAAAAAAGTGATAAAGAAGCACAGGGCAAGCCAGGATTGAGAGATAATTGCAAGGATCTAATTTAAGTGTCAGTGTACACAGCTTTCTTCCCTGGCTTGGGCTTAGAGACGTGGCATTGGTGTGGGAAGGCAAGTGCAGCCGCATTCCTGGATGGGGAGGCTGGGGTCCTGCCATAGAGCCGCAGAATGGCAGCCCCGCTTGGCTGGCCTGGGGCCCATGGGGACGTAGCCTGTGGGGTGGGGGCCACATGAGGCTGGCCAACGCCCAGTGGTCATCGCAGGAACTTCACTTGAGCTAGTATGTTTGGGAGCCTGTGGTTTGGAGAAGAGAAGATACACTTCCCCATGAGAAAAAGGTCAGTTCCTCTTTCCTTTGGTGGCACAAACAGCCTGCTGGGTGTGCTTGGACTTCCTGCCACCAGTTCCACCCCTGAGTAGGTGAATTATGCTTCCCTCTCTGGGTGATGGGGTGACGTGGTGAGGTTGTACCCTGTATCTCCCCAGGTGGCCATTCCTGTGGGGCTTCGCATACAAGAGAACTGTTCCCCAGCTGTCACCTCCTTTCAGAAGCCTTCCTCACATGGGGCCTCTGGGAAAGGGACCTCTCCCCTCAAGACCCATAGTGCCATCAGTGGACCACAGAGCATGGGCATCATCTGGGAACCCAGTAAAAAGCACAACCCGCAGCCCCTCCCCAGAGTGACTGAGTCATGATCTGCATTTTTTAAAAGTTTATTTTATTTATTTTGAAAGAGAGATAGAGAGCAAATGGGGGAGGGGCAGAGAGAGAGGGATACAGAATCCCAAGCAGGCTCCAGCTGTCGGCACACAGCCTGACTCAGAGCTCAAACTCACAAATTGTGAGCTGAAATCAAGAGTCAGATGCTCAACCGACTGAGCCACCCAGGTGCCCCCATGATCTGCATTTTAACAATGTGAATTAACTTTGACAAGTGTGGCCAACCCCACCCTCTGAACTATTGCATGAACCCCTCATTTGTCATTTACCATTTAGGGCTGGCAGTGTTTATATAATTAAGAGAGGGTTCTCCAAACATCTATTTTTGGGGGAGGGGGAGTCAAATCTTTGTGATTAGAGGGAAAAGTATCATAGTAAGCATAGGGATGCAATGGAAGTTGTCAGGGCAGAAGCTTGACACACTGTGAGATGCTACCTTAGATAACATCAAGGTCACCTTGATGTTGGTTGGGGAGGGAAGGGGTGTGTAACTCATGGGGGCATGGAGGGTCTGCTGAAGGGATACATTTGCTATGATAGTGTTCACTAAAGCCCTAGAAGAAGCTATGGACATAAGGGTGGTCTGCCACTGCCTAACCCTTTCCAAAAATAGGTTGCCAACAACGTCCTTGAGAATGGAGTTAGGAGGACAAGGAGGAAAGGAATGGGGGAGGTGGAGCAGGGGGGATGGGGCGGGGACCTCCCCCCACCCCATCCCACCCCAGGCAACCTTAGATGATTAAACTTGCTGCCTCCAGGCAGGTTGGATCAGCCTTCAGTGATTTCAGGGGTTTCTTGGACTAACCCTGCTCCCACTAGTCTGCCAGCGAACACAGTTAGGAAAATGCTTATACTGTGAATGCCGGGTTGAAGGAATACCTAAGTATGAATGAGTTAAAGGATAACCAGCCAATCAATTCATAAGTCTTAACAGGAAAAGAGATGTGCCTGTCCTCGTTTTGCTAGGCTGACATGGCCAGCTCAGCTAAAACCAAGAAGGGGGCTAAGTGCAGAACATGAAGTTTGGAGACTCCATTCTTTCAGCCATGAGTAGGGCCCAGACTGAGCAAGAGAGGTGGAAGCATCTAAGGAAGTATTTTAGTCACTCAGCTGCAAAGGCTACAGTTCAACTTTGCATTATTCAACGCAATGAATGTTTTTGTTTTTTGTTTTTAAACCCAGGTTATTTCGTGTAGAGGAGCTTGTCTCCTAAGGTTTTATTATTGGGGCATTATATTTATTTACTTGTTATTATTATTTTTAATGTTTATTTTTAATAACACAGACTTTATTTATTTTTAAGACATAGAGTGCTAGTGGGGGAGGGGCAGAGAGAGATAATGGAAAACACAGAATATGAACAAGCTCCAGGCTCTGAGCTGTCAGCTCAGAGCCCAATGTGGAGCTTGAACTCACAAACCGTGAGGTCATGACCTGAGCCAAAGTTGGGTGCTTAACCAACTGAGCCACCCAGGCGCCCGTGGAGCATTATATTTAAATATCTTATCTCTCCATCTGCCCCTGGCCTACACTTTGTGGCTTTCCTTGGAGCAAGGACAGTACCCACACATAATTCTCTGTACAGATGCCTACATGTGGCCCTTTCTAAGGGCCAACAAGAACTTTGTGTGGTAATTTCCCCTCCCAGGATGGCTTTTACTCCTGTGTTTTCACCAGGACAGTCCACACACAGTGAGGTCTCTGGAGTGAGTAACTTGCTTATTTTTTTTCTTCCATTTTTTTAAAAGCAAAGAGGATATTTTTCATGAGGTTCTCAAAGTTCAGGTGACACCATCAGATTGATCTAAATGCTCTCAGATGGGCAGGGGATTGAGGTGGGAAGAGGATGGTATTGTTAATTAATGCTTTCAAATGTGTGGGTTAAAATGCTTGTGTTTTTCCAGTGGTTCAGATCTAGGCTTAGTTTCTTGTTTGACCTTTGAGAAGCCATCTCTAGCCTCAGTTTCTTGTTTGACCTTTGAGAAGCCATCTCTCCAGGTGCTTCTTTGAAAGGGAGAGTCCTAGGTGTTTGACTTCCATGTGGGATCAGAAGGAACAATTCCTGGGCACCTGAGAGAAAAATGTCCAAGTGACAGCTCTGGTTTGCTAGGGAATCAGCCCCTGATTTTTGGAGGAGACATGAGAAGTTCATGGAGGGATTTAATTCTGTTTAGATTCCCAGCCATTTTCTTGACTGCTATTCCCTGCATTTGTGCAACTACTGGCCTATACACAAGTTCACAAGCATTCTCTCATTAGATGCTTGTAGCAACACTGTAGTAATGATATAAGCAGGACAGGTGTGACTGCCTCCATTTCACTGACGGGGAAGCTAAGGCTCAGAGCAGTGTGTGGGCTCTCCTGAGGTCACACAGCTAGTTAGAAGTCAACTCAGGTTCCAGGGTAGATGTGTCAGCACTGTGTGAAGATGGCATAAAATGAGATCTGTAGACCACTGTTTCTCTGACAAGTTCAAGTCCTCTGCTTTGCATTGCCCTCCTTCCAAGACAATAAGTTGGTTCAGTGCTTCTCTTGGCAAACTTTGGAAGGATCTCATTGGTGCTAGGTAGCTACTGTATGATCCAGGAATTCCAAGTATATACTCCTAGGTATATATTCAAAAGCATTGAAAGCAGGAACTTGAACAGATATCTGTACATCTGTGTTCACAACAGCATTACTCACTGAGGCCAAAAAGTGGAAACAACCCAAGTGTCCATCAATAGATGAACTGGTAAACAAAATGTAGTATACACACACAATATAATACTATTTAGCCATTGGAAGAAATGAGATTTTGACACATGCTACAACATAGATGGACCTTGAAAACATTATGCTTAGTGAAATAAGCCAGTCACAGAAGGACAACTGTTGTATGATTCCACTTATATGAGGTACCCAGACAGGTGACATCATTGAGACAGAAAGCAGGGGCTGGGGGCTAGAGGGAAAGTGGGAGCTGTTGTTTAATGGGCCCAGAGTTTGTGTTGGGGATGATGTACAAGTTCAGGAAATGCATGGTGGTGATGGGTATACAGAATTGGGAACGTACTTGATGCCAATGAATTGTATAATTACAAATGGTTAAAATGATAAATGCTATGTTACATAGATTTTACCCTAACTAACTAAAAAAAACCCTGTTAAAAATGAAAGCAAATACACAAAACCCAAATAGAAAATGACAAGAACAAACAACAACAAAATAAGCAAAAACAAAAGAGGAGGTGAGGCAAGTAAGAGAAAGCAAAGGATAAAGGATGGGGGCTGGTATGGGAGAGACTGGCATGGAAATGAAGAGGGAGAAAGAAAGCAATCTTGTGGGGGGACAGAGGCACTCTCTGGAGCCTGGGGCTCCTGCAAACTGTCCAGCCAGTTTCAGCCAGAGTAGGGCTGATTTTCTTTTATTACATGACAGTGTGCCTGGAGCCTAGGGGCAGGATCACCTCCCTGGGGTGGGAGAAGTGTCCATTTCCAGTTTATTTATGTGTTTTATCCCAAGAGTAGGATAAACGGCTGGGAAGCTGATCTGATATTTATGTTCACTGTAAGGCTGGTGGTTGATATGAGTGCATTCCAGGTGAACTGTGCCCTCAAAGCCATTTACTTTATGGAAGGTCTCTGTTGGGGAGGACTGGGAAAAGTCATCAGATTCCATGCTTGCTGCTCCCTCTAATTATAATCTCACTTTTGAATAATTTCTGAGCACTTTGAAAGTGCAAGAAGGGGGACCCCGTCAAGTTGCTGGAACGTTCCAAAGACAGGTAAGATGTTTCCTACCCCAGGTGGACTCTACTATTAGTTTGTGAAATCTGCTTTTATCATTCTAAAAGTTTCCTGTTGTCCATTCTACCCATCAAAAAAAAGTTGGAAGATCTGACTTTCAAATATGTATTTGAGCTAGATCAGGGAAGACAGATTCTAATCTCACCTTGCCTGTTAATTTGTATGGTCAGTCTTTGTTTAGGATTCCCTCCCCCTCTTTTTTCTCCTCAAGCCACAAGATGATATAATCATAGCCCTTGACTGTAGAACTCCCTGCTTGTCAAACTCTGGAGGTTCAAGTCTGTGGATAGAAAGAGGCTAGAAGGCAAGATGTGAATACTGAGATAAAACAGAATGTGGGCAAGAGTTTTGTCTGGTTGCTATTGGACTTTAAGAACTCAAAGGTCAAGAACTGGCCTCAAAAGCAAAACTTGAGAGACTTGAAGTTATATTCTGAGATCAGGGCAAAGGACTCCAAGTTTTCAACTCTGTGACTTGCTTTCAGGAAGCATTCAGCATGTATTTGCTGCTGATGGAGGCAAATGACTAGAATTCATTTTTTACCAAATGATTTTGTTAGAATTCTGAGTCCTGAGCCCTCGTCAAACCTTCCCTTTTTTATCTTTTTTTTTTTTTAAAGCAGTTGGTATAGATGGCTTAACTGCAAGAGAATTTAAACAGGAGAGGCTAAATCTTACAAGCTATCTGGTAAATCTGGGAGTTCTCTGAAAGAATTCTAAAGAAATGTGAGTAAGTGTCTTGGAGGAGGACAAGAAAGTGATTGTATTATTACTAATAACATAATGAGATAATCATCCCTTTGAAAAATATTTCTACCTTTGTTGAGCAGTTTTTATTTTCTCATTTTGTCCCTATTCTATCAAGATATTGCTATTAAATCTCATTTCTCCAGTGAGCAAACTCAGGCACAGAGCAGTCTAGTGGTTCAGTGGGGGCCACAGAACTGGTTAAGAGAGTAGGCAGGGCTTAGGACCCGTGCATGGTGACCCATTCTGCAGACTTTCCATGGGGTTTTTAATCTTGTCTTTTCTGGATATGCTGTCTCCTGGGTTTGGACTTATGCTAGGTCTAGGTGACAGGGTATTGGGTATAGTGGGATAAGTGTGGGTATAGGGGGTGGCTCTTGAACATGCTAACATGCTCAGCTCAGGCTGGAGCTGGGTCTAACCCTGCCATGGTGAGGTAATGGGGATTGAGGACAGACTTTTCTGGAAGGGAGGAATGTGAGTGCTGGGTTCATGATACCAGTGGGTGGTTCTCAGCAATTCCATTCAGGCCAAGAAAACAGGTGGATCCATATATGACCTGTATTCTCTGGAACACTTCTGAGCCTGGCCAGCTTCTACACCTTACCCCTAAAAGGACAGCTTACTCCATCACCCTCTGAGTTCAAATGACTTCTTCTAAAGATACTGTGTTAGTCTGGATAGGAAAACCTTCAGAAGGCCCTTGTTTTAATATTCTCAGATTATCTGGGAGGAGTCATTAATCTCCTTTCCTCAGGTGGACTGGTTTGTCAGATTTTACACATCTCACTATTCCAGAAACAAAGAGTCTGACCTTGAGAAGATGAGGTATAGAAAAGTCACCTAAGACAAGATTGGAGTCTACAGGGTGATGGGTGGAAGGATAGCAGCCACAGGGAGCCTATCCAGGCAGATATTTTGGAGGCCAAGCTGAGGCACTGAAGGCAAACTCCCTGGACTTCATATGTGACCTTCCTGGAATGTGTGCTGGGGGAGGGGATGCTGAGGATGTCTTCAGGTCATGAGCCTAGTGGCACAGCACTATATTCAGAATCAAGACACTTGGGTTCTAGTCTCTGCTCTTTCCATTCATTTTCTTCTCTGGGTCTTAGTTTTCTCATTTGTAAAATGAGTAGATGAATTCCAAGAACACTTGTGATTTTAAGATTCTATGTGACTCTCCTTGGAAGGGAGGATGTGGGAGGGTAACCTGGGAGAATGCTGCTCGTTGATGGCTAGGTAGGAAGTCACCTGGAACAGCCATAGAAGGAATCAGTGAATGACTGAGGAGTCAGTACCATGAGCAATCTGTGGTGAGAGAAATAGGCTCAGGGAAGGAAGGCCACTCTTAAACACACCCCCGGGAAGCTATATAAGGAGGTTTTGCCTAAGTGACGGGCAAGTAGGTGCTGGTAGCAAATAAACCAGCTCAGGGTCTCAACTTTGTCAGGAATGGAATGCTTTCTTTCTTTCTTTTTTTTTCTTTAAGGAAATAAATCCAACAGGTCTTTTATCTTGTTTAGAAATCATAAATTTAACATGTATTGGGGTTACTAGACCAGTTCAGGGGCTATTTGGGGGCATGGGTTCATTAGGCTGAGAATATTTATGGGGCAGGGTTTAAAGGATACCATTCAACAATCCTTGGCCCAGGGCTGTTTTGGCTGCAGCTTTGGACAATCTTTTGGAATTCTGTGTTTTTGAAATATAGTTTAGGACACAGAGAATTAAATGGCTTTTGAAAATATTTCCCTACCACTCCAACTAGTTAAATTCCCAACACTTTGGAATCATGGCTATAATTCAGTTTATAAACACAAATAGAGTGCCTGCTACATGCAGGACACATTTTGAGGTATTTTGAAGGAAACAACAGTGAAGGATACTAAGGGCATGGCAGAAGACTTAAACATTTTTTTGTTGTAATAAGTTTTGGGGGGCACTTGGTTGGCTCAGTTGGTAAAGCACGAGACTCTTGATTTTGGGGGCATGGGTTCAAGCCCCATGTTGGACATAGAGCTTAATTAAAAAAAAAGTTTTGGGAATTTTTCTTTTCAAATAAGAAGGCATATCAACCCACACCTATACCACAACCTTCATGTATCCTTTTGCTATAGTACTTGGTCTTGGTTTCTGAAAACTGTTTCACAATTGATAGGCCAAACTTTGTCCTAATCAAATATGGTAGACATGTCTCAACATGAACACTGTTTAAAAAAAAAAAGACTCTGGAAGAATACAGACTGGTTTAGACAATCAAGAAATGAATGCTGATTCACTGGTCACTTGGTAAAGGGCACTTTCTGTCCTTGATCACCTGTTATGTGTATTTTATTGATTCCTCCCTGAACCATGTTGTATTATTGCCACTTTTCAGAGAAAGAAACTGAGGTTTGAACTGGTTAAGTGACTTGCTAAAGGTCATCTAGTTAGTAAGAAGTAAAGTCAGATCTTTCTGACTCCAAAATCCACGCTCTTATTTGCTTATTCATCTGACAAATGTTAATTGAGCATTTCTCATTAGCATACTGCCTTTACATGGGTCATTCTGTATACCTGAATCATGAAACAAAAGTGCAATAGAAAATGGTTTGTTATTAAGTGCTACTTTTTGAGCTACATGAACTCAGAGAAGGGAGAATGATATGGGTTGTAGAGGCTTGGTGAGATGTCTTGGGAAGATCTTAAGCTGGGTCCCAGAGCATGGAAAATATTTGTAGGGATAGAGAACAGAGCAGTAGAATGAGATGTGTCTTGGGGGACATTGAGGTGCAGAGGTAAACCAGAACAGATTGTTTACATTTGCAATGTCACAGCATTTTGGGTTCAAATGTATCTACCTGAAGTTGACTTCCAATCGCTGAAGTGTTGGAGAGACTAAAAGTAACCTGCACTGTATTATTTTCATCTACCTGAATAGCAACTATCTCTAAGTCCAGAAAAGAGAACTGGGAGGGGTGAGAATATAAAATAATTATTCTTTGATGGCAGTTTCCACATGCTTCCTAAACCTATATCCAACCTGAATTACCTTTTCTATGGGTACATCTACAACAGATGAGCCTTAATAAATCTGAAATAATAATGGGAGAAGCCATAAGAGTAATGATTTTAAAAGCCCTGTGTTCCCAAGGGGCATATGTTACCAGCTGCACAGACTTTTCTCAGTGTGATCAAAACCTTTTTTGTTCCCTTTAAAAATAAGACATTTGTAAGTAGGTGCTTCACTGATTGAAAAAGTAGTTGTTTGGTTGCTGGGTTTTTTTTTTTTTTTAATTAAAAAAATTTTTTTAAAGTTTGTTTATTTTTGAGAGAGAGAGAGAGAGAGGAGGGGAAGGGCAGAGAGAGAAGGAGAGAGAGAAGAATCCCAGGCAGGCTCTGCACTGTCAGCATAGAGCCCAGTGTGGGGCTCAAACCCAGGAACCATGAGATCATGATCTGAGCCAAAACCAAGAGTCAGACACTTAACCAACTGAGCCACCCAGGAGCCCCACTCAGGTATCTGCTGGTTTGGTTTTTGAGAACAGCAGTGACATGTTTGTAGAATCAGTTGAGCAGTGTATTTCATTCAGCTTCTCAAAAGTTGCCAATAAACTTTAAAGAGATTCTGGATGAGGCTGTTGTAGTGACTCTGACTTATTGCATCCCATGCACCTCCTTGCCCCTCTTTTGTCTTCTTTCCCAGCCCCATATAAGCCTGAGATGGTGGGATAGAAAGGGAGTACAGGAAGGTTTGGGGCCCAGATATTGGTCAGGAGAAGTTGGAGGCTGGGAGTGGAGCCTCAGAAAGACATGGCAGCTCATGGTGCTGTGGTGTGGCCTCTCAGGTACCACCCTGAATCTCCCCAAGGGAAAACTGTCACCATCATCCTCTCCTTTGCCACTGGTGGTGACTGTTGGGAGCGTTTCTCATAGGATTTAGGAGGGATGTCCAGGGTGATCTCTTAGGGCCCATTAACTCAGTTGCTTGGGCATTCTAGTGACAGAGTTGTGTGGTGCAGTGGAGAGAACACCAGATTGGAGAAGAGGTTTTGCCCTGGACAGTTTCTACTATGTGGCCTGAAGCGTGTTTCTTAAAATTTCTTCATCTTGATTTCCTTATGGTTGCACTAGATAATCCTTATGGTTGCACTACGTAATCTCCAAGCTCCCTCCTAAACCTGTGACTTGAAGCCAAGTTGTAAATTCAGTCTCCTTATGGGATAGGTAATGCTGCCTTGTGCCAGGGTCATAGGCAACAGCCCTGACTTGCCCTCATCTTGACTCCTCTAGAGAGGAGAATGTTGGTGGTTCAGCCCAAATCCCTTGTTATTTTGGGTAAAACAATTCCCAGTTGACGCTGTTAGCAAAATTGTGTAGAAGGCCTGGGGTGACCAATCATGCTGCTTTGCCTGCTATGGAGGACTTTCCCTTCTTTAAAAAAAATTTTTTTTTAGTTTCTCTTATTTTTAAATTTTTAAAAAAAATTTTAATTTTTTTATATTAGTGAAGAGGGGGAAGAGGGGCAGAGGGAGAGAGAATCTTAGGCAGGTTCCACGTTCAGTACAGAGCCTGATATGCAGAGCTCAGAGCTTAGGTGCCCCTCAGTTTCCCTCATTTAAAAAAATTTTTTTTGCTAATGTTTATTTATTTTTGAGAGAGAGCGAGCGAGAAAGAGAGAGCATGAACACTCAAGCCGGGGAAGGGCAGAGAAAGAGGGAGACACAGAATCCGAAGCAGGGTCCAGACTCTGAGCTGTCAGCACAGAGCTCGATGTGGGGCTCGAACTTACAAACCATGAGATCATGACCTGAGCCAAAGTTAGATGCTTAACCTACTGAGCCACCCCGGTGTCACTCCCTCATTTTTAAAAGTGGTAAAATCCTGGACAAACTGGGACAAGTTGGTCACCCTAAGAGGGAAAGTGCCCACCAATTTAGCATTAAGGTGCTGTTCAACCAGGGCCAGTGGAAGTATCACTGAGAAATGTAAAAAAAAATTCTAAAAATATCCAATTTCTATTGGTAATTATTGTATTTCCTGAAATTTTCTCCAGGTATTAAAATCTAAATGAAGTGCTCTCTTCCCTTGGTCCGAGGGCTGTGTAACCAAGATACTTCCTATCCCAGCAGCCTATCCTAGGGTCTTGCACCAAATGTCTCTGAAACTACCTTTTCACTCACCTGTTCAGGGCAGGAGGGATGCTCCAGATGCATCTGATGGCACCATGGCCAAGCCTTGCCCCAATTCCCACATACCCTCCCACTTCTCACTGTGGGCCTAGGAATAAATAACCTCTCTTCCCAAACTAATGCTCTGACTGGGCTGCTAGGCTAGAAATGTGTGGCCACAAGAGAGCAGGAGCCATAAAAGATTAGATATTTTGTGCCCAGTATCTAAGATATCCTGATTTGGGTGATTTATTCTGGGAGGGAGGGTTCTGAGAGTGGCCGTAAAAGTCTAAAAGAGTCTGTTTGGGCACAGCCTGTATCCTGTTGCCAATAACTATTCTTTGTAAGATAGAGCAACTTATTTCCAGGCCTTAGATTCCTTTTCCCCTTTCTTCTAAGCCACTTTTGAGTTAGGGAGCAATGCAGGTGGTTCCTCCAAGTCCCTCTGCTTTCATCTAACCCTTCTTTTACTCTTAGCTTTATTTACCTTCTCTGTCTTCTCTGGGGGCATAGAACACTAAGCAGCCATTTTATAATTTCTAAAATCTATTCAAATTACACAATTTATGTACAGATATATTTTTGTTGCAAAAATTCAAATTTTGTCAGTCTGATGGATAAGAAGGGTATGTCCTTGGTTTACTTCACATTTCCCTTTGTTCCTGAATGACTGTGTGGAATAGGCCCTCCTTCACCCCTCCCCCTGCCATAACCTGCACCAGACTGTGATATAAGCAAGAAGTAGTCTTTTATTGTATTAGGCCACTAAAATTGGGGTTGTTTGCTACAGCAGTTGGCCAACCCTGATCAATGCAGGGCATTGCAAATAATGGCAGAATACCAACATCTTTTTGATCTTTTAAAACCGTACCATCTAGGCCCTGCCTTACCTCGTGTGTATATAAAGTTGACTTTCATTTCTTAAGACCCAGCCTGTGGTTTGAAAACCCAAGTAACTGCAGAGACCTGAATAACCTTTTTTCATCTGCTCTGTCTCCCTCCCATAACCATCCTTACCTCCCCATCTTTGTGAATATTCTTTTCCCTTCTCCCAGTTTGTAGAAGTAAAATGGAAATGTTCATAGGTTAAAATAGGCCAATGGTTCTTTGGCTATGTCACCACATAAAAAAATGGGATGGAGAATTTTAACAGTTAAAAAAAATTCTTTCTGAATTTTCCTTTGGCCTTAAATACCATCTAGATAATTAACGCCATCGTGGTATCTTTTCTCCTCTCTTTGGGTGACTAAATATTTGTACCTTAGCTCCTTCCTTCTCTTTGTGTATGTGTATAGAAATGATTTCAATGCCCTAGCCTAAGATCTGGCAGAGAAAAATATTCTTATCCCCTTGGAGAAGGTCATCCTATTCTGGAAAAGCAGCCTCAAGAAAGGACCATATACATGTTTTGTAAAAGCATGATTATTAAGTTTCAGGTTTATTATCATGCAAATGCTTCTATTTCCCCTCTTACCCCACCCAGTCCCCTCCTATAACCATGAATAAAATGACATCTGGGACGTTGGGAATTTAACCAGCCAGTCAGGAAGGCGGAACAATGTTTCCTCGGCCAGTGGTTCACAGGGGTTCTCAGAGGGCCTTTGCAGGGAACTTAAGGAGTTGTTCCTTTAAACAAGGTGCCAGATTATCTCACATTTTTAAATTCCCTTTGCTTTCAAAGTTAAGTGTTTATCTCCCTGGGAAAATGAATTGGTACAACCTTTCAGGAAAGCAATTTGGCAACATGCATCAGGAGCCTTAAAAACGCTTACAAACTTGACCTGGCAGTCCCACTCCTAGGGCTTTATTCTATGAAAATCATCAGAGATATGATCACAGACACTTATCACAGAAAAATTTATGAAAGCAAAATATCTGGAAACAGCCTAAATACCAAATAATAAGGGTAGGGGAGATCTGCTCAGTAATGGAATATTATGCTGCCTTTAAAAATAGTGTTTAAAAAAGTAGATAACATGGGGAAATGCTCAAGATAAAGTGTTAAGTAGGAAAAAAAGGATAGAAAACAAATTCTTACTTTGTTTAAAACAATTTATTTTGGCACACATACATAAAACACAAGGAATAAATATAAATAAGAAGAGTTTTGTTCTAACCTCGGTTCTGATGCGTGCTAACTGCTTAGCATTGAACAAATGACTTAAACTCTGAATTTTTTTTCAGGGTTGTGGTGAGGATCTGAAAGAATGTTTGCAGTTTCCTGCACATAATGGTTGCTCAGTTAATGGTAGTAACTGTTATCATTCTGATCCTTACCACAATTATTTGTTAGTGGTAAGAGTTGGTCCATGACAAAGCTCATGAAAGGATGATTTTGTGGGAACAGTCTTCCTGTTACTGTCAACTAACTTCCCATTGTTGTCTACCCACTATCTTCTCTGAGGTGGTCCTGCCCATAATCCAGACAAAACAAACCCCGAGCCCTGAAGTGAAAATTGATACAGGGAGGAGAATTTCTGGAAACTATATGGAGGGGACCTTTGGAGGAAGCAGAACTTCCTTTGGCTGTTCAAAAAAAGCAAATTAAGCATTTAGGAAAATGAGTTATTTATTGGGTTGAAAACAAATGATAATGTACATCTGTATGGTGCTGCACTATTTTAAACCCTATTATCTCAGAGGACAACACATTTCAGTGAAGTAGCTTATAAGCTTAGGTACCCTATACAAGTTATCTATTGCTATATAACAGATTACCCCCAAACTTAAAATTTATACCAACACACATTTATTATGTCACAGTATCTATGGGTCAGGAATCTAGGTATAGCTTAGCTGGGTTGAGGGTCTGTTATGAGGCTGCAATCAAGTATAGGTCAGACTTGCAATCTTCTCAAGGTTCAACTGAGCAAGCTCACTCAGTGGTTGTTGGCAGGATTCAGTTCCTTCTGGGTTGTTGGACTGAGGACCTCAGTTCCTCACTGGCTGTTGGCTGGAGGCCATCTTGGGTTCCTTGCTATGCAGGCTTCTATAAGGTAGCTCACAACATGGCCTCCAGCTTCAGCATAATGAGTTGAGAAAGAGAGAGAAGAGTCACAATCTTTTGTAACCTAATTTTGGAATTGACATCCCATCACTTTTGCCATATTTTTTTTAATTAGAAGCAAGCCACTAGATCTAGCCAACACTCAAGGAGAGGAGATCATACAGGGGTGCGGATGCCAGAAGGCGGGGCATTGGGGGCCATTTTTTTTTTCAATATATGAAGTTTATTGTCAAATTGGTTTCCATTCAACACCCAGTGCTCATCCCAAAAGGTGCCCTCCTCAATACCCATCACCCATCCTCCCCTCCTCCCACCCCCCGTCAACCCTCAGTTTGTTCTCAGTTTTTAAGAGTCTCTTATGCTTTGGCTCTCTCCCACTCTAACCTCTTTTTTTTTTTTTTTTCCTTCCCCTCCCCCATGGGTTTCTGTTAAGTTTCTCAGGATCCACATAAGAGTGAAAACATATGGTATCTGTCTTTCTCTGTATGGCTTATTTCACTTAGCATAACACTCTCCAGTTCCATCCATGTTGCTACAAAGGGCCATATTTCATTCTTTCTCATTGCCACGTAGTACTCCATTGTGTCTATAAACCACAATTTCTTTATCCATTCATCAGTTGATGGACATTTAGGCTCTTTCCATAATTTGGCTATTGTTGAGAGTGCTGCTATAAACATTGGGGTACAAGTGCCCCTATGCGTCAGTACTCCTGTATCCCTTGGGTAAATTCCTAGCAGTGCTATTGCTGGGTCATAGGGTAGGTCTATTTTTAATTTTTTGAGGAACCTCCACACTGTTTTCCAGAGTGGCTGCACCAATTTGCAATTGGGGGCCATTTTAGAAGGCAGCCTACCACATCCCCTTTTTACAGCAGAGGAAACCAAGTCTCAGTAAGGATGCGTGACTTTCCCTAAATCTATGAAGGAAGACTCAAACCAGGGTCATTTAGGTTCCAAAGCCTATACTCTGTCCACTCTATCATGTAAATCTCTACTCATCCTATTCCAGTGTAATCCTTGTGCATAAAGGCATGCATGGTGTAATTTATTGAGTGCTTAAGGAATTTTATGTAATAAAAATATCCTAAGAAACCTACAACATTTTATGATGTTCTAGGATGGGGGCACATTTTGGAGATAATAGAAAAATGTAATGATAATTAGAAAAAATATACAGAGACTCCATTACCTACAAATGCCATCCAGAGTTTTCATAGATAAGGGCCTGGAAAAGAGTTCTTTAGGCCATCCAGGGTAGCAGAGATGATTAATTCCAAGCTGTTAACACATTTTATTATGCAAATACTCCAGCAGCTCAGCCATGGAGAAAGTCTGGGCACCGCCCCCACCCCATTCACTCTGGACACTCAATTTGCATGGAAATGTGGCACTCTCACTAGGAGAGGAGACTGGCTCTCCTTGGGGGAGGGGGCTTAGGAGGTAGGTGGGGGAGATGAAGGAGATCAAGCTACCCATTAGTGACATTGATCATTTTAACACCATTTGTGGTTAGAAAAACAATGATATTACCTTAATTTAGTAATTAAATTGCTCCAAGCAGGAGAGATAAGCAAAGCCTAGAGTCAGTTGCAGTTGCACTGAATTTTGGGCCTTCCAGGAATGGGAGTTGAATCCTGCATTACCAGGAAGAAGGCTATTCCATGTGAGCAGTATTTAGTCTCCACAGAAACAGAGGAATGTCCTTTGTGGGGAGAGAAAGGCAAGCAAAAGGAGCATGTCTCTGGGAATTTTATCTGGGAGTTTTTACTATGGACAGTGTTTGGTATCCAGGAGGTGATCACTGATGACTCTTATTGGCTCTTTCCCTCTTAATAGTACTTGGGTGGGCTGAGAACTCTATTCAGTGAATGGACAACCTTAGTTTAGGCATAGCAGGCTTACAGGGGAATATAGCCCTGGGTTGTTGGAGACAGCTGTTGAGGGGGGGCAAAGCAAGGGCATGACAAGAGGCCTCTCAAGAGATGGGCCAGGACACTGGCCTGACTTTGGAGGTGGACTAGGGGTGTTGCAAATTGAGGGCTTGAGCAGCACAATTATCTGGGAGTGGGAGGGCCTTCCAAGACCAGAGCAAAGACACACTCAAACATCTCTGTGAGGATCTTATTTCCAGATGGAGAGAGGGAGATGGGGGAGGTTAGCAGAGAGTTGGGGTGCCCACTCATCCATAAACACAAAACTTCTATAGACACTGGGAATTAAAGGACTGAATCAGGTTTCCCTACAAGCAGAGAGAAGTTCCATGTGGGGAGAGAGTGTGTATGCAGGACATACCCCTAACATCCTTTGTAGTTACTGCTTCTGGCAGTGAGGCTTCAGAAAAAGCATGTTTTTGGTGTGTGTGGTCTTCATCTCTGTACTTTCTACTGTATGCTAGCTTATAAGTATTGGAGGACACTTCTGCTCTGTTTTCACTGTATCTTCACTATGTCTTTAGACTAGTAGGGTGAGTATTATCATTCTTATTTTCAGAGGAGAAAAACTATGGCTTGGAGAAGTTCAGTGATTTGTCCAGTGAGCTGGGGACAGGTGGTCCAGAGACCAGGCCTTTGAACTTCTGGCTAGGAGCCCTTCCCATTTCACCAAATTACCTGGGAAAGCCAAGCCTGCCTTGAAACAAAGGGCAGAGAAAGGGAGCTCAGTTGTATTGGAGAATTTGAAGAGAAACCACTAAGTTTTCTTGAAACTGTCTTCTGCTAATGGGCAGACAGAAAGGGAGGTAGCATCTGGGGAGACCTGTAGACCAGCCTCTGACTTTTTGGAACAACCACCTGATTAAGTTCTTAGAGCTTTAGCTCTGGAAGTAAATAGCTCTGTTAATTAACAGATAGGAAAGGATACACATCGCCAGAAAAAGAGGCTGAGATATGATGGAAAGGTCTCTGACCTCAGAGATCGAAGACCTGTATTGTTTTCTAGTCCTATTTGTGCTACTAATTCATCATTTAATTGTGTGAACTTAATCTCTCTAGTTCTTATTTTGTTCAGTTGTAAAACATGGACTAGTTGTATCTAAGCCCTTTCTAACTCTTACTAGGGAGAAGCTGGAGTCAGACAGAAATGTAATCAACTTCCATTCCATTTCTTACTGATTGATTACCAGATCCCAGCCTCCGGGAACCCCAGTTTCTCCCTTTAGAATTTCTAAGTTCTGGACATCCTGGCACTTTCCTTGATTGTAAACACAGGCTATGAGAGAAACTGGCTTCTTTCTAGTCACCAGCTTCCTCTGCCAGTCCCAGGATAAATGGCACCATGCAACAGTTCCCATTCGTTGTCCTGATGTCTGCATTTGACTACACACCATTCTTGACTTGTGTTCCTTCAGTAGTGCTTTCTCCCAGTCTGCCCTCAGGCTTCCCTGCCCCAACCATAGCCACATTTCCACAGAAAGGTGGATATCTGACCATCACTCAGGAACCACGTGGAAATGTAAGATAGTTTCCTGTCCTTCAGGACCTTAAAACATAATTGGAAGACAAACTGATCAATAAATTTAATTCATTTTCAATCAAAATCTTGGCAGGATTTTTTTTTGTTGAAATTGACAAACTGATTCTAAAATCTATATAGAAATGTAAATACCTAAAATAGCCAAAACAATTTTGAAGGAGAAAAACAAAGTTGGAGGATTTATACTACCTTATTTCAAGACTTAATGTAAAATTAGAATGATCAGAATGTTGTAGTGTTGGTGTACAGATAGACATATGGATCAGTAGATCAGAATAGAGTCCAGAAATAGATCCCCACGTATGATTGGCTGATTTTTTACAAAGACACAAAGGCAATACAATGGGGAAAAGATAACTTTTTCATCAAATGATCTGGAGCAATTAGAAACCATATACAAAAAAAAAAAAAAAATCAACCTTTATTTCACGCCATACACAGAAATTAACTTGAACTGGATTGACCTAAATGTAGGAGCTAAAACTCTAAAAGAAAACATACGAAAAAATTTTGTGATCTTGGGTTAGACAAATACTTTTTAAATAGGACACACACACATACACGTAACCAAACTATAAAATAAAATATTGATAAGTTGAGCATTATCAAAATTAAAAATTGCTTTTCAAAAGACACTTAACAAAATGAAAAGACAAGATAAAGACTGAGAAAAAAATATTTGCAAAAAATATATCTGATTAAGAACTTGTATCCAGATTAAATAACTCCCACAACTTAATAATAAGGGAAACCAACAAACCAATAAAAATGGGCAACAGATTTGTACAACAGTCATTTCACCAAAGGAGACCTAAAAATGGCAAATAAACACATGGAAAGATACTTAACATCATTAGTCTTTAGGGAAATGTAAGTTCAAACCATAAGGAGATACCACTATATATGCAATCAAATGATTAACATTTAAAAGACAGGAAATAACAAGCACTGGTGGAGCAACTGAAACTCACTCATAGGAATGCAAGATGGTACAATCACTCTGGAAGAGAGCTGGGCAGTTTTCTTTTCTTTTCTTTTCTTTTCTTTTCTTTTCTTTTCTTTTCTTTTCTTTTCTTTTCTTTTCCTTTCCTTTCCTTTCCTTCCTTTCCTTTTCTTTTCTTTTCTTCTCTTTTCTTTTCCTTTTTTTAATTTTTAAAGATTTTATTTTTAAGTAATCTCTACATCCAGCGTGGGGCTCAAATCCACAACTCTGAGATTAAGAGTTGCATGCTCTATCTACTGAGCCAGGCAGGTGCCCCTGGGCAGTCTCTTTTAAAGACAGACTGACCACAGGACCCAGCGATTTCTCTGTTCACGAGAGAAATGACAACATATGTCCACACAAAGACTTGTACTTAAGTGTTCATGGCAGCATTATTTGTAATGGTGAAAAACTGGAAACAACTGGAATATCCATCAGCTAATGAATGGGCAAACAAATTGTGATCTAGCCATGCAGTGGAATACTACTCAGTAATAAAAAGTGTGGAAGCCTGTGACCATATGGCTGAATCTCAAAGACATTATGCTGAGCAAAAAAGCCAGACACAAGAGTACATGCTGAATGATTCCATTTAAGGGAAATTCTAGAAAATAAAAAAAACAATTGTGATAGAAAACATCACAGGATGCCAAGAGTCAGGACACCGGGATAAGGGGTTGACTGCCAGGGGATGAGAGAGAATGTAGATGTTCTATGCATGATTGTGGTGGTGTTTCCATGACTGTATATATTTGTCAGAACTCACTGAATTGTGAAAAGACACTGAAAATTGGTGAGCTCTATTTACATAAATCACACCTCAGTAAAATTGATTATAGAAAATATAACGGGGAGAGAAAATATGTTGGCATGAAACAAACAGTGCCAGGTCAGAGTAAGAGACAATGCCCAAACACGAGGGGCAGAAGGCACAGTGTGGACATGTAAAGATGAGACCTAGCTCCCAACTGTATGTGGGATGATCCTGGGAAGGTGGGGAGAAAGGAGCCTTGTGTGGATGAGCCTTACTTAGGGCTTGATCCGGTTGGCACAGGAGGAGGGAAAGGGCAGGGGTTTAGCAGTGGACAAAACCCCAGGGAATGCCAGCCTCTAAAGGGCAGCAGGGGAAGCGGTTCCGGCTGTGGTGGTTTTGGTCAGCACCTTTACAGTAAGCTGTGGGGAAGTGTGGGGTCGCTCGAGTGTGGCAGCACTTTTGGCCTTGAGCCCCACACGCGGGTCACTTTCATCAGAACAGGAAAACGAAACAGGCTCCCCTGAATGATTTATGGGAGGGCTTGTATTTTGGGGATGTGATACTGCAATTTGTGTTATAGGATCAGGACATCTGTTTCCAGGAAGGCGTGTTCTCTTACCATGAGTCTTTCCCACCAGGGATCTTTTGCCCCTTCAAATAGTTACACGTTTTATCTTGGTTGCTCGTTAGCATAATGGGGCCTTCTGGTGACAAGTGGCCTCACTGTTGTGTGAGCATGAGTGGTCGGGGGCCAACTGGGAGGTGAGCAAGAACCTCTTTGGTCCCACCCTACCCCTCAGATGGCATCCAGCAGTGCAGTAAGCTGTAGGATTAGGGAGTATGCCATCTGCCAGACAGCATAGGCAGGCTCCCACTTAACAATTACGTTTAGCCATTTATTTGATTAAATTCCAGTTATGCTAACTGTCCCCATGTGGATTGATGGCCCTTGCTGGGGAACTCTACTGCCAGCGGATCTTGGCCTACAACCCCTTCTCACCAGGAAGCACATCTCCTTGGGGAGGTCTGAAGCAAGAAGGGATAGAATCTGAATCCTGGCTAGAGGGACTTTGGCAAGCTTCCTGTTCAACCCTGCACTTCACAGATGACAAAATTGAGGCTAGCTGGTCACAGGGACCCAGTAGGAAAGGGACTTGCTCAATGTCACACAGCCTGTTAAGTGTTGAGTAGGACCTGGTGCCTTGGGCCTCAAGGTCCTTTCTAAGTCATGCAGACCTATTCCTCTTAGTTTATGAAGCATGCGAGCATGGCCTGGCATGTGTGTAGATGGGAACACAGTGTTGTACCTATGGCAGGCAGGTACTCTGTCTCTTACCTCTTACTCCTTTTCAGGAGGGGAACGTAGGACCTCTGCATGTGCTCACCTTTCCCTGCCAGGCTAGTTCTAGTTCAGGAAAAAAACCTCATTGAAAATTCATTTTGAGAGGCAGGCTCAGTACAAGCCACACTTTTTTTTTTTTAAGCCCTACCCCCTTCTGCTTTTAAAGGAAATAAAAATCCTCAGTTCTCAGTGAGGAAGATCTTTGTCTGGTTTAAATCTTAGGAACTTTGTTTTGTCAAAAGGGTGTTTGAGATTCTGGAAGCCCCACCCTGCCCGGTTTTCAATACTCCCCACTAATCCCTTTTCACCCCGAGGCCTTGTCCACATGGTGTTCATGGTCTCCTAGCTTGTCTGGGTGAATCCTCCCAGCTCCCACCCTGAGAACCTCCTGCAACCCATGATCCCCAGGAGCGTATTATACAAGAATGTGTGTGTACAAGCACCTCCCCCCAACACTGTATGTGGGATCGAATATTCATTGTATAAGTCAAATTAAAATGTATTAACTTTCCTTCCAGATGCCCCCTGATAGCAAGTTTAATTACTCTGGACATAATTAAATGAGTTTAGGAGATTAGAAATATAAGGGGGTAGTGAAGAGCATACATTTAGGGGGAAATAAGGAAAATTTAATTCTGAGTCTTTTGTCACTTGGTGGGTCGAATGCTGGGGATAAGCGAGATGGAGGAGATGCTTGGGAAGAGGTGGGATGAGGAAGGTTTTAGGAGGGTTGGGCCAGTTTGGATGTATCAGGATGTGTCAGTCTCTTACCCCACAAATGTAGAAATGTAGAAGGCTGCGTGCCTGGGCATCTTTCCTTTGATTTAGGGTGGTTTTTTCCTGTGGAGATCCACTAAACTTGGGGCAGATTGACCAAGTAGGGAGCTGGGCAAGCAAGCAGTGATGCTGAATCCTGCTCTCTCCCCTGCTTTGTTCTAGGACGTGGCCTCATCTTGCCATAGGCTTTCCGTCCCGTGGCAGGCTTTTCGAGGGACTTAAGGTCAAGTTCACAAACTTCAGAATGTCTTCAACAACAGAAGTGGCTCCCTAGAGTGTTGGCTGCTTTGTGTTTCTGTGGCTCTTGGCTTATCACACACCTTCAGGTACTTCAACCCCATTGTAGCCCTGACTGAAGGAGCAAGGTGGAGCCAACAAGCCTAGTCCAGCTGATTAATTAGATGCTGGGTTACTCCATTAAAAACTCAGGCACACACACACACGCGCGTGCATGTACACACATGCTACCACGTGCACACATGCATGCACACAAATACACTCACATTGACGCACACTAGCACATTCACACATACATATATACACTCATTTGCATGAACATGCACTCACATGTTCACATAGTCACTTATAACTCACATGCGTGAACACACACCAACACACATATGTATATACTTATATGTGCTCTTGTATGTACGAAGACATTCATACAACACACGCTCACATGCATGTACAGACACCTGCACACACAATTCCTGCAGTCACGTATACACACTTGTGAATACTTATTCATTTATATATATTTGCACAAATATGTATGTATGCATACACATGTCTATACCCTTAAACACAACACACACACACACTTAGAACTTAAAGGTGAAAGTTTTGGAGGAGAAGATACCCTCTTTGTGATTAATCTTACTATAGGTCCTTCTTTTTAAAATCCAGTTTTTCAGCTGGAGGAGATATCTTGCCTCTGAGTGGAAAAGGCAGTTGTGTTAAATTTTTCAGCTGCACAGGGCGGAAGGATATTCTTCCTTGTGGTTTAGAATTACACTCCAGAAAGTTGCAAGCAGATTTCCACACCCTTTCTGAAGGTGCCTTCCCCTACACTGGGGCTATTTTCAAGAGATTGGACAAAGCTCTCTAAATAAAGTGTGTGTGTGTGTGTGTGTGTGTGTGTGTACACATATATATATATATTTTTTTATAAAAGCCAAAAGAAAGCACCAAGGCACTGAATGAATAATGAAAGTGAAGGCAAAACAAGCCTGAGGAGATAAAGTGAAATTCTCTTACATTTGAGCCTTGGGTGAGGGGGTTGGGGACTGTGAGGTGCTAGGATGGTGTTTAGAAATAAAGAGTCTGTGTTATGTCTAGCGGTCCTAGTATTTTGTGTTACTCTGACCCCGGCATTGTATCATTTCAATGCAGTCGGGTGTGCAAATGTTCAGTTCTGGTGGATGAAAGGTATTTTGTATTCAAGCCAAATCTACATTTCAGATTTGAAATGGGGGGAAGCTGGGGGAAAAAGGGGTGGGGCTGAAAGGGGGCAAAGGTCAGTGTTCACAGGTCTGAGACCATGTTTAATATCACATGACACCTTTGTCAAACAGTGTGTCACCCACCCTCCCCCCTGTACACACAAGCGTCTGGGTTTCTGTACCTAAGGGACCTTTCTCTGTGTTGCCTTCCACCCAAACTCTCAGACTTGCTTTCCATAAATTAGAAGAAATGAATGAAATTTGATCTATCACTTTTTTTTTATGTGGTGGCATGAGAAGCCCTGGAGGGTTATGTGCTCTCTTCCCTCCCTGGTCAGGCTGTCTGCTTCTCCTTCCTGGGCTCCTGTGGGCTGTCTGAGGCCTCAGGGATTGACAGGAGGCTGCGGTGGAGGCGGTGGTATTGTATTTCTTACTCATGGCCTTGAAGGTGAGCCTCTGGTCTGCAGCCCAGGGTCAGGTCATCCCCTGAAACCTCAAAGGTGATGAATGAAACCCCAGGCAATCAGATGCATTTGAGACTTGAAAGTGGCAATGAAGACTCTTGGGTTCTGGGGCCATCTGGGGCCTTTCTGTGGGGGAAAAACAGAGTAGCATGGGCTAATGGCCTACCTTTCACCTTGTGGACCAGAGTTCACTGTGGCTTTGATCTTTACCTACACCCTGGTGAACGTCTATCCTTATCACCACAGTCCCCGCGTAAGCATTGCTACTCTGGACAAGCATCTGGAGTGGGATGGTGCAGTGACATACCTTTCTGCGTCTAGAGTCTTTGGGTCTCCCCAAAAACGCTTTATAAAAGAGGGAAAGACTGGTGGATATTGTAGTCACTTTCCTCCTTCACCTTTTGGCACCAAGTTTTAAAGACCAGGGAGAGGGAGAATGAGCCACCAGAAATAGTTTCCCAGTGAAACTTTATCTGAGCTTAATGAAAGAGAGCTCTATTAATGAGCACAAACCAGCAAAGGGAGGAGGACTTCGGAGGCACATAGACCTTGGTTCCAATCCAGAGGTGTCACTTGAAATGGTGACTTCTCTGAGATCCTTCCTTTCTCATCTGGAAAATTGGGATAATAATAACTCGACTGTGAGGTTGTTGTGAATATCGTATGAGTTATTGCATGCAAAGTGCCTGACATAGATTTGGTTCTCAATATATGTTAGTCATCATTTCTTAAGATTTATATTTAGCCATTATTTCAAAGAGTTAGAAGCATGCATACATGCTTGGATTTATACATAAATCCATGGGGCAAAGGCAGAGTTTTAAAATGGGCATTTGGAAGGGGGAAAACAAACATGCTCAGGAATGAGGCTTGAATTTCTTGATCAACCAACACTCCTGACCAAATCATGATTTCCCTTTTTTTTTGGGAGCTCAGAGGGGTTCTCCTCTGCTTGGTGCACTGTGGTGGGAAGAATCTCTGCAGAAACCAAGGCAGTACCTGCAGGGCAGGCCTGAAGGCCCAGTGCTCACTTTATACCTGCTGCCATTTTGACAGTTGTTCTTAAATGGATCAAGGTTGGGTTTACCTGCTTAATAATGATCTGCTTAGGTATAGAAACAAGATGCCAGGAACAATTTGGGGAGACTAAGCACTGTGCAAAAAAGCCACTGCCTTGTCCTTCCCCTATCTCCCAAGCCCCACTTTTAGGCTACCAAGATTGCTGTTTAAAATGAGATATAGAGGCGCTTGGGCGGCTCAGTCGATTCAGTGTCCAATTTGGGTCAGGTCATGATCTCTTGGTCTGTGAGTTCAAGCCCTGCGTCAGGCTCTGTGTTGACACTTCAGAGCCTGGAGCCTGCTACGAATTCTGTGTCTCCCTCTCTCTCTCTGCCCCTCCCCCACTCTTGCTCTGTCTCTCCCTCTCTCTCTCTCAAAAATAAATAAACGTTAAAAAAAAAAGAGATATAATCCTCACAGTATTGCTGAGACATCACAAATCACACAGCAAACCAATAATTCCTATGCACTTGAACTTCTTAATTTGTTACTTGGTCCCTTTCAGTATGGGAGATAACTTCTCGCTGCCAAATTTGAAAATCAAGGGAAGAGCAAGAAAAACTGGGCAGGGAGAAATATTGTGATGTGGTAGAGGGGCCAAGAAGTGGATTTCATTTCTGGCTCTGTCACTAATTAGCCACCACTAGCCATCAGATCTTAGGCAGGTAAATCTCCTCATTCCTGCCACCTCAGTTTTTAGATCTGTAAAATAGAGTGATGGTTATCTCATGGCTTTGTTTTGACATGCACTGAGATAAAAGATGGGAAGGGAACAAAGTGCTCTGCATATTGTTTGCCACCCTTACCTATGATTCTTTCGTGAAAAGGTCAACCCAGCTTCAATTCACATGACCAGCTAGCCTGGGGTTGGGACTCAGCACATTTTCCCCAAGTATTAGCAATAGTCACCAAAAACCCTAAAAAAGGTTGACATACTCAACCCAGTGGCAGTCTGGAGGGCTTGACAAACTGGTGTATGTGCCCAAGAGTTCTGTCCTCCTTAATTCTAGTATGGAAACTATAGTCCTCCAGACTCTAGTATGGAGTATGGCGGAATCTTCAGAGTAGCCCTCTGAGGCTCAGAAGAAGCCACAAAATGAAGGACTTGTTGATATTAAACAAGGGTCAGCAAACTATAGCCTAGGGGCCAAATCCAGAGTATTACCTGCTTTTGTAAATGTCGTTTTATTGGAACACAGCCATGCTTATTCTTTTATGGACCTATGTTTGTCTAATTCTCTGACTGCTTTCAATGGCAGACTTAAGTAGTTGTGACAGACTAGCCCTCAAAGCTAGCAATATTTACTACCTGGCCCTTCACAGGGAAAATCTGCTGACCCCTAATATAGAATATAGATCAAAGTAGGCTGTCACTCAGGTCCCCTATAAATGTGTGGCTTACCCAGTTATTCAGCTTATTTTACTAATGAATTCCTGTTATATCTCAGGAGGGGTTAATACTGTTTCTGGGCTCAATAGTGAAACAAGGACAGTATCATTTTCTTTTATTCTCCTTTTTTTTTTTTGGAGTGTCCTCCCTGTAGAGATGGAAGAAAATTGACCATCTATGTGCCAGCCACTTTACTTACCATCACCTTTACTTTTTATCATAACTCAGTCAGTTAAATATTTTACCTATGGAGAAACTGATCTTCAGAGATGTTAACTAACTCAGCCAAGATCACACAGCTAGTATGGAGTGAAGCCAAATTTCAATCCAGGCCTGCCTAATTCCAAATATTAGACTCTTCCCATCAAAGGTTGCTTCCTCCTTGCTGTCTGGCCCTCCCTGTGAAATTTCCTCAGAGGCCAGTTCTAGACACCATCTATGCCTTGTAGGCATGAGCTAAAGCCGATGAGTTACCTCTTGAGGCATTCCATAGCCTCAGTTCCATTTGTGGAGTTCAAGTCTTTTCTAACTTACAGGAGGGATTTTAGGCGTCAGATTGAAAGATGAAAAAGATGTTTTTGTGGGGAGGGGATTAGGAAAATGTGACAACTTTCCCTGAATCCTAAAATCACCTTGTGGGGTAACTGCCTTGTCTCCTGTGTGAAGAGCAATTCAGAACTGTTGCAGTTCAGGATTGTCCATGGAACTACCCCAGTCTCAAATGAATCACACAGTTTCACTGCATTGGCAAGCCTTTATATACCTGCACTTCTCTCAGGTGAGGGGTAGAGATCTGATAAGTACAGACCAGGAGGACCCAACATCCAGAAGCTCTAGTCTCATCCCATAAACATCTGTCAGTCCACCCCCACAGCCTCTCTGTCTATCCCTGCTGGCTTTGCCATCTAGGGTCTTGGCAATGACTCTGTTTTTGAAAGCAGTGGAAGAGTCCTGGATTCTGGAATGAGTCTGGACACGGGAAACTCTCTGCACTGGCTGAACTGAGCTTCTGGATGGAAGCCAACCCGGGAGAAGAGGCATCTGATCTGTGATAAGGACGAAGGGCCAAAGGCAGCTGCAGCTGCCCTTGGTCTGGCCCTTTTGCTTAATATATGGTCAGTCTTCTGATGAAAGGGCTCGGGGTTAAAGGTTGGCTCTGAGTTGACTGTTAATATACCTGCCCTCTTCTTGCTCCCTGGGGGAGGGATTTTTTTCTATAAGGTTAATTCAAGGTAAATGCATTTTAGGGGAAGGAGGAATGGTAAAGACATTTCTTAAAAATAAAAAAAAAAAAAAGGGGAGAAGACCAATGATGAATCTATTGTACTCTGGGTTGCAGACCTTAGTAGTACACATGTCTAATTCTGTAAAGGCTCAAAGCTCCCAAGCTTATGATGGGTGATAAATAAGAAATAGTAATTAAATTAAAGATGTGCGCACTGGCTTCTCTGAATTCCTGGAAGTTTGAAAATGGACTCCCCCTCCATCATGATTAAGACCCTCACTAAGGATATTCTGTGGTAGTGAGTGGAAGAAGATGTCACAGAAGCTTCCTTATAGACTTCTCAAGCTGTCACAGTTGAGCATCTCCTTTGGGGCAAAGAGAGGTGGAGAAAGAGAGGGCCCTGGGTAGGGGCTAAGGTGGCTGTGGCTGCCTTGGCAGTAAGAAGGAGAGGCTGTAGACTAGGCAGACAGACGTTTGTGGGAGAAAGTTGGAGCTACTGGATCCTGGGTCCTCTGGGTCCATATTTATCAGATCTCTACCCTTTACCTGAGAGAAATGTGGTATATAAAGGATTGCTAATGCAATGAAACTGTGTGATTCATTTGGGACTGGGGTGGTCACATGGAACATCCATGTAAAAGCAGAGTTGACTCCTCTGGAACAACAGCTCCACCATAGGCAGGGGGTGGGGGTCACTGAAGCGGCCACTCCTTCAGCCTCAGGTGGGAACTTTGAGCCATCTGCTTACGCACCCAGTGTAAGGTCAGGGAGACAGGCCACGGCTCTAGGCACAATCGGCAAAGGATACTGTGGTTCATACCTCAGGTTATGTGGTTTTGAACAAATCTGAAACATTGAGATGATAACTCCTGGAGGGAGGAGGCCCTGCAGCCAGAGATGTGAGAGTTAGTCTTCATGGAAGAGAGGGATCAGAGGCGTTGATGGCATCTGGACGGGTCCGGGTGAGGAGGGACAGAGTCATGGGAAAGTCTGTCTCCTGCAGTCACTCGTGGGGCTGAGGGAATTGGTGTGTGTGTGGGCTGAGGTGGGAAGGGCTGAGCCTCTGACCTCTGGGTTATGGCAATGCCATTTTCCTTCTTTCCTTAAAGAAGAAAACCACACACACACACACACACACACACACACACACACACACACACACAGACACACACCAAAAAAAAAAATCCCAACAGTTCATGGTCCTGTTTATTCTCAGACAGGGAGTGGATGGCCGTTCAGAGGTGTCTGACTATGCCGTCCAGCCAAGCTGACATCTGTGGGAGTTCAGGGTTTTAAATGTTTAGTCTGCATGAGACCCCCAGGTCCCAGTGGGCTCAACTCCTGATAGGCCTGACTTAGTCATCTACCCCCAGCCTCTCCTATGAAATGGAATTGTGGGGGTTTGTACAAGGAAAGCTTGGTTCCCTCTGAAGTCCAAGGGGATGCCTGGGCAGAGGGTTGTCATCAAAGTTGTCAGGAACCTAAGCCTGTGGACTTAGTTAAGGCTGTAGGTCAGCATCTGTCCACCTCTTCCCTTCTCCCTCAGAGCTAGCTGCCATTCTCTGTTATGAGGGGGCATGGTAAGGACTGGGCCTGTCTGTCCATATGGTGCTTCATACCTCTTGCTATCACTGTACTTATACACAGCCCTGCCATTAGTTGTCAGCGTGTCTGCATCCCCTGTCCCCTCCAATGGTTCTCTTCTTTATTTCTCTTTAAATCTTCAGCTTCGAGCTCCGTGCCTGGCACAGAGCTTTTGTTCAGTAAAAACCTGGAATTGGCCCAAGCTGAACTCAGCTGAACATGCTTGTCAAAAGCCTGAAGATTTCACTGGGCATGGTGGTATGTGGGGCATCTATGGAGAGAGCTTTGCAGATCTCCGAGCTTGCCACCTATAGAGTTTCTGGGCCACAGTCATGGAGTAGCCAGTGGGTAGGGGTTGCCCTCTGACATCGCGGCTTGGCTGGGGTTGTCAGCCCATTTACTAACAGAAGAGGGACACCTGGGGTCTATGGGACAAGGAGGGGATGACCCCTGTACTGCCACTGCTTTTCTAACTGGAAGTTCTGCAGGGCTTGGGGTAGGGGACGCCATGGGAGTGCAGCGGTTTAGGTCTAGTAGTCACTTACTTAGTTCTTGTCTGCTCTGGAGTAGCCGCAGGCAAACCTCAGTTAAGTAAGTCTGGTTTAAAAAATATGTTATTGCTGAGGGTCTCTTGGGTGACTCAGCAGGTTAAGCGTCCAACTCTTGATTTTGGCTCAGGTCATGATCTCATGGTTCGTGGGTTCAAGGCCTGCATTGGGCTCTGTGCTGGCAGTGTGGAGCCTGCTTGGGATTCTCTCTCTTCTTCTCTCTTTCTCTGCCCCTCCTCACCTCCAACCCTGCTCACACTCTCTCTCTTTCTGTCTCTCTCTCAAAAATAAATAAATAAACTTAAAAAAAATAATATGTCATTACTGAAAATATGCTTTTTAACCAGTTTATGTAACACTTTGCCCCTTGTAGTTTCCAGGGACTAAAGTGTGTGAAGATGCACAAAGCAGAACTGACAAATTCAGAATGCAAGTTGATTTTATACAAATCAATTAGCGGAATATAAGTTGCAGAAAGAAAGAAAGGGAAACCAAAGGTTGAACTGTGTGCTGAAATGATGTCGAATGTATTTAGCTAAATGCCTAACTTAGAGGTAAGCTCTAAGAAGAGTGCTTGTCCTTCTGGAGTTTCTCTTTGGCAGCTCCTGCAGTTTAGCCAGTTGTTGTCTGGCCATGAAGGCTTCAGGTTTGGAGATTCCACGTCTTTACGTGCCAGCAACGTCTCAGGAGATCAGCTCAGCCTCACTGCTCTTCAGTCTTTGTGGTCTGCTCAGCTGTTGATCCATGTATCTCTCCTTTTATCTAACATTTATAGTGAGCCTACTGTGTGCGTTGTTAGTGTTGTGACATTGTGAAGGTGATTCTGAAAATATGGAATGTCCGTACCCTGAGGAACTCGCTGTCTAATTCAGGATTTCTCAACCTCTGCACTATTTGACATTTTGGGCCAGGTAATTCTTTGTTGTTGGGGCTGTCTTGTGCCTTGTAAGATGTTTAACAGGATCCCTGGCCTCCACCCACTAGATGCCAATGGCATTCCCTCCCTGCTCTGCCTTACCCTCAGTTGTGACAATCAAAAATGTCTCCAGATATTGCCTGTTGTCCCCTGGGGGGCAAAATCACTTCCGGTTGAGAACTGCTGGTCTAATCAGAGACAGACACTCCTGACACAGAACAATGTGTTAAGTGTTTTAATGGATGCATATTCAAAGGATTATGGAATGAGAAAGGAAGGAATAGGAGATGTTTGTGCTGTACCTTGAATGGTCCAAGAAGGTTTGTCAGGCACAGCAGGGAGGAAAGGGCATTGTATGCAGAGGGAACAGTGTGCAAGGTGCATAAGCATTATAGAGCATGGTGGGCTTGGGTAGCAGAAGGAACTAGATGTGGCTGGTGTGTGGGCTGAATGATTGGGTGGGAGGAGGAAGCCAGAGAGGGAACTGGTAAAGTAAGCCAGGACCAGGTGGATTGGGGCCCTGCAGGCAATGATACACTTGGACTTCACCTTTTTTTGATGATGGAACCAATGAAAATCTTTACATTTAGTTCAGCCTGGGGTGGGGGACAGCTGAGATACCATTCATGCATTAACCAGCCAATCAAACCAAAACTAATCAAAGAGAGGTAAGTGACTTATACTTGGCCTCCCTTTTCCTTGATCACCTCCCCAACTTTCAATAGAAATTAGAAGTCAAGTGAACTGAACATAGTCTCTTAGTCATCATGTGTAAATGAAGATTTTTCCTGGGAGCATAAGGTTCGGAGTTCCTGTGGAAAAGATAGCCATGTCCCTTTTCATGTTATTGAGTTGTCACTGGGAAAGTGCTACATGTCTCTCTCCCCTTGTTGCATCTAAGTACAGATGTGACAATTTCTCATCAGTGGAATGTGGGGTGGACACGGGGTGTGCTCCTTCAGGTCAAGACTCTCCCATGTCCTTTTCCTTTTCCATTGACCCTAGGGGAATGAAGCTTCAATGCATGGTAGAGTCACATGACAGAAGGAGCCTGAGTCCCTGAAAGACTGTGTGGGAGAGAACTGCTCACATACCAGAGCACCTTCCCAAGATTTTGCATGAGCAGGAAACAAACTTCTGTTGTGTGAAGGTACTGCATTTTGGGTTCATTTCTTCCTGCATCTAGCCTATCTAATCAAACACAGAGGCTGCATTTGCTAATCTGGTCCTAAAAACACAGATGTGCACTCTGTTGCCCACACTGAAGACTGGATATGAGGCTGAACACCACATTTGAAATGGTGATGGCTCAGGTGACTTGGGGGGAGATGAGGTATTGACTTGATCCTCCTTTCCATTGCTTGCAGTAAGAGTCCCAGATGGTAGCTTCCCTCTGCACTTACAGCTTTCCCTCCCCACCAGCACTCCCTTTTCCCCCCAGTATTCTCTACATTCCCTTTCCCCCATTTATTAGGAAACCTCCTCATAAAAAGGTGGGAGAACACAGCCTTTGGTTTTATGCTGAGTCACCAGGCAGAGAGCTCAGTGGAGCGCCTTGGAACATATAAATGTCCATTGCTTCTTTTTTAAGGTCTGGGGCCTAACACTCCAGGCCACCTGTGTTACCTAGTCCAGTTGGCTGCATCTAAATAGTAGATTCCTTCTCGTGTTCCTGAAAACAAGAGGACTGCCTGGGGTGTGCATGTGTGTGTGCGCATGCTGGCAGGTATATGTGCTACAGGCCTGATATTAGACATAGGCAAGTAAAATATTGTCCATTTAACATATGGGGATCAGATGACTGGTCATGGAGAGTTGTAAGAGCATATGCGTGCATACCTTTTACCTCCTGGCTTGTGGGGAAAATGACCTCTAGGATTTTACCTTTAGCTTCCCATATACACATTGGTGACTGTTGGCAACAAGATGGCAGGAAGAAGGGCATTGCTTTCTGAACCCCCATTCCTAAATGATCCTTTTTGCCCAGTCTGCTTTACCCACTTGCATACTGTTCATTAGAGGTAGAGGAGAAGGAGAAAGCAGAGGTAGTGGTGAAAAATAGAAGGGAAACTTGAGTGTGCCTTTTTCTTCTCTTTCTCTTTCTCTACCTTCAGCCATAATTAACAGAAAAATATTTTTAAAAGATCCCTTGATGGCATCCCCAAATGCGAAGGCTGACATTTTCTTAGCTGATGGCCTCCTTCGTGAAGGTATTTTGTGTCCTCCCAGCATGCCTGCTGGATCCCTGGTTTGCTGCAGTTGCTAAGGTAAATACTCTTTCCATTAAACACCACAGCCCAGGAGTGGCCTAAAGCTCAAATAAATGACCAAGGAGCAAGTTAAACATTCCCTGGGGCGATTTTAACCTATGCAATGGCTTTTTGGGAAAATTGCCTATTTTTTCATGTTTTGGCCAGGGGGTGTCTCTTATTCCCTTCTTTTTTTTTTTTTTCTTTTTTTCTTTTTTCTCAGCTGCGTACACCTTTTCTTTCATTTATTCATGCATTGGATGAAGGGTGGAAGTAGGATTAATAAATCACAGAGGACTGCCTTCCCCCTCCTGCTACCCCCAACTCCCATCTCAGCTCTGTATTTGTAAAGAAAGTCAGAGCAGAATACATGCATTATGTTAACTTTGGGGGGACCTGGGACATGTAGCCAATTTGAAGAGGCCCTGCTTCCCTTTCCTGTGAAAATACCACAGCACAACAGGCACTGGAGAATGGTGTCCTTCTGGAAGATTCCTCTGACAGAAAGAAGATTCACGGATCCTGGTCCTCAGTGACATTTCAAGGCATGTGTGCCCAGAGCTTTGCAGGATGGCTTGGTTTTGCTTGTTCCCCTTTGGCTCCAGAAGGATGTTTTCACAGTCCTCAGGGGAAAAAATAGTGTCCTGACAGTTGTCATGCTTCATCATTTGATTAAGAGGCCATGGGGACAACCTTATTTTATCTCAATCTTTTGTGGCCAAAGAGTCTGACTGCCTGGCAGAAGAGGCAGTGTTTGACTGAGTGAGGGAAATCAAGAGTGGGCAGTGGCCTCTTGCTGCCTGCCAGCACCCTCCCCTCCACCACCCCACCCTGGAAGAGAATGCTTCACTGAAAGTCCACTCTCAATTCTTGCCTGATTTCTGCATTTGTGGGTTTGCTACTTTGTGCAGTGTGTTTGACCTCCCACTACATGATGTGTCCCTGTGCCCTAGAATCCAGTCTGTTCCGTCCATGCTCTTGTGTGTCTGCTGCATGTGTGATTCTCAGCAAACCACCCAAAAGTACCACTCATGACCATAGAAGTCAGGCTCTGAGGAGATTGAAGGCCATGATCATAATTACTCAAGTTGGTGGTTTTCAAACCGTGTTTCACAGAGATCCTGGGACAAGAAGGATTGTAGGCTATGGGTGAGTAGTTCTTTATCATTTTATATATTTATTTATTTTTAATTTTTTTTTTTTTTTTACTTTTTATTTTTGAGAGAGAGAGAGAGTGAGGGAGGGGCAGAGAGGGACACATACATACATACACATACACACACACACACACACACACACACACACACACACACACAGAATCTGAAGCAGGCTCCAGGCTCTGAGCTGTCAGCACAGAGCCTGACATGGGCCTTGAACCCACAAACTGTGAGATCATGACCTGAGCCGAAGATGGACTTTTAACCAACTAAGCCACCCAGATGCCCCTGTGGGTGAGTAGTTCTATGCTGGCCAGCGTGATCTTTTTAAAAATGTGAATTGGATCATGTTATGTCACTCAGTGCACTTAGAAGAAACCTGCACCCTGAGAGTTTGGCCAGCCAGGCCTTGAATATCCTGCTCTTCTCCAACTGCAACTCATGCCCCCAGCCCTATGTGGGGCTGTGGTCTGTCAGCCCCCTCTGTGGTTCTGGCCTCTGCCTCTAAGGCTCTTGCCCCACGTTTTACCTGGCTACCTTCCCTGCGTCCTTCGGGTTCCCCTTAGATGTACTTTGAGAGGCCTTCCCTGACCCAAAGACTGAGTTAGTGTCCCCAAGGTGCGCATTCATAGAGCCTTGTGCTTTTTCTCCATTGCGTGAGGCCTTACTGCAATTACTTAGGTATTTGGTGTGATTATTCGCTTAGCCTTGGTCTTCCTGCACAAACCTTTAAGACACACAGGGGCAGGGGCAAGTCTGTTCCATTTGCAGATGTATGTCTAGCCTGTGGCAAATAGTAGGTGCTCAATAAATAAATGTTTAATAAAAGGGGGAATAATGGAGTGACACTACCTCTCTATGTCTTGTCTTCTACACACTTCAAGTTGTCTGTCAGCTGTGTAAGAGAGCAGATTAAAATAATTTCACCAGCACTCTTTTTTAAAAGGGAGGGCCGAGTGGCCCTTTTCAAGCCACTTGTTTAGGCAGTCCTCAAAGAGTATAGTCTTTATTTCCCTTCCTGGTGTGAGAAATTGGAGCTTCCAATCCATATGCACAGGGTCTGGATCCTGGGGATCTTGGAAGTGACCTGGATGTCCTGGAGGCTGTCCAGGGCTGGAACCAGATGAAGAGGCCCCTCTGCCCATTGCTGAGTCCTGAACTCCTTGTTCAAGCAACCCCTTTGCCAAACCACCTCAGGCTACAGCACTAGACTCCAGAGCAAGACTTGGATGGAGATATTAGAGAATAGTTCTGACACCCACCTCTTTTTTCTTCTGAAAAATCCCCACTTTATGGCCCTTTCAGGAAATACGGGAGATGAAGGCCCAGAATGTAACTGGGGCAGAAGCGGGGGGGGGGGGGGGGGGGGGGGAGGGTGCCGCGAGATGGAGGAGAATTCTCATGTTTTTCGTTCTTGACTCTAAGTCAGTCTGTTTTTGTACTTGTGTCTTTTAAGCTTTTCCACATGTGCCCCAAGGGCCCATCGGTGAGTGTGTTTTATAAACTGGAAAAATGAATAAAAATAAGACCCAGAAGGGAAACACCAGAAGGAGTGTGAAGGGAAAAGTGTTAGTTCCTCTGTACCTCCCAGCTAGGCCTGCCCTGAATTTGTGGGAGCCCCAGGGTCAGGGTTATTTGGCTTTATGGGTAAAATGTGGAGTCTTCGCTCAGAGAAAGCCTCATCGGTTTTATACTTGGCCTGCTCCGTTCAGCATTAATTAACTTCAGGAAAGTAAAAAGTGATCCTTTTTTATTTGGCTATCTGGCTCCACAAACCTCATTGGCTTCCTGTCCCATAGGTGTTGGATTGATAGGACTGCAAATGTGTAAAGTCTTGCACAGGAAGCCCCCCGGCACGGCCATTCAGAGGTTCTCACCTCCCGCCGGACCCTAAGTGCACGCAACCAGGAGGCCCACACCCCGTCTCTCAGTGTGCACCTGAGAAAGTAGTACCTGAAAGAAAACTCCATTTTCTTCTCTTAACACGCTTGGGCCAAAACAAGAGCCTGGGGCAAGGGGCTACTTGGAAAATAAATACTCTAGATTGCTTGAAAAACTGATCATAGCCCAAACCCCCAAAATTTGGAAAAGCAATATATTTAGATAGTTTGAAGAAGAACTTTGAAATAATTCCAGCAGGTTTGTGATTACCCCACCACAGTCTCTGTCTGGAACCTAAGGTTTTATCCTTTAAACCTTGCTGAGCAACTTTATCAGTAAAAGCATTTTTGAGAATGTATGCTTAGCATATGTGTATGTATGTATGTATGTATGTATTTGTAATTGATGTACGCATACATTTTGTATTCATGTATTGCATATATTTAAAAGCAAACTCCTAAATGAAATTTTAAGAATTGATACAAATGGCATAAATATCTAAACAAAACCTCATTTTGATCTATTAACAATATGAAAAGCTCTTTGTGCTAAGATTATGCTATCAATAATAGTATTTTTAGTGAGAGCAATGGGGTCGGATAGGCTCATTATTTTTGAAAATCTTGGTGTAATGCTCTGTGACACAGTGAGTCAAAAGTCTACTTCTAGAAACAGTTTTTCAATACCCGGGCTGTGATAGCTAAAAAAGTATAAGATATATAAGTCCAAATGAAAGATGGGAATTGAGGCTCTCATTTCTGAATCCCAGCCTCTGTGGAGGCATAAATTTTAATCTGTCATACTGTGCTTAAAGCAAACAAATGAGTGAGGGTGTTGCTGTCAAACTCTCCTTGTGTGAGATTCCTACCTTTCCCTGAAGACACCTTTAGTACCATATATGACACTGGTCCTTTATCCCCGAGTATCAATCTATAAAATATTAGTAAAGCTTATTTTCTTTATAATTGTGGTAGGCAGAATGTTCTCCAAAGGTGTCCATGCTCTAATCCTGGAAACTGTGAACATGTGACCTTACATGGCAAAGGGGACTTTGCAGATGTGATTAAGGTTAAGAACCTTAAAATAGAGTATCCTGGAATATCCAGGTGTGCCCAGTCTAATCCTATGAAACCTTAAAAGTGGAGAATTTTCTCTGGCTGGAGTCACAAGGATGTGACAAAGGGGAGATCAGAGAGGTTTGGAGTGTGAGAAGAAGGCAGCCCACAGTTGCTGGAGGAGTCACCATGGAAACAATGAGTAGCAAACACTGCCCCCAGCTGACAACCAGGAAGGAAACAGTGACATCAGTCCTATAGCCACAAGGAACTAAATTCTGCCAACCACTTGAATAGCTTGGAAGAGGATCCTGCCCCAGGGCCTTTAGTAAGGAATGTGGTCTTGCCCACACCCTGATTTTGGCCTTGCATGATTCTAAACAGAGGACCCAATCAAGTCCAGCTGGACTTCCAACCTCCAGAAACTGTGGGATAATACATTTGTGTTGTTTTAAGCTGCTAAATTTGTGGTAATTTGTTATATTGTAATAGAAAACTAATGCAGTTATATGTTAGAAAAACTGTAAGTAGAAGTTCTAATCTTTTCTTCCCACACCCCAATGCTTCATCTTATGCTCCCCTTGGGGTGTGGGGACACCATTTTGAAACCACTGTCATCTAGAATTTTAGCCCCCACCTGGGAGAAGACCTGGAGATAAATTTTAGGTTATTTCTGAGCCATTCCCAACAAACCTAGAGAGTGGTGGTGTCCTGCCCAAGGGCCAAACGGCATGCCAGTAAATCATGGATGTAACAACTTTAACGATTGCCACCTGCTCTCCAAATGTCCACCCATCGGCTCAGTCAATTCTTTTCTGCCTCATAGTGATGAGAGGGAAGTGGTGATGAGGACCAAAATCCCATCCATCGGGTATCTGTGGCTGAAGCTTCCATTTCAAATGGAATGTCATTCTTGCTCATGGCCTGATCTCATCCTTTCAGATTTTGTCGCTGGTTATACTCCTGGTGTTCACGTTGCAAACTTTTTCTGTGAGCACGACAGACATGAAGGTGCCACAGGTGTGCAGGACCCTTTCCTACTTACACTGACTCAGTGTAGGCTATCTCTGATATTTACATCAGTGGGTGAGTGAGGGCATCATCAGATGAATGAAAGCTTCGAGAGGGTGAGTGACCCTGCCCAAGGTAACAAGGCCAGTGAGCCACAGAATCTACATACTTGGGGTACCTGGCTCCCACAGGAGCCTGGAAGGAGGAAGAGGCAGAAAGGGGCAGGGCCCATATCACCAGAATCCTGGGGAGGAGAGAGCATTGACACATGGGTCAATGAGCATCCCTCAGGCAGGACTGACTGAGTGGCTCTGTTCTGGTGATTGGAGGAGTCCACAGCATCAGGCCTCACTCAGCCCAAATGTGTCTTGCCCATTTTTACCATCATAAACCTGCTTATCCCAGTCTGTCTATTTGGGAGAGACAGACTATCTCTTAGCTTCTCAGTTCTTAAAAATGCCACTTTGAAATGCCTCTCCTAGGCTTATTCTAACCTTTCTTTATTCCCTCGAATTCTCATTGTGTTAATTGTTCAAAAGATTCTGGCACTTAGCATGTGCTGCTTTGTATTTTTAGTAAAAAAAACCCCAGCACTGTCTTGACCTCTAAGGTGGACTTTATATGTTATAACTTTATATAGTGCCATGGCCCTACTGTACCTGTCACAGTGGTGCATGTGAAAGGGACTTAATAAATATGTATACATTGAATGAGTGATTGAAGAGGTGCTATTGATTTCCTCTGTTCTTCTTTTTCTCTGATTTCACGTCTTAACTAGGGTTTCCCTTTAATAACAATAATTGTGTATAGGTATAGACTTATGTATAGGTTAAAGTGGGTAATGTAAGACTCTGCAGTCCCAGCTGGATGAATGATAGTATACCCATCTCTGCCTCAATGACAAAGGCTAAATCAGTTTAAAGTCACTTTTTAAGAAGGCCAAGTTGGATTAGATTGGGCTCCGCCTTGGAAAGAGCCACAATACCAGCTCACCATTTCCACGTTGTGTCTGATTTCAGGTAGCAGCTTTGTTCCCCTTCCCCCTTCCCCACCACTCACTCCCCCCCCCCCCCCCCCCGCCCACAGCCAGGACCAGAGAGTGGAATGTGCTACTTAAAGACTGCCTCTCAAATTGAACTACCCTATGGCCCAGCAATTGCACTACCCAGGTATTTACCCAAGGATACAAAAATACTGATTCAAAGGGGCACATGAACCCCAAATGTTTATAGCAGTGCAATCATCAATAGCCAAATTATGCAAAGAACCCAAATGTCCATCAACTGATGAATGGATAAAGAGGATGTGGTATGTATACATACATACATACATACATACATACATACATACACACACAATGGGATATTACTCAGCCATGAAAAAGAATGAAATCTTGCCATTTGCAATGATGTGGATGGAGCTAGAGTATATTATTAATATACTCTTACTTGTTAAGCGAAGTAAGTCAGGGAAAGACAAAAACCATGATTTCACTCATATGTGGAATTTAAAAAACAAAACAGATGAACATAGGGGAAGGAAGAAAAAAAGAGAGAGGGAGGCAAACCATAAGAGACTGTTAATGATAGAGAACAAACTGAAGGTTGCTGTAGGGGAGGTGGATGGGAGGGTGGGCTAAATGGGTGATGGGTAGTAAGGAGGGCACTTGTGATGAGCACTGGGTATTATATGTAAGTGATGAATCACTAAATTCTACTCCTGAAACCAATATTCCACTATATGTTTAACTAGAATTTAAATAAAAACTTAAGGAAAAAAAAAAGCCTTGCTCTCAAGCTTGGCTCCCAGCAGAATTCCCTAAAGGTCTGATCTAGCTGGGTGATGGCAGCATTGGCCATTCAACACCTGCACACACAAGCTAGTTCTGAAGGCTCACTTTGGATGGTGACACTGCCAGTGTTGGATCTGGCCCCTGAATGCCCTGACCTCACCTCAGGCTTGGCTTCATCAACTCTCAGGGTTGCACCAAACGGACCGGCTGAGTTAACACTCCCAGTGGGTAGCTCTTGCCCTTCTTAGCAGGACTGGCCTTTCCTGGACTCCCCACTGCCCAGCAAGCCAGGCCACATACCTCTGCATTCAGAGGGCGCCAAATGCATTTGGTGGGCATTCAGAGCCCACCAAAAGGACTTTGCAAATTTTCTGTCTTTTATCTCCTACACAGCTTCTGAGCTTCAGCCAGGCTGGTCTCCTGGATTTCCCCTGCACACCACACCTATGCCTGACTCTGAGCCTATGTTATCAAGTTCATGCAAGCATCCATTTTCCCTGCATCCCTTCTAACTTCAAGCCCCACATTGCTTTTTTTCTTTTTTTTATTTTCACTTTTTAATTTAATTTTGAGAAAGAGAGAGAGAACAGATGAGGGGCAGAGAGAGAGGGAGACAGAATCTGAAGCAGGCTCCAGGGTCTGAGCTGTCATCACAGAGCTCAACGCGGGGCTCAGACTCATGAATCTTGAGATCATGACTTGAGATGAAGTTGAACACTCAACCAGCTGAGCCACCCAGGCAACCCCCCCCCCCCCAACCCTGACATTGCTTTTTAGGAAAGCCATTGCTGAGTACTCTGACCTAGCTGGTGGGTTCTCTCCTTGATTGCCTGCATATCCATGATTTGTCCCACACATTTTGCCCCTGGTAATCTCTGAATTAAGTTTAAAAGGATTTATTTTAAAACACTTTTTAAAAACACTTGAAAATTATTAATAAATCCTCTGCCTGGTACTTGAGGGGGACCCAGAGGAACATGGGCTGCCAACGATTGGATACTCAGTGGGTGTCAGGCATAGCACTGAGTTCTTTACAATTCTGTCATTATGTAATCAACAAACACCCCAAGACCAGGCAATTCTACTTGGAGGAGCAATCCTAGAGAAGAAACTGTGTGTGCACATGCACAAGGAGATGTGTGTGTGGGTGCTTTCTGCAGCATTGTTTGTAACTGTAAAACAACAGAACAATCTGAATATCTATCAAGGTAAATAGATTGTGTTAAATTCATGTAGTGGAATCCTGGAATTAAGTTGTGGTAAATTAATCTAGTGAAATCCTATACAGCAGTTAAAATGAATAACGTTATATGTAACAACACAGCTAAATAGCAAACATAGTGTTAAAAAAAGTCAAATGTAGAAGAAAATGTACTAAACAATACCATTTATATGAAAATTTAAGACCTATCACACAATTGTCTGCATGGATATGCACATATAGAATTTCAGTATTAAAATATGTGTGGGAATGATATATGCTAGGGATTGGCAAACTACAGCCACTGGTCCAGTCTAGCCTGTGACCATATTTTGTATGGCCTGTGACCTAAGAAAGGTTTTTATGGTTTTAAATAGTTGATAAAAGTTATGGGTCAATTATATCTTGATAAAGCTGGAAAAAAAGACATGTAAGGGGGGCACCTGGGTGGCTCAGTGGGTTAAACGTCCGACTTTGGATCAGGTCATGATCTTGCAGTTCGTGAATTTGAGCCCTGTGTCGGGCTCTGTGCTGACAGCTCAGAGCCTGGAGCCTGCTTCAGATACTGTGTCTACCTCTCTCTGCCCCTCCCCCGTTCACTTTCTGTCTGTCTCTCTCAAAAATAAACATTAAAAAAAATGACATGTAAGAAAAAAATAGTTGATAAAAAAATCAAAAGAACAATATTTCACCAAACCTGCAAAATATATGAAATTCAAATTTCAGTGTCTATAAATAAAACTGATTGGAACACTGCCACACTCAATCTTTACGTATTGTCTGTGGCTGCCTTTGTGCTCCAAGAGTATGGCTGAATACTTATGACAGGGACCAAGTAGCCCACAAAGTTGAAAATATTTAGAATCTGGCCCTTTATGGAAAAAGTTTACCAACTTTTATTCTATATTAAATTCAGGGGAATGCTTACCTCAGGGAAGGGGAGAAGAGGAATGGATGGAGTGGGGTATGAGTGGAGTGTCAGTGATTATTTTTTAAACTGCTGATGGGTTATATATTATTACTCATGTTTTCAATATTTAAAATATTTCATAGTTTTAAAAGAGATAAAATACAATCCCCCCACCCCCACCAAAGAAAGTCCCCTATAATATTATTATTGTTCACAGATGAGAACAGGCTTGGAGCTGGCACAGACAGTAAATGTTGGAAGAAGAGTAGAGTCATGACTGTCTGTCCCAGAGACTCCAAAGCACTAGTCTGTGCTGCCAACCAGGGACTGCAGGCCGGTTGGAGGAGAGACATAATGTGGGGCTGCTCTGGACTGAATGTTTGCTCCTAGGGGACAGTTGTTTTGTGCAACACACATTATCGGTGTGTTCTATGGGTGAAATGGGTAAGACAGGCCACCATCTGCGATGACAACTGTGACTGTATTGCCTAGATGGTCATCACACCTGCCCAGTCTTTCTCAGAGCTTTCTGTTTCTCCCAAGTCCTTCCCATAGATTTACTAGGGAACCCTGGGAGGAAGCAAGGCAGTTGTTACTGCCCACCTTGTGGAGATAGTTGGAGGGAGATTCTGAGTGGCTGGTCAGTTCTTTAATGTCTTCAAGGGCTCAGTCACAGAGGCCTGACTTCCAGCTCCTGTGGTCACCCATCTGAGTGACCTTGGACAGGTCCCACATTCTCTCCAAACCTCAGGAGCCACGTCTATAAAACGGAGACAATAATTAGTTCCTACTGCATGAGCCTGTTGTGAGGCTTCAATGAAATCAGGCATGTCAAGTGCTCAGCCCTTTTTCTGGAATGTGAGACTCCCTACATGCCACCTATAGCATTGATGTTGTTTTATTATTACTCAAAGACCAGTCTAGGATTCCTCCCCACAGTGCTGTTTATCTTTGTCTACTTGACCAAGTTTGGGATGATTCATCCTGGACATGGCTCTGGTGGTCGTTAATACTGTGTGATTCCCAGTGGAACAATAAGGAAACTGAGTCTTAGCAACTGCAGTATCTTTGCTTTGTGTGTGGGATTGAGTGCTCCACGTTCCAGGCACTAGGACCTACCTGCTTTTCCTGTGTGAACATCAAAATCCCAGAGTCTTTCAACAAGGTAGGACTGCCATTACAAAGCAGTTGCAAGACGTTTATTAAAGCAGGACATGGTTTTCTTTCACATGGTCCACAATTTGTTTCAGTTATTTTTCTTTGAAGGAGGGTTTTTATCCCCCCAGTAAGGAACTTGTAGCAAAGATGGGTGGAGAGAGGCACTGGAGTGAAGGGTTAATGATGGGCATGGGGGACATGGGATGGGATTGGCGTGGTTTGAAGGCTAGCAGGCCAGACTAAGGGGGTGGCAAAGACAGGCAGGAGAGGGACTGAGAGAAGAAATACTTGCTGTGCTCAAGTGGTCCAAGAGTTTGTGTTGTCTGGTAGTCAGTGGTCAACTGGAGAAGGAGCTTGGTGTTCGAAAGCAGTGGTTACAGGTTCTTCGAAGGGGCTTGGCCTGAAGTGAATGCCTTGCCTGGGATTTGCAGGAAGACCTCTGTAGATTGCAAGTGACAAACTCAGCTCAAACTAGTAATTAACAAAAAAGGGAAATTACTGGCTCATGTAACTGGGAAATGCAGAGGAACTGGGATGCAGGTATGGCTGGATCTGGGGGCTTTACCAGGTTGTGAGTTCTATTTTGCTGTCCATCTTTCAGACATTTCCCTGAGGCAGGCAGCCCCCAAACTCACAAGCTGTCAGCTGACATGGAAAGATGCAGTCTTTTTGTATGATGCCAGCAGACTCTATTGGAGAGGGTCTGGCTGACTGGGACTGGTTCCCTGGCCCCTCCCTATTCGGAAAGGAGATATTTACTGTGTAGTACAGGGCAGCATGAGCTTCAGGCCCTTTCCACCACCTTGCCATGAAAATGAGGATGATTTTGGTGGTGAGCACATTCCTTCTTAATTTGCCTCAGTACCATCTACACAAACTACCAATACACAAATGTGCACATACTTTTTAGCTGTTTTTAAAGGGAGAAATAGGTAGAATCTGTAAAACTGGAATCTTAGAACAAGAAAACCTACTGTGTACATTTAAGCTCCCTCACAGTTACTTGTTCAGGACTTCTTGCTCTGCTGTCTTCTTTTGGCCTGAGTTGGGGATGAGTTCTAACTGCAGTTCTATTTGTAAATGTAGACACAGTCTGACCTCCCACTCCCTGTACATCAGAGCTGTGCCCATAGGGACTTAGCAAATGTATGGCTTTCCCTAGAGCCCCAAACCAAGATCCCTGGAGACAGACTGGCTTTCTGGACTCTGGGAAGGGTTCCAACTTCACTCTGTGGTGTGGAGGGGCTTCACCAGAGAAAAGCTCTGATTCGCCTGTAGTAAGTCCTTTCTCTTCCTTCCTTCTCTTTTAACAGGAGATGGAGCTGGTTTTTTGTGTGAACATGAAAGGTACTAAATTTGGGTTCAAGAATTGGCTTTTTAGAGGTTTTTAGTTATGGAGCAGAGTCTATACTTATGGCTCAAGTCTTTGAGCTGCCCCATTTGGGAGGTCCCAGGATCAACAGGTAAGTCCATTCATTTTCTGGAATATTGTCTTATAGAATCTTTGCAAGTTTTCCTCTTGGAAAGTTCCTTCATGTTCCTTCCTTTGTGCCTGGCTGGAAAACTTTCCCCCTAACTGTCATGTCCACCTGGAGCCACCTTGGAGTAAGTTAGAAATATTTTCCGTTTACAGGGCAGCCTTCAGTCTCATCTCCTGAGCAATGGCTAACACAGCTCTTTCCTTTTCTAGAAACCTGGTTGTGGAGTCCCAGCTCCTCAACATGGTAGCTGAGAGGGCTTTTCATCCTCAGCTTTCCCATCCTTCTCCTAGTTCCAAATGTCTTTTCCTCTTCTCCCTTACACCTATGCAAATCCTATGCATTCTTTACAGCTTTATTTCAGATTCTTTCTTCATGATCTGAATTTCAAAAGCATTTCTGATCTGTGCTGCCTCCTATTTTCCAATGTTGTTCTCTATTTACGTGGGTCCGCTGTCTGTTTTTACTACTGTGCTAAGCTGTGGGATGGCATGGGCCAAGGATTTTCCTTTCCCTGCCCCCCCACATCCTGAACTCACCTTAATGTTGGGCACATAGTAGGAGTTGGAGAAATAGTTGTAGATTGAGATTTTTGAAAAAATGCAACAGAACTCTTCATTCAAATGGAATCTTAAGTGGAAACTAGAACGTGTAAAAAGAACAAGTAGAAGTGTTCTGGTGGAATGAGGAGCCTGGAGTTCAAGCAGCTTGACCCTTTCCCTACCTTGTTACTGGCCTCTCCCCAGCTGCTGAACAGCTCTAGGGAAGTCTTGGGGACTGGCCCGTAGCTGTGCTCCCTGCATTTTGGGTTGATTTACTTGGTTGATGTTGATATTCATGGCACATAGTTTCTGTGGCTTGACTCACTGGCATGAGTTCCTGCTGTCTATGCTGAATGCTTTAGCTTGTATATCCTCCTTTAAGGCTCAGAAGGGTAAATGAGGGCCTTTAAACTTCCTTTAGAGGAACTGTCATTTTCTGCTGTCCCCAAAAGCCACGTTTTGGGAACTTTTGTATCTCCATCAGCTAGATGCTTCCAGTTTACAGAACTATGACAAACCTCATCACTTTAGTTCATCGAGGACTATTAGAAGGACACACAGGATTGGGCACTGAGGGATGTAAGGACACACAGGGAGGTGAGGAAGAACAGAAAATGTGAGCAGTCACAGAGCAGGCTTCACTGAGGACCAGAACATCATTTGCAGCCATGTGGGATTGTAACCTAATGAACGAAATCTCGTGTTCCATACTTACACTGACCAGTTCAAATTCCATCTCGGCTATTTAACAACTGTGGGTGCTTCTTTAGCCTCAGTTTCTCCATCTTCAGAATGATGATAATAATGGTACTGACTGCATAGGGTCCTTGCGAAGATTCATTGATATCACGTTTGTGACAGGCTAACACTGAGCACACTAACAAAGTCATGTTCAGTGAGTATGGTTGCTATTGACAGTGGCTCCATTAACCATGTTGTTATTAATACTGGTTATTAACAGAGGTTCTCCTCCACAGAGGTAGGTGTGTATCCATTATTGTCCACTCCAGTGTTGGGTTTTTGGAGCAATTTAATTACTTTTTTCTGTTCTCCTGTAACTACCCTTACTTGCAGAGGATGGTTCCTCATGTCTCACAGCCACATGCTCCAAGAGAAGATCTAATGGCTCCGCCAGATGTTATCCAATATTGGTCAGCCCTACTGGGCACAGTTTTCACACTAGGCCACTTGATTGGCCCTTCTGGCAGCCTCTCATTGAATGCCTTGTTCAGTCAGTAATGTCCAAGACAACCCACGACTGAGAACCCCCTCAGACTGTGGGCAGGAAGGCACTTTGCAAATCCTGTCCAATGTGACAGTCAGCAGGACCCAGTTACCTGTCAGGAGCCCTACCTGGGTTATATGAAGACACTTGTGCTGTCAGTGAGGGCTCTATTTCCATCTCACACAATAAGCATCCCTCCTTGCCTCTACTAGGCTTCCATTTTCACTTTTCCTCTTACATGCTCTCAGCCTAGAGTGAAGATCAAATATATCAGAGGCTGGAAATGTTGGGTCCCAAAGCAAATTCTTCAGAGAGGATCCCCTTATAGCAACGTCTCTGGACTAAGAAGATGAGGATGGAGAGGTGACTTTGGCACATTTCCTGGGGTGTCCCCATTCTCTTAACTGAATGAACCTCCCCTAGATGGCCTTTTACTCATTGAAAGGGGAATTGTAGGTAAATAGGGTGCTTAGCACAACTTTAGAAATCTGCTAGCTCTCTGAAAACATCCCCTAGTGAATGAGCAGGGAGCTGGCAGCTGTCTCATTGTCCTCTAGACTGGCTTCTTGGAGACCCTTTGGGGGGCTCCCTCTAGAAAGTATGCTCTTAGGTTCTTAGTAGATTTTAGTTGAAGCTTCAAAATCTCCTTTATTTTATTCCTTCAGCAAAGTCCCAGCCTGTTGACCTTTGGGTCCCAGTGCTGAGCCCAGCTCTGGATTTATCTACCCCACTGGGGCCAAATGCCTGACTTGTTAGCCATGCTGCATGGTTTTATTTATTTTCGTTGTGCATTTTTATCATTTTTGTTCATGTGTCTGGAGGCTTTCCTTAGAAAATGATGGATGCGTTTTCATAAATCAAAAATAAATGAGAAAGAGTATAAAGGCAAGAAATAGACCCAAGACTGGAATTTGCCACTCTATGTCGGAAGGACCTGCTAGCTATTTCCCAGTGAGTACACACTTTTTGATTTTACAAGGTCAGATCCTGACTTATTTCAGAATCCATTTTTCAGAGGATTGCCTGATAATAATGCCTACAATAGTGATATGATAATTCCAACCATGCCTAGTACAATGCTAAGTGCTTTACATACATGATCACATGTAACTTTCACAACTATCCTGTGAACTAGGTTTTGTTACCTCCATTATACATATGAGTAAAGAGAGGTTCAGGTGGTTTTGTTATTTAACCAAGATCCCATGGTTGGTAAGGAGTTAGATTAAAACACAGATTTTTCTGATGTAGACCTTATGCTCTTAACTGCCACACTGAACTCCTTTTGAGTGTTTGCTGGAGGTACTGAAGGGTTGTGGGTCGTGGCTTCTCCTGCCAGCTCTGTTGAAGGGCAGGTGGTTGGGAAAGATATGGCAGTTCCCAGCTGGAGGGACTTATGTAGAGAATCTGGTCTCACTGGCTCTGTTCACAAGGCCCCTCTGAGCCAGAACACCAACCTTGCTGGGTGGCACATTGGGAGACTTCCCCACAACCATTTCCCCATGACACCTTGGACAATGTCACTGACCACCAGCAGAAGTCTCACCCTCTTCCTCTGAGAGAGAGAGAGAGAGAGAGAGAGAGAGAGAGAGTCAAGATCCCTTCTTCCTCAAGGTGTCCTTTAGGACCTAGTGGGAGATCTGATACAACCCCGAAGGCAGTTGGTAAGAGTCCACATGCATACTGTATTAGTTATGAGTCCTTTGGTTGTTAACTCACAGAATTACCACTGGGACCAGTTTAAGAAGAAAGGAGGTGTGGGATGTCGATTGCTTCATATGACTGAATAGATGGTTCTTCTTCGTCTTGAGGAAGGATCCTGATTTCCCTGCTTAGTACCATGCAAATCCTTAAATCAATCAGATGGATGGGGAAACTGATTGGCTTGTTCCTGGACATGAGCCCACTTCTCTGGCAGGAGGATGAATAACTATGATCAGCTGCTGGAACCAAGTCAGGGTGGATGAGGCTGACAAAAAAGGGGGTTGCTGTTCTTGCAGGTGATTAGGTAAATGGTCAGGATGTTTTCTATTGCATTTCTTCTATTCCATGCCTCCCTTCTTTGTCTGGTCTACCTTCTTTGTCTGTATGTCCATCTCAAGTAAAGTAGTGGCATAAATCTCTGGTGAATTTCTGAACAATTCCACTTCTTGTTTCCCTGCCCAGAATGATCCTGAGTTCCCCCATTCCACTGGGGTTATCTTTTGTGGTAGGTGTCCATATTCTGTCTCAGGGCTTCTGAGGTTAGACCTTGTCCTTTGCTCAGGCTTGGAGATCTCAAGTGGTGTCATTGGTAACTATGCAGGACTGGAGAGGGAATTAAGCCCATAGGGTTTCTAACTCTATAGCCAAGTTTGGAATTTTCCATTCAGCAGAAGTTTACCTGTGTGAATGTCTGGTAGGACATGAATTCTGTGTTCTTTTTCCAATGTTTGAACAGTAAAAACATCGTCAGTTTTGCAAAAGTTCTTTCACAATTTTATGAATGTGTGTAAATAAGCTAATTAGCACAATCACTGGCCATTTCTTCATCTGTGTGCCACCACCTGGCCCAAGAGCATGTCACCCCTGAAGAGCCCCAGACAATAAGGCAAGGCAAACAACCACCTTGACAGGACTTTGCGTTAGGAATTTGAAGACTCTGCCCTTGAGCTTTGGCAAGGAAACTTACTCTTTCTTCATGGGCAATGATGAAGGTTTGGGGACTTTCGAAGCAAAATATTTTTATTTTTTATTTTTATTATTATTAATATTTATTTATTTATTTATTTATTTATTTATTTATTTATTTTTGAAGCAAAATATTTTTAAAAGCAACTTAGAAAACCAGGAAACTTCCAATAACTACCATGTACATTTACAGTAATTGATTCTCTCTCTGTTTCCTACCCAGTGACTGGTGATGCTGTCACACAATGGTATCTCAGCTGCTGTGCTCCACCCAAGATGCATTTCAGAGCTTTCACCAAATCCCAAATCCCCAGCTTGTTTTTTCATGGTTGATATTGGCTCTCCAAAGGTGTCATAAGCTCTCTGAGGATAGGAAGCCTATCTATTTCATCCACCGGTCACCTGGTAGTTCTTGATAAGTCTTCCTTGGCTGAGGAATTGTAATTTTAATTGTTTGTGTGTGTTGGGGAGTGGGGGTGGGAGTATGTATTAGTTCACTAGGGCTGACATAACAAAATACCACTGACTGGGTGGCTCAAACCACAGAAATTTATTTTCTTACACTTCTGGAGGCTAGAAGTCCAAGATTAAGATGCTACCAGAATTGACTTCTGGTGAGGCTTCTCTTCTTGCCTTGCAGACAGCCATGTTCTCACTATGTCTTCACATGGCCTCTTCTCTGTGTATGTGTGGAAGGAGAACTCTGGTGTCTCTAGCTCTTCTTATAAGGACACCAGTCTTATCAGATTAGGGCTCCTTGCCTTTATGACCCAATTTAACCTTAATTATTTCCCTAAAGGCCCTGTCTCCAAATATAGTCACAGTTCAACATGATGATTCAGTCCATAACAGAGTGGCAACTACAAGCAAGTGCTCTGAGATCCCTGTAGCCCTTATCTGTTGGAGATACTCAAACTGCATGTATAGAAGTTACAATTTGGGGGGAGGAGCTGCTGTTTTCTAATTGTTCAAATTTCCCCTGTCATTGCCAGGTCAATGCAACCTCTGAATTGTGCATTGGAAATGCGACTGCTTTCCAGCACAGTCATGTATTTACATGGGACAGAGCTGAGGTCAAACAGTTCTGGCAGTTATTCAAAGCCTTCCTACCAATAACCTCCTGAAGTTAAAGGCTACTCACATGCCTGACCTGTTGTTCTGGCTTCTCTAAAGCCACATTCCAGCCTTGGTTGATTTTCTGTTCCTTTGAAATATTTCTGTATGAGATGTAGGTGTATGTCATGTGAGAGGGTGTATGGGGAGAGCCAAGTGAGTTAGAAGGGAAGAAGGGGGATCGCTCCCCCTATAGTTCTACACTCTGCTTTCTTCTGATCAGTCTGAACGGGTTTACGGGATTTGATGTGGCCACATGAAAACATGCCTCACAAAAAAGCAAAATGTCAGTGTTTTGAGGCCTTTCCGTTAGGGAGGGTGGGAACATGGTGGTCACTGTGTGTTCTCCTTAGACCAGGCAGGGGAAAGGGAAGTATGTGTAAGTCTCTGATAATTCTCTTCTCTTTCTTCCCCTCGTTTTTGTTCTTCAATAAATCACTCAGGACAATCTGCTTCTCTTTAGTGGTGTGTTTTCTTAGGGTTCAGCCTTTGTTTGAAATTCTAGAACAACAGAGTTGCAGTAAATATGGTCAACCTACGTGTAATTATGCTGGTATGTCAACTTTGTCCCTCAGAGTTGGGTCTACTCTGGTTAACCAGAGGCCCCCCTGACTCAGAAACGAGACCTCCTGCAGAACCCTGTGGAGGGCCGACCCTGAGCCCTGCATTGGAAGGCGGTAAGCGAGCCCATAATTACTCTCATTGTTTAGGTCGGTGCACAGGAGGGTTTACATTAAAGACCTCAACTGGCACACACAGCATGCCTATGGAAAAAACGAACCAGTCTCCTCCTCCTGCTCCTCCATCCCAGCATTGTCTGTCCAAGGGCTTTGGGTTTCACAGACGCCTTCCATGACTCCGCTTTCTGACCACTCCTGATTAGAAGCTTGGATTGCCCCAGTTCTAAGGGGCATCTCAACCTCGAAGTCCGGAAATTGAGCCATGAGCCACTTTTTGGGAATCATAGAATTTAGGGCTTGGAAAGAACCTGGATTTGGTCTCAGCTGGTGTATCTCAAACCTTAATGTTCACGTGAATCACATGGAGGTGTTGTGAACCATACGGAATCAAATGCAGCCATCCTGGGGTGGGGCTGGAAAATCTGCATTTCTAAAAAGCTCCCTAGTAATGCCCTGCAGCTAGTTGGACTACACTCAGAATAACCAGATTCTAAGCTAAGCTTTTCATTTTACAAAGAGTAGAAGAGAGACCCAGAGACCTGAAAGAACTTGTGAGGTAGAGTAGACTCTTGAGCCTTCCTCTCAACCATGGTGTCGTCATGGCCTGTCTCTGGTGCTGTTGGCAGGGATGGTGTGGGTTTTAGCAGAGAATACCCTTCTGTGACCACATCTGGAATGCTGGAGCAGGGGGTCTTTCCCAGATGCTCTGGGGGTAGAAGTAGATGCCCCAGAGCTCTTGACATAAGCCTGCAGGCCTCAGCATCTGGGCAGCTGGATGGAAGTGGATCGCTATGTATTCTTTCTTGGTCTTCCAAGGGGTTTGTGAAGGGAGGGCACTTGGAGCATGTTGTCTATTGAGACATGTGTACATTCCCTAACCCTAGGCCATTCTCGGAAATGTCAGGTAGAGCAAATGGGATTTGGAGGGGAGTATATATGACATCATGGTACAGGGGAATGAGTGTTTGTAGTAGAAATCAGAGGATATGAGGTTCTATTTCTGTCCATACCATGATGAAACCTTAGGCAAAGGAGTAAACCTCGGTAGAACCCATCAGTAAAATAGGTGCTGTGTATACCTACCTGAACCCAGGGACTAGGCCATGTACTCTTTTGAAGTTTATTTTGACCTCAAAATTGAAATTGTAGATTTTATCTGCCATATCTATCTATCTTTCTATCTATCTATCTATCTATCTATCTATCTATCTATCTCTCTATCTATCTTCTTTTCTACCTTAATCTTTGTTAAGATAGTTTGGTATGATATATATAGCTGTGTACTGAAGAATTAGCCTTACCTAAAGAGAACTCTGGCCTTTACCATCAGCTACTGGGAGGTGATCTCTAGCGGTCTGAAATGTCCTGCCTGATAGGAATATCTTTGTCTGGGGCCTTTGGCCACCGGATAGTCTAACAATGTGATTTATGATGGGGCTTTGGGACATGCCCTATTAGTTATAACTTCTAGAGAATCTGGAAACTAAAGGTATTGGCCTGAACCTCCAGGGAGGTTTTGGAGACTATAGATCAATTATGTGCTCAGTAGGTGATTGGGCACCAATAAGTTTTGGGCGCTAAAGTCTTGAGTGAGCTTCCCTAACTGGCAGTACTTTGCATGTGTTGTCACACATTGTGGCTGGGAGGAGGTAACACCCTCCGTAACTCCAAGGGGAGAGGAAAGCTGCAAACTTTGCATTTAGACCCCTATACCCTATGCATCTTTTCACTGGACTGATCTAAATTTGTGTCCTTTTGCTATAATAAAACTGTCATTGTAAGTATAGCACTTTCCTGAGCTCTGTGAGTCATTACAGTAAATTACTGAATCTGAAGGTGTTTATAGGACCCCCAAATTTGTACCTAGTCAGTCTGAATTGAAGATGGTACCTGAACTTGCAGCTAGAGTTTGAAGTGAGGGCAACCTTGTGGGGACTCTTTCCTAACTTTGTAGCTAATTGAACTCTTAACAACAGCAATATGTCAATTTAGCAAATATTCTGGGAAAAACATAGAAATAAATCAACTCCTTTACCCAAAGCCTACCTGGTTGTAGAGTAGATCAAGTCATCTAGGACAAGTAAAGAGCCTGGACTTTGGAGAAAAATAGACTTTCAGATTGAGCTGGGCATCCCCAGTTATTGGTTGATTTGGGCATGTAACTTAATGTCTTTGTGCCTCAGTTTCCCCATCTCTAAAATATACTTACATTGAAAGCATGTTGAGAAGATGAAGTCATACATGTAAAGCACAGGGCATACAGGAAGTACTCCATACTGGTTGTTATGGTAGTTATTGCTGTTATCATTATTTCTGGCTTTATTGGTGGTATGATTTACATGTTAACTTATTTATGTACTTATTAATATTTTACCTTGTTCAAATGTATTTGAGTGGCTCACATACATGGAAATAAGATAGCCTGATAAAATACCAAGAAATAGAAAAGAAAGTAATGATCTTTCTTGACTTATGATGGGGTTACATCCATATCAACCTATCAACAAAATTAAAATATTATAAGTTGAAAATGCATTTAATACACCTAACATACCAAACAGCATAGCTTAACCTAACCTACCTTAAATGTGCTCAGAACACTTAAATTAGGTGACAGTTGGGCAAAACTATTTAACATAATGCCTATTCTATAATAAAATGTTGGGTATCTCATGTAATTTATTGAATGCTGTACTGAAAATTAAAAACAGGGTGGTTATATGAGTACAGGATGGTTGTTAAGTGTATTGGTTGATTACCCTCATGGTTGTGTGGCTCACTGGGAACTGCAATTGCCTGCCACAGCCCAGCATTGGGAGAGAGTAATCATGTCACCTATCCCTAGCCCAGGGAAAAGATCAAAAATCAAAATTTGAAGTACAGCTTCTACTGAATGCATATCACTAATGCACCGTTGTAAAGTTGAAAAATCATAGGCTGAACTATTCAAGTTGGGGCGAACTGTATTGGGTAAATGGCAGTAGCAGTTGAAGAAGTAAGGGCCAGGTCTGGCTGAGGGGTAGGCTGCAAGACTGGGCTTGATCATCTAAGATTGAGAGAGGGACCACTGAAGGCATGGTGACTTGTCCTTTATGTCAGGGGTAGTGGACAATCTTGGGGCCAAGAGTTGAGGAGAACAGCAGCTTTCCTGGCCTGGAGAAGAAGAGAGAAGTAGATTTGCATCTTTGGACTCACTTGGCCATCCTCATAGCTTCTATATGTTTCTTTTCTTTTTTTTTTAAATTTTTAAAATGTTTATTTATTTTTGAGAAAGAGAGAGACAGAGCATGAGCAGGGGAAGGGCAGAGAGAGAGGGAGACATGGAATCTGAAGCAGGCTTCAGGCTCTGAGCTGTCAGCTAAGAGCCTGATGTGGGGCTCAAACTCATGAACCATGAGGTCATGACCTGAGCCAAAGCTGGAGGCTTAATTGATCTGAGCTACCCAGGCACCCCAGCTTCTATGTTTCTATTTGGTAAGTAGGCTGTTCATTAATAGAGGTATGTGTTGTGCTGTAAAAAGCTGGGGAGAGAATAGAGGTGACACTTGTGTTTGGAAAACTTCTATTTTCTTTCTCTTCCTTTTGTCACCTCTGGGCATTGCCAAGTCTCTCTAGAGGCTATACCTTTTCTCATTTCTATTTTACTATTACTTGATAACTAAGAAGTTAACTGATAAGGGTTTTAGACATTGCTCCTTCCACGAAGATTTTGATTTCTGTGGAAGTGGGGAGGGGCTCCTTATGAGCCAAAAGAATAAAACTGCAGTGATAAGAAAGGGTGACAAACTCTGTTGATAAACAGATGGTGAAACTAAAAAAAAAAAGCACAACCTGCTGTTCCCAGACCCTCAAATCAAGCATGAAGAGCTGCTACTGAAGAAGCACTAACTGAGCATTCCAGAACCCACAGATAAGAGGTGAGTCCTAAATCACAGTTCTGAAATTGATTAGCAGGTCACTTAACTTCTCTGGGCCTCAGTTTTCTTAAGTGTAAGATGGGGATAACCATAATGTCCACTGCATAGGGTTGCTAGGAGGAATAAATGACCAAATAATATGAAGAACAACTAGATTTTGGTGGCCAGTGGTGTTTCAATAAAAAAGCAAAACAAAGACATCAGTTTAGTATAGTTTGGTTTTTGATCACACTATACTAAATATTGGACAAGTTGACAACTGGCGTTTTGGGGTCCCTCAGAGTTTTAACAAGTGGGCTCTGTGTCAGGCAGAACACAATAAAAATTTGGAAAACAATGTTCTTTTGTGATTCACCAAGTCTGATTAGCAGTTGGAATGTACATGGCATGCATCCTGTTTGGTTAATAATGGGAACGAACATTCTCTTGCATTTGTCAATGATACATTGAGGTGTTGGGGATGAGCAGTCCCTGGTTTGATGACAGGTCCAGATTTCCCCAGCCTTCTTTTTGACCTTGATCTTCAATTGCTAGATCTTGAACCAGAACACAATTGAAGGAGCATAGTGGAGAGAGTGGGGAACAAATATCAAAACTGAGTTGTGGGATTTTTCACAACTTCTCTGAGTCTTGGTTTCTCTATATCTAAAATGCACACTACAAAACTTCTTCATAGGAGGACGCACTTGAAATGTTATGGAAATGATTAAGGATAAATGCAAATGTTTATTATTGCTTTGTCCTTGGAATGTATTGGCTTATGTTGTTGTTCCTAGAAAGCGGCCCAGAGGGGTTCAGTGCTTGCCCAAGATGAATTAGAGGGAGGATGCAATGTGTCTTAGGGCTCCAACTGGACTGAGTTTAGCAAATCACCTCCCAACAGTTGTCCAGCATGTGGACTGAAGCATCTGCTGATCAGGAACACACTTGCATCTGTGGGTTTGTTTTGTTTTTTTGTTTTTGTTTTTGTTTTGTTTGTTTTGTATGCTTGGTTGAATTGTAACAGTCTTTGCTGTGTGTTGGATTAAGTTCCATCCTATGTCCAATCATTGATTAATTTTGTGACTCCATTAAGTCATGTAGGTCTGGAGTCTTCATGAAATGGGTAGCCGTGGCTCTCCCTGTCTCAAAGGGAATTTGGAACATAAAGGATTGAAAGTAAAAGCCCTCCTTGGAAGGCTTCCATTCTGGGGGTAGGTTAGCATTGAGATTAAGTGCAGGCTCCTGAGTCAGATGCTCTGACACTGACTACGAAGTCACTTAACTTCTCTGTGCCTCTGTTTTTTCATTGGAAAATTGAGGATAACACCACTTAGTTGGGATTGTTCTGAGGATTAAATGACTTAATCATGAGAAGAGCTTCAAATAATGTCTGGCCTAGCTAGGTGCTCTGCAAGTGCTAGCTACTGTAGAGTGGGGTCTGTCCTTTATGTCTCTTTTGAAGGTAAGGTTTCTGCAGAAGAAATCAGTACTGACACCAAAGGTACCAGACACCCTTTGTTCCTTATTTTTCTGCAGTAGTGCCCTGTATTGGTAAGGGGACAAATGGTCAAGTGTTTTGCCAAGCTTGGTTAAAAAAAAGTGGGGGAAAATGTTTGAAGATAAATTCCTGAATATTGACCCTTCTCTATCTCTTCATAGAGCCTGAAAAGCAGATTTGTATTTACATGAACTTGTGGGGAAGAGGCCTTTAGTGGCTAAATTAATATATACAATGATTTATGCAGTGGTGCTTGCAACATCACAATCAAAATCTCTTCTCATGTTTTAGAATGGGGGGACAAGTTCATGATACAAGGTTGGTCTGTTAGTCTACTTTTATTCATAGAGTCTGTCTTCCCAAAGCTGAAAGGAATGCTGTCTGTTTTCTGACCTGTTGTTTGAACTTCAGTGTAGGCAGGCAGCTTTCCATTTTGTAGACCAAGAGCCTGAGGCCCAGAGGTACATTTATTGGCCACTTTCACAAGTGCTGATAATGGTTCTGTTATTTTGGAACTAGTTAGGATAATTTTGGACACTTCTTACTGGATAGAAATCCCACTTGAAGGACCTTTGTAGGGTGTTATAGGAAAACATGCTGGTCTGGGCCTGGTTTAGGAAGGGTCATTTTTATTCATTATGATTGTTTACCAGAAGATTCAATCGATATGACACTTCTGACACAGTGTCACTCTAAGAATACCAATGTTGATGTAGTTGGACATAAAACACTGTTCAGATGTCTGGGGTCCGTGCTTCGTCCTGGAGCTGGGCCTGCCAGCATCAAGTTTGGGTGTCCTTGCTAAGCTCAGAAGGGAAGAACACAGAACCAGAGGAGCAGGATCACCAGGACCATGGGTTCGTGTGTGGGGGTAGGACAGGACTGTGTGTATGCTCCTGGGGGTTTGCTCCTGATGCAGCAATGAGGTTTTCAAGAAAGCTTTGCATTGCTCTATCCCCTCTTCTAGAATTGTTTTTATTATTGTTCATGAAGAAAAGATTTTTTTTTTTTTCTACCAGGCAGGTGAAATTTGTTCAGTGGAATTTAGTGCTTCGGGCCCAAAGAGAGAGAACTACCTTGCCATTTTTTTCTTTAATGTTTATTTATTTTTGAAGGAGAGAGAGAGCATGAGCAGGGGAGGGGCAGATAGAGAGGGGGACAGGATACAAAGTTGACTCTGCGCTGACAACAAACTCATGAACCGCGAGATCATGACCTGAGCTGATGTTGGATGCTCAACCAACTGAGCCACCCAGGCGCCCCATCTAGCCCTTTCTTATTGGCAGCTGCAGTTGAGGTCTGATGTGTGTCATTGTCTGGGGTATGGCATAGTGCAAATTCTTGGAAATTGTGGGAACATTAGGTATGAGCCTTGGCATTTCAGATCCAGGAGTTGTGTCAATATTTGGGCTGTGGCATTCTCTTTTCTGTTCACTCAACAAGTCCTTTTCTTCCCATTTACTCCTCACCTTTTCTGGAAGAGATGAATCCTTTCTAGAAGAGAATGTTTTGGAACACCTGAACGTCTTGTAGTATATGCTGTGGTGGGCTGCCCAGCTTCTGCTTCAAGACCAAGAATGTTGGCTGCAGCAGACTGACAACTGTACCTCTCTTGAACCAGAGAGAGCTTCCTGGGGAGAAGGAAGCTGCCTCGCCCAAACTTGCTCGCTCTCCCCTGGGGGCTCCCTGTGTCCAGTTATTAGTTGACTTGAGAATAAAAAAGCTTGGCTATGTTGGTTTAATTTGGGACAATTCACAAGGACATCTTAAGTCCAGAGCTCCCTACGGGATTGGCTGAAGCCTTTGTTACAGCTATACCATAGCTCAACTCTCCCACCTGTTCATTTTTGCTTTCTCGTCTCTCTTACAAGTATCATTTCCAAGAGCACTCTCTACTTTGCTCTGCACCCAAATCTCTGTCAGAGTCTGTTTCCAGAGAATCTGATCTGAGGTAGGTCCTTTGGAGCCATGATTAGGGATAAAATAGTGGCACTGGTCCTGACTTTTTCTATCTTTTTTGGAAATGTTCTCTTACATTTTCTTCCTACCATGATGTTGGAGACAGGGATTTCTGAACCTGGCTTAGTCAATATTGTGTGCATGCATATATGTGGAAAATCTGGAAAGATACCTACTGAGCTGTTAATTGTTATTGTAGGAGGGGATGTGAAGAGTGAATTTCTATTTCAACTGTATAAACTTTGATGCTGTCTAAATATTAAAATGAAAATGCATTAATGTATGATCTGTAGAATTGTTTTATTTCTTACTTATTTGTTGTCCTTAGTACCTGAGGGTGACCGTCACATCAGCCCATGTGCTCACCAACCCCATCTTCGCTCTCCCTTCTGCCTCCTTGTTCTGCTGAGGCCATATGTAGCTGGTCCTCCAAGTATTTCATGGAGGGGGCTGTGATGGGATAATGGACAGGGCAGTAGAGGTCACTCCCAACTGTGGGGGTCAGCGTCCTTTACCTACTTATTGAGATGGGTCAAAGCGGTGCAATGCTTTGTACCTTTTATCATGATGGAACACTCCTACCCCAGTGTTTGAGGAAGTGTTTGCTAGTTTGTTATAGCAAGTGAAATAACTCTGGAAAGTATCTCATATGGCTGGGAAAATACTTAATAAATGACAATTATCTTACCATTATGATATGATGATGATGATGATGATGATGATGATGATGATGATGTTGTTACTGTATTTCAGTTAGATGATTAGCACTGGAGTTTTTACCAGAACGGCTCCCCTCCCTGCCCCTGGAATTCCATGGTGAAGCAAGAGAATGTAGTGCAAAGTGAGCACCATGCTGGGTCTCTGTCCCTCCATTTTCTTTATGGGGCAGATGACTGTGGGGGATCCCTGATCTGCTGATGAGGGATGGTTGGGGGGAAGGACCAGGGGGAAAACTGCCCTTCTCCCTGCAAGTTTCCTTTAGGGTTTAGGGCTACCTCTTTGGCCTTATCTATAATGCAAGGTGTCAAAGACTAATCCTTTTTCGCTGGAGCAAGGACAAATTATTTATACTTTGGGGAGGGGGAAGAAAGATGAACCCTCATATACCTCCTCACCCCCTCTCTCTGCTACGTGAGCCCCAGTTTTATGTCCCTGTCTATCATGTAGCACTGGCATAAGATGTCAAAGGACAAGCAGGCTGTAGAAATTGAGCCTGTTAAAATAATTTAATCAATTCAACAGTTATCTCCCAAATGGAAGCCCAGATTCTATACTTTGTTGTTCTAAGAAAAGTTATCCCCACCTCCCCTTGTCTCAGTTTATTCATGTGTGACATTGAAGAAAGTCCAGTAGAGGCTGGAAGGATAAGAGTGTCTGTTTGCCAAGTGGGACCTGGGGCAAATTCTTATACCTATCCTGCCTCCCTCACGGTATTGTTTGGGGCTTAACTGGATTAATGAATGTGGCTGTATAAAGCTGAATGTATGTAAATACAAGATAGTCATCAATGAAAAATATGGTTTATTTGCTTTAAATAAGCTCTTCAAATAAATGTCTTCCTGGAGGTCAAATGCTATAGTGTAGCATTGCCATGATAGGTAGATGTGGATAAAAAGGGGCTATTTTGCTCTGGGGCACTGTTTTCCAGATGTGTTCTGAGGAACCCTAAGCACAGAAGATGTCACTTTGAAAAAAGGCTGCACATATTTGTGTGTGTGTGTGTGTGTGTGTGTGTGTGTGTGTGTATGTATGTATTTATTTGTGTGATTAACAGGTTTCAGAAACAATGCATACAAATTTGGAAAGAGGGAAGCTGTAAAATGAATTCATATATTAAGGGAGAATAAAAATAATAAATTATACAATGATTAAAACTGCTGACAAATTCCACAAACATGATGAGATCTAGAAAACATATTTTTATTCATTATTTGAGATACTTCTATGATATTTTTATTCTATATTTCATGGCCACACCTCTACATATGGCAATAATTTTGTAATATTTTTGAGAGAATAGAAAGATAATTTAATTTTTCTCCAAAATGATTGATGGAAATTTGGCTTTTATTATTGATAATTAAGAAAATGTCAAATTTGCCCCTTGTTATTGGTAATGTCATGTAAATTTTTGGGTTGTTGACAAATTTGGGACAACCTCTATCAAGTTTACTTTGTATGTGAGCTGCAAGATTTCAGGATGTTTCAAGTTTTCTGATGTAGTAACTCATCTTACTGCCTCTTCATATTGATAACTCTCATTTACTTACCCAGGTCTTAGAAGAACCCTTTCTGGTGAGGGACTCTGATACGTAAGCTTTATCCAATTCAAAGTAAATTTACCTTTTCTTAAACTCCCAAGTACTTATCTAGAAAAATTTCAAACCTAAGGAAAAGTTTAAAGACTAGTGCAATAAACACTTGTATACCATTAACCAAGATATACCAGGTAACATTTTGCTGCATTTGCTTTATGTCTCTCTTTTTAATCTTTACTTCTCCCCCTTCCCCATCTCTAGACACACACACACACACACACACACACACACACACACACACACACGCATACACACACACACACACACACACACACACACACGCTTTAGACTCTATCTTCTAGGAACAAGGTCATTTTCCTACATAACCACAATACCATTTCCATGCTCAATAAATGTAACATAGATGCAATAATATTATCTAATGTATACCCCATATCACATTAACATGTCCCCTATTCCATCTGAGGTTCTTTATAACCTTTTACTCCCTACACCTCCCTTCCCTTTTTTCTTCTTTCTTTTCCTCTCTCTTCCTCCCTCCCTTCCTCTTTCTCTTAGCTCCTCATACCTTTTGTCATGTCTCTGTTAATATTTGTGTCCTACATTGCTTTCTGGATCAAGATAGTCCATGATCACATTGTTCTTTTTAGCCTCAGACGTACAGTCAGTATTTTTCCCAAGGAATCCTGGTTCAAGGACCCCTTAACAAAAGAAAATACCTGTTAACATCTGGTGGTTGTTGGGACATCACACTCTGTAGAGTGAATACCATCCTGTTCAACCTGAATCCTTTTACCCTTTTTCCCAACTTTGTGAAGTCCTGAGGGTTGTACTTAAGTAACAGGGAAGCCACTGGTGCCTGTGACACCTGGAGACTTTTCATCAGATATTAGATACAGTTTGCTCCATGGAATAAAGGTGCACCTGCACACACACACCCCTTAACCTTTTCTTGCCTATTCCTCCTTTAGTTGGAGGAGTGAGGGGAAGGGAAGGTAGAACAGAAAGACAGCCTATAAAGGATGAACTTTCTGGAAGTTTTCCTTTTCCAAATACACCCCCTTCATGCACAATGGCCAAGCCATTGTTTAAGGTCCTATCTGGTGTTGTCTCTTACAGCTTCAGTATTGTATGTTTGGATATCTTGGGAGTCAGTCTTCATCTGTCTCTGTGTGCCTTCTTTGTGGTGGGAACTCATGAAGAACAACTAGAAGCTTTGCCAAGGACCCTAGCTAAGAGTTTGGATATTTTCCAGGAAGAGCAAAAAGTTTCCCCCTAGAACCCTGAGAGGACAGTTTTGGAAACCTGAGAATATACCTTGAGCTAAGGAGAGCCAGGAGGCCTGGGCCCTAGGGGGGTGACTAAGTGGGACAACCAGGGTATCTTACATGCATTTGCTTCTCTAGTATCACTTCAGAGTCATTAATAAATTTGTTTGGATAACTGCCCTTTGAATGAGCTCCTAGAATGGGGCTGATTCTGTAAAGGTGGTGCTACCCAGAAACCAGAGGGTCAAATGAACTGACTGAGGAGATGAGCAACCCTGGGGATGCCATGCAGGTATTTACTGGAGTGCCTCAGGAGAGGCCCTAGAGAGGCACTGATGAAGTGAAAGTGGAGGTGGCCACTTCTGAGAGCTGCCAGGTGTGGGGACAGAACAGCGAAGAAGCTGCTTCAGCTGCTGCCACAGTTAGGAGCTTACACTGAGACCAAGGACCCTGGCAGGAAGCCCTTCCACTGGAAGCAGAATTTCCCGTCTTCATTCTGCCTGGGCAATTGGCTAAGGGAGGAAGTTAGAAAATCAGTTAACCCTTCTCCAGTGTGATCTCTTCACCTATAAACCAGGGGACTGGATAAGATGACTTTCGTGCCTTTTTTTTTTTTTTTTCAATTAGCAAAATGAAGCCTTCTGTGGAAGCCCAGTGAGGTAGAAGTGCAGCTGTTCTACTTGAAGAGGAAGTTGGGGCCCCACAGCCTTCCCAGAAGCCCTACCCCTCACCTTCCTCTACCCCTCCTCAATGGCCCTGAAGGGAGCTCTGGGTTTTTACAAACAGATTCCATCTGGAATAAAAAAACAGAGATCTAAAACATTTTCCTTATTTTAAACATGCAAATATAGGCAGAAAATTGATTATTTAGAATCCTTCATGGAATGCATTTGTGAGTCCTGGTATAGGAGGCTCAGGAAGTGCCTTCAGCATCATGTGTTTAGATAGCTGGGGAGGAGTGCCATCAGAGGGCTCCAAAATCATTAGGACTGTTCACTCTGACCAGAGCTAAGTGGACCAGATAAACCCAAGTCCTGGGTCTTGGCTATAGGAAGTTAATGAAGCTACTGGTTCCAAGTCTGAATGCATCCTGAGTACTTTCTGAAGGCTTCATAACTTCTGTTCTGCTTACCACAGGTCTGCATTGATACTGTGTACAATGGCTGTAGACTTCCTAGAAAAAACAAGCAGTTCTGGTGGTCTTATCCAATTTTTGCCTTAGAAAAGGGTTCATTCATCCTATTTTTGCATAAGACCCATAAGGAGTATGAGAATACCAAATAGGACCTTGTGCTTCCAGAAGGTTTCAATTTTTAAAGAGCACCCTGTGATCTCATTTGATCCTCACAACAAATCAGAAAAATAGGCAGGATAGGCATTAGGCTCTTTTTATTAGATGGGCAAACAGAAGCCTAGGAGTGGCAAGTGAATTGCTCATAAACACATGGCTGGCATCTGGTGAGACTAGGACTGGATTTTCTGATTCTGCTAAGTCAGCCCCAGAAGCCCAGTTCTGTCTAGATAGTGGATTAAATGCAGGTACCTAGAAAAGGGTTTTGTTGGTATCGCTACTATGGGGGAAGGTTAGCCAAAGATCATTAAAGGTGGAATTATGACCAACAACAAGTTTTATAATGCAAGTTGGTATCCACTGAGAAGAGTAGTGCTCCTGCCTGGCTTCCACTTGTAAATACTTTTCCTTTAGTTCCCTGGGGCAGCAGGATATGGTAAGAGTCTACAGACCTGAATAAAGCTCTTAACTCTGCTGCCAATGGGTTATATGTCTTGGGCAACTTCTCTGAGCCTCAGAGGATATTGGCCTACATTGTTGTTTCTCATGCTTGCGCCACCAGTTACAGTGTGTGTGTGTGTGTGTGTGTGTGTGTGTGTGTGTGTGTGTTTCTGGGTGGCTTCCAGTCCCCCTGCACCTGAGCAGAGTCTTGGTGCTGGGTCACAAGCTCTTCTGGTGCTTTGTTGGCCACCGCTAGGCTAAAGGGTCCTAGTTGTCTTTCCAATTTGATACCTCCTTCAGCAATAACTTTTTGCCTTGACCTGGGAGGGTGAGGTTTTGTAGGGAGGTGGCACTTGATTTAACTGTAGATTTAAAAAGCTGTTCAGGGAGTAACTTACAAAAACCTGAGAGTCTAAAGGGGAAGTCAGTGAGCAGGTGGCACAGGTTAGTGTGGGGTGTGAGATGTTCCTTGTGCTTGTTTCAGGAACTGATGTAAGTTCTTAAACTCTGCTCATGCCAAACAAAAGTATGAGGACTGTCTTACTTCTTACTTATCATTCTTCTGGGGAGTTGCCTCTTCTTGTTCTCCTCTGTCAAGCTCTCTTCATTCAGGTGATGTCTAGGGCTTGTGCTCAGAAGAAGAGCTAAATTCTTACTTCCATTTTTCTGGGAAGAACATGGCTGAAATGACTTAATGTATTGACCAAAGAAGTGAGACCAGAAGCACTGAGATGAAGAAGGAGGCCAGTAAAAGAGTCACATTTTAAAATATGTGCAATACTTATTATAATTGTTTTGTGCACTCTTATGGTGTGTTAAAAGATTTCACACTTTATAAGTTCTGGCTTCCAAACTGAATATGATATTGTCTTACACTCAGGTTGCATATAAAAGTAGCTATAACAGCTTAAAGAGCTAGTCTTAAGAGAAGACTCATGGACCAACATTAGATAGTTTATGCTTATGAGCTTGAATTTGGACATTTTAATACACTGGGGTTGATAAAGTCATCAAAATGTCATGGCAAGAAGCCAAATCCTAAAGGGAGGCCATTGTATTTAAAAAGGATTAGCATTTATAGCTTATATGGGAACATAAGTTCTACTCACCTAAGACTACAGAAAAGATGGCTTTGTGATACAGAAATGTGTGACCTGTATGAATTAATATGAAGTGCAGAGTGTTGCCAAGTGAGTGAGACATTTTGCTGGATAAACTTATGGTTGTCCAAGTTTTCCTTGTATAATTTAGAAATTTATTTATTGGTAGATAATGCCTATAGATTATTACTAGCTCTCTACGAGATAAATTTTAGGTATACTCTTTTCTGTGGGGTCTAGAAGGCACTAGTTTGGGTCAAGAAGTGGGCATGATCCATTAGAACAATGACAGGTACCATTTGGAAGAAGAAAATAAGATTGTCCCCTCCCAGTGGTGCTTTTATTTTCATTCTTCTGAATTCTTCAAAGATCATGCTTGGTGAATCCAAGGCCAAGGCTGCAAGTTGTCTCAGTATCCTGGGATCTTAGTCGACTGAGCCAAGAAGATTCCAGTTTATTTTAAATTGCCAGGCTCATATCCCTAGCCCTTTATCTCTCCTGTGGGGCCATCCCAGTGTCTACTCATGAGCAGCCTCCCTGCAGCTGACAACCCAATAGCCAGCCAACTGGATGCCAGCATCTATGGCTAAGCCCACTTCTGACATGCCAGCCCTCAGTTTCATCTCCTGCTGCTTTCTTCCATCCAGTGATTGTACTGAAATGAACTGTTCAGATGGAATGAAAATATCTAGAAAGAGGATTGTTAATCTGAGTTAATGGAAAAGTCTGCAGAAGGAAGAGCTCTCTGAGATGTGCTCTGGTGGTGGGAGCAGTAATGTGGGGTAATGTTCATCCTGCCAGGGTTGCTATTTCCATGTAGAACATCTTAATTTGGGTTTAATGTGGTTAAAATATTTTGCATATTACTATTCTTCACTTCAAAATTATACCTACTTTTAAAAAATAATAGTTCTTAAAAATTTGCTGGGTTTTCCATTTATTTTTTTAAATTATGAATGACATATAGCATTACTGATAGTTTGAGGGGTAAAGGGAAAATAATCACTCATAATCCCTAACACAATTATTATCTTTATTTATTCCCTTACAGTCTTTTTTTATAAGTATGCTTTTATCTAGTTGTAACCACAGTGCAATACAATTTCTAGTCCCTTTCCCACTTAACATGTGTCACTTACATTTTCCCATGTTGCTATATGGTCTTTATCCTCCTAATGGCAGTATGATGGTCCATTGTAGTGTATCATAATTTACTTACCCATTTACCTATTGTTATTTTGATTGCTTCCAGTTTCCTACTGTTATAAAGCATATTGTGATAGGCATCTTTATGCTTATTGTTTTCCTATATTTTTGTTATTTGTTGCATTTTTAAAAGTGTCATTCAGGATTCAAGATATTAACTCAACAGTGGGAATCACATTTGAAGCTAATGGGAAAATGGGACATTATTTAGCAATTACGGTTGGAAAATAGGGCATCATTTAACAATTTGTTGGGTCTTCACTATTCTATAAATTGAGGGGAACTTGTGGCATTACGGTATTAGCACAATCAAAGGTGCTTAGACACCTTAAAAGTATCTCTGATTTATTCAGAGGTCTTGGGGTGTTGTTAGGACTCTCCTGTCCTTAGCAACATGATTAAGTACTTTAGGGGTGGTCTTCATTGTGATTTCAGTGCTATATGCAGACATACAAGAAGCTGTGTGGAAGGGTGACAAAAAAATCAGCATATTCTTCGATCAACATCCTTCGGGAAAAATACCAGTGAGTGATATCCTACTTACCTGAACTTCACCTGAAGGTGTAGGTTTTGTGGTTGTAAAGCAATATCATTTTTGTCATGTTCAATGTCAATACTATCGTCCTTAGTATCCAAATGAAGGCTGTGATCCTTTGTTTAATATTCCCAAGGCACTGAATGTATTGGCCACTCACATGCCAAGTACAGGCTTGTAATTACAGTGACATTCTTGACATTTTTTCAGTGTTGCAAAGGTTTTCTTTAATGAAACGTGTTTAAGACTAACTAGAACACTTTTTCTGTCTCTCTACCTGTTTTCTTGACTGAGCTTCATTCTCTCAGTGTGAATATGAAAGGGTAAGTTTTGGGAGGCAAGAAAGTAGGGTTCATGCTGGTGGGTCTCTGTGAGCTAATAGCAGGGAAGAAAAATAAGCATTGCATTTTTTTAAATGGGGGAGAAATCAGGAAAAAGGCATGCATAAAGGATTTATCCTTTCCATGAAAACATTGATTAATGAAATCTAATATGAACGGGGTGTCATGCCCTTTAAATATTAGATTTCATTACTTAGTGGATGGTAGCCTTCTGAAAAGGGATATTCTGCCTCTGCTGGCTTTTTTACAAACACAAATGTTTCATGCCGTTGTAGTGATCAAGGATGCAAATGTCTTGGGTAACCGAATCACTGGATGGGGTGAAACATTGTGCTGGATAGATGTGTTGTCAGCAAAGGGCTTTTGCTGATAAAAGGGACAGCTGCCCTCAGGATGAGGTGGGGTAGGGGGAGTCAAGCAAGAGGGAAGGAAGTATGCAAGGGAAGGTGACCCAACCACATGAAGCCAGTCTCTCAGGCCCCCACCTGGGAAACCCCACCAGCTTGCTAGCTCTTCCGGTTCTAGCAGAGCTGGCCAGACATCTGGCCTCTGTTCTAATTAAAGTGGGCAACCAATTTGGTGGCTGCAGTGAGGAAAACAGCAGTGAAATCCTATTGGTTGTAGGGTCACAAGAAGGCCCTACATAACTCTTCAAGACCAAGCCTTTACCAAATTATATGCATTTCCTAAGGGCCATTCAGTTCAATTCCACTTAGATTTATTGAGTGCCAGCTATATACAAAGCCCAGACCAGGCCCTCAGAAAGCCCTTGTTTATTGGGGAAGGCAGACAAGGGGACAGCTGACTACAGAGTAAAGAGAAATGAATTAAAGACCATGTTAGAGACACCAACAGGGTTCTGCAAGAGTGGAGCAGAGGGAGCAATCGACAGAATCTGGGAAGGCCTTCTGGTAGAGCTGACATTTGCTCTGAACTTGGTAATTTTGAAGTCAGGTTCTAGGCAAACATTCTGGAGGATTGCCATGAACAGAGAAACAAATTCCCTAAATGGAATTTCCCACCCGGAATTCTCCCCTGTCTTCATGGGACTAAGACAAAAGACTCATTTTCATATAGTCACAGAGTTTCTCACATCTCAAGGGTAGCAGTTTAGGCCCTGTGACCTCTAAGGCTAGGGTTTAGACAGAGGAAACAAACCAAGAGCCTGGTTTTTCACCAGACTCGGATTGTCGGAGAAGGATCAGTTTGGTGCCTCCGTATCTGGCTTATGTTTATGCCTCAAACAATGCATATGGTAGCCTGTTACTATCAGGAATAATTAAGCACAATCTTCCCAGGTTATCTCCTGCTAGGTAGTTAACCCGCACTTGGCTCTGTTGGTGGCATTGGCCACAGGCAAAGTGAGAGCTGCCCATCTCCATGTAAATGAGCCAGTTGGAGCTTGTTTGTTAACCATTTGCTTTCCCGTCAGTGCCCCCTCTGATATTCCTCTTCCATCCCCCTCTTCTCTCCAAGTGCTCAGTGATTGGTTGGCAATACCGTGCCAGGGATCCGAAAATTCTGATTTGATTTTTGTTACTGAAGGCAAAAATGATCTGCTATGTATATTTTATAAGAAAGTGTTTTGTTTATAGCTCTACAGTCAGCCATCCCCACCTGCCCCCACTAATAAGCTCATGTCAGAGCTCTGAAGTAAGTTTGTCATAATGGTAGCCTAAAGGACATATTTTGTAAAAATGAAAAATGAACATATTATTTATATATCAATAGTGTAAAAAGCATTGATCAATGCCAGCAGCCTGATGTTTTGTTTCTCTATTTCCCTTCTAACCCTCTTTTGCCTTCCCCTACTTTCCCCTCCTTTCTTGCCCCAGGTGCCTGTGACACTCCTACGATTTAGAAAGAGAGTTCTAGTCTGTCCTGGTCAGTTTGTGCTGGGATTCGGTGTTTAATACAGAGCCTTCAACGGCTGAGCCTCCAAAATGACTCTCTGACAGCCAGCCATTAATTACCATCATCCGCGTCTAATTCATTCATCCCTCTCCCTCTCATGTAGAGGGACAGCTAGGGCTGAGGGCACTCAGGGAAATGTAGGCATGATTCCATGTTCTTTATGCAGAGAGGGCTGCCGGAGACTTTGTTGGATGCAGGGGCTTTAATTGAATTGGCTTGCCAATAAAGCTGTTGTCATTCAGTAAGTGAATTTGTTGTACTACTCGAACCACAGCTGCTGCAGACAGCCCGGAATTTCCTGAAGGCAAGCCAGACCCTGGGCTTGCCTGGGTTCAGCCTTTTTGATTGATCTCAAAGGCCAGGCAACGTGTGTCCTCTCCCACCACCCCTCACCAGTGGGGCTTGTTTTTGGCACCCATTTGGATGGCAGCAAGTTGCAGAGGCAGAATTGAGCAGTGAGACACTGATGAGACAGTAGGTGTGACCTTGGGGGGGGTCTTGTAGGAAACAGGGAACCCATAGGAATGTTAGAGATGGTAATTGGAGGGCCCTTGCCCACCACAATTGGGTGTTTTTCTCAGTCCCTAAACAGTCACTGCCCTGGGCTTCTTCCAGCTGGTCATAAGAGGTTATCGCTTCCCATTATGAAAAAGAAATTGAGAATATGACAGTTAATATATTTGTAGAGCCTTGTTTAAGAGGTCGAGTGGTATTGAGGAAATACCACAGCTGTAGAACTGGCATTTGTTACTGGGAGATCGTTGGGCCAGAAATGCTCTACCTCTCCCCACAGTTTATAAAACATGGCAAGATTGGCAGGTTGTGTGATTTATGATGGCTTTAAAGTAACATCAAGATTAAGGAAAGTTTTTCAAGGGACTGCAGGGCTATTTTTATTTTTTGCGTCCAAGTGCATGTATGTAATGGGCTCAAGTGAATGAGTGCAGGACTTGCAGGCAGATTTTCATGTTTTTGGTGTTTTTACAACTTACACAGGTGGAGATCTCTCATTGAGCTCTTCTTTCAAGGGATTTCTCCCCTTGTTATTTGGAATTCTCTGACCAATGCCCAGACCTTTTCAGGGAGCTTACTCTCCAATTGTGGAGAGTTCATAGAACAGAAGGATCTCTAGTCTGCTTTCAATTATCCAAGAGCAGAGGATTTTCCAGGTCTTTGCACCTGTTCTCCACAGTGCACCTACATTTTAGCCATTTCATTGTACCTTTGCCAGGAAGTTGGAGGGAAAAAACCCTCTAAGTCAAATTTAGCTTTTGTTTGAGTCCTGAAATTCTGATAACTCTTTAAGTTAAACCTATGTATTGTCCTTGTTTTTGACCTGACAAGTGAGAACTGAATTGATATGTCACACACATGGCTGTAAGATTATAAGAAGCAAAGATGGTGGTGCACAGGTGAAAAAGACTTCGGCACTCTCTGTCAGCATGAATACATGGAGTGAGAGAGGGTGACGTGTATATGGACTCAAACGTGTGTGTATGTGTGTGTGTGTGAGAGAGTGAGCAAGCGAGAGAGAGAGGTTACTTCGATGTCTGAATTTGGGGTGAAGTAGAGAAAACAGTGTTTCTCATTCTAATCAGTAAATCTATTGACCATAACTTTTCCTAGGATAATCATGCCTTTGTAGGCTCTTCCCCTAAATTAAATCATGGCAGAAGATGTGACCATGGAAATATAATAATTACAGTTTCATTTCAAGGAGGTGGATTGAACTACAAGTCAGATTTAAGGTCCATCTCCTGAAGCTTCAAACTCACACTTATTTTTTCTTACAAAATTGGTTAACTCTTAAAGTCATAATTAAAATTTTCTCTTTTCAAAGGAGAAGGTTCTCTCTCCAAGCAACAGAGTTCTGAAATAGTAAGAAAAGACAAAACAAATTAGAGATATTCCTCTACATGGCACAAATGTGCCACCTGAGAAAGGATTTTGGTGGCTGTTCTTCTCCATCCCCACAATCTGGCCTCTTCCCATGCTTCCTGTTCTCTGTCTTCTAGGCTTTGCACCCTTCTTGTTATTCCCTGCTCCTTCTCCTCCCTGACTTCCTTACTTTGTCTTTCTTCTATATCTCTCAGTCTTTTCCTCCTGATGGGTCTCAATCCCATCACATATCAAATTACATAAGAATAATATTAAAATTTTAAATTGTCTTGTCTTTACGTATATGATTTCCTTAACCTGCTTCCCAAAATGATTATTCTTCCTTCATTCATCTTGGGGGTTTGCACAGCTTGTACCCAGTGAAGAGGCCACCAGGATACTGGTGATTCGATCTAGATACTGCTTCCCACTAGCAGCTGTCTTGGGTAGAAGTCTTGGATCTATGTTGTACTTTCTAAGGTAATAAATTCAGGGGAACCCAGCTGAGACCAACCCACAATATTCTTCATTTGGGGTTTCTGCTTTTCATAATGAGTGCCTTTTTGTACTTCTCTTTGATAAGTGGAATTAACGTCTCCACATGAACTGGAAATGCTAAGTTGACCATAGCCTCTTGAGGATTTTGCGTCTTGCTCTGACACCTTCAGTGACTTCATCAGAATTTAGGTGCATTAAGGGATCAAGGAGCTCGGCTTATATATATGAAGTTCTCAAGGTGTTCTCAGAACATGTTCTAAGCCAAGTTCTGATGGTCCGTCCCCAGGGGAGAAAGCTTTTCATGCATCAAATGAACACATTTCAGTGTGAAACCTCATGACAAGCCAGTGTAATACTTTAATCATTTTCTATCAGTGGCTCTGGAAAACGGGTATGGAAAGAGTATAATCTGTATCCTTTGTTCTTCCCCTGCTTTGGGAAACATTGTTTTCAATTCTCTTTCTAAGATTCAGAATTCTACATTGGTTCTCCTCAAACCAGGGTATGTGGGTGAGGTGGTGGTATGCTGGGTAAACCTTGGGGCTATAGGATCGACATGGTGATTTTCCTGGAACATTTATTGTACTTAGGAATTTTTGAGGAAAAGTTAATTAATGGAAAGATTATTATTACATTATGGAGTTGAATACAATATTTACATTAATTTTAAATAAAATAAGAAAACCTCAACCTTTTGCTTGGGATTCTCTATGTCAACTTCCATCTTGGGGTCCCCACAACTGTGATTTCACTCTTCTCTGAGTGAAGGGTGGGAAGTCATATGACCCTTGAACCAATTGCCCTACTGAATTTCTTATCAGAGCTGAGAAAGATTTATTTGTCTGACTGTGAATTTTAATATGTTTAGAGCATGGATCTTATATGCATAATGTCAAATTTAGTCACTCCTAATAATGGTGCTAGATTTTTGTAGTTGTGTTATATGCAAGTGTCAGAAGCAAAACTTTGGTTAATTTTGACTCTTTTTGGTTTATGATAATGTCTGGATGTGCATATAGTCAATCCATAGTCATTTGAGGGCTTCTCATTTGTATGTGGATTATCTCTGCTTCTTATGTTCCAAATTTCTGCTTACTAGCTCTTGGAGGTTTCTTCACCCATTAAATTAGTTATGATGAGTTGAAAAGCTATTTAACCAGGATCCTAAACATGAAATCATAGATCAGGCTCAAGGGAGATATGCAGAGTGGGCACTCTTGGCAAAGGTGTCCTATTGATTTCCAAAGGGCTTTGGCCCAGGCTCTGATGTAAAACTCCTGTTCTTGCTGAAATCTGCCACACCAAGCATGGGCCACAAGGGCTCTGTTAGCCCTCCTGGCTGAAGGCCTGGCCCAAAAGCAGGCTAGTCACCTTAGCATCTGTAGCCCCATGCTCTGAGCTTGAACTTTCAATCTTGCCTTCTGAGATGAAAAAAAGCAGAGGCCCTTAAGGAAAAGCAGGTGAAGAGGAAATTTCTCTGTAAGTCTAGAGTAGAGTGGACCTAAGATACCCACCTTGGCCAACTCACTGAATGGCCCTAGGCTCAGCAGCACGGGAGTGCTAAGAGAGAGAAGCATGAGTAGAAGAAACTGGAAAGGGCACCGGGCCCTTTAACCCTTTACCCTTCTTTCCTCACAGGGAGAAGTGTGGGAATGAGAGAAGGGAAGAATCAGTCAGCAAGACAGGTAGTGTGGAACAGGGAGTGGAGGCAAGTTTAGTGGAAGATGCTATCAGCTTTTTCCTGATGTCCAAAGTGTGTGACTAGCATTTTGTGCCCACCAAAGAAAGGCCATTACTGAGAGAAGCAATAGTATCACGGACCATGCCTCCTTTTTGTTGTTGTTGTTCCTTTCCAGCTTCTTAGGTGGGATAAAATGGCCCCATCGTGATGGAAGATTCTTTGTGTCCCACGGTGGCAGTGGACTGCGTGTGTCCTTCCCTGGCATGGCACCTGGTACTGATTGTTTGCACGATCTGATCTGTGAGGAAAGACTTTGCTGAACAGATTAGCAGTGTGGATGAGACTGCAGGAGGTACCATTTATCTGCAAACAAACTGTTTTCTAGCACTTTAGTAGCACCACTTACATACAATGTTAATGTGCTAATGTCAAGGAATGATTATTTAGTTAGTGAATTTACTTGAAAGATCTAAAACAGCCTTTACTGTTTTCTAGTTCAGACATCTTACTAACTCAGACTTGCCAGGTGCTTTGAACTGGAGAGGTGTGACAGGAATGTGCTCTTGAATTTTTGGTGTTGAGCATGCATGCAAGCAACGTTCCTTTCTTCAGAAGAAAAATAAATGATAGCATTCTGTTTGGGGTCTTGAAACTGCATGACTGAAAAGATAAAGGCAACAACCGTGATATGCTTTTTTAATGAGGGCAGCGATGTCAAGAGAAACCAGCCTTCTAGGAACAAAACAATACTCTGTCAGGTGCAGTGGACTTAAGACCTTTTTCTCTCTTGGAATAATGTCCTTAAAAATAACCAAATTTTCCATTCAATAGAAAAATGTTCATACCTCCCTCCCCATCAATATGAATTGTTGTCATCGAACATGGAACACTAGCGAGCTGTATTGATTTTGGAAATTAAAATGGGAATGTTCAAGAACGTTTTCAAAGAATTATATGGGATTTTAGCCTTCTGAATGGCTTTCTTTTTAGGGTCAGTGAGAGTATTCTTGCTAAAATGTAGCCCATTGCTTTAGAAATAGTTTCCTTAATGTCTTTCCTGTCGCCCCTGCTGGGTCTGTGTAGGAAATGTAAACCAACATACAATATGTGTGTTTATTTTCATGTCCTATTTTATGGGAAATTGGATGGGATATTCCACTGAGGCTTCAGCTATGAACTGTTGACAATATGGGGAGAGCAGGGCAGGCTATTGCTGAAAGAGTGTGCAAGGGAAAAAGGGGCTTCTGTAACCTTTGAGGGCTGCGGAAAGAACCAGGCCTGCCTGCAGGAGTTCCGGTACTCAGAGGTGAGGAGGAAGGCATTCAGTAATGAAACTGGCTGGTGAGTTGCTGAGCCATTAAACGACATCCTCGCCAGCCAGCCCTAGCTGCCAACATAGTAGGTCTGTTGCGCCACACCTCATCGTGTGGGATGTTATGTCTGATACTGTGTGGTCTTCCTGCCTCTGCTGCCTACAGGAAACTCAGAATACCAAACACCCAATCCAGAGCCCACAAGAGGTCATTAACCAGGCAGGGGGTAGAGTTACCCCAAGGACCCCTGCAGGACCAGAGAGGCTATAGATTGTCAAACCAGTCGTATCCTGGCCATGTGCAGGTGGTAGTTAAATGGAACCTTTTCCTGGGATCCTACTGGAAAAGCAATTTAAACAGTGTCTGGGCAGAGTGGGGCCTGAGCAGGGTGTGTGTGTCTGTGTGTTTCCTGTAGAAGGTTTGAGATCTCAGAGTTAAGCCCATCTGTAAGACAGCAGTAGGTGTCGGTGGGAATGCAAGTTCTTCCTGCAGAAGAAAGGAGTTAGTATGTTTGCATTTTAAGCTCATAAACAGCTGCTGCCTGGACCATCATCGCAAACACATTGGGGCTAGAGGCGCTAAGGGGCTGCTGTTTGCCAGTGCACTGTGACAATTTCCAAGTTGTAGACTGAAATACTGTATAAACTTCCGATTGATTAGGATTTGTCTTGTGTTTCTAAACAAGGAAATTGAAGAGTGTCAAATTAATTTTGTAGTTTTGGTCACTTTTTAATTCCAAGTTGGCCATCCCAGTCTAGATTTGTGTATGTACTGAGGAGTCCAGGAAATAGTCGAAGTACTAAACTTGGTAAATAAATGTGTTTATTTTACAAATGGATTCAAGATGAAACACCCAGTACTTCTCCAGGGCATTTCTGTCCCTGCCTGTTCATTTTAGCATCTTGACCAAATGAATTCCCTTCCCTTAGTATAATATTTAAATGGACTTCTGGCATTTGATGCATTGCCTGCTGCTCCAATTCCCCAAGAAAGTCATTTAAATAGATTTTGACTATCTTGCATCTACTATGAAAGCCAATCTATTAAAAATCCTGGTCACTTCTCTCTCTCTAATTTTAGACAAGCCATGTGGAATTATTGGCATTTGAGACAACTCATCTTATCAGAGCTGAAAGTTTTGGATTTAATTTTTAACAATCTTTTTATTTTTTTCCTTTTTTAGCTAGAAAAATGAACACAAAGTCAAATAAGAAAAGTTTGCCATGAGAAGTTAGCAAGCTATCAATAGATATTTTAGTACTAAATGAACCTTCTCACTTTAGCTTTTTGGGGCAAGATTCCCACCTCCCCCTCTCTCGATTCCCAACCTTCCCTCCACCCCACTCTTTCCATGCCCAATATGAGAAAAGGAAGGAATCTTGATAGGTGTCCTGCCTTCCAGGAATTTGCCATCCGGTTGAGGAGACAAGCTCTACTCATTCAGAGGGTAGACCATGTATATTGGATTATTTGCCATGCCCAGGGGAGGGGTGCAGAGCGGAGAGAGATGCTTATGCCCTGGTCAGGTGCCAGGATGTGATGAAAGCTGGCCTGAGGGATAGTGAGATGTGGGTATGCAGAGACCAAGGGAGGAGATGCTGACAGCACAAAGATGGTGAATATAAGGGGAACAATGGCCACAGGAGTAGGAAGTGGAAAGCAAAAGGTGAATTGGGAGACATGGATTTGGCCAGCCTGACTGCATCCCCAGAAAGAGAGGGGATCACGTAGGGGGGTGGTAGGAGATGTGGCTGGAAAAGGAGTGTGGGGCCAGGAGGGAGAAGCCTTGGGGTAGGGCTAAGGAGTTTGGATTTTGCAGTGTGGCCAGTAGGGCAAGGTTGTGCCAAGCAGTGGTGGAGACAAATGAAACCCAAGGTAGAGACTCCTGCCCTCAATGTTCCTGGGCTGTCAGGGGTGCATATGTTAAATCACAATGTGTGCCACCAGGATGAGAATGTCCTAGGGGTAGGAGGCCAAAGCACTTCTCTAAGAGGGGGAGATAGAGGATGCTGCAGCCTGGGGTTGGCCAGGAAGGTGTCTAGGAAGAACAGTATTTTACAAGGGGGAGGGATCAGTAGTAAGTAGTACTTAGACCCATCTCCTACCATAGAAAGATGATTATTAAAGCAGTACTAGATCCTACCTTGGCAGTCAAGATGTACGAATAAAAATACATTGGTCCCAATTTACTTCCTGTTCCCTTTCTTCCCGTTTAAAATAGTAATTGATGCTCCCCGCCCCCCCCCCCCCCCCCCCCGGCAAACAGATGTTCTCAATTTTTTAGCACGTTTGTGGGGTTGCAGAATGTGTGTGTGGGGGGGGGCAGCAGCTGGCAATAACATCTTTTATGTTTTTGGCTGTGGGTTGGAGTTAGAATGAGGATTGAGAAACGGGGAAGCAGCGGCTTGCGGCCCTGTGTCCTGACCCCTCACACTGCATCTCAGGTAGCGGTTGTCCTCATGAGCCAAACCTACAACCTGTTGGCAAGTCGGTGGCATCTTTATATTATGTAAGTTATACCTGCTTGTGGTAAAAAAAACAAGAAAGTTTCGTCTCCACCAATTTCTCTCTCCAGAGGAAACCCCTGTTAACAGTTTGGTGTTGATCCCTTCTTTTTTCTTTGCAGAGAATAATACTACTGACAACTAACTTTTATTGGGGGGGCTTTCTATTGTGTCGGCCCTATTCTGAGTGCTGTACACGTATGAACTCATTTAGTCCATGTATTAGTCCTATGAGGCAGGTGTTGTGTTTTCTCCATTTGACAGATGAGGAAACTGAGGCACTGAGAAGTTAAATAATTTCCTTGAGATCACATAGGTAGTATGAGATGAAGCCAGATTGATATCCAAGCAGTCTGAATCTGAAACTGTGCTCTTAATTATGACTTTATGCTGCCTCCATGAATGTGTTTAATATGTATGCACACACAATTATATATTTAGTTCTTAAAAAAATAAAATCATGTTCCACAATTTGCTTTTTTTTTTTTTTTGGTAAATAGTAAAAACATGGACATTTCACTGTGTCAGTGCATATCCGTCTACATTCTTTTTAAGATCTGTATAGAATTATACTGATGTACCATCATTTACTTAATGGTTCTCCCGTTTGTGGCCATTTGCACTCTTGCCAGATTTTTGTTATAATAAACGATATTGCAGGGAACATCCTAACAATAGCAGCAGCAACAGCTATCATTAATCCTGAAAAGCATGCTCACTGTGGGCAGGGCTTTATTCTAAGCTCTCTCCATGTATGAACTCATTTAAACATGCATCTTTGTGTAAGTGAGCAAGTAGTCCTATAGGTTAGATGCCTGGAAGTAAGACACTAGGTTAGAGGCCAAGTGCATTTAAATTTTTGATTGTAACTGCCTACTTTTCCTCCAGAAAAGTGGTATTTATTGACTGTTAGCTTTCAACTCAAGACCGTTAGGCATTGTTTGGAATGCACAGATGCATAAGAGAGAGGTCCCCCTGGAGGTCTCCAAGGATGAAGAGAAAAGCTAGCATAAGTCACCAGGTGATTAAAGCTGTCTCTACACAGGCAAGGCTGTGGCATAGCTGGAACATTAGAGGAGCACAGAGAAGGTCACACTGCAAGGGGTGAAAGGTTTGGGAGAGGCTTCAGAGAGGAGTGAGCTGTAGGAGGCCTGGAAGACGTGATGGGATGGGCAAATAGTCCTCCAATTTTTCTCTCCAGAACAAGAAGAGAAGGACAAGGCTGGAGGAGGGGCTGGCGTAGTTTAAGAATGAACCAGTGAGTCAGTGGGACTGTGGTTCTGGCTGAAGCAGAGGGTGTGTGTTGGGAAATAACAAGCCAACCTACTGCCAAGAGAAGAGTAGAGTAAGAGTAGAAATGGAAGTCCACCTGTCCTATGTCTAAAATTTTTAAAGTCACACACAAAGCTAATACATTGCTACAATATGTCCAATTCTTCTGCCTTGACAAACGAATCTTTACAACCACCTGAAATAGGCTTGAATTTAGAATTCCAGCTCCATGGAACATGGCACCGGAAGTTGGGGGATTATATTTCCAGATCAGCACCATTCAGCAAGGCAAAAAAAACCTTGTGATAATCCAGTATATTTGCTATAGTCCCTTGGGTTAGTTCTTCACCTCTGCCAGTATTGAAGCATGCTGGTGGTGAAGCTGTTTTTAAGAGCAGGATGTCATAGCCCAGAAAGGGCAAGTGTGTGCTCTGGTCCCACAGAGGTTGGAACTCCCAATCTCTGACTTGAAGCTGCAACGTGGGCATAGAAATATTCCTATTTGAACTTCCTCCTCACTCCACCCCCAGCCAACAAAGAAAGAAATGCAGGTGCTTGACTGTGACTTTCTGTTCTGCAATGGAAATGGGCTCCTGTGTTTTTGTTTCACAAACATGGTTAAGGTCTGATTTTCAAGACTGCAAGAGGGAAGCGAGGGTGATGGTAAGAAACCCAGAACTTGGATGCAAATGATGGAGCCATTTTTAATTTGTTCAGTGTAATCAGGTAGGGGAAATTCTATGTTTAAATATAGCCAACCACTTTGAACCACATATGGAAGTAGCTATGTAAGAAATGCTTGGTGACGCACTGCCAGAGTTGTAAAATTTGTACCTCTCAAAACAAGGACGTAGAAAAGTCAAGTTTCTCCTGGTGATGCTAACATATCTGCATCGCACTGTGCATGCAATTTCATGTCATAAATAATGGATTTACTGGCTTACCTACTACTCAGGGATATCACACATGTGGAATGTGGCTGAATGAATGTCACCATGAGACCCTTACCTTTCGTCAGGAGGTTTTCTCCACCTCAGGCTGGGACCAGGCAGGGTCAGGCTGGAGAGAGCCGATGCTGCCTGGCCTTGCAACATTGCCTAATGAGCACAAACACTGTTTTGGACTCAAGGATCTTGAGCTCCACAAGCCACAAATCATGAGGAAAGGGAAATCAAGCATTAAGGTCATCCCCAGATTATTATTGACCGGAACGGTCTGGAAATGGTTGGGTCTTTCTAAATGTCGACTGGGGCCTCTGTGAGGTCCAGCGACGTGGTGGTGTTTGCTTTTATTGCTGAAATTTCTCTATTTCAGGTTTTACTTGCTCTGATCCCTCTCAGAATGGGTGTAGAGACTGGCTCTCACCTGGCCTTTTCCTAGAGCTGCAGGAGGTCCTGAGGGAGAGTTTGGTGGCAGGTAACGCATGCAGACCAGGGGCATGGCTTTTACTCAAGTCCATGTGGGCCCTGGGATCAATCACACCTGTCCTAATTTGTCCACTGAGGCGGACTTGGGTGAAGAGAGACTTCAGGGGTAGCAGAGGAGAGAAAATGCAAGGACATCGTGTGTGTGTGTGTGTGTGTGTGTGTGTGTGTTGTGACAACTGGAAGGGACAAGTGGGATTCACAGGTCCTGGTGCCCCGAGTCTGGTCCCTGAGGTGATGTAGAGCCCATGAAAATGGGTCCCAAGGCTGACCCCAGGACCTTATCTTTTGGGGTCACCTTCTACTGCACGCTCCTGTCCCTGTGGAACCACCTGGCTGCTGGGTTGTGGCATATGGACTGGTTTCACTTTCCTTCAATGGGAAGAACTGGAATTGATTGACCAGCAATTTGCTAGTGTGTACGTTTTGCGTGTTGTGCTGGGCTAGGGCCTGTGGAGGACACTAAAGAAATAGAACATCAGCCTTCTCTTGGAAGACTACCAGACATTGGTTACATGATTGTGGATATGCACACATTCTAGGGAGTGACCCAGGGCACATCCTGGGTGCCTGGTTTAGAAGATAGAGACCTTAAGGGAGGGTTTGAAGTCAGGGAAGGTTTCTTGGAAGAGGCTGAGCTGCTTTTCAAAGAGAGGGGATTTTAGACAGGCAGAGAGAAGTGGGGCTAACTCAACAGATGGAGAAAATTCTGTAAGCCCTATGATCATGAGCCCTATAAGGAGCAGGGGTCCTAGTGATAGCTTTTTCAGTCTGAGTTCAGGCCCCAATTTTAGCCTTGAGGCAGGTCAGCTAAAGACAAAACTGTTACCTTGCTCTCCTCCCTGGCTGTCCTGTTCACAACTGTTATGATAAATTTTAACCAAATTATACCCCAGAGGCAGGCAGGCAGGCAGGCAGGCAGGCAGGCAGACAGGCAGGCAGGCATCCTTTGCCACTAGTATAGAGAACGGAATCAACCAACCGGGGTTCCTGCCAGAACAGGAAACCATGAGAAGTGTGTGCCTGGCCGCGTCCTCTGAGGCACTTTTCCCACCCTGTTGCTCGAGAGGACAGCCTTGGTATGGCACCTGCCTCACTGTGGATGTGTGGATGAGGCCTCCGGAAGGCAGGAGAGAGTCCTGGCTGGCTTATCTGACATTTGTTGGGTGATTTGTCATTGAAGGCTGTCTCCTTCAGGCAGCTGTGTGCCCCGGGTGAGTGACTTCCTCTCTCTGGACTCAGTTTCTGAATCTGTATACTGAGAGGGGGAGCCAGATGGCCTTGGATGTCCCTTCCAGGTCAGCCTGTTCCTGTCCCTAAAGGCAGATGGAGGCAGGTGGGGAGGGCAGTGGAGCAGAGAGGAATTGAGAGGAATTCCCCAGCAAAGGCTCTCAGGAACCACACAGTTCCCCATTCTGGTGCCACCTGCTCAGAGGGTGTGGGTGAAAAGGATACTGGCCTTGAAGGTCGTGTGGATGGGTGACCAGGCCTCCCCAGATGTGCCCTTAGGCTCTTTGGGGTTCAGATTTGGACTAATGTGGAGCCCTTAGTTAGGCCTGTCTTGCTTTACCAGGAAAAGTTCAGTTTTGTCTTGTGTAGAAAGTTGCCTGTGGTGCCAGGGAGGGAACTGTTGCCCTGAGAGGCTCACACTCAGTCTCATGACTGCAGCAAGGGCTGTGTCATCACGGCCAGGATCAGCAGGGCAGCAGACACAGGTCCAAGCAAGTTCTCCAGGTGCCTCCCATGGACTCTTGGGTCCAAACACGCCCTCATGTCCATAGCACATGATGTCTGAAGAGCTGAGGCTGGAAGACCCTGACCAAGGGCTGCACTGATGCTGGAAGGAAGGTTCTTTGAAGAATGAGGACTAGAGAGAGCACATGACTTGACCAGACGTGCATAGCTACTTGGGGACACAGCTGCAGCTAACTCCAGGTCTTCTGACTCTCTGTCTATCATGCTTTCTCTTCCACCAAATTGAAAGGTGGCAAAGGCTTGGTGTACCACAGATTGAAACTTGGACTGATCTCTGGGAATCAGATCATTCTCTAAAAATGTGTCAGAGGAAGTGAGAGTGCAGGGCCTCTCTTCACACATTGGAACTGTAGGTGGGGCACGTGTTCTCAGCTCCAGGCAGGGCAGAGAAAGTTGTGGAAGGGCAGCTGACCAAAAAGTACTTATTTAAGCATTTGTGTGTGCCCAGCCTTGAGCTAGGCGTAGTAGGGCATGAAGGAGCTTTGAGGTTCATACCTCACACAGCAATTACACTGCAGCTGGCAAGGCAAATTTAACCCCTAAACTAATTGCAAAAGCAACTGAATGCAAGCTCCTGTTTGTGTGATAAAATAGAAGAACATACATTTATATTTGCATAAAAGAAAATCTGAAAGGATACAAAAAGCTAGTAAAAGTGGTTAATTGAGCAGTCAGTCATGTGATAAGAACTAGGGGGTGAGAAGTTGTCATTTGTATATTTTCATTACAAAAATTTTTTGAACTCTGTGAATGTATCATCTTTGTAAAAAATTAAATATAAACAACAGTACTACCAATCAAGAACATGCTGAATTGGGTGACTAGTAGCAAAAGGAATTCAGAAAAAAGATTTGAGGGGATTTCTTAGAGACTTCTTAAGCTTCTGGAAGATTAAAACTGGAAGGGGCTCTAGGTGTCATTGTGCCTGACTTTCCACTCAATGCTATCAGGTCTTCTATAGTCACAAGACACAGAACTTCCAGTGTCCCTTCCTAAGCCCTGTACCATACATGGACAGTGCCGATCCAGGGATCACAATGCATAAAGAGGTCAGTCTCCGTCCTCAATGGCTTTACGTTCTTCAAGTGCACCTTTAACTGAGATGCCAAGGAGATTTTAAGAGTTTTAGGGTAAAAAACAAAGTGATAAGGGGCTTAGAAGGAGGGTAGAATTAGGGAAAGCAGTAGAGTTAAACAGAAAGTAAGAAAGAAGAAAGCAACAGTGTTTGAAATAACTCTCAAAGGATGGGTGACATGTTGACAATCAGAGCAGGAATGCCAGGTGGAGAGAATGCAATGTTTAGGAAATATTCAAGATTGACTGGAGATTGGGCCACCATGGTGGAATAGTGGCATGGAAATCTGGATAGGGATCATGTTGTTGACTATATGGAGTGCCAGTCTGAGGTATTTCTCTGTCTCTCCTTTTTTTAAGTTTATTTATTTATTTGAGAGAGACAAACAGCGTGAGTGGGGGAGGGGCAGAGAGAGGGCAAGTGAGAATCTTAAGCAGTCTCTGTGCTGCCAGCACAGAGCCTGACATGGAGCTTGAACTCACAAAACCATGAGATTGTGACCTGAGCTGAAACCAAGAGCTGGATGCTTAGCCAACTGAGCCACCCATGCACCCCTGAGGTATCTATTTAAACTTTAATAGAAAATTGGGAATTAATACAGATTTATGAACATGTGCTTGAGTTATTCTTCTTGAGATTTTCCAGTGAGTGAGCATTCTCTATTCCATCCAAGAACGCATGAGGAGAAGCTTCCTGGAAGCAGTAGGAATTGAGCTGGGCCTTCAAGGATCAGTAGAATTTAGAAAGCATTCTTGGTGGAAGAAAGCTGAGTCCAATATCAGTGGGCATCACTGAAGGACTTTGAGCAGGAGAGAGCATGACAATACTGTGCATTGGAAGGACAGCTCTGTTGTGTAATTTAGCATAGAAAGGAGAAAGGATTGCTTGAGGCACAATGGTAGGTAAGGAAGCTTTCTCTATAGTCCCAAGGCAAGACACTGAAGGTCTCTCTGACTTAGGTGGCAGTAATGGGAATGGAAAGAAGAAGACTGGAAAGACCCATTCCTTTCCCATCCCAAAGGTCCTCTTTTCTTGGATTTGCAAAAAGAAACTTTTGACCCATTTGCTAGTCCTGAGAGGAGAGACCATTCTTAGCTCAATGCTCAAGGCTCTCTACTTACCAGATGTTTTTCTGGATCTATCTACTCTCTCTTATCTCTCCACTGGCAGGAAGTGGCAGCCATACTTACCCCAGCCCTACTGTTCTTTGGCATATTACTGCAATTTGGATTTCATTTTATAGATGGTATAATAAACTTTTGCATCCTTGGACATCTGCTGCCAGGTTGGAGGAGAAGATGTTCAGTGGTGGTGAGAAGTCACCAATACTAGATTCAATTTTTTCATTTTACATGTAAGGAAACAGAGGCCCAGAGAGTTAAAGGAACATGCTTAAATCACAAAGAGAAGTGGGGAGTTAGGAGCAGAATTAGGTCTTTAGACTCCAAGTCCTGGACTTTTTAAAGTGTACCTTATAGTTTCTGTTGAAGAATGCTAATATTTACTGAGCACATATTATGTGTTATGCACTGTGTTAAAGCTTTGATATCATCATTTAATCCCCTTAATGGCCCTATGAGGTAGGGACTATCATTATCTCTTTCTCTTCAAATGGGAAACCGCAGGTCATAGAAACAAAATAATTTTATCAAGGTCACACAGCTAGGAAGTTGCAAAACCAGAATTTGAATTTAGGTCTGTATAACTCCAAGTATGTATTCAAGTATAAGACACCCCCCCCCCCCCCGCTTAAAATTATTTGTTAAGATAATTGACAGCCTCAATAGGAGTTCTGCTTTTAACATTTACTGTTTGAGAAGATATAGAGGACTCAGTAATGCCTTTAATTTAATCTGTATTTGAATAATCAGTGTCTGCATACATTTTGGAAAATATACATTTGGAAAATAATTGTACGTATTTATGCAAGACATGGTGGGTATGAGATTCAGAACCCATCAGTGAGTAGAAGAGGTAGTTTGTGAGGTGTGGGAAGATAGTAGCTTGGGAAATACAGTAAGGTGAGCAATCTCAGTGGAGTGAAATTTTAAAGCTTTTCACTCTGATGAGATTGCTCATCTTTCAGTTCTCTGATGTAACTTGACTCACCAACCTGCAGGTATGAATGAAGTCACACATTTGTTTGGCTCATTACTCCTACCTGTAACACTCATGACCTTGGGCTCCCCTGCACAATTTCCTACTTATACTTGTACTCCTGGGATGCTGTGAGAGGCAGTATGTAAACAAACTTGTACTTGCTGGTGGACCTTGGATATTTGTCGTGTGTCCTGCTGCTCTCCCCAGTGTTCTGCCAATATACTGCTCTATTGTGGGGAATTAGGGGGAGCGGTGGGCCAGGGCAATGCCTTAGTCTTCTTTGTTAGAAACAATGTGTTACAGAGTTTAGAGAGGCATCTCTATGTACTTTTTAATTGAGTATTGAGTATAATTTATATTCAAGAAAATACGCAGGGTACAGTGTTCAGGTCAATGAATATTAACCATTGTATATGCTTGTGTAATCAAAAAAGATATAAGATATCCCAGAAGTTTCTCTTGTACTCCTTCTAGTGTCAATTCCCTGATTCTCCAGAGGCAACCACTTTCTAATTTGTCATATTAGATCAGTTTTAACCTCATCTAAGTGGAATTATATAGATGTGTTTGGCTTCTTTCACTTAAAAGAATACTTTCAAGATTCACCCATATCATTGCATTATCAATAGTTCATTCTTTATACCGTTAAGTTATATCCCATTGTATAGATGTGCCACAATTTTTCTATCCTCCTATTGATGAATATTTGGGTTTCCTATTTTTTACTATTATGAATGAAGATGATATTAACACTCTTGTACAAGTCTTTTTGCGGAAGCATGTTTTCATTTCTCTTATATAAATACATAGTAGTGAAATTACTGGGTCATAGGGTAGATGTGTATTTAACTTTATAGGAAACAGCCAAACAGTTCTCCAAAGTGATCATACCATTTCACACTTATACTAAGTAATATGTGAATGTTTTACTTGCTTCACTTGTTTTACTTGTTTCATACTGTCTCCAACATTTGGCATTGTCAGTACTTTTTATTTTAATCATGCTAATAGGTGTGAAATTACAAGATGATGTTGAATACCTTTTGTGTTTAATTGACTGTATCTAATTTTGAGAGATGTCTTTTGGCTATTAAAAAAATAAGGCTGCTGGTTTTTAGATGTTTGATTTGTAGGTATTCTTTATATATGCTAGATACACATTATACATAACTATGTATATATGTAAATATATACATAGTTATGTGTATACATATTGTTATATATACATATTTTTCCCCAGTCTGTGGCTAGCCCATACATTTTCTTTTTTTAAAGTTTATTTATTTATTCTTAGAGAGAGAGAGAGAGAGAGAGAGAGTACAAGGGAGGGCAGAGAGAGAGGGAGAGAGAATTCCAAGAATGCTCTTCACTGTCAGCACAGAGCCTGACAACTTGGGGCTCGATCTCACCAACCATGAGATCATGACCTGAGCCGGAATCAAGAGTTGGACGCTTAATCGACTGAGCCACCCAGGTGCCCTTAACCTATACATTTTCTTAATGGTGTCTTCTGACATCCAGAATTATCTACATAACAAATTATCCTCCAGTTTCTTTACTTAATGACAATATTTATTTTGCTCACAAATCTATAATTTTGGTAGGACTCATTAGGAATAACTTGTCTTTGCTCCCTTTGATGTCAGCTGAGGTGACTTACCGGCTGGGGGCTGAAATCATCTGAAGGCTTGATAACTCATATATCTGGCCCTTGATAATATCAGCTTAGACTTTAGATGGAGCTGTTGACAAGAATGCATACCATGACCTCTCCATGTTGCTGGGTTCCAAAGGTAAGAGCATCTTAAGAAAGAGAGTATGTTTACTTTTTGGAAGATGGAAGCTATTTACTTTTTCCAACGTAACTTCAGAAGAAATATAGAATCATTTCTGCTTTATTCTAAAAGTTGGAGAAGTTACAAACTCACCCTGGTTAATTGACTCCACTTCTTGGTGGGGAAGTGGCAATGTTTTAGAAGACCATGTGGGACTGGAATATTGCTCTAGCCATTTTTGGAAAATACAATCTGCCTGAGTCTAATTCTAATATGTCAGTTTATCCTTTATTAGTTAGTGCTTTTTATAAGCACCCTAAGATTCTTTCCTACCTGAAGATTGCAAAGATATTTTTCTATGTTTTCTTCCGACACTATATGGTTCTGCCATTTACATTTAGGCCTGTGATCCATCTTTCTTGAATTAATTGTTGTGTAAGGAGTGAGGTAGATGTTGAGGATGACATTGTTTTTCATACAGATACCCAATTGATCCAGTACCATATGTTAGAAAGACTTAACTGTGACACAGGAAACCCTCAAAATCCTAGAGGAGAACACAATCAGCAACCTCTTTGACCTTGGCTGGAGCAACTTCTTACTAGACATGTCACTGGAGGCAAGGGAAACAAAAGCAAAAATGAACTATTGGGACTTCATCAAGATAAAAAGCTTCTGTACAGCAAAGGAAACAATCAACAAAACTAAAAGGCAGACTGCAGAATGGGAGAAGATATTTGCAAATGACATACCTGATAAATGGTTAGTGTCCAAAATCTATAAAGAACTTATCAAACCCAACACCCAAAAACCAAATAATCCAGTTAAGAAATGGGCAGAGACATGAATAGACATTTTTCTAATGAAGACATCCAGATGGCCAACAGGCACATGAAAAGATGCTCAACATCAGTCATCACCAGAGAAATACAAATCAATTCCGTGATGAGATATCACCTCACACCTGTCAGAATGGCTAAAATTAACAACACAGGAAATGACATATATTGGTGAGGATGTGAAGAAAGGGGGACCCTCTTACACTGTTGATGGGAATGCAAATTGATACAACCACTGTGGAAAATAGTATGGAGATTCCTCAAAAAGTTAAAAATAGAACTATCCTATGACCCAGCAATTGCACTACTAGGGATTTACCTAAAGGATGCAAAAATACTGATTCAAAGGGGCACATGCACTCTGATATTTATAGCAGCATTATAAACAATAGCCAAATTCTGGAAAGAACCCAGATGTCCATTTGCCCATGCATGGTTAAAGAAGATATGGTATACATATACAATGGATTATTACTCAGCCTTAACAAAGAATGAAATCTTGCTATTTGCAGTGGAGCTATTTGCTATTATGCTAAGTGAAATAAGTCAGTCAGAGAAAGACAAATACCACATGATTTCACTCATATGTGGAATGTAAGAAACAAAAAAGATGAACATAGGAGAAGGGAAAGAAAGAGGAAAAAAAAAAGTTAAGAGACTCTTAACTATAAAGAACAAACTGGGAGTTGATGGAGGAAAGTGGGTGGGAATGGACTAAATGGGTGATGGGCATTAAGGAGGGCACTTGTGTTGAGCACTGGGTGTTATATGTAAGTGATGAATCACTAAATTCTTCTGAAACCAATATTATACTATATGTTAGCTAACTAGAATTTAAATAAAACTTTGGAAAAAAAAGCCACTTTGCAAGAAAAGTTGAAGTCAATTAACCATATATAAATGGGATGATTTGTGGAATCTCTACATTGTTTTATTGATCTATTTGCTTATTCTTTCATCAATATCAAATCATAACTTTATGATGAGGCTTGAAATCATGTAATAAAAGTCCTCCATATTTGTTATTCTTTTTTATGCCTTTGGATATTATATTCCCATATAACTTTTAGATTTAGCTTGTAATTTTTTTTTCTTGAGAGAGACACAGGTGCAAATGATCAAGGGGCAGAGAGAGAGAGAGAGAGAGAGAGAGAGAGAGAGAGAGGGAGAGAAATGGGACTCACCCAAAGCAGGGCTCATTTTTACCTGAAGTGGGGCTTGTGCTCACCCAAAGCAGGGCTTGAGCTCACCTGATGTAGGACTCAAACTCACTAACTGTGAGACTGAGATCGTGACCTGAGTTAAAGTCAGATGCTTAATGACCGAGCCACCCAGGTGCCCTAGCTTGTGAATTTTTCAAAAAGGCCTACTGGAATTTTGGTTGACATGGCATTGAATCTATAGATCCATTTAGACAGAATGGCTTTTTAACAATATTTGTCTTCCAACTTATGAGCATAGTATATGTCTCCATTTCCTGACCTCTTTAATTTCTCTCTGTAAAACTTTTTTTGTGTTTTGTATATTTCCAATAGATTTATTTTTAGCTATTTACTGTTTTTAATGATGTTGTAAATAGGATTTAAAAATTATTTTCTAATTATTCATTGGTGCTCTATTAAAATTAAATTGCTTTTGGTATATTAACCTTGTATCTTGTAACTTTGCTAAATTCATTTATTAGTTCTACTCCTTCTTTTAAAGTGTCCATAGCATTTTCTACTGGGCAATCAAATTGTCTGCAAATAATAATGACTTTACTTCTTTTCTAATATTCATGTGTTGTATTTTTTTTCTTGCCTTATTGCACTGGCTAGGACTTCTAGTATATACTGAATAGAAGTGGTGAGAATGGATGTAACTATGATATCACCAGTAGGTTTCTTGTAGATTCTTTTTATCAAATTAAAGAAATTCCTTCTCCCTACCTATCTTCCTAGTTTGCTGAGAGGTTTTATGATTTTTGGTTATTTTTTTGTTTTTGTTTTTTTGTTTGTTTTTTTAAATGATGGGTATTGAATTGTGTTAATTGCTCTTTCTGTATCTAATGGGAATGAGATGATTATGTAATTTTTTTGCCTTAATTACATTGAACACTGTTCAAATGTTAAGCTAATCTTGCATTCCTGAATCAACCTCATGGACATGATCTACATCTATATAACTATCTATTCTATATGTGTGAGTTTATTTTGCTAATATGTGGTTAAGAATTTTTCATTTATGTTCATAAAGGATGTTTGTTTGCTTTTCTTATAATGTATTTGTCAGGTTTTGATATCAGTATTATATGAACCTTATGTACTGAATGGGGAAATATTCCCTGTGATTTCTGAAAGTGCCTGTGTAAGGTTGATATGAATTCTTCTTTAAATATTTACATAATTAATTGGTGAAGCCATCTGTGCCTGGTGGTTTCTTTGTTTGTAGGTATTTTATTAATAGTTTAATTTCTTTAATAGACATAGGGGCATTTCTATTTTCTTTTTCTCCTTATCTGAGTTCTATTAAGTTTTACTTTTCAAGGATTTTTTCCATTTTATAGAAGTTGTTGATATTTTGGCATCCATTTGTAACATCTCCTTATTATTCTTGTATATCTGCAGGATTTTCAGTGATGTCTCCTCTTTTGCTCCTTGGTAATTTGTGCTTTTCTTTTGATAAGTTTTGCTAAGGATTTATGTGTTTTATTAATTTTTTCAGATATTCAACTTTCAATTTTTTATTTCTTTGTCTAGTCTATTTATTTCTGCTACTAATTTTATTTTTTGCTTTCTGAAATCTACCTAATTGGTTTTAATTTGCTCTTTTATCTTGATTCTTTTTTTAATGTTTATGTATTTACTTTGAGAGAGAGACAAAGAGAGAGAGCTGGGGAGGGACAAAGAGAGGGGGAGAGAGAGAATCCTGAGCAGGCTCTGAGCTGTCAGTGCAGAGCCTGACCTGGGGATTGAACTCAGGAATTGTAAGATCATGACCTGAGCTAAAAATCAAGAGTTGGACACTTAACCAACTGAGCCACCAAGGCGCCCCTTTTTTTTCTTAAGGTCGAAATTTAGGTCTTTGATCATCTCTTTTCTAATATAGGGACTTAAAGCTCTACATTTCCCTCTAAACTCAGCTTTATCTGCATCTCACAAATTTTTTTATGTTATATATATTTTTTTAATTTATTACTCAGAGATATTTTCTAATTTCTCTTGCGATTTCTTCTTTGATTTACAGGTTATTTAGAAATGAGTATTTAAAATTTGAGACATTTCAAGATTTTCTGGCTATCTTCTTGTAATTCATGTCTAATTTAATTCAGTTGTGATCAGAGAGAATTATTTTGATATTTTGATATCATTTTGAGCCTTGATAATTTTTTCAGATTTGTTTTATGGACCAGCATGCAGTCTCTCTTGGTGAATGTTTTAGGTGCACTTGAAATTAATGAGTATTTGCAGGTTTGGGCAATAGGGTCAATTATATCAAGCTGCTTGACAGTGGTGTTCAATCCTTATATACTTACTAATTTTTTTTTTATTATATCAATTACTGAGAGAAGGGTGTTGAAATCTACAACTATGAATGTGGATTTCTCTTTAGTTTTGTCAAGGTCTGCTTTTTGAATTTCGAAACACTAGGATGGGTCTCTATGCATTTAGGATTGATCGTTAGATCTTTGTAATGAATTGACGTTTTTATAATTATGGAATTCTCTCTTTATCTCTGGTAATCTGTTTTGTCTTGAAGCCCACCTTGTCTGATTTTTATATAGCACACTAGCTTTCTTATACTTAGTGTTTATATAGAATATCTTTTTCAAGTCTTTTCCTTTTAATATATTTGTGAATTTATATTGAACATATGTTATTTTTAAATAACATGTAGGTCAGGCTTACCTTTTTTACTGAGTCTGACAATTTTTGCTCTACTCTTGGTGTGTTTAATCTGTTTACACTTAATATACTTAAATGTATGATGGATTTAAATCTACCTCTTGGCACTTTTCCAATTTGTTCTTTGTTCTTTTCTTCCTTTTCCCCTGTATACTTTTGGATGAATCAACAATTTTTTGGTATTCTATTTTGTCTTCTCTACTGACTTTTTAGTTACACTTTTCTTTTTGTTATTTTTATAGCACTTGCTCTTTAGAAATTAAACTACATGTCTTTAAATGGTCACAGTCTATCTCCAAACATGTTCATAGTTTTTTTTATGAACAATGTAAACAAGTCTTATAGCAAGATTTCATGGACCTGCTTCTTGCCCTTTATCATCTTGTTGTTATATGTTTTCCTTCTATTTATGCCATAAGCCTCATGATGTATTATCATTATTTTTGTTTTAAAAAATCAACAATTTTTATGGAAGTTTTTATATATAATATACATTACAATTTGTATATATATAATATATATGTATATATACAGAATAAAAATATATTTTATATACACACATAATTTTGGGGGGCATTTCTGTGGTCCTGGTTTGCTGCAGACAAATTCTCTCTGTTTTTGTCTATCCGAAAATGTCTGTATATTGCTTTTATTATTACAGAATATGGAGCATTAAGTTGATAGGTTCCCTCCTTGCAGCACTATAAAAAGTTGTTTCAGTTTTCTAGCATTCTTATTGTTGTTTCCTGTACATTATAAATCTTTTTTCCTCTGGCTACTTTTGTGAATTTTCTTTTTATCTTTGAGTCACAGTTTAACTATGACATTTTAAGGTATGGTTTTCTTTGAATTTGTCCTGCTTGGGTTCACTGAGCTTCTTGGATGTACATGTTAGTTTTGGAAAGTAGAAAAAAAAATTTTTTTTACACTTATTTATTTTTGAGAGAAAGACTGAGACAAAGAGTGAGCATGGGAGGGGCAGAAAGAGAAGGAGACACAGAATCCGAAGCAGGCTCCAGGCTCGAGCAAGTGTTCAGCACAGAGCCCGACGTAGGGCTCAAACCCATGAACCATGAGATTGTAACCTGAGCAGAAGTCGGATGCTCAACCAACTGAGCCACCTAGGCACCCCTTGACTTTATTTCTTGAAAGGAAGGAAGGAAGGAAGGAAGGAAGGAAGGAAGGAAGGAAGGAAAACATATTTTCCCTGTTATCTTTCTCTTTTTCTTCTGGAACTTCAATTACATGTTTTCTAGACCCTTTGATATTATCCGTTGTTTCTTAATTCTTTTTTCCCCTTATTTTACTGGTTTTTTTTTTTTTGGGGGTAATTTCTATTTTGTCTTTAAGGTCATTGATTTCTTCTTCTGCTATATCTAATTTGATGTTAAATTTATTAAGTAAATTTTTATTATATATTTTTTTCATTTCTATTTTTTCCATTTGGTATTCTTTAACTGTCACCTTCTGTCTTCTGAAGTTACTAATCTGTTTATGCATATATTTTCTCCACTAGATTCTTTAAAATATTTGTCACTGTTGTTTTAAAGTCCCTACCTGGGTCATTTCTGGGTCTTTTTCAATTGACTGTTTCCTCTTTTGACCATGGGTAAGATTTTCTTGTGTTTTTGTACCTTTCATGTATCTTGACGTGTGGAGACATTTTGGGTGGAGTAACAGTAGAGCAAATAATATTCACCTCTAGAAAAGGGGATCATCTTTTTTATCTGAGGGCATGTGTGAGGGAATTGAGTCAATTTCATATGTAGTTCAATGAGTCTGGGCTTGATTGCAACTTAAGTTAGATTGATTGTGCCACTGGCTTAAAACAATTTAAGAAAAAAAATCAAGTCTTGCTTTAGCAAGATTTAGGATCTGAATACTGGTGAGATTCCAGAAAATTCTTTATGCTCTATAATCCGGCTACCAGCTTCTACCTCTTCCACTGGAGAGTATTCTTTGCTCTCCAATTTTGCCTCCAGCTTTCTGCGTCTTGAGAGTTCTCTGTATCCCCTGATGTGCTGTCCACATGTTTTGGAAGATGGCTGCAGTGCACTTGATGGAAGCCCAGAGCGCCTCAGAGTGATTTCTCTCAGATCTCTTGCCCCACCCATAGCTTCAGCCTTGCACTTGGGGAAGGCTGTGGGCACCTCAGGGGGATCTGTATCTGTGTCTGCTCTCTTGCCCTCCCAGCTCTCATCATACTACATCTGGGCCTAGATGAGAACAAGGGGAGCATATTGGTAGGTAGATGCAGATTCACAGTTTGGCTGGGGTTCCTCAAGGTTCTAATCTGTCATGCCAACCAACTCAGTACTATGTTTGACAACTTTGGTTGGTTTCTCTTTATTCCCATCCATGGCAGATTCCTCTTTCTCTACTCCTTCACCAGTGATGAAAGCATCATAGCTGTCTTCTTGCTAGGAAGGAATCATCACTTTTTGAAATTTAGTTCATTTTCATTTCTTGGCATCTTAGCTCTCTGATTGCTTTTGTATTTTGTAGCTTATCTGGATTTTTTTCACTGTTAGGGTGGAAGCAACAGTCTCGTGATTCTCTGCATTCTAATTGGAAGGGTGCTTGGTTCTTTTTATTTTTATTTACTTCCTGTGTCCAGGACTTAAACACCTATGCATTGTAGCTGGGATAGGGATTGGTTTGATTGACTTGAACTCAAAATCTTTACTCCCTTTCTTTGTGGAAGGCTTTCTCTTGGGTGAAACTCATAATTTCTGACTCCATCTCTCAGGAGGAGTTGTCCTTCCAAGAGGTTCTCAGACCCTATTAAATGGGTGTCTGTTGGGCCCACCCTATCAGTGTCACAGAGATACCTACATCTCACTCTTCAAGGTGTGGCAAACTCCCCCATCCCTCAGGTACACAGTGTATCATATTAAAGTAAGAATAACTAAGAGGGGTGACACTTTAAGAACATTTTCAGGTTGGTGACATCAAGGCCTATGGGAATGGGAGAGACCTTAGGGGTGGGGTGGGCTTAGGAAACTCCTACCTACTAACACTTACTTGATATCTACTTTAAGTCACCCTCTTTCACAGTGGTGGCCCTTGACATAGATATTCTCACTTTACAAATAAGGAAGCTGAGACTCAGAGAGATTATACAACTTGCCTAAGTGGCAAACTGGGGATTTGAACTCACAGCTGACCCACTCCAAAATTAAGGTGTTTTTGTTCTTTGTGAGTTTTTTTGGTGTTGTTATTTTGTTTTGTTTTCTTCACCAACATGGAGGAAAGCACAGCAGAAGATGGGAATGGGCAGACCACTGCATCCCAGTCTGGGGTTGGATATTGCAGATATTGGCCATGGGGTTGGAACCAGCATGAGGGCTTTAGTTTCTGAGACTAGAGCTCTTCCTATTAGGACCCTACCATAATCAAACCATGCATTCACTGGGTGACTTTGAGCAGTTTAATTTTTTTTTTTGAATATCAATATTTTTTTCTGAAAACCTGAGCTTCCCCAAATCCTTTGAAAACACTTCTAAAGGATATTGGAAGCAGATCCTCCATGGGTTCTCTTTTCAGCAGGCCTCTCTCCCATTGACTGGACTTGCAGAAAGTAAAGGAGAGAAAATAGCAGCCCCCACACCCACCCCAACCTCTGCTCATCCCAATCCACACAAGCCTTCTCTCCATGCCAGAGGCCACCTCGCACTCGGCCTCTTCTCCCTGGCACTGCAGCTAACGCAGGAAAAGCCAAAGTGTAATTAGTTAATAGCAGAGCTCCTCTGTTAATGGAAAGGGCATTTCAAACTTACTTATGCAAACCGATACTGTAGGGTTTGTCAGAAACTATCAATAGGATGCAACAGAGAGGATTCACAGGTCACTTGTCAAGTGGGGACAAAGCTTTTCTAGCCTATGCTTTGAGAACCAGAATAGTTCTCTGGACCACCTGCTACCTTGGAAGTAAGACTGTCAGGAGAATAGGCTGGGGATCCCTCTTCTGAGCATCTTCCCCCTACTAATAGCCATGTGTATTAGGATGTGTCAGGATTGTGCTACGTACCCAACCAGTATTATCTCAGCTTTCCTTCTCTATAACCTGATGAAGTAGATGTTATTATTGTCCTCATTTTATAGTTGAAGAAATTGAGATTTAGGTATGTTACTTGAGTAAGGTAAAGCAAGTAGTCAGTGGTGGGCCTAGTACTTGAACCCAAGGCTACCTGAATTCCTGGTCTAGGTAGTTCACCACTTACTGTGGTACCTCCTCACTGAGCAGTTGAGTCCTTCTAAAACCTGAGTTACTAATAGAATATGACATTTGGATCTTCTTGGGGCTGGTAATTGATCACCATACCTATTTTTCCTCTTCGTGGTCTCATAGCCACACTACCTCCCTCCTCCTCCTTCCTACACATGATCCTCATGCTCTTTTCCCCTTCAGGTGGGCTGAAGCGGTAGTGATTCCTAGGGCAACCTTGTGAGCCATGTGTCAAAGAGGGTGGATCTACAAGTTAGAAAGATTCGGGGTCCTTTATTCACCATTTGGAGGAGAACATTCCTACCAACAACAACTGTATAAGATTCTTTTATTGTGTTAAGCCACATAGATATGAAGGTTTATCAGTTGCAGCAACCAGTGTTACCTTAAGCAATAAAAGTGTTGGAAGGCCACTGAGGACCTGAGGGAGTCAACCTTAATACTCTATGATTAACCTGCCTATGGGGGTGGGGTTGAGCAAGCTTGGTCTTTGTTGTACAGATTCAGGTTTGGGTGCAGCCTTCACCACAGATTAGCTGGGAGAGCTTGACCAATTCATTAAATTTTTCTGAACATTATTAGTTTTTAAGAATGAGAATGATATTTACATAATTATAAATTTAATTCAACAAGTTATATTATAAATTTAGTCAACAAATTTTATTGAGCACTTACTACATGCCAGTGGTTTCTCTAAGCGTTGAGAACAAAGAATCCCTGCCCTTATTAGAAGTTACACTCTGGTGGAGAGACGGCTGGACAGTCAATAAATAAATAAATAAATAAATAAATAAATAAATAAATAAGTCATTTGGTGATCAGTGATCTGAAGAACTAATAAAGCAATAAGGGGAGATAAGAATACCAGGAGTAGGAATACCAGCAGGTGGTCTTGGAAAGTGTCTCTAATTAAGGATGCTTGAGCCAAGACCTGAAGGTCATAAGAGAGTCAGACATGCAGGTATCTGGGTAGAGTGCTTCAGGTAGAGGGACTGGCAAATTAAAAGGCCCGAGGCTGAATGGTGCTTGGAATGTTGGAGGAGCAGCAGGGTGGCTGGTGCAGCTGAAGTGCTGAAGGCAAAGGGTATGTGTGACAATGTGGGGGAAAAGCATCTAGCACAATACCTTTCAATAAATGTTAGAGTTCTTCCTTCCTGTGTGATGGCTTTGTAGTCACCCTCAGAAGTCCTCATTGCCAAAAACAAGCAAACAAACAAAAAGTAAAGCATATCAAATTTGTGCATATCAAACACAAATTTCCTTTATTGAGGGGCTGATGGTTGGAATTTTACCAGGGAGTATTGTTATTTTAGTCCAAGGCTTTGATTCTGGCAAAGGATAAGATTCTAAGCCATTTTTCATTATTATACTTTAAAAGTGTTGATTGCAAGTTTGCGCTCTGAGAGAAGCAGTTGAGACAAGAGGTAACTGGGAGTATGGAAAGGAGTGAGGTAAAGGTTGAGCTACAGCTGGTGAATGGATGGAGCAGGGAGATCATGACCTGGCCTGAGGTCACAGTTTGAAGCTCTTCTGTGTTGTAGCTTTATGTGGGTGTCAAAGGAACTTACATCTGAAAACATCACTGATTCAAAGAAAGGATTGCTCTTAACTTAGAAGGTTGCCTTGCACTGAAAGAATGAGTTCCCTATGTTCCCAGGAAGGCATGACCCTTGTCCTCTACCCGGTCACTAAAGACTAGCAGAGGAAAGAGTCTCCACAGAGCATGGACAGGTGTCAAAGGTCTGTGTGCCCCGAGGCTCCCGTGCCCTTTTCTCCTAAAATGTCCATGGTCAGCACTTGTAGTTTCAGACAACAGAAATCACTTTGACTGTTTCAAGAAGAAAATGGATTTATTATGTGATATTTGGTTCCCAACAGGATCGTTGTCAATTGGGAGAGAAGCAGGTTCAAGGTTAAGCTTCCAGGAAGAATGCCTCAACCATAGTACAGAATTGGTCTGAAGGTGAAACCACCATTACAGCTGATGAGAATTCAGTGCCAGGAACTGGCCGTCTCTACTGCATGCATTGCTGCCTGCCTCCAGCATTAGGGCCACTTTTTGTCTGGAGCTGGACCTGGTCTCCCAAGTCCTGATGCCTCTGGGTTCTTGGCAGAGCTGGGCTCCTCACATTGCGCACTTGTTCATCTCCAGAACAAAGTCTTGTGTGGATGTGTGTAATGACAGAGCTAGGTCACAGTCCTGCATCTTAGTTGCAAAAGATGCTTGGAGTTTTTGTGACTATATTAAGGATGCAGGGCTGATATCATGGGAATGTCCCCAAATATAGGAAGGATTGGTAAAGATAGGGCCAGTGTTTCTTGCAGAGATTATCTACCAAAGGCCCTTATGAAAATTCAAAGTTTGTATTTAGAACAAAAGGCTTGTATGACCTTATGGGGCCCTAGAAAGAACGATGTCTAGGAAGGTTGCTTTGGCATGGAGTAATAACCCAGTATGGCAACCTTGACTAAAGCATGGCAGAGAGGCATGCTGGGGGTGGGGTCTTCATGAGCATGGAAGCAATCTACCGGGCAACTGGAACGAGCCCAATGCAAGCTTATGTGGGCTTAGTCTTTGTTTTTTTAAAATAAATATTTATTTATTTTTGGGAGAGTGCCAGTGGGGTCGGGGCACAGAGAAGGGAGACATAGGATCTGAAGCGGGCTCTGTGCTGACAGACTGACAGCATCAAGCCCGATGTGGGGCTTGAAATCACGAACCTTGAGATCGTGACCTGAGCCAAAGTCAGACACTCAACCAATTGAGCCACCCAGGTGCCCCCTGGGATTAGTTTTATGATAGTATCCTGCCCTACAAAGAGAGCAAGACCTTCAGGGGAAATGGCAGGGAAGGCAAAAAACCCATCTGACTTTGGTTTGTGTGCGGATTTAATTACTGAGGTATCCTGACGCCTGCATAAACTCACAGCTCAGAAGAGTGAAGAATTCTTTCAGAGAAAGCTTTGGTAAACAGAAGCCTGTAAGGGCTTAGAAGTGCTTAGAAGTGCTTAGAAGAACCTGGGGATGTTTTCCATTTATTCCAAGCTGGACTCCAAACAGATGTATATGTCTTTCCCTGCCCACTGAGAAGGCCTCTTCCTGTCCTGGGTCAGTAAACTGCAGGTTTGAAAGAGATGACATCCATTTCCATTTTCTGATCCGACCTGATAACCATTTAGAATTTTTGAATAAATTTTGGATTGGAACCCCCGTCTTAAAGTGCAATGCACGAGTTAGAACTTCAAGATGAGTCAGTAGTGAATGCCCCACAAAACGCAGACATAGATGACTTTGGTGTCCTCCAAAGCACTTTCCCACAAAAGGCAAGATTCTCTTGGTAGGGTAGGGCATGATCAGAATGAACTTTATCTGCTGTTTCCAAACTTCTTGCCTTGCCTGGGCCCTGTGCTCTCTCACTCCCTTGTTTGTACCGCTGTGCCTTGTCTTCTGTGGCTTTGCCTATCTGGCTTGCCATCTTTCAAGGCAGGCCAAAGGCCTCCTTCTCCATGAAGCTTCTAGTCTGACTATTTTGTGAGTGGGATACAGAAAAGAGGTGCTTTGGAAGTTCTGGAGGCCCATTTGGTTCTGCCTGTTGGACCGCAGAAGCCCTGAAAAGCCCAATTCCTCAAGATAGCACATTGACTAGTTTGGTCCTTGCCTTGGTTTTAATTTCCCTGCTAAGTTTCTGTTCTCGAGCAACATATGCCCCCCTTTCTCTACTTCAGTAACCTCAGTGGTAGCTCTCACCATGTTAAACAACGGTCTGATTTGGCATGGAAGAAAGCAGTCAGTTGTTTCCCGTAAATCTTAATGTTTTAGGCCCTGGGAACATTTTAAGTAACTATTTAATGAGAAGACTTCTGGTGAAGCACAGGTAAGATCTTAAGGGCTCTAATTGCTCCCCAGAGAAAGCTGTCAGGGTTAAGTAACCTCATTCAGGTTGTGTACGTGGAGCAGGATGAGCAAAACAAGGCAGAAGTGAGGAGCAGGGGCTGCAGGGGAGACGTCCCCAAACCTGGTGCATGAAACCTCTTGGACCTGGAAGCTTCCTAGACTGTACGTTGAGCTGTCAACAATTAATACCTGCTGGCCGACTGCTATGCCCCCAAATGGTCAAACAAATGACTGACTTTTTCCTGGGCCTCCTTGCCTTCTAATTTGGAACCCAAATTACAGTTCTTTCCTCTGTTCTTTCATTTAAATACAAAACAAAGCCAGACAAAACCAAACCCCAAACTCTGTTTTCCCTTCTAATCCCCACTTGAAGTTTTTATTTGTGCATCATTCATTTGTTTATTCACGACACAAGTGTTTATAAAACATCTTCCTGGTTTCAGGCACCACTCGAGGTGCTGGGGATGCACTCAATTATTCACCATAGATTTAAGGGCAATGAAACGAAGTTAGGCACAAGAGGCAAGAGAACAGATAGGGACACCACATCTGCTGGCGGGGGGTGACTCCTAACATAGAATCCCAGAGTGCTGGTGTTTGGGGTGAGCCAGTACCCCCGCCCCCAAGGGAAGGATGTGCATGATATGAAGGGGGATTCTGTCATGTAATAATGTTTACTGTGTGTCTAAGGCATGTGCAAAGTGAGGCACTTACAAAACGGGGCTCGAATTGACTTCTGATTTAATGGAACCAAAAAGCTCTTTGTGTGGGCCTTCCCCTCTCCAGCCAAACAGAGGTGGTCTGTTCACTTAGGCAAAAACCCCTGCAGCCCCCTCATGCAGAAATGCTGCCTGGCTCCAAATAGCCATGCTGTCTGGGACCATTACACGGGCTTAAGTAGGTTTTTACCTTTGGAATTAAGTAAGAACCATGGAGGCAAGAAAAGGGCATACTGTAGCACAGACAATTCAGTCCTCTCCTGACATGAGCGAGCCCTAAATTGGGAAGTATTTGGCTGATGGCGAGGGCAGGAAAACGTTACGGATTTGATGTAATCCCAGACCTCAGGCTTGAAACTGAGCTTGACCCTTCCCGTTGAGCACTTTTATGCAATACCACTGGACATGTAGTAACAAGAAAGGAAACAGAGGAAGGATATCGGTTCAGCCATATGTCAACTCTGGGAAAGAAGATGACAGGGAGAGCAAGGCATTGAGATGTGCATTGAGTCAGGAGTTGAAAGAACAAAAGAAAATTCTGTGAAGTTAGAGCTAGTGTGTCCTTGAGGAGACAAATGAGCTGATGTGAGTGCACTGATATTCCATTATAGGATATGAGAGGTGTGTGTATAGTGGGACGATGGGGGCTGGGCATGTCATCTGGCTGCTTAGAAGTCCGACCTAACCATATGGCCTGAAATTCAATTTATAACGATTGCAAATTGCACTCATTTGTCCTCATAAGCCTAAGTGTTGGGAAAGAGGAAGAGCTATCACTATACCAGTGTTTCAGATGGAGAAACTGAGGCACCAGGGGTTTATGGGACTTCTTCAAGGTTGCACAACTGGTGGCTGAATTTTGCATAACATGCAATGTTTGCATCCTGTCCTCCCACAATGGTGCTGCCCTGAATTTATCAAGGACGTTGGCATTTATTCTCTTACTGGACCAGCCCAACAACACTGTAGGAAGTGAAATAGGTGAGAAAACTGAGGACTAGAGATAAATCAAGAATGGACTGGAACTTCTATTTCTTGATACCATAAAGCATTTGCTATGTGCTTTATGTGTGCTGTCTCAGAAATGCAATCTTTAATTTTTTTGATTACATTTATTTATCTTTGAGAGACAGAGAGAGGCAGAGCACAAGTGGGGGGAGGGGCAGAGAGTGAGAGGGAGACACAGAATCCGAAGCAGGCTCCAGGCTCTGAGCTGTCAGCACAGAGCCCAATGTGGGGCTTTAACTCACAAACCGTGAGATCATGACCTGAGCCGAAGTTGGACGCTTAACTGACTGAGCTATCCAGGCACCCCAGAAAATACAATCTTTTAAAGGTAGATCCCAGTTATCTCTGTTTTAAAGATGGGGAGGCTGGGGATGCCTGCCTCAATTGGTTAAGCTTCTGACTCTGGATTTTAGTTTAGGTCATGATCTCATGGTTGGTGAGATGGAGCCCTGTGTCAGTGCAGAGCCTCCTAGAGATTCTCTCTCTCTGCTCGTACCCCCCGCATCTCTCTCATAAATAAATAAATAAATAAATAAATAAATAAATAAATAAATAAATAAAGTAAAAAAAAAAAAAAAGATGGGGAGGCTGAATTATGGAAGAATAAGAAACATGTCCAAGGCCACCCAACCAATAAATGGTAAACTTGAGATTCAGACCCAGGTGTCTAACCCCAAAGCCTGGGCTATTCCATCTCACCACCCACCAATCTGCCTGTAGATGTCCTACAGCCAGTCAGGGCAGAGTCAACTTTAGAACTCTATTTCCCCCATTCCTAATGTTGCCATCAAGCTGCTAGCACAATAACAAGTTAGTAGTGAATAGCAGGAGTGTGGAGTCAGAGAGGCCTGAGCTTCCCTATATACTAGAGGAGGGTCTAGAGTAATTACTGTCTCTCAGATGCAGTTGCCCTACTGTAAAATAAAGACGAACCCCCCTCCCCTTGAGGGTTTGTTGTGGGGGGTCAATGAGAGTAAACTGCTTAAAGCAGCATCCAAGCTGTGGTGAGCGCTTAGCAAGTGGTGGTAGGAGTAGGATGGGGCAGCCGGGCGCCTGTGTCCCACCTTGGTCTGTCCATGTTCCCCTATCCTGGCCCCTCATTTCCATAGGCAGGCACACATTTTCGAAATCTTCCTGTGCCCTCTCTCTCTCTTCTCTCTTTTCTTTTCTCCTGATCTTGCTGTGAGTGCGGAGTAACCTCTTGTTTTCATTCATATATGCCATAGCCAGGTGTGTAAGGGTGCAGGACAGAGCAGTAGCTCACTTTCTCCCTCCTCCTCCTCTCACTAGCAAGCCTGGAAGTGTGTAGGGCTGCTCAGCTGGCTGGAAACTCAGGCAGGAGCTGATACTGCAGTCTTGAGGCAGCATTTCTTCTTCCTCAGGGAAACCTCAGTTTCGCTTGTATAGGCCCTTCAATGGACTGGATGAGACTTACTCACATTATTGGGGATAATATCCTCTATTTAAAGTCAACTGATCATAGATATTTGCCACATCTGTGTAATACCCCACAACACTTAGATTAGTGCTTGGTTGAATAATTGGATACTATTGCTTAGCCATGTGGATACATAAAACTAACCAGCACAGCTTCCATGGCTGCCCTTGGATGAAGGTTCTCAATTGGCCTCTTCTTCCTTCATCTCATGTGCTGGCTCCTTTTCCCTTTGTCTACTCCTTAAATATTGGTGGTCTTCAAGCTTCCATTTTTGTACTTTGCTGATTCTAGGTGCTCCGCTGGGACAGTGTAGCACCCTTATCCCCTTATAGCAGCTGAACCTGTCCCTGCACACCATCTCTTGCCTTGTTTGTATTTCTAGAAGCCTATTTCTGACTGGCCACTGAACATCTCCGCTGGGTACTCCTGGAGTACCACCAGATTCCCTGATTCCCTGCTCCAACCTGTGTGCCCTCCTGAATTCTGCCTTCCCCACTCATGTGGTCCATCCACCCAGAAATCTGGTTGCCATTCTTGACTCTTCCATCTCATCGCTCTTCACATTCCGTTGGTGACAACCCCTGCTGACTTTTACCTACCAAATATTTCATTCACCTAGTCAAGAAAATGTTTATTGATTATCCACACACAGCACCAAGCCAGTCTCTAGAGCAGGGTTCCTTCATCTTGGCATTTTGGATCATATGATTCTTTGTTGTGGAGAATGGTCTGTGCATTGTATGATATTTAAGTAGTGTGCCTGTTCACTAGGGTCACTGTAACTGAACACCAGAGACTGGTGCTTACACAGCAGATATTTATTTTCTCACAGTTCTGGAGGCTAGAAGTCCAGAATCAAGGTGCCAGCAGACTTGGTTTCTCTTGAGGCCTCTCTTTTTGGCTTGCAGATAGCCGCCTTCTTCCTGTGTCCTCACATGGCCTTTGCTCTGTGCACACACATCCCTGTGTCTTTCTTTATACAGGGGCATCGCCATATTGGATTCAGGGCCTACCGTAAAAGCTGCCTTCTAACTTAATCACCTCTTTGATGACTTTATCTTCAATTACCATTACTTCTGAGGTACTAGGCATTGGGACTTCAACGTATGAATTTTGAAGTGACAAAATTCAGCCTATAAAACCTGGCCTCCACCCACTAGACAGCAATAGCATCCCTCACTCCAAGTTGAGAGAACAACCAAAAATCTCTTCAGATATGGCCAAATGTCCCCAGGGTGCAAAATTGCCCTGGTCAGGTACCGCTTCTCTATATACCAATAGTTTTTAATACTGACTGCACATTAGAATCACTTGGAGAGATTAAAACAAACAAACAAACAAACAAACAAACAGACAAACAACACACCTACAGGGATTCTGACTGAATTTTTTTGACTGGGGCCTAGGTAGGGGTATTTTGTAAAAGTGTTCCAGACTATTCTAATTTGCAGCAAGGGATGAAAACATTTTAGCAGTGTGAGAGTGAACAAGATAGACATTAACAACAAATTTCAGGGATGCCTGGGTGGCTCAGTTGGTTAAGTGTCCCACTTTGGCTCAGGTCATGATCTCGTGGTCTGTGAATTCAAGCCCCACGTCAGGCTCTGTGCTGACCTCTCAGAGCTTGGCACCTGCTTCAGATTCTGTGCCTCCCTCTCTCTCTCTCTGCCCCTCCTCAACTCACACTTTGTGTCTCTCTCTCTCTCTCTCAAAAATAAACATTAAAAAAAAATAAAAAATAAAAAACCCAACAAATTTCATAATTGAAAATTTCAAACACAGTTATGATTATGTTATACATACTGTTTTGTAACATTTTCTTTAGCAGTGTATCTTAGGCATTTTCTTGTATCATTAGGTTATCTACAGGTAAAATTTTAATAAGTTTACATGTGGATATGCTGTAAGTCATTTTAGCAGGGCCCTATTCTATATTTTAGAGGGTTCAAACTCTTCTCCATTGAAGTCATGTTCTAAAGAATATTCTTGCTACATATCTTTGTAAGCAGCTTTGATCACTTACTTAGGGTAAAATCCAAGAGGTGGAAATCCTGGGTCAAAGGGATGACTATTTTTGTGTTTTTTGACATGTGTAACTAAATTGTTCCTCAGAAGTGTTGTATTAATTTATAGTTCTGCCAACAGAATTTAAAAAAAACCCAAAAACCATTATCCTATATCCTCACCAGCCTCGGATATTTCAGTTTTTGAAATTAAAGGAAATGTGGTGACTTGTTTTAATTTGAATTTCTTTGGTTATTATTGAAACTAAACATTTCAAACACTTATGTGTTATTTGTGTTTTTCCTTTTCCAAACTGCTTATCCATGTCCTTTGCTCATTTTTAATGATATTTTTATTTTCATTATAGACTTGCAAGAGCTGACTGTAAGAATACTAATTCTTTATCTGTTATGTGTTGCAAATCTTTTTATCTAGTTAGTATTTGCCTTCACTGTTTCTCATTTTTATTTCTGGAAGTAACTTTCATGCAGCTAAATCTATTACTATTTCCTCACTCCTTCCTTCCTCCCTTGCTAATTTTATATTCATAGAAAAGTTTTCCATACCTATCATCAGATCAATATTCATCTACATTTTTGCTCTTTTATCATTTTTTGAACATTTGATTTTTGAAATCCATTTGGAATTTTGGCATGCTGTGTGACTGAATTTTACATTTTATTTCAAATAGTTACCCAGTTTTCTAAAACCACTTCTTAAAATTTTTACCTTTTCTTGTTCATTTGAAACGTCACACTTTTCCTAGACTAAACTCTTATCTGGTTGGGCTTGTTTTGGTGCTTTCTATTCTGTTCTGCATTGTTTTATTTACTGGAGTTATAATTTGTTTTGGCAGCTGAAGTTCAAGTTTGCCTCATTATTCTTGATTTTTCAAAACAATTTTTGAAATTCAAAACCACTTTTTTTCACATTCCCAAAATTCCCATTGTGATTTTGAGTAAAAGCCCATTAACTTGGGGAGCATTTATAGCCTTCCAACATTAAATCTTAGCTTCCGGACACAATATATAACATTCCTTCTCTTCTCAAGGTATTCTTTATGGATCTTTGCAAAGCATGTCGTTTCCTTTACTGCATAATTCTTGTTAAATTTATTCCAAGATAACTTTGTATGTTGTTGCTATTGAAAATGGAACCCTTTACCCATTATATTTACTGGGTAGTTATTGCCAGTTTTTAAAAGAAGCTGTTATTATATATATATTTATTTGTAATTGTCTCGTTTTCTGGGTAATTAGTTTCAATGGTTTACTACTTGAGTTTTTTTGGTCTGTTTTTTTTTTTTTTTGGTTACACAAATAGTGTTAATATGCTCTCCTTTTCATGTTTTCATTTCTTATTTCTTCTTGTCTTACTGCATTGGCTAAATGTCTAGAAAAAATATTTAACTATAGTGGGAATAGTGAACGTCCTTAACCTGCCCTTGATATGTTTTGATCTTTTTACTTATATTAGTATAAGATTGGCCAAAGTTTTGTTAGAGTATTTATTTTGCTGTTTTTGTCTTTGTCATATTTTCTTATTGACATTATATTAATTCACAAAATAAACAACAGAGCTTTCAAAAAAATTATATGACCTACCACATTTTGTATAGCAATAGAATAATCATTTTCTTCAAAGTTTAAATAATTTTCCCATAAAACTATCTGGGTCTAATACCTTGGCAGACTTTTTCCAGTTGTTTCCATGGCATTTGTATGGTCATCTTCTCTGCTTCTTTTGGATACACTTTTGGTAATCTGCATTTTCTTAAAAATTATCTATTTTACAAAGATTTTATTTTTTATTTGTTGTAGTGTGGCACATGAGATTCTTATAAAAGTATCTGCATGCCAGTTGATTATATACTCCTTTATGCCTAATTTTGAATCTTTATATTTTTTCTCTTAAATTTATTTATAACTTCAACTGTTTTTTGTTTTTAATACATTTTGTTTTATTTTTGCTGATCATTTCTTCTTTACTTTTTAAAAATCATTTTATTTGAAATTTTAGTTCATTTTTATTTTTTTAAAAAATTACTAATGAAAATAGTTAAGGCTATTTATTTGTCTTCTGACTATAGTTTGAAAGCATCTCATAAGTTTACAAATATAGTTTTGTAGATAGTCCTGAACTGACTTTTTTCCTCTTTAACTGAAGATTATTTATGAGTGAATTTTTAAAATTTCAAGGAGCTGAGGGTGTTTTTTTTGGGGGGGTTGTTATTTTGTTTCTAGATTTGTTGCATGGTGAATTAAGAATATACTTTAAACAATTTTCACTTTTTCAAATTAATTGTAGTTTTCTTTGTTGGAAGGGTCTTCACTTTGTGCACACCCCTAGTTTAGCATGTACATTTTATTATAGTTATGTGTCTACATGTCTATCATTCCATTAGCCAATGAGCCCTGTGTGACCTTGGCCATTTCTGTATTTCCAGTGTTGAGAGCAGTGCCTGGTAAATGCCAGACATCAATAAATGTTGGCTGAATTGACCTTGAATGACAGATGGGAGCATGACATGAGTTCAATTGGTGAAGGGGGCTAAGATTGTAGGTCCCATTTTTAGATGTACCAGTTGACTTTACTGATCCACAGCAGAAGGCTAAGTACAAGGGAGTATTTATAAAGCAGGGTGAAGTATTGGAAACATATTAGTGTCATTTATTGATAGGATTAAAATTAATTCTGACTTTTTTGTCGTGCTACCACATAGTAGTGTACCTAGACTCAAAGTTATGAAGAGAAGTGGCCTAGATAGTGGAAAACAGCTAGTCCTAGATCTGCATCTATCCAGAGGTCATGGCCATGATTTGCTTGGGCAACTCACTTAGGCTCTCAGGCTGTCAGCTTCCATGTCTGTCAAGAGAAGGACAGGGTTATTTTTTTTATTTTTAAATAAAAAAAAGTTTAATGTTTGTTATTTATTATATATATGGAGAGAGACAGAGCACAAGCAGGGGAGGGGCAGAGAGAGAGGGAGATACAGAATCTGAAGCAGGCTCCAGGCTCTGAGCTGTGAGCACAGAGCCAGACGCGGCGCTTGAATTCATGAGCTGCGAGATCATGGCCTGAGCCGAAGTCAGTGCTTAACTGACTGAACCACCTAGATGCCCCAGGAAAGGGTTATTTCTAATGATTAAAAAAAAGGATCTTTGATAAGTCGCAGGAAAAAAAAATAACTCATGACACTAAAAGAAATTCTGTTAAGAGACACAAAAAAGAAACATTTTTGTGTTTTAGTATTAATTTTTTAAAGTACTGAAATCCCAGGGTGCCTGGGTGGCTCAGTTGGTTGAACATCTGACTCCTGATTTCAGCTCAGGTCACTATCTCATGGTTGTGAGACTGAGCCCCGTGTCAGGCTCTGCACCGACAGCATAGAGTCTGCTTGGGATTCTCTCTCTCCCTCTCTCTCTGCCCTCCCCCCTGCTCATGCTCTCTCTCTCTCTTTCTCTCTCTCTCAATACATAAATAAATATTTAAAAGCGTAGTTAAATCCCTGAAACAATGCAGAACTTTGTGTTTGTGTGTTGCAAATATATTTTTTCTTTTTCTTTCTTTCTTTTCCTGCAGAGAGGGTCTAATTAGGTTTTCAAAGTATCTATAATCTAGAAAAGGTTAAGAGACACGTTTTTTGGGGGGTTCCAAATCTGAGAGTCAGTAGTCCTGATGAAATATGAGAGAAATTTAATTTCCTTTTGCTCTCAAACCTTCCTGTCACATCATCTGTCAGTCAGTCAAATATTTATAGAGCAGATCCCTGAAGATGTTGAAGATGTTCTTCTCTTCCAATGAGAAGAAGTAAAAAAGGGCATAATCCTGTCCCTGTTAGAAGCTTATGGTATGATTGGGGATAGAGGAAAAACAAATGTGGAAAGTTAGCAAATACTATTTCTGGTACAGAGCAAGAACATTAACTACAAGCTGAAGCCTCCCATTTCTACATTGAACACTTAAAAAGTTATGAGAAATTATGAGAAAGAAAATTTTAACAAGTATATATTCATGCTTAAATAAAGAGAGGAAATTTCCAGCAGTCATAAATGGAGAGGTTTCTATAAAATAATTTAACACATGGGCCACACTGGATATTGGAGGCTGAGGCTTGTGGGCACTGGGGATGAAACAGTCTTATCAGTGGGTTCAGGTTGGGACCCCATTGCCCTGACTATATAAAGCTGAAGCCCAGACACATTCTCTCTCCATTAAATTTGGGAGGGGACAGCAGAAAACCCTTCTTTCCTGCCTGGGGTTGGCTAAAATCCTGAGAAGTGCCACCCAGCATGACAAACTCCTGGGAGCATGCTGTACACTCAACCCAAATCTGCTGGTTGGCAAATAACTTTGAACTAAGAAGCCTGGATCTGAGTATCAAGTCCTTCTTAAAACTGCCTTGGGTTTTCTGAATATTTATTGGAGGAAATTCTCATAAAAGATAATCTCACAAACAAAAATTATAAAGCACCTAGCAAGTCCACCATCATGAAAGACAAATAACAAACTCAGCAAATAGAGGAACCAACATCCAAGGGAAAAACCTGATAGAACAATAAAAAATATTTTAAAACAAATCATTTAAGTGTTCTCAAGGATAATGGAAGGTATAGAAATAATGAAAAATGTGCAGAAGGAAATGAAACAAGTGTAGGTGGCTTTAAAGAAAATTAGAAACTTCAAAAATGAAGAAATCATTATTGGAATAAAAAAAAATTGAGTCTATGGATATATTAGCTAACAGGTCATTCCAAAACTTAGTAACTTAAAACAATAAACATTTATTCCTGGTTTCTTGGTTTTGGGAATTCAAGAATGGGTTAGCTGGCTGGTATTAGTTCAGGATCTCTCATTAGGTTTTAGTGAAGGTGTCAGCCAGATCTGTGGTCTTATAAAGGCCTGTTTGGGCCTGGAGGACCTGCTTCCAAGATGGATGCTTCACAGGGAAGGTGGAGATGAGCTCAGTTCCTCCCCATGTGGGCCTCTCCAAATAGCATCTTGATGTGTCCTCATGCATGATAGCTGATTCCCCCTAGAGCAAGTGATCAAAGAGAGAGACAGCAAAGGAAAAGGTAACCATGATGCTCTTTGTCACCAAGTCTTGGAAGTTACACACCACCGTGGCCACCATATCCTATTCATTAGATGAGAGTCATTAAAACTAGTCCTTACTCAAGGGGAGAGGAGTTAGATGCTGACTTTTGGAGGAAGGACTATTAGAGAATTTGCAGGTATATTTTAAATCACATAATGGACCAAATAGTGTATTGCATACAACAAATAATGTATTATGAAACTGGAAGACTAAGATAAGGAGATGTCCCAAAATGTGGCAAGAAGAGCTAATGGGATGAAAATCATGAAAAAAAAAGTTAATAGAGCTAGAAGACAGATCAAAAAGCCCTAACACATGTTTAATAGGCATCCCAAGAGGAGAAAATAGAGAAAATTATGCAAAACAATACATGAAGGTGTAATGGCTGAAAATTTCCCAAGACTAGAGAGTACTGTATTTCCCAGATCAAGAAATTTCATTAGGGATGAACTAAAAGTTAGCTATCTCTATAAAACAGTTATACCAGCAAAAGAATGGTGGAAAAAAGAACTTCGTGGAAATGAAGGGCAAGAGATTACAGGTTGGAGTAGTCAGAAAAGGCTTCCTAGGTGGTGGAGGCAAGGCTGGGAAATTGTGCTGTGTCTGGTGCCATGGAGGGAATGCTGGGCTCAGAGGGCAGAAAGAGACGAGCTATATAGGGCAGCCATGATGGGGCCCTTGCAGCTCCCACTGACCTTCCATTGATACCTAGGACAGTTTCCTCCCCCACTCTGCTACTACCAAATAACCAACAAAGATGTGTGAGATGGCCCTGGAACTCTGATGCCCAGGGTATAATGCCAAGAACTGAAGACACAGTGCTTCTCCCTGAGAAGGATATAGCCCCTCTTGAGCCCCAGGCTCCTCTTTCCAGCTCTTGGGCCTCAAATGTCAAAATGCGGCATCCAGATGAAGACATTTTTCTTTTCTGCATAAAGGCCTTGACTTGGCACACTTCTGTTTATTTTCACCCCCAAAAGCTGTAATTAGTAGTCAGACTTGGTTTTCCCTGCAGACTCAGAGACAGGAGTAAGTGTTAATTTGAACATTTGCAACTAACAAATGCCTTCCCATTGGCCCATATGTAGCCAGCCAGTTTTGCGAGAGATGCTGGGTACCCTGAGGAGGGTGTGGGGTGGGTGGGGACTAGGGGTGGGAGGTGGGAGGTCACAGGGGGGCTAATATGCAGTCTGGTCCTGGATGCATTGCCACATCTCCAGGCTGAGACTTGGAGAAGTGACAAGTGATAGCCTCGATGGGAAGTGGCAGGAGGTAGATATGTATACCCAGATCCAAAAGAGGCAAGCACAGGAGTAAAAGATTTGGCTGGGAAAATCAGTCACTTGAAGAGAGAAAACAATATCAGGCAAGAAAAAAAAAATCCCTCCAGCCAGGCAGTGTGATCTGACCCCATGAGAAATTTTTCTTAGGGTCAAACCTTTGCCCTTTGCATCCTGATCTCTGCCTCAGGCTGAGGCTGCCTGGATATATGTCTCTATGCTGAGGTCACTATTGTCTAAGGTTCAATGAGGCAGGGCATAAGGGAACAAGCTTGGGGTGTCGTGGGGGGGGGGGAGAAAAAAAATCTACTGGCAAGGAGAGATCAGTCCTAAAACCACAACAGTTTGATACCCCACAACTGTCACAGTCTGTTCAGAGTCCATTCACCATTCCTTTCTTCCTCCCATTGCTGTTGTTATTTTTCCTGGTTTGCATTTCACTCCCAGCTCCCTGCAGACTGTTTAAAAATTGGATAAAGAGAAGACACCATCCGCTTGCCTTCCCCTCAAGGAGGGAAAGAAGTTTCCAATATCACCAACCAAGATGGTGATTTATTCATTTTGCTTTCATGCCTAATCTCAGGGAACACTGAGGGAAAGAGGGTATTGCCTTTGTCTTCCCTGCCTCTTTGTGTTGTTGTCACTCATTCTGTCTCCCTCATCACTTTGTCTCATTCTAGATCTCTCTATCTGTCTCTTTTTCCCTTTGTGTATTTGCGTCTTTCTCTTCAGCTCGTTTCTCTGCACAACCAAACTACACCCAATATATCAGCGAGCCATTCAGCACCCTGGGCCAGCCACAATCTAATATCCCACACAGCCGTCTTACATACCAGGTTGTATTTTCAACCTTGTTTCAGCACCCCTAGGCGGTATGCACACTGCGTAACTTTGGATCTTTCAGCTCTCTGGATTATCTTTTATTTTAGTGACCCTGAGCAGATCACAGACTGAGCTCGGGCTGCAGACCGAGACCTGACCTCTTTTTATGTAGTTATGTCGAAAGGGGCATCTGTGGGATAGCCAGTTTTTCAGGCCAATAGTTTTGGGATGGTTGCATGTGAGTGAGTGTGTGTGTGTGTGTGTGTGTGTGTGTGTGCACACGTGCAAATAAACATAACATTGTAAAGGGATTTATTTATTTTGAGAATGCTATTTTGATTCCTATGAAGTAACTTGAAAGCTTCTTTCTTCTTTCTTTCTCTCTTTCTTTCTTTCTTTCTTTCTTTCTTTCTTTCTTTCTTTCTTTCTTTCTTTCTTTTGTGACAGAAGGAAACTGGAGATACTTCAAGCTACTGGGCAAAGACCTTTCTAGAAATGAGACAGTGCCAAAGTCTTATGTCATGATGCAGGTAGAGGGTAAAGGAATCAGGACTGAAGAAAAGGACGATGACTTTGTGTTAGGGCTGGAAATTGTGTGATGGTGAGGAGCCGACTGGACTCCTCTCTGCGACTAGACACAAGCTCCGACATGATTCAGACGCAAGGCTGGCTTTTCTATGACTCAAGCACTCTGAATGATTCTGTACACCAGGGGAAAGCATGACCTGTGGCTTGAGTGAAATCCATGGCTTTTGTGGGTACTATGGTGGTTGAGGATGAAGGTCAGGTTTTTTTTCAATAACTTTGAACAGCACACCAGAATTTTAGGGAAAGAATTGTTATTTTCAAATGGCTGGATCTTCGGTGAATGGGGTGCTGGTTGACATGCTTGGGCTCCTAGGGCATTACAGAGATTTGTGGGAAGCCCCGGGGTAGAAGGATGAGTCCAGCTGCCTAGACATTAGGGACAGTTTCTGTACTGCTCTGAATATTGGAGAGCCCTGCAGCTTTGCATCTAGACCTGGCCTTGGAATGCAGGCTTATTGGCAGCTGAACAGAGATTTTTGCCAGCTTTTTGCCTCATATAAATATAATAGTAACTCTGAATCTTGGCATTTCACTCCATGGATATTTACGTGATCCCCTCTTCATTACCAGTGCTAATCATCAGCAAAATTGCAAACTGGGTGCATCTTGCCTCAGTGCCTTCAGCTTTTGTACTTTCCTCCCTCCTTCCACAGCTGGCCCAGTCCCCCCCCCGGCCCCCCCCACACACATTCTTCTTCCCTCTCAACTTAGCATCCTGTGCTTCTTTCCCCTCCCCCAATAAAAATTCCATAGAGAACACAGATCTCCATCACTTATGCCTTGGTTATCTTTCCCAAGACTGCTTGTACCCCTCATTGTCTTGTGGAAGGCTGCATCCTTGTCCTTCGTGGAGGGATAGTATGGAAGTTCCTCGTGGACAGACATTTTTGTCAGTTACGTTCACTGCTGTATCCCCGGGATCTAGCACAGTGCCCGGCATATGGCAGGTGATCAACAGATTTTATTGAATGAATTAATTGATTAAGTGAATTCAAATTTTGGTCAGCACATAGAGCAGCTTTTTTTTAATGGGGTCAGGATGACTGAGGGTAGAGAGGCCCTGACCACCCCTGCTGTCTCTGGGATTTCCCATAAGGCTCCTACCTTCTTGCCACTCCTCCGTCCCCACCCCCGAATAAGGCCAATCCCTTAAATAACTTTTTTTAAAGATGCAGCTTTCTTTTGTCAGGCTCTCTGGGATCCTAAAATCCCCTGCTTTGGTTCCTGGCAAACTTTCCACACTTTCAGGACAAAGATGGTTTCCTTTCCCACTCTCCCAGGCCCCCGGCGTCATTACCGTGACCTCTTCCATCATAGTGGTCAGTGCCTAATGTTCATTCACCCCTGGGGGATAGCAAAGCTGCACACGCAATGCCCACCTCTGTCCTCGCAGAGTGGAGAATGGAACAGTGTCTTTTCTTTCGCAAACCTCCAGTGCCTGCATCTCCTCTGTATGACTGCTTAATAGTAAAATTGATCTGCTTCTGGGCAGGGGCTTCAGGCCTGGTGACTTGGCCCTAAAGGCAGACCTGCAAAGGACAATTGCCCGGAGCTGTCTCCTTCTGAGCACTGCCCCTTGTTGAGGTGTGAGATGGAAAGTTGACAATGGAATGAAAATATTTCGGGCTGTTTGGAGAGCTATTTTTAATACGCGCAAGGGATGTGGTATTCCTTGTTTAGACCATCTTCAATTTGCCAGGGAGCTCTGTGAATGGAAAATGTGAGCCAAAGGCCTGAGGTGGAAAAGGGAATATAAACGCGGGGGCCCTTGCGATCTGGAAATTTCCCCGCTGTTCCAAGCTGCTGGAGGTCTGAGTTCTGTGCGTGTTAGGGATGGCTCTTCTTTTATTTCTGGATCTTGTCTCTTCCACCTTTCAGCTGGCATGTAAATACCCATCAGCACCCTGGTCCGCAGGACCATCCCAGCCAGCTGTACCATCCACAGCGTATTGTATACATAATGCAACACCATTAACTCTAATGCTGTCACACGGCAGCAAGAGCACTTGGGAAGTGCTGGGTGGAAGGCAGGAAGCCGCTGACTGACTGGCTCTCTCTTATATAATCATAAACTCAAACCCACATTTCTCTGAAAGCAAGAAAAATCACCCAACCACCTTTTGATTACACTTTTACACAAATTAATGTCATTTTCCTTTCCAACAGTATTGACTACAGGATTCAATTTGGTCTGGCAGGCGCTGGGTAACGGGGAAGCCTGCTAAGAGCAGCTGTGTTAACAGCATCCCTCTCGAGAGAGGATTCTCTGAGGAGGGTGAAGAAGGAGGGAGAAGAAGATACAGAAGAAGAAGAAGAAAAGGGGGAAGAAACAACAACTTGCACACACATGCACACCCCTGTGTGTCGCTGCTGCCACCGCCACCGCGGCTGTTTGGACGCGTCTAAGATGGCACCTTGGTGCCCTGCCACATTCGGTCTCCTTGGTACCGAAGCGGCGCTCAGCTTCTTGTCACTGAGTGGATGATGATTATCTGCACCAGGGTCTCAAGGGTGCTCAAGCTTTGCTGGCGATTGGAGCTGAGATGCTTCAGCTGAAGGATTTTAAAAGCTGTACAAGGCCAAAGAACCATTACCAGTCACTTGCTGTGTGATGCTTGTTGAAGAGGGGGTAGGTGTGGAAAGGAGGGGCTCTGGGGGTGCAGGAGAGGGGAGGGCATATGATATCTCTGTCCCTTTCCCTGTTTTCTCTTTCTCCCCGCTCTCCTCCCACCTTTCCACCTCCCCACCCCTTTTTAGCCACTGTACCCTTGCTGAGGCATGACAAGGTTATGTCAGTGTGGTCTGAGAATCTATTGATCACGGCCATCAAAGATCTTTGCGGGAGTTCAGGGATTTGGTGCTTTGCATAACACCCCACTCATCTCAGTTAACTCCTCCTGTCCCGGCCTGGGCTGCCATCACCTCAGAGCTGAGCTGTTGGCAAAACTTGCTAATTTCTGTGACAGCTGCTTTCCAAACTATACTCTTAAGGCTGTCAAAACCATTGTAATTACTATTATAACAGAACTCAGGTGCATGACCCAGGCAGCAAAGAAGTGGAAGGATTGGACCAGACATAGCAAAGGGAAAACAAACAAACAAACACATAGAGATACTAACCTCCATTGCCCACCCCAAGACATGTGCACACACACACCAAAAAGCAAAAAGGATCTTGTTGATCTCCTACCCTGCTGATTTTTCTTTTAATCAGTGAAAAAGAAAAGAAATGTCAGAAACCACCGAGTCACACACTCAAATTCTTCAGCATGTAAAATTTTTCCATAAATATTTATTGAGTGTGGACTGTTGAGCCAGTGCTGCTTTGGGTGCTGGGGCTAAGCGGTATACAAAACAGACAAAAATCCCTGTCCTTATGGAGCTGACATTCTGGGCACACTGATACAAAACTGCCTATCTTCAGTCTGTGGGGACTGAGACATCCCCTGTGATCAGGGGATGACTGCACCAGTGTTTCCTCCAGTGTGATTTGCACCAACACCCATACATGTGCACACACTTCCGCATAATCATTGTAGGCTTGAACAATGCAATGGTAAGAAAATATCTGGGACATTTCTCTTTGGGGCCTGCAAAACCAGGAAAAACTAAAATGTCCCAAACTCATGAGTCTTGGAGAAAAGTGATGCTAGTGCTTCAGCCTGGAGGTCCACTGTGCCATGGGAGGCCTTTGCATTAGCCAGACTCTACCCACCTGGAAAGACAATCTCAAGGGCTTGAAGGACCTGGACAAGTCCTTCTTACAGTAAGTGAGAGGCGCTGTTTCGCTGGAAAGTTCCTGAATGGGTAGTACCTATGGGTGTGTGACCATAGATTTCCTGGGGATGGGTGGGGTGGGTGCGATAGGATGCAGAGATAGGTGTGAGTGGTGTGGTCTTGGACAGGAGGCTGAACCAGGATGCAGAGGAAGAAGACAGGGCTGGAGGGCACCACTGAGCTGTATAAAGGTGCTGGGAGAACTTCTGGGGGTAAAGGGCATCCTCAAACCCCAAGACTGTGGCTGGAGTGTGGCCTCAGCACCCCATCTTGGGGGGGGGGCAGAGTGCCCAGTTGCCTAGGGATCAGGGCACACTCAGCCTGGCCGGAAGGGTCTTGCTGGCTTCTGGCCGCAGCTGGCACCAGAGGAGTCTCTGCTTGTTTCTCTCTCCTTTAGCACTGGGTGTCACTGCAGCGATCGTAGATCCCTTTAGAAACCCTCTTGGGGCCTGGAATTAATCACCTGGCTGGGGAGGGGAAAAGGGTGGAGACCAGAGGGAGGGAGAGTCCAGAAGAGGGGAGAGAAGGATCATCTTGGCTCAGCAATTCCCAAACCCTCTCAGAATCTGGCTCTTCATCCTTTGCTGTCCGAAAAGCCTCATTTGCAGAGACTGATGCGATGCCTCAGCTGAGCCCAGACGTTTTATGCATTAGTGCTGCCTTTGAACACATTAGGGGCTCTAGGTTGGAATCCCAGGCACTTATGTTTATGGTGGGACTGTGGGCCTGGTGGCTTTGAGGGGAGGGGTGTTTGTGTCTCTGCCTGCTGCCTTGGAGGCAGGAATGCTGGGTTTGGGCTCTACATTGGGCATGGGTATCACGTGGCGGTGACCTTACCGTCTGATCTGGAGTTCCAGTGCCAGAACTCCTGTCTGAATGGGAATCAGCAGAGGGTCAGCATACAGCTCCATCCTGTATTAGGCCTCCAGTCCGGAGGGAGAGGAAAGAGGATGTCTTTTTTTCTCTCCCCTTTTCTTTTCTCTTTTCTCAATCTTTATGTTGTCTTTGGCATTGAGAAGCTGAAGTTTGGGTGGTTCTCCTGAAAAAGCACCTTGTTTTGATTAAGCATGTACCCCCCCTCCTTTGAATCACACAGTGATTTTATTTGTGGGGTCACCCCTTTCAAGGTAGTAGATTAGGGAATGAAGAGTCTGGGTCCACAGTGAAATAAATCATTACCACCCAAGCCCAAATCAGGGACACAGGCAAGAGAAATTGTCTTCTTCCTCCAAAAAGGATTTATTTTAAATAATGAGAAAAAGACAAGTTGGAATTGGCTATGAATGTGTGCTCTTCATTTAGGTGCCATATTGTGGCATAACTCTGGGTGAACATGATAAGAAGCTTGAAATGGGTCTTTGTGATTACCTGTATATTTTTAGAACAAACAAAATCACGAAAGCAGGGTTACCAAACTCCATCCCCACCTCCAGAAGTCTCTTCCTCCTCACCACCCTTCTCCTCCTCCTCTTGCTCCCTCTTCCTCCTCTCTGTCCTCCTCCCTCCTCCTCCCTCCTCACCTCTGTCTTTCTCCTTCTGCATCTTCATCCTCTTCTTCCCTCTTCCCTCCTCCCCTCTCCTCCTCCTCCTCCTGGTCAGACAGTTTCACTTCTGTCGTGTTTTTTCGTTTCTCCTTTAGGTTCTTTTGCCTTTCTGAATACCTTTGTAGTGAGGAACCAGCTTCCTCCCCACCTCTTCTCACTTCTGCCAGTTTTAATGAGAGCACAGTCAATAACTATGGAGAGGTGCTGACGACATTACAAAGGAACTAGCCCTTAACAAGTCAACTGTAGATGAGGTGCCAACAGGATGGACAAGAGGATTAAAGTATTTATGCCAAAATATTAGAAGCACACGCAGAATTAGTTCTCCCCGTGTTAGATATTTTACTTTTGGCAAGTCCATATTTAAAAATATTTTATCCTTGTTTTGCTTAAAGTATTACAATAAGCCCTGGATTTTTCACAGTTACACTTGTATATTTTCACAGCTGTTTTAATCAGAAAAAATTAATGTGCTTTTGATAGCTCAGAAACCTATCACTGGCAAAAGCTTTGCAAAAATGTGCTACAGAGCAGAGTGGAATCCTCAACATTATATATTTTGCCGGCTATTTGAAATTCATAGAATTTCCCCTAAATATTTTCTTTTGCAATTCTTGCCTAAATTAATCTAACAGCTTGGGCTGACTTCTTTGATAATCTCTTTTGTTATGAAGGCAGGGATTGCTATTGTTAACATTCTTTGGGAACCAAACATGAACTGTTACTGGAGGAAAACACAATTGCTATTTTTGCTTGTATTGGAAGCATTTCCTCAAATAAAATACACAACATAATGGATAGGCAGGACTGGCAGTCTCCTTGATGGCTTTATGGTCACTGGCTTAGCGTCAGTGTGCTCCCCTGGATTTTCACAAGCAGCACAGGAAGGAACTTGACTTTTGCTTCTCAAGGTCTGTGACACATTCAGTTCTACAGACACACACTCTGAGTCTTGAGCGTGGTGATCATGCACGGTTTTGGATTCAAATGCCAGGCACACGTCATGAACAGTGCAAGAGAGGAAACTACCAAGAGTAAAGTTCTGTGGCTGCACATCAATAATAACAATGCCAACAATTATCTTAATAAAAACTCGCAAAAGCAAAACATTCGCAACCAGGGAAGGGAAAGATGGGGAAGGAACAAAAGGGATGAACAAAAGTCTTGGTTGCCCCTGTCTACCCGGCAAAGAAGAGGCTGATTTCCAGGGGAGGGAGAATCAGTGGATTAATGTGAACTTTAATACTGAAGCAGTGTGTGTTTATTGCTGGTGACCACAAGACATAAATCTTGCAAGCACAATATACAATACGATGCAGCCCCCAGTTTTTTCTCCCTCTCCAGTCTCAATTTGTGTGTAAGTGTGTGTTAAGTGCCGTTGAAAAATAGTGACCTTTAATAAAGGATTGTATCCTGCGACTATTTTCCCAGACACACAGTGACCTTTCAAACCAGACTGAGGTGAGGGGGTGTGGAGTTTGGACTTTGAACCGGCCAGACCCCGCTGTGCTCCTCTGTTAGCCTGGCCACTTTTTATTGTGTCACCAGGGAGCGTTCTGTATGCAAAGCAGGCCGGGCTGGCAGCCTGAACCTTTGCAAATCAATTTGTCTGTGAAGGCGAGTCCACTGGAGTGAAAGATGGTCTAACAGGGCACACTGCCCCGTCTCTTTGTGACATCATCGCCTGTGGTACTCTTGTCAGTCATGTCTGCCCAGAGGACTGTTGGAAGGAGGGGGATGCCTGGATGGTGGGGTGAGGGGGTGGGAGGGGTTAATCCTCACGACCAATTGCGGCCTGAGAGACAAGGGGTGTTCTTAATAGGACAGAGCTGGGAGGGGGTGCACAATTAGTCTGCCTGGCCGGGAGGGTGTTGGGGGAGGGTGCTATTATACCCGATACTGTTGCCTAGCTGTGGTTGTCAACCCTACTGTTTCCCCTCCCTCCTGATGGTGACATGTTACAGGAGGGGATTGCTATCTCCCTTAGACTAGGAGAAAGCAAGAGTTCTGAGGAAATACTGAATATCAGACTAGCCAGAAAGTTTGCCCCACCCCCACTCCCTGCCAATAGAGCTGATGCCCACAAAACTCTAACCTTTGATTGTTTTCCATCCAAGACTCTGAGCTACAATCTCTTCTCATAGCAAACCTTTTCATAAGGGTTAATATTCTTATCGATCTTTCCAAGTCATTCTAACACCTAGGACTCTACATTAATCAGTAGCTAAAAATGCCAGGAAAGACAGAAAAATTCAATTACTTTGTTCCCTAATTCAAATTTCTTTGAGAAGTCCCTTTAAAGATATGGAAATCCTGCATTTTTCATAAAACAGTGGTTAGATCAATTTCTGTGTAAGCAATTAATCATCTTTGTACTCCACAAAAGATGGGGAGCAAAGTGTGACCTACTACAGCAATGCTGACTGATTAGTCTCTTGGTGAGCAGCCTGGTGGAGGGCCCCAAACACCTGTCCTACATGTAGGTTTAAAACGTAAGCCCTGAGTGGAATTCTTCAAGGGGGGCAACACAGGGAGGAGGTGGCTGTGATGGGCTCCGAAGCTGGAGGAGCGCTTAAGTTCTAATTGTTGCTCTGTCACTTGCCAAAAGTATGGGAACTTTGTCAAGTTACCAGTTGCCTTTAAGTCTTGGTTTCCTCATCTGTTTAATGGGAATGATAAAGAATAGCTACTTTGTGGGGTTTTGGTGAGAATTAAAAGTTAAGGCACATATGCTGCCTAACAGAATGCTGGCACGTGGTTACCTCTCTATAAGTGTTAGCCCTGGTAATAATATCATATGTGATGATTATTGAGGTGGAGTACTAAACAGGATGTAATTGTATCCACATGGATGAAGTATGGTTAGGATTTTGAATAGTTTTATTATCCACAAGACTCTTGTCTCATTTAAAAATCTTTGGATTTAGGGCAGACGTGTTTTATTTTGTAGATTATCGTATCAGATTTAAGGCTCTCGACATATGGACCATATATGTAGCATCATGTATGTATTATATTGGTGCTATACACACATCAGTTTTTTTGACTACCAATCTATTTTCAGTTATAACCCCAAAGCATAGGACACTAAAATTTATTTGTGTATCATGTCCTTTCTACCTGGGATCACAGGATGATTTGCAGAGAGTCAGTGGTAAACTGACAGGGAGAAAATGTTTTTGGGAGCGAGATTTGAAAGGGGAAGTCACTGTGAGGCAAGACTAGCCATCCATTTGTAAAGAGCACGGGTGTGATTGGCATAGGCTCGAATCTGAAAGAAAAATTTCAAAAACAATTTAATTTTTAAGTCGAGTTTCACCGTGAAAATGGTGAAGGGGCATTGGCTGAATGTATCTCATTTTGAGGGGAAAAATTTTACTGACCCTTTTATTTAGGAACTCACAACCGTGGGAAGACTAATGGGAGATTTGGGAGGGAATATGGACATAGGTGGGGATTTCAGAGAGGCCTAAGGCAAGATGGAATGTTCTAGGTGATGAAGAGGAAGTATTAGAGGCAAAAAGCAAAAATGAGGTCAAATATCAGATATTAGGACCAGAGTTAAGATCCTAGAATCTCTTAAAGATAGCAACAAAACACAACCAATAAACAAATACAGAAACCTCCAGATAATACAGAAACAACGAAAACAAGCCTTATAACCACACATTAGTGGTATAAAATGAAGACCTTGAAAGAGCAAGCAGTACAAAAAAAGACAAAAAGAAAAAAAAAAAAGACTTCCATTGAGCATCTCTTACCAAGCACTGAACACTTTGGGACCGAAAGCAGGTATAATGTTTAGTATGGAAGCAATGAACTATATAGAACAGAAAATGAAGAGAGGGTGGTAAAAGTGGAACATGCAAGTCCAGTAGGATCCTGTTTACCCTTTCCTGGATTCAGTTATCCAAGATGTCACATCATATTTCCTGAATCTTAAAAACTAGATGACTCCAAAGCTTAATTCAGCACCAGCAGCATCTGACGTGGGCTGCCTTCTGGTCCCTCAGCTTCAGCTCAACTTACAGAGAGTTCCACTGCACTCCCTAAGTGAGAGGTGAATCAAGGTCTTTGTAGAGGAGCCCAGACAAGGTCAGGTTGAGAAGCAGGACAAGGGAGAGGAACTTGTTGGGAAAAGATGAGCAGAAACCATTCCTAGGAAGTCTGGCAGTGTAGGGACTATTAACAGTGCGTAGGTATCATATTTCCAGTGTAGCCAGAGGCTGAGTTGGGGGGAGTGGTGTGGGAAGTTGGAAGTGGTGTGGTCTCTTCCCACTTGTTCTGGTTGGCTTTGTTTTTCTTAGACCTCGGAAAACCCTGGTTGAATACTCTCCTTCAGCTGCTTATGAATGCCAGGAATTACATTATCTCAGAAGGCCTCTTCCACAGTGAGAGAAAAGTTGATGACTATTATCAACTGGAATTACGGGGAAAAATGAGAAGAGATTAAGAATCCATAATGAGACCAAAGCAGGGCATTAGTCACCCAGGGCAGGGCAGCCATTAGCCTGACAGAAGTACACGTCTGGGTGAAAGGGATCTGGGAGTTGGTAGCCAAGTGTGCTGGCAGGCCCATAGACCTTTGTTAGCAAAAGGCAATTCAGACACGGTCCGGAGGATAATGGAGCCGGTTTCTGCTATTGTCCTGGAGATACCACGTATTCTGAGAGGGCTCACGTTTTGGGACCCAGTTCAGGGTGACACTCTGAATGTCCCTGCGGCATGAACGGTCTTAAGGCGATCTGTATGAGAAATGTGAGAAATGGAAAAGAGCGGAGTTCTCCTCCTAATATACTCAAGTTGGTGATTTTATTCATCAACTAAGAAGCCTCATTTTGTACCTCTGATAGCAGGGGCGGGAGCCCCCTGGTGGCTTCCAGCTGTTTGGAGAGGTTGCAGGGTACCTGTGATTCCTGGATGAGGGGCTGGGGGTATTATATGAGACCATCCCCGGGAATGTAGCTGGCCTAGCGCCTGATGAGCACAAGGTGCCCAGCAAGTGGGAACTGTCTCATCATGCTCCTACACTAAATTGTATACTGTCTCTTCAACCCCAGTGTTATGCATTGAGGGGAGGGCCTATATCTCTACAGTAAATCCCCAGAATCTAGTACTAAACTGGCATGCGGTGGCCAGAAACTCAGCAGGTGGGATGAGCTTGCCATGTAGGTATTTAGGTGAGGGAGGAAAGAGAAGGGGAAGCTCCAGAAAAGATACCCCAGCCACTGGGAAGGCAAGTGCGTATGGTGGTGGGGAGGACATAAGGGTGGTTAATATCATTTTTCTCTGATTCCCAATTAACTTTATCCAGGTACCTTTTATGTTTAGAACTTCTCTGATAGCCACAAGGGTGATCGAAGGCTGCTAATGCTGGGTACCTGTCTGGATCTTACAGCTGTGGATATGAATGTCCCAGAGTAGTCCCAGAATAGTGCCGGCCACCAGTTAGACCTGGGGTTAGGATTTATAACAAAAGAACTTTACTTTGTGTAGTGCTCTACCATTTTCAAAGTTCATTAATAAAGTTGATCTCCAGGTAGAGTTGCCAGATGAGTTACAAAACCACCCAATTATATTTGAATTTCAGACAAACAACAAATAATCTTTTAATATATATATGCCCTATATATTGCATGGGACATAGACTAAAAAAATTATTTGTTGTTTATCTGAGGTTCAAATGTAGTTGGGTGCTCTGTATGTGTGTTTTCCCCCCTACATCTGGCAATACTATCTCCAGGTAGAGGAGTTAAAGCACAGACACTGTTAATATAGATGTGGTTTGCACTCCCAGCTCTGCAACTTATGAGCTTTGTGTCTTTAGGTAAGATTTCCTTTTAAAAATCCAGCCAGAGTTTTCTTGTGTGTGCCAGACCATGCTGTGAGGACTTAATGAGATAATGCATGCATAGGCTCAGCGCATAGTGACTACTAAGGAGGTTGTAGTTATTGTTATGGTCTTATTCAAGGCTTGCCCAGGAGGCAGCCAGGCATTTCTTTACCCATGTAATAGAGGAAACTAAGACTCTGAGAAGCCCAGGTCTCAAGTTTTGACTCCTAGTTCAGCTTTTTGTACTAGATTGATGATACCAAAGTGTTGTTTTGCTACCATCTTGACATGGAAAAGCAGACTCTGCTGAGGAACTACCCAGTGCTACCTGTTTTCCCAGAGCAGGGAGAGCAGGCCCCTCCTCAGAGGTCCAACCGGAAGCCTGGTGAGTCCCTTTGCCCATCAGCACCTGTGGCCAGCAGGGAAGGGGCATTTCTTTCAGGGGGTTTCCAGTCATGAGCCCTTTGATGCTGTAGGCCATGACCCACGCCACAGTAGGATGAGAAGCACTTCCTGCCACCACCCCTTCCATGCCCCTCTGCAGACCAGCAGAGGCCCTGCCACTGAGGACTCCATGGCTCAGTTCTCACCACCCACTTATCTTTATCTGCATGATGGCCTAATCTGTACTTGTTCTTGGCACTAATTTACATGCCCTTCCTAGGAAGTGTGTATGTTAGGAGAACACTCTGGGTGCAAGTGACAGAAACCTAACTGAAACCAAAGGGGGATTTGAACCTCCATAACCCAGTCTCAGGCAGAGCTGCTGATGTCTGACTTAGGGATCACTGCAGCCAGGGCTTGAATGTTTTCATTACTCTCTCAGGTTCTGTTCTTCTGTTTGTCTGCTTCATTTTCTCTTGCCACAGATGGTTTCTGTCTTCTAAAAGGGGACAGGCAGCCCCTGACTTTCATGGTTACAACCTCACAGTCAGAGAGGGAGGAGGTCCTTCTCTGTCACTTCCAGCAAAATAAATAAATAGGTAAATAAAAATTGGGGAAGGATCCTGTCGGCTCAGCTTGGGTCATGTGCTCATCCCTGGACCAATCATTGTGATCCAAGAGATGGGATCTTCATCCTGTGGTTATCCCATGCCCATTATTGAAGCCAGGGGGATGAGATGTTCACCCCTTATCAGAACCATTATGTGATGTTCATTAGGTTACTTTGGGAGGAGAGCAGTTTACAAATAGTTGGGATGGGAGAATATGATTATCAGAAGAAGGAAGGGTTGATTCCTGTGTATCCTTGTAAAGAAAGAGTTCAGGGCTAGGAGAATCTGGGCAAGGAGATTGGCTGGATGATTTTTATGAGGAGCAGGGAGCAGGAGGTCACCTGGGTCATGGAGATAGAATTATTGGGTCTCTATTTGGGTCTCTTCTGGACCTTACATCATTTTGGTTTGGTTTGGGCACTGGGATAGGGCTGATGGTAACTTCCAAAGGGAAAACAGAGGTATGCTTGTGGCTCATGGGGCAGCTGATACATTTAGCACTTTGTGGGGGTAATTGCATCCATGGACATTCTATTATTAGGCTTTTACTTGATGCCTAGTGAAGGACTAAGCACTTTAGGAGTTCCAAAAACAATAGAAGACAAGATTTCAGTCTTTGAGGAATTTATAATCTTCTTAGGTCAACAAGATGTGCACATGTAGAACACTCAGGAAATCTGTTAAGGAAGTGCCAGATGTTGTCTGTAGAAGAGGCTCTGAGTTCTGTGACACATCAGGGCCTGGGGTTCGCGGCCTGGGTGGAAAGACAGGGAAAACTCCCTAGAGGAATTTGAGCTGGGGCTTGGGGACCAAAATGCAGGATGAATGCAGGAGGATGGCCGCCCAAATAATAAATTTTTATTGTGCCTTAGTATAGATAAATGAAAATCAGGTTTTGCAAAGGAGGTAGCCAGGGTGGATGCTGCCTTAGAATGAGGACCCAGGTCTTGTCCCAAAGAATATGAAGAAATACCTTTGTTCTCAGGCGGAAACATGCATTTTGGAGAAAGGACAATTCACTTTCCTTTTAAAATGAAAAAAAAATTTTTTAATGTTTATTTTTGAAAGAGAGACAGAGCATGAGTCGGGAGGAGTAGAGAGAGAGGGAGACACAGAATCTGAAGCAGACTCTAGGCTTAGCTGTCAGCACAGAGCCCGATGTGGGGCTCAAACCCACAAACCGCGAGATCATGACCTGAGCTGAAGTTGGATGCTTAACCGACTGAGACAACCAGGCACCCCAGGACAATTCACTTTCTATGGAGATCTGCTTTGCTAATATACGATGAGGTACTTAGCCATATCATGTAAATGACCATGGAATAGGGAAAATCACTTATTTTTCTTATTTCCAGCAGGTTAGGATTTGTTTATGAATGAATACATGGGAAATGTTAAGAGACAAACTTAAAAAAAACTTTAAAAAAAGGCAAACGTTTTCATGAATATTGTGAGGATCCAGGAAGCAGCAGATGTGCACAATGGGACAGGGTTTTTAAAGTCTGGAAGACCTGGGCTTGAATTTCATGTTTGTGGCTTACTAAGGGGCATGACCTCAGGCACTGAGCCTTAGTTTCCTGGCCTATGAAAGAGGAATAAGGTTGGTACTTACTTCATAGGATTTTATTTTAGAGAGTGGATAGATTATCTATGTAAAATCCTTAGGACAGCCTTTGGCAAGTAGGAAAGACTCAATAAACAGTTGTTGTTATTATTGTAAGGAAATATAATCTAGGTGTAGGCAGTTGGAGCAGGAACCATTGTGGTTCACTACTTATTATGTGCCTGACCCTGGACTACATAGGCACTTTACACATATGATTAAATGTAATCACCACAAAAGACATGTGAGGGAGGTAGAGTGATCTTCATTTTAGAGATGAGAAAAGTGAGCCTCAAGGAGCTTAAGGGGCCCCAGTGAGGTTAAGGAACCTAAGGGTGCCTGATTCCAGAATCTTGCTCTCTTTTCTTTAGGTGGACAATAAAAGATGGCTAGTTGAGGTATGAGGTGGAGGATGGGGTGGCCAGGCAATTTCCAGGCCAGAGGCCGCATCATAGACTCTCCATTCAGATGTCTTAGAAGGGACCCAGGAAATTGGAAGTGAGGGGGCAGCGATGCAAACCCAGTAGAAATGGTTGCTAAGACAAGATACAGGTAGGTGATCTCTTCTTGAGCCAAACTCCCCAATGAATTTCTGCCAGCAGCATTTGCCCAGGAATGCCAGAGAGAGAGGGAGTCCCTGAGAACCCTGGGAGCTTTGCTAAGCAAGTGTGACCTTTCCCTTCCCTTGGGTCAGAGCCTCCTCTCTCAGGAAGGCCCAGAGCTCTTGGGAGACCTCTTGCTCCGGTGACCCCTCTCCAGCCCCACAGAGGAGGGGTGCTGGCTGGAGCTCCCCTTGTGGGGGTGGCAGCCAGCCTCTGCCATGGCAATTGCTCCCATCTAATGAAAACATTTCAGGACGGCATAAAGCAAAGGCACAAAGCGAAGTGGAGCTTTGCTGATGTGTGGACAGGTGCAGGCCAAGGAAAAAAAAGGTTTGAGTATGCAAAGTTGAATTGCTGAGACATGGGATATCTTAATAGCGTGGGAAAAGGGGATTGTGAGATCAAAGGCTGTGATAAGAGGGAGATTATTTCATCATGACTGCTGAGGAGACGGTGGTCATACATGCAGGGCACACACCTCACACACGCCCATTTCTTTGATTTCAAAGTCGGAAACACTCAATCCAAGCCCGGCCCCCTTCCCTGACTCCCTACCACACTGGCCAATTCTGCACTGGTTTTACTTGCTGCGGGGATGCAAGACTTCCAGGGCCCACTACATTTGCTCCTGTGTTATTTTCATTTTATTTCCCCGCTCATACTTTTATTTCTTCATAGCTAAGTATTTTCTTCTGGTGAAGCATCCTGGCTTTTGCTTGAAGTCCCAGCCTATGTTCTTTATTTGGTTGTAACCATTGGGAGTTAATTTGGAGGCTTAAACACATTATTATTGCATTTTAAGAAAGACAAACCGGTTTGCCAGCATTATTTCTAGTTCTTAAAATTCAAAGCAGTTTGTTAGAGGTTGTTCCTCGCTTTTGGAGATGGAGCTGGTTTCAGCTTATAGCCCGTTGTCTTCACACCCGTCTCGGTGACTAATACTGTAAGATGGATTTCCTTTTTTTTTTTTTTTTCTTTCCTTGAAGTGGGTTTCAAATCCCCAAAGAATTTCTGGGAGGGGAAACAATCCTTTAATTGAAAGCAAGAGAAAACAAAACAAAAAAGCATAAGAGAGCTGACAAAAATATCATGTTTAATGAAACCAAGTTCCATCCCTGCAGATGGCTGTGGAGGCACAGAGTGACCTAAAGATAGAAAAACGAGTTTCTTTTACATGCCTTGTAGAGGGTTTTTTTTTTTTTTAAATGTTGCGCATATGACTGACCAGCACCTCGCAGAGCCCTGAATGAGCAGGAGCAGGTAAGAGTCCAACCTACCCTTCCAGATGGGTTGGGTCCCCCAAGGCGGTGCTAGGATGGCTTGTGAAGGCATCCTGGGTTCTGCCCTCCTCTGACTGCCCACGGCACGTGTGGTGTGTGCCATATCATTCAGCTTGGATGCAGTCACTTACCATCTGTGTGACCTCAGGCAAGGGACTTAACCTCTTTGGGCCTCAGTTTCCTCCTTTGCAAAGCTGGTGGGAATCATATCTACCTCCATGGGTTTTTGTGAGGATTATTTAAGATAAGGTGGGGAAAGTTCTTGGCATAATGTCTGGTTCTTAGAAAAGGGTGCTGGTTCTTCCTGTGGCCTGATCTTCCTACCTGTGTGTGCAGCCAGATCATAATCTCCTGGTGGGTGGGTTCTGGGCCTTACATACCGGAGGAGCTTCTTGGGTGCTGGATACCCAAGGAGGCCCTTACAATCGATGTGGGCTAAATGAGTAACCAAGAATAACGGAATTACTGAGGCAGATTTCTTAAAATAACCTGAAAAAGTACCAGCCTCTTTGAACTTCCTTCTTAAAGAAACAAATTAAACAAAACACATAAAAAATGAACACATTAAAAACCTCTACAAGGTTGAAATGAACTTTAATTAAGAATTAATGACTTGAAAGTTTTCCTATTCTGTCAATTCTTGCGTCACATTGGTAACTTTTCTCGTCTGCCTTCCGTCTCTGGAGTTACTCTCTCCAAGGCTGAGACAACGTGGGTATATTTTGTAGCTGGAAATACACTTGACCTTTTTCCACTGGGGAAGGGTGCTAATGGCCCTAAAGATGGCATGTGGACCTCTGGTCCATGAGATCCTGAGATAGCAAAGGAACAGCTTATTTTGGAATCTTCTTTGCTGGAGAACAAGGGGGAACCCATGTATCTTTTTCTCACTTTTCTCACTTCCTCTGCACATGCACCGGCTGCCGCCAGCCCAGAGTTATTTCAAGCCCTTGGCTGGGGTCTCTGACTCCCCCTGGGTGCATGTAGCCTACGTGCATTTTTCCTGCCCTCACTCCTTCTCTCCACCTTGCCCTCTGTGCAGTAATGCTCCCTGTCTTTGGTTTTCCAGCTTGGCAGTTCATCTCTCTGCATGCTATTTGCTCATCTCAGTCCCTTTTAAGATGGGATATGGACACCTTAACCTATTGAATTGGGTTCGTTGACCCAAGGAGGTATCGTTTCTCTCTTTCTCTCCTTCTCTCCTTTCTTCTTCCTTCTCTTTCCCTCTCTCAGTTTATTTCAGTACCTGCACCTTGCCGCTACATTCCTGGCTGGCATTTCATATTTTAACGAATTCAGAAAAACCTTTTATTTTGATGTCCTTTACTTTATAAAAATTCCATATCATACCTAGCAACCTAAATTGGCCTGAAAGATAAATAGCAGCTACCCTTTCTTTTTCAAATTATGAAAGGTTTCCCTCTAGGAACAATAGCTGGGATGCTGGCAATGAATCCATTTATTAAAACAATTTATATTTCACTTTTATGAAATATGTCTATGTGTAATTTGAGGCAAACCTGTGTTTCTTTATGGGTTTTTCATCTCTTCATTCTTTTTACTCCGGTCCTTCCTTCCCCTGTCCTAGCCATTGCTGGTCCAGTGGAAACTTAGCGGCCAGTGCACTTTAACACATTCATCTGGTGAGTAAAGTCGGGATCCCTTTAATTTGCATCCTACCCTTGCTTTGTCAGGGCAAGATGGGGGGCAGGACGGGTGTGAAGGGACTAACACCACTTTTTAATCACTTGGAAAACATACCCTTCCCTTTGGCTTTGCTTCTGTTCAGAGGCTTTCAAGCCTGTTAAGTCACACCTGGCCCCCAAATAATTGCATCCTCCACATTAAAGTTTATTGCCCCCTTCAATAGGAATGGAATGAACATGGGGAATTTAGAGACAGACCACAGGCTTCACTGAGCAGTGAAATTCACCCAGGTGTGACATGGTGGGGAGGCAAAGCACCAGGATGGAGGAGAAGACCCGCATGGGGCTAGATGGCACGCATACTTACCCACGGGGCCCAGAGGTTCTGAATGGACAAAGCCTGTGTACCCTGAGCGGCAAGAGTGACCTGGGCTTGGAGGACTGGTTAATGATGCCCCCTACTTGTTTGGTGATCTTTGCTTTCTACATTTTTTAAATCCTTTCTTTCAAATAGCCTCAAAATGCTTTTTTGCTTTCATCTCTGCCAAGGCCAAAGGAACAGCATGGGTTAAATCTAGTTAGCCATGCCCGTGCTTACAGACAGCCTCTCTGTCTCTCTCAGACACACACACACACACACACACACACACACACACACACACACACAGTCCAAACTTAACTGATTTAATTTCCATTATGAAAGGTGAAGTGCTGGTAGGAAATCGGGGGATTGGCTTTGGGAACAAAGTTAACAGCACAGAATTGGAAATACTGAGTCTGAGAAAGATTACTTTTTTTTTTTTTTTTTTTTTCCTTTAAGGGCAATAAGGTGACTGACTCTGGCCACAGACAGGATACGCCAGGAGAGCCTTATCGCACGCAGGCTGTTTTTGCCCCTTTCTCTGGTCACCCGATCTCTCTCCATGTGCTGCTTTTAGAACTTCCTGGTGCTCGGGCCTGGCCTCGAAAAAGGGAACAGCCATTCATGTCCAGACACATTTGCAGACTTCTGGCAAAATAGCCGGAGCTCACGAAAATTTACACTTTTCCTGGCACCTGGCCGAGAGTAGGAGCAGGATTTGGCTTGGGTTTGCTTTCAGTTAGAAAAGCCCTTTGGGGGTGGGGGTGGAGAGTTGGGGGTGAGGTGGCAGCAAGATCCTCATGAAGGGTCAGAGCTGCTGAAATAAATATCAACTCGGCTAGGGAGTGCGATTCCTGTAATTATATCTGCCCGATGACTTATAATCAGCATTCTTAGCAGAGTCTGTAACTTTCATGTTTTCTCCTCCTGTGTGCGATCTGGGTGGCACCGATGGTGTGGGTGGGAGGGAGAATAACACCTTGATTAAAAAAAAAGTGGTGTTAGTGGTGGTTGGTGCTGTTAACATGAACATCATTCTCATTGAGATTACCTTTGAAATAATGCCAGTGGGGCATTTGCTGGAGTTTCTGGTGGTGGGGAAGGGGCCCAGAGGACTGTGTGTTGTTTTTCACTAGGAGAATCCTGTGTGCATAGACATTTAAACTACCAAAACAAAGCTGAGCGTGTGAACGAAGCTCAGACTTGCCATATTGGTCCTGTCCTCCAAGTGAGGGTCCATTTTGGATCCCAACCCAAACCATCCTCTATCTCCCCCTTTTGAAATACTTGAGAGAAACCAGCCGTCTGCCAGTCCACAGGCTGTATGTCATTTCCTTTTCTCTCCAAGCCTCACTCTTTCCACAGAGGAGACTTTTCAAATTAACGTTTTCAGTTCATTAAAGACCTTTTCGCAAACATTTCGTTCTGGTAAAGGCAGTGTTTCATCTGGAAATGGTCAGGCTCGTGTTGGCACAGAATGGTGTGAGAAAGAAAAAAAAATCAAATCCCTTCTTACCAAGTGGACAGTGTGCACGAAACCTCAAGTGGGTCTTCCTTAGAGGATGGAGAGATTTCTTTGGAAGGAAAAAACAAAGTCAGTGAATGAAAATTATTTGCTTGTGTGTTTTGCAAAACTAACAAGGGAATAGGGGAGCTGGGCTTTCATTCCCTTTCTTTAAAAAAAATTCTCTGGGAAGAAGCAACTCACACTGTGCCCCTTTGTCTTGCTTTTGCTAATATCCATTGCAGCCTCTCCAGAGCTTGCTTGGTGCTCAGGGAGTAATGCATGAAAATCCTTCTGCCTTCAAATGAAAATACGCATGGCCTTCCTTTCTCTGCCCCGTTTGAACCAGACACTTGGAGAGTCTCATGAAAATGGCTGGTTTCCCCAGAACAGACCAATGGAGCAAAGCAGCAGTACCTTGACAAGCTTGAGTGCTTGGGGCTTGTTGGACAAAATTACAGAAAATATTCAGTTGATGCAGGACTGGAGATAGGCATACAGGATGTTCAGTTTCTGTTGCTGTGGTTGCCTCAACCTGGGAGAAAGAACCCAAGAATCTTAGTGCAGGAAAGGAACCTGAGACATTAGCTAGTCTGTGTGTGGATTTCTTTTTTTTTAAAGCTGTGTTTTGTAGAGCCCCAGATTACCTCAGGATTAGCTCCATTTTTACATGGTGGAGTTTGGTATAAGATTTCCACCAGACCTCAAACTCCCTGAGACCTCGGCCGTATTTGTGTTGTTCATGCTATTTGCACAAAGTCAGCTATAGGTAAATATTTGCTAAGTGAATAGAGAATGAATAATGTAGCCTAAAAGGAGTATGAAAACCATGGGTCCAGTCTTTTTGCTTTCTTCTTCCACCCAGTTTACATCAAGGCCAGAGATGCTGGGTGGGTTTCCCAAGGTCCCACAGCTGGCCACTGGCATGGCCAGGGCTGGAGACCCAGGCCTCACCCACAGCTAGTGTCTTAGTGTCGCCTCTGTCAGTGGGACTCAATAATAACCACAAATGCCTTGGAGACAGCTTTCAGGTAGGGTCACTATTCCCCACTCACCTTCCAACCAGTGGGCATGACTAGCTGGAGCTGCACAAGGGCAAGGGGTACGTGTGTTTGTTCATCTCTGTGTTCTGTGTGCCTACCACAGTGCCTGACAGTAGCTGCTTGGCCACTGTCATATTTGAGGAATGAATGAACACAAACACAACTCCAGTTCGAGTTCCCGTTTCTTGGATAATCTAGAGAGAAAAGATCATTCTCGGTCCCAAGTTTGTCCTCAAGACCCAGAGAGATCTGTGGGTCTTAACTGAAGTATCAGCACCAATGGAACATCACCTTCAGCAGCATCCAGTCTCCTTCATCATCATCATCATCATCATCATCACCATCATTGTCACCATCAATAGCACCAGGCAGATATGAAATACCTTACTCTTTTGAGGCTGTACATTTCTTCTGAGGCAAATAAGCAGTTCTTGCCTTATTTGAACATGGCTACTGGTTGGTCCTACCCCTATAATCTTCTTAGTCTTGCCCTTTGTAAATAATAGACTTCCACAGCCTAAATTCATGGGGTGATACAAAGAGCACCAGAATCCTAAAGTTGCAGGTTTTGGTGCTAGAGTTGGCTCCATAACTTCTGAGGTTCTGTTATCTTGTACACATCCCTTGTCCTACTTGACCTTCAGTTTCTGCATCTGTCAAAAAGAGAAACAGACCATGTGGATTTGCCACTTACCAGCTGTGTGACATTGGTCAAACCACTTAATCTTTAGCTCTAAGCTTCAGTGTTCTTAACTATAAAATGGGTTCCTAATGGTCTGTACTTCTCAGCGTTGATGTAAGGATTATATGAGTTCATGTATGCAAAACGCTTGGCATAGTTAAGTGCTTGATATTTATACTGTCATAATTATTCTCATCTCACAGGAATCATGAAGACTGTATGGAATGATTCATTCTACGGAAGAATTCTATATAACATAAGGGATGGCTATTGAATTTTTAAATATTTTCTCTGTGTATCCAGTTAACTCACCAGCTTTCACACTTAGGTATTTGACAGAAATACTAAAGGTAAATAGATCCAAATGGAGTCATGACCTTAGCTCATTTCCAGTACTCTCCCCATCTCCCTCACCCTTCTGGTCCAACTCATCTCCTCTTCCTGTGTTTCCTGTTTCAGTGAATGGTGTTGACAACTGTGTAGTTGTCCAAACAACTGTCCGAAAGTTGGGAAGAAGTCAGTTTCTACCTCACCTTCATAACCACTCAATTACCATGTCCTATCAATTTCCCCAGTTAGGGGACCTTCTCCTAAAGCTGGATATACTTCTCCCTTGGCACTGTACTACCGGGCAACAAATCTGAGTCTGTTGCCTGGGCTTGGGCAGCTGTCTGTCAGTGACCCTGCTGCCCCATTCTTGCTGTCTACACTCATATGTTTGTGTCTTCCCACTTGTTGCCTCTGGCCTTTACTCAAATAACTCCTCTTCCCCCTTACCTGGGAAATCCTTCAGAATTTAGCTTACAGAGTTCCTACCGGAAGCCCCCCTGATTACCCTTCTCTGGTCTGAGTTCCTCCTAGGGGCATCTCAACTATACTGCCCCGGGCCTACCTCTGCCATAGTATTTACTATCAGACCATATTAAGATTTTTAGAGCTTGTAAACCTGGAATGGATTAAGATGTTCTCATTTTGATATGCTACCTAAAATGAAAGCAATACTAAACTATATATGTCATAATAATGATAGCTAATGGTTATTGAGAGCACTGATTATGAAACAGGCTTTGATGCTTTATGTTAAAATTTGATTTTCAAAATAACTAGCAATCACATAATATGCTCTATGCTATGCCTATTTTATAGATGAAGAAATTGAGGCCCAGGATGTTTAAGAAACTTGTCCAAGGTCACAGAGCTAGTAAATGGCAGAGCTGTGCTTCAAATACAGGCAGGGTTGCTCCAGAATCTATATTCTTAACCATCCACTGTAAAGAAGTTTAACAAAGTTCTGATTTTTCTCTATTTTACATTTTTTGGGGAAAAGTCCAATATGAAATTCTTTCAAAAATCTTTCTCTTTTTCTCCTGCTGTTGGCACTGCTAGGCTGAGCCTCTGTGCATATGCTTAGCTTGCCTACTGGTCACCCTGTGTTGCTCAGCTTACAGTGTAGAATTGCCTTTGACATATCTCTCTTCCCTCTGGACTCTGATCCCTGAGGGCAGGTACTGTGTCTGTGTCTGTGTCTGTGTCTGGGTGCCTCTCAGGGAGAAGCTCACCCAAAATGCAGAGCCTGTGTGTACTACCACACCTTGGCTAGATCCCCCCTCATGGTTTCCTTCCCCAGCCAGGTTCATGCAGAGCTAGTGATAGGGTGGGCTGAAGTCAGGGTGGCTCAATCTTCTCTAGAACCTTCTATTCCCTCTCCTATGCTCCTGCAACTGATTCCCTGGTAGTTTCCTGCCTCTCTCCACAGTTCTCCACATGGCCTCAAAAACCCTGTCTCCTAAGCTGTAGTTGGAAGGAGGTGTGAGTTGTAAATACATTCTAGTATACTAAATATAGATGATAAAGAAATAAAGACTCTCTTTCACTCCCCTTGTTCTCAGGACCCATAATTCTAAAATAAACACTGTAGGATTAAGAAAACAACAACACATGAAGGTTGCCACTTGCCTAATTGAGAGGAGGTTGAACTGAAGTTTCGGCAACATCCTTCTGGAAGGCTCTTGACCCCTGCAGCCTTCCCCAGTCCTCATGCTGAAAATACACATGAGCCCATGAGCTATTCAGTTGTCCTTGGGGGACTCTCTCCTTCATAGGGTTAGTTGTTTTTCTCTGTACTGCTGAGCTGTATTAGTGAGTACCTGTTCACTTGGTATTGTGAAGAGAAAGCTTATATTTGACTTATCAATGTTTTATTTGCTTGTTTCTTTTTGGGTGCTAGATTCCCTTTTTCTTTGGCCCTCAAAGAGATTTCATCCTCCAAGGGAAGCAATGATGCCTCTCTCCAAACTTTCTCTTTTCTGACTTTTGTCAGTTTCATTTAACTTGAGCTAAGCTATTGGAAATATGCCTCTCAATATGTATTGCGTTTTATTTTTTCCATAAATAAGGATTGAACCTACTATGTGCCACAGGGGTGCCAGGCTTTTTATGGGAGAGTTCGTCATGGCAGGGGAGCACAGGGTTTGGGTAGTACTGTAGGAGGATACAGAGAAATGACTGTATTCACAGCCACTAGGAGTCCTACTGGGTGCAAACAGCCTCCTAGGTATTATAGTTGTTGTGTTCCCAGGGAGGGTTCTGCATTCTGTATGTGTATATAGATTAAATGTCTTCTAGTCTTGATTACTTTAGGTGTAGTCTCATGGGAGTCAGTGACAGAATTACCTTTAACTTTTCCATCACTCTCAGATTCTTTGACAATTAAGCAGGTGAGTTCAGACTTTGTACTTTTGCAGCTGATTTCTAGTAGGACCAAGATATGTTTAGACCTGGGAGAGAGGATTTGATTTTTGGATTAGGAGGCTTCTAGACTCTGAGTCCATTTGGGCAATTAGTTTTGTGCAATGCAATCAACAATGAAAGTTTTTCGCATAAGTATATCCCCAATATTGCCTGGGGTATACTTATAGTAAATTAACATTTGTTGTTTATATGAAATTCAATTTTAACTGGGTATCTTGTGTGTTTTTGTTTTGTTTGTTTATTTTTGGTTAAATCTGGCAACCCTAGAAGGTAGGCACTTGAGGAATGGGTTTTGAAAAGATCCACACTGTATGTGCCTGGTTGTGTTTGTATGTTAGGTATGTGTTTGGGGAAGAGAAGGGAGGGTCTAGGGGAGAATTACTTGGGCAGCTGGACAAGTGCATGTCACAGGAAAACTCTGATAGGGAAATTAATGATGAGTATTTACTCATAAAATAATTCTGGTTATCTCAGGAGAAGCAACCTGGAGCTTAGTGATATCCTAAGGAAGAGAGTCTCTAACTGCTCTTGGCACCATGGGTTAAGTATGGTGGAAGGAATACCAAAATGTGCCAGGAAAGCTGAATATCTGTATCTTGGTCAGTCAGTGTGATCTTGGGCAACCCATTTCAGTCTGTCTTGTCTCATTTTCTGTATTTGTCAGATACGGCTTACTAATAATCATTTTATTTACTTCAAGGGTTTATTTTGAGTTATAAGTTGAAACAATTCTCAAGCTATTTGAAACATTGGTAAACTCATAAGTTTTACTGATAACTTGGTAAACATTGGTAAACTTGCTATACTACTAAAGGAAATGGACCCCTTGTCTTACCAAAATAGACAATTGTACCACATACTTTTGGGATTCCAGGTCTTGGAATCCATGCTTTGGATACTCCTAACAGAAAGTGCAGTGGACCCCTCTCCTCCATTCAGCAGGGAAAGCCCTTTGGGTAAGTTCTCAGGTGGTTCTGGTTTTCTCTAAATGCTGTTTTGAGGTGGCTACTGTTCTCAGTACCTCAGTGGGATTCTTAAGTGACTGAAGAGGATTTGGGATATTACGTACAAGCTGGTTTAACTTAGCAGAGAAGGAATGTCTGGGTAAAAATTGAATGTAGAAATGATTGAACATGCATTTCTCCACAATGACTTCAGTATCTCTACTCAGGTGAATAAGCAGAATGTGTCACATACATAATAAGATATATCATTCACATTGCACTCGAGAGTTTATGATGTGCCTTTTTACACACATTATCTCATTCATGTATATATTATCTCCCTGTGGGCAAAAAACAGACCTTTTGCTTCTTTGTACACATCTGGGGAGGAAAGCAGGCTCCAGAAAGGGTGACTGAGCAACCAGGCCCGACACACACACTGTCTCCTCCATGCACTTGTGCTTCACCATCTGGGCACTACCAAACTCCTTTGCTCCTCACTCTGCTCTATTAACAATGCTCAGTTAGTGTTTTCTATCATTGGTCGTTATGTGGAACTTAGTACTTTCTTATACCATTGCTTATAGGACTGTTGTGTGGAGGGCAGGGATTTTTGTGTCTTTTGTTCATTGTCTTATTCTCCATATTGAGAATATTGCACATAACAGGTACTCAAGAAATATTCATTGAGGGGCGCCTGGGTGGCTCAGTCCGGTAAGCGTCCGACTTCAGCTCAGGTCACGATCTCGCGGTCCATGAGTTCGAGCCCCGCGTCGGGCTCTGGGCTGATGGCTCAGAGCCTGGAGCCTGCTTCCGATTCTGTGTCTCCCTCTCTCTCTGCCCCTCCCCCATTCATGCTGTGTCTCTCTCTGTCTCAAAAATAAATGTTAAAAAAAATTAAAAAAAAAAGAAATATTCATTGAATAAGTGAATTGTTCTTCATAGCTTGGTCATATCTTCTCAACCAGGTTCTAGTAACTGTGAGGGCAGGGACAATATCTTCATTTCTCATGTTTCCCCAGTGTATTTCACATGGTGCTGAAGAACTTGAATATTAGTGATGTCATTTATATGAAACAACCGACATATGCACACGGAAATGTGTTATGGATGGGTAGATGTGGCCGTTGGCCATTCAAGGACCTTCATGGGATAAATAAAGGCACTCAGTTTTGGAAGCCTCACCCCACATTATATTGATCTTTAAAATGCACATATATTTCATGATGTGTTTGTGTGCTTGTGTTTGTGTGTCTACACACATATAATTTTGCTCTAAAATAATTTTTGTAATTTGCTTTGTTAATGGTTACTTTATCATTTTGATTTCACAATTTCTATTTTGTAATTTGGAGCCCCCCTTTTTTTTCACCTCAAACATTTTCTTGGCCCTTGACAAGCCTACAGGTCTCAATCACTGTGCCTATAGTGACTGATGCATACAATGACTTTGCCTGTGGGTACTTCCAGGACAAGAGTGACCTAGAAGGCACAAAATGATGATGAGTTCAGCATCCCAGCGAAACTGTTCTCCATCCCTTTTTTTCCTGTCTCTGGGCCTTCTCTCCTGCCCTGCCCCATCTGCCAGACTCCAGGCGTGTGCTCAGAGAGGATGCGCTCTGAGTTTTATGGTATCTGTTGTTGTCCCCCAAGTGCAAGCGTCTAATTAGGCTTGACACTACCGAGGCGTTTCCCTGACATTTATGTCACTGTCTCTCAATCTTTAGCAGCATTTGGTCTTGTGGGAAGCACAACAAACAATGTCAGAAACAACATAAAATTCCCCATTAGAGGGGGCCCTCGGAAACCGTGGTGCTGTTTATTAGGCGCACTCAAAGGGGAGGCCGAAGGGTGGAGCCGGGTGTGTAGAATCTGGGCTTGGAGGAAGAAATAAAATGGCTCATTTAAATTCTTAAGAACTGCATAGGAGGCAGAAGACACAATGAGTATCTTAGAGAAGAAAGGCCATCAGTTGAACAAACTAATCACATGGTAATCAAAGGGGAGTGATTCGCTGCCTACTGAGAAGTACTTTAGAAGAAGTTCCAGCCGGGGAGAGTAAAGACCCTATTGAATGACAGCTTTCATAAATTATAGATTTTTAAAAATTGCACAAAGGAATCTGTAATAACGTGCGAAATGGATTTAAAGACGAAAAGTGCCCAAAGCATCTGAGCAAGTCCAGGGAACAGGCGGGCCTGATGTGGGAGGGGCTGTGCGAGCCTTTGCGGGAAGCCCCCCTCCCCGCAAAAGCCCCGCCTCCCGCACAAGTCCTGCCCCCATCCGGGTCCGCGCCGGGGTTGTAGGATTGCCCTGGGTTACCTGATTGCTGTCCGGATTTGCACGCTTGGAGACTGGCTCAACGTAGACCCTAACGAGTGAAGGTGCTGGTAGGTGGCAGTTCTCTGTCTCCACCACAAACCGAGCCCCTGGGTGTACAGGCTGCAGGTCCTACGTTTCTCAGTCCCCGGCACTGGGAAGGGCTGGAGACGCTGCCTCACTGGGAGTCCTGCTTCTGCACAAGGTCAGGCTCCCTGTCCGGATCTGGGTGGGCTGCCGGTTGTGATGGGATTGGTAGGAGGACTGCCCACCCCAAGTTCTTCTCCCCTTTTGTCCTAGGCTTGTCATAAATGTAGGCCCTCGTCCGTTGCCTCCTCTCCTGTAGCAATGTAGTCAGGTGGGAGTGCAGCCTGCAGGGAAGGGCAGCCCAAGGCCAAGGGACGCTGTGAGTTGATTCTGAGCGTCAGGGCTGGGCCAGCCATCAGCCAGGAGTAACGTGGGCTGAGTTTGCCTTCTGGCCCATCGCCTCTGCAACCAGCAGCCCTTTTCTCCCACCTGTGTCCACTGTAGCGGCCTTGAGGCCTCTCTCAGGTGAGGGCCAACAATTCCGGGCGCACGGTTAGCAGATAACCAAGGTGATGACTGGTAAAGCCTTCAGGTGTGGCTCTACTCCGGCGTATCTCTTCGAAAAGGTAGTTTGAGAAGTTGGGAAAGTTAAGACAAGATAGAAGTATTAGAACTGAGTGTTCTTTTTAGTTGTGCAATCTGGGCACAGTTAACCTTTCTGGGTCAAAGTTAAAATGGATATATGACTAGTACCTTCTTCTGAGTTGTGATGAGAGGATCAAATTGTAGTTTGATTATTTTAATTGTAATTTGTAATTGTACGTAAAGTGCTCAGTACAGGGCCCAGCGCAGTAAGTGTTCTGTAATGTCAGCTGTTGTCATGCTCCTGAGGTCTCCCTGAGCATGGCGGCTGATTGCAGAGATCTGCATGGGTGAGCTTAGGTCTCTTCCTGATGCCCTGGAGGATTCAGAGTAGAGAAGGAGCATTATCCCTTGCAAGTTCCTAATAGCACCTCCTAGGGAACCATGAGAGCTCCTCTTCTATTGTAGAGTAATTTAGCTAGCTGTTGTAACAAATGACCCCCAGATTTCAATAGCATACCACTATAAAGCTTTATTTCTAGCTCACAGTCCTGCGTAGATTGGTTGAACCGAAGAGGCCTTTCCGTTCCATGTTGTCATTCAGGACCCAAATTCTTTCCATGTAATGGTTCATTCACACATCACTTGTGCTCATGTCCATTGGCAAGAATCGGTCACACATCTCTGCTAATGTGCAAGGGGACTCGGTAATGTAGTTTAGCTGTGAGTTCACAAGAGAAAACAGGCTTGATAAGAACTTACTTGTCCCCAGAATAAACTTCAGAGTGGCACAGGATAGCTTTTGGACAGCTCAAAAACTGGAGGTTCTTAACCCAAGCCCCTTGAATTTGTGGAGGGTTCATGAACCTCTTGAAATTGGATGCTAAGTGTTGTATATATGAGCCTTTTCACTTTCATCCTATTCTCCAAAGCTGAGAGGGTGAAGTCCTGCCCCTGCTTGGACCAGAGTAGTATTATGGTACCTGCTTCCTGCATCTGATATTCATTGAAAAAAATGGTGGGCAGGGTCAGGATTTCTCTCCCCTTGTCTCTCTCTTTACTTTTCTTCCTCCCCTCTAGTTGGGAGAGAATGATGGCTAAGAGGCAGAGATTTGTTAGCACCATATCCTGTGGTGGTACTCTATTTAGAAGCTGTCAACATCAGGGAGGAGGGTTTATGTGGCTGTGAAGAGTCTAAGAGACTGCAGTGGGCAGGGTAAAGGCCCAGCGTTGCTCTTCCAGAATGCAGCTGGGACTAAGGGTTACCCAGGCCTCACCAATTTTTAATTTAGGGGCACAGTAAGTAAGAGGAGGGAGAGAGATCTGAGGGGAAGGACTCCCAGATGCCCATCTGAGACAGCCTCTGTAAGTACTGAGAGGTGACTTGATGGGGAAATGGACATTTTTGCACTGTTGTCTCGATGCGGCATCTGCTTGAGATGGTCCAGAGTGCCATTGTTTTCTTCCTGGTAATGGCCTTTACCTAAAAGACCTTCCAGATGTCGAGGGCATAGCTGAGGAGTTACAAACATTCCCATGGCTTAAAAAGCAAAGTTGGAAAACCACCGGTGTAGTCTCACAATGGAGCTTTGTACTGTAGCCTGACCCTGCCTACCAGAGGGCTTTTGTTTCCAGTAGTTTCTGGCACTGGACTTCAGGAGGCCATTGGCTCTGTTTCTCTCCTAAAGTCAGAAATACTTGCAGCTGGCATTTTGTTTGCATCCTATCTCCTTAAATTCAGGGACCTGCCCCCCTTTGAGGTCACGGCTGAACAGGAGTGGCCTGCTCTCTCTCCCATTTGTAAGGCAGGGCAGGAGACAATACTCCATCCGGCCTGGAGCGTCGGCTGTCTGGATGAGTATGACGCCAGCTGTCAGCCTGGGATGAGGTCAGACAGAGGCCACCCTGGTTCCAGGTGGGCAGGGGTCACTCAGGTGACCAGACTACACTGGAGGCCCAAAGAGTGTGCAGGAGCATGAACTTTTGGCCTCCTCTGCAGGGGAGGAGCTGCGATGCTGAGCAGAGTGAACTGCACACTCTGGCCAGGGAGCTGGCATTCCAGGTGCCTCCATTCCTTCAGGAAGTTCAGGCTCCCCATTGAACTTGGCTGTCTGCAACCTGAACACAGGGGCCTCTACTGTGCTGCCTGGGTAGCCCGTCACCGTTAATAGTTTTATCATCTGGGGAAGTGTTTCAGGCAGAGGTGATGCATGGATCAAACCCTGTGTCTGGCTTTGGAGGCAGTGAAGTTTAATGATTAGGGAGAAACATGCTGGAACCAGACAGCCTTTGTTCAAATTCTGTTCTACCACTGTGCAAGTGACTCAGTTTGTTCCTTTGTAAAATAGGCCAAATAAGAGTATGTACTTATTTCATAGGGTTGTTGTAAGTTTGAGTTGATGCATGTAACACATTCAGAGCAGTGCCTGGTAAACAGTAAGCACTCAGTAAATGTCAGTTTTTACTATTAGCCAAAAATATACAGCCTGTAAGCAGATCTCCAGGGGAAAGGGACCCTTCTTGCTCGTGACAGTTCAAGGCTCTGTGAGTAGTATTTATGTCTATCTCATCATCCCTGAGAAGTTTCTCTGATTACTCAGATCCACAGGGCTATCTTTTGTTTTAACTGTCCTGGTGTGTTTTGACACCTTTTTCTCTAAATGATTCCTACAGATTGAGATCTCTGCCTTATCTTTTCTGTCAGTTCTCGCAGTAAGTAATATAGTAAATTCTTTTTTTTAAATTTTTTTAATTTTTAGAGAGTGTGAGCAGAGGAGGGGGCAGAGGGAGGGAGGGAGAGGGAGAGAGAGAGAGAGAGAGAGAATGAATGAGTCCCAAGCAGGTTGTACACTCAGTGCAGAACCCGATGTGGGGCTCCATCCCGTCACCCTGGGACCATGACCTGAGCCAAAATCAAGAGTCATATGCTCAACTGACTGAACCACCCAGGTGTCCCAGTAATATAGTAAATTCTTATTAAACATTTCTTTTATGGTTGATTGATTGCACCCTCTGGTTTGTTTGTTTCTTTCTTTTAATGAACTCAGACTCTTTGTGTGAATATCCTTCATGAAAGGAAGAATTTCTGTCCTAGGATAAGATCCTGACAATTTTGTGCTTTTTATAAACTCCAGTTTTTTAAAAAAGCACCCTACCAGACCAAAACTATATTGTAAAGCTATAGTAATAAAACAGTATGGTATAGTTCAGAAGAAGGATAGACAAAGTAATGAAACAAAATAGAAAGTCCAGAAATACAGCCAGAAATATATGAGACTTTATGACATTATAAAGGTGTCTTGCAAAGCAGTGGAGAATTGGTATGTTGATTAATGGTGTTGAGATGCTGACAAGTCATTAGGAAAAATTAAATTTGGATCCCTAAATGTAAAAAGAAAAATTAAGCCATAAAAGTATCACAAAAAAATGACATTAAATTTTTTTTTAACATTTATTTATTTTGAGAGAGAGAGAGGTAGAGTGTGAGCAGGGGAGGGACAGAGAGAGAGGGAGACACAGAATCCGAAGCAGGTTCCAGGCTCTGAGATGTCAGCACAGAGCTGGATGCGGGGCTCAAACTCAAGAACCATGAGATCATGACCTGAGCTGCAGTCGGATGCGTAACCAACTGAGCCACCCAGGCACCCCCCAAAAATGACATTTTAAATGATATTCAAGTAGAGCAGACATTTCTAAGTATGACATGAAACCATGGGAGCTACAAAGAACTGATTACATAAAATCTGAAACATCCAAATGGCAGAATATCATAAAAACTGGAAATAAACGTGGCTAAATGATTCTACATAGCAAAAATGCCATTTGAACAGATGAAAAAAATGACTAATTGGAGAACATCTTTTAAACGTATATTTCCTTGGGGCACCTGGGTGGCTCAGTCAGTTAAGCGTCCGGCTTTGGCCCAGGTCATTATCCCGCATCAGGCTCTGTGCTATCAGTTGAGATCCTGGAGCTTGCTTTGGATTCTGTGTCTCCCTCTCTCTCTGCCCCTCCTCCTCTCACGCTTTGGCTCTGTCTTTCAAAAAATGAATAAATGCTGGAAAAATTTTTTTAAACATATATTTCCTTAATATACAAAGAGCTCTTCCAAATCAGTAAAAAGACAAATACACTATTAGGAAAACAGGCAAAACTCAAGAACAGGAGTTTCAAGAAAAAGACATGTAAGTGACCAGGAAACCTACAAAAGGTTACCTTGTAGTTTCTACAGGTTAAACCGTATATGATTTTCACTTATCTCATCGGTAGTTTCCAGAGTCTCATAATGCCTGTGTTTCCAGGGTATTAGGTAACAAGCTCTCAAACAGTGTTGGTGGGCATGTGAATCAGTACTGTTTTTTAAAAAGGTAGTTTGGTAATATCTATCAAAATTCAAGCTGTGCATTCTGTTGACATAGAAACGCTAAACATCTCCATACATACAAAAATGAGCATTTAACGTAACAATAGCAAAAATTGGAAACAACTAGATTCTCATCAGTAGGGGAATGGTTAAATAATCATACTTTGATACATTGGAATTCTGTACAGCTGCTAAAAAAAATGAAATAAGTATTTCTCTATTTTTATAGAAACTTGTCCAAAATATGTTGTTAAGAGAAATAGTGGTGAAACAGTATATATAGTATGATCTCATTTGCATAAAAATGTATGTATTATTGCATACATATAACAGAGTTTTGGAAGGATATACATACAAGGAAGAATTAACAGTTTTTACCTGTGGGGGTAGGATGGGAAGGGTGCTGGTAAGGGAAGAGAGGTGCTTTAACTTTTAACTTTGCACCCTTCTGAACTCTTTTAGTTTTGTTTATAACATGCACATATTACCTTTAACATAAAGTCCTAAAATCTGAAAATTGTATTGATGTTAACACAATAGCAACATCAATAGTATTTTAATTTTTTTTAGTGTTTATTTATTTTTGGGAGAGAGAGACAGAGGCACGAGTGAGGGAGGAGCAGAGGGAGAGGGAGACACTGAATCCAAAGAAGGCTCCAGACTCTGAGCTGTCTGCACAGAACCTGATGCAGGGCTAGAACTCAACAGCCATCAGATCATGACCTGAGCTGAAGTTAGACGCTTAACTGACTGAGCCACCCAGGTGCCCCAATAATATTTTAGAAAACATTGTAACGGTACCACATGTCCAGTTGTATAGGTTGTTCATTCTACAAATCCAGATGGCACCATTCACAAAAATACACTGTACAGCTATACATGTCATTTAATATAAATCCATTGTGGTATTTTCTTTGTTAGATCAACAGATATAAAGTCTTTGATTTCCATAAGATATCATGCCTGAACCAGCCCCACGGAATCCATAGATATAAGATAAAGGTTGAAACACAGTCGGTACCTGTTGCAGTGAGTGGGAGACAGGAAGAAAAAAGGAAGGGAGAATTAAAAAATTAAATGAGGGAACTTTACATGGGCCAGCAGTGATGGGTGCCATGAACTGGAGCATAAGGGTGACTCAGCTCTGAGGGCCTGTCAGTTTTATTAATTACACGTTCTAGACTCCAGCTCTTCCTGGAATACCATTTGAAGGAAGATAGGCTTGGCGTGGAAGGTCCCTTACCAGCTGACACCATCTTTCCTTTTCTTCTACATACCCTTTCTAAGGGCCATTCATTAGCCGGCTAGAGAACAATATAAAGAGGCCTCCCATTTGTGGGCCTCTTTCTTTCTTCATTTCTATTTCAGGTGACTTTCCTTCTGCCTTACCTTGCCCCAGTCTGGCATCATGCTTTCAGATGTGAAGGAGTGGGGTAGAGCTCCCTCCTTCTATTCCCTATGCTCTTCCATGCCATCTTTGGTCTGCTACTCAGTAGGCCACCTTAGGCACACTTGACTTTCAGGGCTCATCTCTGATTCCAAAGACGCCCTTCCTCTCTGGAAGGTATTCTTCCTTGTCAGAGGGCCATTGTTGTCAAGCTTACTTCTTATTAGCTGTGGCCATCATTTTGGTTAACTTGGAGATGCATGGGCATATTTAAAACCAAATTGACGCAAATTAACTTCCAGTAATTTTAGTCATTTAGATCCTGGCAGCTCTACTCTCAGGTAGTCTCCAGCATCCTTGAAAATAAGTTGCCTGTGGATAGTGAAACTTGAAGTTGGTTAGTGCCTCTAATTATACCCATGACTCAGATGGCGACTGGTGCAGAATGACTCTTGCCACTGGGCAAAGAAATCACAATGTCGGCGGTCTCTGGTCTGTACCCTTTCAATGCATGTATTCTCCCAAGTTCAAGCTGTGGTGTCTTGGCCCATAATGATTTTTCTTTGTTAGACTTCAAAGATGAGGAAAGGAGTCAGGAACTTGAATAAGCAAGACCTGAAATTTTGAGCCAGATCTGTAAAGGGGAATCATTAAAATATTTTCATCTGGATTAATGCCCTGCTGGTGGTATCTTTCTTTAACTATCTAGGGATAAAGTCCAACCGGAATAAGAATAATTAAAAAAAATCCCACTCGAGCCTCCAAGCATCCTATCTTCATCAGAAACTTGGCAGCATGGATCTGGGGTGGTTTTGTGGAGCCCTGTTGGGAAGCAGAGGCCCGGAACCATGCACTTCTGTAGTTTCCCTACCCAAGCTAGGATTCCAGGATGAAGAGTCTATGGTACTTTTCCCTCTTCGTGTTGTATGCTTATTGTCTCTTCATCTTCTCTTTTCTCTTTCTGAAGGTTTACTTATTTGTTTATTTATTTTTTATTATGAAATTTATTGTCAAATTGGTTTCCGTACAACACCCAGTGCTCATCCCAACAGGTGCCCTCCTCAATGCCTGAAGGTTTAATTAATGTACTCACATGACAGTAGAAGGCAGACTTCTGAAAAGGGCTCATTTGCAATGGTGGTGGTGGGCAGGGGTAGAAAAAACTGAGAAGATAACGGAGGGTGGGGCGAAAGGGCATTGTAAAGGCAAGCATTACCACTCAGCAGGACGTGTCTGCAGGAACCACTGCACTAGAGGCTTTCCTGGCCCTAGAAGCTTCAACAGGGTGTCCTGGACCTGGGGTCCCCTTTGTCTACTATTGTGAGAGAACCTGCGGCTAGGGACCAAGACCAGGAAGACCCACCTTGCCCACTCAGTCTATCTCTCCCTGCTGTATCGGGGACATACTAGACCCATCTAACTATAATGGAGGCCTGGAGTGTTTTTGTGGTTTGAAACAACCTTTCTTTTTATAAATGGTGATAACTGGGTGCATGGGAAATGCTGTGTCCTCGGTTGATATTCTTGCCAGTAGAGAGAGGAGAAAGGCACCTGGTGCTAGAACCAGTATGGAATTTGGAGCCATTTTTGTTGGCTGATTATTTGGCATTACGATAATGGACAAGGTGTTTGGCCTTCTCTGAGGAGATGAAGGCAGATTTCTGGTAGGTTCTGATAATAATGGTGGGTAGAGAAGGTGCCATAATGACTCTGTAGGAGAAATTGGGGGCTAGAGGCAGGAATGAACCCCATTTGAAATATGCCAGACACCATTCAGTGGAAATGATTGTTTTAAAGCTGGCAAGCAGAACACACACTGTCATACAAAGGCTTAGTATCATGGCATTAAAAATAAGCTCCGAAACATTTCTTGCCCAGACAGATGTTTTCTGAACCACAAAGATGGTGGTAAGAGAGCAGACAAAATTGGTATTTATTTTTCTACAGGGCTGGTAAAAGTTAAAAAGTAAATGAATACACTAGGCTTGCAGATAAGGACTTACTCTCAAGGTGATCCTAAGGGAACCTTTTCTAAGAGAGGTAGGACGAGGGATGGAGGGCCATGGTATCCACAGACAAGAAGAACAGTAAAGGCATGTACAGTTTCCTCTTCATTGTGTCCCGTGTCTTTGGCCTTGAAGGACAGAGACTCAGAATTGGTCCAGTGTAATGCTTCATCAGTCATAAAGACTTAATTACAATCCGTATTTGACCAGGATTGTAACGTGAAGTCTGTAAGTATTTACTGGGATTCTCTGTTGTCGCCTCTCACTTTCTCCCCTTCCCGCCCACCTTCCGTTGGCCCCCCCCTATTAAAAGGATGACCAGTTTTGAATTACGGTAATAGCTGCACTCTTGGTTTAGGACTAACCTCCCTGAAATTTTCAGGACCACTAATTTGTGGTTACTCCAGTGCTAGAATGAACTTGGCGCTCTGGCCTTTAGACTGGCAATGCAGTAAAAGTTTAAAGCGAAGACTGCCTCAGAGCCAAAAGAAGAGAGGAGATTGAAACCTAAAGGTTATCCTGAAATGCACTTTACTGTTATCTATGAGAACAAATGAGTTAAAAAAATTTCAAATACCAGAATACCCTACAGGGAGGAGATATAACTATTAAAGGGCTGTTATAGCTGCAATAAATGTAGGAACAATAAAAATAAATTGATGAAGTAAATGTCAGCGCTGTTCCCCTGAGCTGCCCCCACACCTTTGTCCAAAAGTAGAACATCTCCAATTACAGAGGGTGGAAACAGCCTTCAATGACAATATGACAAGGACAGAACACAGAACGCTGGCACAGAGAACACAATTATGCACAGCCTTGAAAAATTGTATCATAGCACAATGCATGGGAGAAATCAATTAATGATGCAGGGCTTCCACTGCTGTCTAATAATTCTAGAAAGGAAAGGAGGGGAAGGAAAAAAAAAACTCTGTACACCCAGTGCATCAAAAAGGTGACCCTTAAGTGGAAGTCTACATAATACCAGAGGTCAGTCTTCAGAGTTTATAGCATCTGAAATACTCTTTTTTTTTCTTCTCAGTTTTTTTCCCCTTAAAAAAAATCTAACAGTCTTAAGGAGGCATTTAAGTAAAAGTCACTTCTTCTCTGGTTAAATAGGCTTGCAAAAGAGAGTTCTTTGGTGGAAAGGGCAGGGATGAGCAAAGCGTGTGGCTGTCGCCTCAAGCCCACCAGCTGAAAGGGGAAAGGCAAAAGTTAGGCATAAACACTGTGGAAGGTAGAAGGTGATTTATCTTGTGCAATTTACAACAGGTGCTAAACATTACGAAAACCAGAGCTATTAAGCAATCAAATTAAGCTATAATTATAACCGAAGAAAACTGTACAGGAATTCTAATTAATTCAAATCTGAACATGTCCAAGAGGAATGCTCCAGCAACCCCACTTCTGAATAAAACAAAACAAAAATAACCCTTGGATAATGCCTTCAGATTACACAGGAAATTAAGAAATACTTCTCTGCCGGAATATTCCAGGCATTCCTTATTAAATGGTGAGAGAAATTCCCCACAATGCCTGAGCACTTGGCTTTTCAGGTACACACCACATAAAGCGTGTAGTTGGGGGGCCCTTAACTGGGCAGGATTTGAAGACCGAGCGGACCGAGGGATTCCACTGTACGTGTAAGTACTTCAAAGAGTCTGCAGGGTTAGCTCATTCTTCTCTCCTTTGAAGGTTTCTCCCAGGGCATGTGAGCCTTTTAAAGAACTGTTCACACTCCCCTTTTACTTTTTATTTTTTTGTGTCTTTTGGACCAATTCCATTTTCTTTTCAGCCACTCCTCTTCCAGTCCTCAATCCCAGTCTTTCCACCTGACTTGAGCTTTCTGCTTTTCTTCCACCCCAGGGAGCCCTGGGGTGTCAGAAGACCAGGGCAGGGTTTTCTATTGGATATGCCTGAACTGTGCACGTTGTGTCCCATTAAGCCACAGATGTTATGGGAAGAAAGGGATGTTTAGGTGTTTGAATAAGATTTCCAACCCAGAGACTGAACCATTTGATTAGGGTGCCTGTTTCCCCTAATTCATGATTCTTTAATTTTAACAATTCAGGAACAGGAACAACAAAAACAACAGTGACAGCTAACATTTATCAACTGCTTGTTATGTCCCAGACATTGTGCTGAACTCTTTACCTCAATTAATTCTTTATCTCAATTAATTTTTTCAACCACTCTGTGGGGTAGGCGGTCTTATAATACCCATTTCATAGAAGAATCAAGACCCACTGTTGGCCGTTAAATTGACTGTAAAACAAAAACCCCTTTGTTTTTATTCACTTGATGTTTTTACGTTTCTAAATAATTTAATGTAAAATTTCTTTGCTTTTTACTCTCTCAGGTTGAAGTGGTGGGGAGTATGGGTGGAAGGAGAGTGATTTTCTCGGGATGAGTTTGTCTTCTGGACTCAGGATGAATGTAGCATGGCCCTGTCGTTAACACAGTTTTGCCCACCATTTTGAATATTTACTTCTGAACGTGTCTTTGACCTTTGCTTTGACTTTGCTTCCATTCACATTATGATATGGTGCTTGGGGGCAAAGATGTGTGAAGAAACACTGCATTTGTGCATACTGTTGAATTCATAGCTCTTTTAACCATTACTGGAGTTTGTGTTCTCATGGGAATCTCTACACTGACTGTTGAGAGTTGCTAAAGGGCATGTAGCTATTTTTCTTCCATGCTCTGGGTCCCTTGGAGCCTTCCTCCAAGGCCACATGCCCTTTCCCTTTGATTCATGGGGCAGGGGAGGGTTGGTATCTTCCTAGTTTGGCAAGATTAGTCCATAAGTGTTTGCTGGAAGCAATTCTAATAATAACACTGTGAAGAAATTCAAATTCCCATGGATAGATGAGGAAACCAAGACTCAGAGAGTTAGAAATTTGACTATGGTCACATTGCTGGTTATGTGGTAGTCCCAGGAAATGAGCTAGAGTGCAAAATGCTCTTCATGGGCCACCCCACCTATGTGCGTTTGTGGACACGCACACCCATAGCTTCCCTTCTCTGCCCCTATGGCACATTGCAGGAGCTACAGAACTCCATGTGGCTACCTTTTCCCTGTTGCTTTTGAGTGCTCCTGCCAAACCTGGGACTGAGGGGAGTGCAGAAACTGCCCAAGGCTCACCCCTGGGAGATTTATGCCAACAAAAATGACTTTTGTGTAGGGTACCAGGCAGGCCATCCAGCCTGGAGTCTCCCAAATGGCAGCTTAGGGATTCACTGACCTAGAGCAGGACTTGGCACATGGTAGCTCCACAGCAGAAAGTACACAGTGTTGGGGGGAGCAGGGGGAGACGTGAAGACACCCTATCATGGAAATATGTACTAGCTGGGCAAAAGCTAAAATATAGGTACATTCAAAAAGATAACTAATAATCCTTAACTTTCATTAAGTAGCTACTACTGTTTGTGCCCAGGCCCTTGCATACATGTCTTGATTCTTACAACAACCCAACGAGGTTGATCTAATTACTGTTCCCAGCCCAGGGCTGGGGAAATTGGGCTTTAGAGAGATTCAGTGACTTGTCCAAGATCTTACAGCTGGTAAATAAAGGGCAGAACTAGTATTCTCACCCAGACAGGTGGACCCAGGAGCCCAGCTACTCAGCGAAGAGCTGTGCCCATCGCAAGCCCATAATGCAAGCAGGGGTCCCAAAGGCAGAGTGTGAAAAGCTGGGTAGGACCTGTGGACCTGGGGTGGGGTGGTTAGGAGGAGTTCTCTGGACAGCTTAATGGAGGAAGAGGGTCTTTTCAGTGACATAACAGATAAGTGGGATTCAGGAAGGCAGGGAATGATGGAAGAGGGAGGCATGTGTAGGCCTCGCAAATGGTATGAGCAGAGGGCAAGCCCAGCCAGAGGATCCTGAGGTGGAAGGACCCACATGGTGAGTGCCGTTGGTCTCCTTTTACCTCCCTTCCCTTTCAGGATTCTGCCTGGGTCCAGCTTGCACACACCCCTCACCCCTAGTGTGATTTTGGTCCTAAAGCACTTTCTTCAGCTTGCTCCTGTAGGGGTGGCAGGTTCCTTGGGATCCCACAGGGAACTTTTGGCCACTCGCTTCATGGCCTGAGGTTTAATCTGTGCTTTCTGTCCTTTGAAATATATGGGCAAAGGCCTGAAGAAGCCTGTTGTCCTGACAAGCTCTGCTTGGTGATCTGGCCTCATAGGACTTTTCCCAGCCTTCCCAGTGAGGAGCTTCTGGAGTTGAAGAGGCCCTGGCGTTCCTTAGGCCTGCACTGCACACTCTGCTTCCGGCTTCTGAAAGTCGCTCCAGTTTTGCATAAGTAACGGACATTTCACCCACCATGCTTTGGGGCTAATTTTGACTTCATGTAATAAGGCTTAGTTTTAAACTGGCCTAGAGGGTGACCTAGGGGCAGCTCCAGGTGGTGGCTGGAGGCCTGGAATGGGCAAACCAGTATGACAGCCACCCATTGTCCTGCTTGCTGTTTCTATAGAGTTGGACCAGAAGTCATTTCTGGGACTAGAGCATGGTGGTGATGAGGTTTGGCTCTGGGATCCAACTGTCTGGAATTATTTTTTACTTATTTTTTAAAAATGTTTATTCATTTTTGAGAGAGAAAGTGCGAGCACAAGTTGAGGGGCAGAGAGAGATGAGGCACAGGATTTAAAGTGGGCTCCGTGCTGACAGCAGAGAGCCAGATGTGGGGCTCGAGCTCTTGGACCGTGAGATCATGACCTGAGCCAAAGTCGGATGCTTAACCTACCAAGCCACCCAGGCGCCCTAGACTGTCTGGATTTAAATCCTGGGGCTCCCATCACCAGCAGGGCAGCCCTGGACAGGTCACATAACACTCTACTATTCATTTTCCTCATTGCACCCCTCTCATATGTTTGAGGAGTAAATGGAAAAATGTGAAAAATACTTAGAAGAACATCTGCATATAATAGATACTCAATAAATGCTAGCTATTATTTTTGTACAGTTAGAGTTCTAGGAATCTCGTCTTACCTGTCCATTTCGCTGATGGAGTCTGAGACCCAAACAGGTTGTTTACCTGCCTAAGATTACCTACTGGGTGTGAGAGCTAGGGCCTGTTCCAGCAGCCCTGGACTCCCAAGTCAGGGCTTTTTCCATCTAGCCGAGGTCCTGGGATTGGGTCTTTCTCACAGTATGATGTAAAACCCCATACATCTTTTATTGTTTTAATTTTTTTAATGTTTATTTATTATTTTTGAGAGAGAAACAGTGCGAGTGGGGAAGGGGCAGAGAGGGAGGGAGACACAGAATCTGAAACAGGCTCCAGGCTCTGAGCTGTCAGCACAAAGCCTGATACGGGGCTTGAACTCATGAACTGTGAGATCAAGACTTGAGCTAAAGTTGAATGCTTAACCGACTCAGCCACCCAGGCGCCCCACGACCCCATGCATCTTATTAAAAATAGATTCCTCGGCCCCACCCTAGACTTATTAAAACAATTTCTGGGATGGTGTATGAAAACCTATGCTTTAGCCAACCGCATGTCTCTCCTCCCTAGCTTCCACCCCCTACTTGATTCTTACGTACTTCAAACCTTGAGAACTGCCAGCTTAGCTTTGAGTAATTTGGTCAAAATACAGAAGCATCATCTGCCGCAACGTCTCCAGTCTTTCAGCCAGGCTGTTTGTGTCCTGCCTCCTGTGTGCCCTGCATGCTGCCCCATCATCCTGTCCTCAGGAAGCTTACAGATCTGTTGATCAGTGTCTGGGGCGAATGGGGTGCTGGTGAGAAGTGAGGAAAGCCAGTAGGAGATTGAGTTCTCAAAGGGAGGCTGAGATGACTGGTGACAATGACATTTAGAGGGAGCAGAGGCCAGTGAGTGGAGTCAGGAAAAACTTCAGCACAGGAAGGCCTTTGCAGGATACAGAGCTTGGAGTAGGCAAAGGAGAGAAGGGCAGCTCATCCAGAGTCACCCTTGGGTGTGGGTAGGGGGAGCTTCTGGGAGCAGATGTCACTGTGGGCAGCTGCAGGGGTGTGGAGTGGGGAGAATAGCCTGACTTAGCCAGTTACTAAGATATCCACCCTCTTCTTTTGATACTGTCAGGCTGCTCTTGTATGATTAAACAAACATCCTCCCTCCAGAGCTACTGTTGATTTGATTTTATTGGTGTAATTTTGGGGTGGGGTAGCCATGGGAGAGCAGTTTGCCCCTTGATATTCTTTGTTCCTGCAACCCCTGCAGGACAGCAGAGGCCAGCATGGGCATGGTATGGCTACAAGAAATGTGGGAGCAGCAGGCAGGCTGGGCAAGTAGGAATGGCCTGGTATGGCATGGGGGTGCCAGGTCTGTGGTGCCAGGTAGTCTGTTACCACCCTCCTGCACCTGCTCCCCGGTTATCCCCTGTCTGCTTGGAAGGGGTAGGGTGGGCTGACCTTCCTGGCAGATGTGGAAGAAGAGAATGCCCTCATTCCTGTCACTGGAGGTTGAGTAGATTTATCTGTGCTGCTTTACATTCTTTCTAGAAGCTGGCAGGGTATAAATTAGAAATAAAAATGGATTTATCAGCGCTTTCCAAGTTCTTACCAAATTCAGGGGTGGTAGTGCAAGTACCTCTGAGCCCTTTAAGTCAGGGGTCAAGGTGTATGTGAGTAGAAAGACCACATAGCTGCTGCCATCCCCTGGGCCTCTCCCACTGAGTGGAGGGTCCCAGCCAGACATCCTGATGAAACAGGGGACATGTGCCAGTGGCTGATATTCCTAAGTGTGGACTGTAGACCCTTCACTGTGATAAGCCCTTTATGTAGGTTAACCCTTCAAGGTGGGTACCAGTATTGCCATTTTTCAGATGAGAAAACTGAGGCCCAACAAGAATAAATCACCCAAAGACACACTGGTTGAGTAGTAAATTGGAATTGGAACCTAGGCAGTCTGGCTCCAGAGGTCCCACTCAAACATAGGCCATAGGACAACTGTCCCATTTGCTTGGAGGCAGAAGGGACTCTGTTGTGTTTTCTACTGGTTGATTGGAGAGACAGCTGATGTGTTTGGCTCTGTTTTGTTCAGTGGTGGCTGGCGTCAGCACTGTTTGTGGCAGACAGACTGGCCACTGCTGGAGGGCAGGGCCAGGGGCTGGTTGAATGGCTCGGCCAAGGCTCTGGCACCTCCGACTTAAGTGTTTGGTGCCTTTGTCTGCAGATTGTCAAGTGCTGCCATTTCTGCACTGCCCAGCCTTGATTGAGAACCCCTTTTTCGTTACTAGCAAGCTCTCCCCGTCCCGTCGTTCTTTCACCCACTAAATTTAGCATCCATCAGAGGTTCTTGCCTGTCACAATTACTACAGTGTATCTGCTCAGTGGTGGTTTTCTGTTTCTGTCACTTCTTCCACATTTGTTATTTGGAATTCTGCTGTAAGAAGTAGATGCTCCTTCTCCTCCATCTACTTATTTTGGAAATTATTTATTTATATTAGCATGGACTTGGATACTTACTGTATTTAACCCATAGATCAGCCTTAAATCCTGTTGCCATGGTTTTGAGGCAACCTTGCCTCATTTCTTGCCCAGATCACTGCAACAGCCTCCTAAATGGTCTCCTGGCCTCCAGCTTCCTTTGGAGCCAGACGTCACATGCCCTGAGGCTGTGTAATGCCTCTCTGACCATGTCACAACCCTTCAGTTGCTCTCTTTGGCCCCTAAGCTCCTGTGAATGATAATATAATGACAACTAACATTTGTTGAATATTCTAGAATGCTTTACACACATATTCTCATTGAACCCTCAGAATACTTGGGTAGATCAGGTAGTATCCACCTCATCAGCAAGAGCAGCATCTCCCTGGTGCAAATGAAGAAAATGAAGCACAGAAGGATTAAGCAGCTTTCCCAGGGTTGCTGAGCTATTAAATGGTGAGCTTCTACCATCAGCCACTAGACTCTACCCCTTACTACGTAGGCCCTTGATGACCTGACCGTAGCTGCTTATCCAACCATGTTTTCACCAGCCTTGACATTCATTGCACCTTCCAGAAACAGTTACTTGTAGGATTTCTCACCCAGCATTGCTGAGGGTCCAGATGACATTTCTGGCTGCAGTGCTGGTAGGGACATTGGTAGTAGGAGCAGTCTAATTGTATAAATAGTGGCCATCTGTCCTTCGACTATACATGAGTCTGGTAGTTCAGTATAGGCAACTAGATTGCAGGTCTAGGTGAATTTCTCACCTTACTTGCCCACACCTGGACTGCCTTCCCAGGCCTTCATTGCTTTTTCTGTTTCTTCTTTACCAGTCAGGGTAAGGTTAACCTATGCAAAGTTCTTTCTGAGCACCAGTCTGCCATGATGCCTTTCTTGTCAAATTTCTTCTCTGGGCCAATAGCATGTTGGTTCTACTTTAGATCTATAGGACATAGGGCTATAAGAACTTGTGGTCAAGGATCATGAATTTTAACTTGTTACATGCCTTCACTGCCTGGGGAGTTGCCTCCTATAATAAGTGCGTAGCTTGAGGATTCACTAATTGATAAGTAGATGTGAGACATGAAGAATAAGGACTCTAAGTTACCACTGTCCCCAAATCCATTATCTAAAACCTGTGGGGGACATATGTGATTCAGAATACAGAATTTTTCAGATTTGAGCAAGATATTATGGTGCATATCCAGTATCATTTATAATACCTCAAGTGGGGTCTGGGGAATTGTTCCATAGTCAAAGAAACTAATATTATTTTAGTGAAATGTATGAATATTCTAAGTGAGGTAAATAAATAATTTAAATGGATTCATAAGTTTTACTATCAAATAAGTTCTAAGAGAAATAGTTTTCTCTATTTTGGAATTGCAGATAAAGGATCGTGCATTGGCATTAAGGTATTCAACAGGTGGCGTAAAGAGGCACCCACATTTTGTCCTAGGAGTTGACATGAAAGTGAATTCTGGGCATGAGCATGCCAAGGCCACTGGCACTTGAGAGCAGGGGAGTTCTGTGACCTTCACCTAGTTGTGGATTGAGACCGTATAGGACAGGCAAGTTGGGAGTAATTACAGTTGTCCAGGTGAGAGAGCCTGAGGGCTGGACTTGGATGGTGGTGATGGGACGGAGAAACAAAACTTGATGTGAAATGTTACAGAGACGGGCCATGGAACTTCAGGGGGCAGTTGAATCGGATGTTCCCAGATTTTGTGCTCTGCAGTTTGGGAGAGGGTTGATGTCCTTAACAGCCCTGGAGTAGAGGGGAGGTGGGCAGAGGAGAAGACGGATGCCTTTGAGCATGTGGAATGTACTCAGAGGCCACACAGATGGAAATCACTTCTAAGAATAAAAGAGAAAATGAGTGTGAAACTACTTCTGACATGATACACGCTCTGCAAATATTGGTTACTGTCATCATTCTGTCTGATATCAGCCTATTATTTTGCAAGTATCCTCATCACTAGCCAGCAGTCCCCTGCTGTCCAAAGCTAGGCCCATTGTCAGGCCAGTGTTTGCCCAGTCCAGTTTGATCTGCTTCCAAGTCTTTCAGGAAAGCATCACATGCATGCTCTGTTGGTTTACACTGTCAACCTGTAAATGATCACTGATTTATTTAAAAGTACAGGTTTTGTCTCTGAGTGGATGTTTAGAGCTGGGGTTTCACCTGGGGATATAGGTTTCCCAGCTGGGTTATGAACCTGGGAAATAGAGACTGAATGAGTATAGTGTCGGGCTTGGGTAGGTCATAAAGTTCATCGTTAGCCTTTTAGAAGTACAATTCTACAGGTGTAAATAGTCACAAAGGATAAGCCCAATCTGTCCTTAGCCTAGCCAAGACTAAAACCCCCCTTGACCAGCAATCTCTGATCAAAATAACCATCCTCATAGCTAAGTGTTCCTGCTGTAGGGCTAGTTCACCCTTCTCATTTTCTTGGCTCAGACAGAGGTGAAGAGGACAGGACACATTCTGGTTAGACCTTGTCCTGCAGGGCTGCCTCAAACTGGGAGGTGGGTGGTTGGTCCAGTGGGCCAGGTGGGTGGTTGTCTGTGTGTCTGGAGGAGTGGGCAGGGCCTCTCTGTCTCCCTGCCTGTGCCTCTTTCACTGCTGCTGCTGGGAGCTCAGGACTGGGGTGCAGAGAGGAGACAAAGGGAGATGGGTTGAGGGACTGCATAGAAAGGGAAAATAAAACTGGCAGACTTGATTCAACTCTGATCTCAGTTTTCAAGGATTGCTTTGGGTAGAACCAAATAGTCCTCAGTAAACGGCAGCGTCATGTCTCTGAAGAAGTGCCAGCCCTCACAAATGATTCGCGTCATTGATACCCATTGTCAGTCCCCAGATACAAGAGGGTTCCTGCTCTGTCCTCCTTCTAAACCTGTCCTTCTACATGGATAGGGAGGGAAAGGAAGGAGACACTGGTCTTTGTCTTTCTCAGTGGTTCCAAAACATTTACCTTAAACACGCCCTGGCTGACCCAGCACCATGTCTGCAGTTATGGGGAGAGGATGCTGACATCCATAAAGACTCTTTCTTGGAATGTAAATGCTCCTTTAAATGGCTGTAAACTCACCTCCAGAGATGGTGAAGGCTGGAGCCCTCTCTAGCATTCTTGGACTTTAACATCTGCTGCTCTCCCAAGGGTGTTCTGTTTTTTAAGGAGGAGATGCCAACCTCAGTGAGGGTCCCTGCCTGTAGGTAGATCTGAGCAACAGCTGTGATGGGGAGCAGTTTCAGCTCTGGCATTGATGTAGGGGCCTTTCCTCAGGAGGATGGAGAAATGCTGAGAGCTCAGAGGGCTGCCTCACTTTTCCTCCTGGCTCCCCAACCTGGCTCAGGTGGCCACCTGACTGAGAACACATTGGTACTCGTTTTTTGTGGGGGTCTGAGACCTCCTTTCTAGACCGATGATCATATCTGCCCTCATCTCACCTTGCTTTTCCAGGGAGAAATGGGAACACAAGGAATCACAATTTTGAGGTCTGCACTGGGGAGCAGCTGTGGGCATGATTGAACTTCTATTCAATCATGTACTGAGTACATACTCTGTGTCCCTCTAATCTCTTTCTTTCCAGGTTCCTGAATAGGCCACTTAGCACCTCTGCTCCCACCTTTCTCTTCTTCATCTCATTATAGCCTGGGCCCCTGACTTTTCCAAATGCAAAGGGATCCTTTGCATTTTTGGCTAACTTGATTGGCCTCTGTGGTTTTGGACACTCTTGGCCACTCCCTTTGTCTAGAAAGTCTCCTCCACATTGACAAGTGTGAATGTACTCTGTTGGGCTTTGAGTAAGTTATTTAGCCTCTGTGAGCTTTGATTGCCCTGGTGTGACAGTGGGAACAGTTGTAATGTAGCATGGAGTTGTGAAGAATAAGTGTGTGATGTGGTGTTTCCCCAGATGAGGTCATGAGTACTGTTATAGATAATGTTTGGTGAACAGCCAATTAGACATTACAGTTGTATATTTCATTCCAATGTATTTTACCAAAAATACACATCAAACCCATGATTGTATTATGGTACTATGAGATTTCTCTCTTAATAATAAATAAGTAAATTTATCAAAAGAAAAGCATTTAGCAAATGATACTATTAGTATACATGGATATGACCAACATCGGAAAAAACCCGAGACAGCACATGTAGAGGCGCTCGCAAGGTGCGTGGCATATAGTAAATGCAAGTAATTAATTAATTATGATTGTCCTACACTCTAACCATGTTTTTTCCTGTCTTAGTTGGATTCTTTTCCTCATTCTGTGTAAACATACACTCACACGCATAATATATGTGGTGGTGTGTGTGTATATAGAGACACTATAAATACATAGTGTGTATATATGTATACGTTATAAATGTGTGTGTGTGCATATTTGTATATATATATAGAGAGGGGGGATATGTGTGTGAGTGTGTGTATATATGTATATATATCTATAGAGAGAGAGACAGAAACTTAAAAAATTTTTTTACTGTTTATTTATTTTTGAGAGAAAGAGAGAGAGAGAGACAGAGCCTGAGCAGGGGAGGGGCAGAGAGAGAGGGAGACACAGAATCTGAAGCAGGCTTCAGGATCTGAGCTGTCAGCACAGAGCCCGATGTGGGACTTGAACTCATGATCCGTGAGGTCATGACCTGAGCTGAAGTCAGATGAGTAACAGACTGAGCCACCCAGGCACCCCTTGAAACTTTCTAATTACTCTGATTACAACCCAGATATAAGTCTTTCAGGAGAGGGGAGATGAGCATAAACTGAAATAAAGGAAGACATTTTCTGTAGACAAAAACATGAAGGGAGATTTTTCGTGTTCATCAGTGTGACCCATTGGAAATTGTCCACTTGTGACCTTTATTTTCCAGTCCCAGTATCCCCCAAGACCTGGTGGTCAGCCCCTTGGGTGATGGGAGAAATGAAACAGTGGCAGCCACATGTGGGTTAGGTCTCCCCAGGGGATGCCACAATTCCTGGCTCTCACCAAGTTCTCATGTTCTTACAGGGTGTGAGCGGTTAACCTGCTCTGCCAGTGGGCTGAGCCAGGAGCCAGATCCCTCTGATGTTAGCGCTGGTACCAAGAGGGACTTATACAAACACACACTGATCCTCCACCAGAACTGTGTTGTAAGCCACATCTACAAATCATAAGCATATTTGAAATATTCATGACCATGTCCCATAGCAAACCCTATTGCCACTCAGTGTTCCCTGAGCCTCTCTGGAGCAGCTCAGTCAGTCTCTGAAAAGCCATCCCCCCTCCAAAGGGATTGGAGCTCTTTGGATCCTGGGATTGCATTAGGATTTAGTTCTGGACCCTGTGCCAGGTCCCATAGACTTGTGTCAGAGTTTTTATGCCTGTAGGACAGTGAGAGAAATTTACCAAAATGTGTCATCCTCATGGAGATTTAAATCTACCTAACCCAGTGCGTTGATTAATGGTGTAATGGTTGCAATTCTGTTGATAGTGTATTTTCTGGAATGAGAGATGGAAAGAGTTGAGTAGAAAATCCGCAAGCTTCCTCATCTCGCCTCTCTGGGCCCACCTATCCCCACAGCCAACCAGTGGGCCCAGAATGCCTAATCTGGATCCTGAGCTGGAAGCAGGGTAGGTAGGGCTGAAAGAGATATCTTCTCCAGAACTCTGTCTCTCTCCCAGGGGACCTCTTGAAGAAACCCTGCGGCAGAGAATTTTTGTGCTCTCCTTATCAAAGAGAAGGATTTCATTTGCTTGTTTATAAATGGGTGCTGTCTAGTACTTAAATCTGCTTGGGGACTAGGGTGTGAGAGCGTGTTTGAGAGTTTCTTGTTGATAAATACCACGTGGAAATGGAGTTCTGCTAGCATAAGCCAACTCCTGAAAAATGGGTCCCTTAATGTCCTCTCAATGAGACTGGCTACATGACAACTAGCCCGGGGAACTAAAATACTGGTGAGAAATTGAAGCCATACATCTGTCTCCGAGTGCGGCCTCATCAGCTGTGATTGTTAGGTGTTAAGTTGAAGACTCTACAGCCCTCTGGTCTTGCTTGCTGTCTGATGAATAACAGCTCGGGAATCAGCCAGGGCAGGAAAGGCTGGTGGTGGGTGCTGCTGCTGCCAGGTGCTAATTTTATATATGCGCCCCCCCCCCCCCCACCGGCATGCACTGAGGGGGGGCCTCAGGGGAGAAGAGAGACCCAGGGAGCTGGTGATTGCATCAGTCAGGGTCGAGCCAGGGAAATGGGAACCACCTGGGATGTTTCACAAAGAGGACATTTAATGCAGGGACTTGGTTACAAAGGTGCTGGAAGGAGGGAAGGACTAGAGCAAAAGGAGAAAATAGGGTGGTTGTGAAGGAGCAGAAGAAACAAGAGGCAATACCCAGAGATTAGGAAGCTGCTAATCCCCCTGGATTGGGGTCTGCACCTGAGCCCACGGCTGTGCTATTGGAACCGCCGAGGAGGTGCCGGCTGCCACCCTTCTGGGCAGCTGGGACCAGGAACAACTCTTTCCTGCTGCCGTTATGGTGACTGGCAGCCAGAGCCAGAGCTGCCTCTGATGTCCGAGAAAAAGGCGGGGAGCTTTTCCCTTTCTCCCACCTTCCTGTCACCCACCGGTGCCTGACTTGGCAGAACCTAACCAGAAGCTGCTGGAGAGTATGTGAAGTGTAATTTTCAGACTTTCAGCCCCAGTGGCCAAGAGGAGTATAGAAGGACCTGTGTAGAACTGACAGGCAACAGAAGGGTTCTTGGTTTCCAACATGGCTCAGTGGCGAGGGCACGTTCAAGATTTAAAATCCATTGTGCCCTGAGTATGTATTTGTGTTTTTCTACAATTTTCTGGAGAAAAGAAATTAGAGGTGGAAAGTGATCAATACTCCATCCAGGGCAAGAATGTCTTTCTGCAGCATTCAGAAGCATGGGAAGATGGCCCTTTAGCTGTTGTTTGAACATTTCCAGTGATGGGAAGCTCACTGCCTCAATAAGGTAGCCCGTTCATTTCACAGCTAGGCAGTTCTTCTTGGCAAGAACTTTGTTGAGCTGAAACCTGTCTTCAAGGAACTTCTGCCCACAGGTCCTTGTTTGCTACATCATAAGTGATTTCCTCACCCTACCTCCTCTTTGCTTTGGGAAGCACCATGTGTTATGCAGACAAGGTGGGCTTTGGGTTTTGTATTAGTCGGGAGTAGGCTTGTCCATGAAAGATAGGACCCTCTCCCATCTCAAAAGTGGGGGAGACAGTTCAGGGTAAGTTGGGGGCTCTGCCCACTGATTTTCCAGGGATCCTGTCTCCTTCCACATTTCTACTCTGTCAGACCTAAAGTATAGCCCTCATGCTCATGGTCCACGATGAAGCTAAGGCATTACATCCATGTGCCAACCAGTAGGATGGCTGGGGTGGAGGTGAGTGGGATGCTAGTTCTTCCTTAAGGAAGTGTTCTGGAAGCTATCATTGGAAACTTCCACTTACATTTGGTTGGCCAGAACTTCATCACATGGTAAAAATTTTAGCTGCAAAAGAGTCTGGGAAATGTATTTTTTATTGGGACAGCTAAGTGCCCAGTCAGAATTTCTATGACTATGGAGAAGAAGACGACAGATGTTGGGGCACCACGAATAATCAAGCGGCAGAGTCAAGTTTTTGACCTAACACAAGTCAAGCAATGTGCTAGGTCAGTGCTTCTCACACTTAATATAATGTAAATCCCCTGGGAAGTTTGTTAAAGGCAGATGCTGACTTAAAGATCCCACTGGGACCCGAGATTCTGCATTTCTTTCAGGCTCCCAGCTACTACCAGTATTGCTGGTTGAAGGACCATACAGTCCCCAGAGGGCTGAACTCTGGAAATAACAGTGTTGAAAAAGATTAACAGAGGTTCATCTTGTACCCCACAAGTGAAGTTGAACCCCAGCCTTTTTACTGTAAACCTACCTCTTGGGGATACAGTGAGATTTAAAGAACTGGCTCCCACTAGGCGCTTAATGTAGCCTCCAGCCTGCCTTTGGAGAGGCTCCCCCGCCTGCCCTCCTGGAGGGTACAGATGACAGGACTTGCTCAAATCTAGTGTATCAGCCACAGACTCTAGAACAATGAGCAGAGGCGGTTTCCTGAGAGCCAGGAGGGATCTTCCTTGATTGCGGACAGGGAAGGTCCACTGGGCACTGAGGACAGCAGAGAGGAAGCTTCAGGCTGGGCATAGGGCAGTACAGCAGAGAGTGCTTCCTCCTGTGCCAGGGAGGACCAGGGCCTGAAAGCAACCAGACTGCCACCACGGGCCTGCCCAACTCCCCATCTGCTCAGGGAGAAAAAGGACGTGGAGCAGAGGCAGGAATTCAGGCAATTAATCCTTTATTTAAAGAATAATAAACAGCCAGATTTTACATACTGAAAGAGGGAACAAGGTAAAAGGGGTTAAAAACTAAAAAGCAAGGACGGCAGACACCAATTAACACAATGCTAATTGACAATTTCCCCAAGCTTCCATGAAACATGCCAGGCCGATTTCCCCAATTGCTAATTAAATCAAACTGCATACACAATACTAATTTCCCTAACTTAGGGAACTCAGTAGACAAATAAAATGAGGAACTAACTTAAACATTTTGTCAAAGTATGGGAAGAAGGATGAATGAAATCTTAACATGAATAAACTTTGGCTTCATGTAAATGTGTTAAACTTCTGGCATGTTTAATGAAGTCTTGAAATATCCCAGTATCTCCGTTCTACTCACAATTGCATAAATGCACTTCGCTAATCACAAAATAATACACAGCAGTCCTCTTAAACTTACGTTCTCTCCCTCCAGTGAAGGGTACCCAGCGCATCATGGAAGTGACATGTAAATTGCACCATTTAAAAATTATAAAATACCTACTTAATTACAATTAAAAACAAAGGAATAACTTTTCTTTAAAATAGTCCCTGAGGTTCTTTGAGCTAGAGTTTGGCTTTGTGAAAAAGAGAAGCCAGTCACTTAATCACATAGTTGAGTGTAGAGGCTGCTAGCCTTGGCTGGTATTCTTGCAGTCTCCCCTCCCCCCAGCCCTGCACTCACACTCCCTCTGATCTATCTCAGGGGCCCCATCGCTCCCTCTTCCCACTAGCCCCCACTGCTTCGTGCTTTGAAGTGTCCCCTTTACCCTCTGGGCTATACTCAGGGCCCACTAGATGCATTTGCATTGAATTATGCCATCACAGAATGGGGATGGATCTTTGAGGTCATCTATCTAATTCGCTCATTTTACTATTGTGGAAACTCATACCAAGAGATGTGGATGTGTCTAAGATCTGATAGCTGGCCTTAGGCACCCTGTTTTTTTTTTTTAATTATGCAAGAAAGATATGATTATCTGAATAATCACAGATAATACTTGCACAGTACTTACTATGTGTCAGCCACTGTTCTAAAATCATCCCATTTGATGCTCACAGTGGTCCTGAGAGGCTGGTATGATTATTTCCCCATTTTACAGATAAAGAAACTGAGGCACTGGAGAATTAAATAGCTTACTCTAGGTCACATCCTTTAGTGGCAGAACTAGATTTAATTCTAGAAAGACTGATTCCAGGTCCATGCTCCTAACCACTCTATTAACCTGCTCCTTTGTAGACCGATAAGAAAATACAGACCAAAGAAATAAAGTAGAAAATGAGAAGTAAGCATCACTTGTAATAATGCTACCCAGATATAACCATTATTAGCATTTTGAACATATCCTAGCATAGTTTGTCCTCTTTCTTCTTACCTATTAAAAAGAAATAGAATCAGACATGTTTAGATGCTCTCAAAGGACTCCCTTGATTTTTATTTTTTCTTTCAAAAGTATGCTATGACCAGCCGTCTCTTGCTGATAAATGCAATGTGAAACATAGTCAGTGGTTGAAATGCATTCCATTGAATGGATGTGCCACAATTTATTAAAGCTGTGCACCATTGATGACGTTTAGGTTGTTTTCTTCTTTTTTATAGTATGTTGCAGTGGACATCCGTACAGAAACATCTTTACCTTGTTGGCTTTTCCTTATGATAGTCCCTTCACTAGTAATATATGGAAACCCGAAGATCTGAAAGTTGAGAGGGTGGGAGTGGTAAATAGGGATAGGGGACACTCCTAGATGTACAGAACTAGGAAGCTGGATTCCCAGCCAGCACTGGAGGAAATCTTGACTCCCTAAATTAAATGTTTCACCTCAAGCCTGCCCTTGTGCTGCCCCAGTTTCTTGGGGATCACTAAGGCAAGGGCCAGAGCCCTCAAAAGATTATAATAGGAGACTTACCTTTGTGGCTCAGGAAGCTGTTCTTGGAGGGATAAGTGATTAGCTTTAGACATATGTGTCTTAGACATTTTAAGAATTATTTTAGGATAATGGCTTTTTATTGGGGTACACGGAACTATGCTGTTGGTGAAATTTGTTTCCATGGATCTGCATGTTCTACCCATCCGCCAGAGGGGCAGGTAGCCATCCCTGCTCAGCCTGGGATGTAGGCACGGGAGACGACCACGCACAGCTGCAGAGCTAGGCTCTGTGGCCTTTTTGTTTGACTGGCATCCGTAATGCATTTGTCAAGAGGGAGGCTGCTTATCTGTCCTTGTCCCTTCCTGGGACAAAGGCAGACCTGTCACCGTCAGATCAAGGGAACTCTGGAACCGTGTGGAAGGACAGCTGAAAGTCTTTCTCGTTCATTGTGATTTATCATAATCACTGACCCCTCCCCCAGGATGAAATAGGAATGAAATAGTAATGTGATAGGTTAATGCTGATAATTAAAGAGAGTTTAAGACCAGTGTGAGACTGAACTGTGTGTGTGGGTGGTTGAAATGGTTGTTTGATGTGAAAGTCAATGATTGAATTATTCAGAGAGAGTGATTTCCAAATGATAATTTTACACTTTACATAACTGATTTTGATTTATTATAGTGGCACCCAGTTGAGCTGCTTTAGTTCTAAGGGCCTGTCAGCTTTTCCAGCTTTTCCATCCCAAACCTCTGATTTGGAGCCCAAACACACAAAAACCTGCTCATGTCTGAAAATTTGACATTGTTGTTATCTCTCTGGCTTGGCTTTTCCCCCTTGTCCCTCATAAGAGTTTATGGCTTGTTTGGCTTTGCAGTTTATAATCTGGCAAAGGAGTGTGTGTGTGTGTGTGTGTGTGTGTGTGTGTGTGTGTGTGTACGTGAGTACACACATGCCTGTGTATGTGTATAGCGAATGGCCCAGATAACCCGATCTCTCCTTCCCTCTCATTGTGGCTTTATGAAAGCTTTGATCTTTTGTCATTTAGTAAGAGGTAGAGCCATGCTGGGAATGGGGCCCCATGGGCAGTTGGAATGAAAACTGGATCACAGTGGCAAATCACAGTGCTGCATCAGAACTGAGAGGAGAGAGTGAAAAGCGCCCATGAGTCCTACTTCAGGATCAGCCCAAGAGAAGGAATGCAAGACTTTGAACAGATACGAACTTTTGCCAAGTAAATCCATCTGAAAAATCAGGCCTCCAGAGGCTGCTGCTGGTTTTCCTCTAAATTGGTTCTGTTGGAAGTGATGCAAACCAACACACAGATCTGTTGATCTTTTCGGGAGCGGTGTGGGATGCAAGGGCCATGCGACAGGCAAGCAGGTTACTTACCCTCACATACCTGCTTGCTTGACACCATACCTCTACAACCCCCTCCCTGCCCCTGCTTTTAGGACAGGGGATTGCTTATTCTTATGGACAAAAGCAGTTGCACAAGAACCATTCGTTAGTTGACAAACTAATTGAGCAGTTACATATGGTATAATAATAGGGAAAAGAACTGACTTTTATTGAGTGCTGACTTTGTGAAAACTGCCTTTAGGACTTTATCTGTATTAACTCATATGATTCTCCTTAGACCCTACAAAGTAGTTCTGTTTTTTTGACCCATTTATTATTATTATTATTATTATTATTATTATTTTAATTTAAATTCAAGTTAGTTATACAGTGTAGACTTGGCTTCAGGAGTAGAACCCAGTGATTGATCTCTTACATATAACACCCAGTGCTCATCCCCAAAAGTGCCCTCCTTCATGCCCGTCACCCACATTATACATCAGGAGACCAACAGTAACTAACTTACCCCTGAGGGTTCAGTGTGGCATTTTGCTACAGTGCCTGTCTTAGTGAAAGATGCCACATTCCATGGTAACTCCTGAAGTAAAGGTGGTCTTTGCTTGCCCAGGTTGCAGGTTTGTGATCTATGGCTCCGAAATAGGAATAAAGCAGCCCCATGCAAGAATATGTTGGAAAATTGTGGGGCAGCTAGAGGAGTTTGGGGATGTCGAGGAAAGGGTAGGGTGAGTGGAAGGCAGAAAAAATGAGCCAGGACACCTTTGTGGAGGAAGGGGCAGGAGGGGCAGAGGGAATGGAAGCATTAGCAAAGGGTTCTGGAAGCACAGTCTAGACATTTCCCCTTTGTGTTCAGCACTCAGGTCAGATTCCCAGGATGACAGGTCCTGAAAGGAGCTGTCAGTTCCCTAACCTGTGGAACTTGTCAACTAGACATTGTCCCCCCTCTCTGCTTTGGTCTAATTTTATTGATTGATTGATTGTTTTTTTAAATGTAATTTATTGACAAGTTGGTTTCCATACAACACCCAGTGCTCACCCCAAGAAGTGCCCTCCTCATTGCCCATCACCCATTTTCCCCTCTCCCCCACCCTCATCAACCCTCAGTTTGTTCTCAGTATCCAAGGGTCTCTTATGGTTTGCCTCCCTTCCGCTCTGTAACTTGGTTTTTTTCCCCTTCCTCTCCCCCATGGGCTTCTGTTAAGTTTCTTAAGATCCATCCACCTATGAGTGAAAATAAATGGTATCTGTCTTTCTCTGACTGACTTGTTTCACTTAGCGTAATACCTTCCAGTTCCATCCACGTTGCTGCAAATGGCCAGATTTCATTCTTTCTCATTGCCAAGTAGTATTCTATTGTATATATAAACCACATCTTTTTTATCCATTTGTCAGTTGATGGACATTTAGGCTCTTTCCATAATTTGGCTATTGTTGAAAGTGCTGCTATAAACATTGGGGTACATGTTCCTGTATGCATCAGCACTCCTGTGTCCTTTGGGTAAATTCCTAGCAGTGCTATTGCTGGGTCATAGGGTAGGTCTATTTTTAATTTTTTGAGGAACCTCCATACTGTTTTCCAGAGCAGCTACACCAATTTGCATTCCCACCAAAAGTGCAAGAGGGTTCCTGTTTCTCCACATCTTGGCCAGCATCCATAGTCTCTCCTGATTTGTTCATTTTAGCCACTCTTGCTTTGGTCTAATTTTAATAACAATTTAAAAAAATGCCTGAACCTGGGGTTCAGTTACCACTGGAAGTGCCTAGTGCTGCCTGCCTCATAAACGTGGTAGATTTCAAGGAGGGGAAGTTAAATAATTTAGTTTGGTAGTCATCAAAATATTACTTCTATAGCAAAATAAGTATTAATAAATCATGGAGTAGAAAACAAAATTCTAATGAATTCTTAAGAGAAAGCATGGGATTTCTAAGAACTTTTTCCTTTCACTGAGCTGGGCTGTCAGACCCCTGGCAGTGTGCATCCACTCTTCTCTGACCTTTGGAGTATTTTGGGAGAGAAGCAGGAGCAGTGCTGCTGCTCAGTATCCCCCAGCCTTGCCCACCAGTTACCTAGGGCTGCAACCCAGCCCTCTCTGTGTGTGACTCCAGGGGACTCCCAGCCTCAGACTTCCACCACGCATAATATTCTATAAACTTGGGGGTGGAATCACTTGCAAAGGAAGACAGGAACCCCAGAGGCCTTGGAGAAAAAAGAATAGAAACATAGGACTCAAAAGCAAAAAATTTTGCACATGCGAAAAGACAATGTAAACAAATTTATAAGACAGATGACCGACTGGGAGAAGATATTTGCATCCCACATAAAGGATTACAATTCTTAATATATAAGAATTCTTAATATATAAGGTCTTACAAACAGAAAGTAAAAGACAGCCCATATAAAAATGGACAAAAATATGAACAGGTAATTTACAGAAAAATATATATCAGTGGCTGATAAACATTTGTAGTTTAAAAAAAATTTTTTAATGTTTTTTTATTTTTGAGAGAAAGAGAGACAGAGCACGAGTGGGGGAGGGGCAGAGAGAGAGGGAGAGACAGAATCCAAAACAGGCTCTAGGCTCTGAGCTGTCAGCACAGAACCCAACATGGGGCTTGAACTCACAAACCCTGAGATCATGACCTGAACCGGAGTCGGATGCTTAACTGACTGAGCCACCCAGGCGCCCCTGGCTGATAAACATTTGAAAAGATACTCAGCCTTACTAGTTATTAAAGAAATGTTAAACACTAGCATATAATTGTTTTTTCACCTAGGAGAGTTGCAAAAATGAAAACACATTGATACTGACAAGCATTCAGGGAAATGGGCAGACACATATAGTATCAGTGGGAATGGGTATATGGGTACAGACTTTCTGGTGAGTAGTTTTGCTGGATTCCTTAGAATTTAAAATGCTCTTGTGTAGTACCTAAAAAATAAAATAATAATAGGAGTATTGTATCTATATTAAGGATATATGTATAATGACATTCTTCACAATTCTTTGTGAAATGGCTGTAATTTAAATGTTCATTCGGTAAGAGGGGAAATGGTGAGATGTACAGTTCCATGCAGTGATGGAAGATGATGCATCATATTGCCTTATTAGGCAAATCTTTATATGCTGATATGAGCAGAAACACAGTGCAGGCCAACAGCCTGATCACTTGCTTTTTGATTAAAAAAAAAAAAAAAGATGTGTGTCTATGTATGTTATGTTATTGAAACATAAGTACAAATCAGGAAAGAGCAATGCACCAAACTCCAAAGAGGGCTGTAGTTGGTGAGATTAGAGATGGCTTTTCTTTTATATGTTTTGTAGTGTTTTTCAGAGGTTAAACAATACGTGAACAAATGCATTTTGTGAGCTCATTCTGCCCCCAGTATTCACTATTTTGTGTTCCTGGTTAGGTGTCCAGATGAATATCCTTCCCCCCCTTACTATACTCATCGTATAGTACTATACTCATGCCCTCTTGACCTCGGTGTTTCATCCAGCCTCTCTATTTTGCAGATGAGTGTGCAAGGCTCCGAGGGACCATGTGTCTCCATTTCCTGAGGACAACCTTGGTTTATCTGTCATCTCAGCATCCTGTCTGGTTAGTTTTCCCCTTCAGTCTCAGATGTGTTCTGTTCTGGACTATAAATTACACAGCTCCGCTGCTTAAAAAGGCCAGATAACAGTTGAAGTTCACACAGTAGGTGAGAGGTGGAGGCAGGGATTAAACTCAGAGCTCCTAATTTCATTGGATTTGGTAAAAGGCAATTCTTGCCCTCAGTGAGCTTCTAGTAACTTTTGACGAGAAAAAGTATTTTCTCACAAAGGCAGATAGTTCTCTGGAAAATACTGGATTTAGAATCAGGCTGGATTTAATTTTTAGTGCTGCCTCTAGTTACTGGCTGTTCTCTCAGCTCAGCTCCTTTTCTGTAAAATGGGGTTAATAGTGCAGGTCTCAGGGGATTGATGTATTAAATACAGTGCTGAACATAATGCTTAGTACATGAGCTTCATTTATGAAAAGAGCAGTCCAGAGTAATTCTAAATAATGTAAAGCTCTAAGTGTGTGGAATTCTCTGTCATATAAAATGAAACTTTCAATGTGTCCAGGCACCCAAGGACACCAGGCACCTTGAACAAACCCGTTCTCATTTCATAGATGCTCTTTCCAAATATCTGAGGGAAAATGTGTTTTAAGGATGCTGGAACATGGAGAAACTTTGAGTTGCTTGTCAGAAGTCAAAGTTGATGGCTAAGAGCTTTGGTTCTCTCAGGTGTGTGGTGTGGAGTCAGAGCCTCTTGCAGTCAGAAGGGAACTTGGACATGATGTGGGGACACTAGGGGCAGACATGGCTCCAGCAGCCTTCCGTAGCCAGAACCTATACTGTCCTGCACTGATCCTGTTGGGAAACAACCACAAGAGGTCTTCTGGTCCTCTCTCTGGTCTCTAGCTTTCCTCCTGTAGGAGTCCTAGCTGTGAAGAGCCTCTGAAAGGCCACATCTCTCTTAGAGCACCTGCCACCCAGCTGGTTAGAAGCCTGGGTCACAGGTGCTTCATGGCAAGTTCACACCCTCTGTGTCCCTGGCAATGGCCGAGTCTGTAGGTAACTACCTCTTGTGTTTCCTGCTCAATACAGTAGAGGGTTTTTGGGTGTTCACTTCTGAACTAGCAACAGGAAGGGACAAAGGACCTGGATGAAAACAACAACAACAAAAACACTTTTTTACACTTCAGAGGGACACTTGGTCTTTGCACATTTGAACCTAAAAATCTCCCTCATTCTTAGCTCAGCAGTGAACAAAATTTAGAAGGGTTCGTGGGTAGTTTTAGTTTCCATTTCCCATGTTTTCTTTCCTTTTAGTTTGTAGCATTTTCTTCTGCATCTTTCAAAGAAGGTAGAATATTCCAGCACAACAAAGGCATATTTTAAAGGGCTACATGCTGAACATGAACTAATATTATTGGACAAAAAGTTTTAGACTATTCTGCTCTTATGTTTATCACAACAATAATTTCTAATATTTTGTGAACATTCGCTATGTGCCAGACACTGCCAAGTGCTTTACAAGCATGATCTCATTTAATTCTATTAAGAACCTCTGAGTTTGATGCTGTTATTATCTCTGTTATTCAAATGCTGAGACCAAGGCTTAAAGAAATTAACTTGCCCAAAGTTCCCAGCTAGAAAATTCCAGAGTCGGAAGGCAGATCTCTCTGATGTCAACAACCATGTCTTAATTGTATATTGTATTGCCTTCCATCGTGCCTGTTAACCTACAGTATGCCAGGCAGTGTCCTAAAGAAGAGTTCTGTTGTTGGCAGGTTTTGACGATGAATTTCAATGGCACACTTGAAATATTTTTGCCCGGTTCTGATTGACACCTCCCTCTTCCTCCACCTCCTTCATTTTTTTTTTCTTTCCTTTCCTTTCCTTTCCTTTCCTTTCCTTTCCTTTCCTTTCCTCCTTTCCTCCTTTCCTCCTTTCTTCCTTTCTTCCTTTCTTTTTTTTTTTTTTAGAAGAAAGTCCCAAATAGCTGCTGGTTGCCATATCTTCCAGCTTATGTGGTCAACATTTAATTACATTAGCATTTGTTTTCACTAAAAAGTAATCACATTACTGCCTTTCATGTCACATTAGTGAAAATGGATACCAATATGATACATATTAATAGAATATGATGGGAAATTGCTAATACAATTAGACTTTCACATTTTATTAGTTCTGGAGTGACACCATACGCTGAAGAACAGCTCACTTTAGTGGTGATGAAGAACAAGGTGGAAAGTGGTAGATGCCTTTCTATCCTGCATAGACAGAGCAGGCTCCCAGGGGGCCCTGGTACATTCATGGGGCCCCACTCTCAGTTTCTGAGCCCCACTTCCTGTTTCTTCCTGTAACATGAGCACCTTTGGATTTGGGCTGGGAGAGGAGTGCCTCCTTCACAGCCAGGCTGTGTTGCCTGACTTGTGGTCATTAAAGTATCATATGACATGATACTGCCTGGGTGGCCCCAGATCAGATAGAATTAATATTTTATTATCCCTTCTGTGGCGGGTGCTGGTGAAGAGGGGGGGACACAGGCAGGGAAAATGTCCCCAGGGCCCTTCCCAACTCTCATCCACAGATTTCACATAGGGCTCTGTCTTTGTCTTGGGGCCTCAGGAGTACCATTTGTTGTTTTGGCTTCTCAGAGGTCCCCCTGTTTTCCATTCTTTTCTTCCTGCCCATCCCCCCTTTTCTGCATTCACCCAAGTGATCTCTTGGAGGAAATCTCTTGACCATGTCACTGGTGGACATCTATAGGCTCATTGTTTGAAGGACAGCTACAATTTATACTCAGTCCTGGTTAATTGTCTCCTGCCACATTAGATCCTACTCCTGTGACTTTGTCTCCTTATGTCCCCCACTTGAAACACTGTCCAAACCCAATTTGTCTTTTAAGGACCATTTCAAATCGTACTTTTTCTACAAAGCCATCCCTGTGTACCGTAGGCTGATGTTACCCCTGAATCGAACATACATTTGTATACTTGCTTGTATGTTCTCATATGACTTCACTAACAAGTTACAGTGGCTACTTCCTGGCCTTGTTCAAAAGAAAAAATGTGAATCCAAACTGAGAGTGAAGCAGACAGAACCTTGTAACGTTAATGTTAGACTTGAAAGGACACGAGGGCCACTGTGGACTCCCTAGGGTATGGGGTGTGGTGCAGTCTGATTAAGTAGCAACAGGGACTCGGAGAGGGGCAGCACCCTTGCTTCCAGCTTATTTCTTGGCATTTTTATTTTATCTGTCTTACCCTGGAACAAGATCCAGAACTTGGGACCTTGGACGGAAAGGCTGTGTTGTGACAATTGGGAAGACAAACTGTGGCAATTAAGGAAGATGCCTACTGCCTCGGCAAAGGATTCATTTTGAGGGGAGGGGAGGTAGAGAAAAAGAGATAAAGGTGGAAATGGCTTTTAAGTAATAGGTAATTTGCTGTGGAGAAAGCTACACACTGTGGAAAAAATAAAAAGAGACCTTCTAGCCTCAGAATAGTTAGGCATCCTAAACCAGTATGGCAGCAGGGATTTCACTGGCCAGCCTTTTCTTGCTCCTCTGCAGGGAGGGCGCCATGGGAAGCTCTGAGAGAACAACGGAAGGCAGCTGACTGGGAACTTGCCCTCCAGAAGCCCATGGCGCTCCATGGCCTAGGAGCAAGCTCTCTGGTCTGCAGAGTGGGAAGGCCGTGTGTACACTTTGGATTTCTGTCTTGAAGAACTGAAGGATGCTACATTAGGTGATGTGTAAGGTCACTTCCTCCTCTATAGTTCTGTAACTCTCTTGAAGAGTGCATATACCTGGTGTCAAATGAGAGATCCTGAGCATCAGACTAGGTGTTGTAGTTTGCAGAGGTGGGTAAGGATATTGGGGTGGGGGGACCCCATAGGATCTGGATTGCTGGAGCAGGAGGGCTGGAGGATGCTCTCAAGAGCAGGAGAAGGTGCTAGCAAAGGTGGGTGGCAGGAATTTCCTGCCAGATATGGAGGGTTGTGAATAAGAGGATTTCTGTAGGGAGGCTGGATTGCAAGGCTGGAGCCAGATGGTTGGCAGCATGGGATGGCAGTCTAGAAAGTGGGGACTTGACCTTGTAGGTATAAGGAAGCCAGTGAAGGCAAATTCTGTCTTTTGCTGGAGCTTGGCTCTCTGATGGCTCACAAAGGGCTCCTAGGAAGGCAGCCAGTTCTGTCCAGTCAATTGTGCAGGCCCTGGAGTGCTGGCAGATGATCTTGTTGTCAAAGCTGGGGGTCCTGTGGGAGGTGGGTGTGAAGGAAGCCAACCGGGGGTGGGGTTGGATGTTGGATGAGTAGGTTTGCTTATCAGTTTTCAAAGTGAAGGGTAGGCTGAGGGTGTAATCGGGGGCCTCTTTTAAAATTCATTTTCAGTCTGCCTCTTAGAGGGTGAGAAGCTTTCAAAGTAAAGTGAATTAAGTCCCCGGATAAAGTCCCCAGTCGGCATGGCATCGTCAGTTCTACGTCTCCCATCCAGGTGTCTGGGCTTTCTCACTCTTGCCTTTTAAGAACACACAGAGACACAGTTTGAAGGTGACTGTGGGAGCGTGCCTGGCTTAGGCCGAGTCCCACAAGATCCCACACAAGGTGAGAGTAAAATTGAGGCAAGGGCCAATGACTTTGTGAACCCCAAGAGTCCTGACCCAGTGTTCCAGGCCTGGGGGTTCTGGCCACGAAATGTCCCCTGAGGAGGAGAACCATTTCATTAGCGTTGCATCACCACTGCTGCCGTCACTGGGAGGATAACCCAGCATCAAAACATGCCATTGACTGGTGTGGTCCTTTTTATTTGTTCTCCTTCCTCCCAGTGTATTTCCTAAAGGCGCATGTAAAACGGGTATTTGTAAGTTCCGTGGATTACATATTGAAATCGTTATCACCATTCAGGCCACTATAACAAACAATACTGATTATAGAGCAGGGATATATTTTGTAATTATAATGTTCTTCAAACTTCTCTGATTGACACTCAGCGTATTTAAACAGGGATGATCAAAAATTATGTTCACAGCGCGGGCCTTGTCTTCCCTTTGGCAGCACAAAAGCTCGCCTCAGTAGGTAACAGCCACCAGGCTGCCTTTGAGCAGCTGTGTCGAGATGGGATTCAGTTTCTTTGGGGGTGGGGGTGGGGGAAGACACCCCGGCTTTCAAATCAAAGACAATTCAGTTTAGAGAAAGATGTACCTTGTGGAAATAAATAAAAGGAGGCGCAGTGTACCGTCAGCTGGCCGTCTTAAATCAATAATGCAGGCAGTCCATCTTGCATGCCCATTCAGCTCCTCACTCATTCTGAGCGACGGGGAGGGGCCCCCGCCTTCCAGCCTGGGCCCACAATAAAAGCCGTTGTCGAGAGATGTCCGGGGATGCAAGTGAATCTTGCTCTGCTCTTCAAGGCCTCTCTGGAGCTGGCCTGGCAGTGTGCCTGCCAGAGGTCTCAGGATGTTAATGTCCTTTACCTCCAGAGCACATCAATCTGCATCCATTATTTTGCCAAGCAGGGACACCTGGACGGGAGGCTCTATTTTCTTTCAGTGGCCCCTGGCTTATAAAACAAAACCAGCAAAGAGCACGTAATCCCTTTGAGTATTCTTGTGGTGTGCCTAATGGGGGCTTTTGAGAGTGCCAGGTACTGTGAGAAGACTCTGGGAAAGAAAAAAAAAAAAAAAGGAAGGCAGAGTTTTTTAATCATCTTTGTTTACAAAGTGGTAACATTGAGTCTTGAGTCAAAGGGAATAGTTTCCAGGTAGAAAAGTCTCGGGTTTGTTTTTTGTCAGCTGCCAGCTACCAGCATGTCTCTCCTCCAAACTTTGCACAAAATCAACTTACCTTGATTTAAGTAACAAAGAAAAGGACTTGGGGGTTAAAAGGGTGGGAAAGGGGGAAGCTTTTAAAAGATTATCCTTTTGCAGTTTTGATAGATTAAGAGGGTGATCAGACTAGGCAGCATCTTAATAATAGGGCCATGTGAATTTTGGCTAGACTAATGGAAGCTCTTTTGTCAATTTCCTGTACCCTGTACTTGACAGGACTCAGGAAATGGCAGGACTGGCTCACCTTTGATACCTAGAAGGGGCTTAATGAGATTTAAAGATGTGCTACCATGACTGGAGTTTCCCACATTAAGTTTAAGTTACACACAAACTCCTCCTTTGCACCAGTCCCTAGCTGGCTTTGTTGCCTGTCTGCCAGAATCCAAAACGTGTTTTCTCTATAGAAGTAACAGCTGAAAGTGGGCAGCTGAGTTTCTGAACAGAAATTGTTTTTCTAAGAAGGTTTTTTTTTTTTTTTTTTTTTTTTTTTTTTTGGTTCCATTCAGGACTGTGTCTCTGAAATATTATCTATCATAAAAAACATGACATGAATTTACTATGGCAGTCAGCTGCAATTTTTAAATACACTTGTTAGGTTAGTGAGTAACATCTTCCCTTCCCAAAGAGACAGAGAAGAGAGGGAACATCAGACTGTTATTTCTTGGGGGTGGATGGGGAGGGGTGTGGGCCAGGCCATGACAGAACGTGTGAGCTCAGATGGGGCCCAAATGTTTCTGATGGAATATTTGAGCTGGAGATATTCAACGGGAAAGATCCCGCCTCAGGGAGCACCCTGTCAGCTGGAAAGGGGCCGGGAGTCATGATGAGTCCGTGTGTGACTGTTATGTGGGCTTGAGGGTGGAGCTTCGTGGGCAGGGCGTGGGGGTTGCAAAGTCATTCTTGCTAAACCTTTATGAGTGTGGATTTTTAGGCGACCCCCGAGGAAGCAAAAAGGTTTGTCTCTGGCAGTGATTCTGGTGAGGCTGTGGTAGAATAGAACAGACCCTAGTTAAAGTGGGTGAGAAATGCTTTCAGAATCCTGTTCATTCTGGTAACTGCTTCCTGAGGACATTAGGCCTGGTTGCTGGAGGTGAAAGCTCCTGTGTTGGCCCTAAGGCTAGAGATCCTGTACTATACCACCTGCTGAGAGTAGACCTCCCTCTCTGGGAGGCTGCCAGCCAGGACTTGCTTGCCATCCACAGCTTCTTTTGATTTCTAGTCCTGAGGGGTTGTAGATAAACTTGGCTGTAGCATGTTCTCTGTCCATTTCAAGTAAAAGCTCAAGTTGTTGGTCTTTAGCATTTTGGTTATCTGCACACACCTGTAGAAGTAGCCCCTGGGCTCCTGCATTGGGGTGGCCATGGCCCCCTGCCTGTCTGTTGTCATAGGCAGAATCAGGCCTGGAATACTGCTTCCAGATTTTGAATCAGACAACAGGATGTTCATATTTCCCAAAGAACCAGGGCCTGAGTTTCCTGGGAGCCAAGCCGATAACCAAGCCGAAAGATTGATATTTAAAGGGGCAAAAAGCTCCCAGGAATATTTCAAGCTGATTTTCAAGGTATGCAGTATCCATATTTTAATTTTGGATTGTCCCCAGATATACTTAAAGAATCGATGAGAAGAAGTGGGATAGATAGGTCTTTTTAGATCTAGTTCAAGTTTTTCTGTTTTACCTCATCTAGCCTTATTAGAATGAATTCTCTTTCTTCTTTTTTTCCCCATCTGATGCTCAGGATTTATAAATATCAGATCCCCCTTTGCCATCATTGGCCTGGCATCAGCTAACCTTTCTCTCTCAGTTTTCCTTCTATGGTATTTGAGCCACCACTTGGGAGAAATCAAATATAAACTGACCTATTTTACAGATAGGCTGAGAAATTTGTATGATTTTTTTTTAATGCACATCTGTTTAAGATATCCACAAATAGAAGCCATTGGAATACTCACATGTGGCTCCTAAAATTGTGAGAAGGGCCAGGTGAGGTTGGAGGGTACATGTTCAGGAGCCCCAGGAGGAGCCTGGCTGATGTGGCTGTGGGCCAGGGGCTGTCGGATGTACCACCTATGATGAAGACCAATGTGCATGAGAGCTGGGAGGCACCCTGACTTCAGTCCAATGCCAGTGCCACCACTTGGTAGCTGTGTGACTTTGAAAAATCACTTAGAGTTTCTGAATGGTGCCCTTAGCTATGGAATGGGGATAATACCCACCTCATGAGATTCCTGTACACTTTCTGTTTTTTGTTTGTTTGTTTGTTTGTTTTTTAGCACAAGCCACAGTAAGAAATGCAGTACGTATCACAACCCAACCCACAGAAATACATACTCACACTTACGAAACTGAACCAAACCTTTCGTGAAACAATTTTTACTTATATGCTAAAAGTAGCTCCTGATATTTTCTATTCTATTCTATTTTTCTTTGAACATGGTGATTATAATCCACCAAATTGATTTCAGGACCAAATAATAGGTTGCAATGCAGAATTTGACAAACACTATAGGCAATTAATACATCTCCATTCCCTTAATACTTTGAAGGACCAGAATCTTTGTTAATTAGGGTACAATAAGCCATGCTACAGAAACAGCCTGACAGAGCTGGAGCATAATGCTGTGGAAGTTTATTTCTTGCTTTTATAAAGTTTGGTGCGGGGGTTGGGCAGGCTTTCAAGGCAGGTCTCCTCTGTCTGGATCCAAGTGGGTTCCATCTTATCACTTTGTCATCTTCATATCTGGCCTCCCCACTTGCCACCAAAACGAAGAAGAGAGACGGCATGTCTTCTGGATGCCTTTAAGGACTGGATCTGAAAGTTGTATTATTACTACTACCACCATTCTAATGGACAGAGCTCACTCAGGTACATGGTCCCAACCCAGTCGCCGGGGAGGCTGGAACACGCAGTCTTCCTGTGTGTGAAGGGGAAGGAGACAGTAAGGAGATTCAGTGAATGATATATACCGTGTAAGGTAGTGTTTAGACAGGACCCAGGGTGGTTCTTTGATATACTGAGGGTCAGCAATCGAGTAAGATGTAGGATTAGTCCAATTTGGGGTAATGTTGGCTAGCTGCAAAGAAACAGCCTGAATTAATGACTTCAGGGGGCTTCTTTGTGTTTTTTTTTAATGTCACCCTCATGATTCTAAAGTTTCACAGAACTCACTTGTGGGTGTAGATAGTTTTCTGCAACTAATGTGAATTTACCTGTTGCTTGCTCTTAGGGGCTCAGTGGTGGCATTCTCATGGACAGTGGAGTAGGAATCAAAGCTCTGTTTCTGGTTGGTGAGACCAGATGGTGCCTATTGCTCACTGGTAATTATAGCGAGCATTTATATTGAGTGCTTACTGTGTACTTTCAGGCATTGAGCTAAGCATTTCACAAGCTTCTTCTCAATTCATCATCATCACAGACTTATTAGGCAGAATCTTAGACATTTTAGTTCCCTTTTAAGATCATTTGTTCTGATAAGTTTACTTCACCAGTGAAGAAAAGCTCAAGTTCAGAGCTGTTATTTGCCCAGGGTTGCACAGCAACCTAGTTACACGTTAGTGGTTATACTAGGATCAAAAGCCCAGATTTCTTGATCCCTACAACAAGGACATGAGGGCAGTGTGAGGCACATTTTAGTGGTCATAGCAAAGTGTTAATTGAACCTTCAGTTTAGGATCTTCAGTTTTTCCCTGGGATATACACCAGGAATTCTAATTAGTGCTGGAATAGAATGCCCCAAACTGCAGATACTATTAAACTTCTAGTTTTCATTTGAACTGGTCATTTTAGGCAGAAGTAACCAAAGTTTTCTCAAAAGCCAACTCGGGTATGGGCCTGATAATTTAAACTGTTATCAACTTCAGGTAAAAATATACATCTAGATTGTAGTTAAAGATCTTTATCTGTGGTTTTTATTTGTTTTCACATAAATCTGCATGCTGTCCCCTATTACTCAGCAGTCCTTAGTTGCTACCAGTAGTGAAGAGAAAAATTGGAATTTGCCAAAAGAATGCAAATGTGCTTCTGATAATGACAGGCTAGAGGGAGGGAGTTGGTTTAAGCCACAGCCTGAAGGATGTAAGTTGTTCTTAAGGAAAGACTTGCTAACGATGAAGCGATGAAGCAGTTAAACTCTCCTAGAGGTGACTGAGGAGGGTTCTACTTCATCTCTCGTTTGGAGGTCTTTAAAGGTGCTTCTCCAGCTTGGCTCTAGCCAGAGGTGCCGACCTGTGACTTCCTGGGTTTTCTCCCCTAGGCAGAGGGATTCTATGATTTCTTGAAGTTACCTTCTGCTACTCAGTGTCCTTAAGTAGTTACAGAAAGTAACAACCTGTGTTGTACTGTGTGTGTACCTGCACATATGTGGTTTGCACATGTGTGGCCCATGTCCAAGTATTCTCTAGAATGCCTCCTGAGGAGGGCCAGAGGGCATGGATATTTGTTTATTTATACGAGGGAAAGAGAGAGAGAGGAAGGGAGAGAGGGAGGGGAGAATCCCAAGCAGGCTCTGCACTGTCAGAGTGCAGAGCCTGATGAGCGACTCGAACTCATGAACTGCGAGACCGTGACCTGATCCACAACCAAGAGTCAGTTGCTCAGTTGACTGAGCCACCCAGGCGCCCCCATAGGGCATGGATGTTTAGAAAGAGGTGTTCCTAGCCTGGCCTGGTTGGAATTTGTACTCTTACTGTCTTGGCATGGATTAGCAAAATGTAACAGGTGACATTCTTTTTCTGTTTGACACCTCCCCCCCTTCCCTTTTATATTTCAGGATCAGGAAAAGGGCAAAAATTTGACACTAGTCAGGTAGGTGCTTCCAGCATCTTCCTCCACCTCTGCCTCTGCAGATATGTAGGCCCCATCCAGCTCGCAATTTACCATGTGTCCTGAAAGGGGTGCAGGGAAGAGGTGCTGTATCTCATGGCTTTGCTATTAGCCAGTGTGTGAAGGGATGCACTGCTTGGGGGGCACTGAGGCTCCTGGGGCCTGCTCCAAGGTGTGCACTCAGCTGGGGAGAGCATATCTGTGCTCTGCATTTACTGATAATTTTATACTGGAAACCAAACTTTTCTGCCTCAACACCACCGACTCCTGATATTCTTGCATAATGTGTTTGACATTTCTGAGACAGTGCAGTCTGGGAGAATGAGCACTGAATAGGGAATCAGCAGTGCCAGTTTTTTGTCCTGATTTGGCTGTTGACCTGCTCCTTCTCCCTAGGCAGGTCACCTAACCTCTCTGTGCCTCATTACCCTCCTTTCCCCACCTGGAAAATAAAGACCATTTCCTCTACCTGCTCTAACTCAGAGACCTCAGGGGCATCCAGGCAATTTACTTGGGGAAGGTGTCCTCTCCACTCATGATGGGTGTTTTTGTCTTTGTTGTGATTATAGTTATTCATTTTTTATTGGCTCAGTAGAAACCACTGTGAACCTAGTATCGGAGGACAAACCATATCTTACGGTGATCTACTATTGAGATGTGATCTTTCAGAGCTATGATATAATTTCCAAGTGCTGCCTTCTGAATGCAAGCCAGCATTTTGTCCTAACTCTCGAGACCTAGTTATATGGGTCCCCATTCTGAGATTTGTCACCATCCTTCTTTCACTTTTTTGTTGGACAAGGTAGGTTCCTTTTTGTTTTTGTTTTTGTTTTTTTACATTCTAAAGATTTATGAGCTCCCTTCCTCTGTCCCAATCCTACTCTTTAAAAAATTCTTTTTGTATGTCCTGGGTGGAAGAAAGTCTCCTGAGGCTTATCACCTGCAGATGGTGCTTCTGAAAAGGAATCTGTTTCAGAAAGTTCCAAGCACTGAAAATGGGTGTGTAATGAACCCTGTTTTGCATCTTTAATTATAGCATTTGCCACCGTGCATGCTGTAATCATGTGCTTTCTCTAGAGCCAAAGCAATGTGCAACTCCAGGTCCATTCATTAGCAAACCGGCAAATCAATCACAGGTCTTGTCAAAAACATCACTGCAGTGTGGGGGTCCCTTTGCATAGACCATGGGATCACATCTACAATGGACCTCTTCTCCCCAAGGAGTTCAGAGGGCTTCTTAACAAATGACTTGCTCAAATGGGCAGGTTTTCTGATGTCTGTTTGTCTGTCTCTGTTGCTTCCTCTCTCCCTCCCTACTTCCATGTCATATAGTGACTGCTGGTTCCTTGGAAAACATGACTTGCCTCTGGCATTTGACAAGTGAGGGATGCAAGAGGCAGATGTAGGGGACAGAGATGGAGATTTATATGATCCCAGGAGAGTGCCCAGAAGGCCTCTTGGCTTACAAATTCAGGTTTCACAAAGTATAAAATTCCTCCACCAGGGGTAGACTCTTGGGTTAAGCACTGCTCTTCGGGGAGAGGGGGCTTCACATTTAAATAGCAGATACTTGCAAGAGGTAAACCAGAGCCCCTACAGCTGTAAACTGTGTTGGTAGTGATGCGCTTTCCCTGGTCTGAGGGTCCTAGAGCAGAAGAGTGAGGACCTGCCAGGTGTCAGTGTGGAGACTGCAGCTTTGCTGTGGGAGAAAGGCTGGAAGGGGCTGGACGGTGTTGAGGATCACCCTGGTTTCCTTCTTGGTCCTGTTGGAGCCTAGCCTTGGTAAGCAGAGATTGGGGCTAAGCTGATGAGAAGGATTAAGGAGGTGATAAAATCAGACCAACAGTGTTTAGAGTTCAGATGTCACAACTTCTGAATGATTTGCCAACGTCACATGAAGGTCTGGGCTTCTCTTAGGAAAGATCTTGAGTTTCTCTGTGAAGCACCTAAAGTTTTTCCAACATATCTATTATTAGTGGTAATGATAGTTATTATTAACATATTAGTGCCATATATTTGGTGCATATATATATATATATATATGTATAATATATAAAACATAATATCATACAGTGTTTACTGTTTGTTGTCTCCTTCCCCTCCAGAGAATGTCAGTCCCTGAGGACAGCTTCTTTGTGTTCATGGTTGTATTCAGGTACTGAGAACACTGCCTGGCACACAGCGTAGTTGGTGCTCAATAAGTATTTGTTGGATAAGTTAGCATGTTTATTCTTCTCCTTGGTGTACGAGAATGCACTCTGTACCATTCTGGCGTCTACATACTACTCACTGCTGCCCCAGGAATCCTTTGACTTGGGAGCTTGGTGCCATCTTTCTTCTCTAGGGCCCTCTCAGCACTGGGACAATTGCAAACATTCGATTTCCACCCCTTTTCTTCAAGTGAGAAAGCTGTAAACAGTGATATGGCAGTCTCCACGATGCTTTTCTGCACGATGCCAGTGACGGTTTATTGCAAAGGGCAAGGCCTGGGATTGAATGTAAACAAACACAGCCCACGAGTTTAAAATAGACCATTGAGCAGCTCACAAAATAGGCCCCTTGTTTTTAAAAGAGCAGTGGACGCTCTCAAGAAATAATAAGAAATAATAAGTTTGGAAGCTGGATGGAAAGCTCTGATGCTTTCTGGCTGCGTTTGTCCTCCGAACTTTCTTTGCGCTTGGCACGCCTGTGATACAGCCTCTGCCAGCCACGGCCCAGGAGCTGCAGGCGATGGAAAGTTTATCTTGCTGCTAAAGGGAAATGGAAATGTCTTTGAAAAAGCTGCACCATTGCTTGTTGTGCTAAGATCCGAGACACACAGACGTCCTTTGCAGAGGGAGTCCAGTGTTCATCCCAAGAGGAGTGTGAGACTTGAGGGTTGACAAAATCAGGTTCTGGAACATGTTTGACCTCAAGACATTTTCTCAACGTCACCAAACCCATGCTTCTGCAACTGCAGAAGTGGACCGTTACTACCTACTTTATAGATTTGTTTGAAATGAGGTGATGTGAACGTCAATTCCGTGGGTTTGGGGCTGCCTTTGTTGTATTCGTTTCTGTACGCCCAGCACCTCACACCGCGCCTGGCATCTGATAGGTGACAGCAGCACTCACCCCTTCTACAAAGGAGCAGTAGAGGACAGCAGAGATCCTTTGTCAGCAGTTTGGAGGCATAAATAGCATTCTTTTCCCTTCCTTCCCTCCAGAATCTTTGTTCTTTTAGAAACAAATGTAAACATACACCCACAAATAATATATTAGTACATTCTCATTGTAAAACATTTTAACAAGTAAGAAATATATCCCACTTCTTCCCAAAATAAGTACCGTGGAAGTGTTTCTTTCCAGAGATTATGTATCCTTATCCCCTCTCTTTCTCTGTCTGTCTGTATCTCTATCATGTTTTTCTGTAGCTAAAGGCCTATCTTCCTCTTTGCCTATTTGTGGCGATTAATTTTATGTGTCAACTGGGGCGAAAATGCATAGATCTTTAGTGAAACATTATTCTGGATGTTCTGTGAAGGTGGTTTTAGATGAGATTAACATTTAAATTGGTGGGCATCCATGATATGGGTAGGTCTCATCCAGTCAGGTTGATGGCCTTGAACAAAGACTGCCTTTGGATTCCAACTGCAACTCTTCTCTGGGTCTCTAGCCTGGCAACCTACCTGGCAGATTTTGGACTTACCAGGCCTTCACAATCATGTGAGCCAATTCAGTAGTAGAACTAATAAATCGCTCTGTCTATATGTACATCCTGTTGGTTCTGTTGCTCTAGGGGACCCTAAAACCCGATCTCTCTCTATCTTACCCTATCCTGTCCTAGCCTGCCCTTTTTTCCTTCCATCTGTCCATCCATCCATAGCAGGATAATTTATTGAGATTATTTTGTATTCCATTCTTAGTCTATTTTCTTCTCCCATTCTAAGAAGGCAGCCAGCTTGGTATTATAAAGTCAAAACAGAAATTGTCTGCCCCCAGCTTCCCTTTCTGACAGCTTTAGCAACTTGGGTGTAGGGGCATGGTAGGACTGGAAAAGAAGCAGAAACTCTGAGATGGGGAGATAGGGAGATGCCCCAAGACCAGGGGCAAGTTCTATGGGATGGGGCCTTGTGCATGTTTACCTTTTCCATAGGCAAGGACAGGGCCTATGGGAGGGCATAAGTTGTCTCTTGTGCCCAAGGAGGCACTTCAGTCACCAGACTCTTCTACAAAGATTCCCATGCCCCAAAGTGATAGAATGACTTCTTTCTTTTAGATAATGTAATAACCAGGGTAAACCAAAGGCTGGAAGGGCCACATGGACATTTTTCTTTTGTGTGACCCTGGAACCTTGGTATAACATGAGGGTAGGGAGTGGGGGGGATACAGGTCAGAATAATGACTGGTACTATCTATAGTTCTTCAACTATAATAATGTTTATGTAAACATGTATATGTACTGAATGATTTTTAAAAACTTTTTTTTAATGTTTATTTTTGAGAGAGAGAGAGTGAGTGAGCAAGCGTGAGCAGGGAAGGGGCAGAGATAGGGAGAGACGGAGACAGAGAATCTGAAGCAAGCTCCAGGCTCTGAGCTGTCAGCACAGAGCCCGATGCGGGGCTCAAACTCAAGAACTGTGAGATCATGACCTAAGCTGAAGTGAGATGGTTAACTGACTGAGCCACCCAGGTGCCCTTGTACTGAATGATTTTAAGTGTTCCAAGTGTTTCTTTTTTCCTTCCTTTCTTCCTTTTTCCTTTCCTTTCCTTTCCTTTCCTTTCCTTTCCTTTCCTTTCCTTTCCTTTCCTTTCCTTTCCTTTCCTTTCCTTCCTTCTTTCCTTTCCCTCCCTCTTTTCTTTCTTTTCTTTTCTTTCTTTCTTTCTTTCTTTCTTTCTTTCTTTCTTTCTTTCTTTCTTTCTTTCTGAGTGTTCAAAGTGGGACTTGTATTTTTCATTCACTACATCTTGGATAACTTTCCATAACTCTCTCATTCTTTTAAATATTCTGTAAAATATTCCATATTACTGATGTACCTTAATTCATATAAACTATTTCCTATTGATAAATATTCAGATTGTTTCCATTTTAATTGTAAACAACACTCTAGTGAACATCCTTTAACGCTGGGTAATTATTACCAATTGCTTGGAAAAGCTAACATCCACTCTTTCCAGAATTCTGTTCTACCTTCACATGTTTACGAACCCAGTTCTATGATGGGCTAGTGGGAATCCAGAGCAGACAGAAGAAACTGTTCTCCCCACTGGAGCCTGTGATCTTATGAAAAAAAGTGAGACCTGAAAAACAAGTGACTTTTTTCTGTGGCCACACAACACCATGGGCTAAAAAGTCAGAACTGGCAAGTCCAGGACTGGGGTGTCATAGGAGATTGAGACTGTTTCCAAGTGGGACAGAACCTTCCCTGATGAATTCTCCACCTTCTGTGACACTTCCTGTGAGCACTTGAGTGTGGGGCAAATCAGGCTTCTCTCTATAGTTATTAAAGCTGTTTATCTTACTTTATTTCCCTTTGGAGTTGTTACCTTGTTTTAAAGAATAAACTTGACAGAGCTAAAGTCCTATGCTTTCTTCCCCTGACAAGTTTGTGTGTATCACTGCTGTGCATACTTCTGTACTTTTAACATATATACATATTTCCATAAATAATATAAACTATTGTTTAAATGTTTTAAAATTCTACAGATCTTTTCAGCAAGATGTAAACACACCTGGCCAGAGACTTAGTCTTTCTTTGTGAACCTGCCAGCCTTACATGGGTAGTTAGTGTGATATTCCCGCTTGACCAGATTCGAGAAAGTGGAGCCTAGGAGGCCTCTTCACCTTCCTTCTTCACACTCATTCCACCCCTCCCTCCTGGTGTCCCTCTCCTCAGATCCCTCCGCCAGGGGCCTGACATTTATTTCTGAAGGCTTTTGAAAGACTTTGGGCCAAGACCTTAGCTCATAAAAACTTAAAGATCTGTTCTCCAAGGAGCCTTTTTATGGGGAAACACCTGAGAGGGAACATTTAAAAGCTAAGGAGGAAATGTGTCTCTAGTAAGTGAATTGTGAGAGTGGACAGGGACCTTTTGGGCTCCTCTTTGGAGTGCTCCAGAAGTGGGAGTACGTGAAGGGATGCAGCCCTCTTTATCTCCTTGGCTAATGATGGTAACTAGCTATGGAGAGGAACATGCCCCTCATAATGGCTGTCCCAGATCAGGAACAGGGCTCTCCCTGGTAGGGCTATTTAGAAAACTCCATTTTTTGGTCACCTGATGGTAAAATGAGGTAAACAAGTATTGTCTCCCTTTTTAGATAGCCTTGTCTCCGGCCAGGGTGGACAAGCGAAAACTGGGAGGATGAAATACCTCTGCCCTCTAACTCTAAAAGGTGACAGGACCAAGTTCCTCTGGCCCTAGGTGAAGGTGCTCATTCCTTCCAGGGCACAGAGGATAAAGTAGCAGGGCTTCTTCTTTCCTTCCCTGCTTTCCTCCCTTCCTTCCTCATTCTTTCATTCCTTCTTTCCAAATATCTAGGAAATGTGACTCTTCTTGTTTCAGATACTTGTACTTTAGTATGATTTGATTTAATCTGTTTTTTTTTTTTTTTAAGCTGAGGGAATGCTAGTGTTGGCTGGGTCTTTTTGTGTTGGAAAGGGAAGTAACAAAGAAAAGAGGGACGAAAAGTTCCTTTTGATATAAGAACAATTTGTCATATGATTCTGCACCCCAAATACCCAGTCTCAAAGAGGCTATTTTTGCATCAGCCTTGTCACCCAAGACTCCATTCTTTCTCTTTTCTTCCCTTCCTTCCTCCTCCGACACTTCTGCATGTGTGTCTGAATATAGTAAAGTTGCTTTGAGCTTTTTTTTTTTTTCAATTATTCAACAGCTTTCAAGTGGAGAAAAATTTGGGTCTTTTAATTTCATTTTTGGCTTTTTTTTTTTTTTTTTTGCATGTGTGTGTCTCCTTTCTGTTTGCTAAACAGTAATTGCGGATCTTCCTGGCCACCTTTAATACTCCCAGCTAATTATCCTGAAATAAATCTCTTTCAAGCCCGCATGCCAGCAGTTCTGGGATCCGAGCGGCTCTTTCAGCTCCCGGCTGCCTGTCACTCAAATGGGCCTCAGCTGCAACTCCGAATGATGAGTATTAACCTCCCGCTGGGAAGATTCGCCCAATCTCCCCACTTCCAACAGCAGCTCCCAGGGCCGCACCACGCTCCTACCTGTTAGCCTAAGCTGGGATTTTCTTTTGCTAACGCTGTGATTTTGAAAAGTGGAAGAGGATTCCTGGGAGAAGGACACTCAGTTAACCTTCTCCTAATTGCCATTCAAGATGGAAAAGGGAGAGAAAGATGGTGGCTGTCCCAGGAGGGCAACTGGGCCACAGAGTGGCCTGCGGCCTTGCCAGGAAGCACACTGGTCTGTTTGTTGGTGAGTGTGCGTGAGTGTGTTTTGGCCCAGGGCTCTATGTTCATAGACTCCTACCTGAGGGTGGTTGATGGCTGGGATCTGGGGACAGGCCTTGATTTGGACTTAACTGTCTTCTCCAATGTCCTCCCTCCTCCTCAAATGTTCCTCACTGTTGTACTCTGGTAGTTCACTGGGTTCTCCTTTCTCCAATCTCGGCGATTCCCTTCCAGATTTTCTTTTGCCTTGTACAGCAAATTCATTTTTTTTTTCCTGTGTGTGTGTGTGTGCACGTGTGTGCACGCGTGTGTTTTGCTAACATCTAGCTTGTTTATTTGCTTAGAAATTTGTGGCTGGTCCCATTTGCCTCTCCTCAGTGATGCAGTGCTCTCCTCTCATTTCTCGTCTGATCCCATAGGCTTCCCAGCTTCCATACCAGATCATTCTAGTCAGAGAAAGGGATGGTTACTTGGGCAGGCCCCATAGCACAGTGGCAAATGGCACAGGCTTGGAAGTGACAGTACCCAGTGCCTGGCAAAGAGTAATCGTCTAGTTAAATGAGTGGATGAATACATCATAATGATGTAACATAACATATCTTGTCCCCACATATCAAGATACCTTCCTCTTAGATTGACTTCTTTGAAATCTTTTCTTCTTGTGGAAGACTGTTTACCGAATGTCAATTCCCCTCCTTGTGAGGAAAATTCCACTGCCTGGACACTGGCATCCACAGTCACAAGACCTGATTTAGTCAATAAATGTTAACTAAAGCCAGTGTGTGTCACTTCAAGGTGGAAGCTGGAGTAACTTAGTATTCTCTCTTTTTTTTTCTGTCACATTTCTGGCAAAGTTGCAGATAGTGGCTGTTCCATGAGCTTAGATATTGGGGTGAGAGCCCCCAGTTGATGTGCTATTGGAGTATGGTGTGAACAAGAAATAAACCTTTGTAGTTTTATGCCAGTGAAGTTTTGGGTTTTTAAGTGACTGTACCATAATCTGACTATCCTGACTGGTGCACAAATACACAGATATACTCATCTGTATTCATATGTGGTTTCTTATCCTCAGACTTTAAATGTACAATTTTTACCTGCCTCTGAATAAAGATCTTTTTCTACTTAGCTGGCCTCTTATTCTTCTCAGTAGTGCAAGCCAGATATCAGAAACCCAAATCTTGGCCAAAGAGATAGAGAAATGTGTTTGTTTAGATACTTGAACTAGGTAGGTAAGTCTTACATCATCACTGGATCTCTAGTAAATTATGTGGAACACCAAATAACTCCTATGTCTGTATATCATGTCTCAAGATAACAAAGCAGAGCTGCTACATATAGTTGTGAGGTTGTGCACTGAACAAGTAAGGGGTAGGGCATTCTCAAAGACTTCAGCATGAATGGTCATGCAGATACTTTGCTGGGCCCCTTTAACAGAGGATCTGCTTATAAGAAATTTCCAGGAGCCAGGGAGCAACTGTGCACTCCATCATCAATACAGAACCACAGAGTTCATGCTGAATGATGTCTTGATGCTGAACATTGCTGAAATCCTTCAGGAAATTGTAATGGGAGGACCCCTTACAATGTTGTGTCTTTGTCACAACTCAAGTAAAATGAGTGCCTGATACTTCCAGGCTTCCTGCCATTCTCAGTTTGCTCCTTAACCTTCGCTCCAGAGAGGCCCACGGACTTGTGCTGTGTTGTGTCTTGGAGGACAGTGTTTTCTGGTTTTCCTTTTTGTGGTCTGTGCCTTCTGGGCCTGTCCAATAGGGGGGGCTAAGTAGATTTCACCTCACATCCATCCCCTCTGGACTTTTATCCTCTATTCAGTTTCTGCTCTAGATTACTTTTGTCTGCCAAACCCTTGGTCTTGATTGGTCAAGGCTCTGCCCTAAGACATTGTGATGTTTTAATTCCAGTGAGCACTAGTTGAACAGTGAAATGTGCGGTTACATGTGGGTCTTAGGTTTTCTTTCTTTCAGAGTGTTCCCTCTTCAATCTCTAGCATGTGGCAGAGAATAAAAACCATTAACTGTCAGAAGAATCCTCTGCAGCTGAATATTTCCTACATCTGTAAATCATCCTCCTACTGCCTGCCATGACAGTTATGCAAGTGACCTTTGGATTTCACAATTAAAAAAAAATTTATGACCTGTAATCCCCACCATTCATGGGAATGCACCACACTGAGATTGTGAAATCAAAGAATGAGTGAAAAACGATCATCAATGAAAACAATAAGAAAATGATGGTTTGGATTGAAAGATACTGTATTGTAATAGGAAGAGCTCTAATCCCAACTCTACCACTGACTATCTGTGTGACCTTGAGTGGATCACTTAACCTCTCTGGGTCTTAGTTTTCCTACCTGTAAAATATGAAAGGATCCTTTTCAGCTCTAGCATTTTACAGTTCTAGAATATAATGTTTATGAATATTAAATCATAATAATTTCAAAAATGTATGCTAGGCATGGTTATTTCTTAGGTTCCCTGAGAGATTCTTGTTAGTGCTTTTGATAACCTTTTTTATTGGGCTGATTTTTATCCCTTAAAAAGTTATTCCCAGAAAATTTTTGAAATTAACAAGGATAGCTATCTCCATTTCACATTTGAGACCTATTGAGATTATGTACTTTGTCCAAAATTACATAGGCCCTTCAGCAGGGAACGGAACCCAGAAATCCAGAGTCTTGTACCATGTATTAGACAAGAGAGAATTGTCTCTCTTATGCTATTACTAGTGGGAATTACTGAGACATGCTCTACAATAAATCAATGTTAATTGAATGTATTTTATATATTTAGTGGTGAATAAATAGTGGCTCTAAATAACAATATAAATAAGAATAAATAAGGCTAGTATTCTCTAGCCTTAAAGAAGGTATGGTCTTGTGAGAGTCCCATTACATAAGCAGATGTAGGGAGTGCTGTGGTAAAAGTATTTTCAGGACTTCTTTCTCCAGTTAGGATAGAGTAAGGGTGGGGGGGGGGGAGGTTAACTCTCACCCAAAAAACTGAAATTGGACAAAATATATGAGATAATGGCTTTTAAGTCATTAGGCACAAGGTAACCATGGATGATATCCCTGAAATATGGGTAACAAATGAAATGAGCCCTATGGTCACTCCAGCTTAATGTCTAAAGAAAGTTTCTAAGCCATGGTACCAGAAAGGAAATCCCAGCAGTTTCTCTGAGTTCAGAACACATGACTACAAGTCTGGGAAGGCAAAGTGTAGAGTGCACAGGGCAGACTAGTGGAGTGGAGAGACCTCTATAGAGATCTGTAGAGGTTCCCATCAAATTGCCAGTTGCTGAGTACCTGAGTGGCTCGATTGATTGATCTCTGCTCAGGTCTCCGCTCTTGATCTTCGCTCAGGTCGTGATCTCATGGTTCATGAGTTTGAGCCCTGCATTGGGTTCAGTGCTGACAGTGAGCAGCCTGCTTGGGATTCTCTCTCCCTTTCTCTCTCTGCCCCTTCCCTGCTTGTGTGCACTCTTTATCTCTCTCTCAAAATAAATAACATTAAAAAAATCACCAGTTGAGTGGTACTAATCAGTACATGCATGTGAGGAAACTAGTCAAGGCTAGAGAAGGAATCACCTACAAGGATTAGAGGGAACATATCTTTGCAGATCATATAGTGGCAGGAGTAGTTCCTATTTCCATCATTCAGAATAGAAAACCTCATAATCCACAGGACATTGAGTAGAGTACTCAGAAGAGTTTTGTCTTGGTAGTGGAAAACGTTAGCCAAAGATTAAATGTTGATCCCATCCAATGAAACATCCAAAAAAAAAAAAAAAAAAAAAAAGACCTAAAGAATCAAACTGTTTCCAAGAAACTTAACTGTGAGACAGAAAAACAACAACAACAACAACAAAAACTCAAATCATTTAGAGAAATACAAAAATATCCAGTACTCAACAAAGTTTATAGTGCCTAGCAATCTGATAAAAAGCAAAACAAAACTCAATAAGGCATGCAAAGAAGCAGGAAAATATGACCCACGATGAAGAGAAAACTCTGTTAATAGAAACCAACTAAGAAATTAAAAAACGATAGAATTTATAGACATGGACACTAAAACAGTTATAACTGCTTTAAGTTTGTAAATTCAAGAAACCAGCACCAGAGAAGAAAACATCAATGAACCTAAAGATGTAGCAATAGAAACTATTGATAATAAAACATAGGAAAACAAGATGAAAAAAATAGAAAACAAAAAACAGCACACTGATTTGTGGGACAACTCTATGTGGTCTAATATATGTGTCAGTGGACTCCTTAAAAAGGAAGAGAGAGAAGCAAGACAAAAAAAAAATCTGAAAAAATGGATAAAATTTTCCATTAGAAATGAGAAGCTTTGTGGGAAATGGATGTATAAGGTTGTAAGGTATGTATATATGAAGTATCATTATCACTCAAAGGTTGTGATAAAGATAAATATGGTAAACTCTAAAATACTAAAATAACATAGTTACAGCTACTAAACCAAAAAGCAAATGAAATGCAACAAAAATACTCAGTTAATCCAAAATGATGTAAGAAAGAAGTAGAAGGGAAAAGGTAGGACAGATAGAAAACCAACAGCAATATGAGAGGTTAAAATCCAACCATATCATTAATCACAGTAAATGTAAATGGTCCAAAAATCTCAATCAAAAGCCCTAAATTGTTGATAAAAAAGAAAAAAAAAACAAGAACCAACTCTAGATCATCCATAAAAAATCCATTTTAAGTCAAAGACACAAATAAAAGTATGGAATATATTATATAAACCAACACTAATAAAGAAAAAAGCAGGAGCAGGTATTTTAATACCAGAGAAAATAAATTTCTGAACAAAGAATATTACCTTGAATAAAGAGTGTCATTTCATAGAGACAAAAGTGCCAGTTTTCCAATGGGTTATTATAATCCTAAAGATATAAGAACTGAGAGAACAGTAAGAAGAAATAGATTACACAATTATAATCAGAAATTTCAATATCTCCCAGTACTTGGTAGAATAAGAGGATAGAAAATCAGTAAGGATGTGGGAGACTTGGACAACACTATAAACGAACTTCTTCTAATTGACTTTTATAGTTCACACTACACAATAACAGCAGAATACACATTCTTTCCAAGTTTACACAGAGTATTTTTTTTTTTTTTTTTACTAAGATAGACCATATTCTGGTTCATAAAACAGGTCTCAATACATTTGATAGGATTCAAATCCAAGTATGTTCTCTGATCAGGAGGGAAGTAAATTAGAGCTAAATATAAAAGATATTTTGGAACCCCAAGATATTTGAAAATTATATAGCACACTTAAAATGCTTATGGGGCAGGGAGCGTGGGTGGCTCAGTTGGTTGCCTCTCTTTGTATTTATGTATATATATATCTATTAATTTAGAGAGTGCATGCCCATATGCAAACATATGTGGAGGGGCAGAGGAGAGAGGGAGAGCGAGAGGAGAGAGGGAGAGAAAAAATCCCAAGCAGGCTCTGTCAGTGCAGCACCCGACACAGGGCTCAATCTCACCACCGTGAGATCATGACTTGAGCTGAAATTAAGAGTCGTACACTTAACCAACTGAGCCACCCAGGCACCCCCATCTGACTCTTGATTTTGGCTCGGGTCATGATCTCATGGTTTGTGAGTTGGAGCTCTGAGTTGTACTCAACGCTGACAGTGCAGAGCCTGCTTAGGATTCTCTCTGCCTCTCCCCCTGCTCTCGTGCATGTGTGTTCTCTCTCTCTCTCAAAATAAATAAACATAAAAAAATGCCCATGGGTCAAAAAAGTAATCAAGAAATAAATTATAAAGTGTTTTGAATTGAACAGAAATGAAAAAAATCAAAATTTGTGAAAAGCAGCTAACATAGTTTTAAAGGGAAATTTATAGCACTAAATGTGTATTAGAAAAGGCTGCAAGCTAATGACCTCAACTTCCACTTTGAGAAATTAAGATGAGAAAGGTACTCAAAAGGAATATTCGGAAGAAGATAGTATTAGACATCACAGTGGAAATCAACAGAAAAATAATAGAGATAAATCAGAAAAACTCAAACCTAATTCTTTGAGAAGATCGGTAAAACTGATACATCTCTAGAAAGACTCATTAGGAAAAAAAAAAGAGAAGACACAAATTACTAATATCAGGAATGAGAGTGGTAATATCACTATCGATTTTACAGATATTTAAAGGACAATAAAGGAGAATTTTATGCCAGTATTTTTCTACAACTTATCTTAAATAGAAAATATACAAACTACCAATGCCCATTCAAGAAGAAATAGGTAACCTTAACAATTCTACATAAAAGATATTCAATCTATAGTTCAAAACCCTTCTACACAGAAGGCTCTAGGGCCAGAGGGTTTCATGAAGATATTCTACTAAAAATTTAAGAAAGAAAGAAAAAAAAAAGAATTCTACACAAACTTTTCCAGTAAATTGAAGAGGATAAAATATTCTTCGACTCAGTCTGTAAGACAGCATGAGTGATACCACAACCAGACAGACATTACAGTCTGTGTGGATCAGTGGTCCTCACGATCATAGATACAATATTCTTAACAAAGTTTTATCAATCAAATTCACTAATATATAAAAGAATAATACACCACAAACAAGTGGTGTTTATCTCGGGAATTCAATGTTGATTTAACTTTTGAAAGGGAAACAAGTGAAATCACCAATTCAACAATACAGATTAAAAATATTTTAAATGTCATCTCAATAGATGCAAAACAAAAACCCAAAACATTCTGGGAAAATTCAACTTCATTTCTGATATAAGTACCCAGTAAACAAAGAACAGAAGTAAAATTCCTAACAATAATGGATATCTTTGAAAAATGCATAGCTTATGCCAGATGTAATGGTAACATTGAATACTTTTCTCCAGTGCTTTTCTTGAGTCTTGTTTGGAAGGCTCAAGAACCAGACGAGGATGTCCATTTTTCTATGCATTTTACTGGAGGGGCTAGGCAGTATGATATAGCAAAAAAGAAAGGGGGAATAAAAAGACCCCCAGATAAGAAAGGAACAAGTCAAATTATATTTGTGCATGGCATAATTACCTGTGTTGAAAACCTTGTGAAATCTACAAAAAACTGCTAGACTTAGTAAGTGAATTTAACAAAGTTTTGGGGTAAAAGAACAATATACATAATTCAATTGCATTTTTATATGCTAGCAACAAACAACTAGAAATTGAAATAAAAATATGCTTTATAATAGCATTAAAATATGAATTATGGACAAATATGATAAAGGTTGCATGAGATCTATACTCTAAAAAGTTACAAAACAATGCTAAGAGAAATTAAGGAGTATGTAAATAATTGGAGAGGTATACTGTGCTTATGGATGGATTGAAAGATTCAATATTATTAAGGTTCTGTCCAAATGATCTGTAAGTCCAATCAAAATTGCAACAGACTTTTATTTTCTTTGTAGAAATTGGCAAGCTGATTCCAAAGTTCACATGGAAATGAAAAGGACTTAGAATACTTACTCAAAACAACATTGAAAAAGGACAGTGTTGGAGGATTTACTATAAAGCTATAATAATCATGACTGGTATTACCATAAAGATAAACAAGTCAGTGGAACAGAATAGAGTTGAGAAACAGACACATATATATGTCAATGATTTTTGACAAAGGTTCAAAGACAGTGCAGTGGTGAGAGAATTTTTTCAATAAATGGCACTGGAGCAATTGTGTATCCATATAAAAGAAGCAGAAAAAGAACTTCAGCTCTCACTTCATGCCATATAAAAAATTAACTCAAATGGATCATAGACCTAAAATAAAATCTAAAATGAAGGCCTAGAAGAAAACATAGGAGGACATCTTTACCTTGGGTTAGATCTGCATCAAAAGCATGATTCATAGGGGGAAAAAAACAAACAAACTGGATTTAATCATATTAAGAAAGTCTGCTTTTCAAAAGTCACTATTAAAAGAATAAAAAGACAAGATATAGACAGGGAGGAAATATTTGTAAATCACATATTTGATGAAGGATTTGTATCCAGAATATCTAGAAAACTTCAACATTTAATTGTAAGAAAATAACCTTTCTCCCTTGGGTAAAAGGTTTCAATAGACATTATACTAAAGAAGATGTATTGACGACCAGTGCCTCCATGCTTTTTGATCAACATTGTTAGTCAAAAGGAAAATACAGATTAAAACCACAGTGTACTACCATTGTTCATCTGTGAGGATGTCTAAAATAAAAGTTATTGGTCATACCAAGTGTTGGCAGTATATGTGGCAGCTGGGACTCGTATACACTGCTGGTGGGAATGTTAAATGATAAAAAAGATTTTTGAAAACAGTTTGCAGTTTCTTAAAAAGTTATACATCTACAGATGACCCATTCATTCTACTTCTAGGTGTTTGTCCAAGAGGCATGAGAGCATGTTCCATGTAAAGACTTGTCCAAGAATGTTCATAGCAGCTTTTTTTGAATTGCTTAAAAGGCTAAACAACCTGAGTGTCCATCAACAGTTGAATGGATAAACAAATTGTGGTATATCTATACAATAGACCATTACTCAGGAATAAAAATAAAAAATATATATCTGCAGCATAGATGAATATTAAAGCAATTACTCTGAGTGGAAGAAGCCAAATATAAAGAGGACATACTGTATGATTCCACTGTAAAAAAATTTAGAAAATGCAAAGTAATCTATAGTGATAGCAGATCAGTGGTTGCCTGGGAATGGGGTGAAGGGGGGAGGGGCAGGAGAGCGGGATTGTTAAGGGGCATGAGGAAACTCTAAATTGATTGTGGTGATGGTGTCATGAGTGCGTATCTCAAAATTGATCGTATTGTACACTTTAAACATACAGTTTATTGCATGTTAAATATACCTCAATAAAGCTGTTAGGAAACAGCAAAAATATATTCAAGCAACTTATATTTCTTAACACAATGGATTAAATTGTATACCTGGATCCAAATATCCATACTTCTATAAATTAAAATTGAGACTTATTAAAATAAGAGGGATGTTCAGGGCTCTGGGGTAGCCTAGAAAACTCAACAGCATACAACCAATAGTGTTTTTATTTCTTTAAAAAAATTTTTTTAGAACATTTATTAATTTTTGAGAGAGCCAGAGCATGAGTAGGGGAGGGGCAGAGAGAGAGAGGGAGACACGGGATCTGAGGCATGCTCCAGGCTCTGACCTGTCAGCATAGAGCCCAGTGCAGGGCTTGAACCCTCAGACTGCCAGATCATGACCTGAGCTGAAGTTGGACACTTAACCTACTGAGCCACCCAGGAGCCCCTTCTTTCTTTTATTTTAATGTTTATTTATTTATTTTGAGAGAGAAAACACTAGTGATGGAGAGGCAGGGAGAGAGAGGGAGAGAGAGAATCCCAAGCTGGCTCTACGCTGGCAGCACCAAGACTGATGTGGGGCTCAATCCCATGAGCTGTGAGATTACGACCTAAGCTGAAACCAGGAGTTGGGTACTCAATGACTGAGCCACCCATGTGCCCCTCAATAATGTTTTTCTATCCTTACATTATATTATGCAAATAATTAGGCAAGGATGCATTTGCTGTAGAAGATGCCTTCCAAATTCTGAGCCACATTCTGATTTATTAGGTCTGGATTGCTTGAGACCAGGAATCTGCATTTTTAATAAATCCCTTAGGAGATTCTGAGGCAGATGAGTCATGGGTGGCACTAGAGAAACAGTGGTCAAATTCTTGGCAGCATCAAAATCTCCTGTTTGGAGCTTGGCTTGTGTTTAGTTCTCATTTACCTGGCTAAACTAGTAGTATCTTCTATTGGGTAAGACCTACCTGCAGCAGGGTAAGACCTACCTTTGGACAGCATCAATGCTCAGAAATATTGTTACAACATTACATTTGGGGATAACCCCAGTGGTGTAATTATGGCCACAGAACAACCACTTAGTCATGCAATCCAGGCCCTGCCCTCGGTACAGAACATCCATCCCTCTTAGACCATTTCAGGCAAGTAAAGGCTGGGCTTTTAGGGAGGTCTTGCTTGCTGCAGGCTCTGATGCCAATGACTCTTAGCCAGGAAATTCTTTTCTGGGTTTCACAGTTTTCCTCTTGAAGTGCCCCTCGTTGCTGTGACTTGTGCGGTTTAATGGATTAAGTCACCCCTCTACTTAAAACATTCTGGAAGCTTTCCATACCTGTCAGGATAAAACCCAAACTCCTGACCTTGGCCAATAAGCTCTGCATGATCTCCGCCCTGACTGCCCCTTCCACTGCACCTCCACCAAGCACCAGGCAACCTTGCACTTGACTCTAAGTGCTTAAACACACCAAGAAGTCCCTTCCCACTTCTTTCATGCCTTTCCTCTTCCTAAAAGCTTTCTTAGGCCCCTTTGTGTCTGTCTTCTCTCATCCTTTACACCTCATCAAGATGTCACTTCCTCAGGGAGACCTTCTCTGACCAGCCTCTCTGAAGTTGGCTCTCTCCTCTCCCCAGTTATTCTTTGTTCCATCTCTCATCACAAGTTGTAATTATTTTGTTCAACTTTTTAGATTCTCTTCACTAGAATGTTAGCTCTGCTTTGCTCATCACTATATCAACATTACTGGTTGAATAAATGAATTACTCCTCCAGGATCCCCTAATTTTTATAAATGCTATGAAGGTTTTAGGCTTCAGTGTTTTCACAACTGTTCAGAAAAGCTCTTTGTTTAATGAGTGACAGCTCTCCTTGCCCCTCTCCCCCTGGAAAAAACCCCCCCAAAATCCAAAAAACAACAACAAATTTTGAGTGCAGCAAAACAGAAAAGCATTCAGCGCACGTAGAGGAAAACAGATATACATTTGCTATCAAACTATCTTGCCTGTCATGTTCACCTCAGAGTCAACTCTCATGTGGGGAAATGGTTCAGAAATTGAGTTCAGGATTTAGTTGAGTCCAGTCCTGGCTTTTGGATTCTCTGGTTATTTTTGATAGGCCTGTAGGGAAGACTGGGCTCCTGGTAGTGTGGCTGGGGTGGGGTGTGGCTACATGACCTCTGACTTCTTGGCTTTTCCAGGCAGATGGGAAATGAATGATCTTGATCATATAGTGTGGAGACCACCACATTTGAATGCAAGCTCTGAAGCCAGAAAGATAGGTCATAATCATGACTATTCCTCTTTTTATTGCTGAGTTTGATATTTGAAATTAACAAAGCCAGAAGCCTAATGACAGGTGTCACTCTATGGGCCACAAGAAGGTGTGACCCCAGTTGCTAAAGGGCTGAACTTCCTTGAAGGAGATGCATTTGTGGAATCTCTTTGACTCCATACTTTTTCTCTCAAAACATTTTCATTTTACTTCCAGTTGTTTTCTCTCCTTTTTTCATCTTCCTTTATCTCTCTTTTATTTTTACCAGATTTTTTTACCTTTCATATCCAGGTCACTTTTTAGTTTTTCCTGTCTGTCCTTCTCTTTCTTCTCTATCTCCATGGCTCATCTCCTATCTCTCAAATTTTAATCCCCTTCTTCCTTTCCTTGTCTTCATTTAAGATCATCCAGTGAAGCCAGGGACATTCTTTTCTCATCACTTTGAATCTAACCTTGTCATGACTGGCTATATTAACCCATATATAAATTTAAAATGATATGCTGTTCTGGTCAATTGAGTACTTTTTAAATCATTGTGATATGTTCCTCTTAATTTCAGCAAATGATTTTTGCCTTGAATTCTACTTTGGTATTAATTTAGTTGTGGCAGCTTCATTTTGGTTAGTATTTGCATAGTGTATTTTTTTTTCCATCTTTTCAACCTTAAAAAATTTTTTTAAGTTTATTTATTTTGAGAGACACAGAGACAGCATGAGCAGGGGAGGGACAGGCAGGCTCCACATTGTCAGTACGGAGCCTGACTCAGGTCTTGAACTGATGAAACCATGAGATCATGACCTGAGCTGAAACCAAGAGTCAGAAGCTTAAACAACTGAGCCACCCAGGTGCCCTCTTTTCAACTTTTATGTATGATTATATTCAATGAATGTCACTTGTAGGCAGTATGTATTTTTGGAGTTTTGGGTTGTTAGCTTGTCTTAGAATCTTTCTCTTGCAACTAGAGTATTTTGTCCATCTGTCCTTTAATCTATTTATGGATATATTGGGGTTTAAATCTACATACTATTTTATGTTTGTCTCACCTAGGTATTCTGTGTGTTCTCACCTTCTTTGCTTTCTTTTTGACTTATGATTTAGTATTTCATTTTCTATCTCTATTCATTGTATCATAGTTATATTTTGGTGATAATTATAGTAGATACTTAAAAAATTTACATATACATCTTTCACATAATAAGTATAAAATAGAACTTCCATCACTCAGTAGTTAAAGCAAGCCTAGAATACTATATATTTTCCCCCTTTGAATTTACATGCTATGATGATAATTTTTAGATATTTTAAGTCTTACAAAACAAAATTATTATTTTATATAGTAGTTATTCATTTAGCTTACCCACATATTTACCCACATATTTTCTGTTGCATTTCATGTCTTCCTGCATCTTTAAGGCTCTGCTGGGGATGGCTTCTTTCTGTGTATAGACATTTCCTTTAGTTCATGTCTGCTGACAAATTCTCTTCAGTTTTATTTGTGTGAAAGATGTCTTGATTTCATTGACAATTTTCAGTGACATTTTGGCTGGGTATAGGAATTTGGAATGGAATGGCTGTTATTTCCTCAGCACTTGTAAGGTATCGTTATAGTATTGCCAGACTTCTGCTGTCTTTCAGTGGAAGTCAGATGTGAGTTCTGTTGTTGCTTCTGGCATATTTCCTGTTTTAATTCAAAGACCCTCCTTTTATATTAACCATCAGTTTTTTTTTAATAAATAGGTAAGATTTAAAAATAATTAATTTGATATTTTTCCTGCTTGATATTCATAGTGAGTACTTTTCGAATTGTGCTTTTTTATGTGTTAGCAGATTTGGAAAATGCTCTTATATATTGTTGTTCCTCCATTCTCTCTTCTTCTATGACAACAGTTATACTACTTAGGCCTTTTCTTCATAACAGTCTTGATTTCTTGTCTGTTCTTTTTCTATTTTCTATACTTTTATCTTTTGGTGTTTTGTTCTGGACATTCTGTTCTGACTTTATTTTCTAGTTCACTAATTAACTTTTCAGTTGTATTTGATCTGTTGTTAAAACCTTCTATTAATTAAAAAAATTAGTTACTATAACTTTTTTAGTTTTAGTATTGTGTTTTTAGTGTATTTATTTCCTTCTTCTTAGTTTCCAGTTGATTGCCCCGATTTTCCATTTTGGATTTAATTCTTGAATATGCTAAGCATTGTTATTTTAAAGTCTATGACAACTATTATCTGGGACCTACTGTATGCTTGGTTCTTTTTGATTGAGTACCAGGTATTGCATATGAAAAAAAGTAAAGGTAATTTGAGGCTTAGCATAAAGTATCTTAACTTTAGACAGGATTTAATATACCTGTTACTAGAAATTAAAGCCCCTTAGAAATCTAGGCTTGCTTTAATCTTTTTGTTTTGTTTTGTTTTGTTTTTTGAGAGAGAGAGTGCACAAGTATGAGCACAAGGGAAGGGAGGAGAGAGAGGGAGAGAGAGAATCTCAAGCAGCCTCCATGCCTAGTGTGGAGTCTGATATGTGGCTCGATCTCATGACCAACTATTAGATCATGACCTGAGCCAAAATCAAGAGTTGGATGCTTAACTGACTAAGCCACCCAGGTACTGTAAGGCTCACCATAATCTGATCAGCAATAAATGTTCAAACTTGTCTCTTGGTTCCTATGAGAACTGCTTTATTTTTACTCTTTACTTATTTAAATGTTTATTAAAATTTTTTTTAATGTTTATTTTTTGAGAGAGAAAGAGCACGAGAGCACATGAGCATGGGAGGGACAGGGAGAGAGGGAGACACAGAATCTGAAGCAGGCTCCAGGCTCTAAGTTGTCAGCACAGAGGCCGACATAGGACTTGAACTCATGAACTCTGAAATCATGACCTTAGCTGAAGTTGGAGGCATAACCAACTGAGCCACCAAGGCGCCCCAGTGTTTCTTTCTCTTTCTTTCTTTCTTTCTTTCTTTCTTTCTTTCTTTCTTTCTTTCTTTCTTTCTTTCTTTCTTTCTTTCTTTCTTTCTTTCTTCCTTCCTTCCTTCCTTCCTTCCTTCCTTCCTTCCTTCCTTCCTTCCTTCCTTCCTTCCTTCCTTCCTCCCTCCCTCCCTCCCTCCCTCCCTCCCTCCCTCCCTCCCTTCCAACATTTATTTATTTTTGAGACAGAGAGAGACAGAGCATGAGCGGGGGAGGGTCAGAGAGAGAAGGAGACACAGAATCCGAAACAGACTCCAGGCTCTGAGTGGTCAGCACAGAGCCCGACGCGGGGCTCGAACTCACGGACCGTGAGATCATGACCTGAGCCAAAGTCAGACGCTTAACCGACCGAGCCACCCAGGCACCCCTGTTTATTTCTTTTTGAGAGAGAGAGAGAGAGAGTGGGCCTGCACAGGCACACACACAATTTGGAGAGGGGCGGGGTGGGGGGCAGCAGATCTGAAGCAGGCTCTGCACTGACAGCGGTGAGCCTGATATGGGGCTCGAACTCACAAACCACAAGATCATGAACTGAGCTGAAGTCCAATGCTCAACCGCCTGAGCCACCCAGGTGCCCCCCAAATGGTTTATTTTTTGATTCAACTTTATTCTTACATAAGGTTATATCCCTTTCATCTACCAACCCAAAATTCAGGGATTTACTAACCTCTCTGCCTTAATGGATCCTGAGACTGATTTTTTTTGTTTCCTGTTGTAAGACAGATTGTCACAAGGTCTTCAGTTTTACACCTCTCAACCATCTACCTGTACTGGAGTTGGCTGAGCCCCTGGAGTCTGGGGAAAAGCAGCCTCAAATGCCAGACTGAGTTTTCTGGGTTTCCTTTTTAATCCTCACACTAGGTCCTGTAATTCTTTCCTGTCTTGGAACATCTCCAGTGCCAGGTTAATTTTTGTATATTGCCCAGATTTTCAGGTTGTTCTCTGTATGAAGGTTTGTTCAAATTTCCTAGTCTACCAGTACAAGCACGCACAGCTATTATGTTGCTGTGTAATCCTGGACAAAACATTTCCCATCTCTGGACCTCAGTTTTCATACCTATATGATAAAAGGGTTAGACTGGAAGACCTCCACAAATTCGTCTTTCAGCCAATGTCAGCATTATTCTTGATCTGTAGGCTGTATGCATCAGACCTGTGGGTTAGACTGTCCATTTTATAGGGAAGGCCTAGTTCTTTCTACACAGGACTGGCATCCTGCTCCACCTGGTCAAGGTGACTAGTAAGGCTTTAGAATGCTGACAGTGAGCACAACTGTTACTTTTGGGAGATCGAAAACAGGTACTATAATGCTAGAATACAGCTAGCTTGAAATAAATACCCTTCTATCCATACTGGTATGAAATGTAGGCAGGGATGTTTCATTTTTCTCTCAACTCAGAAATAGGAAGGACTCCCCAGGGCTATTTATCACAGCCAGAAGGGAGATAAATAAAGAACAGGGATGTTGTTAATTTACTCAAACCCCAAACTCAAAGTCCCTTTGATGGAGCAGGGGCACTGAGAGAGCCCTGATGTAAGGTTTCTGGTGAACCATCTGGAATGTCTGCCACTCATCTCACTCTACATGAGTGTGTGCGCAAACACACACAGACACACACACACACAAATATATACACACACACCCCAAACACGTGTGCCTAATGATGACCATGTTACAAATGGACACATCTGGTGGAAAGAGTTTCCAATATGAATTTCAAAGCACTATCACTTTCATTCTAAAGGACTAATTTCATTACATTTTCCTCTGGCTCTTTATTTTTACTTATTTATTTTTATTTTTATTAAAAAATGTTTATTTATTTTTGAGAGAGAGAGAGTGCAAGCATGAGCAGGGTAGGGGCAGGGAGAGAGGGAGACCAGAATCCCAAGCAGGCTCTGCCCTGTCAGTACAGAGCCCAACATGGGGCTCAAACTCATAAACCATGAGATCATGCCCTGAGCCAAAATCAAGAGTTAGCTGCTTAACCAACTGAGCCACACAGGCTCCCCCTTTATTTTTTTTTATGTTTATTTATTTATTTTGAGGGGGGGGTGGAGACAGGCAGAGAAAGAATCCCAAGCAGGCTCTGCACTGACAGAGCCTGACATGGGGCTCGATCCCATGACCTGAGCTGAAATCAAGGGTTAGACGCTTAACATACTGGGCCACCCCAGCACCCCTGGCTCTTTAATTTGAAGAGCACTTATCATTGCTTTTTTTTTTTTTTTAATGTTTATTTATTTTTGACAGAGACAGAGACAGAATGCAAGTGGGTTAGGGGCAGAGAGAGAGGGAGACACAGAAGCAGAAGCAGGCTCTAGGCTCCAGGCTGCGAGCTGTCAGCACAGAGCCTGACGCGGGGCTCGAACTCACGAGCTGTGAGATCACAGCTGACCTGAGCCGAAGTCGGATGCTCAACCGACTGAGCCACCCAGGCGCCCCAACATCATTGCTTTTTAATATACTATTGCAGAGCTCCAGCTCTGAGAAGGAAGTTCTCTAGTACTGCCTTAGCTTCCTTTGGGTTAAGACAGATTCTGGGACCAAATTGCCTGAGTTCAAATCCTGACTTCTCCAAATGTACCATCGCAGTTAATGTTAAATTTCCTTGTGCCTTGGTTTCCTCGTGTATAACATGAATATAAGGAATAGTACCTGTGTCCTAGGACTGTTGTGAGGATTAGATGGGTGAATCCACGTGAAGTGTGCAGGAGGGTGAGGTGTTGATTCAGAGAACTGGTGTGTCAACCCTTCTGTACTGATACAGTATGTGTAAGCCCCAGAGGCCCATAGGCAAGAGGTGAAGTGAACTAGGCAGAGCACTGGATTCAGGGTCAGAAGACCTGCTCTTGTGTCAGACTGATTTTTGGGTTAACCCCCAAAACTTTTGGACCTCAGTTTAGTCTTCACACCATTCCTAGAAAATAGGACAGTAACACTCTTGCCTACCTCACAGGGGGAGATCATAGATGAAGTGATGGATGTAGAAATTTTTTGCAAAAGTACTAAGTGCTATATAAATATGAGGTACTGTTACTGAAGGTGATGGAACACTCATGATCCTTTGTAGGGAGAGATGAAAAGGAGAGGCGACTGTTCTGTGGGACTGCCTGGGGAAGGGATCTGATGGTTCCCTAGATGCAGTGTTGTATTCCATTTCTTTTCACCCAGGGTCTAGTCCTATAGACTCTGAACTTGGTATCTGGCAATGTGTCCATTTGGCCGAGCGAGGAAATTCCCAGGCTCTTGCTCCAAAGAGCCTGCAAGAAGATTAAAAGTCCTTCTGGAGTGATGATGTGGGACAGTAACCTGGCATGGGGTGGGCCAGATACTGGGGGGCCAGATTGGGTGTGGTCAGAGCCCTGAGGTGGGCACAAATGAAAGGTCAGGAGAAGTGGTATATTAGTTTTCTGTGGCTGCTGTAACTAACTACGAACAGCAGACTTTTTTTTTTTTTTTACAGGTCAGGAGGCCAGAAGTCTGAAATCACTGTCAGTGGGCCCAAATCAGTTATTGGCAATCTCACGCTTCCATGAAGGTCTTAGGGACAAGCCTCTTTGCCTCTTGCAGCTTCTGGTGGCTATGGGTATTTCTTGGCTAATTCCAATCTCTGCTTCTGTGGTCACGTTGCCTTTTCCACCTTTTCTGTCTTCTGCATCTTTCTTGGAAAGACAGTTGTCATGGCATTTAGAGTCCACACAGATAACCTAGGATAATGTCCTCATCTCAAGATCTTTAAGTTAACCACATCTACAAGGACACCTTTCCCAAATAAGGTAGCATTTACAGATTCCAGGGATTAGAATGAGGATATCTTTGGGGGGCTGTTTAGCGTATTACAAGTGGTAAGGCAGGAAATAGGGAGAGCAGGAATTAGCCCACACAGGGGAATTCCTGGAATGAAGGCTAAAAGAATCTGCCTCATTGAGGCAGAGGAAATTAGACAAAATGGGAACAAAAATATATCTATGGGGTGAGTAACAAAGGAGCCTTTATAATTTCCTAACCGGAATGAAGTAATGGTATTTGCCAAAGACCTACTAAGTGCCAGGTACTGTTCTTGGGAATGGAAAGAAAGCATGAAGTTTGCATTCATTAGATGAATGAGTAAATAAAGGGATTAATAACTGAGAACATTCTTTGCTTACCAAGAAAGGGCTTTGTTTCTCATTACATCAGATATCAAAGCTATCAAGAAGAGCTAAGCCCTCAAGGATGTGCAGTTGGAAATCAGAGAGCAGGTACTCTGCCTGGAGTGGGGTCTCTGGGGTACAGGAAGGCCTACCCTCTCTTCTAGCGGTGGGGAGGAGAAGTGTTTATTTAACTGAGTAGGTTCTCAGCCCTGGATGTGCATTGATCACCTGAGGAGCTTTTTAACAAATGCCCAGACCCTACCTTCAGAGATTCTGATTCAAGTGATCAGGGTGGGCTGGCCATCTATATATAATATAAGCTTCCTTGGTGATTCTAATGTGGATGAGAACTGGGGTTAGCTTTTCTTTGATTTGGAGTCAGACTTGGCTAAAATCAAGGCTCTGGGAGTTTCTTTACGTTGTGTGATCTTCTTGGCATATCATACAACTTCTCTGAGTGTCTGTTTACTTATCTGTAAAGTGAGGATAATACTACTTATATATTTCTCTAAGGATTAAAGTAGAAAATATTTGCAAAGTGCTGACCATGATATCTGGCACATGGTAAATACTCAGTAATTATCTTTATAGCCCCCACTGAGGTAGGGATTATTGTACCCATTTTATAGATTCAGGAATTGAGGTTCAGACACGTCAAGTTAACTTGTTCAAAGCCACATTTTTAGTAAATGGCAAATATAAAATTTAGCCCAGACTTCCTTTAATGACCTTCAATTCTGCCTAGTCTCTTTGACAATGGAGTGTTAAAACCCATTACTCTACTCTCTTTGGCCTCTGTGGCTGTGAAGGAGCTCATCTGTTAAAGCTCTGGTTTTCCCTCAATACTTAGGAATTTAGGGTGGGAGAGAAGCCCCACCCCCACTTTCCCTCCTAGCCCCATCATTTCTTACTCTGAGATAAATTGGACATGAGATTGCTGTAGAGAGGTATAGCAGGCTGAATAAGGGCCCCCCAAAGATATCAGTTCCTAATCCCTGGAATTTATGAACATTCCTTCTATGCCAGAATCTTTCCTGATGTGATTAAATTAAAGATTTTGAGATGAGAAGATTTTTCTGGAATTTCCAGGTGGGCCCTAAGTGCCATCACAAGTGTTCTTAGAAGAGAAAGATTTGATATATACATAAATACAGAGGAGAAGGCAATACAACCACAGAGGCAGAGATTGGAGTGATAAAGCCATAAACCAAGGAATGCCCTTGGCCACCAGGAGCTGGCAGAAGCAAAGAGTGGATTCTCTCCTAGTCCTCTCTAAGGGAGTTTTGGCCCAGTATTACTGGTTTTGAACTTCTGGTCCCTACAACTGTGAAAAACTAAATTTCTGTTTTAAGCCACCCAGTTTGTGGTAATTTGTTGAGTAGCTACAGGAAACTACTGGAAGTTCTCTTTGGATTCCCCTGTGCTCTACAGTGGTACCTTCAGGTCACAATGAACCTGACTGGGCTCTACTTGTGTCTCTTTTGGCTGTCTGATCACTGGCTCCTATGCAGGGCCAGTAGGGCCCTCAGGAAGTGTGTGCACCTGCGGCCCAGGGCAGCACTGGCACATCCCTGTCCTTTCTCACCTGGGGAGTGGACGTGAGTCTTACTGACTCTGCTGCTACATGGAGAAAGCGTGTCCAGTATGGGTTGGGGCAGAGCAAAGGGGCTGACAGCTGCCCAAATCGCCATTCCCTGCCTCCTTTTTGACATTGAGGGTCCCCAGCCAAATTTACCCTCATCTTCCCGGCCCTGTTGCTCAAGGGCAAGGGCTTTCTGGAACAATTTTACTTAGTGCACCAGGAACAAAGGAGAAACCAAATGCCTTGCTTGGGAGCGACCCATATGGAGGAGGCAAGGCAAGGCCCAGTGACAGGATAATTGCTTAAATATCTGCTTTAAGTATAAAGGCAGACTCTACCTCCAGCTGGAGTTCAGGTTCCCACAGGTCATGAAAACAAAGAGGGGAATGGGAGAATTAAAGAGGAATAGAAATGGAAATGATTAGGAAAGATTGCCACTACTTACAGTGTGTGTGGGGGGGGTGGTGGGGAGGTGGGGAGTAGAGAATTAACCCTTTTGGGATTGTGCAAGTAGGGTGTGGGCTCACCGCTCTTGGCTTTCCTTCTCAGGATGGGAAAGCTGGAGGCCTGGGCCCATGGGGGAAGTGTTCTGTGCCAGGGGGCAGCTCTCCCAGGACCCGGAGAAGAGGCTTGTGGGGCGTATTTAGGGCACTGTGCTCTGGGCAGTGCGAATTGGGAATAGCTTTGAGTGGTGGGGGTGAATCTGTGGGTAGCACATTCAGGTTTCCTTACTTTATCAGACTTCCTCCTTTCTGCTCTGCTGCTTGAGTATTGTCTTCTGGCTGGCGATGCCTCTTTATGCTTGATGTTTTTACTGAACCAGCACTCTGGCGCTCCCAAATTCCTGGGGATGGTTGTGGTGGGGATAGGGGTTTCTGCACCCACTGCCATAGCATTCTCTGTTTCTTCTTTGCAGTCCTCACTATGCTGGCAATTGTTACATTGATTATAATGATTTCATCTCCTCAATTCTTAGAAGCAGAAGTTTTCGTGTTTTAACATCTTTGGAATTAGGGCCTGGCTTACAATTAATGAGCATATTTAATGGGTATATTAGACATGGTTCCCAGAGCAATAGAACCAATAGGATCTCTCTCTCTCTCTCTCATTATATATCATATATCCTATCAAGTTATATCCTATCTGTATATTTATATCTGTATCTATTCTTAGAGATTTTAAGGAATTGGCTTACATGGTTGTGGGGAGTGGAAAGTCTGAAATTTGTGCCCGACAGGCTGGAAACTCAGGTAGGATTTGTGTGTTGCGGTCTGGACGCAGATTTTTTTTTTCCTTTGGAACTTTAGTCTTTGCTGTGAAGGCCTTCAACTGATTTGGCCTACCCACATTATGGAGGGTAATCTGCTTTACTTAAAGTTCACTGGCTATAAATGTTAATTACATCTAAAAATTACCTTCACAGCAACATCTAGACTGGTGTTTGACCAAACCTGGGCACCATAGTCTAGCCAAGTTGACACATGGAATTAACCACCATAGGAGGATAGTCATTCGTTTATTTCTATTAATTAATTAATTAATTCCCTCCAAAAAAATCTTCTCTAGAAGTGTGTACAGTCTTGGTGGGTACCTTAAGCATTGGGCTATAATGGCATTTGTTTTGAGTCTGCCTTCTGGTAGGCTACGTGCTTGATGAAGGCAAGGGTCGTACCTGTTTGTTCACTCAGCGTCTTCAGTGCAGAGGACTGGTACGTGGTAGGTCCTCAGTATTGCTCACCTACCTGACCGGCCAGGTGGATAAGTAATAAATGATTTGGATTCAGGTGCTCCTTGGACCTTTAATTTCTTCTCTTCAGGGTTGTTACAGGGACTTTTTCCACTTCCTTTCCCCCCTCGTGAAGACTATACACTCCTTTCCTTCTCTCCATCTCCCTGTCTTTCTGGCTCCTTGTCCTCCCATCCCTTTGATTTGGCTAATGTTCTGTGCCTAATCACGTTAGCCAGCACTGGCATTATAGAGATGTTTGCAATCCAACCCAGGTCTGATTATGAGCTTCAGCAGCCCCAGGCTACTTTAAGAATGTGTTGATTGGTGGGGGTGGGGAGCCCCCAGAGAGGACCAGCATTTTTGGCTGATGGAGCCGCCCACATGTGTGTCTGGGCACCGCAAGGGAGCCTGGGCCGGGTGGGTTTTGGTTCTCTCCTTGATCAGGCTCCTGGTGGGGTATTTATCATGGCTGGGCATCTAAGCCCTTCCTGATTGTATTAAGTCTCATGAAAGTGAGGCCCAAAACAATCCAGCTAGTGTGGCTAGTGCTGTAACCACAGCAAAGTGTGCCCTGTATTTCTTGTCATTCTCTGTTCGAGCTCATTTCAACTTTCTCCCCAACACCGGGAGTATAAAGAAACTGCCACGTGTTTCTCTGGTTTGCAAGCATTACCTCATTTCCCTTGTCTAGGATATTAATTCAGAAATATTTATTAAGTGATTTCAGGATTTGGGGCAATTTTGAAAGCATTCAGTTCAAATTCCAAGAAGGATGTCATGGGTTTGAAGGAAATTAGCTACTTCTCCCCTTCTCTCCATTTTCTCAAAAGCACTCTGTATTTTTCTTTAGAGCACTTTGCTTTCTTGTTGTTGTTCCTAAATTATTTAGATTCATTCCGTCGTTGTCTGTCTTCTCTACTAGACTGTAAAAATCTCCATCTGGGCAGGGTCCACGAGTGCTGTCTTCACCACTGTATTCCCAGGGGCAGGCACAATAAATTCTTGACCATCTATTGACTAATTTTGATTAACAAATGATATGGCATTCCACTTAGAAGGCATAATTATGTTTCAGAAAGTTTGTACACAGGAGGAAGGAATATTCATGTGTGAAAACTGGATCCGTGGGATCAGGCTAAAAGCTCACGCTGTATCTCAAAGAGCCTTAAAGTGATCTTTTCTTGTGTTCCTTGAAAATATCTGAGACAAGTCTATGTGAGTCACCATCCCTAGGGAGGCCAGTGTGAAATAAAATTACTTCAGGTTATACAATTGTGAGGACACACATCCCCATGTTTGTGTATATTGTACTATGCTGTACTCTGCTAAAATGTGCGGCTCTGTGAATCAGACTTCCTGGACTCCTCTCTTGGTTCTACCAGTGTTTAGATGTCCTACGTGAATGTCATATGGCCTTCAGAACAATATTTGCCATCTCTGTGCCTTAACCCATTCATCTTATTAAAGGGGATAATAATAGTCTTTACCTCGTAGACTTGTTTTGGGATTATGTGAGATAATTTATATAAAGTACTGAGGTCAGTGCCTAGCTCAGAGGAAAGTGAATATCAATTATTGTTATTATTTGCATATATATATGATAGTGAAGCTGTCTTTGTATGTACAGCAAGTTGAAAAAAAGAGAGAGAGAAGGGTAAGTTTTTTTTAAGGAGGAAAAACTCCAGTTACGGAAAATGGTATGTGGGCTCTACCTGTAAATAGAAATGAGGCTGATAGCCCAGGACACAGCAATTTAGGGAGCAAGGAGAGGAGGGGGGAGTATGGAGAAGATATATACTGTCAAGGATGTGTGCTAGCAGGGAATGGGGATGATAGAAAAAGAAAGATACATCCAGTCATTGAGTAGTAGTGTAAGTGGAGTTGACTCATTTGGCATCTGGCTGCTTCCAACCGTGTTCACCTGGCATCAGCACAACCGGTCATTTCAATCCAGAAGTTCAGTCCAGCAAACATTCGGGGAGAGCTGGTGGCCTGCCTTTGTGAGGCCCAAACTCTAAATCGTCATTTGGCCCTGGAGGCTTTTGGGATTGGGCAGTTGTGACAGCAGCATCTGCCAACTGTGCTCCCCACTTCCAGGACAGTTATTAGGGTCAGAAACTGCATTGCCCAGCAATTACTTAGCAGGGACCAAAATTCTGATTCCAGAGTACTCTTGTACTAAGACAGATTTGACCATAAATGATATCGTCTTGCTGCTCAGAGCAAACACAAGAGCTGCAGTGATTCAGCCTTGTCATCATATCCTCAAATTCATTCAGTAGAGTGGGGTTCAAATACACTTTTATTTATTTACTTTTTTAGACTATGGTAAGTGCTCTTTTAATGGTACCTTATATGACGACTGCTATTTTTTTTTTTGAATTTTTACACACACTCATATCGTGCTCTTGTATACATATGATGTTGCGTAGGCTGTATTTTCTGCATAAAACTTTAATTATTGATTTTACCTGTCCAAAACTTATGAATTGCTGTTGCCTTTTAAACACTTAAGTGGATTTTTTAATATGAAATTTATTGTCAAATTGGTTTCCATACAACACCCAGTGCTCATCCCAACAGGTGCCCTCCTCAATACCCATCACCCACCCACCCCTCCCTCCCACCCCCCATTAACCCTCAGTTCTCAGTTTTTAAGAGTCTCTTACGGTTTGGCTCCCTCCCTCTCTAACTTTTTTTTTTTTCCTCCTTCCCCTCCCCCATGGTCTTCTGTTAAGTTTCTCAGGATCCACATAAGAGTGAAAACATATGGTATCTGTCTTTCTCTGTATGACTTATTTCACTTAGCATCACACTCTCTAGTTCTATCCACGTTGCTACAAAAGGCCTTATTTCATTCTTTCTCATTACCACGTAGTATTCCATTGTGTATATAAACCACAATTTCTTTATCCATTCATCAGTTGATGGACATTTAGGCTCTTTCCATAATTTGGCTATTGTTGAAAGTGCTCGTATAAACATTGGGGTACAAGTGCCCCTATGCATCAGTACTTCTGTATCCATTGGGTAAATTCCTAGCAGTGCTATTGCTGGGTCATAGGGTAGATCTATTTTTAATTTTTTGAGGAACCTCCACACTGTTTTCTAGAGCAGATGCACCAGTTTGCATTCCCACCAACAGTGCAAGAGGGTTCCCGTTCCTCCACATCCTCACCAGCATCTATAGTCTCCTGATTTGTTCATGTTAGTCACTCTGACTGGTGTGAGGTGGTATCTGAGTGTGGTTTTGATTTGTCAAATACACTTTTAGAAGTAAAAACCAAGCTGGCATATTCCCTTCCAAATCTTCCCCTCAACTGGGCCCATGGAGGAGTCCCTGGCCGATTCAGGATTTCTTTTTAATGCCTTTAACATGAAGGACTCGATTTTAATTGATGTATATTATTATTATATTGGAAAGTAATATATTACAGATATTACTGTGAAGTGTTTTTCTGTCCCAAAGAACTTTTCACGTCAGTTGGGTTATTTGATTTTTTCAGCAACCCTGTGAGGTAAGTTGGGTAGAAAAGTATGTTATTAATTTCTAAACATATAATATGTTTAAATATGTATAGCATATAATATGTTATAAATGTTATTAATGGGGACGCAAGAAGGGAAAGTGATGACTTATCCAAAGATGCCCAGTGGCTAAACTGATGAAAATAATAGCTAATATATAGCAGTCACTGCATACCAGGCACTACAGTAAGTATTCATTCAGTCTTCATAGTGACCCAATGAGGAAGGTGCAGTTATCATCCCTGTTGTGCAGATGAGGAAACTGAGGCATAGAACGAGAAAGTCGATTGCCTTCTCTTCCAGCTGGTATGCGGTGGACCTGAGAGTAGAAGCCACGTGCCTGGGCTGCACAGTCTAGGCACTTCTGTTCTGCGATGTACTGAACGGTGCAGGCCGGGGGTGGGGGGTTGGTCTCAGGAACTCTCAGGTGATTCTTGTAGTTACTGCCTCCCTTCCCTGCTCCATGTCTTCTCTAAGGATTTCTCAGTCTTAGATGGATAAAAGCGTGTTTTAAAATGTTAAGAAAGCAGAGATAAAAAATATCTTTTTATTTCTTATAAAAGCTAGGTCACCAGTTGGGGGAAGAAGACAGGAACCCCCTTCAAAATGATAAAGAAATGAAAGATTGAAGCTTCTGGGGAGGGAAAATGCCGCTGCAATTGTTGTCTCATTCTTTTGGTTGTTGCCAAGGACTCTTGTTGGCTTCCTGCTCTGTGCAGTTTTATTTTGTTGAGGTAGGAGGAGGCGTCTCAGGGCTCAGTTCAGCCTCACGGTGGGGAAGGAGGGTGGTCTGTGTCAGTCGCTGTTTTCTTTCTTTGTGAACTTCACGCACATGTTGGCAGCAACTGCATTGGAGATTGTGCAGGTAAGAGTTTTAGGGCCACTGGTTGCTCCTGCTCTTTGAGTGAGCTCCTAGGTTGGTGGGATGTGGAATTCATGGGAAAGCTGTAAAGACGTTTGGAAAGAAAGAATATTTTATTTTATTTTATTTTTAATGTGTATTTATTTTTGAGAGAGAGAGACAACGCAAGCGGGGTAGGGGCAGAGAGAGAGAGGGAGACACAGAATCCGAAGCAGGCTCCAGGCTTCGAGCTGTCAGCACAGAGCCCACTGTGGGGCTCGAACTCACAAACCAAGAGATCAGGACCTGAGCCAAAGTCAGATACTTAACTGACTAAGCCACCCAGGGCACCCCACAAAGGTATTTTAAAACCTTAACTTCTCTTTATGGACTGTAGGTGTTTTTGGTGCTAAGGGTTTAGGATGTTCTCTTCAGAAATGAGGTCCTTATAGCCAGGAGTCCAAAAGGCATTTTTCAGGCCTATTCTGAGACAGTGAGAATGCACTGAGAAGTAGGTAGCTGATGTTTGATTCTTTGGACCACCAGGTGTTGTGCTGACTGAAATAATTCATTGTTACTCTCAGTGTATGGTTTGGAGAAAATACCATTTTCTAAGTGGCAGAAATTCTCCCACGGAAGAGATTGCTTTTGGTTGGGTGGGAGTGGAATGGGGAAGTGAGTGGGAATTTTCAGGGCTGCAAAATGCTCGTAAGTTTGTTTCTTGCCTGACTTCACAGGCAGCAGGATAACTAACTCAGATAACTCCATGGGGGCCTCACCTGGGTTTCCTGTATGGTGTCTAATTTTCTTCCTGCCTGAGTTATTATGTAATCACATTATGTTGTCAAAACTTGGGTGGTGGGAGAGAATATGGTAATAGAGAGAGACCCCAATTCCCTGGGCACTTCTGCTTAACATGACTTTTATGACCTTTGGCATAAGTATTAACCTGAGAATGCCAACTTTGTCATGTCTACAAGCATGTGTGCATGGGTGGAGGAGGTGAGATAGGGGGTGACATTAGACGTGTATTACAGTAGGCACGATGCCAAGGCAGACAATTGAAAAATGAAAATGTTTGCCAAACTAGTTTATTTGACATCTTCAGACAAATAAATGATGTTCCTTGAGAGAATTTTGTTTTTGAAAAACTGGAGTTGATAATCATGGATTTGCGTGCAGAAAATGTGTGCCTATAAATATGAAGAAGGGGTTTATGTATTGACGCTCTCTGAGGGTAATTCTAAACACTGCCCCCCACAGATTGTTATTCTTATTTATTTTTCATTGATTCATAAAATTGTAAGAATAACATAGCAATAATATTAAGCGAATTCAGAATAAGAAAAAAAAGAAGAAACATCTCCCGCGATCTCAACATTTTGGTATTGTAACTTTTTTTCATGTTTGAATTTTCCCTTTTTGCTGTTGGCTAGCATATTTCTACCCAGTTGCAATTCTAACTACACAGACTTTTAATTTACCCAATAACATTTGCAAACTGGAAGCAGCTTCAGTAGTAGATCCGTGGACGGATGAGCAAGAGGGGACATTCAAGAGCATCTGGCCCGATTTCCTTGTTCTGTGGGTGAAATGGCAGAAGTCCAGAGAGGTGAAGAGTTTGCCTGAAGGACAAAGATTGGAAGTAGCTGAGCTGGGGCTCTTCTAGCGCAGTGCTGCTTCTGACCATCCCATGCTATCTCTGACTTTGTCCTGGGGAGGCTTGCCTTCAACACCTCTGTCTCTTCAGCTTGGCTTTTAAGCGTGTGCGTGTGTGTGTATGTGTGTTTACATACGTGTAAATATATGTTTATATTTATAGACGTGAATTACTATCTAATATATAGAGAAGCTTAATTATGGTGAACTGAATTTCATAAACAACTATAAAAGTAGAAAATATTTGAAAAAATTGTTATGGGCCTCCAAAATTTGACATTTTCTCACATAATGTTTTTCTTGCCAAGTCTGCTAAAAAAAGTTTTTTCTAAGATCTTACGCTATGTACTGTTAGGTTATTTATGATGGAATGCCACTGCCCAGAAATGTGAAGCCATACTGGCACTGGGAAGTAAGCCCACAGGAGATGGAAAAGAGAATAATAATGCCGTAGGGTGAGCTTATTACAATGGACAATTGTTTTCTCACAAAACTCAAGCTTATATAAACCTTAGTAAATGGAGAAACCACAAGTTTGTTGATTTATTTATTTACTTGGCTCTAAGTGGAAATAAAGATTGATTCCTCATTGAGGTAGAGGTTCTGGTTTTTGTTTTGTTTTTTTTTTTCCCCCCCTTAAATCCTGGTCTTTAAGATTAGCCCTTAGCAGAAGTCTATAGAAATGGTAGTCACCATCTTGGAATGTTTTGAATACATCTAGATTAAAGCTTTCCCTCTTTTAGGTGTAGTTAGCCACACTTTTACAAATGAGTATAGAGAATTAAAGAGAATGAAAACATCCACCCAGATTTGCTTGAAAGGTAGATTTGTAGGTAACTATGGGGAGGGGAAATTTTTTTCCTAAACTACAAATCGTTTTTTGTAGTTAAAAGTATCAGTCAAAGACAAATATTTTTCCAGTTTCAATCAGCTCCTTGAAAGAACACTGCATGTTTTTCTAACGGAGGATACTTTTTGAATTTCTGAGTTCAGGAAGAGTAATGTATGCAGCACATCAGCACCTCCCCATCACAAAAATTAGTACTTGATAAATATCACTTAAGTGAATGGATTTTGTTCATTCAGTTCCTTTACTTTCTATCCTGTGTCCCCTGTTGGTACTCTCCAGAAACAGGACTTCTCTGTAGTTTGTATCTGTCAGGTGGACTAGGTTATGCTGCAGTAACAAACTAGCCTAAACATCTCTGTGACTTCACACTCATGCTGCATATCCATTGTGGGTTGATAGGGAAGCTCTGTGCAATCAGTCACTCAGAGATTTAAGCTGATAGAGGCTTCATTTTAACATGTCTTCCCATAACACTGTTGTAAGGAGGAAAGATCATGGCAAATTGTGCTGCTCTTAAGTCATCTACTCAGAAGAGACACTTAACCACCTTCTGCAGTGGCAAATGCAGTGGCAAATGCATGGCCATACGTAGGTCAAACCCTACCATGTTGCTTGGAGGGAGGATCAAAATAAGTGGGAATAGCCCTCACGACTGCAATGTGATTATGTGGTAATAATGGTGATTCAGGTGGACTTTTTCCTGAAGGCTTTAAAGTGGCTTCGGTATTCATACATAATGCACAATTAAGAGAGACAGGCAGGTTGCTGGTGCCATTGCTCTTGAAGGAAGTAGAAGGACATACAGAGGGAGAATTAGTGATGTCCTCAAAGCCGTGGAATGTGTTAGCAGAAATCCTGACGCTCAGAACCCTAGATTCCTGATGTCCAGTGTTCAGAACCACCTTCATGACTCACCTCAGTCTTTTCAGGAATAGCTCATTCCTTTAAGCATCTTGAGTCCAAGTCTCTGTGGTAGTGGGTGAGTTTGCAGTTTAGATGGTCTTTAGAATGGTTAGTCTTCTGGAGCAACTCTGGGAGGCTGGACTAGGTAGACTAGAAATAAAATAAAATTGAGATTAAAGTCAGGCAGGTCTGGGTTTAAATTCCAGTTTTGTCCATTCCCTGTGAAACCTCAGGGGAGTTCCTTCACTTGTCTGAGATTCTGTTTCTTCCTGTGGGAAACAAGGGCAGTGTTTGGCATCTGGAAGTTTGTGGCGATGAGTGAAGGAGGAAGAGCCGTCCCGCGAGCAGGAGCTGTCGTTACTGGCATCCCCTGCATTGGTGGTTTTTGGTGTCCCACATGGAGAGCATTAGAACAGGCCCAGAAATATTGGGGCAGTGTTCCCAAGTGAGGCTGATATTGTTTCAAGATAAATAAACTTGGTTTTTGTTTGTTGTAAGCCACTTTGTAATTTTGCTAAAATATCATTAAGTTTGAATAAGTTCCATCATACATTTTGAGGGCCTTTTTTGTTTGTTTGTTTCATTTTTCTCCCCCCATGCTTGGAACTGCTTTTAGGGCAACATAGTAGTCATGGTAAGGGCAACTAGGCACCAAGAAGTTACTTGAGTCAAACAGAAGTTTCTAAAAGCCATCTCATTTTAGCCATCTCTTTGGATACCCAGTGCCAGGGATAGCCTGTCTGCTTTACTTGTGGGGAAACTCTTGTCATTGTGATATAGCAGAGAGGAGTCACAGTCCCGAGCTGGCCACCTTGTTGAAAAGCATAACTTTGCTTTAGGCAAAAGATGGCTGGTCTCGTTTTCCCTGTTTAATGGGATACCAGCCTTTGCCAACTGCATCTGTTGTGGTTCATGTGGGTGGGATCACATGTTTCAACGGTATTACTGAGTGCCTTGTAGGTCTGATTTCACTCCGAGTTTCTCCTTGCTCCACTTTTTCAGTATATTGCAGAATGAGGCTGTTTGGACCAAAGTCAGGAGGAAAAAAGAAAACAAAACATCATTTTGAATCAACAGTTGCTTAGTAAGTACCTGCTGACTAGGAATCCACCGCTTGTTTTGACTATTATAAGCCAGAAAACAGAATTCAAACTGGTTTAGGAGTGTAGATACCATCTTGGTTTTTTCAAAGCCCACAAATAAAATCTAATCTCTAAAAGTGTGTACCTGTTTGTAAAGACACATAAATATTGGGTCAAAATTTGAAATGTACCTAATTTTGCAACTCAAATTCCAAACTACTTATAACCTTGTTCCTTGTATTTTTCTTTTAAATACTCCCCCTGGCTTCTCCCCCTCACCCCAAGCTCTACCTGGCTTCCTCCTTTGCCTGTCTTTCTCAGATGCTGCAGTGGCTTTATGTATTAGCAAGCCCATTCAAAACCAGGAAGGTTGATGCTTTTCCTTGAGCAGCTTGAATAAATGATAACAAAACATGACCTTTGCTCGACATCCCCTCCCCCACCCCTTTTTCTTATTTTTGGAGGGTAATATACCGGGCAGAAAAAAAAAACAACAAAAAACAAAACAACTTTCCAAACACAGAACTTTATGGCCAGAGACAATCTGGCTGCTGGAATAAACAGTCTGCTCCCTCGTTTACAATTCCATCGTGGGCTTAAATCCTGAGAAGCTCAAGGCTGGCCGCAATAGTTCTTGCTTGGCAGCGGGGAAGTCTGCCAACGTCCCATCAGGCTTGTTTCTTAAGCAAAGTTGTATAAGTTAACAGGTTTTATTGTTGGGGGTAATCTGGGGTTGTTCTTACAGGAGGAAGGGACGAGGCCCCCAGAGTGTTTGCCAGCAACAGCCCTTGGCTTTCCTCATTCCTGCTCCTCATTAATTTGTGTGAGCTCAGCTCGGATAACAAATGGCGGGGCAGGGGGATCCTATTCAGCCAGGCCTGGCCCTGGTAAGGCCTGTGAGCTAATTGCTCTAATTGAGTGGGAGGGACTGCCTTCCTCTCGATTCTGTCCCTGCCCTGTTTGGAGTGGAATGAATGGAGGCCCACTTCAGCTCCTGCTGGCAGCCCCTGCGGCCTGCTTGGCCATGGGATCCACTGCTGGGATCCACAGCACGGACAGCCCTCTTAGAACTGCTGCTCTGGTCCTTCATTGTGTGAAGAGGTATTCCAACAGGGCCCATTCTGGACTCTGCTCTCATGCTTTCCTTTTGGGTTGGGAAACATTCTGCTGTAATTTATATCTTGGAAACAGCATCAGAAATGTGTTAGCGGTCCACTCTGGATGGACAGATCATTTACAACTAGTACAATATATTATCAATGAGCTGCCCTTTAGGACCTGCTATGTAACAGACATGTAATGAAGCCTAGGAAACATGGATTTCGTTTCCAAGCCCCAAAAAGGGAAAATGATTTCAGGGTAGAAAACCCACCCCAGGTGGGGGCAAGGGGTGGGGGGACAGGGGAAGTGTCTGTCTCTTTAAGACAGACTAGGAGGAAAACCAAAAGTCATCAACTCCGAAAGTAACAAATGAGAGCCCAGAGCTGTGGAGCTAATGTGCAAACTTGTTTCTGTCCTCTATGGCGCCATCATTTATTCAGGAGGTAGAAGCAGAAGATGGGGACTTGCATTTGCTTGATACTCAATTATACATTAGTGTACATCACTTGGCAATCTGTTCATATCAATTTAATTGGATTTTAATATTGCCTCTGATCTTGTTGTCCAATTAACAGTACTGGCTGGCAATAAAGCAGAACCACACACTATGTAACACCTTTGATCCCTGCCATATGGAGCTCTTCCATTGATTACCACATTTTCAAAAAATTTCACTCTCTCAATATGGGCTGTGATAAATGGGAGAAAAAGCACATCCCTGATGTGATAAAAATTTCACTTCAACTCGCAACTTCATTTATTTTGTTGACATTCGGCTCTGATTAAGAACAATAAAAAAATCATGCCCTGAATATCATATGCAAATACAACCCTGGGCATGAATCTAATCATGCCATGGGAGCATTACCATGACTAGCCTGGCATCGGCTCAATTTTTTTTAAAGTGACAGCATACACTTCTGGGCTCGCTGTGCAAAGTAGTCACCACCGCTATGTCATTTAATAAACATCTGATGTTTCGGTTCCCACCACGGCATGAAGAAAGCATTTGAATTTCTGCCTCTTACTATGAGGCCTCTATGTTCAGGTGATGGCTTGCACTGACCCTCTCCTAGCCCCATTCCCCTGTTCCCTGCTCTGGGAGAGCCAGGCAGCTGGGAGCTGGGATGGGGCGAGGTTCCTGGGTGACCCATCAGGCTTCTGCCTCCTCTAGGGGCCACTCCTCAGAATGGATAAGGGGGATGGAGCTTTGGTTTGGAAAGGGCTGCAATGCCAAGGACAGGACCTGCTTGCTCTAGGAAGCTTGTGAATGTGTGTGTGTGCCAGCTTCCTGTTTGCCTCTTGGAGTTATGCAAGCAATTACAGCTTAATGCCCTGGAGACACTCCCAAATGACAGGATTAACCCCCAAGGGAAATAGGCTTCTGTTGTGAAGGATTACATCAATGTTCTAAAAAGCCCTTCCACAGCTCTGAGGAATCGCTGATCCTTTTCAAGCCTCGACAGGAGGTTGCCAATGGCCAGAGCTGGGAAACACTGGAGAGACCCCTGTCCGATCTGTGTGCTCTGCTCTCACACCATTCCCAGCTCTGGCTGTGGGACAGACTCCCATGTGCCATCTCTGCCTTTGCTGCTGGGTGCTACCCAGCTGGTACTGGGGAGCTTGAGCTTTAGCGAGGGCAGGCCACCCCAGCCCTCTCATGGGGACCTGGGAGAGAAAGAGGGTGGATAAGGTGGCCATGCCCAATGTTAGTGGCAGCCAGGTCTCACCCGGAATCCCAGCAACTTTGGGATGTGGGAGGGGGCTAAGGCTGTTGGTTACACATGTCATAAATTATTTCTTGACCATTAGCACTGTTTCTGCCTCATAACTGTTCTTCAGGCATATTAAATCAGCAAGAAGGAAGAGCATGCTAGGACATCTGGGGCTGCCAGATAATTCAGTTAATTTCTATTCCCTTGAACCTGGAGGTGTTAATTTGGAAGCACAACAGAAGAGTCTGAAGAATGCTAATACGTCATTTGAATGATTAATGCAATCAGGGGGATTGGGGGGACCTCTGTTTACTCTTTAATTTTGACATGGCACAGCAAGGAGGAGAGTGGCTAATTTTCCAAAGTTAAGGGCAAGTTGGTTTCATTTTGGTCACGTGGCCTCAGCTGGGGTTTGGGGAGCTGGGGTGACTCAGAAGGGCTGTATCAGGCGATGGGGGCCAGTTTTGTTCCTATAATGGCTACAGCCAGGAAAACAGATGAAATTGTTTGTGATCTGATGAGCCCTGTCCTCTTGGGTGAGGAAGCTCCCAGAAGCTGTTGGGAACAGCAAACAGAAGGGGAAAAAAGAAAGAAAGAAAGAATGAAGAGAGGGCCTGGAAAAACAAAGCTGAAAATAGGTGATAGTCTTATAATGTACATGTATTTTTATCTGACATTTCCAAATTGAGTGGCTTTCTTTAAAAGAAGGAAAATATTTCCAAATTTATTTAAAGGGACCTTATTAGGGAAAACTTAGGACTGAGCAATTATTTAAAAATATATTTGGAGGAGAGACACAAAAAAAGACATTTAATTCTTAGCAAACTGTACGCATTTTAAAGAAGTTCTTGTGTCTATTTCATTGCCTCCGATTAGAGGCAGCTATGACAGTGATAACAGGAAATTTCAAAGGGCACTTCCCCCCCCCCCCCCCCCCCAGCCAGACACTGTAGAGTATCTCCTTTTTAAAACAAAGGATGCATTGTAAGACTGAAAGGGATTTGGCCCCAAGCACTAAACAAATTCTAGAGAGCAGAAAAAACCCTGTAATTATGTTAATAGTAAATTAATGTTTTGCAATTTACCCATATCACCTCAGAATAGGTGTTGTTCAAAAGTACCTATTGGAAATATTGGGCAGACATGCTGGAGAAGGGAAGAAGTCAAAATGTTTAGTTCCCTAGAAAGCCTTGTGTTTAGTCTACAAATGGAGCTTCCAGCTCCAGAAATACTTGTTTTCCTGAGGTGCCACCTAAATACCTCGCAGAGAAGCTGGGTCGACAGGCTGCCTTCTGGAGATCCTCTGGTGGTTTGGAGTTTCCCTGTCTGGAAAGGCCGACAGGCAGCAGTAGATGAACAGAGATGGAAAGGATGTCAGGGTCCTTTCTTCAGGTAACCCAGTGAGTGTTACCTCCTGTCGTGACCCCTGCCTTGGGCTTTTGGTCTTCAAGACCATGAGGTCTCCGTTCAAATAGGGCCCTGTGTTGAATAGACCTCAATTTTGATTTCTGTATAAAGGTTTCTCAGTACATAGGAAGTTCTTTGCCCAAGGCTAACATCTAGATTAATCAACATTTACTGAGGAACCATATATGCCAGGAAATGTGCTGAGCCCATTCTGGAACATAAGATTTTTCTCGATTAATTCTCAAAACAACCTTGAGGAGCAGGAATTGCTACCTATATTTTACTGATGAGAAAATTGATGCCAGGTAACTTGCCTAAGGCTCCAGCCGGAGGGGCTCACATTTTCTGAGCAGTCTGTTCTAGGCACAGTTGTGAATTGGACTGGTCCCTTGGTACCCCAGGTATCCTCTCTTGTACATTTTCCCTTTCTCAGTGATGCTTTCTCTTCCCTTCAGGAATCCAGTTTTTTTTTTTTTTATGCTTTATATTTTTATCAAAACCTACTTTTAAGAAAAGCTTATATTAGTCATGTATTCTTTAGTATGAATTTAAACCCAAGCCGGAAATGGTGCTGGGCTTTTTTTTTTTTTTTAACAGGATTATCTGATTAATTCTCAAAGGATCTCAGTATTTAAAATTTTATAACTAATAATGGAATAAAATATACTACCTGCCTTTTAAAGTAGCTGAGACATTAACAAGTAGGAACAATTGGGACAGATTTGTGGAATCTTTCAAGTAAAGTAAATGTTGGCCTTTTCTGCCATATACCAGCTTAGAAGCACTTTAGAAACCAGTATTTCTGGTATATCTTATAGTGGATAACAGAAATTGTTTTAAATAAAGTACTAGACTAGGAGAATGGAATTTTTTAAAAAAATAAAGCACCAGGTTAGGAGTGAGGAAGCCTGGATTTCAGTCCCATGTCACTATGGGACTGGAAAACCAAGGGGCTGGACCATAGCAGTGTTCTCTCCCTACCTCCTCATCCATAGCAGACATCATTAATTAATCTTGGGGCTTTATCTGATCAAGCTTGTATGCTGTTTGGAATCTATCTCTACAGATCCTCCAAGGAGCATTATTTATCTTTTGTAGTTGGCACTCAAGATGAAGCGTATTGACACCCAAGGGCTAGATGGTGTCCAGCATTTCTTCCAGTTAAAAATTCTGTGGGATCTGTAATCTAGGGATGTAAATAGGTCCATGGTTCCCAAATCTGTCTGTGCATAAGCATTGGGAGTTTTGTAAATATACCTCTTCAATTGGATTTCCTCTGAATGAAATTTGAGAATCTGTATTTTTATAAAGCTCCTCCCGTGAGTGTGATGTGGCCATTCTATGTATTGGCATTTGGGCACTGCCACTTTAGGATTGTATGATTTAGAGTTCTGTTTATTGAAAAAAAGATTTTAATGTTTAGTTTTGAGAGAGAGCAAGAGAGAACAAGAGTGTGGGAGGGGCAGAGAAAGAGGGAGACACAGAATCTGAAGCAGGCTCCAGGCTCTGAGCTCTCAGCACAGAGCCTGAGGTGGGGCTTGAACTTGTGAACCCTGAGATCATGGCCTGAGTCGAAGTTGGACTCTCAACTGAGCCACCCAGGCACCCCGAGTTCTGTTTATTTTAATAATGGCAATTTACAAGTTGAAGTCATTGCCACTTCTGTCAGAGCCTCATGAATTGATTTTCATTGAGCTAAAAAGTTTTGACAAATTTCTGCTTTTAATTTTTGCTATTTTATCATCAAGCTTCTAAAGAGTACCATGGAGTACTGCCCACATCTGGGCTTCCAGAGCCCTGTTCTAATTGGGTTCAAATATTAGACTCACAAACCTATCAGCTGTGTGGCCTTGAACAGGTCATTTAACATAAACAGGTAATTTAATCTTATCTTCTGTGAAATTGAATGCCCACCGTGCAGAGTTGTTGAGATTCCAGCATTCTGTTATTTCTACTTGGTGATATCTATAGCAGTTACAGAGCACCTACCATGGACTGGGTGGTATAAAACCAAGTGGAGAGGCAAGTTGAATAAATAGAATCATGGTTTCTTAAAGTCATCAAAACCAGTGTTTTAATTTTCTTCCCATAATCCCCATGTTACAGTTAGGCACATGTGTACACACAGACAACTGAAAACAAAAGTTTCACAAAACAATGTCCTTGCTATGTGAAATGCACCTTGAAACTTTCTGTTCCATTCCATTAAGCAATACTGATCATGACCCCTACATTAATTTCATGGTCCATGAATGGGTTATTACCTGCATTAGACCACTCTGTTCCCCAATACTTCTACTAACCCCTCACCATGACCATCCCACCCCTGGGTGTATACTTCCAGTGATGAGAAACTCTTTGAAGCCAGGAAAAATACCTCTCAATTCACTCTAGCTAATATTAACTGGCACTGACTATTAACAAAGCAATCCACTGTCTTCATATTGCATGTTTTATCTGAAGGCCTGTAAGCTGATTATTTGGAATGCTGATTGGGTTTCCATAGTACCCTTCTGTTGGTCCTTGGATATCCAGGACCTACTCTATTGCCTTCTATTCCAGACTGTGAAATCTTCTTTCTTATCAAAACTCAGCTGTCCTCTCACCCAGTGCTGATAAGCTAATTACAGCCAAGAAGTTCCTGACTGACAATGACAGGTGTTGCCTTGCATTTTAAGAGAAACCTTTGAAGGCTAAAACAAGGAATTTTTTTTTATTAGACAAAGCTAGTGAAGAGAGAATATTGGTCATGATAGAATTTTGAAACCCTTTATAACTGTTTCTGCTCTTGGGAACTAGGACCAAGAACGTAGACTGAGTATGTAGTTGTGTAGTGAGTCTGATTGGGCTGGTGGGGTATCCTGTCCTAACTCTTCTGAACATTCTGAAGTATAGGGGATGCTTCCATGAGGTATTGCATTCTTTTCTTTTCTTTTTTATTAGAGAGAGAGGGGGACAGAGAGAGAGCATGTGAGGGAGGGAGGCAGAGGGAGAGAGAGATAGAATCACAAACTGGCTCCATGCTCAACACAGAGCCCCATGTGGGGCTTGATCCCATGACCCTGGGATCATGACCTGAGCCAAAATCAAGAGTTGGACAATCAACTGACTGAGCCACCCAGGCATCCCCACATATACATTCTAAAGTGTGAGACATTGATCAAGAATAAATTCTTGCATGAAGACTGTGTTAGGAATAACCACATAATTCATGTTTGAGGCAAAGACAATATACTTATGTATGGGAAGTGCCGTGTCTGAAACTCAGATTTGTGCCAGGTCAATGTCAGGTTTGGAGTTCTTTGTATTGGTTAAATTAATTGTTGATCAAATTAGTTATGTTGCCAATTAAACACTGGTTCAAAAGAATTTCTGATAAAAAAAATCACATACAAGCTTGTTGGTTTGATTTGGAAGACATGTAGTGTCCTTGTTGAGCCATAGGGAGTTTTATGATGGCCTTTTCCTGGGTGTAGGATGTAATGCTGGCAAGATGAACTCTTTAAATCTGTAGTGATATATTGCATTACCTAAGGATAAGTGGAGAGGAAGAGGAAAAACACACATAGACAAATATATTCACACAGAGTGCAAAAGGGGAATGGTAGAGAGAGAAGTAATAAATAATGCGTTGAGAGACATGATTGACCTAGGGATTAACTAGGTTGTACACCAGCAAACGTGTACTACTGCATAATATATTTAAGTAGGAAGCTGGTAATAATAGTTTTGGTTTAAGGATCCACCAGTTGTGTGACCTTCAGCAAGTTAATTGACCTCTTTGAGCCGGTTTCATCATCTAGAAAATAAAAGGGTTAGACAACGAGATTTCTAAATCCTTTCTGAAGCTTGAAAATGCTATTGTTCTAGGGATTTATACAATTTACACATCAGTGAAATATTACAATGCCTTCTAAATTCATAAATTTATCCATTTAACAAATATGGAATAAGGGCCTACCAGGATTTTTGCTCCTCAACAAAATAACAAACATTTCTCAGCTGTGCTCACTACTACTTGCCTTTTATACCTTTCTGAGCTCAATCAAAACTCAGGCGACAGCAGGCTAAAGACAGATTCTGCCACAGGAAGGAGGTAGGGTAGTTTCATGATTTAATGCCAAGTCTCCTTTGGGCTACAGACATCTCACCACCTTTTTCTTCAGAGGAGCAGTAGTCAGAAAGTATCTTCCTGCTGGTTTCCATGGGGCAATTGTTGAGTGATGGGTGTGAGGGGAAAAGGGGGAGGAAGGGAGAGGCAGGTCAACCTTCTTAGGGGCCAACCAGCCACGTACATCAGAAGCAAACGATGACATCGGTAAACCCTGGTCTTACCAACATAGGGAAATGAGATTCTTATGCTTTACACAACTATCCTTTGGGGTCAGTAGGTCAGAGATAAAGGAAAAAGAACCGGGGGGAAAAACCAATTATAAGACATAAAATAATATGATCTATATTGGAGAAAATGCTGAAAAAATAACTGAGAAAGTGTAGCATGAAATACTTAGCCAAAAACAGAAAGAAGAAAGATCATGTAAGGCCAGCTGAGCTCGCAGTCTTTCTCATTGATTGTGCCTGCATATTTTAGGATATTGCTTGCAGCCTGTTGCCTTAGTATTTATTTTGTCCATTGCCTGATTTTACCCTCTAACCATTACTACAAAGCTCACTGACTCCTTTTTAGAACAAATGAATTGTAGGATGAAAAATGTAATGTATATTGTGTCATAATTGATGTAATATAAAATTAATAAATGTGTAAATAAAAAGGGTGTCTTGATTATCACCTTAGGGACAAGCCAATATAAGAATCAGTTTGAATTTCTTAAAAACTGAACCCTTTGTTATGGCAAAAGTCCTAGGTTATTCCAGTTCACATCATTTGTTTGATTTAAAATTTTTTAAATAAATATATATCTGTACGTGAAGAATTACATATGTAGAAAAGTATACAACAATAAGTATAAAGTTAGTTTTTAAAATGAAATAGACCTATTTTTTAGAACAGTTATAGATTTACAGGAAAATTGTGAAGATGGTTCAGAGAGTTCTCCTAACTCTTACGTCTGGTTTCCACCTAGTAGTCACATCCTATTTTAGTATGGCACATTTGTTACAGTAGTTGAACCGATATTGGTACGTTATTATGAACTAAAGTCTATACTTTATTCATATTGTTTTTACTTTTAACATAACGTCCTTTTTTTTTCTGTTCTAGGATCTAGGATACTGCCATATATATATATATATATACACACACACACACGTATATATATATGTGTATATATATATACATATATATACATGTGTGTATATATACATGTGTATATACGTGTGTGTGTGTGTGTGTGTATGTATGTGTGTGTGTGTGTGTGTGTGTGTGTGTATATATATATATATATATATATATATATATATATATAGTTGTCCTGTCTCCTTTCTTGTCTGGCAGGGTCTCGGACCCTTCTTGTTTTGGATGACTACTGGTCAGGTATGTTGGAGAATGCCCCTCAATACGAATTTGTGTAATGTTTTTCTCATGATTAGATTCAGGCTGTGGGTTTCTGGAAGGAACACCACAAAAGTAAATTGCCATTTTTGTCACATCGTATCACATCAAGGGTACATACTGTTAATGTTTATCCCCTTGATCACCTGGTTGAAGTAGTTTTTGTCTGGTTTCTTCACTGAAAAGTTACTTTCCACCCCTTTCATACTGTGCTCTTTGGAAGGAACTTACTATGTGGAGTCTACACCTAAGAAGGGACCTATGCTCTACCTGCCTGAGGGGTTAGTATATATAAGTTATTCACATTCTTTTGCATAGGGGATTTATATTATCTCCAGTTTATTTGTTTATATTAGTATGTACTCATTTATTCTATACTTTGGTTTTTAATCCAGTACTGGTTTATTTATTTTGCTGCTCAAATTGTTCTAGCTTTGGCCATTGGGAGTTCTTTCAGTTAGCTCCTATGTTTCTTTGACATACTTGCAGCATTTCAGTTTCTTTTTTTTTCCAGGCACTTCCTTACTTTTTTAAAAAAAAATTTTTCTTTTAATGCTTATTTTTGAGAGAGAGAGAGAGGGGGAGAGAGAGAGAGAGAGAGCGAGAGAGCATGTGCGTGAGCGGGGGAGGGGCAGAGAGAGAGGGAGACACAGAATCCCAAGCAGGCTCCAAGCTCTGAGCTGTCAGCACAGAGCCTGACACGGGGCTTGAACCCATGAACCGTGAGATCATGACCCGAGCTGAAGTCCAGTACTTAACCGACTGAGCCACCCAGGTGCCCCACTTCCTTACTTTTTGAAATGACAAGATGCTTCAGGCTCATCTTGTCTATTTCCTGCCCCATTCATAAAATTGAGCTTTTCTCTGAGGACTTCTGTAATGGGAACCAAGATCTGAGTGGTAGGTGTGCCCATTCCTGCTTTTCCATTGTTGATTCTAGGCACTCTCAGCTGGCAGAGCGAGGAAATATATGTGTGTACACTATTCTATATATGTCTGAACATATCTATATTTTTAAATGTGATCCATCTATATCTATATTAAGTCAAATACAAGTTCATGTTGATGTCTCCAACTTGAATCCATTACCATATGAGTTATTCTAGTCTTTGCATATCTGTAAAACTCCCACTGCAACAGTGAGAAACCTGGTTCCTGTCATTCACTGTCTATTTACTTAATTGTTCAGTTCCAGTGTACATGTATAGTAGTATCTGAATTATTAACCTGTATCCCCGTGGGACACAGCTGTATCAACTTGAGTACAGTGCTTATATATAGTTCTTTTTTGCCTGTAGTCTTAAAAAGTCCACTCATTTCCACAGTCACTTGGGTCAACACCTCTTCCTTCTGCCTCCCTCAGTGATGTTGTTTCCTGCATTTGTAGTGCAGTTAGATTCTTTTGATCATGGCCTGTTTTTCATCTTTGTGATCACTTTGTGATCACCTCCTAAATGATATTTAAAACTTTATGTACATTAAGCTTCATACTTTGTGCTGTAAATGTTTATGTGTTCTGACACATGTATAATGGCATGTATCCACTACAATGTCATAGAAAAAGTTTCACAGCACTAAACAATGCCTTGTGCTTCAGCTATTTAGCCCTCTCCTCTTTCTCTGAACTCCTGGCAACCATGGATCATTTTACTGTCCCTATAGATATGCCTTTTCCAGAATGTCATATAATTGGAGTCATTATAGTATGTGTAACCTTTTCAGACTGGCTTCTTATTGCTTAGCAATATGCATTCAAGTGCCGTTCATGTCTTTTTGTGGTTTGGTGTTTATTTCTTTACATTGCTGACTAATATTCCATTGTATATGCATGTATACCACAATTTATTTATTCACCTATTGAGGATATGTTACTTCATTTGGGGAATTATGAATAAAGTTATTATAAACATTTGGACACAGCTTTTGGTGTGGTCTTCAGTTTTCAGTTTGAAAAGTATCTAGGAACATGAATGCTGGATTGTATGGTAAGACTGTTTAGCTTTGTAAGAAACTGCCAAACTGTCTCCCCAAGTGACTGTACCATTTTGCATTTCCATCAATAATGAATGAGAGTTCCTGTTGCTCCATATCCTTGCTGGCATTGGAGTTGTCAGCTTTTTGACTGTAGTCATTCTAATAGGTGTTTAGTGGTGTCTCATTGTTGTTTTAATATGTAATTCCTTAATGGCATATGATGTTGAGAATCTTTTCATATGCTCATTTGCCATCTGTATATCTTCTTTCGTGAGGTCTTTTGCCCATTTAAAATTGGATTTTTTTTCTTGTTGAGTTTTAAGAGGTTTTACACATTTTGGATATTAGTCCTTTATCATATATGTGTTTTGCAAATGTTTTCTCCCAGTCTGTGGCTTGTGCAGTGATTCCCTTAAGTCTTTCACAGAGCAGAATTTTTAAATTTTAATAAAGTGTAACTTTTCATTCACAGATGGTACTTTTGATATTCTATGTAAAAATTCTTTACCAAATCTAAGATCACCTAGATTTTTCTTACGTTTTTTTCTAGAATTTTTATAGTTTTGAGTTTTATATTTAGGTGTATGATACATTTTTAATTAATTTTTGTGAAAAGTTAGGGCTGTGTCTGGATTCTGGATTCTTTTTTTCTCCTCCTTTTTATTTTATTTTTTTTTTTTTGTGTATGGACATCTATCTTTTCTAGTGTCATTTACTGAAAAGACTATACTTTTTTTTTTTATTGAATTACTTTTCCTCCTCTCTCAAACATCAGTCAGCTAGGTTTGTTTGATTCAATTTCTAGGTTCTCTGTTGTGTTCTATTGATCTACGTATCTGTTCTTTTGCCAATACCACACTGTCTTAATTACTGTAGCTTTATAGTGAATCCTGTACTTTGTTGTTATTCTTCAGTATTATGTTGGGTCTTCTAAGCCTTTGTCCTTTTTACATAAATTTTAGATTCAGTTTGTCAGTATCTATAAAATAGATTGCTGTGGTTCTGATTTGGATTGTGTTGAATCTATTGATCAAGTTGGGAAGAATGGACATCCTAATCCATGAACACAGAATATCTGTCCATTAATTTAGATTTCCTTTGATTTCTTTTTATCAGAGTTTTATAGTTTTCTGCTATATAAAACTTGTACAGGGCACCTTGGTGGCTCAGTTGGTTAAGCATCCAACTTTGACTGAGGTCATGATCTCATGGTTTCTGGGTTCGAGCCCTGTGTCAGGCTCTGTGCTGACAACTCAGAGCTTGGAGCCTGCTTCAGATTCTGTGTCTCCCTCTCTCTCTGCCCCTCCCCTGATCATGCTCTGTTTCTTTCTCTCAAAAATAAATAAACATTAAAAAAATTAAAAAATAACATGTACATATTTTGTTAAATTTGTGCCTAAGTATTTCATATTTTTAAAAAATGTTTATTTATTTTTGACAGAGAAAGAGTGTGAACTGGGGAGGGGCAGAGAGAGAGGGAGACAGAGGATCTGAAGCAGGCTCTGTGCTGAAGAATGGAGAACCTGACTTGGGGCTCAAACTTACAAACTGTGAGATCATGACCTGAGTCGTAGTTGGATGTTTAACCCACTCAACCACCCAGGCGCCCCAAGTATTTCATATTTTGGTGCTATTGTAAATATTTTTTTTTTCAAATTTCAGATCCTAGTTGTTTATTGCTGTTCTATAGAAAACCAGTTGAGTTTTTAATATTTACTTTGTGTTGCTTTATAGCAGCCTTCCTATTATCATTCATTTATTAGTTATGGGAGGATTTTTTCATGTTTCTTTAGAGTTTTCTTCAGTGGCGAACAAAGATAGTTTAATTTCTTCCTTCTAAATCCATATACCTTTTATTTCCTTCCCTTGTGTTACCATACTAGCTAGGACTTCAGTACGATGTTGAATGCAGTGGTGGGAATGGACATCCTTGCTTGTTTGTGATCTTAGTGGGGAAGCAGCTACTTTCTCACCATTGAGTGTGATTGTCAAATGTGCATTGTTTTGTAAATGTTCTTCATCAAGTTGAGGCAGTTCGCCTTTATTCCTAGTTTGCTAAGTAAGACCTTTTATCACGAACAAGTGTTGGATTTGTCAGATGTTTTTCCTGCATTTATTGATGAGATTATATGAGTTTTCTTCTTCAGCCTGTTGATATGGAGGATTATATTAATTAATTCTTGAATTTGAACCGGCCTTGCATATCTGGAATAAATCCCACTTGGTTATGGTGTATTATTTTTATCCATTGTTGAATTTTATTTGGTAATATTTTGTTGAGGATTTTTGTGTCTAGGTTCATGAGAGATATTGACCTATAGTTTTCCTTTCTTGTAATATCTTTATCTGGTTTTGGTTTTAGGATAATGCTGTCTTCACAGAATGAATTAGGTAGTCTTCCCTCTGTCTCTATTTTCTTTAAAGATTGTAGAAAATTGGTATAATTTCGTCTTTAAATGTTCGGTGAAATTTATTGGTGGAACCATCAGGGCGTGCTGCTTTCTTTTTTGGAAGATATTAACAATTTATTCAGTCAACATTGAGCTATCCCATTTGTCTATTTTTCCTTGTGTGGATTTTTTTAGCTTGTGTCTTTCAAGGATTGTTCTGTTTTATCTAAGTTATCAAATTTGCTGGCATAGAATTATGTATAGTAATTCTTTATTATCCTTTCAATGTCCTAGAATGAGTAGTAGTAACCCCTCTTTTATTTCCATTATTGACCTTTTGTGTCTTCTCTCCTTTTTCTTAGTTAACTTAAGCTATCGATTTATTAATTTTATTAGACTTTTTAAGGATCCAGATTTTGGTTTCTTGATTTCCTCGATTGTTTTTTTGTTTTCAGTTTCATTGATTCCTGCTCTAATTTTCATTATTTCTCTTCTGATTGCTTGAGGCTTAAATTGTTCTTCATTCTTCAGTGTTCTAAGGTGAAAGCTTAGATTGATGATTTTAGATCTTTCTTCTTTTCTAATAAGTGCATTCTGTGCCATAAATTTGCCTGTAAGCACTGCTTTTGCTGCAACCTACAAATTTTGGTAAATTGTATTTTCATTTTCATTTAGATCAAAATATGTTTTAATTTTTCTCGAGACTTCCTTTTTGACTTGTGTTATTTGGAAGTGAGTCGTTTAAATTCCCAGTATTTGTGGATTTTCTGGCTTTCTTCTTTGATTTCCAGTTTAACTGAATTGTGTATGTAGTCTGAGAACATATTTTCTATGATTTCTATTTTCCCAGTTTTGGGAAGGTATGTTTTATGGTCCGGAAAGTGGTATGTATGTCTTGGTGAATATTCCATGTGAGCTTGGGAAAAATGTATATTGAGAAGATGTTTTAAGGTCAAGTATTCTATAAATGTCAACTAGATCAAGATGATTATAGTGCTGTTAAGGTCAACTGTATCCTTATTTTCTGGTTGCTTGATCTGTCAACTGAAAAAGAGGTGTTGAATTCTGCAACTATAATAGCGGTTTGGTTTGTCTTTTTCTCCTTGTGATTCTATCAGTTTTTGCCACATGTATTTTGACAGTCTGTTGTTTGGTGCATACATGTTAAGGATTGTTACATCTTTTTGGAGAATGAACTCTATTATCACTATATAGTGTCCTCTTCATTCCTGATGATTTTTCTTGTTCGAAGTCTGCTTTGTTTGAAATTAATATAGGGACTCCAGCTTTGTTTTTTATTAGTGTTATCATGGTACATATTTCTTTGTACTTTTACTTTTAACTTGCCTGAGTTTTTATATTACAAGTGGATTTTGTTGTAGACAACTTACAGTTTTGTGGGTTTTTTTTTAAATCTACTATGGCACTCTCTGTTTTATAATTTATATATTTAGCCCAGTATTCACTTTTAAAGTCATTATTGACAGAGTTGGATTGACTTCTGTTTGTTGCACATGTTTATTTTTTCCCCCTCTTTTTCTGCTCTGATTTTTTGGTTTTGATTTGTACATATCTTATATGACTCATTTTGTTCTCTGATCAATTATACTTCTTTAAAACATTTTATTCCCTAGAATTTGCAATACACATTTACAACCAAATTTAACCTCAAATAATATTATACCACTTCATTAGTAGTCCAGGTGCTGCATAACAGAGCATTCCTGACTCTTCCCTCCTGTCTCTTATGACATTGCTGTCATCCATTTCACTAATCTATATGCTGCAATCACCCAATTCATTGTTGTAGTTATTGGTTCAGACAGACTGTTATATTTTAGATCAATTCAGAATAAGAAAAATAAAAAGATCTTACTTTCATTTATTCCTTCTTTTATATTCTTCCTTTATATAAATCTGACTTTCTGACTTATGTAGTTTTTCTTCTTGAAAAACTTCGCTAACATTTCTTACAGGGCAGCTCTGGCAATGAATTCTCTCATTTTTTGTCTGAGAGTCTCTCTTTCTCCTTCACTTTTGAAGGAAAATGTTGTTAGACATATAATTCAAGGTTGATGGTTTTCTTTCCACACTTTCAACATTTCACTCCATTTTCTTGCTTACATGACTTTTGGTGAGAAGTCTGATGTAACTCTTTAACTCTTATTCATGTTCCTCTATAGGTAAGCCTTTTTCTTCATTATTTTTGGTTTTTCAATTAGAATGTGAGATATCTAGATAGAGAGTTTGTTGGGAATTTATCCTGTTTGGTGTTTGCTGAGATTTTTGGATCTGTAGTTTAGTCATTAATTTTGTCAATTTCTTGAGAATTATTACTTCAGATATTTCTTCGTTTCATTCTCTGTTTCTTCTCCTTCTTGTATTCCAAATATGCATATGTTACACTTCTTGAAATTCTCTCACAACTTTTGCATGTTGTTTTTATCATTCTTTCTTTTCTTTGTATTTCAGCCTGGGGTTTCTGTTGACATATCTGTAAGCTCACTGGTTCTTTTTCTCTGCCATATCCAGTCTCATGATGAGCCCATTGAAGGTATTCTTCATTTCTGTTCATTATGTTTTATTTGTAGCATTTATTTATTTTTAATTTTTTAACATTCGTTTTTGAGAGACAGAAACAGGGCATGAGTAGGGGAGGGGCAGAGAGCGAGGGAGACACAGCATCTGAAGCAGGCTCCAGGCTATGAGCTGTCAGCACAGAGCCTGATGCAGGGCTTGAACCCACAAACCATGAGATCATGACCTGAGCTGGAGTCAGGCACCCAACTAACTGAGCCACCCAGGTGCCCCAGTAGCATTTATTTTTTATTCTCTCCTAGAGATTTCATCTTTTTGCTTACCTTATCCATCTAGTCTTGTATGTTGATTACTTTTTTCCACTGGAGCCCTTCAAACATCAATCATAGTTATTTTTAATTCTTTGGTATTTCCACAGTCTGTGTCATTTCTGAATTCTGGTTGAATTATTGCTTTATCTCTTCAGACTGTCTTTTTCCTTTTTTTTTTTTTAGCATGTCTTATAATTTTTTGTTGAATGCTGGACATAATGTATTGGGGAATAAGAATTTGGATAAGAGGTCTAGTGTGAGATTTTAATTTAATCTGGCTTGGAATTAGGCTGTGTTTAATGTGTGCTGTGACTTTAGGTGCCAGGAGCTTCAAATTCCTCTGGTGTCCTTGTGTTATTCTCTTTCATTTACTTTGGGCTTCCGTAAGAATTCTTCCTTAAATAGAATGTGTACTATATAACTCTTTCAATAGTAATCCACCATTATTGTATTGGAGTCCTGATGATGTGGTGGTAAGATGTGGGGGAGGCAAGGTGTTCTATAATTTTATGATAAAATCTTAGTCTTTTAGTAGATTTTGCCTGAGTTGTGACCTCTACAAGTGTTTTTCAGTTTATTCCTCACTTAGGTGAGACAGAAAAGGTAGAGAGTGCTGGTGTTTGATAATTGAAATTTCCCCTGTGAAGGATAAAGTTCTGTATGGGATAAGGCAAAGTCTTTTTCTTAGAGAAGAGGTCTTTGTTACGGAGAATGCTCTTGATATGTTTCAAGTGGTTATACTTTCCTCCTTCTACCAGAGCTCTGAGGAGATCTTTCTTGGGTTTTAACTGTGAGAACCTGCTGTAGTTCCTAGAGGTAAAACCCACAAAAGCAGGGGTGTCCCACTAAGACTCACTCTTCTGCTAGTTTACATCCAGCCTCCAGCAATTTGTCAAAATGATCATTTAGGTATTTCTTCCAGTTTGTGGCTTCAGTGGTTTCTGCTCCAGGTAAGCAGGTAATGGCTGTGAGTCTGTGTTCATCTGTGAAGGTTTGGGTTAGAGAGTTTCAGATGTACACAAATCTATAAAGTAATTTTTTGGTTAGAAATTTCAATAAAAATTTTAATGGTTGTAAATATATTTCATTTTGATAAGCCAAGTTATAATACAGTAAATCACAGTTAAAATGCTTCCCCAAAAACAAATTGAGAAATTTCTGAACATTTGTAAGACTAACAAATTTCTGGTCACCATTCATCAAAGAAAGAACATGATGCCATTTGAGTAGCCAGCCACTCAAACGACTGTGTTATTACTAATGGTGGCATGTTTAATGAAAAATTGTGCCCCTAAAAAGTAATCAGTTGATTATGTCCAATGTGTATTATGAATACTTAATACAGTAGAATTGCCTGTGCTGTACAAAATGTAATAGCTATTTGTAATCCTTTTTCAAATGAGGCAGGGAAACCTAAATACATACTAAAATAAATTAGAATGTTAAGTGATATTGAATCATGTATTCTTAAATGCATAAAGGATTGGCATGTTAATTTATTACATAAGTTGAACCTTTCTATTGGTATCCTATTGGCCAGAGAAAGTCCATGCTGTTTCCGAGCATGCTTCCTGTGGTCTTTGTGAGAACAGCTCTCACCCCTGTTACTGTCTCTCATGAATTCCCATCATACAGCCATAGAGCTAGAAGGAAACCAATGGAATATAAAGGGACACATTAGCATGTAAAGGCTGGCACTTGCCCATCTGCAGACAAAAGGTCACAAAGAAGGTATTTGCAACGAGGCTCAGCTAGTTGTGACCACTCTCCAGATCTGTAGCTGTCAGACAGAGGTTGACACCTGTGACAGGTACATTCTGATTTCCACATTCCTTGTGCAGAATCAGACGTGCTCACAACAGCATGGCAGCCAAGTGTCAAGTGCTTCACCTCTCAGCATGGAGACACTCAGAAACCCTGGCTGGAAAAGGCACTCGGACTCACCTCTTGAAGTGCACACCAGGCAGGGGAGCCGAACCAGGAGAGGGTTCTGTTAAGCCTTGTTTGACAACAGGTGCAAGGAGTCATGCATGCTGACACTTCTCGTCTCCAGTGCTCCACACTCTGGCACCTCCCTGACCCAGCCCCACACAGTGGAGAGGTTGGGGTTGGGCCACTGGAGGGACAGCGAGGGTGTCTCGATGTCCTCTTGCTGTCCCAGGTGGGGTTTAGTGAGAGGGAGAAGGGTGTGTGATTTCAGAGCATTGGGCCTCTGGACTCAGGCTGGGATTCTTCTGACAAATAAAGTTCCTCCTTGGGATTCAGGAACTCTCATGAGGACAGAATGTTGAAAAAAACGATCAAATTTCTAGAACACTTTAAGCCAGAATCTAGATATTAGTGGGCATTATTGTTTTAGGCAGAAACTTCAGGACCAGAGCCACTCCTTAGGGAAGGAATGTGCTTTCACTCCCTTAAATGTGACTCTAGGCCTTCAGGTATGCTTTCAAAATCACCTTGGACATGAAACCATGGGGCTGACATCTAACTTCCAGCAGGCCAGTGTTTCTCTCAGGGTAGGCTTGCAGGGGCGCATGCACATTGTCGTCACCAAGAGCAGGTATGAGATATCCCCTGGAAAAGGGTGTGGTCTAAGGTTTCTGAAACCAAGACCCTGCTCTCAGGAAAGAGCCAGGCAGTGCCCTTAGGACTCAGCATTGCCCCAACACCCTACAGGACTGCTTTTATTGAAATGTTCTGTAGGGTAAGAGCTGATTCACAAAATAGCTCTATGCAGTGTGTCTTTGGTTTATTATTTTATTGATGTTGCAGATAGTATTGTTATTTGATGTTTTTGCTTTTTAATTTTGTGGACATTGTGTATCTGATATTTTTCCCTCCCTTCTTTCTCTTTCTCCCTCCCTCCCATCTTTCCTTTCTTTCCTCCCTTCTTCCCTTTTTTAGATCAGTGTTAGAAGGCTCAGAACCTTGGATCTATGCCTGTCAGACATAAAAGCATGTATCATAGGGCATATGTTTTTCTTAGCTTCTTTTTTGACCTCTTTTGTTGACTATGGAGTCTTACAGAGCCTGGATAGCCAACTTTTGCCTTTTCCGGAGGAAGGCTGATGTGAACACCCAAATTAGCAAATGAACATCGTCACTCAGACATTGAGCCTGGGACATAAGCTGTTGGTAATTGGCTCTAGGGACTAGGCTAGAGCAGAATGTAAACTTTGGTGGACTCAGAATAAGAGACCAAAGGGCCTGATCTGTGACAACGTACAGGTAGGCCTGGTGAGAATCTGACCCACAGACTTGGAAATGCTAATTTTTCTGTGAAGTGGTTGACAGAATGTGGACTTGGATGTTACAAAGACTTCTGTTGGATTTCTGAGACCGCTCTTTATTATGCACACTTCAGCAGGCCACTAAACCTCACTGAGGCCTCAGTGTTCTCATCAGTAAATTGGGAATAGTAACATGTATATGGTTGTTATGAACATTAAATCAAAGCGTCTTTGCAGCACCTGACATGTTGGTTCTTATCACCTTGTTCTTCATAAGATTGGGATAAATGTATTTGGAACTGCCCTGCTTTTTCAAATCTCTGGGAAGATGATGTGGATGTTCACGCCTTCCTTTGAAACAATCCTGGCACCCCAGGGACTTGTCCGGAAATTCAGCTCGTGTTCGAGCCTGTTTAAGGGGCTTTTGCTTTCATCTTCAGGGGCCAAATGCCAGTGGCTGCTTTTAATGAAACCAAATCCTTCCTAGTTCTGTGTGATTTGGGGATTTGCTTCCCCAGCCTGGGCAGCAGTCAGATACATTCTGTTTTCTTTATTTTCCAAGTGACCCCAGAGCACTTTGTGTTTCTAAAACTGACCTACTAGGAGAAACAAAATAAACTCTTCCATTCCACCTTCTCTTTCTCTGAATGTATTTGGGAATGATCTGACTTTATGTACCTCCTCTCAAGCTTGCTGGTTCCAGAGTGGTAACCACTAACATAAATACATTTATCAGTTACATATTCTGGGAAGGCTCTGCAATGTGTCCTTGACATACTGATACCTTCCTTAGCCATTGGTGGCACAGGAGCCAAACATGGAAGAAATTGGTAAAATCACAGAAAACAAACAAAGAAACAAAAATATTAAGTCTTTTATCCTCCAGGGGATACATAGTACATTCCCATTCCTTACCAGTAAATTTTAATCTCTTCTCTTCAGAAACTGGATGTCAGGGTAGCACAACAGGTCCTTAATTGGATGCTTTCCTGTGGAATGATTCTGGGGAGAAGGTGGTTTATAATGAGGAAACAGCTTCCCTTTTCTGTCTGCTTTTCTCTTTGGGCCTCTGCAGCTGACAGAGCTCCACCTGGCCTCATGGGAGAGGCCCACAGTCTATGATCACCCCCAGGCACATCCTGGGCATTTCAGTTTGGCCACAGTAATTTGGGTCCTACTTCTTCCTGCTGAGCTTGGGGCTATGGTTTTCCCCACCTGTGGTGTTTCCTTCTACAAGTCTACTATCTTGGCAAGGACCTTTTGGGCAGTGGTCCCATGACTTAGACTTTAGCCTGGGTTTGAACCTGGCTCTTCCCCTTACTAGCTGGGTGACTTTGGGCGAATTGCTCAACTGCTCTGTGACACATTTTTCTTGTTTGTAAATGGGGTAGTAAAAGCATCTGCTTCAGAGGGTTGTTCTGAGAATTAAGTGAAGTAGTGCATATACATGGGCTTTACACATTGCTGGCACATTTCAAGCACTCAGCCTATCAATGGCTACTACCACTATTGTCACATTTTTGGGCCAAGAACATTCAGTGGATGGACTGTTTTCCTCAGGGAGAATGGACATTAGAATTGGCTCATCTAAGAGCTTCAAAATTAATAGAATCTTGGAAAATATTCTCAGCTTCTCCTGTTCCCTGACAGGCATGTAAAATCTTTAAGAAGAGATAGATGGATGGATGAAAGTGTCATCCCAAGGACGGGAGTCTGTATCCTCTTGGTACTAACCTAATTAGTCAATCCTGGTCTCTTGGGCTTATGTTGGCCACTCCTCTTGGTCAGAAAGGTCCTTCCAACCTATTCTACATACGAGTGCTGTGCTAATCTTCTGAAATTCTGCTTTAACGTTGCTGTTTGCCCTTCAGAGCCTTCATCTATTTCAGAAGGCCCTCTGTGCTGTCTTTACCTTCCTTTTTATTTCTACCTCCCCTTGCCTCCCTGCAGCCTGACTGGTCTGTTTTGTCTGAATCTACATCTGTGCTTTGCTCTTGCTGTTCTCTTCACCTGGAAGGCCTGGCCTGTGGATCTGAGTCCCACCTATTCATTAAGTCCTCCCTCTTCCGCGAAGCTTTCCCTGACCACCCCTGCTCATTGTTCTCTGTCCTTCTCTTGAGCTACTGTGGTCACTAGTGATCATAAATTTGGTGCTGTCTGGGCTCCTTCTAAATTCACGAGCCCAAATCACAGATGCAGCTTCTGCAGTGCACAACCATCCTATGACTGTGACCTCAAGCCGCTTCCATGTCCTTTTCCTCCTTCCTCTTTATCAGTGGCAAGTTGGTCTCATAATTCCCAGAGAAGATAGAAGAAATTATATGCATACCTCCTCTGCTCTACCTACTTTCCTGCACCTTTAACTGTTCTCTACCTTCCCTCCTATTGGGTCATGAGTCCCTGCTCCTAACAAACACCAGTCCTTACCCCTGTGCTTTTGATCTCATCTCTTTGGCCTTTTCAACACCTGCACCATGATTTCTCCCTCTTTATGGGATCATTCTTACCGGCACAAAACGTACTCTTGAAATTTATCTCTTAAAACCATATCTTCCCCTTGAAGCTACTTTTTCCTTCAATTTCTCTGCTTTCTTTCTCAGCAAATCAAGAAAAATCTGCCTATAATGACTGTGTATACCTCCCTACCAGCTTTTTTCCCTCTACCCACCTCAGTTGGGTTCCAGCCTCACTATCAAACCCAGACTGCTCTTCTCAAGTTTACTACTGATCTCAATATTGTGTGTCTGTCATCATCTTACTAAATTTCTTATAAATATTCCAGCTAACCATGTCTTCTTCACTTTGAACATTTTCTTCTCTTGGCTTCCATGACCCCCGTTTCTCTTGGTCTTCTCCTAACTATTTATTGTCCACTTCTTCCTGAAATCCTTTGCTCGCTCTGCCTTCTCTGATGGGAAGGTTAGACTGTTTGAGGGTTCTCTTTTCCATCTGTACTTTCTTCCTGGGTGATTTCATCCAGGCAGACAGCTTTAATGACAACATATATGCTGATGACTCCAAAATTTATATTTCTAACTTTAAATTCTCCCATTAATTCTGGACTCTTCTCACCAATGACCCACTCCTCCTCTTCACTTATGTGATAGGTACCTCCAGCCGAACAGCCAGTGCTATCTCCCCAGCAGATCTCAGTGAGCCCATTTCTCTTCATTTTCTCTGCTACTGCCTGGCCTATACCATCGTCATTTCTCTCCTATGCTACAACAGTGGCCACCTAACTGGTTTCTGCTTCCGTCCTTGTCCCCTATTGTCCATTCTCCCCACAGTACCCAGGGTGATCTTTTAAAAATGTAAATCATATGTCAGAACCCTCCAGCAGCTTCCTGGTGTAGTCCTGCTCCCAGGCCAGAGAGGTGTGTGTGCCCCCAGCCTCCTCCCGTGCCCTGCTTCCTGCACACACTCTGCTATCGTCCCCCTGCCCCACGTTCTGTGGCTGTAAGCTTGTTACCCCCGAGTACGCTCTGCTGTGAGGCTTTTGCACTTGTTGTGTCCTCCGCTGGTAATGTTCTTCTAGATCTGCATCCACGTTGTTTCCTTGTCATTATTTTCAACTTCTTCGTCCCTTTTGTTGAGAAGGGAGGTCATTTTTTTATCCGACCCTATTTTGATTTTCATTGTAGCATGTATCACTCACTGATACTTTCTTGCTTGTTTGCTTGTTTATTGTCTTTTTTTTCCCCAAACTGAAAGAAAGCACTTAGAAAAGGGAGATCTTCATCTTGTTCATCACTGTCCCCATTATCTGTTACATAGAAGGTGCTCAGTACACATTTTTGAATGAATAAATGCTGACTAGATATTGTTTTATATTTCTGGTTTTGCCAGGGCTTGGAGTGAAGGAAATGATTGCCCTCTGAGAGCTAAGTTTTTGACATAGATTGGGGCAGGATGTGGGAATCCTCCAACAGACAGATTGATTTTAGACCAAGACTTGACTGTGAGGGATTGAATGTATTAACACAATCTAAGGCAAGGATGCATCAATGAGAAGGGGGATTGGTCAGCCCCCAGAAACCTAGAAAGAGGAAAATCCTTAAAGTGTATGTTGTCATTGCCCCTGCAAGCACTGACCAGGAGCCTTTGCCACTGGAATATGTATCTTTTAGTGCCATTGGCAGCACCATTCCTACTGTGAGATCAGAATATTTAGCTAGATGTGATTAAATACTCAGTGAATCAGACTTAGAACTGTGCAGAAATAAATTTCTGTTACTTAAGCCACCAAGTCTATGGCATTTTGTTACAGTAGCCCTACCAAATTAATGCACTGTCGAAAGAGAAAACCAGAGAAAACTATTTGAAATTGGGACACTCTCAGAGAATCCAAACCAAATGGTCACCAAGCAGCTCAGGCCAGTTCCATGGAAGGTTAGTCTCTAGGCCCAAGCTGTGGCTGAAACATTGACACTGCAGCCTTCCCTTCCTTGTGAGACCACTAGCTCCATTCCTGCCAATGTGAGCATTTGTGAAGGAGCAGACCACCTCAGACCCTTCCCAGGATTTGAACCACTGACCTTTCCATTGTGAATGAGTCAGACCATAGACCAGAATTCTTACTTGCATGCCCAGACTGTCTGTGTATAATTAACTATGAGTTACAATAATAATGATGATGATATGAAGTGCTCAAGGGCCTTTGGAACTTGAGGCCTATAAAAATATAACATTATTATTATTGTCATTACTGTAATCAGGTACAGATACCTGGATAAAAAGGCCATTTCTCACTAGTGCAATAACACATGACCATTAAAGTACCTAAAAATCTTTATTTTTCCCTCTTTAGAAATATGGCCCATCAAGTCATTATCATAATAATTAAAGTACCTTAAAATTCTGTCCAGGATCTGCATTTAAGTGTATACTATCTTTTTCACTATGCATGTTCTCACTGGCTCCTATTAAATGGCTGTGAAGGACTGGGCCTTTGGCACTTTGTCTTGGAGACAAGACATTGGGAACATCTGTTTTGGAAAAAGGAAATCATCTATAAAATAAAATCAGCTTATAATGGCACACCTACCTCCAATGAGCAAGTTTCAGAAGTGGAGTTGAGGCCATGTGTGCTCTACCTGGAGAGAATGTTCTGTGAATAAGGAGAATTTTATTAGTTGAAAGTGTAATAAACTTCTAAGCCAAATTGAAGGGCGTGTGTAACAGGTGGGGCTGATGTTCTCAGTAGTCATGAATTATTGGGAGCTGTCTCCATAGGGGCAAAAAGAAGGCTTAAAACTGTGGGACTTTTTTCCTTTCCTTCTTTCCATCCCTGGTTTGCTTTTTTTTCCTTTGACGTTTTAATTGATTTTCAGAGATTTTGAGAGGAATTTAGAAGTGAAATCTCTCAATAAGCAACATTATAGCAGCTCCCTCCTGGGACAGGGAAACTGAGGCTAAGTGGGCTACCTAACTCAAAGTGAGACCAAACTGTCCTCCTCTCCTCCTTTCCTCTCCCCCTAGCCTCGCCTCTTCTCTCTTCTTCAGCCAGATTTTGCTCATAAACCGAAGAAGGAACAGAATAAAGCAGATTGAAGAGGAATCTTTTGGAGCTCAAAGCAGAATCTGAGGAAGTGTGGTAATTCTGGAGAATCTTAATTAATGTCTCACTGGTGACTTCAGTACCTGGGGGCTTGTGAAGAGAGTGAAGCCAGAAACAGAGTTATTCAGTTATAAGAGGCTCTGAGAGCTGCAAAGATAGTCCAGTTGGAGACAGGCTACTCACTCAAGTGCGCACATGCAGGGACCGGAGTTCTGAAGACTCTTGGTCCAGGGCACGTGGGAGTCTCTTCATTGGCCAAGCTTACTGAAAGCTTCATTCGTTTCTCTGATCTTCAGTGTTCCCGTCTACAAAACAGGCTTAACGTGAACACTCCAGCTGTACAATTAAATCAACAAGAAACGAACTTGCGCCCTGTCCTCAAAATCTTCCCTCAAACCAAACCTGAAAATCTGAAAACTAAGTAAATTAACTGGCTGAGAACAGATTTTCTGCTGGTCATTCAACATCACAGAGAACCTTAGAAACAACGTGTTTGACTGAAGTGACCTTTTTTCTCTACTGACCGCAAACTGGTTGGGTATATAGACATATAGGCCTTGGCTCTGAATATGTTTGCCAGGTCTAACTCTGTTCCTTCTTGTTTTCAAGGCTCTCCATTGATGGGCCCTACCCTCCTTCTCTGACTTAATTTCTCAACGCTTTCTGGTATTCACAGCTGCATCAGGCTGGTGTTTTCTCCCCATGTCCTCCTCATTCCCATCTCTATGCTCATGTTCATGTGGCTCACTTTTCCTGAGGTAACTACGGTGTCCCTAACAGTGTCTCTAAGCATTCATTCATTCATTGATTCATTCATTCATTCATTCCTTGAATACTAGGTAGTATGAGTCAGATATGCAAGTCTGTTGGGGGATACAAAGGATGTAGGCAGAATCATGCCCTTCTTGACCTCTGTGGCTTTTTCTGCCTAGAAGGGATGGGGTGGGAGATGGGTACTCATTCAACAGCAAAATAAGTTGATAAAAAGCTATACTGATTTACTTTACATGTCACCATTTTCTGTTCCTACCTTAGCTTTGTGAAAAGCCCCTTTCTGGCATTCCTGAGGCTCCACAACTGTCCCCTGTGTGCTCACGCCTAAGTTGGGTCAGCTAATGGTATATCTACTCGTTATTTCTCTCTGTCTTCTGGCTCTGCATTGGCCACTGAGTGGCCCTTGACCTCTGGGTTCTGCTGCCCTTATGCTTGGTGCTACCCCTCTATAGATGCTCTCCTCACCCCTGCCTTCTTTGGCCACAGATGCTCTTTCAACTGTAGCCTGTGGTACAAATGTCACTCAACGTACATTGATAGAAGAACCCAAGGCAGTTGTCTCCCAACATCTCACAGAGGGTTAGGAGGGAATAGAGCTTTTAGGTTTTACTCATCTCTTCCATGAGATGCAGATACAAGTCCATCAGGGGTAGAGTTGACATATCTATCCTAACTTGCTTGGTGACTCCTGCCCCAGTGATGAAGGCTGTTTTACCTGATTCTGTTTTCTCTTAGGAGAAATTCTAACCCAGGAAGCTTCTGCCCCACCCGTTCCCTAGATATCGTCAAACAGATCTGATTCCCAGCAGTGGGATCAGCCTGGGCTCAATCCAGAGCTCCTTGCTACTTTGGTTATGTCTCAAAGATTGTGGGGGTAGAAGATGGACATTTGCTGTGAGAGTAGGGGAAAACATCATTGAGGGGATCATACAGAAAGCTTATAAGGATGAATTGCTAGATGGTGAATGGGGGAGATCCCCTCAGGCAGAAGGAGTAGCGTGCTGGAAGGCACTACAGCCTAGAAGATCATGAGATGAAGTAGCCCATGGTTGGGCACAGGCTATATTTTTGGAAGAGGATAGAAGTAAGGATGGAGGTTAGATTACAGTCAGATCTTAAAGGGTCTGATAGCCCATTATGAGGCATTTGGACTTTGTAAGTGTGGGCTCCATGGCAAAGCAGTCAATAAATAGTTGTTGAATTTAAAATGCCTGGCTTTGTGCCATGATTCAGGTTGTTACAAATACAAATTCGTTCTTGGCGTAAGTTCCTTAACTGTATTTCTTTTTAATGTGTGAGCTTTATTTTTTCCAAATTTATCCTAAGATCCTGATGTTAATAAACTGTAGAGGAAAAATTAACCTAGCTTAAATTTACTTTCTGTGTACCTTGATTTCCCAGCAAATGGAAAAAGGCTCTCCTAATTCCTGGATTTTATTTATTTATTTATTTATTTATTTATTTATTTATTTATTTATTTAATTTATTATTTATTAAAAAAATTTTTTTAACATTTATTCATTATTGAGAGATAGAGACAGAGTATGAGCAGGGGAGGGGCAGAGAGAGAGGGAGACACAGAATCTGAAGCAGGCTCCAGGCTCCGAGCTGTCAGCACAGAGACTGACGCAGGGCTTGAACTCACAAACTGTGAGATCATGACCTGAGTCGAAGTCAGACGCCCAACTGACTGAGCCACCCAGGCGCCCCTTTTATTTTTTTTTTTTTAACATTTATTTATTATTGAGAGAGAGACACACAGCATGAGCAGGGGAGGGGCCGAGAGAGACAGGGAGACACAGAATGTGAAGCTGGCTCCAGGCTCTGAGCTGTTAGCACAGAGCCTGACACGGGGCTCAGACTCCAAACTGTGAGATCATGACCTGAGCCAAAGTCGGATGCTCAACTGACTGAGCCACCCAGGTGCCCCTATTTATTTATTTTAAAATTCTGCAGGAAAAAATGGTCAAAACCAAAGTGTTTAGCCATGGATGGTAATTTTGTGTATACTGAGTAATTTTCCAGTTCCTTCACATGGCATGATGAGGCCCTTTCAGTCTTCATCACGAATGGGGCCCAATGCATTTGACTTATCTTCACATCTCAGATCATACAAAGGAAGGTAGACCTCTTAGTCTTGAGCTATAATTCAAGTAACTAGAATTTGTTGAGTACTTTATTCATTATTGATGATGCCCTTGAGGATAGGGAGCCAAGCTTTCTATTTTTTTTAAAACTTTTTTTTTAAATGGTTTATTTATTTTTGAGAGAGAGAGAGACAGACTGTGAGCCCAGAGGGGCAGAGAGAGAGGGAGACACAGAATCTCAAGTAGGCTCTGTGCTCTGAGCTATCAGCACAGAGACTGATGTGGGGCTCGAACTCATGAACCATGAGATCACGACCTGAATCAAAGTCAGATGCTTAACCAACTGAACCACCCAGGCGCCCCCTACTTCTTTTATTACTCCCACGTGAACCAACACAATATTCAGTACCTGGTTAGTCCTCAGAAAAGACTCATTGAAGCTGGGATGGCGGCGGGGGGTGGGGGGTAGGGGTAGTTTGTGGGACAAAGCAGTGGCCTTGAGTACTGGAAAATACAAGGGTTTTGGACTCAGCCAGGGCTGAATATGGCTGTGCTGGTTATTAGGTATGTGATCTTGGGTTAATTTGTCTATTTCAACATCTCTACCTAGAAGGTGCACATGATAGTCTCTAACACATAGATCTAACGGGAAAATTTAGAATGGTATATAAGCAGTGTTGGGTACATAGTAAGCACTAGACTGCTTAATAATTAATAAATGAACAGAAACAGAATCCAAAAATGCCGCAGTGAGCCTTAGAGATAAGAACAGCAACCCCATATTCCGTTTTCTCAAAAATGTCTTTGTTTCTAAAATAAACTCTAGATGGTTTTGATTTATTCAGAGCTCAATCTTGTTTCTGTAGGTTGCATAGAGAAATTCTTTCTTCCACTTTCCCATTCAATACTGAGTAATCCCATCAGACTCCACTGGACCCTGTGTCCAAATTGGTGAACAATCAGCTTCATCTCAGTAGAGGCACATTCTTCTATTCCTTTAGGGAAAGCTAGAGGTAGGAAGGAAAACAAGCACTCCCAGTTATTCCTGACATTAATGGTCCATCCAGGCAGTACTAGTGGTTTCCGTCTCAGGTCTCTTGGAATAGCAGTAACAACCAGATCTAGTCCTCCAATCCACGTTTATGGGAAGGGATGGTGAGACCTGGGCACACATGGTAGGAACCACCATTGCGTTGATGGTCCCCCATGAGCTTAGTTGGTATTAGGTTTTTCAGCTTTTCTGTCTTGAATTCTAATGTTTGAACAATTTTGCTCTTCAAATGGATTTGAAGGGACCTGCAGTAAAATGCAGCTCAATTCTGGTATGTGGAGTTCTACCGCTGGGACTGCCTTGTCCATTTTGGGATTCATTCTCAGTCAGCTCCTCCTTTCTCTTGTTGCTTCATGCCCTCAAGAGACCAGGGCTCCTGCTGTTCCAGAGTACCTGTCCTCACTAAAGACCCAGGACAAGCTAATGCAGACCGAAGAGTTTGTGGTTTAATGTTTTACCCCTCCCAAGAGGTATTGCAGCCACCCTAATTTCATTTCAACAAATACTTGTCAAACTTCTGTGTTACTCAGGCTGGGTGCTGGAGATACAAAGATAAAAACAAGGTGGAAGGTTCTGACACTGTTGTCCAAGAGTATAGTGGGAAAAATAGTCACGTGTAAATAATTTCAAAACTATGTAAGAAGTGTGTGCCTGTGCACATATGTGCAAGAGCACCCCGAAAGAAGGCATTAATTTTGCCTGAAGGACTTTTAGATGACCCAGGGAGAAGTTACAGTGCATGACACTAGAGCTGAATCTCTGAGGGTGGATCCCCAGGAACCCTGAAGGCAGAGGCTGACTGCCTCTTGTGCCCTGTGTGAGAGCACTGGAAACTTTGGCAAGCCCAGCGTTTCCCCATTTTAAGCTGAGCTCATAAAAGCCAGTGACTGCCTGCCCCCTCCCTCACCATGAGGGCGGAGAAAGGTTCCTGAGGATACAAAGTCACTTCCAGAGGCTGGCAAGAGTCACCTGCTACTTCTGCTGGAGCACCCACATTAACTCTCATGGCTCCTGTGGTGGAGTTTAGTCCAGGCCGTGGAAGAACACTGGCAGAAGTCAGGACACCTGAGTTCTAGGGAGGCTGTGCGCCTACTTTGGAGAGGCATGCAACCTTTCAGAGCCTTAGTACTCTGTTCTTGAATTGAATGAAGGCTGCGCTATCAGCTCTGCAGATAAAAATGAGATTATAAATGTGAAAGCAATCGGAAAACTAACACAAGTAACCTGCAATAAAGTTTTATTAATAATTAATCAAAAAAGCATTTACTGAGTATCTGTTGTGTACCCAGAATTTGGCTAGGTGTTAAATAGAGCTCAATGGTTCAATAGATTTCTAGTAACAAAGGATTTTTTCCTAATTTGTCTGGTATAGAGGAATTGTCAACAAGGGGTCCACACAGTATGGGAGAGAATGGTTTGACAGAGCTTGCTGCTCTTCTGTCATTGAACCTCAGTTTCCCAGTCAGTAAAATAAGGGTTTCTATTGGTCTTTCCTGATCCCTCTTTACCCCTACCTTCAGCCACACCCTTTGGTCCAGCTGTGGTGTCGGAATGGGGCTCTGTAAACCAAGGCACGTTAAAATAGAAAGACTGTAAATAGTAACTTAATGTGCTGAGTCTTTGGTGGACAGTTTAACCCACAGGAATGATACTGCAGTGGTTGAATATCAGGTAGGTACCATAGGTCGTTGGGGAGTTATTTGGGAGCAGGCAGTTGTAAAGCTAGCTTTGCTAGCATCTTCCCTTTGAGGGACCATGGTGGGGGTATTAAGCAGACAAAAAGGTTCAGAGTTTCACCCTATGTGGCTATTGCATTACATTATTGCCAATCCGCTCTTTTGGCTTCTAAAAGGAGGCCAGTAGGAGAAATCTCCAAGGCAGCATCTAGAAATACCTTATATTTATATTCACTTTTATCTTATTTTTTTTCACTTTCATTTTTTCAAAAGCACTTTCACTTGCATTATCTCACTGATCTGTATAGCAGGTGCACGCATAGTTAAGTCATACTTGACATCCTGTTTAGTAGAGGAAGGAAAAAGCATAACTGATTTGACATCAAAGAGTAAGACGGTGGCACAGCTGAAACTAGAAGCCCGATGATGTCACTTCTGGTCTACTGCTCTCAATTTGACCGTCACCTTGGGAGAAAGGAGTGTGTCCCTGAGGGGACCCCACAAACCTCCCACGTTCCTTGACTATAGGGCATTAAATACATTTGTGCATTGCTTAGAATAAGGATGATTACTTTTAAGAGGACAGGCATTGCCATATTGTAGGTGCTCAGTAGATGTTTGTGAATCAATAAATAAGTGTGCCATAACTGTGCTTGAGAAAATCTCTGGGGTGGACCCTGTGGTTAATGTGGTAGATACCTCTGCTTCCCCGCCCCGCGTTTTTCACCTACTCCTGACTTTGCCTGCAAGTAAAGGGGGAATTCTCTATCCAGGGACTCCATGCTTGTCAACTTGATTGCCTAAAAATTTAGTTATATGATTTAGATAGAGTCTTGGCATTCACATGACAAAAAGGAGGGCTAATCAGTCAGCAGATGCACCTTGAACATACACTTATGGTCTCTTTGAGAAGACAAGATATGTTCTAGGTCTAATTTCTGCTAGTGCAAAACTGCTACTTCACTGCCCAATGTTAGTAACAAAATGAAAGCAAAACCTATATCTGTAATTTATTATTTTAGCATGTAAAGCACACAAGTGTGTGTGTGTGTGTGTGTGTGTGTGTGTGTAAAAGGAGTATATCAAACAGACTTGTTTTGTGAAATATGATCAACATCAACATGAAACATTTTTCTCTGTGATGATTACTTTTATGTGTAGACTTGGCTAGGCCACAGTACTCCAATATTTGACCAAACATTATTCTAGATGTTTCTCTGAAGGCATTTTTTATTTTTACTTTTATTTTTTATTTTTTGAAGGCATTTTTTAGATGTGATTAATGTTAATATGAGCAGATTATTCTCATAATGTGGGTGGACCTCATCCAATCAGTTGAAGGCCTCAATAGAAAAAAGACTCATCTTCCATGGGGAAGAGGGAATTCAGCCAGAAGACTGACTTTGGACTTGAGGTGTAACAGCAACTTTTCTCTAGGTCTTCAATCTGATGGCCTACCCTTCAGATTTTGGACTTGCCAACCTCCATGAATCCTTAAAGTAAATCTGTCTAGATAAAGATATAGATATATAAAGATATAGATATATAGATACAGACATAGACATGTAGATATATATAGATATCTGTCTTTTTATCTATATCTAAATGTCTATATCTATATATAGAGATGTGATGTATACACACCCATATACATATACACACGTATGTGTATATATCTATATATGCATCCTCTTGGTTCTGTTTCTTTGGAGAACCTGTCCTCCCTGTCGTTAGACTATTCAATCTTATAGAAAATCTGGAGTCCCTATATGATACAAGGTCACATTGCTTCGTGGGGGGTGAGGGCCTTTTTGGGTTGTATATTTGTGGTGGGGTGGGAAGTGGGGGGAATTTCTAGACCCATCTTCTCTCTTTCATGGTGATTTTCTCTTCCTTCTGACTGGCTGCTGTAATTGATTCCTCCAGGGTTGGCCCATGGATGGGGGAAGGGAGCAGAACATGAAAAGTCCTGGTGGGAACTGCACTGTTGTAAGATGGATCTCTGGGCCTGGCTGATTCTTTCCCTTTCATGGGCACTTTCATAGGGACTTAAAAGCTCCAGCTCCTGTGGCTAGAGAAGCTTCTGGCATGGGTGATGCCCTTCCTTTGGCCTACAGCTACCCCCTAATCCCCTGTTCTCCAGGGATCCAGTCCACATGGGTCCCTGGTTCCCATGGGTAGGACTTAAAATGGATCTAGGCTGGCTCTGCCTCCTATGGAGTCTCCATCTGGTTAATACCATACGGTGATACAGTACTGATCTTGTGCCAGATGCTACTTCAAGCACTTTACATATATTAACTTATTTAATTCTTACAATGATTTTGTTAGGTGGCTACTTTTATGATCTCTATTTTACAGAGGAAGAAAGTGAGTCTCAGAGAGGTTAAACAGCTTACTCAAGGCCACACAGCTGCTAAGTGTCAGAGTGTCAGACCTGGGCTGTCTTCCTCTGGAGTGTATGCTTTTAAGGCAGGTCACTGTGCTCTGGGGCAAATGTGGATGCTCTTTAACCCGCCATGTACTTGTTTGGCCCTGCCTCTTGCTTTCCAGATTTCCTGATCTCATTGGAGTCTCTCCCCACAGCCCCTGCCCTAACAACAAGGTTTGAGATGGGGGAATGTCCCTGCTTTTTCTAAAGGAAAATTTTCCCACACAATCTTTTTTTCTTTCTCTAGTCTTTTATATTTACCAAGTGGGTAAGGGACTGAAGAGTCATGAAACCAATTATACTTCATTTCTTTTGAAAATTCTGCATAGGTTGGTCTAATACCTCATTTTGGATTTTCTTATCTATGGTATTTAGGTGTCTTGGTTGAAACTACAATTTTAATATTATATATACAGTTACATATTACATATATGAAGTCATGGTTGTGATATATCTAAGTACACATAAATGACTATAGTATGACACAATCTACTGTTTTTTTCTTTTTCTTTTTAAATTTTGTTTGTTCTTAGACATACAGTTTTCCCTGCTTCCATTACTATCTTTATCCTCTTTTCCATTTCACACTAGCTCACACATTTAAAAGCCCAAGGTCATGGGTATTAGTCACTTATTTCTGTCCATTTCCAAGGTGTTTTTTTTTTTAAGTTTATTTATTTTGAGAGAGAAAGAGAGAGAGAGAGAATGAGCATGTGCATGCACAGGGAAGGGGCAGAGAAAAGGGGAGAGAGAGAATCCTAAACAGGCTCCTAGCTGCCAGCCCTGAGCCTGACATGGGGCTCAATCCCTCGAATCATGAGATCGTTGCCTGAACGAAAATCAAGAATTAGATGCTTAACCTACTGAGCCACCCAGGTGCTCCCCCAAGGTGTTTTTTTTAAATGGTTCTTTTCCAGTGTCTCCCAGATTCCCATGGGGTGGGGTGGGATCTTGGGGGTCCATAGTCCTTGTCCTTGTGTAGGGGTCCTGGGTGTTGTAGGGCTTCTGTTCCCATTCTCCCATTCTCCAGTGCTGACCCTCGCTGAGAGGAGTGGGTACATATCCTAGCCCTCATATCCATGCTCCGTGTCCACATGACCCACATATCTACTTCCTCTGCATATATCCCATCCCCTTAGGCCTAGGGATGACCATGTTGATGACATAATCTGCCTTAGGAGGTGAAGGACTCTGGAAACAAGTTAGGGCTACTTGGGCAGGACATTTTGTGGTCCAGGATACCTGTGAAGAGTAATACGCAGGGGAAGTACAGAGCTGGGCCTCAAAGCATGGGAGCTAAGGTTGGGGCCTCTTGTTCTGTGAAGGGCAAGCAGTACTAGTTGCTGGTGTCATCCGTTTATGCCCGTAGTGCAAATCGTGGTGTCCTAACTTGCCCCTGTGGTGGTACCATCCCTGTGGGTTAGACAGGCTCGGTAGGTCAAGGTAGAAAACTAGCCTGGGAATCTGGCCTTTGCAGGTTGGGAGCATTCAGATATCCATATATTTTGCACACTACCTATGGAAAGGTGTGACGCAAAGAAGAGGCAAGGCAGAGAATGAAGTAGAGACCACAGAGATTTCCATATGGTGAATTTTATTATGTCTTTTTTTTTTTTTTAAGTTGTTCTGTGAAGGGGGTTGAGCTCATGGAAACTTGTTCAACTACAGGACAGCTCTGAAAAAGCCCATCTTGGCCCTAGTGGGCCTTCTACTTTTAAAAGACTTTATTCACATTTCTAGACAGGTTAACTTGAAGTTAACCATCTTACTTCACAAGAACCAAGTTCTTAATCCATTAACATTTTTTATTACTCCACGTATATCCTAAGGCTTAAAAGATTCAGGGAGGGAGGTCAACATAATTTTTAAATGATTGAGAGGCCTGGGATGGTAAAAAAAAAAATCCCAAGTCAAGATCTTTGGCTGGAGAACATGTGGACTGTGCTAGAATTTGACTACAAATCTCTCATGTGAAATGTCTGATAGATGCATTGCATCTCTGATTTTCTTGGCCACTCATTTTCCTTTTTACTCTGTCCCTAGTTTGTCTCTTCCTCTAGGTTTTCACTGAAGCTGAAATGATTAAGGAGCCTTTTTGAGTGTATAAACATATTTGCATGTTGGTATCAGCAGAAAGGTCAAGATTGGACTGAATTTTCTCTTATGTAGCACTTATGGGGTGAAAAAAAACCAGGACTTACGACTTCTTTTGGGAGGAAGGGACCCCCTCATGCCTGGAGGGAGCATTACTTACTGTCTGCAGTGGGTGTACCTTCCAGTGTTAATGCAGGGCCTCTGTATTCATAAACTTTGGGGGGTAGAGAACCATGTCCATCCTAATTGACATGTTAATTTTTACCAATGTTGAGACCAGTGCTGATAGCCTAATTTTTAAATTTGGATGAACTTCTTCTTGTTCTCTTACGTAGTTGATAGAGCAAAATATTGGTAAATCACACTTTACATTATAAACATGTCTTAAAGGGCATGGCAGTTATTTAAAAATAAAATCAAATAAATGTTTTAAATACATGGTGGTCTTGCCTTCTCAAAGAATTCCTTTTTAATATACTAAGTTTCTTATCCATTTTTTAAAAAAATAAATATTTATGGCTATTTTTAAGGAGGTGAGTCATGCCTCCTCTCTAGTATTCTCCTTTGCCTTCATGCAATTCATTATACACATAACATACATTTTAGGGTTAAAATGAAAATATGTTAATCAAATCACATTTTAACCTTGACTTCAGTTTTGTTTTCTGAAGTGTGTTTGGATGGAAAAAACATCTAAGTAATGAATCCTCATATAAGGTATGAGAATTGCTACATTTAAAAACTTGCAAACACATGTGCGTTAATGGAAAGAGTCTTTTTGAAGAGAAAGGAGAGTGGGCTTTGGGTTCAGAGCACTAGGTTAAATTCTAGTTCCTCCATGTGTCCTGTGGCCTTGAGTAAATTACTCAACCTCTTTGAGCTTTGGCTTCTTCAGCTGCAAAATGGGACTAATCTGATTCCCATTACTTGACTGACCCATTACTTGACCATGTAATATTGGTCTCTGTAAAGAAGAGAGCTGTAAAAAGGGGTTGACCTGTCTGCTAATGGTAGGAGAGCTCCAGCTTCCAGATCCAGGGTTATCCTTAGATGGTCTGAGACAGACCACATCTTCCACCCCACACAGCTATAAATGGCTGAACATGTCTTTTCCTTTAAAAAAGATTCCATAGGGGAATTATTATTCAACTTGTTTTAGGAGAACCAGTAAGTGAAACTAATTACAAAACCAAAAAGGAAGTTTAAGAGAAATGTATTTAAAGCTTTTAAATAACTCCTGTGTTCTCACATATTATATAGTTGAAATAACTGAACACCAAGGGGACAGAAAAGTCTTGAGAAGAAAGGTAATATTTAAAAAGGAGCCATGGGTACCTCAGTCATTATACCATAGACATTATTTAGCTAAAAGCTCCTTTGAGATGTGTCATTGCATGTCTGCTGATATTGCTGTTGATGGGTTTTACAAAATGGTTCAATCGTGACCACTCCCTGGAGCTTGGAGTCCATCTCAGAAGGATTTTTTGTCTGTGCCCTTGCGTCTGCCGCCACCACTCCTGATCCAGATAGTGCATTTGGACTCTGAGTCACTTGGAAGAAAGTTGGTATGGCGACTCAGTGTGGCATTCTTCTTCATGATGACCTCTCAGTCTTCTTCGGTTTTGGGAGCTGAGGTCAGGGAATCAGAACCTGCCCGTGGCAGTTGATAAAAATTCACTGGTTTCCAAGCGAGATGAGGCTTCCTGAGGTTCTGGGCATTGATCACAGTGAGGATGGGGGCAAAGAGCAGAGGTGTCCCTGAACTCTAGCTGCTTCCCGGGGTCAGAGATGAAGCTGGCCTCTCTCCTACCTTGGGGTTTTTAAAAATTTGGTCTTGACATGTGAGTGGGTTATAAAATCAATTTAATGGGTTGAGGCCATCATTTTTAAATGCTTGAAAAAGATTAGAATGGCAAATAGAGTGCATCACATGTAAGGTAAGGATAAATAGTTTCTTGAGATTTTATTTTAGTTATATATACCAATATGTATATACACCTACATATTCTGCATTGAAATGTAATAGAAAATATTTTCTTTTAGAATGTGGCAAATTTCTTTTAGGATGTACCACATGGCAATAAACATCACAGTTATTACTTTTCATGACAGAAAAAAACCAACAACAACAATTACAGAATCCATAATCCACGGGGTGATTTTACAAAGACACACACATACGTACACACATGCTTGCACATACCCACACAGAGTTAACTGCTTTCCCCCAAAGCAACACACAAACCTGGTATCTTAAATTGCAAATATGAATAAAGCCTGGTTGAAAGTACCTCCTCCTTGGTTTTCTAAGTTCAAAGCAACCTAGGGAATTAGAATTGGACTGTTCTGTCCCATGGCAAAGGCTGGCATGAATATTGGCATCCATTATTGGGGTGTAAAAGACTGTGGCTTGGCAAACTGACCTCTAAAGAGGGCCATTCTTGAGGCTCAATCTGGGCATCCTGGAGCCAGAAAAAGGGACTGAGAGAAAGAGAAGGATTTTAGGGAAAACTGAAAGTATCAAACATTGCTGCTCTTAACATACCAACCCTGAGCAAGGTGTGGAAGTAGATAATGAAGGACAAAGAAGAAAAGATCTCCTTGCAGCCAGTGGTGTTGTTTCTATAAATTTCTAGATGAAGCATTCACACCAGGACCTGTCTGCCTAAATGCTACTGTGCTGGACCTTGTGAATGTGGCTGGCTGAAGCTGCTGATGCCATAATTAATCTGACAAGGTATCTACACTGAAAGAAGAGAAGGGATGCTTAGCCTGGTCCAATGGAGTATGTCAATGAATAATGGGATGAAGCTAAGAGAAGGTAAAATTGGGCTGAATATCAAGGAAAAAAATTACCTAACAGAAAGGTCTATTAGATAGTGGAGTGGTCTCTCCAGGGGGATGGTGGCAGGGCCGATGGTGCTGGAATCATTTACAAGTCGGCTGTTGAAAGCCCCTGAGAATATGCTGTGGGGAACAGGGCTGAGTTGACAAGAGTGGACAAGATGACCTTAAAGGTCTTTTCCATCTTTAGTGTCTACGATTTTGTGATCGTCTGCTCTTCACTGAAGCGCTCCAGCTCCAGCTACTCTCTGGGGCCTGAAACACACGAAATAATTGTTAGTAAGATATCCAGCGATGAAACAGTTTTGAAGGAACCATTCGTTCTTGGCCATCTTTTTTCCATTCAAAACTGGGCTGGAAAGAAATGAACAAGATAAAGGAAACAAGGAAGAAATTGGAGTTTATTGTTCTCAGAGCTGACATTATTATTTTAGTCTGTATTCACTCACAATATTTGATCAAATGCAAAACTATTCTTACAGGTTGTATTTAAATCTAAAGGCAGTTTCTTTGGGACTATACCATACTAAATTTTGCATTTCTCAACAGGTTGTTTTAGTATTGTGCAGAAAGAGCCTGTTTTAGGGGTTGTTTAACAGATGAAATGAATTCTTGGATAAGCAGCATTGTTCCATCTGCAACATGGTTAGAACTCTTGTACATTTGCATTTCTGTGTTTCAGAATTATTCAGGCAATAAATTACTCAGGATGTCAACCTTATGCTGAAACAGAAATGACCTACTTTGTAAGGATCTCATGTATTTTAAATTTAACCTTGCGCCTTTTTTTCAACTGGGAACAGGAGAAAGTGAGTGAAGAATGGTGGAGTCCTAAGCTTTGTGAGTATGATCACAAGGAAACCAAAAATAGCTGAAATATATTGAACTTTTACTATGTGCTAGACATCGTTTTAAGGATTTGATGCATATTAACTCATTCATTCTCTTGAGGCAACCCAGGAGATAGGTACTGTTATTAAAGCCGAGGAAACTGAGGCACAGAAAGGTTAAAAGTCTTGTTCAGGGTTAGAGAATCGGTGAGAGGCAGAATTTGGATTTGACCAGGTAGTCTGGGTCCAAATCATTATTATTCTGTCACTTCTCTAAATATAGCTTTTTACTTCCTTCAAGAATATGATGAAGGCAGAGATTTTGGTCTCTCTTGTTCACTGATGAACTTCCAAAGCCTATGTCCCTGGCAGATAGTAGGCACTCAATAAATTTTGGCTGACAGAATGAATGGAAATTGGTATTGACAATTCTGAGTTTTTCAAAGGCAAATTCATCTATTCTAAATTTGCTAACTACAGGAACAGTAAAACTCTTTGTCTCTCTTCTGTTTATCTCAGCAACCTCTTAGCTTTGTTTTCAGGATGCCTTCCCTGACCCCTTGGAATAGATCAGCTGCCTTTAGAACAGGGTTCAGAAGTATCCTGCACTTCCTTGACATGGCAATCTCATACTTACTCGTGATTATTTGTTTCATTGTTCATCTTCCTGGCTCTGTTGTAAGCTCTGAGAGGGCAGGGTCTGTGTTTGGCGCACCACTGTAACTACAGACCCAGCACTGAACTGGGCACAAAGAGTTCTGCTTGTTGTTGAACGAACAATTGAAAGAGGATGCTCTTTCCAACTTATTTTTCTACTTTTTATTTACACACAACTTTCATAGTTTGTATTAGTTAGCTATTACAACATAACACATTTCCTAAAAACCCTGTGGCTTAAAACAATAATAAGTATTTATTAACTCTTACAATTTCTGTGGGTCAGAAATTCAGGAGTGACTTAGTTGGGTGGTTTTGATTCAAGGTCTTTATGAGGGTGGAGTCAGATGTCAGATAGGGCTGCCATCATCTGAAGGCTTGACTGACGCTGGAGGATCCACTTTTAAGATGGCGTCCTCACAGGTTTTTTGTTGAGAGGCCTCAGTTACTTTGCATATGGGTTTCTCCATAGGACTATTTGAGTGTCTTGATGATATGGCAGCTGGCTTTCCCCAGAATGAGTGATGTAAGAGAAGATGGTGAATGCTGAAATGCCTGATATAACCTAACCTTGGAAGTCATATACCAATGCATTCTGTTCTTGGTCATTTAGACTGGTCTTGATTCAGTGTGGGAGGAGACTTCACTAGGTCATGGATATCAGGAGGCAAGGATCAGGGGGAGCCTGATATTGGAGATTGGTTGCCACACATACCATTTTATGTCTCCTTTTCCCATCAAGCCAGTGAGGTGATATCCCTGTTTTATAGGTGAGGAAACTGAGGCTGACCGTGACATGCCTAGGATCATACCCTGTACATAACTCTACATTTACTCCCTCTAAATTAAGTGTTCTTTCCAACATATCACAGCTGTAGGACAAATTAAATAAATTATATACAGCTTAGAAAACTCAAGATGTAAAAATCTAAGTAGCAAATTAGAAATGTTATTTGCATTACAAAAAGATTCTCCATACCACAGGATGACCTAAATGGCATATTCAAAATGATTCAGTTTATCAAAGGTATGTTTGTTTCTTTTTTAAAAATTTTTAAATGTTCATTTGTTTTTGAGAGAGAGTGAGCAGAGAAGGGGCAGAGAGAAAGGGAAGCATAGAATCTGAAGCAGGATCCAGGCTCTGAGCTGCCAGCACAGAGCCTGATGCCGGGCTTGAACCCACGAACTGCAAGATCGTGACCTGAGCCAAAGTTGGACACTTAAGCAACTGAGCACCCAGGTGCCCCTCAAAGATGAGTTTTTTTTTAACATTTATTTATTATTGAGAGACACAGAGCATGAGCATGGGAAGGGCCAAGAGACGGGGAGACACAGAATCTGAAGCAGGCTCCAGGCTCTGAGCTGTCAGCACAGAGCCTGATGTGGGGCTCAAACTCACAAACTGAGAGATCATGACCTGAGCCTAAGTTGGACGCTTGACCGACTGAGCCACCCAGGTGTCCCAAAGATGAGTTGTAATGTGACTTTTGGAGACACACTTGTTAGGTAATGAGAAGTATAATTTGAAAATTTGTGTGTTAGAAACACTTAGTCATATTAGATTGTGAGTTTCTTGAAGGCAGGGATGGAATCAGCTGTATCTACCGTACCAACCCTAGGATCTAGCCCAGAGGAAGCTTTCAACAAAAGTTTATTAAATAAAGGAATGATGATGACAAAATACCTGTAGCTATAGTTTCTTAAGACTCTTTTTGTATGTGAGAAGTTGACATAATACTTTTAAAATACATTTTATTCTTCTTATTTTATACCTAAGAGTCTGATTCCTACTGAGCTTTATATTACTAGACTACCTAAAACTTATTTATATATTAGTACTGGCCTGATGTAACATGTTGTGAAATTTTTCATCCCTGCTGAGATATGAGGTTGAAAAACTGACAGATGTTTAATGAAAATAAAAAGGTAAAAAGCAAAATCTCATGTAAAGAATGGATAAAAGAGCTGATTTTCAGAACATGTAGGTAAATGGAATGGTGGCCTATTTTAGACTCAACCAATCAAACAATATAAATTTTTAAATAAAATATTTTCCATTGGGAAAAAAAATAAGTAGCCCCCACTCCCAAATGCATCACACTCGGATTGGGTTGAAGACTTGAAGAGATTCTGATCAGTTTTTGTTTGTTTGTTTGTTTTTACATAGCCAGGAGATCTAATGTTTTCTGATTTGAACAGTATTGCTCTTTGCAAAGATTTTCTAAGGGGAGGTGAACAGACATGTGTCTTTGGAATGATTCCTTATCAAGTCTTGTCTGCAAAATTAGTGGATTATCAGGTTTATGATAGTATGGCTGTTAGCATAAACTCACATAGGGGATCGAATTATGCAGGACATAGATAAAAGATAAAAGAGTGTTGAAGAAAGATGTTTGTTGAATAACTGCAGTTAAGGATAGGAAGGTTAGCATTAGAATCCTGATCACGTTGATAGCCTGGTATGAATATTTTACAACTTTATACAGTTTACTTTTGTGATAGTGATAATGTAAGATGAATTCTGTTTATCCTCCTCCAGGTACTGTAGATGCATATTTGCAAGTGTAAATTTCTCAGCTAAGTTTTATGCATGGATTTGTTATTAGTCATTCTTCTATCTAAATAACCTGATTAGGGGGTCTGAAAGAAGCTTCTATAACAGGAATGATAAATACATGCCATGTGATATCATACCCCTTCCTCACCCATGGCAGACATTTATCATGACCCATGTTCTCCCTGAGTCCTTGGTTGCTGTTTGTAAAAGAGCAAGAGATTGGCAAAATTAGGAGAGGTCAATATTACCACCCAGAAGGGGGAACTGTGTAACTAACAACAGAGAGAAAGTTGCCTTGATAAATTAATCACTTACTTGTTATTGGCTAAAGATGGTAAATTAGACTCACCTGAGGGGGTTTAAGGAAAACTTTCATATAAGTTGTTGTCGATTGTCATCTAATGTCTTGAATATAAGAGGAATGTATAAGAACTTTTTAAAAATTTATTTAAAAGGTTTTTAAAACTATGAAAATTTAGCAGATTGACTCTTGTTTTTATACGAAATCTATTCATAAAAGACATAGAAGATTAAAAATACAAAGGACAATTGAGACCACTTATTCCTACCTTCTCCCCACTTTGTAAAAATAAAGCTCAGACTGGGAAACTGATTTACCTAAGGTCACAGAACTCATGAATGAAAGCAGTGGGACCAGGGAAATTGCTGCCATCTTACTTGGCCATTTTACTCATACCACCACAGCCTCTATAGTGAGGGCATGAAGTAAATAGATCTCAAAGTCTCTTTAACCCTAAGGTATGATGTTTCTCTGTAACCCCTCCTGTGCTTTCCGATATTACATACTTGTTTATTTTCTGTGTTCCACTAACTAGAATGTAAGCTCCATGAGGATTAGTTCTCCATCTGTTTTGTTCTCTACTATTTGCCTACTATATCCCCTTCATTTGTTGAAGATACAGTACATGTCTAAGAACCAGATGTTATTGAGTGAATGAGTGGAGATAAGGCTCAGAATCTTTGCTAATATCACACTTCAGGTAGCTGTCACAAATAAATTGGAGTTAGCTTTCTAGTGACACGTGGTGGACAGATTCCAAGGTCACCCCTGTGATCTCCTCCTCCTGGTGTTCACACCCTGTGTAATCTTCTCCCTTTGACAGTGGGAGTGATCTGTGACTTGTTTCTATGGATAGAATACAGCAAAGGTGAAAGAATGTGTGTGATCACATGTATGTGATTCCATTGCATAAGATTGTAATACCTGTCTTGCTAAGAGACATTCTTTGCTGGCTTTGAAGAAGCAAGCTGTCTATGAAGAGGCAACTTGTCAAGGAATTGCAGATGACATCTAGATAACTTCCAGCAAGAAACTGAGGCCTTCAGTCCAACAGGCTGCAAGGAACTGAATGTTGCCAACAACCATATGAGTCTGGAAATAGATCTTCTTCAGTCGAGCTTCAGATAAGACCCCAGCCCTGACAGTACCTTGATTGCAGCATTATAGAGGACCCAGTAAAGCCATGTCTGAACACCTGATCCATAGAAACTTTGAGGTAACAAATCTGTTTTTTAAAAATATAGGTGTTGTTTTAAGCTGCTGTTTATTGTAATTTGTTACTTAGCAATAGGTAACTAACACATAAGCACCCATTTAGATGCATTTCTTTCATTTGGATATTCACAAAATAGATCTCTAGGTCAGATTAGGGTACTCTGAATTAAACATTACAGTCTAGGAGAAAATGTGGCTCTCTTTTGAAAGTGAAAAACTTTAATTTCTGGTTTGGGTTATGTTGAATCTATAGGGCCATAGCAGTCATATCTTTATAATCAGCTGGTGCTGGATCATTGATTGTTTATGGAAGTCAGAGCTCTTCTTCTTTACTTCTACTTAGTTGGTGTCAGCATACAAACGAATTCCTACAACAGGTTGGGCTTGGGGCAGGGGGGAGAATATCTCAGTATCTTTGCTTATATTAAAGATGGTTCTTAACATTTTAACTGTGAAATTGGTTTTTTTTTTTTAATTTTTTTTTTCAACGTTTATTTATTTTTGGGACAGAGAGAGACAGAGCATGAACGGGGGAGGGGCAGAGAGAGAGGGAGACACAGAATCGGAAACAGGCTCCAGGCTCTGAGCCATCAGCCCAGAGCCCGACGCGGGGCTCGAACCCACGGACCGCGAGATCGTGACCTGGCTGAAGTGGGACGCTTAACCGACTGCGCCACCCAGGCGCCCCAAAATTGGTTTTTTAAACTCTGTATTATAAATCAGGCAGTTGGTGAGTAACCAAAGATGCCACTCTCTAAAAACGTCCTTTTATTTAAAGTGGTTTGTCTGGGGGCACCTGGGTGGCTCAGTCTGTTAAGCGTCTGACTCTTGATTTTGGCTTGGGTCATGATCATGTTGGTTTGTGAGTTTGAACCCCTCATTGGGCTCTGCATTGACAGTGCAGAGCCTCCTTGGGATCGTCTCTCCTTCACCTTTACCCCTCCCCCACTCACACTGTTTCTCTCTCTAAATAAATAAATAAAGTAAACAAACAAACAAACTTAAAAATAATGGTCTACCTGTGCTGGGGTGCCTGGATGGCTCAGTCGGTTAAACGTCTGACTCTTGATTTTGGCTCATGATCTCATGGTCGTGAGATTGAGCCCTATGTCCAGTGTGGAGCTTGCTTGGGATTCTCTCTCTCCCTCTTCCTCTGCCCCTCCCCTGCTTGTGCTCTCACTTGCTCTAAAAAAAAAAAAAAAAATTGGTTTGTCTGTGTAGACTGTGTGTCAGTAAGGGTTAATTAAACCCCCTAAAAAATGCAGTCAAATAATTTTTATGAGTCTATGTGATCTTAATGATTTTTATAACTGAATTTTGTGGGGTTGGCAGTTTCTGCGTACAGTGAAATTGTGCCTTTGCGTTTCAAAGCCAAATAGAAATAAAATAGATTATGTGTAATTTTGCATTGTCCCTGTCCTATCTCTATTTTCATGAGTAATTGATGATATCAATATCTTTTACTTTACAAAATCATTGCTGTTTAGTGAAATTGGCTTTATATCAAATCTCATTTTTCCAGCTGATTCCATACAATTTTACTTGGATATCCATAAAAAAAGTCACCAAATGATGAGTCAAAAATGTTATATGAAGACAGTGTTAACATGGTGGCCAGCCTGTGGGCTCCTTGAGATAAATTGGGTGTGCTTTTGCAAATATTTTAGAATTACAAGACACTTGGCAGTACTTTCCTATTATCACCTCCTTCATCTCTGTGTACTCTAGACCAAGGAATACATTTGACTTTGGGGAATGCCCTTTTTCTCCTATATTTGAAGCACTCAGAACTTGCCCTCCTTCTTCTTTTTTATTGAGGTATAATTGACATGTACATTAATTTCAGATGTGCAACATAATGATTTGATATTTGTATATACTGAAAATGGAGCACCACAGTAAGTCTAGTTATCATCCCCAAAGTTACATATTTTTTTTCTTGTGAATAAGAACTTTAAGATTTACTCTCTTAGCAGCTTTCAAATATGCAATACAATATTATTGACTGTAGTCACCATGCTGTGCATTACATCCCCTTGTTTTATTTATCTTATACTGGGAAGTTTATACCTTTTGACCACCTTCAGTTATTTCATCTACCTCCCAACTCCCCTTCTTCTGGAAACCACCAAACTGTTTTCTATACCTACTATTTTTGCTTTATTTATTTGTTTTGTTTTTTTAAATTCCTCATGTAAGTGAAATTATACGGTGTTCGTCTTTCACTAACTTATTTCATTTAGTATAATACTCTCAAGGTTCTTCATTCATATTGTTGCAAATGGCAAGATTTCATTCTTTTTTATGGCTGAGTTATATTCCTTTGTGTATATATGCCACATCTTCTTTATCCACTCATCTGTTGATGGGCACTTAGGTTGTTTCCATATCTTGGCTATTGTAAATAATGCTGCAGTGAACATAGGGATGCTTGTATCTTCTCTAATTAGTGTTTTTGTTTTCTCTGGGTAAATACCCAGAAGTGGAATTTCTGGGTCATATAGTAGTTCTATTTTTAGTGTTTTGAGGAACCTCTATACTGTTTTCCACAGTGGCTGCGCCAATTTACATTCCCATCAACAGTGCACAGAGTTCTCTTTTCTCCATATCCTTGCCAACACTTGCTATTTCTTGTCTTTTGGTAATAGTCATCCTAACAAGTGTAAGGTGGTATCTCACCTTTGCATTTGCATTTCCCTTGTGATTACTGATGTTGAGCATCTTGTGTCTGTTGGCCATCTGTATGTTTTCTTTGTAAAAATATCTGTTCAGTCCTCTGCCCATCTTAAAATCAGATTTTTTTTGGTGTTGAATTGTATGAATTCTTTATATATTTTGGTTGTTAACTGTTTATTGAATATATGATTTGCAAATATCTTTTCCCATTCAGTAGGTTGCCTAGAACTTAGCCCTCAGCGTTCCTTTCTTTACTAGGCATATTTTCAATGCCTAAGAGAGCTAGCCTGCGAAACCTGATTCTACCATTAGGTGCTACTCTTTAACATACAATATCTTGCACAGTGATTTTTTTTCCCCCACCAAACTAATTTGAGGGCACAGAAGCACCTCATGCTTTTTATTGTTGCACATTAAGATTTTGATATGTTTTTGTTTGAAGAACTGTTTGCTCTTGTAAACAAATTGGAAGCTACCACCCTAACCTGAAAACTTCCCAAGTGTGATATTTAAGTTCTTGTAGAATAAATTAGTGAGCTATCCTAGCAGTGTTACAAGGCTTCACTTATACAGAGTTTTTTTTTAAAGAGCAAAAAAAAAAAAATCCCTCTTGCACAAAAATGTACTCATTACATTTAAAATCAATAACTTGGGAATGACCTTTGACATTTTTTATTGTCCCAAATCTTACTGTTTTCTAAGTGAACTAGAAATTATCTAGATATTTTGGGTTTGCTGGTAACTGCATAAATTTTGCAGGTGCAATGGAAATTTTTGACAGAAGTAAAAATACTATGCCTTTTTTTTCCTCTTTTTTTTCAGAAAAGTAATAGAAGATAGAGAAGAAAGAGCATTTACTGAAAGGGTGATATTTTTTATCTTTGTACTTCTGTATCAGGCAAAGAATTAATAGTATTGGTGGCAGCAGCAGTTTTTTTTGGGGGGGGGCAACATATGCAATAGATCTGAGGCAATAATTGCATGCTAAAATGGTCTCATGTTCCATGAAAACTTGAAGTAGGATGTCAGAGTGTCTCAGACACAATGTTTTGTGACAATAAGTCACCAACAGTCCTTGACAGAAGCTATGGGGCTTACAGGTTAACTTTGGGTATTGTATTAAGGCTACCAGCCTATCTGTATCAGTTTCTGGAAAGTTTGCAGGTAAAGGCAAGAGTTAAACCTGGGGTGTGAGAGAGAGATACACTAAAAATAATAAAAACCACAGACCTCACCGTACTTCAATGTGAAGGTTCTTATATTCAGGTAAGAAGTTATCTTTATAGGAGGCTTTTTTTTTTACCCTTTATTCTTTACTTTTTTTTTTCCTTTGTAAAAACAAAATATTTGCTGATTTTGGAAAATTGTTTCCTGTGAATGAAACTCTTCACTTTAGGGTTGATATGTTGTGACTTATGAAAATTTGAAATACCTGTTATGGATCAGCTCTCACTTAGCAAGGGCTGTATTTGTCAGGTGATGATTGAAGTTGTAAATCAGTATTCTTGGATCTGGAATTTCCTATGGTGAAGCAAATAGCTGCAAACATCAGCTTTAAGAATAAAATAAAATGAAACAAGCAGTAATAATAATAAAAAAAAACCTTGACAGGCAAATTTGGTGTTACACGTTGTGCATTTCTTTTCAGTCTCTCAAACTTTCTGAACACTATAATTTGTTTGTACTGCTGCATCACTATCATCAAAGATATAGGACTTTATTAGCTCCTCTCTCTTAGGAATGTCTTTTTTTTTAAGAGAAAGGAATGCATAAAAGTTCAGCCACTTGAATCTGTAAATAGTCACTCTTCTTAGCAAAAGTCTCTTATGTCTTTAGTATGAAAAAAAAAGAAGGAAGAATTTAATGAAAGGAAGGAGTAGTAAAAGGGAGGTAAGGAGAGAGGCAAAAAGAGGAAAGAGAGGAAGAGAAAGGAACCAGGGACAAGTTTTCTTTTGAAAAAATAAGACACTAAGGTGACAATATTGTGCCATGAAGATGAAATCATTTTTCAGACCTTCATAGCCACCTCCCCTCGCAAGTGTGAGAGCTCTGTCAGAAATGACAGAGTTTACAGCATACTGTTAGTAAACAACAATCCAGTTCCTTTATTGCCTGTGGAGAAGACTTTGTCCTTTCTGGGACTGGCTGAATGGTCGGTCATCTTATTTTTAGTTCAGGTGTCTTGAAACATTTGAAAAGAATTAAGATGAGATCAGTTAAGAGGTGATGGAGAGGTGGCTTTAACAGTCTGTTGGGCTAGAATAATGGGTTGTTAATGGCCTATGCTGATGATTTAGCCACCAGTATAAAGTTCCAGTCTCTGTGTGATCCAGGGTTGAACTTAGCTCATCAGACAGCTGTTCCGAGCATAGAAGAGCATGGAGTGCTAAAGGGGAACTTCCAGCAGGTACTCCTCTGTATTAATGATCATTTGTCTCTAAATCCGAAGATAAGCTCATCAACTTTGCAGAAAAAAAAATGTTATGGCTGTGCCAGTTAACCAGAAGATACGAAGCCAAGTTGGACATCTTTTCTCACTGGATATCGTCTGAGTTCTGAGAACCTAGATGTTCTCTTTTCCATTTATGTTCACTGCCACTTTGTCATCTCTGTATTCACTCTTTTGTTATGCTTCCTGCTTGTTTTCTCTTATGAATTATAGATGAGGGGAACCAAAGGTGTGGGTAGATAAGAGTGAATGGGTCGGTCCATGGGGTTTCCATGGTACCATGTTTACTAGTGCTTGGAGGTCAGGCTGTGCTGGGAGGCCAGGAGGGTGAAGCTGGCTGTTTTGTGCAAGAATCTGAGCCCACTGTGTGGGACCTTCAGCCAGGGTGCCTGCCTTGTGCCCAGAAAAGGGTCTGACACTGGCTCACTGGCTTTCTTTGAGGGTTGTGAGACAGAAAGAGCCATACATTACAGGAGAGATTGAGAGCTGGGTAGAGGAAGGTGCTTCCCGTGTGAGACTCTCTAGTGCTGCTCTGCACGGGATACTGCCTGGGGCTGGGAGCCTTGCAGTTCAACTTTCCTGGTAGGGCCTGAAGCTGTTGGCAGTTTATCCAGATGTACAAAAAGATTCTCCTAAGTTAAAAAAAAATGCCCTACCCAATCTTGAAAAAACAAAACAAACTGTTCAGCTTTGGTCCTTGTCATGACATATGAAGGGGACAGCTGAGGATGAAATGGAGAGGAGTGGCTGTGCAGCCTTCCTCAAGGGGTGTTTCTGGTAGCCACCTTCGAGGTATAGGCTAGGACCACAGACGCTGTGTGCCATTGAGTGTGAGGCTGGGAGACGCCTAACACCTAAAGTTGGGGATGGGGCATCCTGTTCACTCCTCACAAAACTTCTTTCCTCCCCTGGCCTGTCCCAGGGTGGCCTCACAGAAATTCATCTGTTTTTCAGCCCCTTCCTGTGGGTAATGTTTTTGGGACACGACTGTGTCTGGCTGTGAGAACCATCTGACAAAAGAACGGAGGGTGGGGATGCAGAAAGGTCATTGTCTGTCAGGGTCAGTTCTGGCCACTGCCTCCAATTGTTTGTAATTCTTCATTCTTGAGACCAAAGGGCAAGGAAACGGCACAGGGATGCTGGAAGGGAGCTTCCCCATGCTGTCCTAGCTTAGATTTTCAAAACTAAGTGACAACAAGGGCTAACTCCCAATCACAGAGACTTCCTGTGTTATCCTAGAGCAGCAGTTCTCAAACTTTAGCATGTGTCCAGATCACCTAGAGAGTTTGTGAAGACTCAGATTTCTGGGTCTCACTCCCAGAGTTTCTGATTCAACAGGTCTGAGGTAGGCCCGAGAATTTACACGTCTAACAAGCTCCAGGTGGTGCTGATTGTGCAGGTCTGGGGGCCATGGTTGGAGAGCCAGTGGAGTTTGGGGCAAGCCCTAGCCCATTACATAATGCATGCAATCATGATGCCCCTAAATAGCTCTGATCCCATTGGAGTGTTGCATCTTTTCACATGTCTTTAAATTCCGGGGTCCCCAAGGGAGTTTCTCTGTGTCTACAGAGGTGCTTGGCAGTTGAGGGTGTTGAGAAAGATTTTGTTGCAAGTTGATTTTTGAGATGCTTTATCATAGGCTTTGATGTCATTAGAACCATAGAATGTTAGGGTTGAAGAGAAGTTTAGAGCTGAACTAATCCAACAAGTTGTTCTACAAACAGGAAAACTGAGGTTCAGAAAAACCAAGGTCATGGGATCATACAAGATTGCCCAAGATCACAGAGCTATCAAGTCTTCTACTTCAGTTAAGTGCTCTAGTTATCTCCAGTGATTATCAAGCAGTTGTTCACTGTGTGCTGGACACTGAGTTCTCATTTAATTCTTTGTATTGTTAATTATCAGAATAACCCTCTGAGTGAGTGCAGTTATTGTACTCATTTTGCAGGTGCAATAACTGAGGCTCTGAGAGGCAAACAAGTTGCCTCAGTCCCAGAGCTAGTAAGTGAGACGCTAGGCAGTGTGACCTGAGAATGAGCTATTGACCGTTATGCTATTCTGCCTTACATGTAGTTAGTCCTTGATGAACGCTGCTGTTAGACATGTTCAGTCTCTTTATCTGTGACATGGGGCATTACTTATTGCACAGAATCTTGAAGGCCAAAATGGGAAACACGTAGTAGAGCCCTTTGAGACTGAGAAGTATTTTGGGACTAGGTGATGCCATTGGGAAAATAGATTTGTATTTTCCAGAGTGTTTCTACAGACGCGCTGTGTTTTTGCCCTTACTTTTTATTCCAGCTGAAATACTGTTCCACGTTGCATCCAGAGCTGTCCAGGTCTTGCTCATCTTCCCCAAGATATCTGTGTTCCTTATACCTGTATTTTCTTTCTCTTTTTTAAGGAATGCATTCATTTTTTTTAAAAATGTGGAACTTGTTGCCCTGTATTATAACTTGTTGGCTCACATGTCTGTAAGCTGTACCGAATTATCAGCCAGGTACCCTACTGGACCCTCGTCTGTACTCCCAGGGACATCACCTGGAGGGACCCTCAGTGCTGGCTGAATTGGAAGTCCTCACATGCAGCCCCATCAGAACCTGGAGTGGGCTGGGCAGATATTACGTTATAATCCCCATACTGGAGGGCAAGAGGCTTGAGCCAGGCTGAACCTTGGGGCTGCCCATGGTCCTACAAGAGCCCAGTATTCTATACTCCTGTCTGTATTGTCTCCCCATGATCCTGGGTCCATAGATGGAAAATGGGGACTCGTCTAACTTTCCCTTGCGGTTGCTTCAAGGTCCTCCTAATCTTTGGCTGACCAGCCATAAGTTATTCTTTCTCAAATATCCAGTCCTTCCAAAATGATCAGGAAATTTCCTGGAGCCATACAGCTTCTGATCTCTTGTGATTTAGGAACATTGTGCCTCTGGTGGAGTGGGTCCTTTGAGGTAGAGGAGGAGGAGGAGGAGGGAATGAGGAGGATGAGGAGGAGGAAGAGCAGAAGGAGGAGATGGGGGGCAGGGGGAGGAGGAGGAGGAGGAGAAAGAGGAGGAGTAGTGTAGCTTCACAGGATGTCAGATTTTGTGCATTGCTCAACCTGAGCTGGGCTTTGAAATGTAGGGGCAGTACCTAGGCAGGAGAGTCTTGCTGTTGCCTGTGTGTGTGTGTGTGTGTGTGTGTGTGTGTGTGTGCGCGCACACACACACATATTCATGGCTGCTTTGGGACTGGCTGAATTTTTCTCCCTCCTAAGCTGAGCTCCCTTTGGGAACATGGCCCTGGTGGTAATTTTGGAGTGTTTGAATCAGTCTGTGTCATCCCACACTAGAGGGTTTCTCTTTCTCTTGGTTGTTATTGCCGGCTCTCTTTAGTTTGCTCTGTATTCTCAGCTAGGGATAAAATATGGTTTATACTTGCTGGCTTAGAGGGGATGATTCACTAGAGGCTGAACCCTTCAGGAATAGTTTACTGACACAGGAATTAAGATGAGCTGTGTCTGCCTCGACACACACTTCATATTTCAAAACAGGGTGGGAGCCAGCCCCTTATGCACATACCACCTTCCTGGAGAACTTTATGATGATGACTCCCCTCCCCTGTTCAAAACAGGGCATGCTTTTGCTCACCTGAATGAATATAGGTGCCATGAGCAGAGACAAGTTTGAATGTGAGCCAGGCAGGCACTTTGGCTCTGGCCACCCAAGAAAAGTCAAAGCAGGTCCAGGGATAGCTCCTGAAACCCAGGGCTACGGCCTGTGAGGAAGGCATAAGGAGCCTCCAGGTTTTGGCCCACTCCGAGGTAATTTCCTTTCTCCTCTCCTCCTCTGTGTTCATTCATATCCCTGCTTTCCCTGGGGTCTGCTCTGTACCCCAGCTCTGCTGAGAAGCCCCTTTCTTGCCAAGGTGGTAGTGGTCATGTTGCCTGGAGGATCTCACTGCTGTGCACTCATGATGTGCAGGACATTGCCACAGGCATACCGAGATCAGACAGCAAATAGTTGATGTCAGACTGATGTGGGCAGGCCTGGGATGAGGGCCCTGAACCATGAGAGGCTCCTTTACCGTATCAAGGGGCGCTACTATTTCAGGCTCCTCATCTCTCAAATGGATGCAGTTAGTCTGCTTCCCCCTGGGGAATTAGTGCTAAGGGAGTGGGGAGGAACAGTAGCATCTTTTGATAGCACTTTGGAAACCACGAGGACTCAGTTCTAAGGGGTCCATGCAATAATGTAGATGCAAAGTTCCGTACTTTTCTAGGTACATGTACTCTAAATCCCTTAACTTCTCTCCCACTCCTGAGAGCGTGTCCGAAAGGAAGTGACAGTGCCCTTATCATGGAGGAAATCTCAATTCTCTTCTCAGGTATGAAGACAAAATAAATTATTTTCAAACCATAAATTATTATGGGAACAATTCGCATGTAATGTACAGTTGCTTCCCAATACAGCTAAGAATGGTGCTTCTGATTACACGGTCTACCTTTGGTAATAGATGGTCCTGTACAGTTCACTGTGGTGGGTTTGAGTTCACTGTGGTGGGTAGGACCAGTGTTAGTGCTGGAAGGAATATTAAAGTCATCTAGTCCAGTCCCCTTATTTAATGGATGGGGAAAGTATTCAGAGAGGCTGGTGGCTCACTCAAGGTCACACAGTGAATTACAAACTGGTAATGGAATCAGATCTCTTACCTTTTAGTCAAGTGCTCTTTCCCATTTCTGATGCCATCTGTGCCACTGTGATGTGCTAGCAGGCCATATATCCTCTTCATGAAAGGATCCAGGGAAAGATATACCAAACCTCACTTGGGTACCATTTCTATAAAAGAAAGAATGAATTACTAAATAGTGTTGAAGTCTGGTCTGAGAGTTGCCCAATTATAGCTGGCATTTCTACCACAGCCTTCTTTATGTTTGAGAATATTTGGAAGCAACTCAAATGTCCGAAAAGGATATTGGTAAAATAAATTATGGCACATCCCTATAATGCACTATCTCACAGTTATTTAAAATGGTGTTATGGAATAATAGCCTCAACATGGGGAAATGCATTTGAATGTTATGTGTAAAAACAGCAGACTACTCAGGTATATGGGTCTGTAATCTTAGTTTGAAAAAAGTAAATTCATGCATACAAAAAAAGGATACCAAAATGTTAACAGTTGTTATCTCTTGAGTATTGGATTATTGAGTGATCTTCATTTTCTTCTTTTCGATATTTTCAATTTTTTTCAATGAAGATTTATTACTTTTATAACAGGGAGAAACAAAAGGTGTTATTTTTTAAAAAGAAGTCTGCATTAGGAAGATTTATACACAGTGCTTCCAAAAAGCCTCTTGGGAACGCACGCTGTCCTATGATACAAATTCAGATCTTAATGTGTTTTGTAAAACTGCCTCCCAGAAACCAGAGCTCTGATTAAAGGAAAGGAAGCTGACTACAGAATTTGAATTCACGTTTCCTTTTATTGGTTCTGGGACAGATCATTTGATCCCTCTCTGTTGTTAGTCTTCTTGTCTGTCTTATGGGCATAATGCATCTGCCCTCCCTGGAGAGAGAGGAAGGGAGATCTATGTGGGAAGGAGCTATAACTCACACTCATAAGCACCTTGGAAATCTTAAATCCTTGGCTATAAAGAGCCCAAAGCAAGTCTGTGATAATGACTGATGGGACCTACACAGATTCAGCCCAGCCTTTCCAAATGTAAAAGACAGACATGCCTAGATCCTGCTACTCATATTCTCCTGCTGTGTTGGAAGTGAGGTGTGGAAATCCTCTCTGCTGGCACTTGGCAACTTTGCCTGGGATAACCCTTAATTGAATAGGCTTCACCTTCAAAAAATTGATCAGCGGACTTTGGAGGAAACTGAGGTTTCTGTCACCATGGCCTTTACCTTTGCAGACCCTTTTGAGGGAAAATACTTGCTGTCCTCTTGGCCCTTCTCAGAGAAAGAGGGTTCGGGTCACTCTTTTGCCCTAGACTCATAGGTGAGAGAAAGAGTCTGAGGGCCCCAAATGGTGGGTACGTGTAGACCCCAGATCAGATTCTTCTTCTCTCTCGGGGGTTTCCTGAGCCACTTGAGAAATGTGCAAGTATTTTATCTTGCAGCCAGAAAAACTGCCAGACTGAGAGCAGGAGGAAGAGAGACCTCTTTCCCACCAACCCAACAGTGTAAAAACAGGCTTTTCTCTAGGGTGGCTCCAACCTGGCTCTGAGTTCTGGCTTCGAATGACTTCTACCTGATCTGGGAGGGTTTGATCCACTCATTCCTATTCCAGACGGTCACAGAGTAGGGTGCCTGGTTGATACAGTCTACCCTCTGGAAAAGAACAACCTGATGACAATTGGTTTTATAAGCTCCCTGGAGCTAGGAGTGACTCTTCCTCATCACTCCTCAGGGCTGATGGCCAGGAGGACCTGGTAGCTGGTCTCAGGGGAAAATCTTTGACCTTTAGCTGATTGGCTCCCTCTGCAGCCGAGTCCTTGGCAGAGGTCTTGAAGCCTAGCCGGGTAGGTCCTTCTTGACTGCCTGTGTGGCCTTATGCTTTAATCACTGTCGCTCTTGATCCTGTTGCTTCAGAGAATCTGAAACAGTCTTGCAAATGGAGCTAATGACAAGTCTCAAAAGCTTCTTCTGGTGACATATTGTTGACTTCCAAGGCCCAGCTTTGATGCTACTTTCACAGTGAAGCCATCTCTCCCCTTCCCTTCCTCACTCTTTCCTGTCTCCACAGGAGGTCTCGTACCTTGATTTAGCCTTCACTGCTTTCTGCGGTGCATTTCAGTTTCAGGCTGCCTATCTGTCTGCACCCCTCAGCTGTAAGCTCCCCAGCACTCTTTGCTGTGCTTGCCTGGTATAGATGCCCACTGAATGCCTGCTGGTTTGAAATAACGGGATGGGGCCCCACAGTACTGGTCTGGCTCTCGCTGTGCCTTTTGCTTTGACAATTTCTGGTCCCACACTAAGTTTATTTTTTTCTCCTTAATACCTAACCTGGTGTGAGAGGCTGAGACCATCCATAGATTAAGCAATAAATGGGAATGTAGCAAGAGAAGTATGTCATGGCTCCTAGCTTTGAGGGGCTTGTAATGAGGCTAGAGAGAAAACATTACCCATCTGGAACAACCACCATCTGGAGAACCATGCTAGACAATGTTAGAAGTTGTGGGTTAGGTCATGGGAACTATCAGGGATGCCTTTCTGGAGAGGGGGAGTTTGCTTTCATGCCCTAATGATGGAAAGGATTCTGATGAACCGGTCTATAATTTTCTAAGCAAGGACAGGGAATAACTTGGGGTTTGTGTCAGAAGATTTGAGTTCATTTTCTAACATTGACTTGCTATACATACAGCCTTGGACAAGCCACCTAACCTCTCAAGCCTCATAGTTTAAAAATGGGAAACATAAAAAATGTCTGCTTGGCTCTCCTTACGGAAAGCTGGTGGTATAATGTGAGACCTTTAGCAAATGATAAAATCATATAGAAATATTACTTCTTATAAGTCTCCTTATCAGGAGACTATGAGGATGCTAGACCTGCCTCCATGAGTACATAGACAGTTTATTTGTTTTGAGCTATTGGTTGTCTGATTTGACATGTTTCTGACCTGTTCTGATTTTTGCAGGAACTTCAACCATGTACATTATGCATTTTTCAATGTCTTCTAGTGCTTTAAAAACTGTTTTTTAATAATAACTCACAATCATCAATGCATTTTGTCATTACATAATACCACACACTCAGGTTTCAATTTATAAATGTACACACAAATATCTATCAAAAGAAAAATTTTTACAAAACCAGATACCCTTGTCATTTATAGTATACTGATCTTTCTTCTCCTCTCTTCTGTTCTGTCCTGTCCAACCATTTCAGGTAAAAAATTTCTGGTTGCAACCTACTAAATTGATTTCATATTTTACTAAAAGATATTGCCTCATAGATTTGAAAACCATGTTATAGAATGCACAAAGAACCATCTCAGAAAACAAGATATGTGCCCTAGCAAACTAAGGAAGATATCCAATGAAAGCTAACTTGAATTCACACTTTAAAATCAGTAGTTAGAATAGGGAAAATAAGAGTTCACATCAGTTTCTGAAGTTTTCCTGGAGGAGGTGTGAATAAATCTGGGCCTTCAGCTCCTGGTACATTATGGATGGTGAATAAAATAAGAGAATTAAATGTAATGGTAGGGAAGAAGGGCAGGTAATGGCATGATAGGCTGACTGTGGCAAAAAGAATGAGTGCTTTTGTGGGATAGGAATTGTGATGGGTAGTTTTGAGAAATCTGGTTTGTTACATAGTAGGACCAGGTTATAGGCTTTGAGTGTCAGACTGAGATACAATTGATATGGCATTTTAGCTTGATGCGATCAGACATGGGATGCCATTGGTAGTTCCTGAATAAGAGATTGACTTGTTAAAAGCAGTGTTTTGGGAAGGATAGTATGACAATATTAGGATCAGCGTTTCTTCAGGTCAGAGGGATGTGCTTCTTTCTCATTGTTAATTGATACATCAAATATTTCCCCTTATAGTCCAATAAAAATGCAGTCGACTAGAACATAGAAAACTCTTCATTCCTCTCTCCCATCTCTCCTTCCTTCCTTCCTTCCTTCCTTCCTTCCTTCCTTCCTTCCTTCCTTCCTTCCCCCTCTCCCTTCCTTCTTCCTTCCCGCCATCTCTCTCTTTCATGAAAAGGCCCTACTAGCATGATTTATATGAGAAAGTTTGTTTTTTCCCTCTTTCTTTTATGTGTTGATAAAACATCTTTTGGCATGTTCCCATCTAAAGGTACCTACAAGAAGAGGCAGAATCTGAATGCCCTTTTAGAAAAATCACACCTCACTACTTACACAGGCCTATTAAGATTTTCCTCTAGGGGGCTCTGTGGCTCTTAGCTGCCCATCACCCACAAAATTGCAATGCCAGTGGTTTCTTTGTGGATCTATAAACGAATGAAAATTGGGATTATAAAAACCATTGGGTTTGCCCATGAATTTATCAGGGGAGAATTTCCAGAAAGAAGTATATGGCATTTCTGACACAAGACTTTGAACAAAAGCTAGGTCAGGGAGTGTGTAAGCCTGGGGTGTTCTCTAAGCAGGTCTGTCTGTGGTAGGCAAAATTATAAAATGACTCCAAGATTCCTTGCCCCTGGTATACACACCATATATAATTCTCTCTTGTGCATGGGTAAGACCGGTGAATATAAAAAGATAGCACTGTTATGACTAGATTCTGTTATATGGCAAAGGTGAAGATGTTTTGCAGATAAAATTAAGGTTCTGGTTGAATTTAACCTAATCAAAAGGCAGATTATTCTGGCTATACCTAAACAGATGTGTCCTTAAAATAAGTCTGAGTTTGTTTGTTTCTTTTTTGCTGGTCTTCAGGGAGCAAACAACAGTGCTATGAGCTGCCTGTGGAGATGCCACATGGCAAGTACATGAGGGTGTTCTCTAAGACCTGAGAGTGATCTGTGGTAAACAGCCAGTAAGAAAATGGGGACTGAAATAACTGAATTCTGTCAATAACTAGTGAGAACGGAAAAGGACTTTGAACCTCAGACAAGATTGCAGCCCAGCTGACAGCTTGATTTCTGTCTGGTAAGACCCTGAGCAGAAGATTCAGCTAATCTGTACCCAGATTTTTGGTGCATAGAAACTGTGAGATAATAAACAGGTGTTGTTTTGAATTACTGTGCTCATTGTAATTTGTTATACAGCATAGGAAACTAATTCAGGGTCCTGATGCAGCTTTGGCATGGCAAAACATCCTTGGAAATGTAGCAAGGTAGGACTTTTTAGAACTTGGAATTCTTTTCAGGGAGATTATGGTATAGGATTAGAAGAAATACTTAGATCAAATTCTTAGGGTGGAATAAGACCCCCCCCCGCAAAGGTCATGCTCAATGATTATAAGATTTCAGTTCGCTACTAGGTTTTTGTTCTCTGGGTGGAGTATGCAAGTTTGGGGCCAGAGCTGAATTGCTCCAGAAGTTAGGGAGATAGAGAACTGCCATTGGAATCATCTCTTTCCACTTTCTTCTTAATGGTGCATGGTCTCTCTCGTAAATGGAGCATTGAATTTGTAGTCACCTGCGTTTATACCAAACCATTAACCTTTTCAGAGTGTCCTCATGTTTGATCTGGCTTTGAAAGTCTCAATTAACATCAGTTTTGTTCCCCTTTCTCTGAAGTGGCAAGATGCCATTGTCAGCACCTGGTTTAGCAATGAAGGCTTGATGTCCCTGCCAAGGCTTCAGTGTGTGAAAAGAAGAACCAGGGGGTAGAGTTAATAGGAGAAGATCTATGTTGCTGAAAGAGGAAGAGAACAGATGAAGAAGGAGATCTGGGCTTGAGGGAATGGGCACAGTTACTATTGGTTTCACCATGTACTGTCATAGCATTAATTAATTTGGAGTCTGAGTCTCTTAACTTTGTAGACTTGATTTATATCTGAGCTTATTCAAATGGACAGATTGTGGTGAATTGAGCTAAAAGGTAAGATAGAGGAACACATAATTGGTAGCTCATAAATAAAGGAACAAGAGGGGGCTGGTATTTACAACTGAGCTTATTTACAGCCTCCATTGGTAGGATGTGATGTAACCAGCCCAAGCACCAGAGGCTGGGATAATGAAGGAAACAACCAAAGGTTGGAACAGAACACCCTGCCCCTCATATTCCTGTGTGCTGTGTACCATCCCGACAAAGTGGGGCGTTTCTGATGGCCTGTGCCATGGTGACCTTTAGTGGGTTTACTTTTCAGTTGGCTTGGGGAAGGCATGTTTGAACTCTGCAGTATGGGCAAGTTTACTCCTTCTCCACTTTCCTTTTATTCCCCTCTTGCCCGAAACCATTTGCTGAGTGACAAATAAGCACCAGTTGTTTTTACAGGTGTAAAACCAACAGATCAAATGCTGGCCTGTGCCTGGGCTTGTGAATGGGGACTGTGTTATGTTTGGAGAATACCACTGCATCATTTACACTTGCAAACCCTTTGTAATCTTAATCTCTTTGTTGCTTTTATGTTATACTGGCCCCCCAAGGTTAAAGAAAGAGATTTAGACCTTAAACACAAATCCAGCCTTCAAGCTCTGGAATTATCTTTGCCTTTAAATGCAGCTGATCAATGCCCATTTCTTTTGAAAATAAAACCCTTTTGAACCTTGAAAGCCTTCCACTGTTGAGCTATGCCTAAGTGCCACATGGGGGAATGGGCAGAAAAGAGCCCATTTTTCCCTTAGTGCTTGCATTAGGGGTCCCAGAGTTCAGTCCAACGCAATCAATTTAATTGGCGCTAGCTCTGGTGACAAATTATGCTGGTTTACACTCCAGTGTAGCAGAGATTCCTCAAATGCAAGGGAAGAAGGGAGATACACTTCTTGGTCTCTACTTAAAGAGGGCAACAGTATTGGAAAAGGAGCACATTTAATTTATCACTGTCAGAGCAGGTGCAAAGTTTAATTCTAACTAAAAGCATTAAACAATTAACCCAGACAGTCAGGCCTTCTGAAAATGCTCAGTAGCAGGGAACACACGGACCAGATTACCAATGGAAACGTCAATGCTTCTCTTTTATTCTGTTGAATATCTTCTTGCACTTTTTTTTTTAAACAAAGAAAAGTCCCAGAAATACAATAACTTCTCAGGTCTTTTGGTTGATATCTGAATTGAAAGGGCCAGGGAGGACACCACCTAACACTCAAAGATCCACAAATAACTGTCCCTGGAGCCCTAGTTGATTAGCTGTGAGAAGAGAAATAAGAAGTCACTTGGTTTTGAAGCTCTCATAAACTGATTGCCCTTCTTTTTTATGGAAAGGTTTATTACCATGCAATATATATTCCACTAATTTGAAATATTCTGCAGTGTCCGAAACTTTGGGGGCTGTTTTTTGGAAGTCGGGTGGACAAGGGGGAAGAATAGAGGAGGAAAAGACTCAGAGAGCAATGAAATCCAATTAGACATAGGGATGAACCCTGCTTCACAGATAATACATTTACTTTTTGTGGTTGTTGAGTTGACCAGCAAATCAGTGAATTTTAGAGCCTTAGAGAACTTCGAGGCCTCACTTGGAGAATTTTTTTTGGTGAGAAGTGTCGAGGCCCAGAGAAGGAAAATTTCTAGTCTATGTTATGTCATTTCTGCAAAGCTCTTACTACAGTCCAGCTATTCTGACTCACTGCAGGCAGTCTAGGAAAGACTGTGGGCTTTGGAAACTGTCAGACCTGCATTTCAATTGTGATTGTGTCTCATACTTGACATTTTGGGCATCTGCAAACCCTGGAGTATGATGCACCCCTCACATGGTAATACACTTAGCCCAGTGTATGTCATCTACAGCTGTCCTCCAGTGTTGGTCCCCTTCCTCTCTTGCTCTAGGGGCCGAGATGTAATGAGGGGCTAGGGGTAAGTACCTAGTCCAGTGTCTGGCGCAAACGTTGGTAAGTGTATTTTCAACTCTTTCATCAACCAGGAGAAGATAGCTTTTTATATTCCAGGTGCTTTGGAAGTTTAGAAGCGTTATCTTCTGGATTCATTTATCGATTCAAAACTGTGTTACTGAGAGAAGAGGGTAGAATTGAGTGTGTTTAAAAAAAATATGTAGCTAGAAGAGATTTGGGCTGAGTGGGACCTTACAGAAGATGGATCACCCTCCTCACTTTATAGGTAAGGAAGCATACGCCAAGATTGGCTAATACTTTACCAAGGACACAGCTCGTTACCATAGGCCAGGCACTTCTGGTAATCTCAAGGTCTGAGAGCTGCTCAGGTGGGAGTGCAATCAGAGGTCTGGATCTCTGTGAACTCAGCTGCCCACACTCCAACATCGCAGAACCTCAGACTCCATTGAACACACTGAAACCATAAGGGTCTGTTCTGAAATTGTTACAAAGGTGATCTCCCCCTTCTTAAGATACCGAAGTACAGGTGACATATAATAGTAGTTTCAGGTGTACAACATAGTGATTCAACAATTACATACATTACAAAATGCTTACGACTACAAGTGTAGGTACCACCTCACCTTAAAAAGTTATTACAATCTTGACTATATCCCCTATGTTGTACTTTTCATCCCCATGACTTACTTATTTTATAACGGGAATTTGTACCTCTTAATCCCTTTCACTTCTTTTGCCCATCCCCATAACACTCCTATCTTCTGCCAATCATGAAACTGTTCTCTGTACCTATTAGTTTAGTTTAGTTTTGTTTTGTTCTTTAGATTCCACATATTAGTGAAACCGTATGGTATTTGTTTTTCTCTGACTTATCTAACTTAGCAAATACCATCTAGGTCTATCTGTGTTGTTGTGAATGGCAAGATCTCATTCTTTTTAATGACTGAGTAATATTCTATTGTGTATATATGTATGTGTGTGTGTATATATATACATCCTCTTTATCCATTCATCTGTTGATGGACAGACACTTAGGTTGTTTCCATATCTTGGCTGTTGTAAATAATGCTGTAATAAGCATAGGGGTACATAGATCTTTCGAATTAGTGTTTTGTTTTCTTTGGGAAAATACCCTGAAGTGGAATTGCTGGATCATATGGTTATTCTATTTTTATTTATTTATTTTTTTTGAGGAACCTCCATATTGTTTTCCATAGTAGCTACTCTATTATACATTCCCGACAATAATGCACCAGAGTCCCTTTTTCTCCCCATCCTCACCAACACTTATTGTATCTTGTGTTTTTGATACTAGCCATTCTGACAAGTGTGAGGTGATATCTCACTGTGGTTTTGATTTTCACTTCCCTGATGATTAATGATTTCGAGCCTCTTTTCTTATGTCTGTTGGTCACCTATGTGTCTTCTTTGGAGAAATGTCTGTTCAGGTTCCCTGCCCATTTTTAAGTGGATTATTATTATTGTTGTTTTCTGTGTTGAGTTGTCTGAGTTCTTTATACATTTTGGATATTAACTACTTATTGGAAATATCATTTGAAATGTCTTCTTCCATTCAGTATGTTGCCTTTTGGTTTTGTTAATGGTTTTCTTTGCTGTGCAAAAGCTTTTTAGTTTGATGTAGTCCCAAGTGTTCATTTTTGCTTTTGTTTCTCTTGTCTGGGGAGACAGATCCAAAAAAATATTGCTAAGGTTGCTGTCAGAGAGTTTATTGCCTGTGTTGTCTTTTAGGGGTTTTATGGTTTCAGGTCTTACACTTAGGTATTTAATCTGTTTTGCATTTATTTTTGTGTATGGTGTAAGATAGTGGTCCAGTTTCATTCTTTTGTATGTAGCTGCCCAGTTTTCACAGCCCCATTTATTTGAAAAGACTATCTTTTCCCCATTGTATATTCTTGTCTCCTTTGTTGTAAATTAATGGGCCATATAAGAGTGGGTTTATTTCTGGGCTCTCTAGTTTGTTCTGTTGATCTCGGTTTCTGTATTTGTTCCAGTACCATACTGTTTTGATTACTATAGCTTTGTAGGATAGTTCGAAATCTGAGATTGTGATACCTCTAGCTTTATTCTTAGTTCTCAAGATTGTTTTGGCTGTTTGGGGTCTTTTGTGGTTTCATACAAATTTTAGGTTTGTTTGTTCTAGTTGTGTGAAAAGTACTATTGGTATTTTGATAGAGATTGCTGAATCTGTAGATTGCTTTGGGTAGTTGGACATTTTAATAATATTGGTTCTTCCAATCCAAGAGTATGGTTTATCTTTCCATTTGTTTGTGTCATCTTGAATCTCTTTCATCAGTCTCTTATGGTTTTCAGAGTACAGGTCCTTTACCTCCTTGCTGTTAAATTTATTCCTAGGTATTTTATTCTTTTTGATACAATTATAAATGGGATCACTTTTTAAATTTCTCTGTTCATTGTTAGTGTATAGAAACCCAACAGATTTTTATATATTGACTTCATATCCTGCAACTTTACCTAATTCATTTATTCAAATAGGTTTTTTTGGTCAGTCTTTAGGGTTTTCTATATATAATATTGTCACCTGCAAATAGTGACAGTTTCACTTTTTCAAGGTAAGCTCCTCTTGGGTAAGCTACCAGACTGTTGTATTGGTGAAAGGTATGGTGCTGATCTACATTTTGTTTAAGTTAACTACTTTAAACATGAGATTCCCCTAATTTAAATTTTATTTTTAAATTTTAAATTTTAAATTTTTAAATATTTTATTTAAAAATTTTTAAATTTATTTAGAATTAGAAAAACATTTAAGGATAAACAAACTAAACACTGACATATCATTCCATGTCCTTCCCCAGTGTCAAACATAGGGTACTGGGCACAAATATCATTTGAGGGAGCTGACACAGTCCCATGATTAGAAAGGATTCAATGTCTGTGTCTTTTTTTTTTTTTAATGTGCATTTATTTTTGAGAGAGAGAGAGAGAGGAAGAAAGAGCATGAGCAGGGGAGGGGCAGAGGGAAAGGGGGACAAAGGATGCAAAGAAGGCTCTGTGCTGACAGCAGATAGCCCTATGTGGGGCTCCAACTCATAAACTGTGAGACCTTGACCTGAGCCGAAGTCGATGCTCAACCGACTGAGGTCCTGAGGCTCCCCGAATGTCTGTGTCTTCATTCCACAGTTTGTGCCTCACTTTGTTTTGTAGAAGGATCCCTCTTTCCTTTTCTTAGACAGCTAGTGCTGACTCAAGTGTATCAGTGTTGTCTGTGGAATCATAGGATCTTACCAGAGACAAGCTCTGTTAGCCTACTGTAAGGGGAAGATGTTTATTGGGCATCTACTGCACACATGGTTTCATTTAATCCTTACAGTAACTTTGTGATGTAGATACTGTTATCTCTATTTAAAAAAAATTTTTTTAACGTTTTTATTTATTTTTGTGACAGAGATGAGCATGAATGGGGGAGGGTCAGAGAGAGAGGGAGACATAGAATCTGAAACAGGCTCCAGGCTCTGAGCTATCAGCACAGAGCCTGATGCAGGGCTTGAACTCACGGACTGCAAGATCATGACCTGAGCTGAAGTCGGATGCTTAACTGACTGAGCCACCCAGGCGCCCCTCTGTTATCTCTGTTTTGGAGATGGGAATGAAAGAGAGGTATTGCCCACAGTCACCAGTGAAAGGAGGAGCCAGGATCTGAACCCCGTTCTACCTGAATGAAGCCCATGCTTTTTGTAATCTGCATGGTGGTGTTTAGTAGTTATGGCTTCATTAGACTTACATTTCCAAAATATCATGTGACCAAAATCTTAGGGATCACAAAGACAGAAACTGCTTGTAGGGTGTGTGGGGCTATCATTTGCTGATGTTTTTGCTTTGAGATCTGTGGCCAATAAGAATTTTTTCTTACCAAGTCCGTTTGTTTTCATATTATACATTTTTATTACTCAGAAGATGTTCAAAAAGGACCACCATGCCCTGGTTGAATGTTGCTCTCCAGGAAGAAACATCCAGCTGGGATTTTTTTCCATGGGTTTGTCAACTTCTGGAAGCCCAGCAGCCATCTCTTTGTAACATTCAGTGTTGTGAAGTTTGGAGGGCTAGAGACTAATAATGGACATCTTTTAGAAAAACATAACCTGATTTAGCACCTGTTCACTCTTTGAAGTTGTAAGGGAAGATACTGAATTGATGATGCGGGTACTCATTCATTTCATTTTCCCATCAAGGAGAAGATGAAGTGAGGTCCCAATAATAATGGTTCAGTTGAGGTCTAGGACAGGCAGGCCTTCTGACAGTGGCCAAGAAGTGTGTAATTCAGATTATTAGTCCAACTCCCAGAGCTCTCATTTATTGTATCTGATGGCAAAATAAGGGATCTTACATGCATATGTCTCATATCCTATTTCTCCATTATTTGCTTCACTCATTCATCTAGATTTAATTGCCATTTCACAGCAGTCTCCATGAAATCTTGTTAAATTGCCTACTGCCACTATAATTTTGGGAGTCTTATATAACATAATGGTATTAACAAGTTCTATCCTTCTCTTGTGGTCCCTTTGTTTTGCTCCCTCCTGGACATCTTTGCCTGTGTCCGTTCTGGTACAGGACAGCCTACCCATGTAGCCAAGAGTTTTCAAGGAGAACTCTTACATGAGGATGGGATAAAGTCTCTTGTGTCTCCTGCATCAATCCTAGGAAAAGGTATGGGTGCAGTCTAGAGAAAATGGTGAGAGACTAGTCTATCTCAATCTGTGTTTTAATATCACTGAATTAGGTATTTTAATACCTTCCATCTTCTTGATGGAAGAAAAGAAAAGAAAATATTGGAAGGTTATAGTATAACTTTTCCCTAAATTTAGAATTACGTGTGAGTGCGTGTGTGTGTTTTTGTGTGTGTGATATGGGTGTGTACATGTTTAAGTTCCCTCTTTATTGCTCTTATCTTTTAAAGCAAACCTAAAAAAAAATCCCAAAAAAACAAAAAACAAAAATACAAATACCAAAATGCATTTCCTTATGGTAGGATAAACATTCAGCTGTGTCATTTGCAAGAACTCAATAACATAAACAAAAATAAACCAAGCAATTTTCATAGCGAGTTTTTGTGTTTAGTATATGGAGTATTTCTGGATTGTCATCAAGCCAGCATTTATGACCACTTTAGAGAAATAAAAATTTTAGTAACAGAAAATTACAACATTGTCCAGCTCTTGATGGGGGGCAAGGGAAGAGAGGAGACTGCAAATGATCTGAAGAAATAGAGACACATTTCCAAGGCATGCAAGGACAGAGTAGAGAGAGGTGCTGCTTCATAGAGGCCTGAACCCAGCACGAAAGTGGCGTTCCTCAGTGTCCAGTCCAACTTTGAAGAAGGCTGGTTTTCTGTGGCTAATGAAGTGGCTCTTCAGGTTTGTTTTAGGACTCATCCCGCCCATCTGCAAAATAGGAATTCTCTTGTTCGTGTTCTTGGGCTCAGGACTGAATCAAATCAGCCCAAGTTTTTTTACCATCTTAGGAATAAAGCCCATAAAATTTATTTCAGGTCTCATTTGGCATAGAATTGCAACATTTCCTTATAGTTAAAAAAAAAAAAAGTCCCTAAACCCTGTTCAGTTTAACTCTGGGAGAACATTAGGACAGAATTAAAGGCACACTTTTTCTGATGCCTTGTGGAAGAATGGAGTTCCTTTTCCTTTCCGTGTGGGGTTCCTCTGCCCACTTGCCCCCCCCCCCCCCCCACATACACTTAGTTTCTCCTCAGTACTCTGCCTTGAGTCAGCAGTAGCTCAGAGCTGGCTTCAGTTCTCCCCTTGCCACACACTTCGACTCTGAGTGACACACACAGTGTAATGACCTCCCCCTCCAGTGACCTCTCCAAAGTCCGGGCATGATATTGCTGTAGGATGGACCCTTCTGGTTTGCCTCCAGTTCCCTTCAGGGTATTCAGATTCATCATTTACTCCCTTCCAGGTGGCAGTTCTTAAAGTGTGGTCTGAGAGTTCTTCTTTTCTACTGCTCGTGTTTCCAATATGATAAGGTCTGTAATTTTGATTCTGGCAGGAATTAATAATCTCCTTGCTCTATTCCTAATTAGTTTTTCATTAGAATCACTGCTAGGGTCTATTCATTCCTTTATTCTGTGGAGGCTTTCCTCCCCCTCAGGTGACAAGCCAGAGTTGGTGGCAGAGGTATTCCAAGGAGGTTTTAGCTCTATTAAAGGCTCCATGGACATATTTTTTTTTTCTCCATCCAATTAAGAATTTCCCCTAAAACTATCCCAGTAGTAACCGGGTATTTTGACAGAGCTCTCTGAATAACTCAACTTTTCAAGACCACTGTAGTGTCCTTCTCATTTGGATTCACTTCCTGGCTTCTAGACTTTGGAAAACATCTGGTCAGCATGTAGATAGACTACAAAACTGTCTTTGGAAGCTCACTTATCTACTTTCACAAATAGTAACTCCTGTGTAACTTCAAAATGATTAAAATAGTGATAGAAAAACCATATTTTGGCTTCAGCTAAGAGAATTGTGACTTAAGACTTGCTTGTCTCTTGTCTCCAGGCCAGGCAGTAGACTTAGATGTCTTTGGTCTAGTCAAATTTGTAGTGACATCCTTGTTGAAATAGAGTAGACCCATGTTATTTCTGGTGTTTTCGGTTCCAGATTTTTCTCCAAGAACCATTCCTTCTCTCCAGCTGCTCATTGTTTTCATTAACTTCTGCATAGCTCAGGACTAAGAACTTGGGAAGGAATTCCAAGGAAAGGCCTGAGTTGGGTGGAGAAGCTTATTTTTGTGGTCTTTTACTGAGTTTTTTCTACTTCCTCTGTGTGGCCTGGCTCCTAAGGGACAAAGAGAGCAGTTGTAGGTATGGTGATTTTTGAGTCCAGGCTCTAGGTCAGACCTGGTCAGAGTGAGAATCTGAAAGACTCACATGTTTTTTAAAACAAAATTTTTTTTTAATTTTTAGAGAGAGAGAGAGAGAAAGAAAATGAGTGGTGGGGGAAGGGCAGAGAGAGAGCGAGAGAGAATCCCAAGCAGGCTTTGCTCTGTCAGCGCTGAGTCCACCGCGCGGCTTGATCCCATGAACCGTGAGATCATGACCTAAGCTGAAATCAAGAGTTAGACTCTTGACCAACTGAGCCACCCGGGTGCCCTGGGACTTAGAAATTTCTGATAGTCTGTGGAAGCTGGAGCCCTCCTACCTTTTAATTATGGAGTAGTAATTCTTTGGATGGAGGGATCTGCAAAGATGCTAATCTACTTCTCTTTGCTAACTCTAAGAAAGCTTAAACCATTTTACTGATGTGCTTGCTATCCAGGTTTAGAGCAAATAGTTGCAGTGGGACTAAAGTTCTTTTCTACCTCTACTCCATCCCCAAGCTTAGTGTAAAATGCAGGAAATCTACAAAAATAGTGTCTCAGCCATCAGCTGTCTAAGCCATTATGGGAGACATAATGCTGGTGCTTGTCACTCTAGCATTCTCCTGGCACCTGTCTGGGGAGAGAGTGCTAGAATAAGCATAACTGAGAAGGCTGTGGGGGTGTGCGCCCTTGACTTGTTAGACTGATGGTAGTATCAATCCCCACAGTCAACACACTCCGGCTCCACTCAGTACTGAAACATTTACTGAGCATCTTATGTGTGTCAATAACTTGGGACTTAAGGATGAACAAGACATCAAAACTTCTCCGAGTAGAGGAGAAACGTGCAACCATGAGATCAAGGCCTTGAAGGAGAAGATGGGAATCTGGCTGTAGCATGCTGCTCTCTCCGTGGTAGGTTGAGGAATGATTGGAAAGACAGAGACATTCAGAGAAGCTCAAATGAGGGGTTTATTGGAAGGATGAAGCCTTGTCCCACGCTGAGGCTGCTATGTATGGTTTAGGCAAGGGCTTCTGTCCTGAAATTGAGCTGTGCTAATGCTTGCATAGGACTACAGAGGGTGCTCTTCTTTGTTTTCGGTTTCATATTTTATTTTTAAAATGTCTCGTTTTGAAATAATTTCAAACTTACAGGAAAGTTATAAGAATAATACACATACACCTTTTATCCAGGTTCACCAATTTTTAACAGTTTGGCACATGTGTTTTCTATCTGTCTATTGTAGTGCTTTCTGAATCATTTGAAGAGTAGGTGCCTCAATATCGTAATTTATGTTTCTTAAGAACAAAGATGTTCTCTTATGTAACCAGAATAAAGTTATCCAAGAATAGGAAATTTAACAGGAAAGTAATGCTTTTATCTAATATGTTGTCCATATTTTAATTTTTTCAATTGAATCAATAATGTCCTTTATAGCATTATATTTACCTTACATATTATATTTTACCTTTACATTATATACATATATATTACATTACCTTTACATTATATTCAGTACAGAATCCAGTCCAGGCTTGTGAATTGCATTTAGTTGTCTCTTTTTTTTCTCTTTTAATTGGTAATAGTACTTTGACCTTTCCTTATCTTTCATTACACTGGCATTTCTGAGGAATACAGACCGATTATTTTATAGAACATTTCTCATTGGGTTTATCTGATATTTCCTTATGATTGGATTCAGGTTATGCATTCTTGGCCAGATTCCTACATAGATGATGTTATATACTTCTTGGTGTAACACATCTGGAGACACACAATATCTGCCTGATCCTTATTGTTGATGTTAATTTTGATAACCTCATCAAGGTATTGTCTGGTTTCTCCACTGTATAGTTACTCTGTTTACCCTTGTAACTAATAAACTCTCTGTGGGAACACATTTTAAGTACATAAATATCTTGTAACTCATGAAATCCTGACCTCAAGATTTAATGTTCATTGATTGTTCTTGCTCATTTCTGGTTGAATATGGTGATTTTCCATTCTACCACTTTCTCCGTATTTATCAGTCAGCGTTTTCTTGTAAGGAAGAACCCTATTTTTTCCATCATTTGTTTATTCATCTGTTTATGATCAATATAGACTCATAGATTATTTTTTGCAATGTGTTATAATCTGTTATTTATTTTGATGGCCATTAGGGAGCTCCTTCAGGCTGCTCCTGTGTTTTTTGGACATGCCACCATTTTTTTTTAAAGCACTTCCTTCCCTTCTGGACTAAGAGGATGTTCCAGAGTCCTCTTGTATTTTCTTTGTCCCAGCTCTAACCATCCATTTCTCCAAGGAGTTCCCTGATTCCTATTAGTGGGAAATGGTGGGTTGCCAATTTCATTGTTTTCTGATTTATCTTTCCTATGTTCTTTTTGGGGAAAAAAACCAGATCCCTGTATGCTTTATTTCCCTCCCTGCTTTTTGTATAAAAAATAGCATACAGAATGTTCTCTTTTATATTTTGCTCTTTCACTTAAGAGCATATACTGGAAGTCACCCCATATTAGTTTATAAAGATCTTGCTTTTTTTGCTTGCTTGTTTTAAATAGTTGCATAGTACTTCACTGTGTATATGTATCAGTTTATTCAACCAGTCTGTCTCTGTCTCTGTCTCTCTCTCTCTCTGTCTCTCTCTCTCTCTGTCTCTCTCTCTCTCTCTCTCTCTCTCACACACACACACACACACACACACACACTTCTTATGTTTTTAAAATATTTTCCCCCAATTCTTCCTTTGTCTTTTGATTTTACTTGTGGTATTTTTTTTTTCTTTAATTGAGTTGCCTTGTCCTACTTAGTCTGTCAAGAGTGAATGCCTTTTTTCTAATACTCAGAATGGTGCTGTACATGCTGATGTGGCCTGAGTTGCAAGGAAGTTGGCTGCAGGGAGAGAAGCTGTATTTCCTGAGAACTGCATGCCTCCAGTGGGGAGCAGAGGCCACCAGCACCCTGGATACCCTTTCTTGTCCCAGAGCAGCGTGCGAGTTTGGTCAGCTTACTCTCTGGTGGTCATCTCACTATGCTTTACAAAGTGTCTCCAGTTGAGTTGCTCAACCTTGTTGGTTGGAATGAGCTGGGATGCCTGGGTAGAGAATTGTTGGCCTGAAGAGTTGGTAGAGGCTCTAAAGTCTTTATGTGGTGCCAGGCACATAATGAATTCTTACCTAAAATCAGGTATCATCACATCATTATCATCATCATTACTGCTTTGATAGAATCCAGTCCATGTATTTATGTTAGCCCCCCCCCCCCCCCCGACATCCCTCCTCAGGTGGTATATGTTCAAGCTGTCACACATGGGACATTATGTGTTTTGCTGAGAATACTTAGAGTAACTCCTTCTCCTGCTTCTATTGCTCTCTCCCTGTCCTTTCGCTTTTCAAGAAACTAGGTGTTGAGTACCGACTCAGGTTTGTGGGGGAAAAGTCCCTTTTTATTTGGATAATTTGAAGAATTCATAGCAGCTTGGCCAAGATGTACCCACTTCCTCCCATAACTCACATCATTATGCTAATTCAGAAGAAATGTGTCGATGCACTATTAAAAAGCATGATCTGTTTTCAGCTTCTGGGTAAAGAGGAGATCAGCAGCCTTTAGTGGCCGTGTCAGTTTTGCCCGTATTATTATGTGCAGATGTGCCAGCTGCCAGTAGGCATTTTCTCTCTGATAGCGCTAACCACTTAACCGTGGGTCAGCAAGGTGCAGCTCTCAGCCAATAGATCTAATTGCAATCCTTCTATGTTCCCTGTGATTGCAGGTTTCTTCGGCTCTATAAACAAATAGTAATCAACTAAACCTGTTACCTCTGAATAGAGATGTCACGATATGAAATATTAACTGTTCAAAATACAGTAATGATGGTTTAAAACTGTATTTGTTTCTTGAAAATAAAGAAAAAAAGATTAAAAAAAGAAGGGAAAGTCAGAAGCTCAAGAATTGGAATTCTGAAGGGCCCTCTGGCTCTTTTCCCTCTACATAATGAAAAATTGCATATGTGTACGACATGTTTTATGTGGTCAGATACAGCGTAAATATTGTGTACATCTTTTGCTGCAGTAACAATGCATTAGCAGCATCACAAATAAGCTCTGCCTCAGCATCTACATTTTTATGACATTTTTATGTTAATGCAAGTCAAACTTATGTTTTGTGATGTATCTAATCCACCCCAAATTAATCCATTTGTATTCCTATAATCCAATCAGCTCCCGCCTCCCCTGCTAAAAAGTTACATGCAAAGTCCAAGGCAGAAATACGGCAGTAAGGCTAGGCCCAGGGAGACTTAGCTTTTAGAAGATGTTTTTCCTGTCTGGCACATGGAGGCAGTATGGGTGCTTCGGAAGGGTTTCTCTGGATTGGGGCAGCGGTGGGCGAGGAGGGAGAGATATGGGAGGGATAATACTATGGGTTAAAGCTACCAGTGTTGATAATATAATGTCTTTGGCTTCTGAATTTTATTATTTTATTTTATTCTTTGATGCTGTTTGGATAACTTTTCATCCGTTCCAACTTATGGTCTCTGCCATGTTTCCTAATCTAAGTGCCAGGATTCTATGAAGCACTTAGTGTATATTGAACAATATGCTAAGCCTTTATTGAACAACTGCTATGCACAATGTATATGCCATATTTACTGAACATCTTTGCACTTTTTTAAAAAATATTTATTCTTAGAGAGAGTGTGTGTGCACATGCGTGTGCATGAGTGGGGAGGGGCAGAGTGAGAGAAGGACAAAGAATCTGAAGCAGTCTCCAGGCTCTGAGCTGTCAGCACAGAGCCCGACACAGGGCTCAAACTCACGAACTGCCAGATCATGACCTGAGCCGGAGTCAAATTCTTAACTGACTGAACTACCCAGGCACCCCTTACTGAACATCTATTGTATAGAATATGTATGCCTGAACTGGAGACCAGCTTTCACCCAGAAGTTCCATTTTGTCCTAATCAGACCACTGAAGATGGGGTATCTATCAGAATTTGTTTGGGAATTTTAGGTTATGACTGCCCGTTTTTGGTTCTTCTGAGACTAATCTAGTGATGGAGGAATTCCTCCCAGAAACTGACAAGAGCTGTTTGATGTAGTGGAAGAAACACTGAACTACAAAGTCTTGAGTCTAGATAGAATAATGTATTGGTGAAAAGTTCGTGCTTTTCATTGATATGCATGCTACACAATCACTATGCTGTTGTAGGGTTCAAATCCCCACCAGCTCAGGAAAATGACTTACCTATTCTGGGTCTCAGTTTTCTTTTGTTTTGTTTTGTTTGTTTGTTTTTTTAATATCAAATTTATTGTCAGATTGGTTTCCATACAACACCCAGTGCTCATCCCAACAGGTGCCCTCCTAAATACCCATCACCCTCCCCTCCCTCCCACCCCCTATCTACCCTCAGTTTTTTCTCAGTTTTTAAGAGTCTCTTATGCTTTGGCTCTCTCAGTTTTCTTATCTGTGAAATGAAGATATCAAACTTACAAGGTTGTTGAGAAATACTGAGCAAAGATGTGTAAAATAGTGGCTGGCAACTTAGGAGGAGCTCAGTCTATGTTAATCAGAGTTTTTGTTAATCAGGGTTTTTGAAGTTTTGAGCTGTGAGTTCTTTAGGACAAACCTCTTAATTTTTCGGATGAAGAGAACTTTGGGTCCCAGGCCCAGAAGGACTAAATGCCTTACTCAGAATCACGCAGCTACATGAGACAGAGCCAGTATAAGAATCCAGGTCTCCAGACATGCAGACCAGTGTCTTTCTAGTGCACCTGCTGCTGCCTTTCTTGCAGAGGAGAACAAATGTAAGGAATGCTATAAAAAGGCTATGTCTTTGTTACTGCCCTGAAGCATGTAGCTCAGGGCAGTGCTTATTGATTACCCTTTAGCTTGGTTGATCTTGAGACAAAGGGAGCGTGTTCCCTGGCAGCCTTTGGTGATGGACTTCAGGACCAAAACCAGCTGGTTTGAGTTCCTCCCTCCAAGTCTCCATCCTGAACAAGCCATTTCCCTGAGCGCCTTTCCTAACTTGCCCATCCCTGCTGATTTTCAAGGATGAGTTGGCAGACATCTTCCTGGAGCTGGCTGTCTAGGAAAAGCCTAGGAGCCACCAGGAAACAAAGGCTGAGTTCATCATCTTTTCTTTCCTTAGTAGAGAAAGGAAAGAGGTCTTAATTGAGACTGGGAGCCAGAGACTGGGACTTTTTTTTGTTTTTTTGTTTTTTTTTTGTCTTGCCTTTTTGACCATAATTTTGGCTTCCCAAAGAAATGGCCTCTATCTAAGTATGATTCTTTGTCTCTCTACCTCCCTTCTGTCCTTGATTCACCTCATGTCTTTACCTATGGAGCTATCAGTTTGTTTTGACTTTGGATATTATAGGAAATAAGCTCCTGCCAGTTAAGATCATGGAATGGGGCTTTCTTCCTTGAGCCTTCTGGCATGGTGCAGAGTTGGAATCTTCTGTCAATTCAGATTTAACTGAAATGGGATCCTGTGGTTCTTATCCAGGGGAGCATTGTCAGTTACACACATGAGAGGAGACAAAATGGTGGTGGTGGTGGTGGTGGTAGCGGTGATTTGTGTGTGTACATAGGTGGGGGTGGGCTTGGCGGGGTGGAATTGGCTTGAAAATCTGCAGTGGGCTCTTTCCTCCTTTAACACTGATGCTGGGTAATTAGCAAAATGCGCACAGGGTTTTATCCATATTCATGCGCCCTTTCCCACAAGCATAAACAATCCAGTCTCTATTATTTCCTTGCGTGTGCAGCTCCCCCCTCTCCCTGCCACCTGCAGAGCCCTGTGCGGCTCTGTTCACATCATTCTGGCTCTGGTTGGGAGTGGGGGGCCCCCTGGCCTGGACGTGGGCACGGGGAGAGGACTCCACAGAGAGCAGAGGGGGTGCCTCACCAACGCAGCATCTGTGGCAGGTTGGAAACTTTCACAGGGTGCATTCACAGCTATGAATACATGCAGTCCTTAAGAGGACCCTGTGTGGTAGGTACGGTTACATAATTATTCTTGTGTGACAAAGGAGAAAATGAGGCACAAAGATGGGACTATACTTTGGTTTGCTCTTCCAGATAATTCCCTATCCTGCTTTGCCTTCCTCTTTGCCTTGTTTGGCTGACTTCAAAAGACCCCCATCATCCAGTCCCCCTTGTCTTCTGGCTCTGATGTGAGATTAGAAGGCACCAGAAGGCAGAGGTTGGGGTTTATGCCTGCCTGTGTTGTATTGGCAGTGCCCATATTCCTCTGTGGCAACCTCTTTTCCACACCTACACTTGCCACCGTTTCCCTGCAGGCCTTTTCCTCTGTCCTGCCCCATTCAGACATGGCAATGTTAAAGACTTCCTGCTGCCAGCAGTCCCTTTGCTCTTCTTTCTTGGTTCCCTTGTACTTCCCACATCTTTGTAGAAAGTGCTTTCATGCATTCTTTACTATTAAACTCCTTAAGTGAGCAGCTGAGGCCTGCTGGGCCCTGCAGGATGTGTAGCGTGCCAGTGACCACACAGCTGGTGGGTAGAGCCCAGTGTTCCTCCTTGCTTACCTGGATTATTTTTACTAGACCATGGTGCTCCACGGTTGCATCACTGGTGTCCTCTTCTCTGCCCCCCTTTCAGTGGGTAGTTGAAACCAGCAGCAAATAAGAGATCCTGATTCTGTTCCATCTTTGCTCTCCTTTATGAATATTAGATTTTTCAGATAGACTTCTTTGTAGAAGCAGGAGCCCAGGAATGGGGATAGACAGTGTAAAGGGCATTGGAGAAACCCAGCTTTTTTTTTTTTTTTTTTAATCTGTATCTTCTGCTGTCTGAGGAAGAACCACATTCTTCCAAGATGTGGGTGGAGTCGTATAGTCAGAAATGGCAAGTGACCATCATGTGCATTCATTTTCAGTCCTGATTTCTCCATGAGCGTGGAGATTAGCTAGCCACTCTAAATTTGGTATTTGTGAGGTGTGATCACTATTCTTTCCTCTTTCTTCATACATGTCATAAAACAAATTGCCCAAACATTCTACTTCATGATGCAACAGTGCAGGATAGTTCTCTGTGATATTCATCAAGCTCAATGGTACCTAGCTTTTCCATCTCTTACCTGGTGCACATGTGGAGACAGGCAAACCACATGATTGGAGGGACTCCCAGTGTAAAGGGCAGAAGCAAACTGCACTATCATGCTCTATGTTCTTGCTTTCTTTGAAAGGAAGTTTAATACAGAGCTGTGCATCATTTACATTTCAATTGGATCATTATTAACTGCATGCTTACTATGAACCTGGCACATGACAGGTCCTAGAAGGAATATTGCAGGAGCATATGGCATAGTGTTTGTCTTCAAAAGACTTATACATTTACTAGAGAAATAAGATCAACCTGGAAAAAAAAAACCAGGCAGATACGTAAGAGAGTTTATGTGCAAATGCTAAAAGTAAGCAATCACTGCATATCATATCTCGTTGTGCTATAAGGAAGATGATTGTGAAGGTGTTGGAGAAAGCCTCATGAAAGAGCTATTAGAAGGAGCAGAAAGATTTGGACACCACTGATCACTGAACTTAGTATGATTACAGATTTCCCTTCTTTGGGCTCAGAGCTAGTTTCCTGGAAAGGATGTAGGTATGTCCTAAATTTGGTCTTTACAGTCAAGGTGTGGTTTCTTCTCCATCAGCACATCATTGCCCAAATGGCTGCAGCACCCTTTGCCTTAGGGAGTGTTTGCTTTCTGTCCTATGTGACAGAAAAAAGTGGACGATGACAACGTGCTTCCCAGTGGTGGGTAAAGTATTTCCATGGAAAGTCATTTATATCCAGACACTCAGTTACGAAGTTTATTCTTCCCCTAACACCCCAAAGGCAGAGAGTAGCTTGAAAAAAATCACTAAGAAGCCCTTAACCTTGTAACATACAGTTTTTGCTAAAAATATATATTAATAATATATTATTGAGCGAGCATAGATGAAGAAGGCCAGGGAGGGAGGAAGCAATAAGAGTGTGAGCAAGGTCAGTGCTCTTTGCCCGCAGACTCTACAATCAATAAGATCTGGTCAATAACTGCTTTATTACTGCACTACCACCCGGAGCAAAATCATTTTTAAATTAAGAATATATTTTGCAAAACTGAATTAACAATATTGAATATTTTGCTCTTTGATATGACTAGCCTTCAAAATCAAATTATTAAGTATGGAAAATGCTTACCAGGTGAAGTTTTTCTTTCTTCTCCCTCCTCACTTTTCCAACCACATTCCCTCTCTCCTTTCCCTCATGCTCAACTCCGCTCCTCTGCACCCCCCCCCCCAACCCCCACTCTACAGCTTGGGAAGGAAACAACAGCAGATTTTTGAGATCTCTGGCACAAATGTGGATGTAAATTAGTATTGAATCCAGCACATGAAATTTAGGAAAGGAAGATACATTTACTTGAGTTTGACAAAACCATGCATTTCCTCCGAGAGAAAGGACTAAGTAGAGAAAATTGGGAATTTTCCACTTGGGTAAAACTGATGCCAAAAAGTCAACCTTTGGACTTTTATAATCTTTGGCAAGCTGTGAAATCTCACCATTTCTCTGTCCCAACCCCCATCCTTGGTTACCCTGGCTCCATCCCCTGTTCTTTTCTCTCCTCCTCTCTCCACAGATGGAGGGGACAGAGGAGAGTCTTACATGACTCATGTAGTGCAACTTTAAAGCATCCATAAGGCCAGACTCTCCCCAAGAACTATAAGAAGTATTCCTAGTAGCTGTTACACAGAGTGGGTTGTGAAGGCACCCATGGATTGTGGCTCTGGGACATATTAAACGATATTATTACAATTGCTTATATAGCATCTTTCTTTGTGAAACCAGGAGATTTTGATGCTCACGTGTTCAAAAATTGTAATAAGCTCCTCTCATTCTTTCCATGTTCTTGGGCCACTTCTCACTGTTCAACATTAGGGATTATAATCTACGTGTAATTTTTAGGTTACTGGGTTTGGCTTATAGAAAATAACAAGAGAAGGGAAAGCTTTACCGCTCAATATCATTCACATTGCAAAAACCTATTCCTGCATTCTATATTTTTCAGTAAAAGGATAATATTGGTCAGGCCATGCAATGGCATGTCAACTTGCCATTTATTTATGTCAGATGACAGATTTGTACTTTTGTGAAGGGGCATTTGTTCAAAGTGTTGGTGTTTGCTGTTGAAAAGATAGGAGGGAGGGGGGATGGTATAAAGGAAGGAAGGAAGAGGCAGAAAAGAGGGAGGGAGGAACACTAATGAAGAGAGGAAAGGAACTAGCACGTATTTAGTGCCTTCTTTGTGTCAGTGGTCTTTGGAAAATGGGTATTATTGACCCCATAACATGAGAGCTCAGGTGGTTTAAGTAACGTGCGCAGGTCAGGCAGCTGGTGAATGGCAGAGTTGGAACTCAGCCTCAAATGGGTCACACTCTAAATTCTGAGTTTTTTCTGTTATCCCATGCTGCCTTTCTAACCTAGACCATTTTTGAGCCTATTACCCAGCAAATGATTTTGACAAAAGTTAAAATACGTAAGCAGCTTAATCACCGATTTTTAACATTTTATACAGGTCATAGGTCCCTTTGAGAAACTCATGCAAGATATGGCCCTTCCCAGGAAAATGCATGTACACATAAAGTGGTTTCAGAGAGTTCATGGGCCCTTTGAAGCATGATGATGGCCTCCAGGTAAAGACCCCTTGCTCACAGTGCCCTAAAGGAGAGGCATCCAGTGAATCTTGCTTTCCTATTTAGGAGCCCCTGAGGCTTCCCTGTTAGAACTCTTCTTTGGCATCGGGTCTTTCAGAAAGCAAGTCCAGGCCCTAGATAGTAGTGAAAGTGGAGGATGAGAAGTTGAACTGTAGTTGGCTCCACACTTGCGTACTTACCCAGTTTGTCCACAGGATTTCATGGCTGTGCATCAGGGTTGTTTGTGAAGGACCTTTGAGTGCAGAGCTCTGTCTTGTTCATGTTGACTTTCCATGTCCCAGAAAAGGCCACAGGGCATCTAGTGGTAAGGGTCCACCTGTTCTTGGATCCAAGTTATTGTCCTTGGCTTTTATGCCTCTGAAGAATGTGAGGGAATTTTTTCATTTTTCAGTTCTGTTCAGTAAATGTTGCTGAGCCCCTACAAAGGGCCAAGTGCTGCGTTCTAGGTGCTGCATTCTAGGGATGAGGAAGGAGAATCACAGTGTACTGTTAGCTCGCTGACATTTTAGTTCTTCTTGACTGAAGCCTAAGGTTGGGTTATTGATCAGGGAGAGCTTGACAGGGAGACAGAGAATTCAAAGTTAGAAAGACCTCTGGCACATCTGGGGGTGCCCGTCCTAAACCCCCTCCCAGAACCTGAATCTTGCCTTTGGCTTGGCTATGATGCTTTTTGTTTGACAGTGCTCTCAGTTGGTTAATTCAACGCAGATTTATGGAGCACCTAGAGCATGTCAGGCATTGTGCTTGATGCTGGAGGACACTGAAGGAGACGATGTTGAGGATGAGTTTGTCTTGGGGAGCTGATATTCTACTAGGGCGGTCAGACCACCACACTCTTCCAAAGAAAAGATTATCAGCTAATGCTCAGGAGAGGCTGTTGAATGCCACATGGGAGAAAGAGCACGTTGGGTTTTTTAGTCAGAGTTGTGTTGCTATCTTGAGGTAGATTTAGAGCATGTCAAGAAAGTACTTTATGATGGGATGCATTAGACTGTTTTTAGGGTTTTGGGGTTCATATTGGTAATCTAGTAGATTGAAGGTACTTTTTAAATATGTGGAACAAAGAAGAGGTTATTGGGGAAGACATCTTAACCTGAAAAGTCATTAGACATTTTCATCTGTAGGCAGCTGACATTCTCCATCTCCATCAAGGATGATGGAGGGTGGTCATTGACTCAGTGACAGGAAGATATTGGATTACTGGAACCCCTATGCCATTTTTATTTCTAGGAGGAGTTTAAAAACTACTTTGTCTTCTCGATAGTTTGAATAGCACAAAGGTAGACAAGGTATTTGTGCTTTGGTACATTGGCCAAATCCATCTCAGTGGTTGTTTTCAAGATAAAAAATGAAGTTCCTTTATTTCTTCTATGTGTAGTTTCCCTTTAGTTTTGGAAGATTTGCCAACTGAAAAGAATTGACATCCTGGTGACTCAATTACCCAGGCCTTTCCCCCGCCTTTTGAATTCTGACCCCCAGAAAACCATCACAAGGCAAAGCAGCTGATGCAGCTTGGAGGGTGCAGACTAAAGGTTTTCTGTATCCACAGGGGAAGTCTGAGTCCTGTGAGGGATTCCGAGATCCATAAGAAGGTGGTGTTGGAAACCACCTGTCACAGGACAAAAGTAATTCAGTCTTAGAACATAACTATTGGTTCTCCTGTTACCTGTGTGGGTACATTTGAAGGCTATGGTTAGGGAGAGAAGATTTGAATGCTAGAGTCTACAGAACCAGTCTGGGCTCCAGACCAAATTCTGCATCACCCACAAAGAGTTTTCTTCTCATCTAAGCACGCACATACCTCCGTCCTCTGCTTTTCATGGAATTCACCACTCATCCTAGCACTTCCTCACATGCCAGCCTTTCCTGTTATTTAAGGGTGCCAAGCACATATGGCTTGGCTCCTCAGCAGGAGTATAAGAAGGTGCAGGTACAATAACTCTCTCAGGCACTCGCCACATTTTGTGGTAAATGCTTTGCCGATGCTCTGTTAATGTTTACAGCATTTTGCATTCAACTGAATCAAATTGACACCATTCATTCTAGTTTTTCCTGAATTTTCCACCATCACAAACTGCCCTGAAAATTTCCTTATTCTTGTGTTCTCGTCAAACTTCTGTTGCTTCTCCAGAGTCTGAAGGTTCTACATGCCCTTTCCTCCTTTGGGGGCTTCTGGAAAGACCCCAGTTTTTATGGTCATTTTTTGGCCTCTCTTACTTAGATTTTTCTCTTTAGCACTAACTCCCAGTTTCTTTCTTTTTTAATCAAAGGAAGCTTGGAGGTGCTTCACTTAGTTTAGATCATGCCTGCTGATTTACCAGTACCCCACTCGCCCTGTGGTATGTGATTGGGGTGTCTCCACAGATCTAGAATGTCAAGGTCTAGTGGTGTTCTCTCTGACCTTCTGAAGCAGGGAGAGTGGACCACAGTGAGGCTGATCTCAGATTTAGGGAAGCAGGCTCACGAATCTCACAGTGACCTGTGTTGATGCCATCAGTTTGATGGAACTGCTGTTCCTTTCCTGTGGGGCCCCAGTGTTCTGATGCAAGTCCCAGTTCCAGTGAGTGACAGGTGCGACCAACGGCTGCATGAGTTATTTCCTTTGGAAACCACAGCTGTGGCTGAGGCCAACGGATGGCAACGGTGCCACTGGGCTCTCTGGGAGCAATCCACTTGGCCATCTTCAGCCTCAGGAAGGGCTTTCATACTTGATGAAAATAACCCAAGAGGCTGGCTTTCGGTGGCAACCGCTAGTATTCTAGAGGTGGGAAGGACCCAGGAGGGAGTAAGGTTTAGGAGCCAAGATGTTGGCATCAGACAAACTAGATTAAGGGCCAAGTTCTGCCATAGCTTTGTTACCTTGGGCTATTAATTCTAAACCTCTCTGAGCATCAGTTGCCTACCACGTGAAATGGGGATAAGGTCTAGTTTTTAAATTTGTTGTAAGGACTGAGATAAAGCAGTAAAGCATTTTGTGTCTGATACATTTGATGTTCAGTAAGTTTTAGTGATTATTATTATTGTTATTACAGAAGGTAGAAGAGATATGCACTCTCTCCAGGTGCTCACAAGGTCCCTTCAGCCAAAGGAACAGGCTGTTACCCTGGCCAGGTGATGGGAGTGGTGATTGTACCTACATCATCACTTTATTGTGAGAATCAGGGGTAAAGCACTTAGAACAGCGACTGGTATATGAATACACCATAGTGTTAGCTTTCATTACTTTAATTTTTTTAATGCTTATTTATATTAGAGAGAGAGAGAGAGAGAGAGAGAGAGAGAGAGAGAGAGAAAGTGAAAGTGGGGGAGGGGCTGAGAGAGGGAAACACAGAATCTGAAACAGGCTTGAGGCTCTGAGCTGTCAGCACAGAGCCCCATGCAGGGCTCCAACTCAAGAACCGTGAGATCTTGACCTGAGCTGAAGTTGGACGCTTAACCTACTGAGCCACCAAGGCACCCCTCATTACTTTTGTTATCCTCATTATTTTTATTTACTAAGATCAAAGAGCTTTATTCTAAGATGTTGCCAGAGAGTTGCCTTGTGTTGATTTGTAACCAGAATTTGATAGGATCTCCCAAAGCAGAGGAAGTGGCAACAACTGTTCTAGTTTAGTTGGATATTTGAAATACTTTGTTCTAGAATTAATTTCTCAGGTGGAACAAAAAGAGGAAGAACCACAGAGCTTTCTACAAGAATGGAAACTAGTTCATTTCACTATGTGACCCTATTTTCATGTATTGATCCTTGGGAGCTACGAGCTGTTCCCTTCCCATCCCCTTCCTCTGGTCTGTTGTATCATCTCTAGCTGCAGTTCTGAGTCACCTACAATAAGAACATGTTCTTAAACTTAAGGGATTTTGAGCCTAAGAGTGCTTGCTGCCTGAACAGTTTTACCCATATGTTTTAATGGCTTAAGTGGCTCCTTTTTGTTGCTATTGTTGTTTGTCTGTTTAGCATTCAGATTTTTTGTATCATATAACATTAATCAAGAGACAAATGTGTATTCCAAAGAAAAGAAAATATCATAAAACTCCAACCTGAGAAATGAACATACCTTGGAATGCATGATCGAACTGTTTCTGAATAATTTGTAGGTTTATACTCTATACGTTTCATGCAATATTCCTTTCCTACATGGAAAGGTTTTTGTCTGTGCTCATCCATTTCATGCTCTGCTTAAATATGGTTTCTGGATTGTGTTCCATGTCCCTAAGGCATGCAGTCCAAGGGAAGGAGCCAGAACTGCTTCTCAGCCTGGCATGGAGGGGAATGTTTTAGTTTATTTTAAACATTAACCACCCAATGGTACAGTAATTTGTTTTTGGATTTTAGCAAATTGGTTGTTTTCTACTACCTTTTTGAGAATTTGGACACTTCTTTATTTTTTTTTTCCCCTGGATTTACATGGAGATTCAGAATGACTTCAGAGAGCTAAAGAAGACATATTGCTGGTAACAGATGCAGGACGGACACTATCTCAAAGGGCCAGCACTCTGAAGAACTAAGTTAGAAATACAGTCACACTGGTGATAAGACCCTCTTTGACTCCTAAGGATAGATTTTCTGGGTGCTTCTCTGTCCCTGGAGACAAGTCCAAGTCAAAGGCAATATAGGGTTTGTAATGATTCACAGGAATGTCACTTCCAGAATTAGGGTGTAGAATGTGGAAATTCCCCCTCATGGCATACAAGGGCTAGAATGAGGTCAGCTCAGAGTGAGAGCCTGGTTCCAAGGCAGGCAGATAAAGGTGGAGAGGAGGGATTTGGGCCCGGATGGTGAAGTGTAAGATGGAGAAATCTTCATTTCATACACCCCTGGGCCTCAGGTATGGAGCCCAGTGATTGTAGAAATGAGTTTGAAATTGAAAGGATGTAACTCATAAGGGGATGAACAGCCAAAGAGCTTGCAGAGGATATAGCCTTCTACTGAAGAAGTCAGCTCTTCTCTAACACTTACTGTAAATGCCCAAGGCTGGTGGGAACTTAGTAGAATTGCCCAGTTTAACCCTTTGCTTCATAGTAGGCCCCACAAAGGAGAGCTGATCTTCTATTTTACATGTCCCAAAGAGACACCTTGTAAAGATTTCCTATATCTTATGGTCAGGAAGTTTTTCTTACAGTCTAAACCATATTTCTCTGATATATCTTTAGTTTACATCCTTCTTGAGCTGCCCTCATTCTTTCCTCCTGGATCTCTTTATCTTCTGTCTTGTAAGACCAATACTAATTATTTCTTTTCCAAGGGGATGATTTCTCCTAAACCTTGTGTCATTTTTTGAGTCTCTCTCTACCCATATAGGTATTTTTGTGGCTAGAAGGAGAGTCCTTCTGGGATGGTATTTTTACCCCCGGGTGGATCTGTGCTGTGAATAACCTGAGCCATTCTGGAACCATCCCCAGACCGGGCAGGTGGCAGCCCCATTTGCTCTTTCCTAAGCGCCAAGGCAGAGAAGCAACTCTGGCTCCTTCTCTCTGGACTGCATGCCTCCGGAACACGAAACTCAGTCACAGACACCATATTTAAACAGAGCAGGGAAAGGATGAAAATAGACAAAAACCTGTCCATGTGGGCCAGGAAAGCTGCATTTCCAATATGCTGTTAGCAAGACCCTGCTGAGATCCATATAGCAAGTAGTCAGGGGATGGCGAGCAGCACGGCCACCCATGGGTTCATTCCTAGATGTTGGAGTGCAAGACACATGCAAGGGGCAAGGTCTGGGGCAGGATGAGTAAGACAGGACCCTTTTCTAGAGCACAGGGAAGTATGACTTAAACAACTACAACTATGAGAAACAACGCAATCCATAGAACTAGGGGCTGGGCTTTAATGGTGGAGACCAGCATTTTTCAAACTTCTTCAGCTGAGGGATTCTTCAGATACATTTCAGAGGTACAATATATATAAAAAATGTCAACAGTTGACCAGTGTGATGTTTCATGTGGTCCTAGAGTTTGTGCCTAGCCTTGAGGACTCAAGGCTCAGGACAAACACAACTGTGGGTGGCCACCTCTCCACAGGCTTACAGGGAAATGTCAGTTCAGAGAACAAGCCTGATTATTCCACTTTCCCAGTGTAAGAGCCAGGAGAGCAGAGATGGCTATGGGGAACAGCCATGTGTACAAACTTCCCCTTTGCTCCCCCTGAAAGCTACAGAAGATGGATCCTGCCTTTGGCATGGGTCTCCTGGTTGTCCATGGATGGTTGATGATAATGGGAGGTACTGACTTCCAGACATTTCTGCTTTAGAGGAATGTGGTTGGTGTTAATCAGAAAATATGGGAGCACCTGAGTGGCTCAGTTGGTTAAACGTCCGACTTTAGTTCAGGTCATGATCTCATGGTTTGTGAGTTCAAGCCCTGCGTCAGGCTCTGGGGTGACAGCCCAGAGCCTGGAGCCTGCTTCGGAGTCTGTGTCTCCCTCTCTTCAGAGTCTGTCTCTCTCTGTCTCTCAAAAATAAACGTTAAAAAAATTAAAAAAAAACACATGGTCAAAATTATGTGTTCATATCACCCTGAGAAGCTGTTTGGGGACCACCCCATGTCAGTGGGGCAGGTTGATGCTACCATCCAAACTCAGTGAACCCAGAGATGGTGAGTTAACCTAACAGTTATGAACAACAAGGGAGGTGACTGTAAAGTTTTTCAGCCAAATTGGGAGTGGACTGCCACTTTCCTTCTTCACTCCCCATCCTGGAGGAGATGACACCCATAAGAGGGAAGGCTGGGGCATATTTGTAAAGGCCAGGCCAAGCCAGACCTTCTCTCTGCTCTGCACTACTGGAGTTGAGCTCCAGTCTAGGCTTGGAGGGATTGGGGGAGAGGAAGTTTAAATTAAATATGAGAATGAAATTGAAAAATGGACAGATAGAATCCCTGGGAAGACAGCAGAGGAGGGCATATGGATCCAGAGAATGTAGCCTTGGGAAGGGATGATCCAGGCCTTGGTAGGAAGGGAGAATGCCAGGAATCACTTTTCCTATGTCCCTAGGTTAGCTGACTTCAAGTCAATCAACTTCAATTTGCCCCAATGAAAATACCTCACAGGTCACACTGGAGGCCCCTACTTACATTTAATGGACTGCCAGGAAGACTTGGTCTTTCACTCAATTGTGGTCAGGATTTTAAGCTTATTTTTGTATTGAGTAGGGGTGAATTTCAGTTCAATTCCAATTCTAGATTCAAGTCTCATTTCTTGCATACCTACTATATATTTGATCCTGTTCTATGCTCATTCATCAAGAATGAGGAAAGGAGAATAGGATAAGATAAGCCACATCTACTCTTAGCGGCAAGTCTTTGTTGATATAATTATCTTCACTCATTTCCCTCTTGCCCAGCCCTACCCAAGACTACACACATATTACACTCCTCCAAGAAACCTTTTCACACCATTAGCCATGGGACTCCAACCCCTTTCAGCTTCCTCATAATCTCTATCACTTAATGCAGTCCCCTTGGTGTGGTCTCATTCATCTCATCCCAACAATCATATGGAAATCAACTCAAGGATGACAAGAGCATGCTGCCATGTCATGGCAGTCTGTGAAGGCCTGAACCTCTTAGTAAGTTCTGCTTCTTAGTGCATCCTAGAGGGTTTCTGATACCAGAGACCCCCTTTATTGTATCTGTGGCTTTGAGAAGCTTGGGAGATGTTGCCCACATAGAGTCAGCCATTTCAGGGCAGCTGGCAAGGCTCTAGTCCAAGCCTGACTCAAAACTCAAGGAGCAAGTATTCTATGAGACTGAAATGGAAGTTTCTAGTCTCTTAAGGCCTGGTCCTGAAACACGGCTCAGTGTCACTTTTGTTGTATTCTGTTGGTTGCCATGGATCACAGACCCTGCCAGTTTTAGTGGAGGGGATTAAATTTTATCTTTCAGTAGAAGGAATAGCAAAGATTTGTGGCCATCTTTAATCTACCACACCTTGATGAGAATAAAAGCATATTTAGAATCCCAGTGTGTAAAAACAGAGAAAGCAAGAGACTTAGAGACCCTTTTTTACTTTTAAGTTTATTTATTTATTTTTAGTAATCTCTGTACCCAACATGGGGCTTGAACTCACAACTCCAAGTCAGGAGTCACATGCTCTACTGACTGAGCCAGCTGGGTGTCCTGAGACTCCGTTTTGGTGTCTTCTTTTAATCCATACTCTCTTCATAGGAGGACTTTGGAGTTATAACTTGAATTTGAAAGCTATAATGACAGTTGTTTGCTATGTGAGAATAACAGAGAAAAGAGGTACTGTATATTTATTTAATGGTAATTTCCTCCAGATATTGTCCCACCTGGGAACTTATTCTGTTCAGTTGATATAACTTGCCCTTTTGGTAGTGCTCTGGTCATTCTCATTGCATTTCTTAGTACAAGCTGTAGGGGTACCTAAAACCTGCTCTGACTGTCAACCAATCTCCATGTTGGGGAAAGCAATCCTTTTGGACACACTGTGAGTTTTACCACCTATTATCTCCATTTCACCATACCAAGAGGGTTGGGCTTCCCTTTGTAGCCTAGAGCAGAGGTCTTTATCAATAGAGCCCTGCCCTTTTTTGTTTGAGATTCTGAGCAGGTGTTATCTGAGAACAAGCAGGTGTTTGTAGAAATGTGACCTTGAGCCCTGAATACTGACCTACTCTTTTTTTCTGGTATCTCATTTTCCCTTGAATGGGTTGGTTTCTATGAAATGGCTATGAGGTCACAGTGACTAGTCTGGTCACTACCACTGTATGTATAGGTACTCCCTTCACCAAGGGCACAGAAATTACTGCGTGCATTTTATACCTTTCTGTTAGAGGTATAGTCATCTCTTGTTCACAAAAAAGGGTAAATACAGTATGCTCATGTGACACTTACTTCCTTAAGGAAGGTTGTACCCATAGAAAAACAGAAGGTGCCTTGTTCCAGTGATTTTTCTTTCTTTCTTTTTTTTAATGTTTATTTATTTTTGAGAGCTGAGGGAGGGGCAAGGGGCAGAGAGAGAGAGAGGGAAACAGAGAATCCCAAGCAGGCTCCACACTGTCAGCACAGAGCCAGAAGTGGGGCTCAAACTCACGAACCATGAGATCATGACCTGAGCCAAGATCAAGAGTCAGGCGCTTAGCTGACTGAGCCACCAGGCATCCCTCCAGTGATTTTTCTGTTGTCAGGCTAGAAAATAGAGTTTAGTCTATCCTGGGAAGTTAATGGGCATTTCTGAAAATATGTGGCTAACAGGAAATCATTTGGAACAGAGAATCTTGGAATTTAAGCCAGAATTATGCACTTCATCATATTTCCATTTTCCTAATCACTGCGGAGAAGTGTGTGTGTGTGTGTGTGTGTGTGTGTGTGTGTGAGAGAGAGAATGTTCTGGACCTTTATGCAGAGTTAATGATTTATTCTCTAGGGCTCCCAGGTCTGAGAAGTGTGAGTTTAACTTCAATCCAGAAATAGGAAGTATTTTTATATATAAACCAAGTTCAACATTGGCATTTAAGTTCACATGTCTATATGAAACAATTGACAAAATTATATGTTGGAGTAATTTTCTAGAAATGTCCTACTGATGGTAATGCTATCACAAAATTATAAATTTTACCATCAATCCCATCCTGCAGGCTCTGTGCAACTGCTAGAAATAGGGTCAGTAACGCAAAAGCCACTGCAACTGTAGGTAGAAGATCATGCCCAGTCACATGCCAATTTTATTTCAGGACTTAACAAGGACTTTATCAACCCAGACCACATGGCCCTGTACATCATTCAGAGTATCAGGAGTCACAGAGGAATTTCCCAACGTGGTTATGCTTGTGATTCAGGTGGAAAAAAGTGGACACACTCAAGAGTCAGACAGCAATGAACTTATGGGGGAACGAAGGACTGGGATGTTCCATGAGCACATTACATGGTTTGGAGTTTTCTAATGAAGTGTCATTCTTCTTACAGTATCCTAGAAAACACAAAGATGGGAGCGACATGTATTTGGATCCGTGGCAGATAGGCAATATGTGGTGTAGTTTATTGACGTGGTTTCTTTGAAGCTCCTTTCAATTATTCTTGTTCCTTATGTGTATAGTTTTGATGGAGAGTTGATATACCATTTTCCTGATCCTCCTGGCATCCTCCCCAATATTTCACCTGCCTAAAATCATGGAAAACACTCTTCTAAACTTTTCTCCACAGACAACAGTGTGAGGGATGCACCAGCATTATATGTAGGGATGTAGGGGAGAGGGAAAGCCACATTCATTAGGAAGCACTGGGATTTTCAGTAGAGCACAGTACTGAACAGAGAGCCCCCCCCCCCCCCCCCCAGGAATCACTTGGAGCAGAATGAGCTTCTTTGAAATATAAGTGGCCCTGTAAAAACCCAAGCAGATTCTGCAATATCTATTTGGGGCATCCGGGAATGCTACATAATAGGAACTTGAGCACACCTGATGGTAACCATATGGCAGGTTCTGATGACTGACAATAGGTAGAGGCTGCAGTAATTAATGAACATGAGATGCCATTTGTGTCCCCCACAATGCAAGAATGAAGAAGAGGCCAGTCTATTTGCAAAGTCTGGGATGTGCCCAGAGTGTATTTCTAAACCAGGACTGTCTGGGCACGTGTCTCTGCGTGTGAACAGGTATAAGAGAAATGATGCAGTGGGAGGGAGGGCTTGGTTCTGGCCAGAGAGCTACTATCATTCCCGGGGCTGCAGTAGGAAAATGAGTTTGCAGATCACTCAGGCTGATCCTGCATGACTAAACTCCTACACCTTGCTGGAATTTTTAGTTTGATGTGGGAGAGATTCCAGGTAGAAACCAGTTAGTTGGATTGCTTGAGGATGAGGGTTCGCTGGGTGTGATTTTGCCATTTCTGGATTTCAGGGCACAATGCCTCTATTTACTCTCTTGGGGGTAACTGTGCTCCCCTCCTTGAGGTGTGCTCTGAGTCAGAGCATACCAAGATTTGGCTAGCTTCTAGCAAAAGCAGAGGAGGGAGGCAATGCCTCATTGTTTTATTACTTCTTTCTTGAACGTGGGCTGGAGTGAAGAGGATGGGAGTGGGCCACGGGGAGATTCCAGAGAGACTGATTGATCTTGTCAAAAAGAATAAAGGTATCCAGTCCCTGGCACCCCCCTTCAGCATATGGGCATGTGGGATTGAGGCGGTCACTGTGAAGTTTTGCGGTTAGGCGTTCCAAAAAGAAGTTTCTTCATGATTCCTGATTGCTTAGGACAGATATAAGCAATACCAGCTGGGGCCCAGCAAGCCTGTCTCCAGCTTTATTGTTTCTGATTTATCGGTGGTGTGTCCGCCTTAAAGAACTGATCTATATGCCCTTTGTTGCTAGCCTGTTCCATAGCCAGATAGGAGAGTTGAACATTAACAAGTGAATTTGTTTTCAGTAGCTGTGTGTGTGTGTGTGTGTGTGTGTGCGCGCGCACGCGCGCACGTGCGTGTGTGTATATGTGTGTGTGTTTAGCAAGATAGTATTGTCTTGCTCAGGGGCAAGTGACTCATATTTCTGCAAGAAGATTCCCATTCTTTTGTCTTCCATCTTGAATTTTCCCTAATTTATTTGAAGTTGCGTCTTTTACCAGAACCAGAGAGAATCCATAAGGCTGTTTTGTAAGTGTCCTTGGTAAGTGGTAAGAAACTCACTTGGAGCCAGGCTGCAGGCACCAGGCACTGTGTATTGCAGAGACATTTCATGTCCTCCCTGGTGGACAATTTGCACTGTTCAGTGTTAAAAGGCTCTGTGGCAGTGGTTCGGAGAGCCCCTCATCCCTCCCTCCTTGGCAAGTCGTTTACAAATGATGCGCTCTACTCACCCTGCCTGGAGTTTCTGGTTTAAAAGTGAATAGTTAGAACTCTCAAGATGTGTAAAGGGAAAAGTTTCACTGCCTAGTGGAAAGTGACCATTGAAGTTAACTGTTCCTGGATTGACAAAGTAGACACAAGGACTGCTTTCACTCAGGGGCCAAGTGAGAAACTTCTGGGACTCTTCCATTAGGCAAAGGGGCAGGCAGGTAGTAACAGATGAGTGACGTGTGACTTACCAGTCTGGAGTTTGGCTCGTTCATTTGTTTTTTTGGAGGAAACAAACAAACAAACAAATGTCCTGCTACAATGACAGTACTCACTGGAGCACTTCTTTGGGTTGGAGTTTATGTTCTGCGGTTCTGAGACATGTTTTCATTTGGACAGTTATTCCCTTCCACACTTCCTTGATTGTAGGTTATAATAAATGGGGGAAAGGGAAGGATGAAAGGTGAGTGCCCAGTGGCACTGAAAGCAGCTTGTGTCGTACAAATGTAGCCTTGTGAAATGTGAGTTACGGGGTAGAGATACTAGAGATCAGATGGCTCACTCCTGCCTGGTTGGAGATGAAGAACCAGATTTTGATTTCATTTAGGATGCAGGTGGACACGAGGGCAGCAGAGGAGTTTAGCCGATAGCTTCTTCTGCTACCATTTTTCATGAACAGTCTCTACTGTCTGTGCATGAAAAACATCGAGGAAAAATTTAATAGTTTTACACAATCCCTGAAGCCTGGTCCACGGCCAAGACATGTTAGCTTTCTAAATCTTTAACAATATTTTCCCCTACCAGAACTAGGGCAAATTTTTATAGCATTTCTAAGTGCATGTGTTCTTTTTTTTTTTTTTTTTAATAAAACCAAGCATTAAAAAAACCTGACAAGACTAGTGCTATTTTATTATCCCCCCAGATTATTTCAAGATTTTACTGGAAAAAAATGTGTATCCCAGTTTGGCTCAATCAGAAGTGGGTATGGGCTGAGTATGAGACTTTCCATTTTCTGAAATATATAGTTATGTGCATAACTATGTCCTGTTGGACATGTAAGAAAGTATATGATGGCTTTCCCCCAAGGTTAATATAGGTCAGTATCGTAAAGAGTACATAATCAAGTGTTAGCATGAATATTATTTTGGTTATTGTAAGTTTAAAATCTTTAAACTATGGATATTCGTCTCCCCAGAGATGCAAGGACGCTGCATTCAGCACCTTTCTTGCCAGAGAGAACTGAGCATTTGGTTTTCTCAGATGGCATGGTAATGAAGCTATTTTGATAGAATTAGCCTCATTACTATTCATTTTTACTGGCTGTCAACTAATTCTTGAACCTAGGTTCTGTTTTGCCCCATGCCCCCCCCCCCCCCCCCCCCCCCCCCCGCCAAATAGGCACAAGAAAATAGGCACAACAAGGAAAGTAAGACGATGCCCTTGAGTCTCTGAAGCTAATGACAAATGCAGATGGATTCTGCCCAAGGAGCTGTTTTGGAGGTCCTTGCCTCTGCCTGTGGCAATAGCCACCACTCCAGGCAGTGTGGAGGACTGGCCCTTCCTCCTGCTCCCTCCCTAAAAGACATACCTTTTGATTCAAAAGGGGAACATTGCCTTTCAGACTTAATACTCATCTTCTTTTTGGAGGGTCCTCACCTGTCTTTCCCAGTGTGATGCAATGAAGAGCATCTTGCATGAGGATTGGAGAAGTCTTGGCTTTTTCTCCTGGCTGTGTGACCTTGAGCATGTCATGGAACCATTCTGGGCTTCAGTGTCTCTACATGTACCAAGGGATCTGACCAGGTGGTTTCTAAAATTTCTTCTAGTTATAACAGTACCAATTCCTTCTCCATTATTTCCATTTTAAAATAATCTTTTTGTTTTAGAATAGTTTTATATTTACAAATAAAGTTCAAAGACAGTACAGAGTGTCCATGTATCTCGGTCATCCCTTTCCCCCTGTGAATAACATTTGGCATTACTTTGGTACATTTGTCATCACTAAGAAACCAGCACTGATATATTCCTTTTAACTAAAGTTGACATTTTATTCAGATTTCACTAGTCTTATAATGTCCTTTTTTATCTATTTCAGAGTCTCACCCAGGATACCATTTAGTTGTCTTGTCTCCTTAGCCTGCTCAGGTCTGTGACAGTTTCTCAGATTTTCCTTGTTTCTGATGACCTTGACAGTTTTGAGGAATACTTGTCAGGTATCAGGTAGAATGTCTCAGTTAGGGTTTCTCTGATATTTTTCTCAGTTTAGACTGGGGTTATGGGTTTTTGGGGAAGAAGACCATAGCGGTGACATACCATTCTTATCACATCAGATCAGTGGTACGTGCTATCAACTGATAATGTTAATTAACCTTGATCATCTGGTCAAGGTAGTGTTTGCCACATTTCTTTGTTCTAAAGTCTTTCTGTTCCCCTTTTGTATTCTGCTCTTTGGATGCTAGCTGTAAGTGCAGCCCATACTCAAGGTAGAGGGGTAGTGGGGATTAATCTCCATGTCCTGACTGGGGAGTATCTACATAGATTATTTGGTATACTTCTGTAAAGGATATCTGTCTCTTTCCCCATATACTTATGCAGCGTTTACTTATACCAGTGTGGACTTGTGGGTATATATTTTATTTTTCCAGTTTTATTGAGATATAATTGACATATAAGATGGATATGTATTTTAAATTTTGGATTATAATCTAACACTGTTTATTTTGTTCCTCAAATTGCTACAGTTTGGCCATTAGGAACTTTTTCAGGTTGGTTTCTGTGTCCCTTTGACATGTCCCCATTGTTTTATTTTGTGGACACTCCTTTACTTTCTGATGCTGCATGATGCTTTAGACTCATTGGGTGCATTCTCTACCCTAGCCCTAGAATCAGCCATCTCTCGAAGGAGCCCTGGTTTCATTTATTGGAGAATGGTGTTAGACACCTTTGGTTTTTAGGATCTAGGTGGATGTGAGATGTTACATTTTCTAAAATACACCTTTAGGTAGGTAGCTGTGTCCTATTGGAATACGAAGAAATAGATAATGTGTTCCTCTCAAAGCTAATGTAGGTCAATATTATAAAAAAGAGTATATAATCAAGTGTTAGAGTAAGTGCTGTTTTGGTTAAAATGAAAAGGAAGTGTAGATTCTTATAGCTAAAACAATAAAACACTTTTATTCTTTTCCTTTTTCATTCTTTTTACTTGTTATTCACATTTTGTTCATCTTTACTGGAATTGAGAAACGTTAATTTATTTACACAGATATGTTAGCAGGGTGAATAAATGCTGCTCACTTGAGACTGGGGTCCACAAGCCATGCAAAAATCTCCTTCCTACAGAAAGGAGAAGTGTCAAGGGCTTAGAGCATTTGGAGAAAGATTCCTGGAGGATGGGGTACTTGACTTCGTACTTGAAGGGCAGGAGCAGATTGGGGCAAAGGAAAGATGCCTCTTTGGGAGAGTGATAGAAACTAGCTCAGGGATGGGTTCCTAAAGGATTTATTAAATGTCACTATTCTAAGAAGACCTGAAATCTACCCTCCTTCTTAAATATGTGACGGATTTCTCCTATGTCACAAAGATATAGTCCCTTAACCCAGACTCTCCAAAATGTTGACATTTAGTTGAAACATTCTTAATGTTTTCTGTATGAAGGGAGAGGGAGCCAATGGAACTCATACAATAAAGTCATAATTATTAAATATATGCTGAATACTTTCATAGTAGAGATTGGGAGAAATTGCATCCTTTATTCCCATGGTGGCAACTGCATGCTTTGGCCCACCTGTGTTGTTTGGTGGTACTTTTTAACTCTTGGTGTTCTTTTTATGTAAAGAGTCTTAGAGAGTCTGTGGAAATGGATTTGGAAATGTTCTTAAATTTTCCTCTGCAATGCAGTAGCCAGGATGGATGGGGCCAATGCTCGCATAGACTCTTACATGGACAGAGTCTTGTAAAAGTGTTCATTAGCTTCAGCTGGGTCAGCACCACATAAAATGACCTCCATCCAAACTCTTAGGTCAAGTGTGTTTACTTCAGACCCAGGTCTTTAGGTCTTAAAAAGCCAGATTGTGTTTTTGTTCCAATAAAAATGGCTAGAATTCACCTGTTATGTTTTTTAAAGTTAAGTCCCACTTGACCAGATGATTTTCTTTACTCATTAAGTAGTTCTGTGTGAGTTGACGCATTGATAGGAAATAGGGCTCAGGACAGAAAAACCTTTTCACACACTGGGGAAGAAAACATAGGAAATAGAAATCTTCCTCTTCCACATACTAGCTTTACCACAGCATCAAAAGAAAGTATTTAGCTGTGAAAGATAGAAGAAGCTTGGTTTTTGATATTACAACAGCACTTAATTATACTCATCTCACTGCATGGATTCATGTAAACTTTGAGTCATACATCATCCCAAGGTATATAATGATGTATAGTAAAAACGTGATATAGAAGAGTTGATCCAGAAAGCCACAAACCAATGTGAGAGCCAGAGTCCACTGTACTTTATGCTAGTGAAACTACTTTGACTTGGGCAACAGAGACAGATGGGTGGATGTAAAGAATTGTCTTTATCCTCTCTGGTTATGTTAAAGCCCTGTGTTTAGACAGCAGGGTGATTTTTTTTTCTTTCCAACTATTGTAGTCACATTCTCATGGAGGACCCCATCCAATGCTTCAGCCTCACAGTTCCTGACACCTCTTTCTCCAACAACCTCCACCTCAACTTCACTTTTGCAGCTGCTCCCATAGCAACTACTGGCCCTTGTCATCAACTGGAGTTGCTCCATTTTTGAAATCCTGAACTCTGAAATTCTCCTTTCTGACCACAACCTCTGATCCTTCTATCAGTCCCCACTCTTTCATGCCCTTGAAATCTGTTCTTTGGTCTCATTGGGACTCTTGGTCTCTTGACCTTTCCTTATGTTAGCAGTATATAACTCCCTCCTAACTTCATTCCTGCTCCTACCTTGTTTGTGCGACCATTTCAGCTCTGCTCTCACAAGCTCGTTCAGTTCTTTCATTCCTTTGACTTCTTGTTTTATCTGTCTTTCTAATCTCTGGCTAATAATTTCTCTCTTACTCCTTCACCTTCTCCCTCCTCCACCTCTACCGCCATCCACATCACCCATCTCCCTCTCTCCTTGTCTCCTCTTCTTCTCTCTGTCTCTGTCTTTGTCTCTGTCTCTCTTCATTTCTTGTCCTGAGCTTCTAAGCACTAGAGAAGAAAATATTCTAACTAGGATGAGCTAGCCTACTTCATTAAAAATCCATGGTTTCCAAACTCATCTAGATGGTGAAACTGTTTAGAAATCCCAGGGCCAGGACTAGGGTGGGGCAAGTGAAGTGCCCAGAATGCAGAATTTAAAGAGGCACTCACTCATGGAGCCAACCATGTGTTTGCTGGACCCTGAGAATGACTGCTTCCTTAAATTTTGTGCCCTGTGTGCTTCACTGGCTCACTTTAGTCCTGGCCCTGACATTTACTCATCTCTAATTACCTCTTTCAGCTGCCACTAGGGGTAGCCATTTTAGCCTTATCACTGTCTTCAGTCCACCTGTTCACTCACACTAGAAGGTAACTTGTTCTATTTCAGTGAAAAATGCCAGTTACCGGATTTGAATTCCCTCAACTTAACTTCTGTCTTGCCATCAAACATACCTATTCCTTCAGGTACCCTCTTTCTTCCCTTAGCCTTAAGAGAAGAGATGTTCCACACTCTTCCATCTTTGCTCTTGGTTACATCACTTCACAAACCCACTAGAATCTCACCTATCAATTATCTTCTTCCTTTCTTGCATTTGCCCTTTGTAAATATCATTGAGTCTCTCCTTTATTAAAAACAGTCTTTTCTCAACCTTGCCTTCCTTTTGAGCTAGTCCTAATCTCCAATGTGTGAACAATAGTCTACACCGTTCTTCATCCTCAACTTGCTACCCAAGCAGTACCGTCTAATTTTTAATCTGACTTCTGCTTCCATCACTATAACATATACTCTTAGAGTTGCTGGTGATTACCCAATGGACACATTCACTCGTTCTTCTAAGTCTTTGTCTTATCCAACCTCTGTGTAGCATTGCCACTTTGACCCTGCTCTCCCTGGTGTGTGAGGCATTCCATTCTGGTTTCCTACTCTCCTCTCTGGTGCCTCTTCCTCAGTCCCCTTTTCTGACATTCCTCACATGTGTGGCCCTAACGTGCAGCTGGTTCTCAAGTTTCATACTGGGTCTTCTCATCTTATACCACACTCTTCTCTTGAGTGACTGCCACTCCTGTGGCTTCAGCTACCACCTGCATATTCCCTGATGAAACCAGGGAATTATTCCTATCTGAATTGTCATTATTTCTATCTGAGACTTCCCATTGAACTCTGGATCTATTTCTTCAAGCACAGTATTTCCAAAATCAAGATATCTTTTTTCCTAAACCTGTTCTATTTTTATATTTTCTCTTTTCCATTAAGGCATAGTTATTCACTTAGCTAACCAAGTAAGAAATCTCAAAATCATTTTTTAAGAAAGAAAATAAAACTTTGCTCATTTTTATAGTGTTTAAAAAACATACTACATATTTTTTTAAAATCATAATTCCAGTATACTTAACATACAGTGTTATATTAGTTCCAGGTATACATTATAGTAATTCAGCAATTCTAACCTTACTCAGTGCTCATCCCAATAAGTGTACTCTCAAACCCCTTCACCTATTTCACCCACCACCCACCACTGCTCTGGTAATCACCAGTTCTCTGTATTTAAGAGTCTGGTTTTTTTGTTTTTTTCTTTATTTGTTTTGTTTCTTAAATTCCACAGATAAGGAAATCATATGATATTTGTCTGTCTCTGACTTATTTTACTTAGAATTGTATCTTCTATATCCATCCATGTTGTTGCAAATGGCAAGATTTCATTCTTTTTTAAGGCTCAGTAATATTTCTGTGTGTGTGTGTGTGTGTGTGTGTACACATATATACTACATCTCAAAATCATTTTTGTATTTTTCTTTTTCATCCCCTCTATACCTAATCAGTTGGCCATAAAAATGTTTTTTCAGATTGACCCTCTTTATACACTCTGTTGACATCTTAGTTTAATCCCTAAGTATTTCTTTTTTTTTTTAATTGATTTATTTATTTTGAGAGAGAGAGCGAGAGTGTGTACACATGAGCTGGGAGGGGCAGAGAGAGAGGGAGAGAGAGAATCCCAAGCAGGCTCTGAGCTAACAGCATGGAGCCCAACATGAACTTGATCCCAAGAAAGGTGAAATCATGACCTGAGCTGAAATGAAGAGTCAGACACTTAACTGACTGAGCCACCCAGGCACCCCAATCCCTTATTATTTTGTGACTGAACAAATTCACTAAGTCCTAACTGGTCACTTGGCCTGTAGTCTCTCCTCTTTGTATCTTTCTAAAACACCATTTTTTTTGTATTGTCATTCCTCTGATCGAAAACTTTTGGTGATTCTCCACAGACTTTATCCAGTCTTCTATTAAAGCATGTATTTATTGTGTTGGAAATAGTAGTAAGTATCTCTGTTCTCCTAAGCTTTGAACTTCTTAATTTTGGGAATCACGCCCTAGTCACGTTAGCAACCCTGGCATCTAACGTGAAACTTTACATATGGGAATAAACATGTTTCTTGAAAAGATAATTGTTCCTATTATAAAGTACCTAAATGGATAACTGTGGGCAGTTGCTTCTTTTGCTTGGCTGATGTTGTCTTCTCTCTAAGAGAAAGGAATTGAACTAGAGGGTCTCAAAGTTGACTGAATTTCTGTGATTCTGTGTTGGTATTTGTTGAATTTTGGAGCTGAGTGGGGACATATAGATGAAGCTTCTATCAGAAGTCTGTTGAAGCACTGTGGGAAAGGAACTTGTGGGATAAGCAAGGAAGAGGTAGCACAAGCAAAATAGGGAAGATAAAAATGAGAAGGGCATTAAGGAAGAAAAAATAAAGCGTCCCTGATGAATCTCATGCCTTCAGAATTTTGTAGTTCATTAGGAAACATTTCAGACATACCTGCTATGTGAAGACCATTGTCCTGCCCCCCCCCCCACCTGCTGTGGGGATACAGTGCAAGTTTAAGACATGATTACTGCCCTCAATGAGCTTATGCTCAAGTCCATGAGAAGTATAGATATACAAGGATGATTACACAGATGCTCGAGTGAGTGTTATTATCTAAGATAAGAAGAAACAGTCTTTTGGGTATAGATGGGCTTCCTCTTAGCCAGTGCAGCCAGTAGCATCTATAGAGTCCTTTTGTGTGAATTATAAAATGGTGCCCTCTCTTTGGGGCTTGGATGATGGAGTGTGGAGTGGATTTTCCATCTCCACTCCACAATGGCCTGGCCTGTTCAGGGCAAAACTCATACAGCTCTCTGTGTGGAGGTGCTGCTCCTCTCTTCCCTCCCTAGCCAGTATCTTAGAGAGGACATAACAAGGGCCATTGACACAGTGATGCCCAGACGTTCTGCGAGGATCTTAGGTCAGGGGGCTGGCCTTCACGATACTGATTCAGACATGGTGGGACTGATCAAACATGTACAAGGATCACTGGGAGCTTGGTTCATTTTTTCTTGACTTTTCCTTTCATCCTGCCTAAAGTAAGGTTATAGGACTTGTTGATTCCAGGCCAATAAATTTAAATTTATTTTAAATTTATTTTGACAGAGGGGGAGAGAGAGAGAGAGAGAGCGCACATGAGCAGGGAAGGGCAGAGAGAGAGAGGGGAGAGAAAGAATCCCAAGCAGAGCCTGAATCAGTCTCCAATCAGTGCAGAGCATGACATGGGACTTGAACTCATGAATTGTGAGATCATGACCTGAGATGAAACCAAGTGTCGGACACTTAACCAACTGAGCCACTCAGGTGCCCCTCCAGGCCAGAATTTTTATGCCAAAGGATTGATGCTCGTAATGGAACTCCCTCCCTCTCTACCTCTTCCCCTGCATATCTGACTGACTGGCCTCAGCCTGTGTAGGACCCTGCTGCTGCCATAGAGGTAGTGGGTGTGCCCAGAAAAGTTCCAGAGGCTGGGCTCTGCCTTTTGCTCTGCTGGACACTCTGGAAGACCTGGGGCTGGCCAAGGGAGGAGCTGCCAAGTGGTCTGTGATGGAAGGGACTCCAGTACTCAGTGTCTTGCTGTCTGCTGTGGTTTCTGGCAGGTAGGAGAGAGCCTGTGAGTGATGTGAAGGGCCTTCCCGTGGACTCAGTGACCTTCCTGGGCTGCCAGGCTTCTGTTCCTTCCTCCTCCATTGCTCATTTCTCTTTCCTCTCAACTTCATTCCCCAGTGGGCTGGCCAGGAATCAGCAGAGGGAAAAAGTAATTGAAGTGCTTAAGAGGAATTGTTTGGGGTAGGAGGAGGCAGGGTCAAAAGGAGAACAATTAAGAAGCAATGTGATACAACTGTGCGGAGAAGAATTTAGTATGAATATAATGATCAATTTCCTAATAATTAGGTCTCTTAGACGGCAGAATAGTTCCCCAAGAGGCAATGGTGGGAACCCCATTGCTTGGTCATTTCTAATTAGACTGGAGAAGCACTCACAGAAAATGCTGCAGAGAAAATCCCCCATGCTGGGGGATGGGCACGTGACCCGGGGCGGGTGGGGGGGGGGCTCCACTATCTCTCATTTCTATGATTCATTGATGAGCACATAATTCACTGATTAGTTAGGCAGCCAAACTTTGAGGGGTTTATTGGTTTCTCACCTCACCTCTGGACCTTGTAAATTGACCATATCTATTATCTTCAAAAGGCATATTTAGGGCAGGCAGTGACTGAAGCTAGGGCAGATGCTGCCTCATTTCTACCGAATAAGTTTAAACAGAAGAACTGGGTCCCATTCTTCATCTGCTATGTAGTGGGTGTGGATAATTTGAGGTTTTATCTGGTGGTGTCTCCCTCTGCTTATGAGCCTACAGGGTACTTATGAGTTTGATTTAGAGAAGGAATGTTCTTAACCAGCATCCATTTGGTAATTGAGTGTCCTAACAAGAGCCAACACGGTACACTGGCTGTGGAGCTGGCCTGCCCAGGGATGGTCCTGGCTCACCTTTTTGATATGTGACCTTAGGCCAGTTAGTAACTTTTTATGCCTACTTCCCCCCTCTGTAATATGGCGCCTGTAAAAATAGCTGCCTCATTTGGTTGTCCTAAGGGTTAAATAAGTTACTGTTGGAAGAATACATAGGACTGTGTCAAGTACCTGGTGATTGGTGGCCGCTGTTATTACTAAATTATAAGCACTTTTGAGGAACATGTCCTCCTTCAGAGCTCCAGAGGTTGTTAGCTCTCTGTTGACCCTGTGGTGGTTGGGGTGGATTGAGTGTTGTGGTGTTATGCATTTCAGTCATTTGTCCCAGCAGTTATTTGTTGAGGACCTCCTGGTACAAGGGGAGAGATGCTTTCTTCCCTCGAAGGGTGAATCATCATGTGTTTGTACATGTGTTGGGGGTGGATGTTTGGAGTAGAAGAGAGCAAGAGCACAGATGCTAAAAAGTTTGTGGAGTGCCACCAAAGTCCCTATCCTATGAGAATACCAAAGACGTAGTGATCTCATCTGATTGGGGTGTGGCCAGTGGTCCAGGGAGGAGGTGGTGAGGGGAGCAGGGCTTGAGAGTTGGCAGAGGGCAACCAGGATCAAAGCACTTGACTAGAGCCTGAGGGTCACAGAGGGGAGGCCAGACAGGCCCACATGATAGTATATCAGAGGGTCTTGGATGCCAGGCAGAGAACTTCTATTTCCTTTAGTGGGCAACAGAGATCAAGGGAAGATTTTTGAATGAAGGAGAGCTAGGAATAGAGTTGCACTTCCCAAAGACCCATCTGCATGGGTATGGAGAAGGCGGAGCCTGGGGATGGTGGGGGGGGGGGCAGACAGGAGGCCTGGTATGCTCCATGGTACTCTGTATGCAGCTGGGTCCCAGGGCTTTGCCCTTTTGTGTCCAATCCTAGGCATCTTCTCTGGGTCTCCTAACCTACCCAGTGCCAGGAACCAGCCTGGAGTGCACACAACTGCCTTTGTGACAGCCCAGCATGCTTTAGCACATGCCATTTTGTCTCTTCCTTCCAGGTTTATAGAGGCAGTATGGCAGGGTGGTTCCAGAACTGTGGTGGGGCTTTATGAAGTGATGCAGGCACACTCCATCTCTTCAGTCTCTCCCATTTAAGTCAACAAAAGCTGTTTCCTGTAAGAATCTGACCCAAATGTTGTTATTTGGGGATAAGCAGACATTTGTTTGTGTCCAGTGGAAGATAAAGAACCCTTTTATGTTCTTGGAGGGAAGAGTTGGCTGAGGTGGTTTGTCATTAGAAGGAAGCAAGGAAAGAAAGGAGGAAGGAATGAAAGAAGGAAGGAAGAAAAGAGGGAAAGGAAACATTTATTGGGCACCTATTATGTCCCCAGATACCTTGCCATGCACATGAAATTTTATTTTCTCATTTGCCTCATCATAACTCATCAAAGTAAGAATTCTGTATTGCAATTGAAAAAACTGAGGCTTGTGTAAATGAACTAACTTCTGACTCCAGAGCCCATGTTTTCCTGCTTTATGATGATCCCTCACTAGGTGGTTGTGTATCAGGAAAAGATGCCCAGCAGTTTAGAGAAGGTGGTCCCAACTTAAGGCTGGACCCACTATTCTGTTCCATCATCCCCTGTGATTCTAATCAGGGTAGCAGAAATTATTACTTGAAGAGTGGTGGGTATTAGGTAAGCCTTAGGCCCAGGTGTGGTCTCAGGCATCACTGGTCTCGGGGCGTGGTCACCTTCACTGTGACCTCCCCCTGGAAAGCCTGCTTCCTTCCTTAGTTCTCCCACTGCTAGTAGTCTACAGAGCAGGTGGGGGAACTCGAATCACTGCCTGCTAAATCTTAGCATTACCACTCCGGAGAAACCAGAACCTCCAATGTGCAGCCTGAGGATTGCTGCAGAGAGACCAGCGATGCCTCTCTCCACTCCTGGGGTTTGGGCCGTATCTGTCAAATGTAAGGGGCACAACTATAAAATGTCTTCAGACAGGCGTGTGCTACTGCCAACCTCTGTGACACTGAGGGGAAATTCAGGCGGCCTCTGCTTGGAAGAGGAGCCAAGAGGCTGTTTGTCCCCAGTGTGACATTTGCTTTTTTTTTTTCTCTTACCACTTTTAAATTCCAAGATTTTCCATGAGTTGCTTTTTCCCCCTTTGCCTAGAATCTTCTGTCTACCAAGTGTCCCAAAATCACACCCCTTTCCCATGGTTGTCTTCCTCTGGCCCTTTAAAGCAGCACAACACTCACTCTGCCTTTCTGAATACAGGGATTTGGGGGAAGAACCCACCCTCCCCCATATCTTTGGAAGGTTCAGGTCGTTCTCTTTTACTGTAGAGGGCTCAGAGTGTGTGTGTGTGTGTGTGTGTATGTGTGCGCGTGCATGTGTGTGTGTCTGAACAGGAGGCCCACTTGTTGGAGGGGAGTGGAAGGTTCTGGTGCTAATTGAGGCCATGCGTTCTGTACTTGGGTGCCGGCTGGTGAGGCAGATTTAGAGGACTATCGGGAATCTTAGATTAAATACCATTAAAGCCAACTTCTTATACCCCTGCTGTTCAGCACACACGTGGGGAGAACGGAGATCGGATGTTCAGGATTCTTGTTTGGGAGAACCATATGGAAAATCCACACAGCAGTAAGTCTATAATCAGGGCTTACAGCATGTGGCCTGTTGGGTGCCAGTAGTGTTTCTTCTCCCTCCTTCCAGAAGGTACATGGGATTTGGTTCTCTGACGAGGAAACTGAGCCCAGGAAAGGAGGTCTTGTCCACATGGAAGGTTGGGAGCCCATTTCCTTCTGTAGTACTCAGAAGTAGAGTCCTCCATTTATCATTCTCAAGGTGTTTTCATATTGGTTACACTGATGCTTGTAATAATTCTACTGGAAGTAGGTAGAGAATCCTATGTGTCCCTTTCCAGTAGAGGAGGGGTTTGGTGACCTGGCCAGAATGTGCAGGGGTTGGCTGTAGGGCTGTGTATGGAAGTAGGTTTGTGTATTACACAGAGGTGCCCAGCTAGCGTGGTGAGGAGAGCCTGAATCCAGCCTGTGCTCCGAATCCACTTGTGTGCCTAGGCATGGGGCTGTCTGCTGGGACAAAGGGCCACCTTTTTCTGATGCCCTAAAGGCTCTGCCTGGGCCTTCAGTGCTCCAAGCTGGCCCTACTGCTCTTGACTCTAGGACTAGTCTTGCTCTGTCTCAGAACACCACCTCTCCTTTGTCCCTGATTATAGACTGTGGTCCCCAAGGCCTTGGCATTTTCGTGCTCAGAGCAACCTTGTCAATTCCATGCTATCAGTGGGAAAATTTTTCTTATTGGCCAAGATGGGAATGTGCAGTTGAGCAATGTCCCAGCACAAGAGGAGTTTACAAGTGGAATTAAAATAAATATAGGGTATTTATCTTGGGGAACATGTGGTAACTCACGTTTAGCATTTAGAATAGCATGTTTACAATATGTAGGCACTTCTGGAAGCAGTGGGTTCATTCCTGCTGGGCAGATCTGTGCATTCACTCAGTACACGTATATAGGGGCATTTGAAGACCTCCTACATCTGCTGCAGACATAATGATAAAAGAAAGACCCAGGGTCTGCTCTCAAGGAGCACTCAGTCTAATGTGACAATGAGAAAGATAGTAACGGTTACAGCGTCATACGAGTGCAGTAATTGAGAAGGTGATACCTGTGCTGTAGTTAGGGCTGTAATGAGGGTTGGCCAGGTGAGAAAGGACAGAAGGTATAGATAGATGTCTATGGCCATGCCACCCTGAATGTGCCCGATCTCGTCAGAAGGTGTTGAGAGAGCAGTGATATGTGTGTGGCTGGGGCTCAGACAGCGCAGGGGTAGTTTGGTGAGAAAGCGCAAAGCAGAGGTTTGAAGGGAGACTGGGGAGATGATGTTGTTGGTCTAGGTCCAGGTGGGCGCTGGAGAGCTTCAGACTTTCTCCTGTGGGCAATGGGCGGTCAACGAGGGATTCAAAGTGGCAGAGTGAGGGGGTTCTTTTCTTATTTTAGCAGGAGGACCACTCTGGTCACAGTGTGGAGTGTGAAATGACTGCAGGTTACCCAGTCCAAGGGCAGGAGGGTTGCCTCAGGGATCAGAGGAGACGCACTCAGGGTCTGAAGGGAGGAGGTGACAGCAGAGCCCTGTTAATAATTTTTAGGTCAAGTTTTTGAACGTCTGCCAAATGATACCATGCAGTTTTTATTTCCACCTACCCCCCTGGAACTGGATGGACAGACACATCAACTCACTTGAGCAGAGAGCAGTGGAGGGAGGGGGAGGGGAGAAGGGAAGAAGAGGGTGTGAAGAGGGAAGGCCAGGAGAAGCTCCTTAAGGGGGTGCCTCCTTTTGTGCTGTTGGAAGAGGCATTTTTGTTTTCTTTCCTCCTCCCCTTTGAAAGAAGGGTAAAGACCAAATGAAATATCTGCAAATGGCATAAAAGCAGAAATGGGATTTTTAAACAGAGCACATTAACAACATTAAAAGCTTTTGTCTGCATGACAGCCAAATGAACATATAGGGTTGTGGACTGGAACAGTTTATATTGTAATGGCTTACAATACCCCCTGCAATGAGAGAATGCATCATTTTTAGAACTATTTGATTCACTTAATATACAGGCTGATGCAAACTGTATATAAAAAACATGTAAAACAGCATCAATGAATTTCAAAGCGAGCAGCAGATTTTTTCTTTGCAAAAACCCTGTCTTCTATGAAAGACTGGTTTTAAAAAATGAACTGTGTTAATGACACGTGTAAGCTTGATGCATACAAAATATTTTTTCTTTTTTTTTTTAATGGCCTGCAGAATAAATTTGAGCATCAACACAATGCTTCACAGGCTTAACATTTCTCAGCTGCTATGAATCATCAGCGCTAATGTATTCACAACAGACGAGGACCAACTGCTGCTATCAAAGGACTTGCTTGAATAACTGTAATAACTGGAAAATTATTTTGATAGCCTGAAACAATCTTATATATCACAGAACTTTATTAAAATAATATCAAATCAAATTAGCCTGTATCCCCATAATGAATTAAGTAACAGGTTATGCTGATATTAATCTCAGCTAGCTTGCAGGCATTGCAGCAGGAACATTTAATAAGTTGGTCCCTGTTGCTCTGAACTAGCAGAAATCCTCGAATACCCATGCTTATTCAGAGAAAATACATCAAAAGGCTCTCTCTAAATAATGTGCCCATTTTTGTGCCTTTGGTGAAATTATTCATAAGGAGGAAAAAAAAATCTTTGGAAAATCTCCTGAGAATTCTGATTAGCTGTTGACCTGTAGAAGAAGCTGTTTTTCATAATCCCCTAAACACTGTCTAATTCTTGCCTCAATCAGCTCTGGAAATGCTGGCTTTACCTTAAAATAATGTGATAATGTTTCCTTATCATCTGTAAGTGAGACAGGCAGTGGCAAGATGGTTCTATCAGTTTATTTTCCATATCCCATAGCATAGCTCCAATTTAAGTCCTGATCTTTGATCCTCAGCCATTTCAGGATGTGCTGGTATGTGGCAAGGGGTGGGGAGGGCGAGGCTGGGAGCCTCGGTGTGTTTGCTTAATGCAAACGTTGGTGAAGAAGTGCCTCTGTATTCAGTACGTCTCTGTCTTGTTGGTCCTGGAAACTTTTCCAGTTCTACCGGCTTCTCCTATTTCCAAAGGAATAGAAAAAGCAAATGAAAGCCAGAGACGCGGGTTGAGAGTGCATCAGTCACAATTTCAAAAAAACAAATAGATGCTCATGGAGCGGGGGTGGAATCAACTCCCATTCTCCTGAGTTCCCGCCTGCCTAGGTCTCCCTCCCTTGTTCCCTGAGTCGTTTTCCCAGGTCTTGTTGCCCCCGAGAAGACCCATGTGCCATGCTTCAGAAATGATTGCTTCTACCTGGCAAGGGAAGGCCCTGTTCTTCTGCCTCTGTATCTCCCCCATCTTCCGGCACAGTGAGTGGCACACCAAACTCTCCGTGGCCAATTGTGGAGTCAGGCCACTGTTTTCTCTTTGTTAGGTGGCTGTGGGACAAGCCCTACCCAGCAGAGTCAATTAATTCAATAATGACAATAATAATTAAAAAACAATAACAGTTTCGATCCCTTTGGTTGAGTGCCACTTAAGCTACTCTGTTTAAACACAGCCTCCATCTCATCTCATGGTGTCCATCCAGCATTCCTGTGTCCATCCTCTGAGGCCCCTGTGGCTCCTTGTCTCAGACACGGACCCCTGAGGCACTGAGTGGGCACACTGGAGCTCCCCTTGTAGGTCAGCTCACAAGTTGCTGAAGAATAAATGTGTTTTCTTGATGATGATGAGAGCCGTGGTGAGACGTGGCCCCCATGCTTGAAGAAATGGGATTGTAAAAACTACCTGAAGTGGCTGAACTTTTAACTGTGCTAATTATCTGTAACTACTCCTGGGAGCTGAGCTCCCCATAGCGAGCTTGCTGGGGCCTCACAAGTTTAGCTATTCTGCAAGTGGCACCAATGTTAGAGTCTAAACAGACAGTGTGACCTTCAGAGATTAATCAGTTAAAGCGTCCCTTATGAAGCTGTTTTAGATTATTCTTGACAGTAGCTGTTTTTGACAGGAGAAGGTCAGAATCAAAGTCCTTTTTCAACCATTGTAGGACACACGTCTGCATCAAATGTAGCAAACATGCAGAAATCATTGAGGAAAGGTGCGGGCGTTGTTTTTAACTCCCCATTTTCATGCTTTGCTTTAAAGCAGAGACGTTTGGAACATGACAAATGGGGAAAAATGTTTTCCACCTGTATGCCCAAGCCTATCTGTGGAGACACATAATACCCCTTTGCACAGAGTCTCTAACATATTTGAACATTTCCCCCTTTGATGTTGAACCACGGGTCTTAAGTGCGCTCCCCACAGTCCACTTTTACTCTGTGAGTCAAATTGAAGTTCTTGAAATGGGGCCGATGGCTTTGCTGGAGTGTGAATGTGCTCTCATTCTATAAGAAAGAGTAACCCAATCAGGGCATTGTGTTTCAGTTTCTTTTATGAAATAAGTCACTTTCTGGCGATTGCTGTTTGCTTTTGAAAGCTGGGAGAGTCAATTTGGGGTCTAAGGGGCTGGAGAGGAAGCCCCCAACTGCTGACAATTGCTTCTTCCTCCGTGTGAGTTTGAAGCTATTGTCCAGACGAGAGAATGTAGGGTAAGTCTGGCCTGATGCAGGGAATTCCTTATTTCAAACACACGTCATGGCGTTTTCTTTAATTCAGTTGGATGAACCTAAGTGTATAATAGATTTAAAAGCACAAATGTAACTCAGCTCCTTTACTAGCAATCATTTAGGAATTGATTTATTTTCAAGGAAATAATACCTGAGTCTCATTTTCCCTTTGACATGCACTTTCCTTTCGTAAAGTGTACGATTGTGCTTCTGTTGGTGAATACGGATGGACTAGCCACTACCATGCTTTTCTTTTGAAAACCAACTAAAAAAAAATCCTACCATCTTGGAAACATTGCAAAGAAACAGTGGTGACACCTGCTTTAAAGAAAACATGAACACAGTTTTGACTTTGATATTAGAGGCCAGTGATTCTGAAGTGGAATTAAACTTCTAATTCTTTACCCGATCGTGGATGGAGTCAGGAGGGCCAAAAACCAAAACAATGGCCCAGGATGCTTTCGCAGCATGTTTCCTTCACCCCAGTGGAGATGCCAGAGAGGAAAGAATCATCTTTTAAGGCCCTAGAATCTTGAATTTCTCTCCAAGGTAAAAGTTAATCTTTCAATCATGAATATAGTGGAGTGCTTAGGTGCCCAAATCTGTGCTAAATGCTGGTGTTCATGGCTTATAAAATAGGATTTCCTCTAATCAAGGCCCATGTCTAGTTTAAGAGCCATAAAACAAGTCAACAAGACACTGATGCACAGTGGATTTACCTCCTCAGTTCATTTCACATAGGAATTCTTACACTTGGAGAAACCAGTCATGTGGCCCAATTAAGGCAGGAATTTATATTTTAATTTATTTTTTTACTTATATTTACATTTATATTTGCATCTTGTGATATTTATTGAGTGGTCGGCAGGTACCAGACACTGTGCTGGATATTGTGGGAGATGCCCACAAGTTTAAAACAGGACTGTCGCATTTGAAGAGGTGTTATCTTATTAGAAGCCCATGTGTGAGAAGGTTCAACAGCAATGCAAGGCTATAGGTATAAGAGGCATGTGCCACAAATGTTCTAAATATATGACCTAATTATGAGGTCAAGAAGATAGTCATTTTTAGCTGCCTATTGATCATATTAGGTGTTTAACTAGTTCCGAAAGTCTTCCTTATAGTCATCCAGTTGACAAAAAAGAAAAAGTCTTCAGCTGGGTTAGCAGGTTAGTATTAATGAGCCTGTGATATATTGTAATAAAATCTGAGTAACAATACCAGGTGCGATTTATTAATCTCTTATTCAGTGTCAGACATAGTGTGCTGGGTGATTTCCATGTACTGTGCAACTTCATCTTCATTACACCCTTCTGAGATGGGTACTGTTATTATTCCAGTTTGCAGACGAGGAAACTAAAATTCAGAATGAGTGAACTTGCCTAAGTTGTAAGCAGCAGAGGTGGGATTCACACCAGATCTGTAAATACCAGAGTCATGACCTAGATGACCAGGGTCAGCCACCTGGGTTAAATCTCATGTGGCTCAGATCCAAGGAACTGGGAGGGGAATTGACTTTCACAGCCCTGTGGCTGTTTGGCAACATGTGTCTGGGATTACACGGGGTGAGAGCATGGAGATGCTGGTTCAGATCTGTCTTCTGTCCTGGGATGAGTCTACCAGTTTGTCTCTTCTGGGTGGTTGGTTTGAAGAAAGAGCTGAATGATGATTCCGTGACCATAGTACATGGCATACTGGACTTGATATAGGGAGAAATGAGGGCACCGGAGGGTACAAAGATGAGAACCTAAAGGCTGGAATGTTTGTCATTGGAGCTGCAGCTTGTTTGGGGACCCACAGGGTGATGGGAGCATTTTTACACAAAGTCACTAAGAGGCCATGGGGATTTGGGGCTCAGCAGTCCGCACCAACTTTCTGGGAAAATAATTGCTAATCAGTGAGCTGTCAGCCAATTGTTTAATTTCCCCTTAGGCTAATTGAACTCTGATCGTAAACACCCCAAACCAGTGCTCTCTGACAAGGATGCCTGTGAGCTCAATGCTCATGGATGAGCCACACCTTGCTGATGGTGTCTAGAAGGTGTGGGTGAGGAAGGTCAGGGGAGGCGACACTTCATCATTGATTTGAAGCAGCTTTTACCTTCAGTCACTGCTTCTGTTGTTTCTCAGTGGGTGGTGGGGCTGTCAGGGACTCAAAGAGAGTTGCTCTCCTGGAAAGATCAATGCGTCCTGTTCATGGTTGGGTTTCATGGGCTCTTGAAAACAGCTACTTGACCAAATGTACTTCCCAGTGTTCAGCAAGCACTTCAGACATCCAGCTCAGAAATAAATATCCATCCATTACAATAATTAAAAAGATCTGATGAAGGACTTAATGTATTCCTAGAGCTGGTGATGACTTCAAGTAATAGGGCAATGATGAGCTGTGTGATTCTGAGCAAATTACTTCACCTCTCTGAGTCCCCGTTTTCTCCTGAACAGGGAGAGTAATATTAACCTGCTCTCAGGGCTATTGAGAACAACAAAGAAGACAATTCATGTAAAACACTGAGCACTGTCAGCCTTGGGAATTCCCTTTAAAAACAAGCCTCCTTTTAGTTTTTCAATGAAAAGATCCACTGAGCTCAGAAGCTATAATCCTGTGATCAGTTCTTGGTTCTCTCCCTGAATTTGTTTTTGGGAGTAGGGACATGGTTCACATAAACATGTCACGGGGTATTACTAGGAAAACTGCCCATTTTTTCTTAAGAAGTTTTTAATTATTTTAGCTAAGCATGATACTCATAGATGTGGGTCCTTGGTTTCTCTCTCCTGATTCAGAGGCCAAATATCCATCCAGTGTCCTCTTCTAGGTCAGCTTGGCTCCTCCAGTGGTTTGTCCACCTCCATAAATGGGCAGGTACCACAGGAGTCTACAACTGCAATGCCACTAGATGCCCCACCATCCATACCTCTATGGACCCAAAGACACCCCAGCTACTGGGAGCTCTGGGCACTCATCCTGGATTATGAGTGTGAGCAGTTTCCAGAAAACCAAGATGGTGGGTCAGGCTAGGACTCCCCTCCCTTTCTCTTAGATTAGTTATAGGCTCTGGTGAGAAAACAGGCAGTTAATATGTGAACTTCCTGTGCTTAAAACACTGAGAGTGAGTGTATATATATATATATATATATATATATATATATATATATATTTTCTACATTTTAAAAATACATATAAATGTAGCACTCTTCTTTGCTCATAATGAACAAAATGTCCAAAGTAATGCTTAAAATACATTTTGAACAAACAGAAGCTGCATCTGGAAACATGGTTAGTGGGAAGTACAACTGTTTGGAGGGGTTTAAAGTTTTTTTTCCTTTTCCTAAGCAAATGCTCTGAAAAGTTCATTTTATATCAGAACAGCTTTTCTCGAACCTGTTTTAAAGTTAATTATCAAAAGCTTGCATCTTCTATCTCTTGCCTATGGATCCCTGCTGGGTTTGTTGTTTAGCTTTCCTTGGGAAAGAGTCGCTCTATAGAAGATCATCTACATGATGTCACAGTCCAGGGACTCTAACCATCCTAGCTAATCAGCTTAGAACATCAGTACCTCCTTAATGTGGGATTTGGGACCTTCTGGATGCAGGGCGAGGAGCTGAACTAGTCTGCAAGCACATCACTTTATTTCTTTTGCTTTAAGCAAGAATAATTTGCCTTTTTTCTCTCATCTTTCTCCCTTGTTGTTTTGCCCCTGAAAACTGTGCAGCAAAAGCAACCTCCAGGGTGGACACTAAATCTTCTGATGCAGGCAGAGCAGTGATAACATCTGAACTGAGGGTGCTTTTCCAGGGCATGCTTGACAGATGTAGCAGGGCCTTTTAGGATTTAGTGCTGGAGCGTATCTATTACCCGAGCTGCAGCACAGCTTGGCAGGAGCTGTGTGGTAATCTCCCATGAATTCTGTCTGACTTATCAGAGCTGCTGAGCAGGTTGCTGGAGGACGCAGACGCTCTGCAGCCAGTTGGGGAAAGGCAGACCTTCCGCTGGAAGCTCTTTGAACTCTCTTCTCTGGGCACATTTCCCAGGTGGGCTTCTCCGTGCCCCGGAATGTGTCATCTGGCCCCTTTTGCTTTTGGAGATATCATGTCAAATTTGCTTTCACCCCACTGACTTCCTGGTGTACAGTTTCAAGAGACCAAATTTAATTTCTAATATGGCTAATAGGGCCAAAGTGATTGCTTTAATGGAGTGGCAGCCTGCCTGAGCCTTTGACAAGGGGAAGTAGGGATGATACTCACCAAGATTTCTTTCTTCCCTCTCTTCCCTCCTTCCCTCCCTCCGTGTCTTCCTGCCATCCGCCTTCCTCCTCTTTTCATCTCTGGCTCTGGCAGAGGCCTGTCTTCTCTCCAGGTCTCCTCACCCAGCTTCTGCCCCAGGAGCCTCCTTTGCTTCTACCGGAATGTGCTATTGGACAACTCTGTCCTCCTCTGCTCTAACAATTACCTTGGCATTTTATAAAAATACCAAGATTGATCACAAACACCAAATTGTTTAGATCACAGATTAAAGTTTAATTTTGGAGTTTTGCTGTAGGGTTAGAATTAGCTTCAGAGTGTGTGTCGCATAGGAGGTGCTGTAATTTGTTTTAAGGATAAGGCCTTCGGGCAGCTGTGCATAAAATGAGCATGATTCCTTATTCCCACGGTTGATTTTTGAATGGGAGTGCAATTAGAATTTTTTCACCCAGAAGCACATACAGTCAGAGCAAAGATAATACCTTGAATGCATATCAGCTTAGGAGACCTCTCCGGGAAATATATTTATTGTTCACCAAGTCCTAATGCAAAGAGATCCATGCTTTCCTTAACAACAATAAACTCACCCTTTAATTTGAAGTCTGGTGTGTTTGTAGAGACTCTTGCAGTGTCCTTGTTATTATCAAGTGAGACTTCGATGGTGAATTTTAATGTCACTCATTGGTATGTACAAATGGTTATTTTTCTTCACAGAATAGAACCTATTAGAAATCACACTCCAGTCGAGCAATGGTCTCTCCATAGCCTCAGTGGCTGCACAGATGTTGCTGCCGTGCCGGGGAACCCCACTCTGGAGTGGCATGGAGCACCTGCCTCCCTCGTAGAGTGGTAGGTAGATGATACTTTTCTGATTAATGATGCTGATCACATTTGTTTCCACTGGAGGAATGTGGAATCAATGTCTGCAGAATACTCAATTAACCTGGTAAACAGAGGTGATTGCCTCTTGGTCATGTGGACACATTGGTCACTGAAAACAAGAATTTGGCTTCACTGACTGGTCAGTGTGTAAAGGGGGAACAACTCCATTGGGCTCTGCATTAGAAGTGGACATTTACACACATCCTGCTGCAGAAAATTCTAGCAGAAGCATCTATTTATCTGTCTCTTTCTATTTAGTGTATTTCTGTTAAAGAGTAGAGTCTCAGGGATTGATGCTTCTTGAGGATGGCTTCTTTCTGGAAATCAAGATGTTAGACTATCTGTATTCATTTAAGGTTTTCAAAATTGAAAATCTGTATATATTTTTTGTGTGTGTGTGTGGGAAGAAACCTATTTCACTGAGCTATATTGTTTGAATCAATATATAACATCCCTGTTCCATGACTTTGTTGTCCTAATATGTATCTCATAGACTATTTGGTGCCACTTTCTGAAAGAAGTTTGAGACCCTCAATGGAACAATCACTTTCCCTTCCTCTGGAACCCTCTCCCTTCTACCTCAGCAAACTTATCAAGCTGAATTTCACTTCTTTTCAGACAATGTGTTAAACACAAGTTTTGGTTATAAAATTATAATACATTTGAATTATGATAGTTGGTATTCATATTGGTAGAGACAAAGGCACTTTATTTATAACCAAGTCAAGAGAATACAAATCTATACCAAACCTCCTTTATTGAATGTAAATACAAAGTAAATGGCCACTGAAGGCATTTTTGGCTCTTATGTGTGACAGCATGATTTGGATAATTCAAACAGGCAGTCCATGTGTTGAAAGACTCAGGCTGGTTGTTGACCAGCTGACTTCATTTAAATGGTCCAGTGGGCAGTACAGGAGAACAGATAGGAAGAGTTGGCATGGTCTTGGTGACTCTCTAACAGGCTCTTAAAGAGCTGAATGCCCTTTTTGTAGGCTGGATCCCTGCTTTCCCAGAGATGCCGAGATTGATGGGAAGATGGGATTTCATCACGTTATTACTATCCATTCCTTGGAAAGAAAAAACCCCATGGCACTTCATTCATTCTTGAACGCTATTGCCTCAAGGTCTCACTCCTTCATGCAGTCATTCCCAATATAATCCTCTCATTTCACTTCTACCCTTTCTGATTTGCCTTAAAATTCAGAAACCATCCAGCTTTATAGTATCTGATTATTTGAAAATTGTTAATTTTTTCTATGCATATACACCACTTGCACGCATTTTTTCCTTTTTGCACATTTGAGGTCACATTTCTTTGTAAACTATTTTTTTGTGTGTTTTTTTAAATTTTTAAATGTTTACTTATTTAGAGAGAGAGCGAGAGAGAGCGAGCGCACAAGATGGGGAGGGGCAGAGTGAAGGGGAGACAGAATTCCAAGCAGGCTCTGCACCATCAGCGCAGAGCCTGATGTGGGGCTTGAACTCATGAACCGCGAGATCATGACTTGAGCAGAGATCAAGAGTTGGACACTTAACCGACTGTGCCACCCAGGTGCCCCTTGTTTTTTTGTTTTTAGCCTAAGAACATACTTTGAATATCTTTGCATATCAATAAATATCTACAGTGTCACTCTTACTGTCCACTTAGTGTCTACTGTGTAGCTATGACAAATATCATTTAACCAGTCTCCCCAGTGTTGGGTATTTGGTAAACTTCATTTTTTGTCTTTGATCCATAGTTACTATATCACATAGCACTGTGTCTAAATCTGTGTGAACTTTCTTTTTTCTGTAGAATAAGTTTCTACAAGTAGAGTAGCTGAATCAAGGAGTATTCAAACATTTTAATGCATTTGAAAACTTTTGTCAAATTATCCAACAGGATGACTCTACCAATTTATATTCCCATCAGTTGCCATGAATGAGAATGCATTTGTCTAGATACCTTTGATGTTGTCATATTAAAAAAATTAATAATGTGCTCGCTTTGGTAGCACATATACTAAAAATTAATAATGATTTAATAGGTAAAAATTGGTTCTGTTGTTTGGGTTTGCATTTTCTTGAATTCTTTTAATTTTTTTCTTGGACTCTGTATTTGGCATCATTCTCTAATTGTTTTGATTTTCACGATGATGTTCTTTTACTCCTGGGGACAGGGGCTATGGTTTGATATATATTTTTTACTTCTTAAAATGGGAAGCATAGTGGTGAGATGCTCTGGGGAGAAATTTGGGAGAAGGATTAAAAGTATATGGATTTCCATTAGAAATCAGAAGAATTTAAGAAATCGAACAAAGTTTGAGTTCGAGAGGATGTGAGTCAATACAATTTTTTATATATTGCTATTGGTACAATCCCTTTGCAAAGTAATTTGGTACTGTCTCCTTTTTTTAATTAAAAATTTTTTTAAATGTTTATTTTTAAGAGAGAGAGAGAGAAGGAGATAGAGCATGAGTGGAGGAGGGACAGAGAGGGAGACACAGAATCTGAAGCGGGCTCCAGGCTCTGAGCTGTCAGCACAGAGCCTGATGCAGGGCTCAAACTCACGAGCTGTGAGATCATGACCTGAGCTGAAGTCAGACGCTTAACCGACTGAGCCACTCAGGCGCCCCTGTACTATCTTCTAAGGTAAACATTTTGCCCACCCTATGGCCTAGCAAACCCACTTCTAGAGAAACTCTTGCCCATGTTCATGAACCTTCATAGCTGCCCTTCTCAGCCTAGAAAAATGTATGGACATTACTTGAATGCCAATCAAGAAAGTGGATAAATATACTCTGTTATACAGTGAAATAGACTATGTCATATCATGGGTAAATCTTGCAAAATAATACTGAATAAAAACAGTTAGTTTTAGAAAACCACACGTGGTAGTATACCATGTTTTTAGTTCTCAAGAACAAACACAGCAAGCTTCAGCTTACACACATTTGTGGTAAAACCACACTTTAAAAGAGCAGTAAAAATTAGGACTGCGATTGTGTCTGGTGGAGGAAAGGAAGGTGGACAAAGGAGAGGAGAGGTATATGTGCACGTGGGTACAGGTTAAGCATAGGTTCTAATTTTTTAATTGAATGGGAACCTACAAATACTTATCGTATTGCGCTTTTTAAGTTACATGTGTTTTATTTGTAAATCTGATTGTTTCAGATAATATAAGAGGTAATAAAGGAAAGAAATAATGAAAATAGAAGGGAATGCTGGTAGCAGAGGGAAGTTTCTTCAGTCTTCTTAAAGAAAATCTGTATTTTTCCTTTGCTATGGTTTCTGAGTTGTTATGGTTGCATATTTTCTTAATCCCCGCTCCCAAAACTCTTTTTAAGTCATTGGTGAAAGTGCTTATGGACAAATGTCCAAGGTGGTTTCTTAGACCTCCTACCTCCCTCTTGTCCCCTAATGATTTCTCCTCTGACGAGCATCGCCTGGTGGATTGGGGTAATGGGCTGGAATAACTTGGTTGGTCACTGATGCCTTTGTGGCTGGCTAACACTGTTCTCAGTCACCATGCAGGCTGAATGGGTGACTTTTGCAAGTCACGGAGACAAAGTTATTTTCTGGTCGAAAACGAACTTTTGTGTGTGATTCCAGACATTACTTTCTACCTGCCTTCAATTGCCATTCTGAATTCAGGGTATAACTGGGTAGTTTAAATGCTTTTGCTTTAAGGGAGAGGGAGGCAGCTTGAGTGCAGTGGGGAGGAACTTTTCAAAACACCAAACTCCTCAATGACTTTAGGAGGTTTTTGTTCTTGTATCTAAAATAGTTCTTCTCGACTTTTTAGAAAGTTTTCTGTTTTCTTTTTGTGTGTATTGGAGGTGATTTTGTCCTCCAGGGGACATTTGGCAGTATCTGGAGGTGGGTTTTGGTGGCAGGGTGGGGGGCAGGGGGGTTCTACTGACATCTAGTGGGTGGAGGTCAGGGATGCTGCTAAACCCCCTACCATACACAGGACAGCCCCCACAGAAAAGAATTATCTGGTTTGAAATATCAACAGTGCCCAAGTTGAGAAACCTTGGCTAGGAGTATATTTTCTTTTCCACTTGGGTACAGGGATTCTTGGGGTACCTGAAAAACAGAAGTGCTCCCTGAAAGTTGATAGATTCAGTAGAGTGTAGGGATATCAGACAGGCAGAGAATAGTCACGCTGGTCTCTGATACCACACTGGCATGGATTTGTGGTCCATTCTTTGTGGCTTTGTGTCATCTACATGCATTTGTAACTTGGCTAAATTACCTTCCTCCAGTCAAGCATAAGCAACTTGAGGGCAGGACTCATGACTCATACTGTTTTGTATCTTCCACAGAACCTCTTATAGAATAGGTGCCCTATAACATTCTTCTGAATGAACTGGTAATGAAACAGTCACTTCAAGAGTAAAGGTGAGAAATTTGTTCACAGAGGGCTAGTTAGGAGGGGCTTTGGTAGAGGTGGTGGCCCAGGCAGGGGTATTAACTGTGTTTCCCAAACCCTCAACTATTGTGGATTTATAGAATGTTGTTGTACAAGGGGGTCACCTCTCTGGATTCCTTCATTCACAGGAGGAGAGTAAGATTAAGAGAGGTTGAAAATTTTACATAAGTTTGCACAGCAATGTACTGGCAGATGTAAAAAAAAAAAAAGGGCTCCATCCTTCTGCTGCCTGTTAATTTGGCTGTGTAGCAGGTTCTCTTCTTAAGGGCCTGCATGAGGCCCTGAAATACAGGGCTCCTGATTTGCAGGGATGATGTATGTGCTTCTGAGTATACATGTGTGCACATGTGCTGAATAACGTTTGAGTGTAGAGTCCCCAGACCTATCCCTGAACCCCAGCAGAGGAGATCAGGTCCCTCTGTCCTGGGTACTGCTGATACATCCTGTACTGTTCTGACTTACTATGTCTTACTGGGATTGTGAATTTCACATCTGTCTTCCATGCGATCTTTGGGAGGGCAGGAACTATATTTGTCTCATTCAATGCTGAACACATAAAATATGCTCCATAAATGGTTTTCTGTGAATAAATACATAAATATTACATCAAGGGTGGCCATTTTGGGCTCAATTCTGAGGAAGACATTGTTCAGGTGGGTTCCTTGCTGGCCGTATAGAGATTACTAAAAAGGGTGGGGTGGTTGAAGGAAAGTTTTGCCTAGGTGGCAAATGTCAGGAGCTGAGCAACTCCAGAGCAGGCAGGATGGGGAAGGTGTGGCTGGTGGGGCAGACACGAACCGTAGCTGTGCCTTCATGAAACCTCAGAGCCCTGGTGGCAGAGAACCTGGTTCAAGAAGTAGCCCCATCCCCTGTGTGATTTTTTTTTTATTATGGGGGCCATTGATATATGTGTTTTTTTTTTAAGGCTATAATGTCTGAGCAGTCCGCCCACAGCTTGTTATATGGAAGATGAGATAGCTCATTATCCTGAAAATTCTTCAATAGCTGCTCATAATAGGGTCAGTTAAGTACAGAGTGTCTGCTATCATTCAGAATCTTCTTATTCTCATTGAAGTTGAATTCAACATTATTTTCACACCCTATTTTTCTTCGTCTCTCCATCTGGGGGATGGGGAGTACACAGGACATTAAAATGGATGTCAATTCAACTTGAGCCGAGCAGCTCCTGCCCGAGGTGCCTTGATGCTTCTATAACTTCCGATGGACTCGGTTCCCTAGGAGGAGACCATTTCAGATGGATTCTTTTGGGCTCAGTGTTTATGTAGAATGATTCTCTGCTCTACAGAGGGCACCAAAAGAGAAGCAGAACAGAGAATGGGGAGGACAGGCAGCATTACTTTCTGTTTTCCCTGGAAGCATCTGAAAAAGGAGAGAAGTCAGAGAAAGTTCCCATCCTTGAACAAAGTCCTCCCCAGTCCCAGGGCCTTTCAGGACTCACCCTTTATTGGATGCCTGGTTTCCTCACTGTATCATGAATATGTCCCCATCAGACTCTTCCAGGTTCTTGTTCATGCTGTCACCCAATACGATGAGCTCTCCCTGCACCCTTCCATGAATCTAAGTCTGAGAATCCCTGGTTGCCCTTCAATACCTGATCAAGTCCCCAGTCATCCATGAAGCCTCTAAGAGGCAGAACGGGGTTGGGGAGGGCAGGGAGTATTGCTTCCAGTTTTCCGTGAGCATGTCTGAGAGTGGGGAGATAACTGTGCTTATAGTAGACATCATATTCTTTTCACTATATTATAGTACTGACAATTATCGAGCACTTACTGTATACCAGGCAAGGTTTTCAGCCCTTTTCAAGCTTTATTTTATTCATTTGTCACATCACCCTTTGAGATAGGTGCTATATTATCTCCCCTGTAGAAGGGAGAAATCTGAAGCACAGTGAGAATAAGTCATTTGTTCAAGGTCATCCAGCTAGTAAGGTGGGGGGTTGGTTTGAACCCGAGCAGTCTGACCTCAGACACTATGATCTGGTGATACTGTGTCATATGCTGTGGTTTATGTGGAAAGAGAGCTGGACTGGGAATCAAAGGCCAGAAGCAGGGGTTTTAGTTTTGCCTCACTTTAACTGTTGGGCTCTGGGCAAGTGCCTTTGTTTCTTTTTGAACCTCAGTGTCCTCATTTATAAACTAAGGAGAATTAACTGGCATATGTAACATTATATGTGCCACAGAAAGCATATTCATGAAATCTATTGCTAAACTCTTATATAAAGTTAAGATTCTACATTACTCAATGTTGCATTATTGGCTGTTGTTACCTGCTTATGGGACTGTCTCACCAAGAGCATTTTGTATTCATGTGGGCAGAGGCTATGTCTTGTGCTTCTGTAATATCCCACCATATCACTCACTGGCCTGGCCACTGCTTACCTTTTTAAACATGCCTTTTAATAGGCTTTTAATAGATGTCATCTATTTTCTTGGTTATACCCTAGTCCCCATCAATAAACCTATAACTGTTCCTCCTCTAAAATCTTGATTTCAAGCCTTGCCTTTGTGGACACTATATCCTACATTTCTAGGACCTGCTCTCTAGTACTGTTTAGTCCCAGAGGAACCTTCAGTCCATGGACTCTACACCTGTCCTTTGTGCTCCTCAGACTTAGACTCGTGGTTATTGATACAGACACATATCCTTATATGGGTGGCACCCTCTTACCTACTCCAATTCCATTGCATTCTTCTGCCAAAACCCCAGCCCTCTGCTTACCCTGGTTCCATATACCCAAGTAGCTAAATGTAACTGGAGAAATTATACAACCGTGCTGACTTTACATTTAGAACAACTCCCAGTACTGCAGTTTTGCTACATTCCATTTGTTTTTTAATTTATTTTTTATTTTTATTTATTTTAATGTTTATTTATTTTTGAGAGAGAGAGAGTGCGAGTTGGTGGAGGAGCAGAGAGAGAGGGAGACACAGCATCCAAAGCAGACTCCAGGCTCTGAGCTGTCAGCACATGGCCCTACGCAGGGCTCGAACTCACAAACTGTGAGGTCATGACCCGAGCCAAAGTTGGACGCTTAACCAACTGAGCCACCCAGGCGCCCCTACCACATTCCCTTTATGAATATACTTGCCTTCTCTTCAAGATACTATTTTAAACCTCCTCTCCATTCAGAATGCCAACTCTTCTCTCCTTTGTGCTAAGATCCTTGCTGCTTATTTCCCAGAGACAAAGAGAAACAATCGGATGAGGATCCTTTCATATGGGCACCGTGAAATGAACTGGCCTTCCCATGTGGGAACCCGTGTGGTTGGCCTTCATCCTGAGTGGATCCTGCTGCTTCTGACTTCACAGAGCTCAGCCCCCTTCCCACCACACTGTAGCTAGGCCGGCCTGTACCATTTCTCTGGTACGCCAGAGCTTTCATGTCTCAGGGTCCTCATACTTGCTGTTTTCTCATCTCTAATGCTCTTTCTCCAGATCTTTGCATGGCTCATTCTTTCTAGTCCATGGGCCTGTTCGCATGTCACACTCTCTAAACAAGCTTTTCCTGACAACTCTTTCTCAAATAGGACTTCCTCTCATGTTATCACTTGCTACCTCTTTGGTCTGTTTTAGTTTCTTCATAGCACGAATCATTATCTGAAATGTACTCTTTATTTGTTTACTGTCTGTCTTCCCCAAGAGAATGTGGGCACCATAACAATAGGGGAACTTGTCTTTCTTGTTCCCTGCTGTGTTTCTAGCACCTGAAAAACTCCCTGGCATATAGTGGGTACTCTATTAGTGTCTACTGAGTGAATAAATGAACAAAATTAGGTCCATCTAAATAATCTTGGATAAATCACTTTTATTGTTGTCAATTTTTCTCATCTACAAAGTAGGAGAATTGGCTCTCCATTGATGCCTGTTCCGGTTCTATTCTTCCTAAATGAAGGTCGTTTGGGGTAGCCACAGACATCGTCTATGATCCAGCCACAAGTTTAGTATGTGGTTAGTGCCCACCTGTTCCATGTGAATCCTAAAGGAATCTGCTTGGCTGGACTTTTGCATTGTGTGGCTGAAGCGTTCTAGGCACGAAACTCGAACAGTAGAAGATAAGTAGAGAATGCTGTGGACATTTGAGGACATTAATGCCAAGAGATCACAAGGGAACTTAGTAAAGGCTCTTGTCCAGGTCAGGATGCCTTCACAAAGCAGCAGGGTGGATTCTTAGCCATGTTCTGTGGAGAGTGTGTGCTGGGCTGCGTTGACCTCCCTCTGGGGTAGTCCTCTTATGGTTGTGTGCCCAGCGACCCCTCTGTTCCCTCACACTTTAGCCTGACCAGGCGTTGGGCCTGAGGACTTTGTGATTTCAGTCTAGGCAGGATGGAGGCACTCATGTTCCCAGTCTGGTTAAGGAGAATCTGTGTATTGTGATGTGAATCCCAAAGTTAGTAATAATAGTAGTAATAATAATAATAAATGCTTTTCCTTACACATGTGCCTGTTTGCCACGGTGCCATGTGTTTTATACATTGTCTGATTTAATTCACCCTATAGGGATGGTAAGTACAGCAGATGCTATTGCTGTCCCAACCATCTCCTTGAACCCTCCCCTGAGGTCACCTATAGGTGCATTGGACATTTCATATGCCCACTGTTACTTTCTTACCTCAGGCCCCCAGTTTATCAGTTTCTCCTTCAGAGGGATTTTTCTGCTTCTGTGTGGTAGCTTTCTCCTGCCCACGTGCAAGGCAGCCTAGAAGTATAGAGGTCTTAATGCCCCTGAGGGTAGTCTTCAGCTAATAAGGAATAAGAATTAGTGGGTATTTGCCCCAGTTTCTCCATCCTTAGGTGGGACATTTCTCAGGTGTGTTATACACACATCTTAAGAAGGTCCTCAGGAGATAGAGCCTCACTCCCTTCCATGATAACCAGCTCATTCTCCCATCTTCATCTTGTTTCCTTCTTTCCCTTGTTTGTGTTTCTTGCAGTCACCTCTCAAATAGAGTATTTGAGTCCAAATCCTTCTCTCAGGGTCTGATTTTGGGGGAACCCAAACCAAGGCAATAATTGATCCCCATTTTGCAGATGAAGACCTTGCAGGGAGAAGGAGCAGAGGGAGGGAGCATGCCTCCAGTTCATGCTTCCTTTTAACCAGAGTGGAGCTTCCTAGCCTGGTTCTCATCTCTCCAGCTGAGCCATAACCATCTTTGGTCACTAGATCCTTGGGCCCAGGCCCAGCTGTTTCTGAGATATGAAAGTATTCGACTATATTTGCTCTTTGGCAAAGAGCAGGCATCCCTGTGGGGCTGGAGGTGGGGCTCATGTTGAGACATGCAGCCAAGACATCTAGGCCCACCTGGTTGAAAACAACATGATGCACATTCTGGAAATGCCAGCTTCAAATCCCGGGTAGACATGACTGGACAGGCTGTGTTTGTCTTGCTGTGTTCTGTGTTGCAGTGACTCAGGTACAGGTATGACCTTCTTCTTTCCCAGGGTCTCTTCTCCACCCCTCCCCCCCCCCCCCCCCCCCCCCCAGAGATCTGGGCTGTGTGTGGGTCACAACATGTCCTTTGGCGGGAAGCTTTTAGCCTGGAATGTTGGAGGGAAGGAGAGAGGCTTGCCAGCAGAGGCAGTGGAACCCAAGGCTGGTATTTGGAAATGGGAGAGGCTGGGTGATTTGGGGGGAGGAAGTGTTGGGGGAAGCGATGGGATTATTCTGTCTTAATCCTAGTGATTCTCTGGGCCTTCCTTAATGACATTGTAGTGGTTGCAGAACTCTACATATGGAGAAGCAAGCCTTGCTTGGGTAGGGGGAATATGTGACAAGAGTGTTAGACTCCACCATAAAACAGGAACCATGACTCCTAGCCCACAGTCTGATATAAGGGATGAATTGGGATTATAACAGATGGGAGGACCAAGCTCTTTGTGGTGCTTGACTCACACCACAACATACCACAGCCTCTTGCCTTCCTATGTGCCTTTCTGTGGAATGGCAAACAATTGAAAGAAAAGGTTTCTTCCCTTTTATGTCTGTGATATGGAATGTGTAACTAAGGATGCAAGAGAACCTCTTGTGAGAAATGTTCACTGCAGGAAAGGTCTTGATTATTTTGTGGGAGGCTTCCCTTTCCTCCCTGTAAACTGAGGAAAGTCAGTAGTGAGCTGTTCATGAGAAGGACATTAGGTTTCTACATTTTCTAAGCTAGAAAGGACAGTGATTTCTGAACTTTGGCATGGGTGAGAATTATCTGGGGAGCTTGTTCAAATGCAGATTATTTGGTAGTGCCCACAGAGATTCAGATTTAGTAGGTATCTACATTTTAATAAGCAACACCAGTGATTTTACCTGGTTTTCCTGAGAGACCACTTTGAGTGTGATGCTTGTGGCAGCACTGAACCCCCAAATTAATGATGCCCTGTGTTTTCAGAGCCCCATCTCTGGTGTTTGAGGGATCACTGACAGGCAGGAAGTTTCCCTGTTCAACAGGCCATCAGTGACAGATAGCTTTTCCAGACGAGTTCTTAGCAATAACAAAATGGCTCCTGGCCAAGGATTCCCATCTCATAAGCATCATCCCCTCCTCCACAGGGGACAGTCCCAGGGCAGAGTCTTGGCATCTCTTCAGAGGGAATCTACCACTTTTAAACCTGTTCTTCCTTTACTCAGATATAGAGGCAAAACTTTCCCCCAGCTTTGACCTCATGCCTCCCTTTTGACAACCCAGTTCAAGTGTCCTGCCCCCTCGGTCTGGGATTGCATATTTGTCTCTGAGCTAGCCAAGAATGTGGGCCAGCTCAGTTGTGATTCGAGTTATTTTCATGGGTTGTGATGGGAAGAGTCTTGAGGATTCTTAGGGAGAAGGGTTGGTTTCCTCTTCTGATCTTGGGCAAAGAGGGTCATCTTCTCAAGTCCATAAGCATAAAAGTCCCATAGCATCTCAAATCCCAGGGCCGCAGGCTGTGTGGTGAGCTCTGGACGCTCACTTCAGACCGCAGGGCCTCCTGGTGTTGAGCAGCTGACTGCAGCACAGCAGTCTGCTTACTGCCTTGTAAGGAAGGCCTTTGCTTCAGCCCTGTTGGTTCTGCCTTCTCCATTACCCACTTTCCTCTCTCCTCTCTCTCCCCTTTTGGTTTTCCCTTTTACTCTCTGTTCCCTCTCTGCATTTTCCAGCCCTCTGCAGTTGAAACATCTGTCTTAAATCTGCAAGGCTAGTCCAAATGTTTACTAGGCTTATTTAATAAGAAGAATAATGATAAGTGCTTCTATTTGTTTTACTAAGTGCTCCCCAGGCAGAAAGAGAAGAAAACCCTCTGCCTAGAGGGAAGCTGCAGTCACCCTAAATTTGTATTCTTAAAGAGGAGGAGAAGACTAATACTGTGATTATAATAATCATTCATCAGTGTTGGTCAGATATCTTGCTATCGTCCCATTAGCAGCGACCTTGCTACAGACCGAAGCTCAAGGGAGAAGAGCATCTTTGGGGGATGGATGAAATGAGGGGTGGCTGAATTGCCACATTCAAGTCCAAGTGGGGCCATATTTTTTTAAAAACAATTGTATTGAGGTATTGACATACAATAAACTACATATTTAAAGTATACAATTTGATAAATTTAGATCATTGCATCCACTTGGGAAACCAGCACCACAATGAAGACAGTGAATGTATTATCCCTCAGAAGGTTTTTTTTTTTTGTCTCTTTGTAATCCTTTGTTTTTGTTCCTCTGGTACCCTCTGCCATCCCCAGGCAGCCACTGATCTGCTTTCTGTCACTATTGATTAGTTTGCATTTTCTAGAGTTTTATATAAGTGGAATCAGGTAGCATGGGCTCTTTTTGACTGTTTCCACTCAGCATGATTACTTTGAGCTTCATCCATGTCGTTATGTGTTCAGTAGTTCTTACTTATGCGGAGACATATTATATTGTATGTCTACACCCTAGTTGTTTATCTAGTCACCTCTTGACGGATATTTGGGGCATTTCCAGTCTGGGCTATATACTAAAGCTGCTATAACATTTGCATACAAGTCTTTGTATGGGATAATGCACATTTTCTTTTCTATTGGGTAAATATATAGGATTGGAATGAAGAGCCATACTTTTTTCTTTTAATGTTTGTTTATTCATTTTTGAGAAAGCATGAGCAAGGGAGGGGCAGAGAGAGAGGGGAACAGAGGATCCAAAGCAGGCTCTGCATTGACAGTAGTGAACCTGATGTGGGACTTGAACTCAAGAACTGTGAGGTCATGACCTGAATTGAAGTCGGACACTCAACCAACTGAACCACCCAGGCAACCCAGAGCCATACTGGGTTTTAAGAAGCTGTAGGAATGATCGGAAAGAATCTAGGTCTGGCAATCAGGAAATCTGGTTTTAATCTCAGTTTTTCTAGTTACTAGCCTTGTCACCTTAGACGAGGCACTTTAACAATTCTGGGTGCCAAGGAACCTGTCTTTCAAATGACATGAAAACTAATCTCTGTCTCTCACACGCATGGATGAGAGGAGGACCAAGGGACATCGCCAAGATTACTGCCAAGTTTAAAGGCCCTGTAATGCATTATGAAGCCATTATCAAGAATAAGCTCCCAGAAGGGATAATTCTGTCCTTTAGGTCTTGCTTTGCCAAGAGAGGGAACTGCCCAAAGGCTCTGGAGGTGAAGAATTGCATTTGGTGTTTTCTTGTTACTCCTAAGTGTAATTTCTCTCTTTCCCTGCCTTCCATGTCCCCTTTGTCTCCTGTTATGGTCCCCTCACAAAGACAGGCCTATTGAGTAAGGGTGAACTATTAGAGGCATTGAGTGAACTAACTTTCCTTCCCTGCCTTTGGTTCATAAATCAGATGGTAAAAGCAAAGCAGTAGGGTAGTATCATAGAGCTTAGACCTCAAGAACAGCTTTGCAGAATTTTACTAAAAAAAGTTATCAAAGACTTCTTGTATATGTGGGTATGGTTTCTCAGGGCATGTTCTCTTCTGAGAAGTATTGTGCATAGTGGTTAGTGTCTTTGGGGTGTGACAGGCATGTGTTCATATGCAGGATTCACAACATGGTGACCAATATGTCTTGGAGATATTCCTTCACCTACAAGCCTCCGTTTCTTCATTTGTCAAATAGGAATGTTTATTCTCCTTGATAGTTCTGGGGATTAACTGAAGTAAGGTACACACTTATATTTTGAAAGTATTAAGTTTTTCCTGACCTTTGTAGCTATCTTTCTTTCCATACTGTGTGTCTTTAGGAATGGATGATCCTTCCATGGATAAATTGGGTGATCCTATACATTATATGGCAAAAGTCATCCCTCATTGTCAAGATATCATCCTCTGTCTCTGAAATCCCTAGTGTTGGTCACTACTTTCAGTTAAGTTGGTGTGCCATCAGAATGTAACTGTATTAATTTATTTTGAGAGAGAGAGAGGGAGAGTGTGTGAGTGCACACGCACCTGAGCTGGTGAGGGGCAGAGAGAGAGAGGCGGAGAGAATCCCAAGCAGGCTCTGCACTGTCAGCACAGAGCCCAGTGCAGGCCTCAAACTCTTGAACCCATGAGATCATGACCTGAGCCAAAATCAAAAGTCAGAGGTTTAACAAACTGAGCCACCCAGGTGTCACCGGAAGGTAACTTTAAAAGGACAGGTACATTTACTTCACAGCAGTCATCCATACTTTAGTGTATAAATTACACCATTTTCCTAGCAAAAGTCTTCAGAATGTGGGTTATAGAGTGAGCGTAGGAAGAGTGGTTGGAAATGCAGAGCCCTGGATCATATAGGAGAAAAGGAAGGGTATCTAAGTGGGTAGGAAATGACAAATTTCATGTTATCATTTATTTCTAAGGCTATTTCTGGCCACAGGTGACAGTTTGCTGTCATTTCAGTAGTCCTAATGAAGGCTTGTTCTTTATTTCCTTTAACCATTCTACTATTCTTTTCTTTCTTCCCAAACTTGTCCACATGTCTTACTCTACCATTGGGGATAGGTGGCCTCTTACTGGACAACACTCTTATTGGATGAGAGGTTCTTTTGCACATGCTACTTCATTTATTCTCAAGCCCTTTTCTGTGAATCAGAGAAGAAAACAGATGGTAATGTGTGTATATAAAGATGGAAAAATGGAAGGTAAAGAGGCCAAGGCTCTTTTTTGATATCCCAAATTTAGTGGCCAAACCAAGTGGCCAAATGTTCAGGGTTCAAAGATACTGAGGCTGCCACCTAGGTGAGATGCTAGGACTCAGGGGTCTTCTCTGATAGGGGCTCATTATAGTAACAGGAGGATAATTCCTACCAGACACAAAACTGGAGAGTCCCCCCATCTTTTCTTCTGAGGTGGTAGGAGTCAAGTACCCTGTCCTGTTTATCCTAGAGGTTTTAAATATATACAAATCACTTGGAAAGATAGAGGGAAAATAATTTTGTCAACAACATTCCCCACAAAAGACCCTGAGTAACCAAAGCAGTCTTGAGACAGAAGAACAAAGCTGGAGGCATCATACTTCCTGATTTCAAACTATATTACAAAGCTATAGTAATCAAGAGTATGGTATTGGCAGAAAAACAGACACATTGATGAATGGGACATAACAGAGAACCTAGAAATAAAGCCATGTGTATATGCTCAATTAATTTATGACAAAAGAGTGAAAAATATACAATGGGAAAAGGACAGTTTCTTCAATACATTGTATTGGGAAAGTGGACAGCCAAATGCAAAAGAATAAAACTGGATACAAAAATTAACTCCAAATGGATTAAAAACTGTAATGTAAGACCTGAAACCATAAAACTCCTAGAAGAAAACATAGGCTTTAAGCTCCTTGACACTGGTCTTGGTGATGATTTTTTGGATTCAAAACTAAAAGTAAAGGCAACAAAAGCAAAAATAAACTAGTGGGACGATATGAAACTAAAAATCTTCTGCACAGCAAAGGAAATCATCAACAAAGTTAAGAGGCAATCTATGGGATGGGAGAAAGTATTTGCAAAGTATATATCTAATAAGGGATTAATATTCACAATGTATAAAAAACTCCTAAAACTCAATAGCAAAAAAAATCAAACAGTCCAATTAAAAAATGGCAGAGGAGCTGAATAGACATTTTTCCAAAGAAGGCATGCAGATGGCCAACAGATGTATGGAAAGGTGTTCAACTTCACTAATCGGGGAAATACAAATTACAGCCATTGAGATATATCACCTCACACCTAGTAGAATGGCTCTTATAGGGAAGACAAGATAACAATGTTTGTGAGGATGTGAGGAAAGGGAACCCTGTTGATACAGTGTAAATTGGTATAGCCAATATGGTAAATATGGAGACTCCTCAAAAAATTAAAAATAGAACTATAATATCAGCAATTCCATTTCTGGGTATTTATCTGAAGGATACAAAAATAACTTGAAAAGATATTTTTACCCCCATGTTCATTGCAGCATTATTTACAGTAGCCAAGCGGAAATGTCCATTGATGGATGAATGTGTAAAGACAGTGTGGTATATGTACAAAACGGAATACTATTCAGCCATTAAAAAAAGAAATTCTGCCGTTTGCAACAACATAGAGAAAATTTGAGGGCACTATGCTAAGTGAAATAAGTCAGAGAAAGACAAATACTGTATGATCTCAATTATATGTGGAAAGTAAACAAAATTGAACTCAAAGAGAGAACAGATTGGTGATTGTCAGAGGTGGGAGGTAGGGGGAGGGTGAAATGGGTAAACTTCTCAAAAAGTACAAACATCCAGTTATAAAGTAAGTGATGGGATGTAATGTATAGCATGTAGTTAATAATACTGTATTGTATATCTGAAAGTTCCTAAGAGACATCTTAAAAGTTGTCATCACAAGGAAAAAATTTATAACTATGTCTGGTGATGGATGTTATCTAGACTTACCGTTAGGTAAGTGGTGATCATTTTACAGTCTATTCAAATATTGAATCATTTTGTTGCTCTGCAACTAATATAATGTTATATGTTAGTCATTTCTCAATTAAAAAAAAAAATTCGACTGGGCTGAATTCATAGCCCTGGAGAAGGAGTTCCTGTTTAACAAAAAAACTCAATACAAAACAAAGAACACACAAAAAATTATGACTTCCTTTTCTTTCAGTTAACTGGGGCTGGCTCTGGCAAGGTTGCACTATATTCGATTATCCCATTGGCCAGCAAATCCCGAACAGGCAGGATGGAGGACACATCAGCCTGATCGGTGTCTTTGTCTGCTAGGCTTTGTCACTGCTGGCATTATACATAGAGATTCTGCTTTCCCCATGTACCCTCTCCAGCATGTTAAAGCTAGAATGGATTTTGGAAAAATTGTTGTTTTCCACTTTTTATGAGGAAACTGAGGCAAAAAGAAATACGGCCATTCACTTGAGATTATCTATCTAGATGATGAAAACTCCTATCTCATTCCCATTTCAGTGTTCTTTCAGAAGCACTATGCATCTCCCTCCCATACCATGAGAATTGGGCCTAATGGGCTTTTGTGAGTTTGCCATCTGGAATAAAAAAAACACCATACCTACATTTATTGCAAGGAGGCCTTGACAGTGGTATGCCTGCTTTTCCTCAGAGATGGAGGCCACAGAAGCACTAGAATCTGGTTATTTCTCTGAGAATAAGATGATTCACTGTCATGAGTACCCAAGTGTTTACACCTTCACCCACCCATGGGCTTCTGGCTCAATCCTTTTCCTTCTGATGATCCATCAACCTTCTGAAAATGCAACCATGTCCAGGAAATCTAGGTTGCCAGAGAACGAGATAGGGTGATTAAAAAGAAGGAAATGGGCCAACCCAAGCAGTCATTATGAAGTAGGTAATATTCACCTTTAGATCCCATCACATACCTGCCTCCCCCACCCCTGCCCTTTTTGTGTTTCTTTTTCAAGCATGAAGATACCAACCGTTCCTATTCCTCACCATACTGGACCCATTGCCAGGGAACCAGTGAACTCTTTTCCAGTGAGCAAATATACCTGAGGACTTCGTGGCCAAGAATGCTTTATTGTGCTATCTTCCATGGGCATTTGTACTTTGAGGGGAGCCCTAAAGCTTACTGTGACTCAATTGGAGACTCTTGGGAATTGTAGCCATTGTAGTAGGCTGGTGGGAAAGGCTTACAATGCTAACCTTTGGTTATATAACCCAAGGGTGTCCCTTCACACAGGAACAGCCTGAGGGGCAAGATGCCAACATCCATGGTGAATACCTGGCAGCCTCCCTGTCACCTGTTTATATATGTGATGTTTCAAGCACCAGCTGATTCTCTGAATTTACCCATCATTTTCATGACCTCCAAATTCAGTATGTCTCTTCTTGAACTTAAAAAAACAAACCAAAAAAATGTCATTTGTGTGGCCATATGTATATAGTCAGACCTCACCCTTGAAGGTTACTTACCTGCCAACCTAAATGCATTGGGAATATGGCTGTAGCCCTACTCCTCATATTTGTGGGATCTAAGGCAAGAGTGTAAATGGAGGTCCATGTAACATATGTCTAAATATTTTATAGTTGTAAATCAAACTAATGGACTATTACATAAAATATGTCTATCCTTCTATCTTGACAATTATACCTTCCTAATGGCAAAACTGACAAATATGTTTAAAGTTGTTTTTGTTATATGACTGAAGGTTGGCAGAAAATCAAAGATGACAGAATTTAATTGTTTACTGTGCATCTCTGAGTCATTTGAGTCATTTTTATGGTTGATGATGTTGGCTAACTAATAAAATAAAGGCATGTATGTATTGTTTCCTTACTTTAGTTTTAACAAAAATCACCACTTATTTCACACATTTGGTTTCCTATTAACAGTAGTGGTTTAAGAAATAAAAACTTTCATTGTAATAAAAGTGTACAAATGAAAATCTTTTCATAAAAATATGCACATTAAACATAAAACAAACACTTGAAATTATATTTATGTGTGCTTTCTAAAAGTTAATTTTTCTAAAATCTTTAAAACTATGTATTACAATAAAATACAAAATATAAATTATAATGCATCGAGATTTTAAATTGAAGTTAAGGAAATAAAACTGACATTTTAAATTTAATTTTTGAAGATGTCATTAAATCTCATTTTTAGGAAAAAAAATTATTCTTAATGTTAGCATTTAATGTCTATTTGCTAAGGTAAAGCTTCAGTATCATGCTTCATGAATGTCACATCTAGATTTATAGAAATGCATAAATTTAAGAGTAATATGCATTGTTGAATATTGCAACATGTTTCCTAGTCACCCTGTGCAACTCTTGTGAATACTACATTTATTCATGAGTACCTCTGAAGTCATGAATTGGGACACAGAGAAAAGCATGAAAAGAATGCTCAGCCTTGCTGGGAAACCAAAGTTTTGTAAGAATCTGTTGAATTCAAGCTATCTAAGAAGAAGGATTTGACAAGATAACTCATATGTATGTGTGTGTATATATATATGTATATGTATATATACATATATATGTATATGTATGTATATGTATATATATAACATACATATATAACATATATATATATATATATATATATATATATATATATATATATGTTATTGTTATAGCCAAATAATTCTCATGCTCAGTTTTTCCACATTCTGAAGTGATGTCACTAGCATTGTCGGCTACTGCAACCCACAAATATTCCTGGCGTTCAATCACAGCTGCTTTTTGTTTTGAGGGTAAAGGGAGAAAGATGTGGAGACTTTCCTGGAGCCTAAACAGTGTTGATCATGGGAGTGGAATGTCGGGTTAATGGGTTGTGCTGTGGCAACAATGAATTCTGGGTCCTGAATGACAGACGTGCCCATGTGTTCTTTAATAAATATATTTTTACTTTGTTTGTTTGTGATAATGTAGGCCTCTTTGAAGTACGAGGCCTAGGGCAAGGATCCTTCTTGTCTAGGTCAGGTACATGGTCTTGTACATGACTGTATTAATCAGGGTTCTCCAGAGAAACAGAACTGGCAGGTTTTATAATATATAAACAAATTTATTTATAAATAAATATAAAATGTAATATAAATAGAGATAATTAAATACATAATATAGTAAATACATTAAATAAATATATCAATATTTATTAATACTTAATAATTATATTCATCTATTATATAATAAAATATAGTGAAATATACACATAAATACAATATATATCATGTATATATATCCCATATATATATATATATATACACACACACACACACACACACACGTGTATGTATTTGATATATATATTATAAGGAATTGGGTCACATGATTATGGAGTCTGAGAAGTCCCAAGATCTGCAATTGGTAAGCTGAAGACCCATCTAATGCTGATGCAGTCTGAATCAGAAGGACTGCGAACCAGGAGAGCAATGGTGTAAGTTTCAGTTTGAAACCTGGCAGGCCCAAGAGCCAATTTTTCAGTTGAATCTGAAAGGAAAAGACCAAAGTCTTAGCTGCAGCAGCCAGGCTAGAGGAGTTCTCTCTTACTAAACTTTTTGTTCTATTTCAATCTTTAGTTGATTGGGTAAGGCCCACCCACATTAGGAAAAGCAGTCTATTTATTCAGTCTACCTATGTTAATCTCATCTGGAAACACCCTCACAGACAATACACCCAGGATTATGTTTGACTTAATGTCCAGGCATTCTGTGGCCCAGTCAAGTTGACACATGAAATGAACAGTCATATTGACCAAAACCTAGAAAATATAGAAAAAGAGCTGTCCAAGTAGATGATTCCAAAAGCATGGGCTGTAGCTAATGGCTGTTCCTTGGGAGAAGGGGCATTTGTGCAGAAACGCCATTTTTGGTGTCCGTAGTGGCATAGCTATACCATGGGCTAATCCTGTAACATTTAATCTTTGTTTCTGAGCAACCAAGCAGATCAAGATGCGTGTAGTAAACTTGGTATAAAAGGTGAGGACATGTATACAATGGTAAAAATGTCTCCATCTAAAATTGTCTCAACATTCTGAGGAATATTTATTTATAATAAGTAGGGTTCACTTGTCAGGAATATTTAGAAGTGTGGATAGCTCATTCCCCAATGACTCGGATCACAGGAAATGCAGCTTTATGTTTGCATACACTGTAAATATACCCAACACAGTGATTGAGTACTTGCTAAGAACAAGATATACCAGATTTTTAAAGGGAATTGTGAAAAAAGTAAGGAAGAAAATGATTGACTTTTGAGGAGCCTTCAGTTTTATAGAAAACTCAAAACAAGTCCAAATATGTACCCATTAACATAGGCAATAGAAATGTACTGATGTATATATAATTATACACACTTCATTCTTTGGCTTTCTGCTTATTTGTAACTGGTGATAATATAGACCTGGGGCATGCCAAACTGATGTTGATTTTTTGTTTGTTTGTTTGTTTTTTTGTCAAGAGCAAGATTTAGAAAAAAGAAAAACAAGGTTGGAAACATTTTCTGGATGCCCAGCATGTGCCAGGCACTAAGATGGTTGTTTTACATGCAATACCTCATGTAATCCTTATGATAGTTCTGTGAGGTAAACTTTTTAAAATTGAGGAAACTGAGTCTCACAGCAGTTAAATATAGATCACTTCAACTTCAGAGTTACACACCAAACAAACTAGCAAGAAAATGCTTAGAAAGCCAACCATTCTTGAGAATATTAGAATATTAGAAGGTGACATGAACAAATATCGATAAATCCATTACAGATAATCCTTATCTTTTTATTGGAGAGAGTGCTGAAAGACATCAACCAATTGTAGGTTGATAGCCTGTTTTAATTTATTGAGTGCACTCTGAATAACGTTACCCTATATGGTAGTTAAATAATTTAACTTCTGGTTACTTTCCAGCGTGAGCTGTCTCTCATTTTAATGTGAATAAATTAGGGGCACCTAGGTGGCTCAGTCGGTTAAGCATCTGACTTTGGCTCAGGTAACGATCTCGCGGTTCATGAGTTCAATCTCTGCATCGGGCTTTGTGCAGATAGTTCAGAGCCTGAAGCCTGCTTCAGATTCTGTGTCTCCCACTGTCTCTGCCTCTCCCTCACTCATGCTCACGCGCGCTGTCTCTCTCTCAAATATAAACATTTTTTAAAATTAAAATTTTTAAATAAAATAAATAATAAATTAAATAATAAATAATACATTAAATTCAACTTTTGAGTTGCATTATGGAGAGCCAAAGAGCCAAAGTGTTTTCTACCATGAACAATTTTGTGAGATGACCCCACCAGGTTGGGTGCTGGGGAGAGAAGATTGTTCTTTGTCCTCCCTTTCTAATCATTATAAGCAAGTAAACTAATGTGTGCTACTAATCTGTTAGACTGTCTTGTTCTGTGTAGTCTAGTTTACAAATATGACTCAGTCCAACCAGGGCCTCCTCCCTTCTGCCCATGATCCAAGCATGAAAGCTCAGAGCTATAAACAGGGTTACTGTATATATAATATATATATACTGTGTGTGTGTGTGTGTATATATATATATATATATATATATATATATATATATATATAATTATATCTCATGGTATTATATTATTATATTTATAAAAGGTTTTCATATTTAATAAAATAGCAGTCATCTTGTGCCATTACATAGTGCTTTACAGGAACAAGGCACAGAGAGATGTGGGCCCAGCAGTGTGCAGCATACATCTTTAGTAAGTGTTATTGATGACTGGGATGGAGTGAGTGTGCTGAGTTAGAGACACTTCATTCTGAACTTGGATCAGAATTAGAAAAAATTAGAAAAACACTGCAGAAATGAACACTCTGCCTGAGGTGAGATTTCTTGCAGTGCCTTGCTACCTAAATAAAATAGAGGCTGTGTGTTCACCAAATCTTTGCAGGTAATTAGTGTCAGTGATTTATCTCAGAGAAGTTGCATTGTTCCTGTATTCAGAGACATAAGTGGTTATTTCAGAATTGGCTGGTGTGGTTTAGATTTTGATCTGTAGCTTTGGTTTTCTTGTGATTCATATTGATTGTTCCAATTTGTATGCTGCTTTGCTCTGTAGGTTCTTGATCTACTTGTTTCTCTCCTCTTTGGCCATGGTTATAGGTTTATGTTTCTAATTTTCGATTTTCTTTTCTTCTTGATTTTCAGTGTTTGTACTCAAGGTGGCTTTTTTTTTTTTTTTTTTTTTTTTAAAGTAGTTCTTGCTTTTGTTTATTTGCCCTGCTGTCAGGCCTGTTTGGCCTTGTCCATGATATAATGGAAATGAAAGTGCTTTGTAAGTCGTAAAGCACTATTCAAATGTAAGAGATGATTACTATTTTATTAAAAATAATAACCTTGGTTATAGCTCTGAGTCCTCTTGCTGAAATCTGGGGCAAAGGGGAGCACCTGATTGGACAGGTGGGTCATCTTTATGCACTGATATCCTAGTTTGCAGCAGCTCTAGCAACTGGCGTTGTGACCTAGATTCCCTGCAACCATGGATTACAGTCTGTGTCTACTCTTAAGTATAGAGGCATGAGCCTGGAAAGGAGACCAACAGCCTGCCTGGTCCTACTCAATTCCTGATTCTTAACTCGTGTTCACACTCTGATTTTGGAGGCCTAAAATACTCTGGCAGGCCAGGAGGAGGCTTAGATCTTACCTTTACTTCCTGTGCTCTGTCAGGGATATTATTGTAGGCTGTGTGGTAACATTGGTGGATGGCTTTGGTGACTCTCATGGTTCACCTACAAATTCACGTCACCTTTTAAAAATCAGTCCTAAAATTGTTTGAGAACAGAACTTTCATCCTGTTTTAAGTAGTTCTGCTTCCTCATCAAGAAGTCCCACTGAGTTTAGGCCTGCCCTAAAACCAGGCTGTACCTACAATTACTGTGTTTCAGTTGGTGTAGTACCAAGCCCAGCATATGACTGTAGATCCTTATAAGCTTAACTTACTCATATCTAGAGCTAGTTCCTAACTTTTGAAAAGTTGTTCTTTGTTTTAACTAAGCTATCATTAGTGGAATCCATCCCAACTTTGGAGAAAAAGGTCCTTCTTGGCTTCCCAGTAGATTGGAAATACGGAAAAGTTTTTCAGGGTGAGGGAAGGGTTTAAGAGTCACCCCCAAAAACGTTGTGTGGTGTGCAAAGGGTGGGTTTGGGACAGGGTTTTGTAAAAGGAGATATGTACAGTCTCTGACCAGACATCCTTAGGATCAGCACACAGTCTCATGAGGTAGACAGTATTTGAATCCATCTTTGTGCTCACTTTTGTACTTTATTATTTATTCATGCATTCGGCAAATATTTATTGAGCACTCATTCCGTAATAGGCAGTTGCCATCTGTTAGATGCTAGGGACATTATTTCTGACAATTGTCCTGGATCTGGAGGTCATCTGTGCTATTGTCTGTAAATGGGCTTTAGGTCAGACAGATCTGGATTCTAGTGTCTTTTCCCTGCTTTGCTATTTGTGTTACTCTATAAACTTATTCAATAATTTGTCACCTGGGTCTTGCTTTATGCATCTGTGAAATTGTATAACAATTACCACATTGAGCTGTGGTGAGGATTCTATAAGTGATGTATGTAACACTCCATGCTAGACACACAGTAGGTCTCTCACTTATTAATTGCTGGTTGTCTCTTCTGCACTCATCCCTTAATCATTATCTCAAACTCACTGATTGCTCTTTGCCTGGGACAAATTGGCCTCCAAGTAGAATGTAATAGTACTTGAGTCTTTATGCGAATAGACCTATGGATAAGATAATTTCAATAGAGTATAGATCCTAGTTCAGGATTCCAGAAATGTATAAACACATTCCTAGTTATATTTTCCTTTTATCAACATCATTAAATATTTTTAAAAATTTTTTTATGTTTTTATTTTATTTTTGAGAGACACAATGTGAGGGGGGAAGGGGCAGAGAGAGAGAGAGAGAGAAAGGGAAACACAGAATCTGAAGCTGGCTCCAGGCTCTGAGCTGCCAACAAGAGCCCGATGCTGGGCTCGAACTCACAGACTGTGAGATCATGACCTGAGCCAAAGTCTGTCCCTTAACTGACTGAACCACTCAGGCACCGCTAAAGATTTTTTTTTAACTGAACAATTAAACTAATCAAAATGGTTATGCTGGCAGACTGGACAACTATTAAAATAACAAAGAATTGCACATAGGAATTAACAGAAGAGATAGAGTGGAATCATAAAAATATTTAATCCAAAGAAGGGAGAAAAAGAGGAAAAAGCAAACAAAAGCATCATGCAAATATGAAACAGCAAGAGTAGATTTAAACTCAACCATATCAACAATCGCATTAAATATAAAGGGTCAAAATATCCCAATTAAAAGACAGAATGGACATATTGGATAAAAAGCTGAAATTCACTGTGTTCATTTTATAAGAAACCTACTTTACATATTTTTTTTTCAACGTTTATTTATTTTTGGGACAAAGAGACAGAGCATGAACGGGGGAGGGGCAGAGAGAGAGGGAGACACAGAATCGGAAACAGGCTCCAGGCTCTGAGCCATCAGCCCAGAGCCTGACGTGGGCTCGAACTCACGGACCGCGAGATCGTGACCTGGCTGAAGTCGGACGCTTAACCGACTGTGCCACCCAGGCGCCCCATACTTTACATATTAAGACATATTTACATTTTAAGCAAGTTAATGGAAAAAACATATATTAACAATAAACAAAGCTGTAGTAGCTATATGAACATCAGACAAGTTAGATTTCACAGCAAAGAATATTAACAGGGATAAAGAGGGTCATTTAATAATGATTACAGAGTCTACTTATCAATAGGACATAAAAAAAATCTTAAACATTTATGCAACTAATAACAGAGCTTCCAAACGTGAAGCAAAAACTGCATGATAGAACTGCAAGGAGAAAAACATACAAGTAGAATCAAGATGTCTTAGCACTTTCTCTTAATAATAGAACTTATAGAGAGAAGAGCCCAAAAGGATGTAGAAGACCTAAACAATATTATCAACTAACTTGGCATAACTGACCTGTACAGAACACTGCATCTAACAACAGAAGAGCACACAGCACTTTGCACCCAATAACCTAGCACCTGACACAGCACACTAGCCAATTCTGTCAACAGGAAGATGCTTCTGTCGGCAGTAAACACCATTGTTCTGGGCTTCTCTAGAAGCCCCTGAGAAATCCCGCAGGATTCCTGTTAGAGTTGTACAGATATCTCTTTGGGGCACTGCTGCTGAGTATCCTGGTAGCAGCTCCAAGAGAAGGTCACTGTTTCAAGAGCACAGCTCACCTGCCCAGAATGAGGTCAGGGATTGAATCTGGACCAAAGTTCTAACCCACACTTTATCATCTGGTTGGGGAGAACAGCAGCCTCTTTTTCCAGACTTGTTAAAATCAACATAAGGGCTCGGCATTGAAAACAAAACAAAACAAAAGACAATAACTATGCCAGAGTTAGGCCCATCCAAAGATTTTCTGTCATTTGTTAAAGGTATTTGGACTGTTGAAATCAGTTCAAACAATAGAGACCCTTTCCAAAAAAAACCTTGAGAGATTATACTCCTTAAGATAATTATGACAAGGCACATCTTCCTGCCTGCTACCTTTCCAAAGGGAGAAAATACGAAACCATGGGAATTATGATAGAACTGTCAAATACAAATGTAATCAGCTTTAACTAATACAATGTAAATGTAATTCACATAATAGTGTAACGAATTGTAATTTTTTGATCAAGGAGAACAAAGATAATCTAGAAGAATTATTGGTATAATGGTGACATTTTCATGGTGTCATTTTGTAGGTAGTCCTATCATTGTCAAATTCCAGTGAAGGATTCCTCGTGGGAATCAGGTGTATAAATGAAGGATGGAAGAGAATAATAGCTACAGCCACAAGGTACTTTGCACCTCACCATGAACCTTGGCTGCTCGGTGTGTGTCTGTACTCCAGATGAGCTTCCTCTTCAAAGCAGCCTGTTCTGTGAACATGAAGCTATGCCCAGATTATAGTACATGCCATGATTTATCACAGCCTACCTTCAAGTGATATTCTACCACTTTATGAATAGTATAAGGATGTTACAATAGTGTACTTCCACTTCTCTCCTTCTGGTCGTTGTGCCATTTTTATTATAAATTTTACTTTATTTATTTTTGATGTTTATTCATTTTGAGAGAGGGAGAGAGAGAGCACAAGCAAGGGAGGGGCAGAGAGAGAGGGAGACACAGAATCCAAAGCAGGCTCCAGGCTCTGAGCTGTCAGCACAGAGCCCGACGTGGGGCTAGAACCCACAAACTGTGAGATCATGACCTGAACCTTGCAATCATGAACTGAGCTGAAGTCGGATGCTTAACTGACTGAGCCACCCACGTGCCCCCATAAATTTTACTTTTGTGTATGTTATAAACCCTACAATACTTTTTAATGTTTGTTTGTTTTTAAGAGAGAGAGAGCACCAGTAGGGGAGGGGCAGAGAGAGAGAGACAGACAGACAGACAGACAGACACAGAATCTGAAGCAGGCTTCAGGCTCTGTCTGAAATGAAGCTGTGAATGCACAGCTCAATGCGGGCTCAAACTCACAAGCTGTGAGATTGTGACCTGAGCTGAGGTTGGGTGCCTAACTGACTGAGCCACCCAGCGCCCCTACCCTACAATATCTTTTAAATTGCTTTTACTCAAATAGCCAATTATCTTTTAAAGTAATTTAAATAATAAGTTAAAAATCTATATTTACCCATTTAGTTTCTATTTCTAGTACTCTAATTTGCGTAGATTCAGATTTACATCAGCTATCATTTTCCTTCTGCTTGAAGCACTTCCTTGAACATTTCTTGTAATGTAGATCTGTTGATAATGAATTCTTTTAGCTTTTGAATGCCTGAAAAAAATCTTTATTTTGCCTTTGTTTTTTTACAAAGTAAAGAATTCTCCATTGACAGATTTTCCCCATTAAGTATTGTAGAGATGTTATTCCATTGTGTTCTAGTTTGCATTGTTTTCAAAGAAAAATCTGCCTCCATTCTTTGTTCCTCTGGATGTAGTGTAATTTCTTTTTTCTGTAGCTGCTTTTAAGATTCTTCCTTTTCATTGGGTTTTAAGACATTTGATTATGCTGTGCCTTGGTGTAGTTTTCTTCATGTTTCTTGTGCTTGGAGTTTGTTGAGCTTCTTGGATCTGTGAGTTTATAATTTTCATCAAATTTGAAAACATTTTTGCCAGCATTTTTTCAAATATTATTTTTCTCCTATCCTTTTCAGAGATTAAAGTGACATGAATATTAGGCCTCATAGTTGTCTCACAGCCCATAGACTCTCTCTGTTCCTTTCTTTCCCCATTTTGTAATGTTTCTATTGCTGTGTTTTCAAGTGTACTAATGTTCTCTTTTGCAATGTCTGATCTGTTCTTAATCTAATCTAGTTTATGTTTCATTTCAGACATTGTTGTTTTTATCTTTAGAAGTTAGATTTAGTCCTTTTTTATATCTCTCATGTCTCAGTTAACATGCTAAAGTATTCCTACCTTCTTGAACATATGGAATACAGTTTTAGTAATTCTTTTAATGTGCTTCTCTACTAATTCTACCATCTGTACCAATTCTGAGTCAATTTCAATTTATTGATTTTTTTTTTCTTCTGGTTATGGTTATATTTTCCAGCTTTTCTACATGCCTGGTCATTTTTAATTGGATATTGAGAATTTTACCTTGTTAGGTGTTATATATTTTAGTATTCCTATAAATATTTTTGAGCTTTTTTGCTGGGACATTATTAAATTACTTCAAAATAGTTTGAGTATTTCAGTATTTCACTGTTTTTATGCTTTGTTAGGCAGGATCAGAGCAGTGTGGTCAGGGTTAATTTTCCCCACTACTGAGGCAAAATCCCTCTTTGTACAATTATGAGGTCTCTGCACTCTGGCTGATGGAAAGAGGCACTGTTTCTTTTTATCTCTAATCCTCTCAAATGATTTTTTTTCCCCCTCGGTCTTGAATAGTTTCTTCATGTACTTGAGCTGATCAGTACTCAACTCTAGAAGGGGACCTTCTTAAGATCTCTAGAGTTTTCTTTCTTTCTTTGCATCTCTCTCCCCTCCACTACTCTGTCCTGAAAACTCGACTGTCTCCAGGACAGATCCATGTCTTCAACTGAAGGAGACCATTGGGCTCTGTGTGGGTTCCCCTCCTTGTTACATGACCTGGTAACTTTCTCCAGGCAGTAAGTTAGGGCCATTTGTGGGGATCAGCTCATTTGTTTGCTATCTCTCAGGGACCTTTGATGTTTATTGGCTAATGTTCAGTGTTTTACAATCCAGGTTTTTATGTATATTGTCTGCTATTTTTGTTTTTTCAGCCGGAGTGTAAACCCAATCTCTCTAACTTTATCTTGGCTGGAAGCAAAGTCAGTAGTATCATTTATAATTAAAAAAAAAATCTTGTGCCTCTTCAATCTTTTCATTCCCTATATTTTTAAATTTTTTTTAATGTTTATTTTTGGGAGAGAGAGTGAGTGTGTGCGCAAGTGGGTGAGGGGCAGAGAGAGAGGGAGACACAGGATCTGAGGCAGGCTCCAGGCTCTGAGCTGTCAGTACAGAGCCCAGTGTGGGCTCCAACCCATGAACTGCAAGATCATGACCTGAGCCGAAGTCGGTCGCTTAACTGACGGAGCCACCCAGGTGCCCCTTCATTTCATATTTTTGAATGTGGACGAGTTTATGGAAGTAAACCAGAAAGGGTTCCTTTGGTTAAAATATCTCTTTAGATATTTTTTCTCATTCTTTTTCACTATGATTCTTTGCCACCAGAGTGATCTTTCCAAATCTAACCATCTCTCATTTCTGCATAAATTCATCATGGCTTCTGAATGGCTACTCAGTAATGTCCAGACTCCTTGGTATGTCTTCAGGGCTCTTGTGTACCTGTTAACCATCATTTCTAATGCCACTCATCTCTCCTATCATACTTTGTGCTCTGCTGTCTGCCACGGTAGTATGTATGGGTTCCTGAGGCAGAGCAACAGTTCAGATTATATGTAATTTCCCTGATTTGGGGGAAATTAACTTCTTTAATATCTTATCTGAAAATAAGAGTAATTAATAATACTACACACCTGCCAGGGTTGTGAACACCAAATGAAATAATATCTGTGAAGTGCTCACCACTGGGTCTGGCACAGAGTAAGTGCTCCATTAACATAATTTATTACTGGGACGACTCCTCAAATGCATCATGTTCTGCTTCTCTGCCCTCTGGGCCTTTAGACATGTTTCTCCTGTTGCCTAGAAGTTCTCCTTTTCCTGCTCCATACACTCTGTTACTTCCTACTTCTCTTTTCAAATGACTCTTGAGCTTTACCTCATGTGGAAGCTTTCCCTGACCTTCTGATCTTAATAGGATATTCCATGATGCCACATAAAATTGTTTTGAAATTGTTTCCCCCTTCCATCTTCATTGCAGGAGGGGGAAATTGTGGATCCTGGTAAGTGATCAATGTTGAAGGAAGGAAGGAAGGAAGGAAGGAAGGAAGGAAGGAAGGAAGGAAGGAAGGAAGATAGGCTCTTTTTTTAAAAAAATATTTTTTTATTTTTGGGGAGAGTGCAAGTGTGGAAGGGGAAGAGAGAGGGGGACAGAGGATCTGAAGTGGGCTCTGTGTTGACAGCAGCAAGCCCAATGCAGGACTCGAACTCACAAACCATGAGATCATGGCCTAAGCCAAAGTCTGATGCTCAACCAACTGAGCTACCCAGGTGCCCTAGGAAGCTTGGATCTTAATAACTGTTGAATAGAATGATGGAAAGGACATTTATAATACTCTGACATAAAATGTTGTTTGAATGAACACCATAGAGGCCCAAAATTTCTAGGTGAAAGGACACTGGGAGAACAGGAGTAGCATGCTCCAGGATACAACATGGCTGGTCACCACTGCATTTTGAGCCTCTCTGTAAAACTGCCACAAGAGGCTGCAATTCAATAACAAGTGGTGCAACTTGGCAAGGAAAAAGAGTAAAGCCTGGTGATGAGAAGGAAAAAAAATGCAAGAGAATGAAAATCGTGAGCCAAACAATACGAGAACAGCTTCCTACCCCTATCGTTACCCCATGGCCCGGGCCCCCAGCATTGGTGGCATTATCTCTGCACAGCCAGAATTTTAGGAAATGCCTGCCAATATTGACATTTCCCCACATAATGAAATCAAGGTGGATTGGTGAACAGTCACTTTAAAAGTTAATTGTTGAAAACCTGCAGGTTAAAGCTCTTAAGCTAATGCCTGTTGGCTTGGTGGCAGTTTTGGTGCTTGCTCTTTTTTTAATTGTTTTTATTTTTGGTCTCTCTTGTTCTGTTGATTTTGATGGCAGGAAGTAAGAGTTCTCTTTAATTTTATTTCTGAAGGCAGGTTAAAGGACATCTTGCTTGGCTTTTCTGATTGATATTTTTGTTTCCTTACTCCCTTTTCTACTTCCTTTCTCCAGTGTATGCTCTCTCTTTAGCAATGCCTGCCTCTTGTCCTATAGTGTTGCACAGACATTTGGGTATTTTGATAAACTCAATCCCTACCATCTTCAACCTTCCTGAAGTCCCTGGAGGCTGTGTTAAAGGAAATTGTTCATGACTGAGTCATTGATGACATACTCAGAGCTCTGCCAGCATCTCTTCCTCAGAACCAGTTCCTCTGGTGGTCCTAAAATAAATCAGAGGTGGGAGACCTCTGTGTTTAATGGAAGATGTTTCCATCCCATAGATTGGAGGCTGGCCCAGTTATGGCCCATCTGGAGGAGAGCCTCACGCCAAAACTCATGTCTCCCTTTTCCCCTTTTCCTCTTCTATTCAAACCTCAGACTGAGGTGAGTGAAAGCAGGGGATTAAGCCTGGCATAAATTTGGATCTATCAGTATATTTCCATTTATTGATGAGCAGATCACAGACTAGCCCTAGGCATGTTTTCAAACTTAATGAAGAAAAGACAGTTTCTGCCACAAGAGCTCTTCATCTAACTGACAGCATCAATCAAGAGCCACTCTGACTCCTGGCTGCTCTCAGTAATGAAACCTTTCTCCTAAAAACTGGAGAGGCTGGGAGACAGAATAGTGGGCCATGGGAGGGAGGGGCAGAAGGCGCTAATGCATCTTAATTATTTCCTTTGCCTCACCATGGGCCCTGATAAAGGTGTACAGGAGACCAGAGGGTGAGGTTTGGTGGTAGCTGGGAAGTCATGGAAAGCAGAGACAGTAGAGAGTCTTTCCCCAAGGAGAATGGTGCTATGGAGCGGCTTTAAACTTGGAGGTGTGTTTTTTTTTTTTAATCCCCAGTGGTGGAGAGCCCGCATCTAGGAGATTCTCCTTCCAGAAGTTTATTGTCCTTTCTATTTAGGATACAGAAAATAGAATTTCTGTTCTATTCAGAAATCTGAGACCTTAGAGATTGGGTATTTCAGTGGTTTTCAAACCTTTCTTTTGCTGGAGAATGCTTTTTTCCTCCCTGAAGGAAAGCTACCACCTCTACAAGAGCCCAATAGTTAAACACACCAAAAAGAGTAATAAGGATTTGGTAGTTTGGCATGGAATGAAGTTGCAGGAGGTGTATGCTGGGATGGAAACAAGTGGCCATATAGAGGCACCAGAAATCTAGGTTTCTGAGAAGCACTGAACACCATGAATCTAGTTCAGTGCCCTTAAGTTGAAGAGCAGGGAGGTCATGAGATTTATTGAAGGGCAAATTTATAATTCCTGGTGGAGCTGGTCTTCTGATTTCTCTTTTCCCCTTAAGATGAGGTATCTACTTTGTGCCAAGCATCCTGATGTGCACCAGTGATGTAAAGGGAGAGGAAGGAGAAGGAGAGAAAAATAGGCTGCATATGGATCTGTGGATCTTCCAGCCATCCTTGAGAAGGTGTGGCCTAATAGGTCTCTAGGACATCCCTCTAAGCTTTCCATGCCTCCATCAGCAACAATGGTGCTTTCTCTCTGAAATAATTCATGTGTCTCTGACAGAGGGGCTTCATATTTCTGCCTTTGAGGAGAAATTATTTGCCACATTGGCCTCAAAACTATAAGCTATCCTTGTTACCTTCACCTCCCTAATCTCCCTTAATCAGCTCATTACCTAGATCTGTTGAATTACCTCTCAAATAACCCGAGTCAGTTTACTTGGTTCTGTCTTCATCTGAAAACCGTGGTCCAAACCACCATAATCTTGGAAGACCTGGCAAAGGCCTCTTTATAGACCCTCCTCCTTCATTCTGGTCTCATTTAAATTCATTCTTCGCACAAACCCACATGATGTTTTTGAGCTGAAATTGGCTACATCACTTCCCCCACCAGCTGAAAACTCTTTAAAGGCTTCCCATTGGTTTTAGGGTGAAGACCTCAGTGTTTAAAATACTCCAGGTCCAGTGTGTGTCTTCGGCGTTGTCTCACATCTCCTCCTCCTTTTTCTGCCTTGCAGATACACCTTCCCACCCCTCCCACTATGGGGACTTTGCGTATGCTGTGTTCTCTACTTGGAACTCTCTCCCTGCCCTTGTTCACCCAGATGCCTCCTCCTCAACCTTAACTCCTCAGTCACTCGTCAGGGAGTCCCCACCTCCCCTGACTCAGTCACATCCCCTTATTGTGAGCTTTCAGTGCATCATATGTTTCTCCTGCAGCACTTCCACAGGAGCAGTTCCATGTTGCCTTGTGTGGGTCTGTGCTCAGTGTCTCACTTCCCTGTAGGACTGTCAGCTCCATGGGATGGGGGCCAGGCTTACTTTATTTTATTAATTTAATGAATTTTTAAAAAGTTGTTAAGTTCCAATTAATTAACGTACAGTGTAATATTAATTTCAGGTGTACAATATCCTGATTCAACACTTCCATACATCACCCTGTGCTCATCATGACAAGTGCCCTCCTTAGTCCCTATCACCTATTTCACCCAACCCTCACCCACCTCCCTTTTGATAACCATCAGTTTGTTCTCTATAGTTAAGAGTCTGTTTCTTGGTTTGCTTGCCTCTTTCTCTTTTTCCCTTTGCTCATCTGTTTGTTTCTTAAATTCCACATATGAGTAAAATCATAGGGTATTTGTCTTTCTCTGACTGACTTATTTCACCTAGCATAATGCTCTCTAGCTCCATCCATGTTGTTGCAAATGGCAAGATTTCATTCCTTTTCTTGGCTGAGTAATATGCCATATATGTATATCCCACGTCTCTATCTATTTATCAGTTGATGGACATTTGGGCTGTTTCCATAATTTGACTATTGTAGATAATGTTGTTATAAACATTGGGGTGCATGTATCCTTTTGAATTAGAATTTTTTAATTCTTTGGGTAAATGCCTAGAATTGCAATTGCTGGATCATGGGGTAGTTCTATTTCTAACTTTCTGAAGAAACCTTGATGTTTTCCGCAGTTGCTGCACCACTTAGCATTCCTACCAACTGTGCAAGAGGGTTCCCCTTTATCCTCATCCTCACCAACACTTGTTGTTTCTTGTGTTTTTGATATCAGCCATTCTGATGGGTGTGAGGTGCAATCTCATTGTGGTTTTGATTTACATTTTCCTGATGAGTGATGTTGAGCATCTATTCATGTGTCTGTTGGCCATCTATATGTCTTCTTTGGAAAAATGTCTATTCATGTTTTCTGTCCATTTTTTAATTGGCTTATTCATTTTTTGGGTGATGAGTTTTATAAATTCTTTATATATTTTGGATACTAACCCTTTATTGGATAAGTCATTTCCAAATATTTTCTCCCATTCCATAAGCTGCCTTTTAGTTTTGTTGATTATTTCCTTTACTGTGCAGAAGCTTTTAATTTTGATTTAGTCCCTAGTTTATTTTTGCTTTTGTTTCCCTTTCCTCAGGGGACCTATCTAGAAGTTGCTATGGCTAGTGTCAAAGAAGTTACTGCCTGTGATTTTGATTGTTTCAGGTCTCACATTTAGGTCTTTAATCCATTTTGAATTTATTTTTGTGTATGGTATAAGAAAGTGGTTCAGTTTCATTCTTTTGCATGTTATTGTCCAGTTTTCCCATCACCATTTGTTGAAGACCGTCTTTTCCCCATTGAATATTCTTTCCTGCTTTGTCAAAGATTAATTGGCTATATAATTGTGGATTCATTTTTGGGTTTTCTATTGTTTTCTGTTGATCTATTTTTTAAAATTAACTAAGTAATTAATTATTTTTTAGAGAGTGAGCAGGGAACAGGCAGAGAGAGAGGGGGTAAGAGAGGATCTGAAGCGGGCTCTGTGCTGACAGCACAAAGCCCAATGTGGAACTCTAACTCACAAACTGTGAGATCATGACCTGGGCCAAAGTCAGACACTTAACCAACTGAGCCACCCAGGCACCCTTGATCTATCTCTGTGCCAGTACCATACTGTTTTGATCACTAGAGCTTTGTAATATAACTTGAAATGTGGAGTTGTGATGCCTCCAGCTTTGCTTTTCTTTTTCAAGATTGCTTTCACTATTCAAGATCTTTTGTGGTTGCATACAAGTTTTAGCATTGTTTGTTCTAACTCTGTGAAAAATGCTGTTGGTATTTTGATAAGGATTGCGTTAAGTGTATAGATTGCTTTGGGTAGTATAGACATTTTAACAATATTTATTCTTCCAGTGCATGAGCGTGGAATGTCTTTCCAGTTCTTTGTGTTATCTTCAGTTTCTTTCATCAGTGTCTTCCTGTTTTCAGAGTACAGGTCTTTCACTTCTTTGGTTAGGTTTTCTCCTAGGTATCTTACTATTTTTGGTACAGTTGTAAATGGGATTGATTCCTTGATTTCTTTTTCTGCTGCTTCACTATTGGTGTATAGTAATGCAACAGATTTCTGCACATTGATTTTGTATCCTGCGGCTTCATTGAATTCGTTTATCAGTTGTAGCAGTTTTTTGGTGGTGTCTTTCAGGTTTTCTCTCTATAGTATCATGTCATCTGCGAATTGTGAAAGTTTGACTTCTTCCTTACTGAATTGAATGCTTTTTATTTCTTTTTGTTTTGTTTATTTCTTTTGTTTTATTTCTTTTTGTTCTGTTTGCTGTGGCTGGGACTTTCAGTACTATGTTGAATAAAAATGGTGAGAGTGGACATCCCTGTCTTGTTCTTGACCATAGAGGAAAAGCTGTAAGTTTTTCCTCATTTAGGATGATTTTAGCTGTGGATTTTTGTATATTGGCCAGGTTTGTTTTAGCCCTAGTATGGTGCCCTTCATAGAGCAGGGGCTCAATGGATATTTCATGAATGAACAAGGAAATGAATGAATGAACTGACTTGTGGAATGGGAGTTCTTTGCTGAATCATCCCTTTTGAGTGGTTAAGGCAAGGTTTTGCTTCTTCTCCTGTTTTGGCATTATTCTCTTGTCATTCAAACTATGGAAAGTACCCAGAGCAAGCCTCTGGGATCCTTACTTCAGCAAGCAGTGGGATGGGGCACCTTCCCTTCTGTCACTGGAGAACATGGCCTTTCCTCTGAATTTTTCTGATAGCCCTTCTGTGAGCAGTCTCCTCATCCTTCCTCCATCCTCCTCTGCCAAATGAAGGGTTGGACCAGGAAGGACTTTCAGATTCACCACACAGTCAAGAGTGAGAGCACAAAGCCATCACTTTGATGAAGATGGGAGCATGGGAATGATATAAATAAGTCACAAGCTGTGTCCTCCAACTAATTTTGGCACAATTTTGCCTGTTAATACATCTTCTAAAAATGTCTTTCAGTGTCTTGACCTTCCTTGATCTTGATCTTTGCCATTGGCCACTCTGCAAACAGCATTGCATTCATAATAGTCCAAAAGTTGTTTGGGTCCAGAATTTCAAGGGTACAGAACATTACTTTCTCTTTCCAGTCTCTGAGTCCCATCCATTCTGTTTGAGAAAGCTAAATAGGGCAGATCACTGAGTAGTGGCATAGGGTACAGAAAAGAGCAATGGCTTTGGAGATTGATAGCTCTGGGCTCTGACACTTACCAGATACGTGACTTAGAGTCTCTGAGTCTCAATTTACTCATCTGTAAATACTACAGTGTTTAAGTTTAACTGAGGTGATATATATAAGCTTCTTGGCCCAATGACTGGTCAAGATGCTTAATGAATATTCTCAGTTGGAGTCTGTCCCTTAGTGACTTCTCCTAGAGTTTCAGATCCATCACCTGTCTTCCTTAAGGTGAATATTAGGCTCCTTTTTCTTTAGCATTGATTTCTAGCTGCCTCAGCTCTGTATTTGACACAAGGATTCTTATTTCCTGGGACTCTGCTTGGCCAACCTCAAAGCTGCCCATCAGAGGCATTCCGAGGTCAGGCCTGTGGTAGGGCAAGTCCATAATACTCACACTGAAATTATTTCCTAAGTCCGTACCTGGGGCTCCCACCATTGTTATTCCTGGGAGTCTCCGCTGGAGTGTCTCTCAAAGCCTTGTCACACTTTTTAAGAGGTTGCTCAGGGTGGAGTCCTCAGTGGTACTCTACTATCCTAGAGTTCTTGGTGCTTGGCAAGCATGGATGCCACTGGCCATGTTCCCATCAACTGTTGGAGCCAGAATCCTCAGTCAAGATGGTGTTTTGGCCTGGAAGTAAAAGGAGGCTGTGGCTCTCTGCACTCCTTTTCTGTGGAATACTTTGGGCCTTCCATCTCTGTGGTCCCTAGCAGGTGGCCCTATTGTAGAACTTGGTCACTTTTCCTGCATTGGGTGCCCAGGCCAGGGTCCTGGCAGAGGAGGCTAGATGGGTTCGTGTTTCAAATTGCTGTCTCCTCCCCAAGGTCTGGCATGGGGCGTATGCCTACTGACCATTTGCCTGTATTTTCTTGCATCTCCTTATCTTCTGCTCTTCTGGCCAACAGTCGATCCCTAACTTCTCATCCTTTTCTCAGCTGCCACATGTATGATAGATGATTTTCATATTTTCAAAACACTCCAAAACACATGTCCAAGTTTTGAGCACCTCCCCAAAAACTTTGTGGAAGAGACACAGCCTTATAACAATTTATAATTGTCACAGTGCTTCAGAGTGTATCAGTAGCCTTTTTTCTCTTGCAAACAGTGACACAGTTCAAAATGTCTTCAGATTTGGCAATTCCCAGACACTAGCTGTATTTCTTTCCTTTCTCATTCAAATTTAAATACATTGAGTGAGAGAAAAGTAAGCTAGAATTTGCTTAAATGTGTTAAAAGGGTTTTAAAATCTTAGAACGTTATTATTAGGAGTAAATTACTGTGATTTTCCCACAGATGGTGAAGACATTCTGGCAAGGACATGGCCTTAAGGTGAGGGGCCCAGTGAAGGTTTTTCAAGATCATCTTTAGGTCTTTCAGTGAAGGTCATCTTATTTGGCTACCTAGATATTCATGATCTCTTGAGATAATTGGGGACTGGTAGTTGAGAGTGACCATGGGTCTTACTTGAGGTGGGCAGGGCATTCTTCTCAACCCTTCATGAGCCATGCTCCAGTGAAAAGGACCCACTGGGACACTTAATGAAACTGAATTCTGATCCTCTGTGGCTGACAATGGAAGGGCAATGTGGTGTGGAGGGTGGGAGTGGTCTTGAAGTTGGACCTCCAGGAGCCACATTCCCATTGCAGAGTTTCCTCATCAATGCTTCTCCTACATGGAGGATATTAGTAGACTGGAGTAGCTTCATCCCACTCAGTCTGACTCTTTTTTATACTTCTTTCATCAGCATGTACTTCATATCACCCTACAGGGTCCTCTTGCTTCAGAGTTTGATGCCTGATCCTTTGTGAGCTACCACAAGGACAAGAACATTCACCATCATGGTGTTTGTGGTGGTGGATGCTACAGAGAAGAGTAAATGCTGCTCTTCTTGTGCTTCTTATAGTCTCCCTTCCAGGGCCAGGGAGTTTCTCAGAGCCTAGCAGGACTGACCCTATGGCTATGCTGAGGAAAAACCGCAGCCTTGACTCTTGAGGGGATGACAGGACAATGGCCGGGTGGTGGGGTATAGGGCCCTCTGTGATTCTGCCAGCTAGGTATCTTCTCTGTCTTTATACCCACTTACTCCTTTAGCCCAGGGGCCCGGGCCTTAGAATTTATGGAGACAATCATAATGTGTCCCCTGAGTCTTCAACAAGGCTTGGAGCTTTGATGCCTGTCCACTTTGGTTGTGGCCGAGGGGCTGAGGGGGAGAAGTGCCACTTTAACCTCTCTTCCCCATAATTCCTGCCCCGGTGATCCCCGGAGCAGCAGAGAAAAATTCCAGCCTGGAAGATGGGCCCTGGTCAGTTTTGAATCCCCAAACAGGTGCCTCTGGCCATCAAAGTCTTGAAGCAGTTAAACTTGCGTTCACCTTTGTTGCAGTTCCCTTAAAAGAAAATAGAGAGATCTTCGAAAGGTGGAAGGGGTGGCAGGCCAGAAACGTAAAGTGTGTGCAATCACTCAGATACAAGTGGCACCACTAAAAATTGCCTTCATATATCAGCTTATGGTTTACACACTCTGGCAGAAAGGACACTAAAAGGTCAGTGGGAAAAAAATTTATATGTCAGGCCTGGAGCTGTGACTCCAAAGGTGGTGAGAACACACAGTCTGGGAAGGTTCTAGAGGGACCGGCTAAGTGCTTGACGTGGCAGGACTCTTTTTTTCACTCTTTATTTTGTTTTATTTTTAAGGAAGTTGCTTGCAAACGTCAGCAGAGAAGCTAAGGTATAGACTCAGGGTAACCTCTCGCTCCGACCCCTGGTGACAAGACAGATAGTTCCATTCATCTATGGGTGAGCAGTGGAGGCTCCCTGCATTTTTTTCCCCTTTTTGCTTGGATTCAGGATATATTTGTTTGCAGAGAACGATGTCACGCCTGTGAATGCACTGCTCAGTCATGTGCCGGGGGTGAAAGCAGAGGAGGGGAGAAGAGAAGAGACAGGAGGGAGGGAAGGGGGTGGAGGGCGATGTGGGGAAAGGGCAAGCTATACTCTGGGGGCTTTGAGTGATGCCAGCTAGTATCCAAGAACAAATCTTCAACCAAATGCTAATGGAGAATGTGCCTTCCAACCAGAAGGATCAGCAAATATGCTGTAAATTAATAATGCACCCCTTTAGTGGCAATTGCCTTTTGAAAAACTCTGGGGGAGGATTATTTATCCACTCCCCCTTCCATCTCACCTCCCATAAGAGAAGGAACTAGAACGTTGTAGGTCTCTTGGAGTTTTGTTTAAGACTGACACCCCCCCCCCCCACTTTATTAACCGTGTAACATTTTAAGGTTGTTTTTCCTCTCTGTCTCCTCCAGCAAGTCTCTATTGATCACTGTTTACAGTTATAATCCCTTTCAAATTTATCATCCATGACTAACACCACATGTATTGATTAGTGTTGACGGATGTCCCTCTATAGTATAGAACCACCGTGATCCTAGCCAGTGAAATACCAGAGAGATGGAGGGAGAGAGAAATACACAGTTCCCCTTTCTCCTCAATTTTCTTTTGGTAGTTTTCTGCTCCCCCTTTTGTTCATAACTTCAATGACTTTTTTCCGACCTATGCTGAGGAATTGCTTTGTATATTTTAAAGATCATTTCTTTATTCTCACTGAAACCTTTTGGGAGGAAAGGCAAGTTGCTCCTGGGTGGCAGGTTGGGGGTTGCTGACAGGTCCTGAAGGAGATCAGATTTATGAGGGACATCCATGTGTCTTAACCTAAAGCCTCAAGTACCAAAGACGTAAATATGGGCTAGGTTTTTAGGGCCAAATTAGATGTCACTTGTGACTAAAGACAAAATGTCTGAATTTCTGCTATAAGTGGAGCCATTTGTCAATAGTGCAATTTTTTTGGCCCTTTTTTGCTTACTTTCTGTAGTGTCCTTTTTGCCTGTTGTGATCCAAAGGCAAGCGATGGACCATTTGTGAAGGTGTATACTCATCTGTCTTGCCCAAGCCACATGTCTGGGACCTCTTGTCTTGGAATGTCCTGCACATGCATAAAAGTAGGCACCCCACCCACCCACCAGCCTGGCATTGAGTTGGAGAGAGGTCTGGCCCTCACCTGCAACCAGCCCACTCATGGAGAAACCACCATGCAGGTTCTGAGCTCAGCTGCCTCCTCTGTGCAGTAGAAATAAGAATACTTTCCTTGCCCACCCAGTGGGGAGGCTAGGGGGTAATAGCTGTGAGTGCTGCAGAAAATCAGAAAGGACCACGTGAACTAAGATGGTCTATTGTATTACTCAGGGAGCATTCTCCTCCCTCTCTTTATCTCTGGGTCTCAGTCTTTCTCTCATGTTCTATGAAAGTTTCATTACTCTGCAAGGTCTTTCTTCTATTTCCTGGCACTTTAGCAGAGGACCCACGGACTAGTCTTGAGAATGGAAGGAAGTAGTCTCATAGGTTAAATCTTTAATTTGACTGGTGAGGAAACTGATGAAGCTGAAATTTTGGGAATAACTTGTTTTATGTCTCACGGTGTGTGAACCATAAGCCCAGGAAGAGGACTGTTTTGTGACTCTTAGGCAAGTGTCTCTCCGTCCCTTTCTTCCCCTTCCCATGGCCTGTCCATCTCTCTCCTCCTCCCCTTCCTTCCTCTCTCTCCCTCTCCCCTTCCCCTCCTGCTTACCCTCTCCCTCCCCGACTCCAGCCCCTCAGAAGTATGCTGGGTCTGAAGGTAGAGACACAAAACCCTTTTCCTCTGGAAGCTCATTTTACTTTGGAAGGCAGAACCATTTTTTAAGAAACTCAGGATTTCTTTACTACAGAAAATGCACATTTAAAAAGTTAGTTTTCTTTCTAAAGGAAAGAAAAGGGAGGACCGTTCAGCTCCTAGGGGAAGGCACATCTACCTATGCAGTGTACCATGCCTTCAAGCTGTAGTGCTTTTGAATAGCTATTTAGTTGACTCATATGTAAATGATATTTTGTCCTCCCTTGTTGCCTCAGCCCCCACTATTGACAATAATTTGATGGGATGTTTTTTGCTTCTTATCTATTTTCCAAGTTTTCATGGTCTGTTTGTAATAGTGTTTTTGGTTCTTTGCACTACTTTAAATTAAGTTTCTCTTATGGGTCTTTTTGTACCTGAATACTGTTCAGTTATTTGATGACATAGTTGTAAATCCTCAATAAAAAGATCTTTAATAATCAGTTGGCATTTATTTAATATACCACCCATCTTATTAAATCTAACTCCTTAGATTTAATAGGACAGTTTATTGTATTTTCACTTCGGAATAGTGATGCTATAGTTATGCTTGAGAAGGCACTTTCATTATAAACTCCTGTTTTTAGGCACTTATAATTTTCTCAAGTAGCACATTTATTTCAATGTGCAATCATTTTCTGTTCTCTTCTCCCTCCCTGTCTCCATTTGTATCATTTTTCTCATTTTTTTAAAGTTTAATAAGGAAATGTATCTTAAACTTCAGGGAGAAGAGCTGTGTCATTGGCGGAGAATAGCTGAGCAAAGCTGCCAGGCTCTTGAAATCCAGCTTCTTGTGCCTGCAAGTCAGCTTGATGCAAATGTTGGGGAAGGAGGCTGCTAGCCCCAGGATTAGGCTCCCACAGTGGGGGCAATGTTCTCCCCAGGGCTTTCAAATGCTTTGGTGGGGGAGGGTGTTAAACATTCCCCAGCTTTTGCCAGCAGTAGGAAACTGAGGGACTGAACAGGCAGGAAACAGACCAGAATGGGCTAGAATGGAGACAGACCCCCGAAATCCTCACCTGGTGCTTTCCCTTTCCACCCCGCTCATGGTAGAATGGGGGCTGTGCTCCCTTGTCTGGACCCTTTACACAGGTTGTCTCCCCTTGCTCACTCTTCGCCTGGTTAACACTGACTCATCCTTCAGATCGCAGCACCTCCTCAAAGATGTCTGTCATAACCATGTAGGCTGAGTTTGGTTCCCATGTTATATACCTTGTAGTATGGGGATTCTTTGCTTTAGAGCACATGTATCATTTCCAGGTATTATGATCTGTCGTACACTGGAATAGGCTCATGCTGTCTTATGAGAGCTGACTGTGTGCATCTCCTCCCAACTCCATGCTTATCTTGGCAGCCTGAAATTAATCATGGTGGGAATTTTTCTGTCAAAGAAATTGGCAAATGCTACAAATCAGAGTTCACTCTTTCCCTCTCCTCCAGAGAGCTGGTTTTAAAACATTTACCAGCATACAGCTTACGTGAGGATTTGTGAAACCTCTCCTCTCTACTAAACTGTAAACTCCATGAGAACGGGGCTTTGTCTGTTTTGGTCTGTGTTGTATTCCCCTCACAGTGTCTGGCATATAGTACGTGATCAAAGAACTGAGTTTATAAAGAGGTTTGGGAATAGACAAAGTCTTAATTTAAGCAAAGAGCTGAGCCACTCAAAGGATCTTAATCTCGCAAGATCAGGGTTCTCCATGATTTACCTCTAATAGTAATTCATTCTGCATCAGGATCTGGCTTCCTAAGAAAAGGAAGATTGTTCGATATTTAATTGGTTCCATTAATGAAATGATTCATCAGGAAGCCCTAGAAACTGTTTAGCCAGGTGCAGCAGGGATAATTCTGTTTAGGCAGGGGCAGAGGCTGGATAATACACTCTGCCTCTTTTGAATTTATTTCATTCAAGAAGTTCTCTTGTGTTCTACTAGATAGCTGCTTCCATGGGCTGACTCCACGGGTTTTGTGTTCCTGATTCTGAGAGAATGAGACATTTTGCTTCTGCCTCCTTACATGCTCCTACCTAGGCAGTCACTATCCCTTTAGGAGCTTTTGGTATCTAGTGAAATGAGGTCTGAACATGAAGTCAGAGAGATCATGGTTCAAATTGTCTGTGCTGTTGTTTGTAGCCTTGGAAATTAATTCCATTCTTGGAGCATGAGTATCATCATGCCTAAAGTATGATATATTACAAAACTGTTAAATTACATGAGATTTAACAGTGTGTGAAGTTGCTTGACAAAAGTAAAGATTATCATTAATTTTCGAACTTTTCCATCTTTTCTCCTAGACCTGGGCTGTGACTTTGTTGATAGTTGAGGAATGGAAGACAGAGGGGTTGGAAATACATAAGGATCACACAGGTAGCTTAGGTAGGGTGAGTGAAACATAATTAACATTAGTGATTAATTAAAAACATTTTCTGTCAAGAGCTTTGCATTCTGTAATAGAGGGCTAAGTAGTTTGGACAACTATCCCACTGAGAACAACTAGAAAGGCTGGAAAAAGTGTGACAAACATCTATTGAAAGGCATAGTGGAGCTGATAAGACAATGTGAACTAATAGGGACAAGACCTGGGAGAATAAGGAAACCTAGACAAGTAAGGCTGGTGTTTGGAACAATGTTCCCAGCAGCAGCTATTGGAATTCTGGAAGAGGTTACCAGGCTCTGAGGCTGAGAAGCCCCACACAGATCCTGAAATTCTGACAACACTAGAGGGAATATTTGAGTTCAGGGACTGCAACGGAACGAGAACCCTGGAAAAATGGCAGGCTTTCAACTGCGTTAAGATTAAGCTGATTTTATACTTATTTGCAGGGACTAAAACCCAGCTTCAAACCATCTCAGTCTCCAATTGGAATAAGATGGCTGGGAATGCTAATGTTCTTAGCCATCTTTCATAAAGGTAATATAAATCCTCTCTGGAGGAAATGTTATACTCCTGATCCTGAAATTTGTACAATAATTTTTTATATGCTGTGTTATGCACTCAAGCAAAAATAGTCAAGCATATAAAAATATAAGATAATGTGATAAGAAATTAGGAGAAACAATATATAATATAAACAGACCAGAGAGGATTCAGATACTTATCAAATATGAATTTTCAAATAACCACAATACATTGATATATCCAAGGAAATAAAAGAAAAAATTGAGAATTTAGGGTATCAACCAAACACATACATATATACACATGTACATATGTACACACGTATTCTAGAACTTAAAAGGCAATGGAAATTAAAAACTCAGTGGATGGGTTAGCAGTGAATAGACACAGAGGAAGAGAGAATAAAGAAACTGTAGTATCAGTCAAAAGAAAATAGTCACAATAAAGTGTTGGGTATAAAAGAAGGAAATGGGGAAAAGAGAAAAAAAAAGGGATAATGACAGAAGATGTAATATGTATAATTGGAATCCTGGCAGAACAGGAAGGAGAGGGTTGGGTAAAAGCATTGTTCTAAGAGACCATGGCTGAGAGTTTACCAAAACTAATGAAAGATATCAAGTCATATTAATGAAGCGCTCTGAACCTGAAGCAGAACAAATATAGTAAAATTGTTTGCAGTATTAAACTGCTGGAAACAGAAGACAGTGAGAAAATCTTAAGAGTAGTCGGAGAGAAAAGAGCAATGAGATTAACAATAGACTTTTCAACAATGATAATGGAAGCCAGTCGTTCATGAATGATAAGTTAAGAGCACTGAAAAAAAGTGGCAACTTAGAATTCTATACCAGTGAGAATATCCTAAAAAATGGTGGCAGAGTGGAAATATTTTTGGAGAAACAAAAACTGAAAGATTGTGTCATTGACATATCTATTCTAAGGGAAAGCATAAAATATTTTATATTATAGTGATTTTATATTAAATATTGGGAATGTAGAGGAAATGGAAAGGGTAAATATGTGGATATATATAAATAAATAGTAACTATGAAATAATGTCATGAAGGAAGAATAAATACATATATGGAATTAAAATACACTAAGTGGCATATAAATTTGGGGCATTAATGGAGTTAAAAGTATTTGGGGGCACTTGAATTGCCCAGGAACAAGTGAAAGTCTGAATTTACATTAAAAGTTGATAAGTGAAGAACGTATATTTTTATCTCTAAGAAGCTACTAAATAAAATACATATACTCACACTAAAAGAACACATAACAAAATAATAAAAGGAGTCTGGAATAAATAGATATACTCAGTGAATCCAAAGGAGACAACAAATGATAGAAAAAGAACATATAAAAATAGAACAGTTGTAGGAAGAGGTAAGTAGGAAGATCACAGATCTAAGCTCAAATATATCAGTAATTACACTAAATATACACAGATCGAATGCACCAACTGAAGAAATGTAAATTGTCAGATTAAATAAAAAACAAACCCAACTATATGCTGCTTATAGAGACACAACATGAATATATGGATACAGAAATGTTAAAAATTGAAAGATAGGAAAACACTTACAAAAAGAAAGCTGATAAAGCCACGAAGACCTTAAGACAAAATATTACTAAAGATGAAAATGGGCATATAATGGCAAAATAACTGTTTCATTACAAGATATAACAGATCCAAATTCATGGCCACCTAGTAGATAATCTCCAAATACATAAAACAATCTCCAAATATATACAACAGTTCAAAGGTAATCCAAAAGAGAAATAGAGAAATTCATGATCACAGCAGGAATATTTAACGTACCTTTCTTTGTAACTGGTAGATATACAGGCAAAAAGTTAATATAGAGCCTCTAAACAGCATTATTAACCAAATTGACCTAATTGCAACATAGAAAACACTGTAGCCAACAAATTTTTTTTTAAGTTTATTTATTTATTTTGATGGGGGGAGGGGCAGAGAGAAAGTGAGAGAGAGAATCCCAAGCAGAGTCATTTGCTGTCAGGACGGAGCCCAATGTGGGACTCGATCCTAGGAACCAAGAGATCATGACTTGAACTGAAATCAAGAGTTGGATGCTTAACTGATGGAGCTACCCAGGTGCCCCGCTAACATTTTCTTTTATTATAAAATTATGCATACATAAAATTTATCGTTTTAACTATTCTTACACTTATGGTGGCTCAGTGGTATTAAATATATTCACATTTGTGTGCAGCCATTACCACTATCCATCTCCACCAACTTGTTTTTAAATTCACAGAGAACATATACCAAAAATCATTACATACTGGCTCATAAGGCAAGTCTGAACAAATTCCCAAAGGACTGAAATACCTAATTTATTCTCTGACCAGTTGAAATTAAGCTAGAAATCAGTGACAACTAGGTAACTTAAAAATCCCCAAATGCTTGAAAATTAAGGAAATAATCACAATAAAAATTTAAAAAATATTTTGAACTGAATGATAAGGCAAATACCACATACCAAAACTTTTGTGATACGGCTAAAGGTGCGATTAGAGAAGTATACAAGAAATACATATATAGGAAAAGAAAAAAAAAGGCTGAAAAATCAACAGTTTGAGTATTCATTTCAGGAAGTTAGAAAAATACCAGCAAACTAGACCCCAAAAAGGAAAAGGAGGGAAACAGTATAGATAAGATCAAAGAGTTAATAAATTAGAACACACATACCTAAAAGAGAAATTCAAAAAATCAAAAGTTGGTTCTCTGAAAGATTGTAAACTGATTAGCTACAAGTCAGACTGATTAAGAAAAAGTGGGGAAGGCACAAATTACCCATATAAGGAATAAACAATGTATTTCATACAGATGCTATGGATATCAAAAGAGTTATCAAGAGTAAATTAAAGAAATTTTATGTCAAAAATTCTGAAATTTCTATGAAGTGGGAAAATTCTGAATAAAATATAATTTATCAGAATTATAAGAAATATATCCATTAAAGAAATTTAATTTGGAATTAATAATGTTACACAAAGAAATTTTCATGCCCACATGGCCTCACAAATTATTTGAATCCTTTTAAAGTCATTGAAATTCATTTTAGATTCCAGAATGTGGTCTATCTTCGTAAATGTTTTCTGTGTGTGTTTTTTTTAATTATGGTTAAAAGATGCATAACAAAGACTTCCATCTAAACTGTTTCTGAGCATACAGTTCAATAGTGTTAAGTGTATTCACACTGTTGGGTCGAAATCTTCAGAAAGTTTTCATTTTGCAAAACTGAAACTCGGGCGACCTGGGTGGCTCAGTAGATTGAGCTTCTGACTTTGGCTCAGGTCATGATCTCGCAATTCGTGAGTTCGAGCCCCACGTTGGTCTCTCTGCTGTCAGCACAGCACAGCACCTGCTTTGGATTCTCTATCCCCTTCTCTCTCTGTCCCTCCCCTGATCAATCTCTCTCTCTCTCTCTCCCCAAAATAAATAAACACTAAAAGAAAACAAAAAAACAAAACCCCTATACCTATGAAACAATTCCTTATTTCCTTCTTACTCCACACTCTGTCAACCACTATTCTGTTTTCTGTTTCCATCATTTTGACTGCTTGAGATACCTCATATAAGTGGATCACAAATTTGTGTCTTGGTGACTGGTTTATTTTACTTGGCATGCGTCAGAATTTCCTTTTTAAGGCTGAATAGTATTCCATTGTATGTAGATACTGCATTTTTTTTTAAATCCATTCTTCTGTCAACGGGTACTTGGGTTGCTTCCACCTCTTGGCTGATTTGAATACTACTGCGATGAACATGGCTGTGCAAATATCTCTTTGAGATCCTGCTTTCAGTTTTTTTGGATATATACACAGAAGTGGAATTGCAGGATTATGTAGTGATTCTTTTTTTAACTTCCTGAGAAGCTGCCATACTATTTTTCACAGTGGCTGCACCACTTTATATTCTTACCAACAGTACACAGCATTCAGATTTGTCCAAATCCTCACCAAGACTTTGAAGCAAAATTATTTATAGTAGCCATTTTAATGGGTGTGAAGTGATAGCTCATTGTGGTTTTAATTTGCATTTTCCTCATGTTTAATGATGTTGAGCACCTTTTCTTATGCTTGTTGGGCATTTGTATATTGTCTTTTGAGAAATGTCTATTTAAGTCCTTTGCTTATGTTTTAATTGAAGTATTTTTTTGTTGTAAAAGTTCTTTGTATATTTCCTTACTATTATCCTCTTATCAGATATATGATTTGAAAATGCAATCTCTCATTCCACAGGTTGCTTTTTCACTCTGTTGGTTGTGTCCTTTGATGCACAGGTTCTAATTTTAATGTAGTCCAATTTGTCTGTGTTTACTTTTCTTGTTAGTACTTTTGGTGTCATAGCCAGGAAGTCCTTGCCAAATCTAATGTCATGAGGCTTTCACACTGTGTTTTTTCCCAAGAATTTTATACATTTCATAAAATGTTCATACATTTAGGTTTTTGATTCATTTTGAATTAATTTTTGTATTTGTTGTAAGGGTGTAGCTTCATTCTTTCACATGTCAGTATTCAGTTTTCATGATTTGTTGAAGAGATTTTCCTTTCCTTCATTGAATAGTCTTGGCACTCTTGTCAAAAATCATTTGACCCATTATACAAATGTGATTTCTGGGCTTTTTGTTGTATTGGCCTATCTTTATACCAGTACCACACCATTTTTACAGTAGCCTTCTAGTATGTTTTGAAATCAGGAAATGTGATACCTCCAACTTTGCTCTTCTTTTTCAAGAGTGTTTTGCATATTCAGGGTTCTTGAGATTTCATATGAGATTTAGAAAAGATTTTTTGTTTTCTGCAAAAAAAATTGTATTTGGATTTTGATAGGGGTTGCATTCAGTCTGTAGATTGCTTTGGGTAGTTTTGACATTTTAACAGTACTGTCTTCCAATCCATGAACATGGGATATCTTTCCATTTATTTGTGTCTTCTTGCATTTCTTTAGGTAACATTTTACAGTTTTCAGTACAAGTCTTTTGCTTCTTTACTTAAGTTTATTCTTAAATTTTTTATTCATTTTGATGCTATTGTAAATGATTGCTAATTTCCTTTCAGATTATTCATTATTAGTGTATTGAAAAGCAACTGATACTCAAATATTGATTTTGTATCCTGCAACATTGCTAAATTCATTTATTGGTTCTAAAAGTATTTTTGTTTTGTGTTTGTTTTTGTGAAATCCTTAGAGTTTTCTACATATAAAGTTACACTGTTAGTGAACAGAAATAATTTTACTTCTTCCTTTCCAATTTGGATACATTTTATTTCTTTTTCTTGATTAATTGCTGTATTTTGGACTTCCGTTACAATGTTAATAGAAGTGGTGAAGCCAAATATCCTTTTCTTATTTCTGATTTTAGAGCAAAAACTTTCCAATCTTTAATCATTGAATATGATGTTAGTTGTGGATTTTTCATATAAGGCCTTTATTCTGTTAAGGTAGTCTCCTTCTATCCCTAGTTTGTTGAATGATATTCCATATGCTTTTGAAAGGAATGTGTATTTTGCTGTGGGTGGACTGTTGTATAAATATGAATTAGGTCAGACTGGTTGATTATATTTTTCTGTTCTTTATACTTAATGATTCTACTTTTTAAAAATCAGTTATTGGGGCACCTGGGTGGCTCAGTCTGTTAAGCATCTGACTTCAATTCAGGTCATGATCTCATACTCTGTGAGTTCGAGCCCCGTGTCAGGCTCTGTGCTGACAGCTCAGAGCCTGGAGCCTGCTTCAGATTCTGTGTCTCCCTTTCTCTGACCCTCCCTCGTTCATGCTCTGTCTTTCTCTGTCTCAAAAATAAGTAAACATTAAAAAAATTTTTTTTCATAAAAAAATAAAAATAAAAATCAATTATTGATAAAAGGGTTGAAATTTTGACAGTAATTGTTATTTTTTGTATTTCTCCTTTCATCTATCAATTTTACTTTAGATATTTTGAAGTTTTGTTATTAAGCTCCTAAGTGTTTAAGATTATTATGTTCCTTTGTTGAATTTACCCCTTTATCATTATGAAATGACCCTCTCAATCTGTGGTAACATTCTTTGCTCTGAAATCTACATTGTTCAATACTAATGTGGCTACTCCCACTTTATTTAGTGTAGTATATTTTTTCCATCTCTTTACTTTTAACCTGTTTGTATCTTTGTATTTAAAGGAAGTTCCTTGTCAGACCATAGTTGAAAATGAATCCTGAGCAGTGAGTGAAGATATGGGACAAGAGAATAAGCAAAAGAAGGGGTTTTCCATTAATTTGTAAATATCTAAACCAGTCTTTCAGAATGAAGCTTTTATTCTATTTCTATAACGTCACGTTTAGGGAAGAAGAAAGTGGCCAGATTAAGGGAACCTCATAGTGAGGGATAGAGACTAGATTCAGGGGAAATTGAAAAAATCCACAAATACAAATCTGAGCCTGTTTCCAGACTGCAACTGAAATTGAACTGTTTGCACCTCAGAAATGTCTCAGTATAATGGATGCTAATCTTTGCATCTCTACCATTTCAGATTCTGCCATGTTTTTAGTGCACTAAAGCTCCACTTCAGTGCGTATGAGTCATTTAGAAAGTAGTAGGAATGTTTGGCAGAATGCAGACTAACACCCTGACCAACACCTCTGATTGGAATTTAAAAAAGCTACATGAAATAGACACTTACTTTTAATGTTCTGCAGCAATGGCATAAGAGGAAGGAATATGTAGAGGCCAAAGAGAAGAGATAGTGGGAAATATAACAGGTAAATGAGTACCATCAATACTGACTTGTGCCCTGAGAGTTTCTGCTGAGCCCTAATGACCCCGCATTTTGACTTAACATTGAAAAGAAGCATGGGAAGGTGGATGTAAAACCTACCCTCCTTAGTGAAGAAAATTCTAAGAGTCCCCCCAAATAAATGCAGAACTTCAGAGGGCTGCGTTATAAGTATGAAGGTGAATAGAAAAAAATGCAGGAGAACATAGCAAGGATAAAAATCTACCTTTGTTGGGGCACCTTGGTGGCTCAGTTGGTTAAGCATCTGACTCTTGATTTTGGCTTAGGTCCTGATCTCAGGGTTGTGGGATTGAGCCCCAGATTGGACTCCATGCTCAGCATTGAATCTGCTTGGGACTGTCTCTCTCTCTCTCTCTCTCTCTCTCTCTCTCTCTCTCTCTCTCTTTCCCCCTCCCCCCTCCCCCTTCCCTTCCCTCCCTCCCTCTCCACACACATTCTCTCCCACACTCGCATGTTCTCTCTCTTTCTCAGAAAAATTTAAAAATTGAAAAAAGATTACCTTTGTTGCTGAGCAAAGGTAGGAGGAGGGATATTCCTTGAGAATTAATAACTAATACCTTGCTCTCATGTGAGTTTGAGGTCAGAATTCTTGCTACCTGTATAATCCTCAAAAAAAGTTCAAGTGGGGAATTTAATTAAAAATGGTTCTGGACTAGTAAGAAGCTGGATTTATTTCCTTTTTTCTTTGGAGAAAAACAACTATAATTCATGCCTAAAATATCCTAAAGATGAAGTTGCAAAGCAATTAAAAAGCCCAGTCAAAAACCATAAAACATACAGGGAAGCAAGGTACCATGAATAAAGGCTGGTGGAAATAACTGAAGGCAAAGTCAAACTTGTAAAATATTCAGTTATTGCAATTATTAGATTCAGAATTTAAATTAACAATGTTCAATATATTTAATGAAATAAAAGGAAAGCCTGAAAATAAAGGCAAGAAACTGTAAAGCATGACCAAAATGATTCAAATAAAATAGTCAAATTGAATTTCCAGAGAAGAAAAATTTAATAATTGAAACTGAAAGCTCACTGGCTAGGTTCAAGAGCAAGGTAGACATAGCTAAATAGAGATTTAGTGAACTAGAAGAGGCAGCAATAACAATAGCAGACTAAGCATACAGACCTGGGAGATGGACATGGGTATGAAAAAGAGGGGTTAAGAGAGATACAGGATGGAGTTAGAGGGTCTAACATATATCTGATCAGAAATCTAGATAGTTATTATAGGAGGAGTGGAAAAGAGTCAACATATGAAGTGGATAATTACTGACTGAGAGCTTTTCTGAATTACATAGTACAAATTCTCAGAACCAGACAGCCTAACAAATAAATGTCAAGGAGGATAAAAATAAATCTACACCAGATAGAAAAATTACAAAACTGCAAAGACAAAGGAAAGATCTTAAAAACAGCCAGAGAGAAATGACACATTACCTACAAAAGATGCTATTTAGACTTTTCAGCAGCAACAATAGAATATGTTGGAATATTACATCTATGTGCTGAAAGAAGAGAACTCTCAGTATAGAGTTGTATGTAGAGAAAATCTTGAAGAATAAAGCCTAAATAAGAACATTTCTGACAAATATAACTAAACAACAGACAGCCTCATTTAAGGCTATCCTGAAGGTTAAACTTCAGGTAAAAGGAAAATTATCCTAGGTAGAAGGCCTGGAATGAAGGAAGGAATCATAAGCAAAGATCACTATATGTAGGTGGGCACACTAAGCAAACACTGTATAAAAATAATGTCTGCTATTTTTGGGGGGTGATAAATAGAATATAACCAAAATAATTACGAATTGGGATGGGGAATCAAAAATGTCCTGGATCCTTGAGATTCTTGGGAAGGATAGTGAGCTTCTGATTTTGGCCATTTAAATATGTATGTTAAAACTGCTCGGGTAATCACAGAAAGAGAAAATGTGGTGCATATAGCATATAGCTTTCAAACAAATGGTGGAAATTGAGTGAGAGAAAGAGACTTAATCTAAAAACATGGAATAGAAGAAAATTTTAAAAGAGATCCAGAAAATTTAGAAATAAATCTAAATATAACACTAATCATTCTAAATGTGAGTAAGCCAAACTCTCCAATCAGAAATCAAAGGTTTAAGACTGATTTAAAAAATTAAACTAAATGCTATTTATAAAAGGTACACTTAAAACATAAGCACACAGAAAGATTGAAAGATACTTCATGCAAATTCTAATGAAAATAAATCTGAGATCACTATGTTAATTTCAGATAAAAATATTACTAGAGAGAGAGAGTCATCACATGATGATAAAAATTCAAATTGCTAGGAAGACATTACAATGAAAAATGTATCATATCTCTGAAATTTGTATAGCAAAAATAGGAAAAGCTATTAGCTGAAATAGATACATCTCCCCTAGATTTTGGGATTTTGCATACCTCTCTTAGTAACTGGTAAAACAGGGTGAGGAAGTACTAGTAAGGCTATAAGGCTGTGGAAGACTTAAATGACACAGTTAATAAATTTATTTTAATGGATGTACATGGACCACTATAGCCAGCAACTGCACAGCACATGTTTTTTCAAGGACACAAGACGTGTGTGTGTGTGTGTGTGTGTGTGTGTGATCAGCTACCATTAACTGAGCCCTACAGGAGGTCTCAGCTAGTTTCAATGTGTCATTACTACACAGGCCACATCCTCTGACCACAATGCAATTGTATTATAAAACATTCACATTAACTGGAAAACAGCCATCTGTTTAGAAATTAAGAAACATGTATCCAAGTAAGTCATGTGTCAAAGGAGAAATCACAAATTACTTAGGATTATGTGACAACAAAAGTTCGTATATCAAGACTGTAGGGTATAGCTAATTGAGTACCTACAGAGATATTGATAGCCTTAATATTTGTATGAGAAGACAAGAAAAGCTCAAAATTCTGTCTTCTAAAACTAGATGCTTTTAGAAGACAGAAAAGCCGAGCAGTATAAGCTCCCCAAAAATAGAAGTAAAAAAGTAATAAAGTTAGCTGTAGAAATGAACAGAATGGAAAACATACAATAGAGAAGATCAACAAAGTGAAAAGTGGATAATCTGAAAACAGCAATAACATAGCATCTCTGGGTGGATTAATCTGTAAACAGAAAGAAGGCAAATTAGATTAGAAACAGAAGAAGGGACAGCTACCAATGCTGTGGAGATAAAAAGATGCCTCCCATGGCGATGTCCCTTCTGAGACCAGGAACACACAGAGGCAATTCATCCTTCAGGGTTTAACTGTCATTGTGTTAAATGCAATATCTCAAGTGGGAGATGCTGCAGGGAACAGGCTGAGTAAACCCAAAGGCAAAAGAGTAGGCAGTGTGGGTGGATTATCTGAGATTTCAGAAGACCTAAAGTTGAACTAGAAGGCTTTGATGACAGATGACACATGACACATGCAGATGGAGACCTGCTGAGAAGCAGTCAGGATGGCAGGAACAAAAGGCATGGTGGCAAGCTTAGAGTCAAGTAATTGGGGAGCTAGGAGAGACTCTTGTTCCACAGGCATGGGCAGGGAAGGGGTAAAGGGTGAAAAGAATGGGTAAAAGGTTGAAATTCAGACAGGTGTCTAGAGCTTGGGAAATCTTTAGTTTTTCACACTTTCTGTTTGGGATCTTGGCACCCAGCTGCTGCTGCTGGGCCCGCACTGCCCTCTTGGTATTCCTTCTTGAAATGCCACCACCCCTGTGGTATTATTGCTCACAGGGAGAACCTCCAAATCCAGGAGCATAAAGAGCTATTCTCACTCCCAGTGGTGTATGAAAACCCAAATACTGACCTCTGCTCCCTTTCAGAAGCCTTAAATGAATGCCTTGACTTTACTTCCTTTATTCTCACTTCCCATTCTTATGTGTTTTTTTCCTCCTTCTTTCCCTGCTTCCTTCCCTTCCCCTCTTTTTCCCATCCTTCCTTTCTCCTTTCCTCCCTCCTTTTCTCCCTCGTTGCCTCACACTCCATTCTTTCCCTCACACCCCAAGCATTTGCTGAGTTCTCACTATGGTGTATATCAGGGATCAGCAAACTTTTTCTGTAAAAGACTAGCTAGTAAATATTATAGGCTTTGGGGGCCATGCCATCTCTGTGACAACTACTCAACTCACTTGTACTATGAAAGCAGCCGCAGAAGATCTATAAACAGATGAGTGTGTCTGGTGTTCCAACAAGATTTATGGGCACTGAAATTTGAATTTCGTGTCATTTTAATAGGTCACAAAACATTATTCTTCTTTTGATTCTTTTCAACCATTTAAAAGTGTAAACAACATTCTTAGGTCACGGGCTACACAAACAGGCGGTAGACCTGTGGGCCATAGGTTAATGATCCCTGGTGTAGAATCCTGGAAATAAAAATAGAGTCTAAATGCCAGCCCTGCCTTTCTGCATCCCTTCTGCTATGGCACAAGTCTGTGACACCTTTGTGTATGAACTCAGGTTAGAATTAAGTGGCAGGAGTAATGATGAGAAAGGTGAGATTATTCCTGGAGGAGGTAGCATTTTTATTGCCCCTTGAAGGATGGTTGAGGTCCCGATGTCTATAATTAGACTTCCCTGATGAGTGACTCCCAGTTTGCATTTCATTTCCCAACTGGAAACCTCAGGCAAGGCACCTGCCTCCTAACTTTGAAAGGCAGGCTGGCTTTCAACTGGCCTGGATTCCTCCCTATCAAAGGTTCCTCCTGTGATTTGGAACCCTTGTGGGATGTGTATGAGTGAGCTTTGCTATTGGGGTCTTTTTCTTAGCTTAGGCAGGAGTTCTTAGTGCCATAGTTTCATGAGTAGGAAGAGTTAGTCCCTGCTTCTAGCTTCTTGTCAAGACCCTATCTAGGAAATCCATTGTGATGGCCTCATCTGGACATGCTACAAAGTCCTTTACATTGGAACATGACCCGCTGGTGTACAAAAAAGTGGGTTCTGCTTTTCCTGCTTCAGTTTTCCACTTTCTTTCTCTGCCTCTCCTTTCCTTCTTCCTTCAAGCCTTTGCAAAAAGGTCAGGGTACTGAAATATGAATTGATTGTGCAAAACAAACTAAAATTTGCCTGGGGCATAATATACAGATTTTTCATTTATTTCCCTTAACATCTTCCAGTCCTTGAGTGTGTATATAAAGGATAGAAGCCCTAATTTATCACAGTGATCATAAAGAGATGCTGTGGCTTTTGTCTTTGAATTTCTAATGATTAGATGGCATTGTTATTTAGAGCTGGGGCCTGAGGGCTGGGGAAGCTCTGAGAAGGAACCTGGTTCCTGCTGGCATTTTTTATGATGAGAAAGCAGGTCTTCACTTCATCTCCCAAAATTGTCATGTAGTAAAAAAGAACATTGACCTTGAACCTTCAGAACTGGATTAAGATCCCAGCTTGACTACTTGCTATGCTTATTACCTTGGGAAAATTACTTAACCTCATAGAAAGTCAGTTACAGTTACCTATTCTTTAAGATGGAGATAATAATTTTAAATTCATGAAGTTGTTGGGAGAGCACTGTCAGATAACAGATATAAAAGTGCCTTGCCCGGTATGAAATTGGAGAACCTTTCTAGAGTGGACTCCAGATCACCCAAGACTCATCTGAGCTCCCAAGGGCATTGCTAGAGAAGGTGATGAATGTCAAAGAAAGTGAAATTATTTCTTGGTCTGGTTTAAGATTCTGCTAACAATCTCCCACCTTCCTATTTCTCCTAGTGGAATTTTCCTTAGTCCATCAATGTCTTCTTTCCCCAGGTTCCAACTACTGTTTGGCTATGGTTTGTTATGTGGTTCACAACATGCTGCCCCAAAATATGGGGCTGTGTGGTACTGAGTATTTTAAGCTGAAGGAATTGGAGAAATGGAAGGTGCAGAATGGATTCTCTGACTTCCCCCTTCTACCCTGAAACAGATCAAAAGACCATCATGTGAGAGGTACCCTCCCTATACCCAGAGGAAAGGAGCATCCTTCTATTTGAAGACAGATATCCTTGTATCTTATGTTCTTATGTGTAGGGACACCAAAAGGGATCCAAACAAACAGGACTTGCTAAATTTCCCTAAGTTTACTACCCTTAACTCATACTCTTTTGTCCTGTCACATTTTTCCATGACTTTCTGCTCTTCACCAAACCTAGTGTAAAAATACCTAGCCTTAACTGCCTCTTTGGGTCTTCAGTTAGTTACGAAGGCTCTTGTGTCCCATAAAATTTCTATTAAATTTGTGTGCTTTTCTCCTTTTTTCTGTTTTTGTTAGTTTCATTTTCAGGCCCACCCAGGGACCCTGAGAGGGTCGAGGAAACAGTTTTTCCTCCATTATATCTACAAATTCCAATATTCCTTCCTATATAGGTATCAGTTCATTCTGAAACCCCCTCCCTGTGGCTATATGGAACTTTGGCTCTGTTTTCAAGGCCACTTCCTCTAAAGAATGTCCTATAACTTCAGCTTCTAGACAGAAAAGGATTGCCACTCTGAGTTGCACCCTTTGGAATATAATCACACAAGGTCTTTTGTTATGTAAGCATTTCTTGAATCTGTGTGTGTGTGTGTGTGTGTGTGTGTGTGTGTGTGTGTGCGCGCGCGCGCGCACGTGTGCACGCGCAAGTGTAAATAAATGCTTTGAAATGTATGTTGCTCAGTGCCTAGGCAGTTCTTGGCCAGCAGTTAGTGACTGATAAATAGTTGTTTTATCAAAAGTAAGTTAGGCCATATAGATTGCCTGAATTTGAGGTTTTTCTAGGTCTCTGAGGCCTCTTAGGTTCAGGGGAAGCTCTGAATTTGTTCCATACGAGGCATGTTTGCAGGAATTGTTAGCAGAGTGTTAGCATGTTTATGTAGATGTTCAGCTCTTTCCATAACCACCTGGACAATGTGCTTAATGCCCTAGGGAAATCAGACCTGAGTTAAGGTTTCTAGAGTGGTCCCCTGTCCCCATCCTAGAGCTGACAGAAAAACCCATCTATAGATATTTAATAGTCCCTGTGGCCCTTCAGGGTCCTTCAAATTAGGTGGCTATCAAGGAATAATTTTAGGTGTTGAATTAAACAGGTCTTTTTTGCAGGTGGATGAGGCTGGTTTACTTTTTCTGGATCCTGAAATAATATTAAAACTCAGGGCATGATATGCTCAGCTACCAGGTGGAGAAGAAGCGGATACACAAATATTTGATTATCTTCTCTTTGAGAAAATTCTGATTGGGCTCTTCTCCCTGGATTAGAGTATCTTTGAGTCAATCTCGCTTTGGGACAGGCCTCTGTGCTCCTGAGGCAGAACTTCTGGGAGCAGCAGCAGAGAACACTGGTCTCTCTTCCTGGAGAAGCTGAGAATGCTTGATTACTCAACAGCTCTCTTAGAAAGTACCTGTGTAACATTCATGGTTGCCTTTGTGAATGTTTTGCCTTCTATGGAGTCTTTTTTTATCAACCAGTGCTTGTCAACCCTGGCTTTGCATCAGAATTACCTGGGGATTTTTTTTGCAGAAACAGAGTTGCCAGGGCCCTACACTCCAGAGATTCTGACCTAATTAGTCTGGGATAGTCTAGGCAGTGATTGTATTTTTGAAAAAAACTTCCCAGATGATTTTTAAATTGCACTGAGGGCTGGGTACCACTGCTCTAGACCAGGGGTCAGCAAACATTTTCTGTAAAGGGCCAGGCAGTAAGTTTTGCAGACCAAAGGGTTCCATCAACAATTAATCAATTCTGTCATTGTAGTGCCACAGTAACCATGTATGGGTGTGGCTGCATTGCAATAAAACTTTATTTACCAAAGCAAGTGGTTGGCCAGATTTCGCCTGTGGGCTATAGTTTGCGGGCTCCTACTCTGGAGTCTAGAGTATCACCTTCATGAAGACAAGGCACTGTGCTTATGAAGTTCAACCTTGGGTCCCTGGCATGCGACACTCCATAAATACTTACTAAATTCCATGAGTTTATTGTACTCATGGGGTAATATATGAGAAGGAGACAGAGTGGCTAGCTTTGAGGAAAAATTATAGTATTTTGAATAGAAAATGTTTATAGCTTAAAGATTTGGGACAGTTTCCTGGAAATTCCTGTTGAACTTTGTTAGGTTTTGTTGAACTCTCTAGTGAAACTTTTCCAAAACGGATTCATATTTTATGTGTGTGAGGGAGACAGAGCTACAGAGACAGAGAGAGACAGAAAGAGGGTGAGAAGGAGATTTTCTGTAGTTTCCATTTGCCTGTGCCTATAAAAATATAGAGCAGTGAATAGAATTCCCATAATTAGTCAGTTTATGAAAAATTTGTTGTCCGTTGACTAAACTGCCCAGCCTATTTAGTCAAACCAGTGCAGTGGTAACCTCATGGAAACAAAATGCATCTGAATGGGTTCAGAACATACTAGTTAGAGGAAATATGTGTTGGTTCTTTAAGGTTTGCCTTGGTGGTCACGAGGAGCAGGTATCAGCAGTAAATGCCTATGGGCAGTTGGCCAACCACTGAGTTGGAAGTGGAGGTTCCTCAGATACAATCAAGTGACCCCATGGATAAGAGCACACAGACAATCGCTATAGAGTAGTTTCAAAACAAAACAAAACAAAATAAAACAAAACAAAACACAATTAAGTGGGAAATTCCTGCAAAGAAGTCACTCTTGCATCTAGATGCATAGCAGTCTTGGCCAGGCATCCATTTTTGCTTTTCCTCTTTGGTCAAATGCATCAGTCTTCTTTTTAATCCAAGTCTATTTATCAGTTGTAATACAGAGACATCCTTTATGTGAATTGGCTCTTCTCTCCCAACAGGAGCTTAGGATTCCTAAATTCTGGTGTCCTGAATGTGGAAATGACACTGTGTGTGAATGGTTGTGTGACACCAGCATCCTGGGCCTCAACAAGTCTTTAGAAGGAGTACATAATACCTAGGAATGTCTAACTAATGGGGACTGCCTTTCTGCAGCCCGCAGGCACAGTGCAGAACATTTCATCTAAAACCCTTCCTTGACTTTGGTTGGAGACTTTGCACACATGATGATCTGTGGGCTCAAATGGCCTCTGGAAAGAGTCTCCTGCTGTGGGACCCTGGTGTGGACACAACACAGAGAGGAGGAAGGCAGTGCAGCAAAGTCATGTTTATGAGCAGTGGGTCACTGTACATTATGTGATCATAGTGATCTGTTATTAGCAGAAGGCTTATCAGAACAAAAGGGAACATATCTATGGCAGAGCAGCAGGGAGAGGATTTTAAAGTTTTGATGGAAAACTAAAATTGCTTGGGAAAATATAAACTGTTTTCCTTTCTCCACATGTGACTTTTAAATTGAATTTCTTTTAGGCAAGAAGGTATTGTTTTACCCAGGACAGAACATGGAGGGGTCTGAATTTTTAAGCTCCCGACATTTCTTTGTATGATTGTTAATGCAAGCCCCTTGGGAAACACGCTTTTCTATGCATGTGTCCTGTATTGTCTTTTCCTTTCCCTCCTCCTCCCACCCCTTCTCCTTACTGCAGAGGTAGCGATCTTCCTGCTATTAGCAAGATGTCTATTATAGTGTCATTAAAAAAGCCATAGTCAGTGCAAGGAATGACTCATGTCATGGAGGACTTAATAATTCACTGTAATAAAAGTATAAAGTTTTATGATAAACCACTCTCAGGGGAGTTAAATATAATCCTTGGCGGGTCACACACTGACTACAAAGCTTACATTTGTAATGGTAATTTGAATTTACTACATTGCCTTTAGTTTTTAAGCATTTGTGTGTCATTAGACCTTATAAATTGATTTATATATTTCAACTCCAGTATAATTCTGCATAAAGGTACAATAAATTTTATGGATTGGAGATATGGCATCTAAAACATTTTAATAAAATTATTGTTCTAAATTCACTTAAATGGCATTGATGAAAAGCTGCAGCAAAGATGCCAACGTTTCAAAACTTTCATGAAGTGGATGAGGTGGGAGTGACAGCTGCAGGTGGGGTGCTGTGGGATGTAATTCCTCAAGTCCTTCTCCTTGCTTTGTGAGCAAAGAGGGACCTCTGGGGCTGTTCTGGAAAGGGTGCCCACTGCCACTCGGCCCGCCGTGAGGGGACATCAAAGCTCTGGGTAATGCACTGATGATGAATTTGCAGGAGAGGGGAGCTTATTGAATCCCTCAAAAGGACCTGCCTGTTATTTGTGGAACCAGACGGAATTCTGTCTTTCTAAGGAAACCAAAAGAAGCTTGTCCAAACCAGCAGCTTTCCCACCAGGAATCGAGAGCAGATCACCCATTGCTTAATTTATTTTCTCCTCCAATTTTTGAAGGAAAGGCATTCAGAAGAAAATAACAACAAAACCTGCTTGGAGAGTGTGATGGGAGGGGGGCCGCTCTGGTGCCTGCCCCCCCCCCCCCCCCCACGCCCTCCCCCTCGCCCCCGGTCTCAGCCTCCGTACTTTTGAGGAATGTCTGTCAGCCACACTCTACCTTTTGCTCTGTTATCAGAAAAATAAAGGTCAAATAAACTGGATTATGAAAAATGAAAACTAAAACCGAGAAAAACAAAATCTTGTTTATTTCACAGGCTTAGATCCAAATGGCACAAACTCAAGCTATTGAAAGGAAAGGAGGGAACCGCCCCTCCCCCACTCCTCCCACCCTCACCCCGGAATCCTCCTATTAACTTTTCACTTTTTCTCATTGGTATTATTTCAACTAGCCAGCTAGGAGTGAGTTGTGATTAATTGTATTTTCCTTTTGACTTTGCAGATTCAGGGGCGATTGCTCACTGGCTCCCGTCCTGTGAGAACTTTGTTTACATTTGGCAGTGTGCTTTTAAGTCACTGCAAGCAGCGCCGAATTTGGCTAAAAATACTTGATAAACTATACCGTCTGTTTTAGGCTTTCGATAATCACCGGCTTTTTTTTTTCTTTTTTGAATGCAGCTTCCCCCAAAGCTGGTATAATTTCAGTGCAGATCTTCAAAACCCCTTTTGTCTAACCCTGTGTATAGGCTTTCCCATAAAGAAACTTAAAGGTCCAGGTCCTCTCTGGTGGGAGGTTCTCATCGTATTCCCTGTAGCCCTTGCACATTAAAAAGCTTCATCCCCTCATCCAGAGCAGGTTTTGTTTTGTTTTGTTTTGGTTTTTTTTTTGGTCTTTTTTTTTTTTTTTTTTTTTTTTTTGCTAGGAAAGCACGGAGGTAAACCTCTAGGGGCCCTCAGGACTCAGTGGGTGTGTCACTATTAAATGACCCAGCCAGCTGGACAGGTGGAGGTACAATTTACTGGAAATATATTAAAAGTGTCTTGGGAAATGATTCTTAAAAATGTTCCCACTGCTGGTGTGATGCAGATTAGAACCCCAGTGTGCAACTGAGAAAAATTAAATTGTAACAAGAAACCCCTGATGGTACACTGATGGCTTGTGGGGAGGAGGGTTGAATTCAAGGAACTAAAGGGAGAAAATTCAGCCTGACTTTCTGCCCCAGGGCCCCAGTGGGGCCTGTCTGCCCAGGGCAGGGAGCTGGAGGGGGCCTGAGGAGGCTGGGGAGCCTCCCTCTGACAACTGACATCTGTGTGCACTTCCCAGGTAGTGGAGATGTCACTCTGCATTCTTCTGTCTCTTGACCCTGCCCCTTGGTGACATCCCAAGGGAGCCAGAGAAGCCTTACGCATAGACAAATTTGGCAGCCACTTACATAATGTGATTTGTGCAGAGGAAAAAGTTTTCTGGCTGGCATGGCCACCTTTCAACTTGTTTTTTTCCCCAAAGCAAGGACTCTCCAAGAATCCCTATTTCAAATGCAAATGGCCCAGGGAAAGGGAATAGACATTCATCAGTCATCAACACACCACAGTGAGAATGAGTGTCATCAGAATCTAGCAAGCTGAACAATCAGGACCTAAAAAGTGGAACCAGCACATAGGAATTTTGATGAGAAGAGAGAATTTCTTTGGAGTTGCTTAAGGCAAGCAAGCCAGAGTGGTACACTGCAAGGTGGGGGGAGTGATGCTGGGGTCCTCTGAACGGTGGAGAAGACTAGGGGTGAAGGAGGTGCAAAGAATGGAGAAAGAGACTGTATAAATGAGATGTGGAAGAGCATCAAAGTGAATTGGCCAGCCTTGGACTTTGCCTTGAGAAGTTCTACAAATCTTGTCACTTGGACTGTTGTCCTAGAACTCTCTTCTAGTGTCTCCGGAATTTTCTTAGCCCATTGGCAGATGGCCCTGGGTCGATTAAACACTAAAATGAAACAAAAGTTTATGAAACATATGTGACAAATATAAAAATATGCAAAACACTTTCACGTATGCCCCTTTGATCATTTTCATCTTCCGTCTGCAACATAGTAGATGGTTAATAAATATTCAGATGACTTGAATACTTGGAACAGGTGTTAATAGCATTTGCATTTTATGGACGAGGAAACTGAGTTTCAGAGAGGTTAAGTGAGTTGCCCAAGATCAGGCAACTAATCAGGGCTGAAGCTTCTTTACTCTTAGTGCCCCCAGTTTCATTAGAGTCCCCTCTTGTGGTATCCCACTTTGGCTTGCGCTCCTTAGGTAGCGCCCAAGCAGTACTTTCTGCTTTGTAATTCTGACTCCCAAGGCCAGTTGTTGTTCTACGTTGCTTCCATGTGAGAATAGTATTGTGTAAGGCTCTGTGTGCTCCATTTTATTAAACCAGGTCCAAATAAGAAAAATTGAATATAATTGCGAGGGAAGTCCTTGACCTTTTAATTACAACCTGCTGAGTCTGCTGGACTTCTAGGTCCCCAGCTGCTCAACCAGATACACTTCCAGGCAACTTGAGGCCTTGGACAATATTTTATTTGGAAATAACTCCCATGTCTTAAACTGGGATCAGTGGCCCTTTTCTTCCACCACGATTATTGGGGGCACTGCTTGGTCCCCAGAGGGCCAAGGTCAAACATTTATATGACCCAGAAGTAGTTAGTCCTTTCAAAGTGGGATGAGCTGATGGAGAAAATGCCCTCCATATTCGTGAGTGGCGGTCGAAAGCCAGGGACCACAGCGATGGATGGTATAGGCAAGACTAGGGTGGCATGGTAGAGGAGGAGCTGGGGTGATAATCTCAACATTGGTGAATGCTTGCATAATTGACTGCCGATGGCGTTTGGAGCCTCAGATTGACTTAAAGGTAGAGATTAGAGACGGTTAAGCTGTATGCAGATTGCCCAGCCTTGACCACAAAAATCTGTTTCTGTCATTTAATTCCATTCAGTGCCCCTGCACCCCCTACCCCCCAACCTAGTCTGGGCCATCCTTGTTGTCTCTGAGATATGAGAGTCACTCTTTGCAGATCCCAGAGTAATCTAGTGGCTGTTTGAATGAGATTCTCTGCATCATTCTCTCCTTTTTTATTATGGACTCAGTTTGATCCCAAAACATCCACAGATAATTCTCAAACACTCCAGCTGAGCCACAAGGATGACATTTCTTAGGATTACTATTTCTTTGAATACACTGTGGCTTAATTATTTCATGTTACTTCTTTTGAAGTATTATAAGTCACATTTTCTTCCTTTTTTTTTTCCACTCCATCGTGTATGTGTGTGCGTAGGTGTGTCTATAATATGTAACAACTGAATGTGTGTGGAGGAAGAAAGTGTGTGACCCTCTAGGCCCACACCATCCCACAGTTGGAGCTATTAGCCACTTACATGCACAATTAACCAGCTGATTCTTAGATTGAAGGCTGAGGGAGCTAATTACAGGTACAAAAATTGCACCCAGATAAAAAGAGGTTGCTCTGGAAATTTAATCTTTAAGCCTTCTTCTTCAGGGTGAGTAGGTAGTATGTATGTATGTATGTATGTATGTATGTATGTACATATATATGTATATACGTTTTTATTTTAGGCTGACTCATCTCCCTGGTTTACTTCATCATAATTACTAATGTCATCTAGTGGAATCCCCTATTTTGTCACAAATAGCTACTACCAAATCACATTCCATTTAAGTTCTGGCACAAAGGTCTGTCGCACGCTCTTTGTCTCTTTATCTTAAATCTAGAATCCTGCAGTGATTTATAGGAAAAATACGAATAGTGTGTAGGTGTGTGTATGTGTGTGTATGTTGAGTATCTTATTAAGAAGTATCTCTTGGAAGGATTCATATTATATTGATAGCCTATACCTTGTATGGGGGGGCCTTCATTCATTATCTTATTTATCTTATCAATAACCCATTGAGCTTGATAGGTTATTTCCATTTGATATGTGAGGTTACTGAGGTTCCACAAAGTGAAGTAACCTGCCTAGGGTTATACAACTGGTCTTAGGTGTACTTGATGCCGAATGCTGGCTCTTTGCATTGCTCAACATGACCTTCCAGCTTCATAAACTTCCACGAGTTAGATAGACTCTATTCTTACATCTCTCTGTAGATATGAAATTCTGTAGTTCAAAGCAATTCTCTTTATACTATCTCTGGACGTTAGAGCTAGTGGTAGTAAGACTAAACAAATCGGCTCAGACTGCACGTGTTAAACAGACCAAGTAGGCTTCATGTTCAGGCTTTTTCACAGTGGCACAATGATGCTGAGGAAACATCGTTGGTGTTTTGTCCTCTGTGCTTCTCTTCCATTTTTCATAACCATTTCTCTGACACTCCTGTCTCATCCTACCTTCTCGATCCCTTGGGATTTTTCCCTTCTCTTAGGATATCCCCATTCAGCTCTGCCCTCCCCAGGTAGTATTTCATGGTCTGGATATTCCCTGCCCATTCCCATTGGGCTACTTTCAACGGAAGCATAACTCCAGCATTCCTGCCCACGAGGCTATGCTCTATGTTTTTTAGTTAGTTAACAATAATTCCACAAGAACATGGAGGTTATTAGACGTTAATGGATTAATAAATTATGGTACAGCCACCATCTCCCACTATCAGTTTCCTACTTGGAAAAATGAAGGGGTGGGGCTGAAGAAGCTCTAAGATCCAATATTTTTCAATTTCATTTCCAGTCTATGATCCATGAACCTCCACATGTTATTCTTACATTTTGACAAGGGACTTCCATACATAATGTATCTTAAATTAAATGAGCACTCTTCCCTCTTCTGCTCCTTAAATGGGATGCCCTGGGTTTAACACTTGGTCATCTTTTTTCTTGTGGGGGATCCCCATGACCCCACATGTATGCTAATGACTCCTAAATCTATGTTTCTAATCTGCCTCTGACCTTGAGCACCAGATGTCTATATGTAAGTGTCTGCTGGCCATTTCCCTTTGGGTTTTCCACAGTCCCCCCAAATTTAGCTAAATATAGAACAAAAATCATCGTTTTTATAACTCCATTGAGCTGCTCTTCCTTACTTCTTCACTGTTAATGAATAGTGCCACTCTTCTTGTCAGCCATTGGGGAAATTTGCTCATAGTCTTACATTCTCTTCCTTCCTCTCCTTTGCAAGCATGTTTGCATGGTCAAATCCATGTTTATCCTTCATCTTAAGCTTCTCTTTCATCTATCCAATGCCCTTAACTCCCCAGAATGGCCCTTATCAACTTTCTTAGAAATTATCATAATGACAGGTTTCCCCTCACTTAGTGCTATAAAAGCAAATAAGATAAGCAACATGGATGTGTTTTATAAAATTTAAAGTCTAGCATGCTCTATTATGTTGCATTTCTAAAAAGACAGCTGATTCTGGCTTCTTGAGTCTTTGTGCTATTTCCTGTGTCTAGAATGTTCCCCTTTCTCCCCCTCTTCTTTTTAAAATAATACCCATTCCTCAAAGCGTAGCACAGGCTCATGTCTTCCAGAAGGATGATCTAACCATCTCTACCCTCATTAATATGCTTATGCTTCCCCTCCTTGGTCTTAGTTACTTACATTCTTGAACTGCTATTTGACTTTCTAGTTCAGGATCAGGTTGTAAGGTCATTTGAAGGCAAGAGCCATAGCTTTATTCTTCTCTAAAGTACGTTAGAAGGTGCCCAAAGCACTGGATGGATGGATGGATGGATGGATGGATACTTCAATGGACCTCTATTTGATTTGTCTTGAGATTATAAATCTGGCCCATGCCATCTATATGAGAAGGATTCCTACATCTTTTTATCACAGAAGTTCAACTATCCAAGCAAGGAACAGTATATGGATCCTGAACCCCTGATTCCACTCAGGGTCAGAGGGAATGAAGCTAGTGGAAATGCCATGAGCCAATAAATTTATGACATCTCTCATGCCTAAAGCTTTTCTTTCTTTCTTTCATGGTGTATCAGTAAGAGGTTGCACGGCCAGGTGCACAGGGCGGGGCAGTGCACAAGGTGAGTCTGCAAGCATAAACAGTGTGCATGCGTTTTTCTAGCAAGCAGATCACAGTTTGTAGTCCATTGTTTCTTTTGCCCACATGGGCGCATTCAGCACTTATCTCCGCAGATGTGGTCAGTGTCCTCTCTTGCTTATCCAGATACACAATTGGACAATAAACGAAACCATGGAAAATCCACAATGCCAGAGGTCTTTGTTCATTGCTGATTTTAAATGAACTTTGATGCATAGCATAAAAAGAGCCATTAGCAGGAGAGAGTGTAAACTACATTAGAAGAGGGAAGAAAATTGTCCAACATTTGGTCAGTCTGACAAGGTCAAAGGGAATGTGGGGTGGGGGCAAGCTATTAGGGAACGCAGGGCTTCCATGCACAATGGTGCTGAAGAGCAGACGTGGGGTGGAATAAAGTGCCGGTGCCAGTCTGGAAACAATGCGTAAACATGTGCAAAGTTACCAGGCGGGACAGCAATTCTTTTTCTTTACAGTTAAAAACATTGAAAATGCCTTCTTGCTTCCCTCTCTCTTCTCCCAACCCTGCCTCCTCCTTCCTTTGATTCTCTGTTGGTGGAACTTGAAGAATATTTGAGGTGCTTAAAGGAAGCCTTCAACTACTGTTTAACAAGTCAATGCTAATTATTGTTTAGCGCTGGATTATGGGCCAGATCATGGAATTAAAACAGAGCTGTTGGGACACCTTTGTACCTGGCAAAGAGTTAATGAGCACATGCCGGGTCCCTGTATTAACTGCCAGGCTGGTTTACTATTTTATTTCAGTGACACAGAAACAAAATCTAATAAATCATTTTACTTTTACCTGGATGCTTTCTTTCTTCATTAGGAAAATGTGAAAGCTTCATTGTAATGTTTATCATAAATTGGGATATTATTTTTTCGATTATTCAATTAGTTGGTTACCAGCAGAGTGGTATATATATTGGAGGAAGAAAAAAGATTACAAGCAAATTTGGTATCAGCAACAGGTACTGGATTAATAGCATGAGCAGAGAAGATGATTTACCTCCTGAGGTTATGGACAGTGACTGGATACCCTCATGACTGTGTGCTTGTGTGGATTATGGATGTAGAATACAGACACTGGAGAGAGAGAGAAAGAGAGACAGAGAGTGTGTATGTGTGTGTGTAGGTATGGCACGAAAGCCTACATTTCTAGACGTAGCAGGGCAGAGTTTCTGACTTCAGGCCCAGTCATTTGGGGTCTTTTGGTAAAGGCTCCATAGCTAGCACAATATGGGGGAAGGGAAGGAAGCCGGGAGGAACAGGGGTGAGTTATGAACGATCTGTTTGTTCTGATGAGATGTCCAGCTGGGATGGTGACCAGACTTCTCATAGCAACTTAATTCACCAGATCCCTGAGCAACTAAATGGTCATGGCTTTGGGGTCCTGCTGACTGGAGTGAGATTTGAACCAGTGACCTGTAAGCGAGAAATGCTATTTGCTATTGCAAGGTGCATGTGCTGTTTAGCTTGACCCTCTCACCACCCGCCATGGGCTCCTCAAAATTAACATTTAGACATGTTCGGCACTGAAATGTGAGGTACAGGTGACTGTCTCACTAAACCTGGTGATCAGACCTAAAGTTGATTTGAAAAGCTTTGGAAATGGTTGGTAAAACACATTATTTGTATAAATTCAGTAAGTTTTAATTTTATTATGCAAAAACAAAGCAAGGGAAATACTCTATACATAAGTCAAAGTATGTAAAAGATAATATGTAGTTTAATAACAGATTCTGTTTTTCTTCCTATTAAGTCTTACTACTTACTACAGTAATTTACAATCTTGGAGTTGCTTCGTGGGAACTAGGAATTCATTAAGATGTGTACGTTATGCAGCTGGTATTACATGTAATATATATATTTTTAAAACTCTTAATCTTTAACCTCAGTATTGCATAGAGGTCCAGGGGATCAATTATAGGTAAAAAGAGGGGAGATCTCAGAGGACTTGCAAACTTATTGGCAGTTTCTCAAGATACAGTACTGAGTCTATATATATTGGTATTAAGTTTTCCATGGCTCAGACAAGAAGAAACATAATTGATTTTATTTGAAAGGAGGAGATGGGGCCAAAGGGGGACTTGTGGTATCCATTTTTTGCTTTCAGCCCATATAAAGTAAGCATGCTTACCAGAGGTGTTTAATGGTGTACCCTGGCTGTTTTTTTTTTTTTTTTTTTTAATACAAGTGTGAATGGATGCCTCAGGCTATAAGCAAGCTCCACCTCTTAGAACCTCAGAGGCTGTGGGAATGATCCCTGCCCTCCCGACCCATCCTTAATTGGCCTATAGTCCAAGAGGCAATTAAAACTAAGGGTCTGATTCATAAAATGTGAACGTGCCATTTAAATGTGTGCAGGGGGATTCCTGTTCATAATGCTGGGATAGAAGCAGCAAAGACTTTATTTTTATCTTCTCAGCCTACCTTTCATAAATTTACTTTTCTTTTCTTCTCTGGGCCCTAAAAGCCCTCTGTCCTTTTTCTGAGAAATCTAAAGCTAGCTTCAGGGCAAAGGTTGGGCTCAGGTCCTTGGGTGCATGTCATGAGGGCCTGACGACCTAGTCTCCACTTTGTCTCCTTAGGCTGGACATTTTGATTACAATTTTTCTGTATGTATTCCTATTATTTAACCATTTTAATATTTTGCCCAGTGGTATATGGGAAGAAAACTCTAGAAACGGAGTTGAGCATTGCTGTCTGCAGAGACTGAGGTTAAGGGAAAGCTGCCAGACCTTGCCAGAAATAAGCTTCAGAAATGAGCTGGGGGAAGAAAAAGTACCCCTGAATTCCACAATGTTTAATTACAATACCAGGGAAACCCTAATTTGACAATCACTATTTACATTTTCCCACAATTTATATACTCTGTGCTCTCAGCCCTCTACCCCACACTATTAAGCTCCTAGTGTCGCTAATGTATTGAGTTTCTGAAATCAGTGCAGAAGTTCTGTTAAGTTGAATATGATTGCTTGGGAAGCGTTTCGTACATTTTTCTATTATTTGCTTTAGAACCGACTTAGAAACAGAGTCTCTTACAGGAGATACTAATTAAGGTATAGAAATAATATGTTTTAGCTCAACCACCATTCCAAGCACAGGAGTCCATTTGAGATGCCTTTTAGACCAATGTCCAACCCGAGGAAAGAATCGTAATAATATGCCCTTGAGAATATTGTGCCTGCTGCCGGGGACAAACTAAGTTGACAAATAATCACTTGATTTAGTTCTTGTGTTTGCTTTATCTAATAAACAACAATCTTATTCTTTATTATTTCCTGCAGTTTGTGTTATACTGTTATTTGCAAAGTTTGAATTTATTTTCCAGAATGGTGCTCTAGGCCTCATTATCTGGGACTCCCTTTTTAGCTTTTCCAATTGAGCAGGGGGTTATCTGGTACTTTAGTCTAGTAAAAGGCTGCATCTACACCACACCAAACAACCAAGCAGAAAGTGAAAAAATTTAGTCCATCTCCCAGATGGCCCCAGATGCATGGCATTGTGTAGACCGAAACAGCCAGATGGCTGAATGGATTTTTCACTTTCCATCTGGGTGCGTGACATGGTGGAGATGCAGCCAAAGTCTTGAGCCAAAAGAAAATGCCAGCCAAGGAGATGAGGTATTGCTACTTTCCAGGCACCTAATTCCTGCTGGGTGGTATTGTGACCTTGTATTAATTTATTCTTCCAAAGCAGGTCACTCTTATGGGAGAAATGATTGTCAACCTCTAGAAATAAAAAGGGAGGCAGACAGACCCAAAGAGACTTGTAGAGAATTTGCTTTCTCCTTTCTTTCTTGCAAGGATAGGTCTTTTACGGACTTGGTGGGAATGGTGACACCTCAGGAAGGTCCTCTCCTTCCAGGTCTCTAGAGGTTGGCAAGCTGGAGGCACTACAAAACACCAAATGAAAATGAAAACATCAGGGGGCTTGCTGTCCATCATGGGCATCACTAAATCTTTTTGAACAACCCTGGGCAGTGAATTATGGCAGCATGGAATTGACTTACAGTTTATTTCTAGTAACAGGCAGTTACTATGTCAAATCTGAAACCATTCAGAAAGGCCTATAAAAATATATGACAAAGTAACAGGCTACCTCTAGCTCCTTTTAGCATGTTTATGAGTTTAAACTGCATTGAGCTTGTGTTTATAGAAACAAATACAGGGATTTCTTACATCCTATTCTTCCTCTTTCTCCCTGCCCTGCAATCAGCTCTTTTGTGACTGTGGGCTGGTATCCGAGACCTTCAGAATGTTTGAACTCCCAACCAGCGTTGCCATTTTCTTTAGAGGCAGTCTTATTGATGAGCATACAACTTGTATTTTTCTGGAATAGTTGAAGTTCTTTTGTTGAGGAACGGGATAGTTAAGTGACAGTTGCAAAAGAAAATCATTTCCAAGTTACCTTTCACCCACTCTTCCCCCCTCCCACCCCTGATGCTGTTTGACACTTACTGAGAAACTAATTGCAGCCTGAGTGGGGCCACGGGACAAATGCAGCAATCCAGGCATAATGCGACACCAAATATAATAAGGTAACATATTGTTAAAAGTCAATACCCCAAGTCTAACAATACGGTGTCACAGACTCATAAGCGTGTAACCATATAATACATAATTGTCATCTGCAGAGAAAAGATCTAATTTTGATAATGCATATTGAGATTGGTTGTCTGAAAAATGCTTATGGCTCCAGAAGGTTTGACAGTCCTGAATATCACATAATAGCATGTAGCCAAGGAGCATAGGATGAAGGGAAGAAAAAAAGACTCTATTCCAGAACGCAAGCACTCCCACTCACAGTTTTATTTTTAAAAGAACACGATTCTGCTCAGACAATGAGCAAGTTTACTGTGAAGGGTGATTTGTTCCTGGGTTTCCGTATCTGGAATCTCTGTGTGTGTACGTGCGAGCAGAGGTCCTAATCCATTCTCTAGGCTCTGAACTATAGGATCTTGCTTTGACAGACACAGATATCCTGAGGTCTCTGGCTTATAAGGGCTTGGTGTAGCTTTAAATTCCAAAGAAATTAAGCAAAATCAATGGACTCTTGAGACATACTGTCTACTACCTACCATATTTCCTCAATTCTAGGAAATAGCTTTTTAGCGTTTTAAGATAGCTGTGGTCAGCATCCTGCTTACAGTAGACTTAACATCTTTTTTTCCCCTCTTCTTTGCTTTCTAAAACACTGTTGTTAAATGAAAGATATGCCTTCCAAGCCATGGTGCCTTAGAGTTGAGGAGAGGAAATGTTATAATAATAAATGTGGTAGCTACTATTTATTAGGCATAAGTGGTATCTCTAACGTAGTAGAAGACCTTTGGCAAATGCTTATTTCAATCTCATTTCAACCCTGTGGTGGAGCTAATATTATTTTCATTTTACAGATGAGGATTCCAAAGCTCATAGCCACTGAGTTATACTAAAGGCTTTCCCTATATTTGAGGATCTGGCCAGAGCTACACCATCTGGCTAAGGTGTAGTTGCAATAGAGTGTTTTGTTTCCATACCTATAACTTTGAGAGGGTCCACTGAACTGGACTCACTGATCCTTAAATCCCATTAGCTTGGGCTCTAATTGATCTGGGTGTAGCTCTTATAATTAGAAGGTTTGCACCTCTTTCAAACTTCTGGGGGCAATTGTTTATACCTCTTGCCCCATTTTGTTATTTGAGGTTGCCCTATCAATATGCATTTATGACCATGCCTCAAGTCCCTTTACTAGATGAAGACTTCTCAAGGGCACGGCCATTTCTGTCACCCTTCATTAATCACACCATCAAAGTATTTTGTTTGCATATAGTGTGTGAACATTAAATAAGTGTGAAATAAGTACTTGGCATTAAAGAAAACAACAACAGACATTGGATTATTACCATTTAAAGAGGGTGAAAGGAACTTTGAGGTCATCAACCTTGCTTCTCACAACATCGGACTCCCTATAGCACTTTTTTCTTGAGATTTATTCGTTCACTCATTCATTCATTCATTCATTCACTCATTTGTTCACTCATTTCTTTATCAGATTTTTATTGTACATGGCTCTGTGTTCAAAGCATTGGTCAGATGTGCTGGGGGAATACAGAGAGGAATAAGCAATAAAACCTATGTCTTTGAAGGGATTATAATGTTGATGAGGTCATGCAAATGTAAATATTAGAGGAGACTTGTGCATATGTGAGGCCTATATAAGAGGTTAGATGGTTGTTTTTATTATTATTATTAAAATATCTGGCAGTCAATGCAGAGTATGTTAATTGCTCTGGGAATTCAGAGAATGGAACAATGTCGTGGGTGATTGGGGGAGGCATTTTTTTTTTTTTTTTGAGGGGTTGTTGTACATGTGGAAATGAGGCACGGCAGAAGAAAACAGCAGAAGGGTCTCATGCAGCAGTCATTTCCATTTTAGCTGAGTTGGAATGCTGGTGCAGGAGAGACCACAGAGAAATATTTGCTTGGACAGAATCATGGAGGACTTTGACTGGCAGGCCAAGGTGCTTGGGGAGCTGCTGAGAGTGTTTGAGGAGGGGAGAGACCTGACTGGGTCTGTGGTCTTGGGAGATTAGCTTGGCCTATAGTCATGTCAGTCTAATTTCAGGATGCCTTAAGCCCAGGAATAGGAAGTATTAGGAGAGAAAGAAGATCATCAGGTCATCGTTTAGAAAGGTGCTATTTTGTTTAAATATGTTTAAAATATTTTTAAATGATGGTAAAACTGCTCCAAAAACTGTATTTGTTAAGGCAGATTGTACATGCTGATAATGGAACTGAGAACCTCCATCAGATGGTGAGGATGTGGTCACTAGAAATGCATGGGAGTGAGGCTGGTGTGGGGAGCAGATAACCAAGGCAGCCACATACAAATCCTAACTGGAAGATGGAGTCAGGTGGCAGGGTCACCTCTGTAGACAGCAGGTCTGTGGAAGCTTATTTCTTTAGATTCTCTGAGAAAAATGGGGAAACAGGGAAGAGCACGGCAGGAAAGTAACATTTATTAAGTTCCTCTGTGTGTCGGGCAGGATGTTGCTATGCTTCTTTTTTTTTTACTCCGACTCCTTAAATCCCTACAATATTCCATTGAGGAAAGTCTTATTATCCCCATTTCACATGAGAGAAAAATTAAGGCTCAAAGAATTTGAGCGAATGCCTTGCCCAAAGATTGTGTGTTGAGTTTCAACCCAAGAGTTGTTCAAACGCGATTCCCTGCATGCTTTCCTCAATGCACCTGATGGCATTATATTGACATGCCAGCTCAATGCCTGTTGTTTAGATTAGAGTCTCAGAGATGGCAAATACCCACTTCCCTCATTGCCCATACACCTCTTGACCTGGGCTGTCTGGATTTTACCTCTCTTACCATAATGGGGGAAAATGGGTAAGTCAGGGAAATGAATTCCCTCCTCTAAGGACAGAACAGAGACAGCTGAAGCCCTTGTTGTTGTTCTTCCCTTAACATTCAATCTGGGACCAGGAGAGGTGACGTGTTCTGATCAGATACAGAGCTAGTTGGAACCTTAAACAGGGAGCACAGAGAGGAAGGCAAAAAAGAAACACAGAATAGTTTGCTCCTGTCTAGTGTTATTTACTTTCTCTCTACTCCTCCCATCCATTAAAGCCTCTACCCTTAATATGAGGACCAAAATTGTGTGTCTCTAAGGACTCAAGGTGTCATTGATCCATTTCCGAGCTCTTCTTCTTCCTCAAGGCTGGATTTTGGGGGAGTCAAGGTGACAAAGCTGTGAGCTTTCCCTGGCTAGAATAGTGCTTCCCATCATTTTTCACATCATGGCACAAATATAAAATGATAATATTTGTAGGGCTCTCTGGAAAAGATGGATGAGCTGTTTATGGATGGAGTGCTAGCCCAGGGCTCTGGCCCCCTGCAGGATTCCTGAGGCCTTACCTGTGTCTCAGATGAGGTATACCTGTGTCCCCACTGGCTAGATGCTCTGGGCTGGGGAGGGCCACCGTTCATCAGCCGCAGCAGTGGGTTCTCAGATCTATTACCAGCAGTTAGTACCTGACCCTGCTTATCTGTAGTTTCTTAGGGTCTCGGTATTTTTTAAAATGAGAAAGGCACAAAATAGGCTTACACAATGGTGATGCAGTAGAAATGTGCTATTCACATTATAATCCCAGGATTATCAAATAATATTTACTCATAAAGTATGAAAAACTCTATGACACAAGCTTAAAGCAAGCTGTGTGGGGTGCACATTCTTTCAAGCCCATTGGGGTATCTTGGTAAAGCTAGGTATAATTTCATCTGAAGAGGCCCATTGCACCCTTCTCACCAGTCATTCAGTAAGTCCCGACAGGTAATAAGGATGATACGTGATGAGAACGTATTAGATGATTGCTGTATGCCAAGTACAGTGCTCCCTGTTTAATGGACTGTTTAATCTTTATAGCAACTCTGATTACCCCTCTTGTACAGATGAGCAGACTGAGGCCTAGAGGGAGAGGTTAGGTAACTTGCTCAGAGCAAGTTACATTCCTTGTTATGTGAAATTTAAATGCAACTAGAAGTCCTGTATTTTATTGCCAGATAAACATTGTTAAGTCTGTCTGTTGGTAGGTAAGGATTTCCTTTAACTTTACGATTCCTTGGTAGCATTAGGCAAAGGCAAGTGTTATTTAAAATGGTAAAATAAGTAATTATGACGGTAGAATCACAGGGAAAAGAGAACGGTGGAGAACGGTTATAACTTTGCTACTCTTTGCTAGACAGTGACTGTGTTCATACCAAGAGTAGATTAGGTTTTGTGTCTTGCCCACAAGACAAATCAGAGGAAGCAATTGAAGTCATGAGCCCAGATTTGGGAAACAAAGAGGAGACTTGCCATGAGTGAGTCTTCCCTGATATAGATCTTCAAGAAGTGAAAAAGGGGATATCAGAGAGTTGAGAAGAGGTGACATATTTCTAACTAGTGGAGAGCGGACATGGACACACAGAAGGACAGAAGGGCAAGTTTCTCAGAGTTATTGTAGAGGGAAGAGGGTCTACTGACTTGGTAATTGGTCAGAATGTGTTGTAAATGGTGAAATAAATGAATAGATAGATAGATAGATAGATAGATAGATAGATAAATAGATAAATAAATAAATAAATAAATAAACAAACAAAATTTGCTGAGTACCAAGTACTAAATCATTCTGCGTGGAATAATGTCCTCTCAAAATTCATGTCCCAGAATGTGTGAATGTGACCTTAATTGGAAATAGAGTCCTGGCAGATGTAATCAAGTTAAGATGAGGTCATATAGAATAGAGTGGGCCCTAACACTAATATGACTGGTGTCCTTCTAAGAAGAGGAAAATTTGGACATGGGATGAAGACACACAGGGAGAAGGCCATGTGAAGATGGAGGCAGAAATTGGAATGATGCACATACTAGCCAAGGGATGTCAAGGGTTTCTGGCGATCACCAGAAGCTAGAAAGAGGCAAGGAAGAATCCTCCCCTAGAGTCTTTAGGGAAAGCATAGGCTAGCCTATAACTTGATTTTGGATTTTTAGCCCCCAGAATTGTGAAAATGAATTTCTGTTGTTATTAGCCACCCAGATTGTGGTAATTTGTTATGGCAGCCCTAGGAGACTAATACAAGTATATGCCAAATTCTGTTATTACCTTCCATACAAATAAAAAGGCAAGTGTCATTGAGGAAAACTGGGGAGGAAAGACAATTCACCATGCGTTCCCTACTTTAATTAGCCTCTAAAACAGACTCAGTCACAAAGGACTAGGGTCAGCAAACTTCCTATAAAGGGTCTGATAGTAAATATTTCAGGCTGTGCTGGCCATGGGTTCTCTGTGGCAACTACTCAATACTGCCATTGTAGTGTCAAGGCAGGGTAAGCATTACATAAACACATGGGCATGGCTGTGCTCCAATAAAACTTTATTTACAAAAACAGGTACTGGACTGGTGGGTTGAATTTGGCCCATGGGCTATCGTTAGCCCAACTGTGACAAAAGGCATGGCTTTTTCAGACCTCTCTTGCCTTGTGAATATGTAGAAATTTATTGCTGGCTACATTGAAAGTCCACTTATGTGTCCTGACTTCTTGCATATCTGGTGGCACAGAAAATCGTGGAACTAATATTTCCTCAGGCTAAGTGATATCTCAGTGAGTGTGTCTTTCCATGTTAGTGACTTACGTGCAGGCTGCCATTCTTCACAGGGCTGTGCCTTTTACCACCACTCTCAGAACCAGGATTTGAACCAGCCAAGAAAAGTAGACTCATTTCTTCATAGCTGTACCTCATTTAAATCCTACATGGCATTCCCCAGTTTTATTACTCACTTTGTTCTGAGCAACTTTATGACTTATTCTAAAAGCCAAATTAACCCTCAAAAGATAAAATTGCTACTTTTGGGGGCTTTCCAGAGAATTTGCCAAGGAGACTGACAAGGAGTCCCAGTGAAGAGTTCCAGACCCTTCTTGTTCTGGTGGCATTAGTAGAGTAAATGCTCAGCTTCCCAGGACAGCTCTTGGGACAGGATGGAGCCTTAGCTGCATGTGTAAACAGTGCTAGGCTTATAAAAAGGTCATTTCCATCATCTTCTAGGCTCACTTCATTTGACTGGCCCCGATGTAGTATGCGCATATGCATGTACTCCAGCAGAATGGGCATAGATATTCTGGAGACTCAGGGACACCAGCCAGATTTACCCATGCAACCACCACCTTTACTTCTCAGCCACGTATTCCATGTCCCTGAGAAGCCACTCCTCCTGGGAGAGCTTTTCCAAAAGCATCAGCAACTTTTCAGGCCTCAATCTCGTCTCCTCAGAGGAGTAGCTGTGCACATCACAGTTTATCAGTATTTCTGAGAGGAGCTTGTTCCTCTGCTCGCTGCTGTAGATGCAGGCCTCAGAGGAGCGCTTCTGGCTGATACTGCAGGACGTTTTCTTACCCTCTCCACTTTAGAGTGTTAGTTTCCTCCTCACCACAGTGCTCTTTCTTGTCAGAGGGATGCTGAGTGTGTGAGAGCATGTAGCATCTGATACTCACTGGAGGCTGTCACGTGTGATTTCACCTAATTTTCTGAGGCACTGGAGGGAGGAGTGCTGAGTTTCATTTGAAAGTTGGGTCTCACTTGGATGCAGGAAGTGCTCCTCAGACCATCCGTCCACTTCCGCTAAGTTTTAAAATCCAATACTATGTAATGTGTTGTTCTTTGTATTACAATATACTATTATATAAAGTTATACCATGTATGCTGTATGTTATAATTATGTTGTCATTAATTATTAATTCTGGTGATAATATGACTTTCGAGACTCCTGAGGGCTAATCTTTTTATGTGGAAAAGCACCTTAGGTTTGCTCAAATGAAATCTACCCCAGGAACAATACCACGAGAATGATATCTGCAGGTATCATTCTGAGCTTCTGAGCTGACCCCAGAGTGTCCACATAAAGTTACCATGTGAGTTAAGTCATTTGTCTGTTTTGAATCATATTTATCTGCTAGACAAGTAATAACACTTAGGAAGCATTTCTTACATAGGACCTTAGACTGTTTCTCTGCAGGCTGAATGCTAGTAACGTACACCTAAACCCTCTGGCGCCTGTGGTTGGGTGAAAACCCTTCCCTTTGTTCAAGAATAAGCCTGACCAGATAGAGAATGAGTATCAGTAATTTTTTCCTGTTCGAACAAGATATATGGACTGTCATTGCTAAATACATATAATTATTCCCTGAATGAAGACAGAGGTAATTCTGGCAGTGCTGAAACAGGGGACATGTGTGCACCTTTGATAATGTGGCATTTTGCAGAGGACTAGGAAAGAAGCTGTGTGTTCTCACAGAGTAAAGTGGAAGATCCTCTTGCTCGCATTTGAATGACAGAACCAGAAGGCAACTTTTAGGGTCTTGTCTCTGATCCATGCATTTAAGTGGACCAGAAAGGTCCACTAACACAGTAGTGTGTGTGGGGTGTGAGGTCTTTCTTGCCCAGAGTGGGCTGACTTTGAGAAAGCAGTGCTGACCTTTTCTATGATATGAGCTTCTAAGGCAGAACTATCAGCCAATTCCACCATTGTTCTCTCCTGGGTTACTTAGGTTTACTCAGCAAGGCATTCAGATAGTCACCTGATACAATTAACCGATCCCATCCCCACAGGCTGGTTCATTTGGCAATGCCCACTTCCTAATGGCCTATGGCAAGGGTCAGCAAACTTCTTCTGTAAGTGTCCAGATAGTAAATATTTTGGGTCTTTTGGGCCATGTAGTCTTTGTCACAACCACTAAACTCTGCCATTGTGGTGTGAGTATAGTCACAGACGGTACACAAATGAACAGGCATGGCTACGTTCCAGTAAAACCTTATTTACCAAAACAGGCAACAAGCAGGATTTTTCCTGTAGGCCATAGTTTGCTGACCCCTGAGGGCAGAAGGATTCTATTCTTAGACACTTGCAAATCTTGTATTTATAGATTTAACTTGGAACAATACACAGATCATTAGGAATGAGGAGGCGTGGGCTCTCATCTCAATGCTGCCATTGCTTGTAGTTACTTACTTAACCTCTCAGGCCTTAATTTCATCATGATAAAACAAGAAGTGTAGATTAAATAAATGATCTCTGAGTTTCCTTGCAGCTGGAAAATTCTGATCTAATAAGAGTTGGTGGTTCTAAGGGCACATGGGTGACTTGGTAGGTTAAACGTCTGACTCTTGATCTCAGCTCAGTTCTTGATCTCAGAGTTGTGAGTTTGAGCCTCCCATGGGACCCCGCACTGGGCATAAAGCCTACTTAAGAAAAAAAAAAAAAGTTGTTGTTCTAAATTTCAGGCTCTAAGGAATATCCTTCACCACGTCTTTATCATCATTTAGGGTTCTCAATGGCAAAGGCGGTATTACAGAGGAGGTCTGTGAGACAGTGATGCTTTATATAGTGCCTGTTCATTGGTGCAGAGCTCTGCTTCTCTAGCCTGGCCCTGGATCATCTCTGCCTGGAGCCCCAATTATTCTTTCAGCAAATTCCACACTTAGTACCTTCTCCACTGGCACCATTTCTCTTCACCCGATGACAACAGAATTAGGAAGTACTTTGTTTCCCGCTTTTTTTCATTTGCCCCCAAGAATGAGCTCTTACTTGTGCAGCTATTGGACTTTTTATTTGAGTGACTGTTCTCCCCAGTGGACTGGGATGGAGCCTATACTTCACGTCATATGTCTTTCCCCACAGGACTTTGTGTGGTAAAGGGCACACAGCAAGTACTTACTATATCCCTGTTGGCTTGAGTTCAGGGAAAAATGTGATAGATCCTTGTCCTCCATTACTACACATTCAACTGAAAGATGGCAGGAGAGAGCTTGTGGGATAACTTTCAAGGTGGGTAACAAAAGTTATGGTACAGTGATACACACTCTTTTGTGTAAGGTTGGTACTCAGCCCAAATGCCCTCGGATTATTTTTTACCATTTTTGTGTATCACCAGTCACTTAGTTTCTGACCGTCAGCAACTGCATCTCCTTTGCTCATGGTTTGGAGAGCTGAAAAGTGCCTGGGAATTTAGATCCCCTCAGGGAGGCCTTGACTGATGACAAACAGGCTCGGGGATACGAACAGCCAATTTCTTGGCTTCTGATGACTCTGAGGCATAACTTATACTCTAGAGTTCCTCTGGAGATCAGGCTGAAGCTACCTTCCATGAGACTTCACCTGAAATCCAGCCCTTTTCTGGCCATCTCTCCTTTCTTGTCCTGTTCTCTATTCCCTCTCATATTTGTCCTGGGAAGACCTTCTTTGCAAATCACAGATGTGCACTAATCCTCATGGAAGGTCTGATTCTAGAGAATCACCTCAAAGAACGGCCTCTTCTTATATTACAGCTACTATATTAGGCACTTGACACACTTTATCAGTGATCTGCAGCCTAGTCCTGTAGGGTAGGTACTGTTGTCCCCATTTTGCAGATGTAGGAAACTGACGTCCAGAGAGAGAAATGGCTTTCCCAGGTTCATTCTGGTAAGAAGTAGAAAATCCCAGAATTCCTTCAGAATTCAGACTGTGTCTCAAATCCACACTGTTTTTACTCTGCGAGGTTTAGTCTGCTCTAAACAAAGAAAACCGTTCGAGAGAAGTTATCACCAAGATGCCAGAGGATCTTTGCAGATTTACCTCAGAGGGACCTCTGCCTTAGGAAGAGCTCTTTTGTACATGCCAGGTCTCTCTCCAAGTGCCAGTAAAAAATTAAGTTGTGATTCTGTCCTCTGATGAAATGGGCTTGGAATAGCTATGGTCCTAATCCATGAACTATTCAGCACAGTGGCATTGGCAAATGTTTGCACATGGTAACTTCCCCCCAGTGAATCTCTTGCCTTTCCATAGCTAATGGTTAAACAGGACTTGGACCCGTATTTGCATCTATCCCAGCCTCTGGCAATTTGATTATTAGTGCAGTAAATATACAACATTAAATAACTCTTCACTTGCCACTTTGAAACCATTAGTTGTCTCCAGGTTGACTGTGAAGAACTTCAAATTCAATTCATTAACATTTCCTTAAGTAGTCCTCTTAACAATGCAGGTCTGGCTTTCCCATTATGTACTGTCACTAATAATGGTTTTTACTTCTAACCTATTATTAATTAAAAAATAAAAAAGAGCCCTCCACTCTCTCCATTTCTGAATAAGGTTTATATCTTCTGTGTGTGAACTGCAAAGAGGCCTTTAGAGTGTGGTTTCTAGTGTTTGATAATTGCTATCAAAGTAAATAATTTAGCTGGTCAGACAGAGTGCACTTCTCCCTGCCTCGAGTGGACGGCTCAAGTCGTGACCAGGCAGGCCAAGCCAAACCCAGGGTGAAGAGAATCAGAGCTGCACGAAACCTCGATTAGAAGCTAACAGGAAAAGGCGGCCTTTCCTAGGGGAGGCCCAGTGACCTCTGGAGCTTGCCATGACCTCAGCCACTGCTCTCCTTCCCAGTGTGCAGCCAGATCGGGATGTCTGGACCCCCAGAACTCCACACATGGAGGCATCTCTTCCCAAAGGCTTTCAGGATTTTGCCATGAAGGACAAATGAACAGGCACAGATCCTCTGGACTCCCTAATCTTTTCTTTCTCTACTTCAAAGCCTTTGGAGTTGCCTCTGAGCCTGTAATTACCCTGGAGGTATTTTAGACTTGAAGCGACACCAGCAAAATTGCACTTCCTGATCATGGGAGTCCACAGTTGTGTTTAATCAGTTATGAAGCTGGTCATGAGATGGGGCTTTTCAGCCATAACCATTAAAGGGGAATCATGATCTAGCCCAACTCCTTGTGCTCGGGATAAGGGACCCGCGATCTGAAATTAAAGAAACACTAGCCACTTGATGTGGTTTAATTTAGTCTCTGCCTCCTTAATTAAAAGCATACCATTACCCACCCACATAACAAACTGGCACTTTTATGCCAGACTGTAACTCAAAAACAAACAAACAAACAAACAAAAAAACAAAACAAAACAAAAAAACCTGCAAAAGTTAGGTGGAGCTAAAACACTGATTTTAAGACACGAACAGAGGCTTTCAGACACTGGCTGTCGGATCTGGAGTTATTTAAATGGGAAGCTTTGAACAAGCTTCGAGGCTCTTTGAGAGTCAGTTCTCTGTGCCTGTCTCTTGCCCCCACGCCCTCTGTCTTGTGTCTCTGCTCCTCTTTCTCTGTCTGTCTCTTTGTATTTCTTTCTGTCTCTGGTTTTGTCTCTCTCTGCCTTTCTTTCTGTCTCTTTCTGTGTTTGTCTCCCTGTCTCTCTGCCTCTGTCTCTCTCTCTGTCTCTGTGTGTCACTCTTGTCTCTGTCTGTCTTTCCTGAATGGTCCCATGCATACACGTATCACATTTATACACACACATTTGTTTATTTGCTGTTAGTGGTCCAGAAAGGGAAGCAACAGTTCCTTGGATGTTCTTTTTGGGTACCTGTGTGTCTGTCTGCACAGGTACAGGGAGTTTCAGGGAAGAGAACTTCAGACCAGCCTTTGGGCATCCAGTCCTATAATCATGGCCATGCAGCAACGAGCCTGTAGAGGCCTCGCCTAGAGAAGGCTGGCTGTGGTGAGCACAGGACGGTACAGGCCGCAGTCTGTGATGAACCTCCCTTTCCAGTTCTTCTTAGAGACATCCAAAGGCTTTCAGAGACTTTGGCAGCAAGGGAGCTAATTCCATACATTCAGGCCACCTGGACTGCTTTCTGCTCAGATCTCTTGTCATCGGCTCCGTTGTGGTGCACGAACCCTGAAGCTTGGGGCATCCCGACCACCAGTGCCAGCCAACATCCTTGGCTCTCCTTCTTCTTCCCTGCAGCCCAGCCCAACCTACCTCATCCCTTAGTGGCACATTGTTCTACTTTGAGAGATTGTATAGCATAGTGGTTCAGAACATGACCAGTTATGCTGTTGCGTTCAACTTCTTGCTTTGCAGGTCGCTAGCTGAGTGGTTGGATCTCAGTCTCCTCATCTGTAAAATGGGGGTGGTAAGAGTAATGACTTCAGATGTTTTTCTGAGGATCCAAGGAGTTAATTCAGGTTAAGGACTTAGAATAGCACAAAATAAACCTGAAATGTTACTAACTTTTAAAATCTGATGCCACTTCCCATTTCCATAACTTTGAATGAATTACAACAGGCTGGATTCTAATCTTTCAGCCATTCAAAGCTGAGAGATATTCGTGATCCACCAGCTAGACCTTCCCATTTTTAAAATGAAGAAACTGAGGCCTGCTGAAATAAAGTAACCAGCGTATTAAACAAATTGAGTGGTGGAGTGGATTCTGCTTAATCCAGTGCTCTTTCAAACGTACTCTTTGCAAATATTTCTCCTTATTCCTGATGAGAGCTCCCTGGGACTCGGGACTGCTAGAAAGAGCAGCAACTCTGAGCATGTGGCTTAGTACTAAAGCCTTGCTGACCAGCCTCAGCTTCATGTAGGCAGTTGGCGGACTCCTTGGGGTGGCCAGAAGGATGCTGTAAGATCCCACATAGCCCCCCCTGCCCCCTTGCTGTGGACATTCCACCTTTCTCCAGTCATTATTTTTGGTTAACAATTGTACCAGGAGAAAATGAGCCCTCCTTATTAAAAGTTGTGCGCAGGGCTCGGAATATGCAGAAAGCACCCAACATTTTATTGTGAGTGAGTTGCCTTCTCTCCTAAGCGCTTGGGAGCCTTAGGCCCCAGGGAGAAAATTATTTCTGAAGAAGGGAAAATGTATAGAAAGATCAGGAGCCTCTGAAAACAAGCTATTTGGACTCTCCAGTTTTGCCTAGGGCTAGCTTGATCTTATGTTTCCAGCTGTGTCTCCTCTTCCCCTTGGCCGACTCTGCCTAGATGAATAATGGATTGGGAAAGAATGTTTGGAAGCAAGCCCTGGACTGATTGGGTGACCTGTGGTTGGCAACACGTTACTCAGGGTGTTGACTGTCCAGTGCTGGTGAAGGTCACTCAGTAAGGCGTCTGAGCTTCCCAGACGTGAGTAGCAAGGTGGGCCTTTCCTCTATCCCCACCCCAGCCAACCCCCCGGGATTCAAGGCCTGGGCAGGGGTGACTCCAGGACCTGCAGTGGAGTCCTCCTGCCTGTCAGCTCACGGCTGCCAGGCTGCAGTGCTCCTGCTGTGGACCGCCTCCATGGAGTGTCACTGAACAGATAATCATACTGCCTGGGTGAGTAGGGTGGAGGTTTGACTCAAGAGGTACAGATTTCTTCCTTTTGAGCTAGAAGCCTGGCATGCTGCTGTCTGACTGGTGTCTCTGAGGACTTCGTTCCCCAGTCCAGGTGCAGAGCTCAGGTCAGAGAGAAAAAACAGGAAACATAGCATGTGCCTCTTGATGTGATATTCCGAGGAATTCCCACCTCAGATGCATAACCTGCGTCTAATCATGAGGAGACATCAGGCAGCCAGAATCGAGGGACATTCTACAAATAGCTGGCCTGGACTCTTCAAAAATGGCAACCTGATTATAAGATCAGCTCCCCGTCTTCACTGAGAGCCTGGTGGCTGCTACCCTGGAAATACAGCCTTCCTTTGCATAAGGTTCCAGAACTCCTTGTTCCTACCAAAGCCCTCGATGGTGAAAGACTGCAAGAACAACCTTGCAAACTATGCTTCTCCTACCTTCATATGCAAGGACGCACTGCTGTTCGTTTTGGGGAGGTGATTGGCTGGCAGCTCATAGATAGCATGTTTCATGAAACCAGTCATTGCAGAGAAAGTGTTGAAAGTTTGAAAAACCATCAAACAAACCATGTTGATAGAAATTGCCACCTTTAGTACAGCTTGCATAAGCACAGCCCTGTGGCAGTGGATTCCTGACAGTGGAGGGAAGGGCACAAAGCCATGCCATCCCTGAGAAAATGCCAGATTGTCCTCTAGGAAGGTTGGATCCATTTCTCCATAGCTTCAGACTCTTGGCAGATATTTCCCAGGGCTTAATTCAGAAGATGATGCTTTCTGGTGCAGGACTTGCTCTGTGACCTTAGGTCTTCATTTATATTTTTGCACAATGAGAAGTTTCATTGTGGTCTCCTCAAACTCTGAAGCTGTATTATTATATTAATAAAATACAACAGACTATAAGCATGTGTGTTCATTGAATGATATGATACTGGTTTGAATGATATGATACTTATAGGATGTGTCCTGTAAGGTTGGTCATTTAATATGGTTTGCAAAGTAATTTGGGTGACTTCTCGGTAAGTCTGGGCATTTCATTCATTAATCTTACTTAGAAGTAAGACTGCATTAAAGAGCCCTTACTTATAGCATTTATTCAGATCAAATTGTGTCCCTGAGCAGAAGAATGTATGTTGTATCTCTTTTACTCTAATGAGGAGAGTCTCTAAAGTGGGTATTTCTGAACCCAAACCCCAGATTCTAATGGGGTCCCATTATCATGCCCTTCAAACCTCTGAAAAACATAATCTCATATTCTCTATAAGTAAGACTGTCATTTGCTGGCTACACAAAATATACCAGTAGTTTTAAACCAACTTTAGGTAGTAGATCTCTTTAAAAATTGAATAAAAGCAATGCTTCCTTTCTCCTAAAATGCACATACTTGCAAAATATGACACACGATATTGAGGGCTCCTTAGACCTTCTGGAAGGCCTTAAATGCCAGATCAAACACCTCTGTTGTGAAGTTACAAATATGTTGAAGAGGCAGGGACATAATCAGCTTTTTACTGAGAGGAAGTTTGAAGCAAACAGATACCTAAAATCAAGTAATTACAATTTTTAGGCCCTCCAAGGTCAGAAAGTAGCTAAATTTCCTGTACCTCCAAATAAGATCTTTCTGAGTCATTGCTGCCAGTAAGGTACAGGAAACTTGTATTCAGTCTGTGCTGTACTTTCTGGGATGTCCTGCCAACTCAAGGCTGGGGAACTGTCCCATTTCTTGGGGACATGTAGAAGTTCATGGGGAGACCTGGGTAGCTATTGGGAGGTCGCACAAACCTAGCACCCACTCATTTCTCTGGGGATGGAGAATCTTTTGTGCAAGTAGAGACTGTCACTTACCACATAGCTGGCTGAGAATGCCCATGGGGAATGCCTACAGCCTTGCTTCCTGAGGCATTGCTCTGTTCTCCATCCCCCCATCACTTTAGAACTTCCAGAAAAGTGCCAGAATAAGAGAAAGAGTAGGTGAATCACATTTCTCTGTAGCTCTGGAGTTTTCTTTCTCTGCTTTTGAATTTTTGGTTGTTGACCATTGGCTACGACCATATGGCTGTCCGTTGTTTTCATGCACATCTCTCCAACTCCCCACACAATGTTGGGACTGTTTGCAAGGCTCCTTTCCATCAGTCCGCCCAGCAGCATATGACATCTTGGGGATTTGCATTTTTTAGTTCAATCATTAGCTTAATGTTTGGGGGACATTAGTCATAGGAAGTTAGTCTCATTCATCCAGATGCGTTTTTAAAAGTTACAGCTCTTCTCTCCCCACCATAATGCCCCCCTTGAGCATCCCTTCTCCCATTTCCTTTTAAAAACACTCTGTTCTCCTGGAAATCTCAAATGAAGATATCAGAGCTGGAAGGAATTATTAATTCAGAAACTACATTTGAGTCTTCCAGAGGAGCTGAACCTGGCTGGAGTTGCATAGGAACTGTGCTGGTGTTTGGTCAGGAAATGACTTAAACCTGATCTTCAAGGGCCTGAAATTGCTCCCCTGAAAAAAGAGGAGGCATTTCTCTTGCCTACAACCCTCTGGGGAGACCTAAGTCCAGTGTTTGCTTCTCTTTCAATGCAAACGAATGAATGAGTTTTCTCCCCAGGCTTCTGGCCAACAGAACTGGGAACCATTCATGGAAGTTGGGTTGCTTTTTGAGTCTTTGGGCTCTGTAACTGGCTAGATGGATAGCTCTGGAAGCGAAGGTAGGGTTTGACATGGACTTTGAAAATGTTGACTTTAGATGAAAGAGAGGATGATTTTTCCAGGTAAGCAAATGATATGAGCAAAAGCATGGAAGCAGGTGTAATAGTGGATATTCTGGGCGTCATGAGTACCTCTGTCTGAACATAAGCAGAAAATCAGAGTTGCTGATCCTGGATAGGGCACCATGGGTAGAAGGATTTCTTGCCATGTGCTTTAGAGTTTAGTTTTATTCTATGGATAACTTAGAGCCATTGAAAGCATATGAGTTCAAGAATTTCAAGATCAAAATAGTTTTAGAATTGTGAGTCAGACAGGAATAATTCCATAGCTGGTCTTATGGGAGTCCCTTTCTGGAGCTTTCTTTCTCAATGTCAAATGACAATGATATTTTTCTTGATAATGAAGTGCCATGCTCTTGGTGTTGCCCTTCCTTATATGTTTAAGAACTCCCTTCCAATTGTAAATATGGTTTAAGCGGTCTTACTATAACCCTCCTCTCTTTATGTTGACTATTAGCTGCCCTTGTCCCAAGCACAAAACCTCTAGAGCATTGACTTTGGAAGACATTAATTAATACACTTACGTGCCCCTAGGCATGGTCCAGAGAAGCCATTCTTTTGCATCCTACATCCCTTTCTGGGCCACAGTCTCAATGCCCTTGTAACTCCCACATGCCTTATATTTATTTTCCCCTCCCTCTCCTTGCCTTACTCTTTTTAAAAATTAATTAATTAATTTTTAATTTACATCCAAGTTAGTTAGCACATAGTGCAATAATGATTTCAGGAGTAGATTCCAGTGGTTCATTGCCTGTGTATAACATCCAGTGCTCATCCCAACAAATCTCTTCCCTAATGACCCTTATCCATTTACTCCATCCCTCCCCCACAGCCCTTCCAGCAACCCTCAGTTTGTTCTCTGTATTTAAGAGTCTTTTATGTTTTGTCCCCCTCCCTGTTTTTACATTATTTTTGCTTCCCTTCCTTTATGTTCATCTGTTTTGTATCTTAAATTCCATGTATGAGTAAAATCATACGATATTTGCCTTTCTCTGACTTATTTTGCTTGGCATAATACCCTCTAGTTCCATCCATGTTATTGCAAATTCCTTGCCTTACTCTTAATATGAACATTTTCTAATAACCACCTCCCCCAACAGGAAAAAATAATTCTTTGCTCATTCAAGGAAATAAAAAAAGTAACTGCTCAAGATCTCCACTATAACACTTTTAGACATCATTGTGACCCTAATCCATCGATGACTCCTCTTTCCCTGTATCACTTGCTCATGCCATGTATCTAGTTTACTACACTCACAGTCTTCATATACTCTCACCCCCTTTCCTTCCTTCCCACCTGGCAGGAAAACACACACTCTAGTTGAGCTCAACAACCTATTATCTTCGTGCCTGTAATCAAACAGCAAAACATTTCTGGCCAGAGAGAGAAAGAGATTGGGAGATTGAGAAGGGGTTGGGGCAGAGGAAGGAAGGAAGGATGGGAGGAAGGAAAAGAGAAAATTATCACATGACCAAGCAGGGTATCTCCACTGTACACTGACCTTCACACCTTCAACTGGGCCCTCAATATCGCTGTTGTTGAGGCATTGCTGGGCCCTCAATGCAGCTGTTTTCCTGCGTATCTCCAGTAGGCTTGCTTTCCCATACTTGACAGACCAATGCATCTTCTTGTCTCTTCTTCTCTCTTTTGTTATCTCTGCCTCCCCCATCACTGGTCTACCAGACCTCATAATACATAGATAAATGCTTTTTCTCTAACTTTATTTAAACTATTTTATTTATTTTGGTCTATACATTCAAATTGTCCAAAAATCAAAAGGTACAAAAGTCATCATTCTATCCCAATTCTCTGCACTCTCCATTTTCCTTCACGTGGGCCACCACTGTTCTCAGTCTGTATGCTCCAGAGACACTTTAGGCATATAGAAGGAAATATACATGTATATTCTTTCCCTTCTCTCTTTTACATATATGGTAGCATTTTGCTTTTTTTTAACTTAATAATATGCCAGGGATTATCTCTGGCATATTAGTATATAGAGAGTATTCTCATTCTTTTTATAATATTGTAGTGCTACTGTTGATGGATAGGTTGTTTCCAATATGTTATTACAAGTTGTGCTACAATGAATACATTTATATCTACATATTTTGCATATGTATTGGTATAATATGTAAGATAAGTTCCTAGAAATATTATGGATGGGTCAAAGGGTATGTCATTTTCAGTTCTGATAGATATTGTTGGGTTTCTCTCCACAGTGATTACTCCCTCCAGCAGTTATATAAGAATGCCAGTATGTTCCAGATCACCACCACAACATGCTACTCATCTTTTATCTTTGCTGATCTGAGAAATGGGAAAGGTTTCTCATTGTAGTTGTGATTTGCATTTCCACAGAGAAGATTGAAAGTGTTGGAGAGATGTTTTCTCATTTTATCCTCACCATAATAATAAACATACCTGATTCCATTCTTGTCCCTTCCAACTCCCATCCATACTCTCCTCAAAGACTGGTGAGGAGTCTCCTCACCAGTCTTTCCTGTACATCCTTTCCTGTATGTTCTAGATCATATTCCCTTTTTAAAATGTTTGTATGTATGTATGTATGTATGTATGTTTATTTTTGAGCCCGAGAGAGAGAACACAGATGCAGGAGGGGCAGAGAGAGAGGGAGTCAGAGAATTCCCAGATGGCTCCATGCTGATAGCACAGAGCCGATGCAGGGCTCGAACTCACGAACCGTGAGATCATGGCCTGAGCTGAAATCAAGAGTTGGATGTTTAACCAACTGAGCCATCTACACGCCCCAGATTGTACTCCTCTTTTATTCTTAGACAATAACCTTCTTTGGCAAGCCCTCCTTTCTGTTGCATCTTCAGCCTTTACTCCTTACGAGAGTCCTTCCATTGACTTTCAGACAGGCATTAGTACTCTTTCATTCAGTTGCTACCCTAACTGTACTTCACAGCCAAACCACACAAAAGAAGTTTGTACAAATGCTTCCATACATACACGTGTGTTGTTTTTCTCTACCACTCCTGACTGTCACCAATGACCTCCATTCTGCTCCTTCGAATGTTGACTACTTCATGTTCATTTTCTTGATCTCTTTTCAGTAACATTTTTCAAAGTTGACTTCTCCCTTCTGAAATACTGTCTTGGTGTTCATGACACCACACTCCCTGTTTCCCTTCTGAAGGGAATGTTTAAGTTTAAGACGTCCAGAACTGAAATCTCTCTTTCCCACACCCAAATATTTATTTTCTTTAGTATTACCCATTTTTGTAAGTAGCACCTCCAGCTATATGGTCATAACTGCCACCAGTTTAGGCATTATCCTGGAAAACTCCCACAGCTCCAGTCCTACATCAAATATGTAAATATGTCCACTCTTCTCATTTCTGACATCTATGTTGTTTCCACCATGTTTCCCCATTTCTAATGATTCTGCCTTTATCAAAGCCACAAAGTCTCTTTCTTGGACCACCATGATACCCTGTTTCTGCTCTTAACCACTCTACAGTCTATTCTCATGAAGCAGCCAAAGTTTCTAAGCATGCCAACTAGGTACTGTTACTTTCCTTCTTAAAAATTTTTATAGGCTTTGCATCATACTGGTAATAAAATCCAAACTCTCCATCATGGTATGGCAGAGATTACTAGTGGTCTTTCTGACATCCATTCTTCTCCCTTTCTTGAATCTGGTATAAGATTACATTCCTTCTCCCCCATCCCTTACAAATAGGTGTGGTTGTGTAACAATCTGGCCAAAGATATAAATGGTAATGTCACCTGGAAGTTCTGGGAAGGATCCTTTAAGGAAACTGATTTAGGACACCCCTTTGGCCTGCCCTCCATACCTCCTTCCTATTGCCTTGTGCATATATGACAGCCTCATCGCCACAAACTTTCTTGGACCATGATTGGACGGACCTCTCAGGAAGAAGCTGCCATGCTGGATGACTGTGTAGAAATATAAAGGGGAGATTGTATTCCTGAAGCTGTGATACTCACCCTGGACTGATTTATTTGATGTGTGAGAAAAATAAGCTTCTGTTTTCTTCATGCCACTGTTATTTCTGTTTTTCAGTTATATACAGCTGAACTTAATGTTAACTGATACATATGGCTCATAAAGCCCTGCTTGATGATCTGGCCCTGGCTCTCTTCTTTGACCTCGTCGTGTGTGCCTGTCCCCCCGGATCACTATCTGCTCCCCTCACTGGTCTGCTGTCAGTTTCTTGAACTCCTTCCCACCTTGGGGCCTTCCCACCTGTCGTTCCCCTGCCTGGAATGCTCTCCTACTCCTTCTTTGCCTGGCTGACTCCTGTCATCTTTCAGGTTCAAGTTTAAATGTCATTTACTTGGAGAGGACTTCTCTGATTCTCTGATGTAAATTATGTTTCCTGTATCGCTCACACTACTACATTTTTTTCTTCACAATACTGATTACAATTTGAAATGACATATTTATTTGTGAGAGGTTTCCCCCCCACCCCCCAATGCCTGTCTCTCTGCCATGGCAAAAATCATGTCTATTTGCTCAGTACTTATGCCAGAACTTAATTCTAAGCCAGGCATATACTCAGATAGTAATCAAATGAATGGAAGAATATAGAGTACAGGTTAGAGAGTGGGATCAGGGATCTAAGAGTCTGGGTTTTAATCCCAACTCTTACTGGCGGTGAGACTTAACCAAATTACTTAACCTCTTTAAGCCTCATTTTACTGATCTTTAAATGAGGCTAATAGAACATTCCTGAGGGGATTGTGGTGAAGATTAAGTGACCAAATAAAACTGAAGAATTCGACATAGTGCCCTTCACAGAGGAAATGCTCAGTATACACTAGCTATTATTAATGAATAAAGAAGAAATCAATGAAAATATCCAAGGTCATTTTTGGCAGTCTGTTACCTGACCCAGGAAAGAGATCAGTGCTTTAGCAGTGGCCTTCATTTGCTGAGGTTACAATGCCTGCAGCCAAAGGAGTGGTAATATTTGTCACAGGCATTTTGAATGTCCACCTTGACCCTTTTGTAGGGGCAAATCAAATGCCCCTACTCCAACAAGGCCCACCCTTGGCTTTTGATAGTTACTTCTCTGGTTTCTACAGAACTTTGACCCCCTTTCTAGGCATCTACCATAAGGTTCCAGAACTGTTGCTCTTTAAGCCCAGGTCCTGTCTATCCCTGGGGATGCCAAGCCATTCTATGCTGCGCCATATTTTGTGTGCCTACTCTCTCCTGACTATCAAGTAAAATCCTTCTAAAAGTGAGATTTTAGTCTGTTATCAAATGAGAGTGAGAACCAAAACACCAAGAAGCAAAGAATGTGGGAAGGGAGGGGGCGGTTGGCTTCCTGTGTGTAAACCACTCCTTACCGAATTACTTCAAAGATGGAGAAACCACCTCAGAGTTTGTTTTGGTTCTATTAGGGAAACTCCAAAGCCACGGTTTTGGAAAGGCTTCAAACATTCCCCAGATGAGCCGTCTTTCCATTTATAAGATACTCCAAAGTCCTATATTTAGTAAGAGTGGAGCAGGACACACACACACACACACACACACACACACACTCACTCACTCACTCACTCACGCAACAACCCACTCTGGAGTTGCTATAATCCTGGTCTGAACATTCAAGAGAATACTTGAATAATACTTACCTACCTCACTGGGGTGTTGTTAACGATTAATTAGTTAATGTTTGTAAAGCACTTTGCAGATGTAAAGTGCTTATAGAAGTGCTAAGTATTATTATTATTAAGCAGAAGTTCTGTGGTTTGGCTGAAAAAAAATATATATATTTGCAATCAGACATTTAAATGTGAATAAATCAAATTTATTTACAAGGGGATTTTCCTTTTAGGGTCACCTCTTGGTTATTATCATTTAACTGATCTCTTTTATTTTCATTTGGGCTATGAATGGAGCTGGCTCATCCTGAAAACATCTATCTTTGAGATAATTTCAAGAATATCCTAGGAAAATAAATTCTGGACAGTGCCCATATCATCAGGAGTCAGGCTGATGATGTATTTCTTCAACAAGGACTCTCTGCCTTCCCAGTGTCCAAGAATTCCTCTGTAGAGTTCTCACCCAACTTAGTTCTAACTTGGAAAAAAAAAATGCTTATAGAACAGTGTCCTCTGTCAGATAGGTCAGTGGAATTAATTTGCTAGTTTTGATGAGGATAATAACAGTAATAATCACAAAAAAGGGATTGGATGTATTTCGGTTTTCCTTTCTTCATTCCGTTGCCCTCAGTCTGTCTTTGTTCTCTGGAAGAATGCTAAGGTGGGGGTGGGAGGCTGAGGAAGAAGCAAGTGGCTTCTTTGGCACAGCAGTATGCAAACTGTCCAGGGAAGAGTAGCCTTAATGAAGTAGTAAACTGTCTAAGTCCATAACAGCCTGTGAGTAAAGTTATTTCTTCCAGTGCCTTAGGCAATTCCATGGGAGTCTTGTGGATCTTTAAGGAACTCAGTAGACTCTAAATCAACAAGGGATATGACACTGGCGAATGGGATGAAACAGGAGAAAATCAGACAGTGAAGGCTGCTGCCTCCTTCTCATTAAAAAGACACACTGTGTTTTTGATGGACCATATTTTTTTGGTATATTTTGGTATGTGTGTTTTTTTTGAGGTATGGTTGGACACTGGTTATTTTTAGCAAGGGCTTACCTTTTCCAGATGTTGGATGAGTACCATGCAAGGGTTGCATCCTGAAAGTGTAATTCTAGGGTAGGTGGGAACAATCAAGTTGAATTACTGACATGGTAAGGAAATGAAAAGTCAAACTGCTGACCATGTATATTTTATATTATTTAATTAAAAGTAGATAACAGTGTATGAATGAACCACAAATCAGATAAAAATGGCAGCATTTTCTCATATTTAACACATATTTGACTTGTGGTTATGTGACAGTTTACCAGAACAGGTCTGCAATGTCTCCAAATAGAAAATCAGGAGTGTAATTAAAAAATACTGCAGAGGAGAAGGAATATTAACTCCGACTCCGAGCAGAGTTAATCACAGCCACATTTCCCATTACTGTTATTCCCATTTAATGAGAGTCTCCTCTATTTCTTTCTATATGTTGAAATAAAAAAAAATCATCAGAATTTTATTTTCAGTACACATTGTACCTTTTATAGAAATAAAGAATATGGATAGATTAAAAATTCTAGGTGTCAGGATTCCCTATTTATTTATTCATTTTAACGGAGTCTCATTAAATATCCAACAGTCAGTCATTCAAAGTTGTCCCTCAGGACAGAACTGCTAATTCACGGCGCTATCTTTAGAGTTTTTGGTTTCATCAGATGAGAAGTTGTGGGGAATGTGCATCTACTCTTCTTCAGTATCCCTGGAGTGACTATTCCCAAGTCGTGCAGAGAATATTCTCAGTGAATCCAGTCTTTTCAGCATCCAATCAAAATGTCTGGTATAACCTGAGCTCAGCATCCTCAGACTCTGAGATAATGCGACAGCCAAAGTTCTGACTCTCCCTGTCAGGTTCCACTTGGCATTCATATTGAATAGGAAAGACTATGGTGTGTTTTCTGCCTTCTGATCTTCAATTATTGGATGATTCAGTTAATTCACCCATCTTTGTTTAAAAATAATCACAAAAATCTCTCATTATACTTTGGTTCTTCTGTCAGAGGGCAGGAGTGGAGTACAAAAATATATTAAATGACAAATTGATGATAACTCGTTTATGTTTTGGCACCTTTTTCTGCTTTGGATTGGGCAAGACTCTGAGGTGTTTGTGCATTAGAATCTGGTCTAGTATGCCACTATTCACACTTCCTTTAGTCCTGAGTCAGAATAAATCCCCCACTCTTGAAATAAAAATCTCACCTTCTGTTGCCCAACATTAAGATTGCTTTCCTGATTTTTATTTAAAGGTTCTCCTTGGAGCCAGGATAAAGAACGTGGTATTTATTAATAGAAAGGGTTCTAATTCATTGGAGGAGAGGTGTAGAGGCTGATGATTCCAAGTGAAGAAGAACCTCACTCATTTTCTTGTGTTTAGAGCAAGCCTGATGAGTGAGCTGCCCATGAAGGGTGGCAACCAGAGAAGCAGGATCCTTGGCCAGATCAGCTGAGCAGACTGACTGAGTCAGTATACTAGGTACAGCTGGGACTTGAGAGGATTTGGTAAACTGGCACTGTCAAGTCCAAAGATTGATGTGAGGATGTTAACAGAAGGCAAGGGGAGAGAATCAAGAACAAATGTGGAATTTGGTGGGACACATGGTTTAAGAGAGAAGTTCAAAACTCTGGAAGTTTGGTGAATGTGGAAGAAAGAATTCTCATTGCCTCTATAATACTGCCCCTAGGGGGTTTAAGAATGGTCATGGTTGCTTAAAGCATTTTCTAAAGGGATGGCAGGAAGTGGGAGGAGGCAACTAAGTCAATGGAATATAGCTGTAGCATATGCTGAGGTCTGAAGTGGGAAATAAATATAAGGACAGGAAATCTGTTTCGTGGATTGTAAGAGATTCATGGCCTCACATTTTAGCGTCTCTAGTGTTGGTTTGCACCTCACAATTGATGACCTCTTGGATTTGATAAAATGTGGTATAGCATGAAAGGCATGAACACATGAGAAAAAGGTGAATCTTTGGCTATACACAGTTCTTGACAGATGTGAGGGTAGAGGTATACTTTCTTTTGCTTATTAAGTGAGAGTATTATGAATGTGATTTTACCTATCACTGTGATTTTTCAAATGAAGCTTTTGGAAAGTCTCATTCAGATGCTGGATCTCAACATTCTCTTTTCTGATGTTATCACACGTTCCTTCTCTCTCTTCTCTCTCTCTTTTTTCCCCCCTGTGTTGACTCCAGTATCTTATATTTAGAGAGCAGTGGGCATGGGAGGAGATGAAATTAATTGTTAACCCCTCAGAAAGGCCTGCCTTTTGGGGTACCTGGGTGGCTCAGTTGGTTGAGTGTCTGACTTCGGCTCAGGTCATGATCTCACAGTTTGTGAGTTCGACCCCCACATCAGGCTCTCTGCTGTCAACGCAGAGCCTGTTTTGGATCCTCTATCCCCCACTCTCTCTGTACCTCCCCCACTCATGCTCACTCTCTCAAAAATAAAAAATACTAAAAAAAAAAAAAAAAAAAAAAAAAAAAAGGCCTGCCCAGACCACTCAACAAGTCACCATCCTCCATTCACTATTACATCACCCTGCGTTCTTCTCAGCATAGCACTTATGCTTTTCTGATAGTTTCTTATTTATTTGTTGATTAATTTTGTTTATGATCCATCTTCTCAGTTAGGATGTAAGCTTAAGATGCATAAGGGTTTTGTCCACTGAAGTGTTCTCTGTGCTTAGAATAGTGCCTGGCACATATTTGACTCTTAGTAAATGTGTGTAAATGAGTAAATGGGTGTATGACCTTGAAAAGAGTTGAACGCTTCCCTGGAGAGTTAGAGCTCCCTGGAGTAAAGTACTGAGCATTATATCCAACTAATGTGTTTGAGGATGTTTTGTGGGTTCCTCTACATTTACCATATATCTTTTACTCAAATAAAAAACTTTAAGAATCATGAGATTCTGGGTCTTTAAGATAGCAACCCCTAAAAATATGGCTTGAGATTTTCCAGAATCTTAAATTAAAGCCTCCCCATCTCCCTGTCTGGATTTAGGCAGGCTAATCCAGCTTCAAATCAGCCAGTAGCTATTATTCACCCTAAAATTAAAAAGCAAGAAAACAACCTCTCTTCTTGCAAACAGACATTCTTGAAAAGTTTTGGCCTTGTTATGTTGGTCATGGTGTTAGTGATCCATATTTATTTGGTTATAAAATCTCTCTCACATGTTTAAAATAGGTTTATCATTAATATTACACTAGTAGTTGTAATTACTGAGGTGATTGCTTCAACACATTTAAGCCAACTAAAAATACTATAAAAAGAAATTAACCTACCTCCACATAACAGACAGCTCTCAAAATAGCTCATTTATTGCCTAGAGATGGAGATCATGCTAGGAGAAATTGTGAAAATGGACATGAGTCATGGAACTGTCTTTCAGCTTAACCTACATTGATCTCTTGAATAAGCATCACTCTCAGAATGAAATTAACCTCTTTGATTTTAGCAGATCAACTCCTATTATGCCCTCATTCTAAGTTAAATGTAAAAATATAAACAAAACATGCTAAAATTTTGAGTGTGTGTGATGCAGAGTTATCCAGGAGTAATTTAGGAATATCTCTGGCTAAATTTAAAAGCATTTAGAAAGGCAGGTGTATATAAGGAGAATAACCCTTACTTGATCATGTTGGGGTCACCTTGATACTGGCAGGGATCCTTGTCATGCTGGGCAAGAACTGTTTAGGCAGTTATCATCATCATCTTTAGCTTGATGTTTCAAGGATGAGGCTCAACACATGTATACAGATAAATAGTGTTTGTCATTTCTTCATTCTGAAACCCTTGTTCTTCTGTATTCTACCAAGTGAGTGAGCTTGTTTAAACTGTAATGACCCAAGGCTCATTTCATTCACCATGCATTCACGAAACATCTATTATATGGAAGGTGCTGGGCTGGGTTCTGAGGATACTGAGGGAGACCCTGATCTTTCCTTTCAAACTGCTGAGGTATGTCTCTGTTTCTGGCTTTCCTGGCAGTATTATGGCAGTGTGTAAATAACCTTGGGTTGTCTGAGTCACCAGTGGAAAAAGTCATCGTATGCCTGGGATGTGTCTTATTTTCAGGATGTTGTAAAGTAAGGTACAGACCCAAGTACCAAATGACTGACAGAAATTTCCCTTTTGATATAAGTGTTTTCATTGTAAATAAGACATGGCCATTGGGGTTGGGTCATTCCTTGGGTCCTTTTTGATTTGCTTAGATCTACAACATTACAGGGTGTGTGGCATTGTCTCCATTTCACCTGTGAGGAACCTGAGGTTTAGTCAGGTTTAGATTCCTGTGGTTGCTGTAACAACTTACCATAAACTAAGTGACTTAAAACAATAGAAACTTATTCTCTCTGAGTTGTAGAGGCCAAAAGTCAGAAATCAAGGTGTTGGCAGGGCCATGCTTCCTTTGGAGGCTCCAGAGGAGTGTTCTTTCCTTCTTACAGCTTGTAGGGGCCATTGGCATTCCTTGACTTGTGGCTACGTGATTCCAATCTCGACCTCTGTGATCACATTGCCTCCTCCTCCTCTGGCCCTATGTCTTCTTTATATGTCTGTCTCATAAAGATACATGTGACTGCATTTAGGGTCCACCTGGATAGCCCAGGGTTTCCTTCTCATCTCGAGGTGATTAACTTCATCACGTTTACAAAGACCAGTTTGACAAATCATGTGACATTTCGAGGTTCCAGTGATTTTACATGGATACCTCTTTGGGAGCTATTTCCAGCTTACCTCAGAGGTTAAGCCTTTCTCCAGGGTTTTGCAGCTGGCAGAGGTGGGGTTTAGACATAGCAAGGTCTGACTCTAGAGTCCACTCTCTTAAATCTCCACACTGACTCTCTGGGATCCATGTGATGGATCATTTGTGTGATGATGGAGTTTTCAGTGCCATTACATAACCAGTTTTCACCTAGAAATCTAGCATGAAGAACTAAGATGAAGGGTTTATTGATAGAAGTATTTCATTGCTATCTTCCTTTTGATTCATTCAACCAACATTTGAAGTGTGCCCAGGCTGTTCCAGGCTCTGTGCTAACATGGAAACTTAATGTTAACCAAAAACAACCATTACTCTTATCCTTCCAAACTCACCATCTAGGTGGGGGGACAGAGATAGATATGAAGTAACATGCAAATGAGTGTATAATCACAAACCGAGAAGGCAAAGGAACATAGGACAAGGAAAGCTTACCCAGGCTGGATGTGAAGAAAAGTTTTCCCTAAGGAAGTGATGTTGGAGTCAAATTTGAAAGTTGAGTAGGAGTTAGCTAGCTAGATGAAGGAGGCAGGCAGCAGAGAAAACCATTCCAGAAAGCAAGAATGACATATGTAAAGGCCTTTTGGTAGGAGAGATCATCAGTATTTTAGAAATTGAAATAAGGCTGGAGCACAGAGTGAGACAGCTTTCTGAATATGAGCATTTGTTTCTAGGTGTCTTCCTGGGCACAGAGTAAGACTCCATGAGTTTTCTATGTTGGCAAACCCTTTGAGGGCAGGGAATGTGTTTTATTCATCTCTGGGTGCTCTGGCACAGAATAGTCTCTGGAAAAGAATATATGCTCAATGCTATGCTTGCTGACTCTCAGTGAATAGATGAATGAACAAATTAGCTTTGACCTTACATATGCAGGATGTTTGACCAAAAGGGCAAAATAGCCATAGTCCTGTTTGCTAGTGTTTCCCCTTCTAAGCCAGAGAGTCATAGTGGAGCCAAGTGTATTCTAGCCAGTTGTTACACTCATATGATTGTCCCATGTGAGCGGTGAGCTGGTGAGGGAACCAGGAGTCAAAGCCTTTTTGCACCTACTTGTGAAATAATCTGGGAGGGCCTTTGGCCCGAGGAGAGAAAGCTGGATAATAAAACCCAAAACAGCTTCCTCAGCCCTCTTCACAGCTTTACCCAGCACAGACATTGATGATTGCCTCTGGAGGCCAGAGCAGCACCCATTGGTTCCTTCATCTCCTTTGAGGGGAGAGACAATGTGAGGCTTTGCTGCAAGCCAACCTCTCTCTGTGGCTCCATATTCTGTTGCACCAGAAGAGAGCTAGCTTTGGGTCCTAAAAAAAGGGACAGGCCAGGAGGAAGGCTTTCCCATCCTCCACTCTGAGAGTTTCACGTCTCTCGTTCACTGCACGCCACCTGGGCTGCCTCCTGTTAGAATGTATGCTTGTGAGATACATAACTTCTATTAACACTCATTTAGCTTCTTTATCTGAGAGAGAATACAATTCGTTTCTGCACAAAACTCACTCAAAAGGATAAGGTCTGAGAGATTGCCTTAGAGCTCATGTTGAGAGTTCTGCGTGGGATGAAACCTGGCTGGTGTTTAGCCACACAAACACTGCAGGTGTGAGGGTGTGAAGGTCTCACATCTCACGGGAGAGGGGGTGAAGGCCCTCAGAGGCCTGTGTCTGTAATTGCCCCTGTTCCGCACAGGAAGCTCTCAGAGCTGACAAATGTGTCCTGGTCTTTGCCCACTGTAAATGGGGTGTCCACTCAGAAGGATGATATTTTAAATTTAGTCCTAAAATAGAAATTCTACATTGACCTACTAGGCTTGTACTCCTATCTTCCATCGCTTTCTTACCATCTTTCTTACTTCTCTCTTCTTTCTTCTTTTGTTACTTTTCATGTCTTGAGATGGTATGAGATCTGAAAAACGGACAGTGAACCCGGAGAGCTCCAGACCAGGTTCTGGCACTAAGGAGCCATGTGGCTGGGGCATTCCACAGAACCTCTTTGGTCCTCAGTTTCCTTATCTACAACATAGAGCACTGGACTCTGCTCACCCTGTGGAGCATTCACTGCAGTCTTCCAGTCTTTCTTCCCCATCCCCCCACCCTCAGACAGTCCACCCTACTTTCCCCTTTCCCACAAGGCCCTTATCTCTTTCCAGTCATTTCCTTCATTTCTATCCCTGTCTTTCCCGTCTTTCCTCTCTTTTCCTTGTTCTTGTGGGGAATAGAGGATCACAAGTTGGATTTGGTATTTATTCTCTTTGGAGAATAATGGAGAGATTTCTAAGGCCCCAGTTGATAAGATATCAGCCACAATTGTAACATTTGCACTACTCTGATAAGAAAATCAGGGCCAAGATATGACGGGCTGGCAGAAGTCATGGACTGCCAAAATGGGCTGGTGCATGATAGGAAAAGGAATTTGGATGAGAGAGAAGATGTGAGGCATCTCTTTCCCTTCACATATCTGTGTCCATATTTGTTTTCCTTGTATCGGGGGCACAGTCCACATGTCCCCAACTGAGAGGGAAGCCCAGGGCCTCCCCATATGTGCTTCTTCACAGGGTTCCATCTGCACCCCAACAGTGGACAGTGTTGGCTAAACTTGCAGGAGCCTCCTCCTTTCATCTGCTCTCCCAGATTATACCTTCTTTCGACTTTGTTTTTCAGAGACAAGACCACCTTAGAACGTGGCTTCTTCCAAAAGAGCATTTGGCAGCGTTCTTCTAAGCCTGAGGGTAGACTGAGAAGTGGTTTCTTCTTTATCCTAATACAGGTATTAAGCTGACTTAATATTCACTTACTCTGAAAAATCCCACTTCACAGAAACATTTTTTAACATGAGCCAAAGTGTTTCTCCCTAATTCAGCACAATTGCGCCTGGTTTATATCCATTGATGTTAAATGATTTCCCGTTTAATATCAATTGGAAATGGCTGATTTCCTACCCCAAACAGTACTTAATGTCAATTATGGCAGGCAGGGCAGAGCTGTTTTTCAATTAACTGCACCACTCCATTTTGTTTGCTGGTGAGTGGTACAAAATGCATGCACACAGAGCCACCTTGTGAAACAGTGACAGAGAGGGATACAGTATTGATATTGCTCCCTGTTCCTGACCATTGGTTTGGGAGGTGATGGTGGTATTAAGGTTGGCGGGGGAGGGGGGGCGGTCGGTGGGGGGCAGTTAGAACTTCCTTGTCCCTTTTCTCCAGGGACCAGTCATGGTTTAATGAGAACCTACCCTTCCATCAGAGGAACCACTGGTGTGGTAATGACAAGAACTTATTGGGGGAAAGCACAACATTTAACTATAAACAGTCTTGCTGGAACAGAGTTTACAGACATGGGGAAGGGGGTTATGGACTCATAATGAGGATGTGACTGTGATGTGGATTCTCTAATAATTCAAGGAGAGCCTGGGTGTGGTTGTGGCATAAGGCTGAGAATGGCAGCTAACATTTATTGAACATGTATTGTGGGTCAGCAACGTGCTACTTATGTTAGTTAATCCTCTCAATAACCTTGTAAGAGTATATGCCTGTTATGTAGATGTCCATGTCTGAAACTGATAGGATTGTCTAATGCCATTGAGCTATTCAGCATTTGAAGGTAGAGTTTAAATCCAGCACTGTCTGATTTTATCTCCTGGACCAGTCTCCCTTTCTAATGAAACAGATGGTTGAAAACATCCCTGCTGACTCTGTGTAATTAGGGGTGATGCTCCTTAGAACCTTGGGGGATGGTACAAGTGGGGAATGAGATGTAGGGATTTCTCTTTTCCTTGGTCTAGGATCCACAGCTCTACAGAGTCTCTTCTCGTGTTGCCTTGTGTTTTTCTACTTCTTTCTGTGTGAGCCTTTCCGTACACTTCTGCCTATGCTAATCCCACACCTTTCAGGGACTAGCTTGAGTTGTCCATGAAACGTTTCTTGACGGCTCTGGCCACCGTGGGCACTCCCTGCTGAGCTCTTTCAGCACTTGCACTCTAAGATCCTTTGCTCACATTTTCCACATAGGGAAAGCAAACTTTCTTCAGAGCAGAAACCAAGCAGGAAAGAACTTTGCGTGAAGGGCTGATAGGTCAGAGCTGAAATTCAGTTTTGTCATTTTTTTACCTCATTTTTCTTCATTCAGTGAAGATTTATTGAGTGCCTACCATGTGCCAGGCATTATGCCAGGAGCTGTCAATGCCAAGGGGCCTGTGTACCAGTGGAAGGGACAGAGGCTGAAGGGGTGCTTCAGTGCAAGAACACGGGTACTACTATGGGATCGCCCAGGACAGAGCCACTTGGTCCCATGGTGGGGTAGGTGGAAGAATCAGGAAAGTTTCTCTGGGGTGGGCATGTGAGTTGAGTTTTGGGAATGTGGACAAGCAATGGCAGGTAGCGGTCAGAGAGATGGAAACCTGAGGGAATGTTTTAGCGCAGGGTCAGCCACTGCACAGGTCTAGGTAACACTGGATCTGACAGGTTATTGAGCCTCTTGGATCTCAGTCTTCTGTCTACACCTTCGTCGTAGGGGTGGTATGAGGATCAGTAACAGCAAAGACATTGCTGAGCATTTACTCTGAGCCTTGCGTTGTTACGAGCTCTTCACTTGTATGAACTCTTTGAATCCTCATAACAATTTTATGATGTAGTCATTGCTTTATGGCTCATTTTGCAGATGAGGAAACCGAGTCACACAGAGCTTAACTCTTCCAAAGTAACCAAGCTAGTATAAACAGTAGGGCTAGAATTCAGACCTGGTAATCTGGCACTTGAGGCTGACCTCTTAGCCTTTAATCTCTGCTGTTTCCTCAGTGCGTGAACAAAGTAATCATTCCATTAATAGTTATTGCTTTGATTTCTTTACCTCTGCTTTAAAACAAAACAAAACAAGGGGCATCTGGGTGGCTCAGTTGGTTTAGCATCCACTTCTTGATTTCGGCTCAGGTCATGATCTCATGGTTTGTGGGCTCAAACCCCTCATCGGACTCTATGCTGACAGCATGGAGCCTGCTTGGGATTCTCTCTGACCCTCCCCTGCTTGCTCATTCATTCTCATTCTCTCTCTCTGTCTCTCTTCCCCCAACCCCATCTCAAAAAAAAAATAAATAAAGATTTAAAGCAAACCAAACAAACTCTTCTCTTGGGAAAGATAAGTTCTTTCTTCTTCAAAACTCCACATTGTTAGGAATAGACCATGCTAGCTGGCAGTGAACCCATCCCCCTTCACTGTGGAACCTATTTCAGTGTTGTGAAGAAGAGAACACGTGCAACAGAACAGAACAAGCCATAGAGATAAATGCTTATGCAGAGAAAAGTGGCCAGCCAGACTAGGAAAAAGTGAAGCTTCTTGTTTCTAAGGTTTATTTAGGCATCAGAACACAGATAGTTCCTTGTCGGGGTATTGCTAAGAGAACGGGTAGCCCTTTCCTTGGCTACTCTTCCTAAGATGGTTTGCGAATATGCTTTCTTGGGGGAGGGGGTCCTCTTGAGCTCTCAGATTCCAGGGTAAGTCATTCCAGGTGGTTTGAATGTCATAATTGCTAATATACATTTTTCTGACCAATTAATTTGGAGGAAATGTCAGCTACCAGTACATGGGCTGATCCCATTGGTTGAAAATTACAGTATATTCTTTAAGTACTGCTCAGACCAGCACTTGAAGATGTACATTTTTTCTGTTTCCTCTTCCTGTGACTTCTGTTGACCTACATGAGACATTCTGTACATCTCATATATGTCTGAGATATTCAGGTTTGTGTAAAAACCTGTGGGATTATTTGGTAAGACCATTTGATGACAATTTGGATTTTCTTTGAAATTCTTATAGTAATAGGAATTTTTTCTTTAAAACATAATTACAGTCATCTATAAATGCTAGTGATTTTTATTTTGCTATATGTTTTTGAGTTTAGATCAACTTTAAACACTAAAAGGAAGGAGAATAAAAGAGAATGGACAGATGTAAGGGCTAGGAATCAAGAGCCCTTACTAAGTTATTGAGCCAGGCTATCATTGTTTTCAAAAATGGTACCAGTGATAACTCTTATGCAGTAATTTCTAGCCTAAACAAACAAAAAGAGTTTTGTTATTTGACATTAGATTTTACTTATGGATAGTGTTCCATTCATCCTTGCAGTATTTCAGAATGTTATGAGAATAAATATCTTCTTCAATTCAGACTGGCTCAAGGTCGATGCATGAAAGCCAGAACTTTGAACTCCTTTTTACTACATGTCTGATTCCTATTGGTTATCCTATGCCTTGATTGAAAGCATTATTCTCTAGGGTTGGACTTTCAGAATTATAAAGAATGGATGAGGAAGAGTTTTATGAAGAAATGAGTTTATAAAGAATGCCTACTACGTCCCTGGTACTGTGCTAGGCAGATTTAAAACACATTCTTAATTCTTCAGAAGAAGCCAATTCTCTATATGTGATGTATGCACCCCTTTGGCATAGTCTTTACAATAATAGGTGGTGATTATGCCAGAGAATCTCAGGCCTCGCCAAATGAAACATAGGTATTTGGCATGATCTGGGGTAGTATGTCCACATTATTATATCCATCTCACAGGTGTGGTGGAAAGATGGTCTTAAGGTCTCTGGGCACAAATTCTTGACATTTGGCTCAGGTCTCTCTTTACTGCCTTTAGTTGCTCACCTCCAAAGTATCCAATCCACCTGCTAATTAAAGGAAAAATAGAGACAGCAGATGAGAAGTGTGACTTTTTTCCCCCCTTTTGAAGCAATTTAAACCTTTGGAAGATACACAAATGTAGTCCTATTATTCAAGTTAATTTACAATCCTTCCCTCGTCCACTACAAGGAATTTATGAACCTGGAAGAGCTGGAAGTCCCTTAGCAAAGTAAACAAACTGTAATTCAGGGTTGCATACTTTCAAGGAGCCTCTATCAGCAGGTTTTATTTTCACACCATAGGTGAAAGATAATTTGGTGAGCCATACTTTGTCTCGTTGGGAGCAGCAACAGCCTGTCTGCACCATGCAGGAAGAGTGGGTTAACGCACAGTAGCTGTCATTGTTCTGGTGATAAGGATGACAATGAGAACTGGCATTGACCGAGCTGTCGCCATGCCCCAGGGACCATCTTCCCTGTTTCAGCCCGCCGTACCCTTTGAGCTAGACACTGTTATTATCTACATTTTACAGATGAGGAAACTGAGGCTTTTAGATGTTTGGATATTTTTCCTCTAGGAACAAAGTCAGAATGTGACTTCACACAATGTGGCCACAGATGGGACATTATCTGAGGCAGAGAGTGGACTCTGGAGGAGGTGGGGGAGATTGGATTGTGTTTTCTTTGTTTTTTAGAAAGGGGGAAATTTCTTGTTCTTCTTCTCTGTTTGTAGCCCCCTGATCCCCTTTCAAAGCAGACTATGAACACTAAACTAGAAGTCAGAAGGCCTGTGTCCAGTCCTAGCCCTAAAAGGTCCTGGCCACATGATCTTGGATGAATCCTTTCCTCTTTTCTGGCATCAGTTTCCTATTCTTAAAATGAGGAGGACAACACAGGTAGCTGATATCTAGGACCCATGGCTCTCAGTTTCAGTGGCTCCAGGATTCTGTGAACCTGGGTGATCGATCTTTGTCTTTCAACCCCTCCCTCATCCACCCTTGTGTGTGGGACAGTGATGCTTCTCTTGGATGTGCTAGGCACTAAAAAGAGAGAAAGTTGTTTTTTTATGTGCTGTATACCAGATGACCTTGATGTGATGGACTATGGGATCTGGTGACACTGCACACTCAGTACTATTCAACACTTTGCCTGAAAGGGAGGAAGGAATGGATTTATTGACTTGCGACTTTGACTCGGGCCTGTGTATCAGGCCCGTTATTATGTGGAATGATTAGGCTGCAGTGGCAGGGACAAGTTAAACTAGAACAACAAAAGACCTCCTTAACCTTTACCTGGACACGAGGCCATTCATAATGACTTGCATGGTTTGGAAAACCAAGTCTCTCCTGGAGCACTCAATACTTTTGCAGCCCCAGCAAATGAGCAGGAAAGAGGAAGATGGATGGGTGAGGGAGATGAAATGTAATCCAATTCTGCATAGTCCTGTTTAGAATGCTGAGTTCAGGTCTGTGTCAAAAAAACAGCGATGCCTTAGAGATCATCATCATTTTCTTTGGCTTGGAAAAGGAATTTGAAACCAGATACAATGGTTGCTCGCTGAGAAAACTTCAAACTATTTGTTATCCACTAGAGCAAATTATGCTGTTTCTGAAGGATATTTTCCTTCTTGAAGGAACCATGTGCCTCCTATTAATGTGAAAGGAACTGGATACATGGAGCTTTCACACACACACACACACACACACACACACACACACACACACACACACCCTCCCCCCACCCCCCAACCCAGAGTCTCAAACACAAGGTCTCCTTGAAAAGCTAAAATAACCATCTCAGACTTGCCTTACTTCTGAAAAATACTGTCCCCTCTAGCCCACCTCCCTGGTTCAGCCAAATGAGCCATAAATTTTGATGGAATGGCTGTAATGTCAACCATTTCAAAATCTTGGGTAGCACTTTTTCCCCCACACACACATTTTCCCCTAAATATTGTAAGTTTTAATGGAGCTGGATATGACACAAGAATTAGAGAATCACAGAGTATTGCAGTGTAAGGAGACCTTACTGATCATCTAACCCAAGGGTAAACCTGCCTTTTCTTCATAGGGCCTGGTGGCAAGTATTTTAGGCTTCATAGTGTCGTCAGTCTTTGTCACAAATACTCAGCTCTGCTGCTATAGCAGGAAAGTAGCCATGGAGAGGACACAGACAAGTGAGTGTGGCTGTGTTCCATAAAACTTTACTTCCAAAAATGGACAAGTGGCAGGTCAGATTTAGCTAATGGCTGTAGTTTGCTGACTCCTGATCTAACCTGTTGATGAGGTGAAGGAGACAGAAGCCCAGAGATGTGAAGAGGGTCATCCAGAGATGTGAAGACTGGAGTTTTGTGGAGTAGGAATCAGATGCTTCATTCTGAGGTTCCTAGTCTGGAGAATTTCTTTCAGCAGCATAGTCTTAGTCCACTTGAACCCACAAATATTTCTAAGTTATTTTTGAAAATTCATTTATAAGATAGAATGTGGGAACTGTGCTTGGCTAGTAGAGGTCATGGCTGGCATGATATGAGACTTGAGTGTGGTGGTTGGTGACCCTGAAACCAAAAACTTCCTCACACACATCATCCGGGTAGGCTCTGGCCATCTGTTGACTTATGTGGGCCTGTGGGAAGGAACCTAAGTGCTTTCTATCACTGGTCCATCACTGGGACAAGCGTCATTGGGAGACTTGAGTGGGGTTGGTTCCAACGGTTGCCAGATCACAGAAAAGGACACTGGGGCACAACAGAATGAAGAAGTCTCATAGAAGTGGCCCAACATAGCCATATTTGTAAAGGACCATAGTTCTGGGACCATGAGAAGCTCTACTAAAATCTAGTTGACCTGGTCACCTGGGGGCACCCATGAATCCAGCCACAATAAAAATTTAAAAAATGAGATTACCAGGAACCCAAGTGTCTCTGCAAGGAGCTTCTGTGTTTCCTCACAAAATAGCACAACCAGAAAGAGCATGCATTTCTTTTCCTCATGGAGATTTATATAACCTGGAAATCTGGCACGAGGCAGTAATGGAGCGCCAGTTAGGACAGCTGAGAAGGTGGGCATCAAGGAGTGATGGAGGTCATGAGTGAGTCAGTGGCACCACCCAGGTGGCATAGATAGTCACAGAGGCATAAAACATAGAAGACCCAGAGGCAGACTACAGTAATGCACAGGGACAGTGGCAGAGAGGAGAGACTATACGAAGTGTTGGTTGTAGGAGGGGGTGTACAGTGAGTTGACATCAGTATGTTAGGGGCTCAAGCTGAGCATCAGCAATATGGCAAGTCAGTGTGCTTGGCACAGGTGTGGATGAACCTCAAGAAACAGACCTGTTACCTAACAACTTACCATTTCTGAGCAGTCACTGTATATCAGATGTTTTGTTACCTGCCTTTCAGTGTTATATCATTTGATCCGTATAACAACCTTTCACGGTAGGTACTATTATTGTCTTCTGTGCCAGTTGGCTATTGCTGCAGTAACAACCCTCCCCAAAAACCAGTGGCCTAAAACATAAAGTGTTTTGTTTTGTTTTTTTTTTTACTCATTCACATTTTATGAGGGCTGCGTGTCAGCTGTAGCTCTGCACCAAGCTGAAGGTCAACTCTGGGTCTGTTTATGTGTTTTCTCATTCTGGGACCATGGCTGAAGGAGCAGTCCTTATCGTAGACATGTTGTTTTCACAGTGGGACAATGGAAGAAAAATGCAAGAGCGGGTTGAACTTTGTAATCACTTTTAAAGCTTCGGCTTGGATGTTGTGTGCATCAGATCCACGCACATGCCACAGGCCAAAGTAAATCATGGCCAAGCCTGACAGTAGGATGGGGAAGCAGTCTTTGCCTGCTGGGAGGCAGGGCCAGTCACATGACAGGGAAAGGAAAGGGTATTTGTGACTAATTTGATCTATCATGTCATCTCTGCTTTATAAATGAGAGAGGAGTCATTATATCACATTGCCATTCATTCATAGCCACTCGTGACACTATACTGTTGGTGCTAAGGAATACACAGCTGACTTAATTATACAGGAGCTCTCTTACACCCTTTTGTCCCCAGTACATATATACTCTAAGGTGAGGCCATCTGGCAGGTGGAGGAAACTGTGCCTATAGAATGAGGAATACACATAGGATATTTTAATTTAGAGTCTCTAAAGGTGAAGCCTGGACAATGTTTCAATTACACTTTTTAAGATTCATGGTAGAAATACTTTCCTGCTATCATGTAAAAGGCTTTTCTTCTACTATGTCCAGTCGTCTGTGGCATCATGAGAACTCTGATCTTGCAGAGTCAATAGGATTATTCTAGAGATAAGAGTATCCTCTGAAGCAGGGTGACTTGTCAGATTATTTTGGGTGCGATTTGAGGAAGAGTGTCCCCCTGTCTTTTTATTAACACTTTCAAATACGCAGAATGGTTGGGAGAACATACAGTGACAACCAAGTTTCAACAGTTGTTATTTTCTCTATCTGTAGGTATGTAAACACATACACACATATTTGTATGCATACATACATACGTTTAGACTGAGCCCTTTGGAAGTCAGTGGCAGACATCATGATATTTCACACCAAATATTTCTGAAGGCAACTCCTAGAAATGGACACATTCTTCTAACTAACCATATTACCATTACTATACCTAAGAATAATTCCTTAAGTCTACAAGATGCATTTGTAGCTGGTTCAGTTTTGGTACCAGGAACCAATCAAGGTTTATGTATTACATTTGGTTGTAATGTTTCTTTAGATAATTTTATTTAGAAGAAGCCAACAGTACCCCCACTTTTTTTAAATAGTATAGTTTTTTTTAAATTTTTTTTTAACGTTTATTTATTTTTGAGAGAGAGAGCATGAATAGGGAAGAGGCAGAGAGAGAGGGAGACACAGAATCGGAAGCAGGCTCCAGGCTCCAAGCTGTCAGCACAGAGCCCGACGCGGGGCTCGAACCCATGAACTGTGAGATCATGACCTGAACTGAAGTCAGATGCTCAACTGACTGAGCCACCCAGGCGCCCCTAGTATAGGTTTTTTAAAGAGACCAAGACAGCTGTCTAAGTATTCCATCATCTGGATTTCTCTTCATTGTTTTCTCTTGGTGTCATTTGATATGTGCCACTGTCTCCTGTATTTTCTATAACTGGAGGTTAGCTCTAAAGGCCTGGCAGTATTCCCAGGAGACCTTGATGGCCAGAATGCTTTATAGGAGGTATTATGTACTTGACATTGCTTCTTACCAGGAGACACATGGACCATGATCCCATTATCTGATCATTTGGTTAAGGTAGTGAGTGCAAGCACTTTCCATGCTAGGTTTATGCTTTTCCCTTTGGAAGTCAGAGTGATACTTTGAAATCTTGTGACTGTTTTGTTCCTCATAAACCATTTACCTTGTAGTTTTAGCAAATAAATATACAGATGCCCAGTTGAATTTGAATTTCAGTTGAATTTCAGGTAAACAATAAAAACATTTTTTTTTTTTTGTATACTGTGTCCCGAATATCGCATGGACATATACATACTAACATTTTTTTTTTCTTATGTATCTGAAATTCAAATAGAACGGGGCATCCTGCACCTTTTCTGGCAAGTCTAGTCTCAGAGCTCAAGCTTGGATATATTGGGGATGGAGTGCTATGGAAAAGGAGGGAAGAAGGAAAGGTACCCAATGCTAAAGACAGACTGCATGGATGTAGTGAGACAGCCTGAAGACAGACTTGCACCTAAAGGTTTTGGACAAGATGCAATTGTAGAGGTTTGGGAATGGTCGCAGTGATGTGTGAGGATCCTCTGAGGGGGGCGCGCTCTTCTGCCTCCTCCTGCGTGCATACCCCGGACTCAGTCCCAGTGCAAGGCAGAGTGGTGTTCTCATGCTTACTTCTCCAATTCTTCAGTGTATTTTGGCCAGTGGAGGGGCTTGGAAGCTTAAAGTCTGGACAATGGTATGGATCATGTTTCTCTAACACAGTATTCATACAAATGATGTGAGAATCTTGTGAAAATGTAGTCAGTGTGGACTGGGGCCCGAGATTCTGAATTTCTAATACATTCCTATTGCTGCTGGCTTCTCAGATGGCCTTCTGGCTGTTTGACACAATGGGTAAGTGAATGGTATTGGAGCCAACGAAGCCTGAGTTCAGGTCTCAGCTTTGCAGCTTCTAATCTGTGTCATTGGAAAGTTACACCATCTTTTGAAGCTTCAATTTCCTCTTCTCAAAATAATTATGTCTAGCAGGGGCACCTGGGTGGTTCACCTGATTGAGCATCTGACCGCTCAGGTCATGATCTCATGGTTGTGGGATCTAGCCCCGCCTCGGGCTCTAGGCTGGGTGTGGAGCCTGCTTAAGATTTTCTCTCCCTCTGCCTCTGCCCCTCCCCCACTGTCTGTCTGTCTGTCTGTCTGTCTCTCTCACTCAATAGTCAGTCAGTCAGGCAGTCTAGCAAATAGAGTTGATATAAGGATTAAGTCAGGTAGTGGCTGAAAAGTGCCTTTCACAAAGCCTAGCATATTGTAAAATGTGTAATAAACAGTTGCTATTTTTATTAATATTAGCAAAAATCATATATGTGAAATGAATACGTATCTCCAGTCTCATGCATTTTATTCTGCTGGAGTGGATGATATCCACCCCCAGTTTGACATGACTTATTATACAATGTACAAAATACAGTAGACAAAGAGGGCAGCTGTCCTCTTATTCAGAGTAGTATATTTCTTTCTTGGAAAAAAAAATACATATTTTTTCCAAGAGAGTACAATCGATTAATTCCATGAAGGGAAGAAAGCTGTGAGATACAGAACTGGGAGCAGTCTTGAGATCCGAAAAGTAACAGGTTGTTGAGGGGGGGGTGGGGAGTCATTAAGTAGATAAGGCAGCTTGAGTACACATCAGTGTGGGGTTATTTAGTGTGAGGGACAAACAGCCTTGCTTCTTTTCTTAATCACTACTGGAATCCAGTTTCTCAAAGAAAATTCAAGATACCATAGCAAAGGCTGATACACGAGGACAGTAGAAATTCATTAGAAGCAAATAACACTTGAGTTTTGATTCTACACTGTAGAATTTCTTGGGATTATTTGATGACTCCATCCATTTTTTTATTGATGGTAACATGGCTGTACCAAGAGGGGCTCATGACCTGTAAGCAGAGTTGTGAGTTTGGGAGGGCACATGTACATGTGGCTGTAGCGTGACTTTTTAAGCCAGACAGATTTGAATCTCTGTCTGAGGCACTAGAGGGTAGTGGTTAAGAGCACTAGTTCCAGATTCAGACTGCCTGGATTGCATGCCACTTCTACCACTGATTAGCTATGTGACCTTGAGCTTATTACTTAGCTTATCTGTGCCTCAGTTTCTTCATGTGTAAAATGGGGTTAATAATCATAATATCGTCCTCATAGCAGTTTTGTGAAGCTTAACTAGTTTAAACAATGTAAATATATAATGTATTCAGTAAGTAGTAGTTGACTGTATAAATGAAAGTCAATTTTTTTTTTAAATTTTTATATGCAACCCTGAAAGCTCAGTATTATCTTTCAAGGATAAAGCTCTGGCAACAGCCTGGGAGCATCTCGTCCCTGTTTTAGTGAGGCTGGCAGGATGTGCAGCAGTTTGAACCGAGAACTCTGGTTGGTTGAAGTTGAGGTGGAAGCTGGGAGGTGGGGGGGATGGGAGCTCAGACGATCAAAGTCTGAGGTGTGGAGATGTCAGGGTACAGGAAGCCAGGTGAATCATTGAAAGGCACTATCAGGAGACCTCATCCAGAAGGTTGAAGCTGAGACCAGCTAGCTCATTGTTGAGGTTGGAAGGTGAGGAACCAAACATACACAGGGTGGAAAATGTCAGACGAGTAGAGATGTGGTGGTGAACACAGATCAAGACTGCAATACCGGCTGTGGTTTGGCCAAATGTCCCTGCAGTCACACAAACCAGAAACCTAGATGCCATGTTGACAGCCCCTCACCCTACATGTCCAATACTAATCTCTTTGCTTCTACGTCCTAATGCATTCACTATCCCCCTCATTTCTACCTCCAGCACTACCCTTAACAAAGCCAAATCATCTTTCGGTTGGACTGTAAAAGACTCCCATCTGATCTCTTTGCCTCCATGCTGGCTTCCTTCCTTTCTTTGTCCCATCCTGCAGCCAGAGGGACTTTTCCTAAAAACCAGTATGATCATGTTGCAGCCTTTTCATGGTTCTGAGGACAAAGTTGCAGTTCTAATGAGTATGGTTGAACTCCCATGTATTCTTCTGCAGTTGTGTCTTCTTCCAGGTGCTTCTTCACGGTGTTCTCCTATAACCCTGGTCTTCCGTCAGTCCCCCTGCTCACCACACTGCACCCATCTCTTTTGACTGCGTTTGCCTTGGCCTAGAGCACTCTTCCTTCCTCCTTTTTTCTACCTGATGTCTCCTTATCCTCCAGATCAGAGGTAGAGCATCAGGGGAATTATCCTTGATCTCTCTGATCAGTCCAACTCTCCACCCTCATCTTAGGCTCTCAGAGAACACCATGAATTTCTCCTTTGTGGTACTTAACACATTTGGAATTCCACATTTAGTTGCATTTAATTATTAACAAGCTCCATGAAGGCAAGAATCATGTTTGTTTTTGCTCAGCATTATACCTCTAAAGCATAGCATGATGTTTAGAATATACTCTGTACTTGATAAATATTGGTCGACTGCATAAATGCATGCATGAATAAATGAACTGATGAAAAGGCAGAGTCAGGAAGAATCAGGATGTACAGGTTGATCAGGAGACATTGGTAGCTGAGTCACCTTCTCAGGAGCTAGCTCAGATCTTCCTTGATTGTTCCATCCATTGAGCTTGCCTTTTGAACCATGAGGGTCTTTACTCTCCTACAAGGTTCAGGAATACAAAGCCTTCAGTATGGTTGATTCACTTCTGCATCTTTAGCTCAGCGTGTAGCATGTTTTAGGCACTTGATGCATTTTTCTCCCCTAATGAGTGAATGAATCCTTGCCTGGGGAGGAATAATTCCCCCCCCCCATTCTCATCTTATCTACCATTTTATTGTTGGGCACTTGGTCTGGGACGTCTGGTTTCTGTTGGAATTGGTACAGTTGATGCCTCTGAATGTGTCTTAGATCCACTCCTCCTTGGGAAACGGTTCTGAGCAGTGTGCTTTGATGTTTTAGGTCATTCCTGATCAGAGTTTTGGTCTCTTCATCCCACTTCTGCTATGTTGTGACCTACCAAACAAACCTAAGCCTTCTTATTCTAGGGTGAATTTGGACCAGGGCTGTTGTCATTCTCCTAAGGTGCTAAGGTGGGTCAGGAACCTTCCTCCCCTTCAGCCCTGGGAGTACCTCTCTTTCCTCAGTTGTTCTGAGGAAATTACCTTTCTGGAAAGAATAGACCCAGGCTCGTTTCTTGGCAGCCAGCACTGGAGGGAGAGTGTAAACTGAGCTTCATCCTTTCTCCCTGCACTTTACAAATATCTCATTCTTTATTTCCTTCCAACAACATGTGATGACCCTTTGGCAAGTCCTTAGTGCTAAATTTCTTTTTTATGGAGGCGGCAGTAAAAACTCTAGGGCCTTTGATAGGCAGTGCTGGGATGTTGAGCGGATGTAAATCACTTGAGCATTGGCTGGATTCAGTTGACAGATTTCTAGGTTCAATGAAACGTTCCTTTTCCAAATAAATCAAATTCTGACCTATGAAGGTCTATGCTGGGAACACTTCTGAAGGAAGTGGACTGAGGTTGGAGGTTGTCCTGTTTGGGTGATGGGCATGGTTTTTGTAGTACGCATGAAGGGAAAACTCACAATGTAGATTTTTACATATTTCCCTTTTGCTTGAGGCTTTTGGTACTTTCTGCTTCTGGTCCCTTAAATGAAATGGATACAAAACACATCTAAATGAGGAGGTCTTGGAATAAGCATGGAGAATTGAGCCCAAGCTTTGATGGTGGAGACATTTTTATTTGAAAAGAAATGCATGTGAGTGTGTGTGAGTGTGTGTGTAACTCTAAACTCTCTGAACTTGTTGAAGAACAGCTATGGCTGGGCCCTTATAAGGGATTTGTACATAGGATGGTATTGAGATGATCTGCTTTTAGGACTTGGAATTTCAGAAATGTTCCCAAAGTGTCAGTTATCTTGCTGTGACTCAAAGTACCTTGAGCATCAGAAGAACCTGACTATTTGCTATTGGACTTAGTTTTATCATTTCAAGTGGCAAATTGTTTCCCCTTATAACTCAAGTGCCCATAAGCCTGTTTACTCTAGGAGTCCCAGATGAAGACTGTTCAGGGACACAAGGTGTCCAGAGTGGGTAATTTAGGAAGGCACTCACTCTACTCCTCACCTGTGTGGCAACCATCACAAATGGAAATGCGCAGCTTCTCTGAAGCCAGATATCAGTCAGGTGGGGGACTGCTCTGACACTCACTAATGGCCCAGTTATCCCGGAATAGCATAGTGCCATTAACAACTGATTATACACATTATTGGGTAGCTCACAGCTAATGGGACCTGTCACAAGATCTCAGAAGACGGGGCTTATGATCTGTTGATAAATAGATATGTGGTACACGTGGGTCAGTCATTTCCTTGTTAAGAAGGAAGGAGGAAATGAAATGACAGCGTCAGCAGTTCCACATGGACCATGGCTACGTGCCTGCCTGGAGCTTGGTATCAGGATGTGAAGCCTGAGTGGGGGCTGAAGTGCAGTGGGACATGTCTGTATTCTAGACCTGCAAATATAAAGGGTGGTTGAGGATAGGCTATACCTACAGAGATTTTAAAGAGTGCATCAGAACCTCAGTGTCCCCATAGCAGGTGCCCCCCTTCTAGCAGGCCCTTGAAGAAACTGGGAATGTTCTCTTGGGAGGCTGCTTTTATTCTTGTATTTTCTTTGTGGGACTTTTTTGGTGGGGAGATGGTATATCCTTTTTGAGTATTCTCAGTGTCAGATCTTTAAAGGAGCAGTTTGCAAATGTGAAATAACAGGGATAGGAATATTTACCAGACTAGTGCTATATAATTTAAACAGTGGTCGAGGTCTACTTTCCATTCTGATGCAAGTATCCAGGGTGATAGTAAAGTAGCTTTGAACTTTAGGCCACAAATGCAGGTGTATGACGCTATTACATTGAAATCAAAGCTCAGATTAGAAATCCAGTCTCACTGATTTTGGTGGAGAGAGGGGGATAAAGACATATCTCCAGGGCACTCTGATATCATTCGACCTGGGTATTGTTCAGACCCTAGCCTGCACTGGTTCCTTGATGTCTGGTGAATGCAGTGCTTCCATGGCACCATGTTTTTTGCAAGGCTGGGAATCTCTGTCTAGGGTCAGCCTTGTTAGGTGCATTCTCCTAACTCTCCACCAGAGGCCCTTTCACCTCCTCAGGGCATTGCAGAGCCCCAGAGTCTCACTCCCTTCCAATCTCATCCCATTCTTGGGAAACCTCTCCACTCAAAGGTATTTGCTTCTTTACCTATGTCTCAAGGAACTCAGATTTTTAGAGGGGGAAAAAAACAGGTAGATACTTCTCTGCAGGCAGTTTCTATGTTCAGCCTTTACGATCTGCTGCTTAAGTAAGGGAACACAAAGAGTGTGGCTAACCTTTTGGGAACTAAAGAGGGGGAAATTTAGAGAGAACAAAACACATTAATATCTCAGTGCATTATACTGCCGTGATAATGGTGGTACTGACAGTGATGGTGATAAAGATGATGATTTATATTGGCATATGGCTTTAGAGTTTCAAACCACTGCCTGGCATGTTCCCTATAGTAGGTCAGTAAGATAGGAGAGTGTGCCAAAAGGAAATGAAGACTCAGAGAGGTTTTGTGAGTTGGCCAAGGCCACACCATACGTTAGTAACCACAAGTCCTCATTTGCTGGTTCAACATAGTTTTCTCTGAAATGAAGCTACATGCTGCCGTTTTTGTCTGGAGAACACCAGACCCACTCTTCTAGGGCAAAGTGGCTTCTAAGTGACTTAGGGACAGTTGGGGTCTTTGACACCCAGGGATGTTAACAGAGGGATTCTGAGACTTCTAAATCCCTTAAAGGCTCTTTGCTTTGTGGGCAGCAGGGGTGCCTATCAGGCCAGACCGAATTTGACCCCCTGCCATAGGGATGGATTCTCCCAGAAAGGAAATAAAGTTTATTTTGGTGTTATTTTTGTCCTCTGCATCAATCTCCCTGAATGTCGCCTGCTCCTTTCCTTGTACCAGGACTAGCTGTTTACTTAATTATTCTGACAGTGAGAGTAGTTAAGGGTTGGACAGAGGAGGCAGAAAAAGATTGCGCTGGAAGGAAAGAGAAATATTCTATTTTTTCAGAGGGACACAGATTTATTTCAGTTTTAGTAGTTCTTATCCAAATTCATCTGAAGTAATTAATGAACGCTAGAAGAAGACCTGCGCACATGCACGCATGCACACGCACACACACACACACCACTTCCTAGGATTTTTTTCACTCTTACTTGAATTATGTTGAGCTGTTTGGTCTATTGGTTCAGTACCCCAAGCCTAGTGCAGTATTGTCATCCCTTGCTTTACAACACAGTCATTATATCCCTAAACCACATTGTGATACACAGTGCCTTCTGTTTACGACTCCCGAAACTCCCACTCCATATATCACCTGCCATAAAACCCATCAAACTGCTGCTACTAAAATGGTGCACAGTGGTCTAAGCAGGAGCCAGGCAAATTGTGTGATACCCTACTGTGGTTAATGAGAGTGAAAATGTGGTTAGGATTTTATTCAGGCGATGTTCATTTGCAGGGCCATTGTAGTGAGATGGCAAAGAAAGATTCTTTTGTTAACTTGAATGACAATATATTTTCTATTGTATGGAGTGGCTCAGTACAGAGTTTGCCAAGTTATTTGTCAATTGTAAATAAGTCAAACTGTGACCTTGAACGACTAGATTTTTATTGCTTGGGGGTCTTGAAAACTAATTAATATACTGGAATTGTTTTATTGTGTATCAGAAACCTGTTGCCAGATTTTAAAGTACAGTAGTGAAATTCGACTCTAATAAAGACAAAAACAAAAGTTAAAATAGAATGTCCTTTTTTGTACAACAGATAAAATTTATTGTGTCTTTTACCCTGGGGGGTTTTTTTAAAAGATGATGGACAGGAGAGAGGGCATTGTACCTTTTGAATTTTTTGCATTCTTCAGAAACCTGCTCATGTGCAGAAAATTCTTAGTAATATCTGTAACCATCATGAGTCCCTGAAAAGATATGTGAAGATCTTCTCTAAAAAGTAATTAGAACAATTGAATAGCTTTGTTTTGTAAATAATCTTAATTGAAAGGCATTCTTACCCCTCCCCACACCCTCCCTTGATCTCCAACTCAAGATCCAAGACATTTTGATCCTAGCAAAGGGATTTCTTAAAGGTTCAATAAATGCAGGTATTTTATTCAAGGAAAAGTGAATATAAACTTCTCTCCTGTTAATACATGAGCCATCTTACTATTGTCTCACAGCTCTTTCTTTTCTTCCAAACAACGAATTGTGTAAGACAGATACCGCTGATATTAGAAAACTTTCTTGGGGCACCTGGGTGGCTCACTCGTGGTTCATGAGTTTGAGCCCCGCGTAGGGCTCTGCGCTGACAGCTCAGACCCTGGAGCCTGCTTTGGATTCTGTGTCTCCCTCTCTCTCTGTTCTTCCCCTGCTTGCGCTTGCTCTCTCTCTCTCTCAAAAATGAATAAAGATTGACAAAAAAAATTAAAAAAAATAAAACTTGCTTCCACAAGCCTAGGTTCATTTATGAAAACTTTAAAGAAAAAATTATCACACTGTATATACAGCATGTCTGATCTCATTAACTCATTAATTCATCACTGAGATATGAGTATCCCCAGAGACCACTCTGGGCAATGTCATGGAAGCAGAGCTTATCCCTGGCATATTCTTCCTCTTTATTTGATCTTTTCCATCATTTCCCCCCATCCCATGATTGGAGTCCTGGGGCTGTCCCTGCAATAGCATTATTATCACCACCAAAGCTGCTGTGGACATCCCACCAAACTCCAAATTCTCCACTAAGTGCTTCCCCCATGTTATCCATTGACACACACAAAAATACTATGAGGTGGGTTCTAGTGTATTTTCCACTTTACAGATAAAGCAAATATAAGGCCATTGGAGATGAAACAATTTCCCCAAGTTCAAGTAAATAGGAAGAGGCAAGACCTATTGTGGCCATCCTTCTTTTAGATCTTTTTCTTCTTCTTTCTGATTACCTTCTCCTGGGGTTCTCTCCACCCCCAATCCATTTACACCCACCATTTCTTTAAAGTCTTATTCTCCTCTGGAGAAAATGACCAGGGGATGAGCTATATGACCCCTCCCAACTCCCATATAAGCACTGCCTAATTTCAGTTCAGGGCTCTTGTTTCCTGGAGGTCCTTAAAATGATGCTCTTCCTGGGTATGGTACATGCTAGGGCCTCAGCAGAGAAGCTGTTGGGAAGGGGGCACTAAACTTTCTTCAAAAGTATTGTGGGCTGGCCTCCTCTGCAATGAACAGATTTCCTTCGAGATTCATATCTCTGTTTGTATCTTGGTAGCTCTAACCATGGAAGAGAACAGAGTTACTATTACCAGGAAGGACTAAATAGGAGTGAAAGAAGTATACCACCCACAAAGCATTTGTGGGTGATACTAACAAATTCTGTGTACTTTTTTGAGGCTTTGTTCATCAACCCAGTACTACACCATCATAATGCTGAGACATCATTCGGGTAGAAACAAAAGGACAGCCAAGGAAGAATACTATTCTCCATAGAATGACCACAAGCTATGGGGCAGAGTTTTCAGATTGGGCCCCTCTGTGAACTGTTTGACTTCTTCAGGGGAAATCTGATTTCAATTGAATCATATTGTTTAAAAAAAATTCCAACCCCAAACAGCACCACAAAAAGGAAATTAAACTATAAAAACTGCATTAAAGTCAGGGTATGGGTCTAAGTTACTGTCTCAGAAACAAGGCAAAATCAAAGTTAAGAATAGAACCATAAGTTGCTCTAGTTAGACATTACAGGTATCACTGGTATTTACAATTGCTTGATATAAAACAGTCTATCTTGCAGTGGATGCTGACATTATAAGCACTTAGGACTTGGGGATCTCCAAGTACTTTAAAGCATCCCTTTACTTATTCAGTTCTTGTGGAAAATCAGATAAATACAGAGTACCATTATCTAAGCCACATGGATAGAAGTGCTCCAGTTGGAAATGCATTCTCAACATGGGGACTTAGTGTTGATTTGGAGCCTAGCAAGCTATTGTTGGCTCTCCAGAGGCTTGGCTACATTTTCTCCCTGACTCAGCATTTCTGTACTTTGAAATTCATATTTCTGGCATTAGAGATCTTCATTAATATAGGCAGTTGGGGACAGCTGGCTAGCTCAGTCAGTGAAGTATGTGACTCTTGGTCTCAGGATTGTGGGTCTGAGCCCTATATTGGGTATAGAGATTGCTTAAAAATAAAATCTTTTTGTAAAAAAGATAGGCAGTTGGGTAAAGAAGACTATTTATATTCTAGCCTTGGTGGTGCCACTAACTAGCTGTGTGACCTTGGACAGGCCACTTATCCTTTCTCCCATGCTTACTGTCCAAGGTTATTTTGAAGATCAAGCAAAAATAACTATGTAAATAAATAAATAAATAAGCAAATAATGTGGTCAAACCTAGGAAAGTCTAGGTTTGCATGAAAGTCTAGGAAAGCATGAAACAACTGTATTATTATTTTATAGGAGAAAAGCAAAGCAAAGGAAAGGCATAATTTAAAAAAATAAGTTGAAGATCAGCCACAGTGTTTTGAAGGCATGTAAACATAATATCAATTTAATTCAGGTATGGTTGTGCCCTTCCTAATTATTTCTTACACCTGGATGTGGCCCACGGGAAAATTCTCTAAGAGGCCATGCATTTAGGGTCTTGTATATTTTCAGGTTTCCTTATTAAGTAGAAACCAGAAGCCTTTTTATGTCTCCATGGGGATACCTCCAGAGCTTGTATCAGCAAAAAAGAAACCATAATGTGAGGTGTTGGGGTTAGGACAGAAAGTCTGAAGGGGCTCAACCCCAGAGAAACGGGAGACCTGTCCACTGGCTGGCCTTACGTGGGCTGCACATCCCTATGGTCTCCTCCTAGACATGGGGTGGTTGTTGTTGTGTCTAAAAGGAGCTTTGTGTTTTAAAGAGGAAAGAGTTTGCAGGGGTGTGTGTGTGTGTGTGTGTGTGTGTGTGTGTGTGTGTGTGTGTTGTGTTGTATTTATATAGAGGCTCTTAATCAAAAAGTTTTTGGTCTCTTTATTAGCAGTGGGGAGGAAGTATCGGAGAATGAAGAGAAGGAGAAAAATAGCTGACAGATACTAATTGAACACTTGGTGACATAGAGTATTATGCATTATGTTATCTGTGATACCCTTTTTAAAAAGAGGTTGGACATGGCCATATTTTTTACTCTTAACTGCTAATTGTTTTCAGGCTCACCAAATCATTCTTTCTGATGGTAAACCCACTGCAACCTGCGTAGTTTCAAGCTGAGTTCCCTGGTGTTCCAGAGAAATCAGTGTCACACTCACTGACCTAGAGAAACTTATGGATTGGTCAAAGAGAATATACTGATATAAAGGGAGAGCATAAAGTGAGGGGATTTGCAGTTAAGTGATGCATCAAGTGGCAAAGACAGCTTATGCTTTGGTGGGTTCAGAGAAAGGGTAATTTCAGTACTGGAGAAACAAGTAGTGGAGTTGCAGGTTGGGGTAGGGAGATCTCCTGGAAGTGCTGGGACCAGAAGTCGCAGAGAGATGTGGGCACAATTTGGAGACTTACCTCTATACATGCTTTGGTTTTGTGAGCCTGGGACCAGCAGAGGGAGCACAAGGTAATAAACAGCTTTGGTTTGAGAACTTGACTGTGCTCTTTGAAGCTCAAGGAAAACAAGGCCAGGAGCAAGATGGCATCATTTACCCCTATTCTCTCTCCCCTTGTTTGTACTTGTCACCTTTTAAGTCTACCACATTTTGTTCCCTCACTCACTTACAAAAGTTGTTCCATGGTAAATTCAGAAACAGACCCCAAATCAAACTAGCCAAAAGAGCCCACAAAGAAAATCTAGACAAGAAAAAAACAATAACACCAGTTCTTAATTGTTCTTAAAACCAACTTTAATTTTTTAGTCTCCCAATTTTTTGAATAATCAGGTCATATGAAGAGCTCACAGACTATTATAGCTCAGAGAATTGTCACTTTAATATTTTCTCTGCCTTGGGGAAATGCAGTATTTAACAATATTCGGCAAATCAATGACTGTTGGGAAGGATATTTGAGGGGAGCTAATGCAATCTTTCTAAGGCTTCAGTGGTGAAATGTGCATTAAAAAAGGCTGCAGACTCATGTTTATTCTCAACAGAACTACTGTAAGTTTCTAGAAATTTGGTCAAATACAGCCATAGATATGTTAGAGTGAGCCTCCAGCTTTATTGAGCTGGCTCTGCTTGGCTCTCCCTGGCCCATTTCATGGGACTTTCATCAGTTCAGCAAAGAACAACACAACTCTGCCTGTCTTGGGGTCTTTGCACATGCCATTTCCACTGGAAGTCCCATTATCTATCTACTCTTCAACCTTTCTTTGGCCAACTCAGTATTCAGATCTCAACTCAGGCATCCCTTCTTAGGAAAGTCATCCATAACCTACAGACTAGGTCTGTCTACCATACATTCTTAGGGCATCTTTACACTTCTATTCATAGTGCTTAACAAATTTTGCAATTGCATATGTATTTTTGTGACTGTTCCACTCATTGTTATTTACCTTACTAGACAAAAACTCTAGGGTGCAGGGACTCTGTCCTTTTTATATACTGTTGTATCCTCAGCATGAAGTATAGTGCCTAGTACCTAGTAAGGCTCAATAACTACTCATTTATTGGATGAAAAAATACATAATAACTATCAACTGCTAACAGCAGGTATTACATTCTGCTAAGGGAGGGCTGTGGGAGTAGACAGAAGAACTGAGATTTAGGGAGGACAGTAAGTTCAGGAGAGCTTTGATAAATACTAGTTTTTGAAGGATGGAGATGGAATGGGGAGGAGAGTGGGAAGGTATTGGGAGAGAGGCTGGATAGGGAAGCATGAGTAGTACTGGCTGAGGGATATATGGGGACATATGACAGAATATGTGGGGATCACTGCCCTGTGCCTCAGATAGGTTGAAGCGCCAGTCATAGTTCAATGTACTGTGATGTAAAGAATGTTACTGATAGTGCTAGTAATTCTTCATTTGCTTCCCACCCTTAAACTTATTCTATTCTTTATATCCTCTCTGTCTCCCAGGAGGCTGACCCTGGCTCCTGGTTGGATTTGGCCAATGGAAGGCACTGGCATGAACTGGTGGGAAGGAGGGGAGAGGAAAGAGAAGATGGGTATGACCACTCCCTTACTTCCTTGAGTGCATATCTCTGGTGGCAGCTGTGGCCCTTGTCCCTTAGCCAAGCTCTCCCTGGTCTCAGGAAAACCATTTCCTACCCTCCTTCTGTCAGCCTTAGGGCCTCCTGCTAACTTGAGTCTCTCCTTGCCTCTCTGCTCATTCCTTTTTCCTTGTTTGTTTCCTTAACTCTGCTTAATCCTGTTAGTAGCCCCTTCTTTAAAGTCTCCTCATTTGAATCATCTGTAGACAACTCTGTTTCCAGTTGGGATCCTGACTGATGCACTTAGTTTCTCCAAGTGATGGCCATTTGTCTAGATTCACATTAGAAATATCCTCTTTATTTGGGGGCAGCACATTGTTAGATTCTTGGCTCTGTCAATGGAAGGAAAGGCATCTCTTTCCACTTCTTCTACTGTGCATGCAGTGACTTTATGATTAACAACCTGATCCTAAACCTAAAATCTCTGAAGAAATGTGACTTCAAAAGCCCCAGCTGGCAGGGGCATGGAGAATAGAACCATTAGCAGGTAAGAGTGCTTATTAGACATCCAGTCTGCAAAATTCAGGTCACCAAATTTTTTTGAAGTGGGTTATTTCGCTAGCTGCCTCAGTTTTCTAATTTATTTTGCTGGTGCAGACCCTGGGTTTGTACCCCTTCTTCTCCCCGTGCCCCCAAATATAAAGTACAGCAAAGAAGAACAGGAAGATTATAGGTGTAAGAGATTCTCTCTTGGTTCCAGTCCTATTTTGATATCATCAGCTAGTTAGATTTTTCTCCCTAGACATATTGAACGTGTACCCCCAGATCTATAAAATGTCCAATTAAGAAACCAAATGAAAGTATTCAGGAACCAACTCACTTACACTGGTACATAATGTAAGGCTTTCAAAAATAGAAGAGAATAATTTAAATATGTTTTTAAACTTATGGCGTAATATTTCTTCTGACACTCCCCACACTCAACTCCCTGCCAGATACCCAGAGCAAGAAAATACTAAGAGTGAATTTTCTAAATTAGGAATGGAGAAATGACCCATTTACAGAAAATCAAATGCAGTCTCTCTCACGTTCTGCAAGTACCTGAAGAAAATATATAGATGACTCATTTTAGAATCTGCCACAGAAAGGGCAAACCCTTGATCTGTAGAATCTTTTTCACTAAGGAAACCTTTCCTCATAGGATGGAATGTTGGAATAGAAGACACCAGGGCCTGGATCCCGTCTTCACTTGGGCTTAATGGGACTGGGCTGGGATGCCACTCAGAACTCAGTGACCTGGAGGAATGAAAATATTATGTTGGGTATTTAAGGTGGAATGACTGTCTGATTGTTTATTCTAATTTTAGTCTCCTGCAGATTACTTTAAAGAACAATCTTATACAGCTTGTACTTTTCTATAAATACACTCATTCTGTTTGTTTTGAGGCTCTACTATCTTTCTCTTGCATTCCTGAATGGGAAATTCTCCTCAGAGACCACTGTCCATACTTCCAGGGCTTCAAAGGAGAGCTGATGTGGCCCCTCACTGCACTCCTGTGTGTGGACCCTGCTCTCTGCCACTTCTGTGATGGGGGTAAAAAAAGATAAACATAAAAGTAATCTGGATTATACCTAAGTCAAACTTCTTGACATTCTCTTTCGCCAATTTCCCCACCCTTTCCTTTCTCAGGAGGTATATGGCTAAAGGAAAACCATGCTCTTTACAATTGGTCTTGGAATATTTGCCATATGTAAGGGACTGTTTATAGGGCTGATTTATAAATATGTTGACTATGGTTCACAGCAGACATTCACTTAAGTAATTCACTCCAAGCCTTGTTATGTTGGTGTTCTAGGCTGACTGGACTCCCTTCAAGGTGAGTCAAAAGACACTTGAAATAAATGATTTTAAGTTCAGTTTCATTTTAAACAGAGAAGTCAACTAGTTGTAGTGGCCTGGGAGTCAGAAACAGACCTCTGTTTCTACTACGATCTTGTGCAGTTTGTAGCAGTTCCCTTAAGTCTTCTAAACTTCACATCCCTGCCTGTGAGATGAAATGTTTGGATGCAGGACCTCTGGGTTGCACACTGCGGGGGATGTTATTACATTGTAGTTTGTATGGTGCTTAGGAGCTGCCATTCCCTTATACCACAGTGAGGATGGTGTTCCCTGGAATGAATGGTACATTGCTGAGGCCCAGGCTTGACTTCTAAATCAATAAATATCTATTGGGTGTTCATTATGTGCCCAATGGTAGAGAGGCAGATAGAGACAGGAGGCACAGTGCAGACATTCTGAGGTGGGGGGTGGGTGGGTAGCTAACAGAGGTTAAACATATGTGTATGTGTTGGTGTACTTGGTTCACAGACACGTGTAAAGAATCTACTAGGTGCCAGAAATTGTGCTAGGTGAATCATACTTTTTCTTCTAAACTCAGCTTCGACCTGATTCCCTTCATGAAGACCCAGTTTCTCCCTCCAAGAGCTCACCAGTTTGTGGAGAACAAACAGGAACTTGGGATTAGTATCATGGTAACGAGCGGTATGAGCCCGAGACATGGCAAAATTGAGCCACAGGGATTTTTGGATTATCTGATATTTTATATCATTCACGTTTGTTTTCTCCATGGATGAGTAATTGAGATGTCCATGTACTTCAGTGAAGATTTCTTGAGTGGGTGAAGCACTGTTAAGAAGGCAAAGGTGGGTGACATGTAATGTGTGCTGTCACGGGTTAGGAAAGTAAGACCCATTTGTAAATAACACGAACGGACTTTGGTAAGGGCTTAGCAATGTGCTGTAGGATCCTGAGAGAGACAGAAAGAGAGGGATCACAAGCAAACACGTGCACACCTGGCTTGGAGAATCAGAAAAGTGTCCTTGCTGGAGGTGCCATCACGGTGACTTATCCTTATCCAGGATTGACAGTCCTTATCCACGATTTGCTTGCTCTCTGTTTCACACTTTTGTAACTCCCAGTACTTTGCCTTGATAACTTGTCCCCCAGTTGTAATTATGCATTATTTTTCCATTTGAATGATATCTATGCCACTAGATTGTAAGCTCTGGGACGTAGAGACTCTGTTCTTTTTGCTTACTGTGTTATCCACCAAGTCTTACACAGTGTCAGATTAGAAAACAGTTAGAAATGTCTAATAAATGAATGAATATGTGGGCAATGAATAAGTAGGTATTGGAGTAGAGAAGATCCTCCAGGTGGAGGGAACTGTTTGAGTGATTGCCATGTGTAAGCAACCCCCTGTTAATCCTTGGAGGCTCTATGAATGTTAGAAATGGCAAACTGCATGGGATTCTTTCACTCAGCGGCTGGGGGGCTTAGAGAGAAACTGTGGCAGGTGCACAGAGTGTGTCTAACCTCTCCTTACTAAACTCAAGAAAGATTTGTCATCCCTGTTTTCACTTAAGCTCTTCTTGAACCTAGTAGGTGCTCGTTAAATATTTGAAGACAGAATTAGAGCATGGATGGGTTTGCTGATGTTTTCTGTCCCACAACCTTTTGGAATAATGAGCTCTCATTGCGCACCCCCCCCCCCCGCCCCCTCCTGCTTCTCACTTAAGCCATGTCTTTATGCTGTGAGGAAAATGGTGCAGTACGGGGAAAAACCAGGGCATCTGGTTCCCCAGATATGCATATGGCCGCAACATATGGCAAACCCAGGGCATTTGACCATCGTGCTCATTAGGACTTGCCGGCAAACCGGATGCCGCACGTTCCCTGTGTCTGTGTCGTTTTTCTCTCAGCACGTCGACCTGGTGTTAATCATCGGGGCACACTTGCCTCTCCTGGGCAAACCACTTCGTCCGCTCCTTCACCTCCGCTGTCTTCTGAACCGCCCTCCACGTGAGCACTTCCTTCACATGGGTTGGTGGCCTTCACATTCGCAGGATGGTCTTTCTCTACAGATCCCACTAAAAACCTCAACAAACCAAACTAATAACCAAAAGCCACACCAGCAGCTTCCCTGCTTCTCAGGTGGTGAGAAGAAAATGCAGAGTTCATTTGCATTAAGGCATTAAGGGAAATTTGTCTTGTTTTCCTTTTCTTTTTCTTTTTCTTTCTCAGAGAGTCTGGGATAATTAACTTTGCACAGAAGAAAAGAAAACCCAGCCCACCTTAGATCTCCCGAATTTCACTCAGATTTTCCAACTTCAGGAAGAGGAGGGACAGAGAGTGCAGCCTCACCCTCCACCCTGGCAAACAAAACAAAATCACCAGCAATTCAAAGGACTGAGATTGAGAGTGGGTCCGTTTTCAGAAGCCAGTGGAGCTGTTCATTCATTTTGTGTGTTTGATAGTTTCCCCCAAAACGTCCCTGCTCCAGCTTTTCCAGGCCTCTCTGGTGTTTCTATTCCCCTCTCCCGCAGACCTCCACCAACCACTTCTCTAAGGAAATTCCATTTTTCAGTTTTTGTTGGCAATTGCTACACCATCCATTTAGCACATTTGCATATTTCATTTTTGTCCAGGTTGCTCCTCTCCCGTTGCATTTCTAAGAATGAGAAATGAGATCAAAACTCACATTAACCTCGATGTCATCCCCTTTGCTTTTCGTTCATTGCTATTCTTTGTTTATCATCTTTCAGCAAATTTTCAATCCATATGACAATACTCCCATCGAAATCAATTAGAACCAGTTTCACAAAATAGACTGACTGATGCCCTCTGTCAATCTTCTCTTGAAATCCAGCTGTATACTGTTGATGCACATTCACTTATTGCTAGATATACATTATTCCTTTCATCTGCTAGTAACTATCAAAAAACAGTCACAAATTTGTCCGGAAGGATTTATTCACCGCATAGTTCCCTTCTTTTCTTTCTTTCTAAGTATTGGCTGATGATTTGATTGCACTCAAAAGAGTTACAGATTTTTCTCATTTAATACCCACTCCATTATTTCAAGACAGGAAAAGTGCAGATTTTTTTTTTCTTTTAAATAGTTTTATAGACAAAGTGAAAGATTTTTCATTCTTGCTTCAAATTCATTGTGAAAACAGAAGGCAGTTTTCCCAGATGGAAATCTGTCATATCATTATGGAAATGTCAGATTTCCACCCAGGGCATATTGACAAAAAGCCATGGTTTTTGCCCAGGGGGTGGAATTTCACAAATTTTCCCAAGAAGAGCTGCACTCCCTAGTAGAAGACAGAGGCAGTTTCTTTCCCTATTTCGATTTGTGAGACTGAGCTCTAAGAGATTGGTTTCAGGCAAATACCCAAAGAGGAGAAAAGATTTTCGCATCTCCGTTACTGGCCACAGCAGCCTGGCTCTCCTTCATGAGTCAGTCCTGGCTGTATTTACTTTAGTGTTACAGTTACCCTGAGCTGTAACTCTACTGGCGATGTCACATAAAATGGGTGTGTCACATCGTGGGACAGAGAGATTTCATTCTTTGACTTACCTGATTCTCCTATGTAACTGTCTCCCTTTTAGTTAATAGATATGCTCTTCTTAAAGTCTCTCTTAATTTTGGTAATTGTATTTTTTTCCCCCTGGGAATGGAGCATTTTAAGCCTCCGTTAGTGGAGTATTCATGCATGCATTAGAAATATTAGCAAATCATGTCCATGTTAATGAATGATAGGACATTTAGAGGAAAATAAAACAATCTCCAAACATTTTCATACATTTATAGTCATCGGAATCTCACGCTTTAAATAGATGAAAGAGATTTGTGAGTGGCATAAGTCACCGCAGAAATAGCCTTGGGACATGAGTTACTCTATTCTATTACGTAAAAGTCTTGCCGCCTCGTATAATAGCCCTGTAGATTAGCAAGTACAATGCAAAGGATCTAAATATTTTTCTTAAATAAAGATTTGCTGTTCTCAACAGAAAAGCTCCTCCAAAGATTATGCTAGTATAGGTCCTCTGCTCCATTAATATAAATGACTCTGATGTATATTTTTTCCTAGCAGAAATACCTGCATTAAAAAAAATACAGCAATAACTTCAAACTTCAAAGGTCTAAACTTCAAAAGGTTTCTTGCATTCTGCTTGATGGGACAGCATCTTATGCACACATGCTTTTTTCCCTGCTAAATGCCTTAATAATGAGCTTGGGTTCAGATTTTGTGAATCGGAGCCAAGTAACTCTATTTTATTATATTTGCTGGGAAATGAACTAGCTCAGGGTAATTAGGAAAGCAATTTTATTAGCTTCTATTTCATAAAGATTGTTTTTTAATCAGAGTCAGAACTTACTAGAAATGATTCTGTGCTCATTGCTCGGGTCTCAGGAAATGAAGTGGGGCACCATAGGTCCTAACCCACAGTAAAACCAATGTGATGAAGACAGAAGCTTTGCTCTTAATCTCTAACAATGCTGTAAAAATAAACCCAATCTGATGGCATTGTAAATAAAAGGGTCACAACCAATGATTACCTGTGTCTAGTTTATTATAGACTAGGGCCTTGATAGCTGAAGGAGTTAAAGCTTCCTTCTAATTGACCTGGGAGTCTTGGATTCAAGTCCTGAGCAACCCTGGTTTGGGGGCTGGGGCTACTGGGGCGGGTAGGAAGAAAAGTGAACCACTGGATCAGGTGAATATGTCTTCAAGAGACAAATGGGAGAAGGAATTGGGACTGATAGTGTATTTAGATAATGTAGTGTGGCTGTGAAAAAGACAAATGCTCTACTGAGGCACACAGCGTACAAGGGGGGTGTTGCTTATAGGAAAATGGAGTTCCTGTAATCATGCCTCTCCTGGCAGCCACTTATGGAGCATGGCATACTGTTTGGGGCACCTCATTATAAAGAGAACATCAATACTGTAAATTAGAGAGAACTCAGAGAAGGGTGACAAAAAAGATAAAAGGAGTAGAAGAGGTGACCTATAAAGAAAGGTTAAAGGAACATAACATTTAAAGCTTTCAGGAAAAGGAGCTAGAGAGATGGGAGCCTATGCTAACTGTCTACAAATATTTGAGCAATAATAATTTTAAGGAAAGAAGCGGATTGCTTGCAGTGGTTGAGAATGATCTAATAAGAAGTAACGGCTTGAGACAAGGAAAGGGGAAAATGTCGGTTAGGAGACATTAGGAAAAATTTCTTCCCAGTAAGGGCAATTAGGCACTGAAGTGAACTGCCTGGGGAGGTGGCTGAGCCCCATCACTGCAAGTGGCACAGGTATTTCAGGGGGAGCTAAAAGGCTCGGGGAGCTCCTGAGAAAGGAAGGAGAGCCCTCCTTTTCTGAAGACGTTCCTGTACGGGAGAATGGGGCTGGAACACCCAGGAGGACTTTCCCACTGGCCCCGACTGTAATGTACATCTCGTTAAGTGTGTGGTGGGTGGGGGGTGGAGGGGGTAGGTTTTGTCCAAGAGAAAAGCCCGTCCTGCATGTACGGGGAAATACCTTGCTGGAAAAGCTGTTGTTTTCTACAGTCAGTCATTAGCGTTGGTGGTCCTCATTTCCCTCTACAGTCATCACGGCATTTACATAAATCACTGCACAACACCTCCAGAAGTCAGAGCTAAGGTGGGAAAGGGAGGGATGCCTCTGACAAGGAAGCCCATTTAAAAATGAATGGTGTGAGGTTGTGTGCATCAGTTTCTGTTGTGCAAGCAAAGGGAAATAGAGAAAATTGCCATGTTTTATCATGTCGGATGAGCTGGAATAGGTGACACTGTGATCAGGTGTGCATGCATAATCACTCCCCCAAATAATCGCCATGTGGAATAATTTCCCCCCAAATCTTGCAGCTTCAACTTATTCTCTGCGAGTGACTCATAAATCTTGGCCTTGAATGTGAATCAAGATTCCAAGCTGCAGGCTCAGGGGTTTGTTGGATTTATTCAACTTTAGTCTTTATTTATAGACATAAAAGTGTATTATTGGTTGTAACATCCAAACAAAAGAAAACAGATTGTAAGCATCCATTAATGTTTTCCCAAAAGGGAAATCGCACGTTTCTCTCGGGTCTTTCATTCTCTCTCTTGTAATATTAAGATGATGTCATAAACTCGTAATTACTTTGTGATGTTCTTGTGCACTTTATATCTGTTGGTTCAGAGACGCAAATTCCCTTTCTGATCAGAATGCAGGAAACAATATGAGCAGGTGGAAGATAAGTCTTCAGTGGCCTGCGATTTAGAAACCTCTGAAGTTTTGAAAACATACTATTTAAACTGTTCTCTGGGAGGGGAAAGAGGCATTTGAAAAATCTTGGGTTCTGCATCATATACATGAGATGAGGTGTTAATACGCTGGAACAATTACTCTTTCTACCGGAAAAGTAAATTATTTTGGCTAACAAATGAATGCGGAGGCTATGTGAAAAAAAATATTATCATATTTATTGGATAGAAATTTTTCATCCATTAATCATATCCAGGAAAGCAAAAATACTTTAAAAGAAAGGATATGTTTCTATGCGTATTATATGTTTGGCTTTCAAGTACCGGTGATATTGGGAGAAGCAGAAAACACGAAACATAGGTCTGTGAGAGAGAAATTGATCACAAGATGGTGACTTTTCTCTTCTCTTGACCAAATCTTTGTTCTGGTACTCTCAGCTTATCTCTTCAATTCTGTGAGAAAGAGGCCATAAAGTATCCATTTCCAAGTCCTCTTTAAGCCTTGCTCAGATTTCTTATTGCTCATTGCTAACCATTTTAATTTCTGACCTCTTCTGCTCTACTAGTTATAGACCCATTCACTGACCCTCTAGGATTTCCAACTCGGTGATTTATGTCCTTACCATATTCATGGGAAGCGCCAGCATCAACCTCACAGAGAGGGGGAGAGAGAGAGAGAGAGAGAGAGAGAGAGAGAGAGAGGGAGGGAGGGAGAGAGGAGGGGGAGGAGGAGGAGGAGGAGGAGCAGGGTGGGGAGAGAGAGAGGGAGAGAGAAAGAGAGATGCTTTCCTACCATTCTCCTGCATGGTGTCAGAACAACTTTTCTTTCCATTTCTCTTTTCTTACGATCTTAATGATCTTGATGCTGGCAATTTTAGATGTCTGCAGAAATGTCCCTCCCCATCCGTTAAAAGAAGAAAAGAAAAAAGAAAAGAAGAAAAAGAAAAGAAAAAAGAAAAGAACTCCTCTTTTGAGTTTTAATTGCCAGAGCTATTACAGACTGAGAGGCAATGTTTCCTTGAGTGGTGGAGTTTGGGGCAGGATGGAATGAGAAGTAATCCTACAGTCTGTAATCTGATCAATGAAACTACTGACTTCTGGGAGAGTCAGAGTGGGGAGGGGAAGCCCACTGCTGCCTTGGCCTTTGTACCATTGCTCTCCTTGGGGAAGCAGAGCCTTTTTGCCTTTACTATCAAGCTATTGAGGGTTATGGAGCCATCTGTTTGAAGGAGCTGAGCCACTCTGATCACTTACTTGGTACATGCCTGGACTGGTCTTCTTGTAAGTTGACAAGTAGAGAAGCAAATGTGGGTGCCACACACCATCTTCAGCTGAGTCCTTTGCTTTCAAGATTGAGTTAAAGGTGATTTAGCTTTAGATCTTTCTTTTGCCAGTTTCGTGTATGTCCCTTTCTGTGTCCTTTTCTCATGTCTGTGTTTAATTTTCAGTCTTTCCCCCCATTCTTGGCATTCTTTGCAAGTTGTAGGTCTCCAGCAAACACCACTTCTCATGTGAGCCCTGCTCGAGGCTCAGACTTTATCTGTCTCCCACTGAGGCATGTGCTGTGTGGGAACACTGTGCAGAATTGCATACAAATGCAGACTAGCGAGCCTCTTTGTCAGGATATGGACGTGCCCCACGCGTCGATCCTGTTTAGTTATTAGGTTCTGAAAACTTAATCATACACTCGAAGAAAAGGCTTTGATAAAGAATTTTACTCCTGCATGTTCATTTAAGATTTAGACTTGACGTATTAACGCCAAATTTAAAATTGTGTCCTCTTCATTGCAATCCTCTGTAGTTACAAGGTTCTAATAAATATTATGTCCTCCCATCATGCAATTAAAATTTTCCACCTCATTTCACAATGCAAAACATTCACATGTTGTCAATCATTTTGAAACATGATTTTTTGACATCATATAATTTCACTTCATTTTTTCAGACAGACATCGCACTAGGAAATTATTTAAGAAAGAATCCTATTATATCTTTACTTTTCCACCAAATTTCACCTTCAGATGCAGTCATTTGTGTACATTTCAGTAATTTCAACAATAAACTTGCAAGGAGAGGGAATGGAACCCCTCAGACAGACGTTTGCATATGGGTTTTGCCGCTCTTTGTGAGTCTCTGCGACTCAGTTGTGGGCACCTGGTTAGAAAACACGGTTTTAGCCACGGGAAGTTTACAAGTCTTGCTGCACAAAGTGAAAAGGTTGCTGCTTGAAACAGCTACCACCTGGGAAGCCGGGAGAAAAAACATGAGTGTGCTTTTGAACTTTCCTCTGTTTCATAACTAGCAGACACTAATGATTTGCCAAACGTCCTGATTTAAAATGGTGGTAGTCAAAAGCAAGGCTGCCTGCTGGTTGCCAGGTAGCCCACCTGTTCTCCAAACCAAAGTTCCCCTGACCTGTGCCCAACGCAAAGCTGTTATCCTTTAAACCACTGCTAGATGTGTGTGTACATCTTGTCGGTTTCTCCCGCCAGCATTCTGGCCTGCCGTTGGAGAGAAGCTTCTTACCAGAAGCTCCACGCTGCCTTTTTTTTTTATGAAGGAAGATCCTCAGAGAATGACCTCGTGCATAGTCTTTTGGAAGATTGGGCTGGGAGGTGGGGTAGGGAGAATGAGGGCTCATCTTGTCTGAGTGACAAGGGACAGTTAAGGGTGAAATGTTGACAGAGACACTGCTCAGTTCAGCATAGGAGGAGTATCGCTTCCTAGTTTGTTTTTTTTTTAAAGAGTGGGGCAGGTTTTTCTAGAAGGATCGACCATATCATTCATGACTTGGTGTAGTTTCTGTGAAAGGAAAAGTACAAGACAGCCAGTGGCTGAGTGTGGGGAATGTAAGACATAAAACAGTGTTGAAAACGGTGTCTATAGTCTCGAGCAGGGTGAGCAGAGGTGGTTTTTGATTAAAACAGAGGGCCCTGGAGAGGTGGGAGAACACCTTTTTCTGTGACCCAAAGTAGAAAAGTGAGTAGAAGGGTTTATTAGGTGTCAGTTTGGTTATTATTTATTAGCAAAAGTAAGTTAATTTCATTAATCCTCATAGGATATTAAAACCTATGGACTTTGGGATGGGCCAGGTTACCGTTTCTAGCCAACCACCTAATGGCAAGAACATGGATGCTGCTAGGCCTACATTCATTCTTCCTGTTCTACTACTATTTGTTTAAGATATTCTAGGTTTATATAGCAACTGTAATGTAGATACCAACGAATACATCAGAGTGAAACGTTCCACAGCATAGGCGGGAAATCTTTTAAGGTAGTTCCATCTAGTACTGAGCATTATACTAAAGCGATTACATTTAGGGTTTTAATAATGGTTAATCTGTGAAAGCACTTGGCATGGAGTAAGATTTTATGGCACATTTAAAAATACCTACTATGGGGGCGCCTGGGTGGCTCAGTCGGTTAAGCGTCCGACTTCAGCTCGGGTCACGATCTCACGGTCCATGAGTTCGAGCCCCGCGTCAGGCTCTGGGCTGATGGCTCAGAGCCTGGAGCCTGCTTCCGATTCTGTGTCTCCCTCTCTCTCTGCCCCTCCCCCGTTCATGCTCTGTCTCTCTCTGTCTCAAAAATAAATAAACGTTAAAAAAATTAAAAAAAATACCTACTAGGTACTATGTTTTACAAGTAGTGTGTCATTTAAATCTCACACCAACCCAACACAATTGGTATTATCTCTTTTCTACTGATATGACATCTGAGACTCACACTGTAAGTCATATGGCTAATAACATGGCAGAGCTCAAAATCAAACCTTCCATACCCTAAGTGTTTGTTCAATGAATGTTGACAATTAAATCCATACCATATTCACTTATGGATATTCATACATGCTTGTTCATTAATTATACACACATGTGTCAGAATACCCATCTGTTTTTGTTGCTGTTGTTTGATGGGATGATTAGTAAATTAGAAGGAGATCCTTTATGATAGGCGAGAGCATGCTCCCCCCATCTTTATTCCAAGTAAAGGCCTTTGTAATGTTCTTTAAATCCCAATCGAGAGACTTTGTCTCCAGGGACCAGGGGATGCTTAACTTTGTTCTCTCAAGCCAATTGTGCTACAGATGAAGATAGCAGTTAGCATTCATCATCCTTGGTGATGTTTATCTCTCCCTCTGGGTTGACTTAGCGCTTATCACCGTGCTACCTAAATGCATTGACATGTTTGCTAACTTCTCATGAAACAATACCGGGAGAATAGCCCTTCCTCTCAGCTGCTCCATGCCTAGCTCACCGATAACCATTTAATTTTCTCAATATTACAAATCCTTCATCATCTGAACTCCTGTGTTGTTTACACATATCCAGCCTTCATGCAATGAAATTCTTACCTGATCACCATTTGAACCACAAGATACATTGAAGCATTTATGCCATGGCATGCCTACTACTTACTTACCACTTGTTCTAGGAATTATTTGGTACAAGGAAGAGAACAGGCGAATAAGCTAAAAAATAAAAATTAAAAAAAAAAAAAAGCAAGAGTTTTTAAAAGGTTTTATGGCCATCCCCTGAAACCCAGATGTACTAGTAGGGCATGGTGGCCTTAGCCTACAAATTGATGTGACTGTTCAGTTCCTATTCCTCACATCAGAGTAATGCTGATTCTAGTTTTCCTGTTTTAAATTTCTGGGAGAAAGTACCCGCTGAAGCCCAGGTTACGTATCTCTACTCCTGGTTTGAGCAGTTGTGATGGCGGCGGGTGGTGGGGAAGAGGGGTCCCGCACGCTGGACTACTTCCCCGGGACACTGGGGAGGTCTCCAAGGGAATGAACTAGCTGTAGAGGGGTTTGTCTTTTTAAAATCAACTACACTTGATCCTTGAACAACATGGGTTTGAGTGGCATGGGTCCACTTATACATGGATTCTCTTACAGTACGGTACATTAAATGTATTTTCTTCTGAGACTTCCTTAACATTTTCTTTTCTGTAGCTTACTTTATTGTAAGACTACAGTATGTAATATATATATAATCTCTAAAATGTGTGTTCACCAACTATTTATGTGATTAGTAGGGCTTCCAGTCAACAGTAGGCTATTAGTAGTAGTAAAATTTTTGGTGAGTCAAAAGTTATATGTGGATTTTGGACTGTGGACGGGATTAGTGCTTCTAACCTCCATGTTATTCAAGAGTCAACCATAAAGTGAGGATTGCAGGGGAAAAAAGTGGACTTAACTATGTAGTGATGGAGTTTTAAGTGAACATACTTACAAGAGAGAAACTAAATTCACATGCATTGTTTCACTAGGTAAAATATAAGAATGTAATGAACCCAAACCTGAGTGGATTTATACAGCAGAATCACCTGAAAGAGGCACTAGTTTCCAATTTCTTGTCCTTTGAAGGCTTCTTGTATGTAGGCAAAAGATACCAATAACCCTGAGCTGCTGGGCTTTCAGAACTATGTAATTTAACAACAGAAATAGCAACATGTTAAAGTAAGCCATGCACTGGGCACTATTTAAGTTAGCTTCACCTGGATCATCACATTGAATTCTGAAACCACCTTTCAAGGTAGATATTTTTATTATCCCAATTTTATAGATAAATAAACTGAGGTTCAGAGAGGTTAAGTAACTTGCCTTGAGTCACAGAGCATGAAAGGAGTGTATTAGGCTTTGAACCCATTGTGAGTTCGAACTTTGTGTTTGGAGCACCCAGCCAGTTATAATGTGAGCATTTCAAGGGCATGACCAAAGTGCCCTTCCCTTGTGATCACTCCCTTCCAGTCATACCTTAATTCTCTTCCTCAGACCTCAAACCTAATAGTGCTTCCAAAACCATTTATTACGTGGGGTTTTGAAAATAAGGAGAAAAAGGAGGGGTGTGTGCAAGATCAAGAAGAGAAGAAAAAGCTGGGGAGGGAGGAATGAATAGGAGCAGCACAGAGGAGTTTTAGAGCAGTGAGAATACTGTGTGTGATCCTGTGATGATGGACACATGCCGTTACACATTTTTCCAAAGCCATAGAATGTACACCAACGGTGAACCCTAATGTGAACTGTAGTCTCTGGGTGATTATAATGTGTCAGTGTAGGTTCATCAGTTGTAACAAATGTACCAACGCTGATGGGGGATGTGGATGATGGGGGAGGCATGCATGCACGTGTGAGGACAGGGGACGTTGGAAATCTCCATACCTTCTGCTTAATTTTGTTGTGAACCTAAAACCACTATAAAAAAAGAAAGTTAAAAAAAAAAAACCAAAAACTAGGAGGAGAATGTGGCAGGGGTGCTAAGAAACTTGTTTATGATCCTTTAAAGAAGGGGAGCGGGAGAGAAGGGCCATACAGCTTCCCTGTTTGGAAATGCTCATGTTTTTAGCAGCTTCTTTCTCTGCTAAAGGTGCCCCATGGATGACAAAAAGCTGGACATCAGAGAATAGACACTATGGAAGCCTGAGAGGAAAGGCCCTTCCGAGTGTGGGATGATCAACTTTGCCTCACTTTCCCCTGATGGTGTGTTCAATGAGTTACCTCACTGGAGAGTGTGAGAGGCAGAGTCTGGCCTGTCAGGGAAGAATCGGGAAGCAGAAGACTCTGGGTCTATCTATGCTTCTGCCTCTGGCATACGAAGGGTGAAGTCAGGGTGGGACTCTCTCATGGGGAGAAGTTTTAATGGGAGCATTTGGGTAAAACCCAATAGTGTAATCAGACAGTGATCAGATTAGTGGTCTGAGCATAAGCCTCTTCCTGTGGGTGGGGTAGTGTGCAATTCCAGCAGGCCAGTCCCCAGTATGAACCCCCCACCTGCTCCCACCCACTTCCTAACCCTCTTGCCTGCTTTTCTCCCTTGGTCCTTGTTGTCATGGATTACCCTGTACATCTCACATATTTAGGTTATTTATTATTTGGCTTCTTCCTGTGTGGAATGTAAGCTCTGTAGGGGCAGGGGTTTTAAATATTTTGATCGCATTGTAGGGATCTTCGTAGGTGCTCGGTAAATACGGTGGAAGGAATGAATGCTGTTGCTGGACATCCTAAGAGGACAGTCTGGCCAGGAGGCCCTGCCTTTGTTTTCCTGTTCACAATAGCCATTCTGTCTCCCTCTCTCATTGTCTCAGGTCTCAGCTGTTTTATGGCCAGCGGGCTAGCTAAATAAGTTTTTCATTTCTGTCCTGGGCTTTCTCTCTCTCTTTTTCTATCCTTGACATCGTATTCCATTCAGTGTTTCTCACTGTCGTTTGAGACGAGTTCCTCTCTCTCTGCAAAATCTTTATGCTAAGTCACGAAGTAGTGTGAGAAGGGTGAGGATGACAACCTAGGGTAGACAGGGTGACTCAAAGGTGGTTGAAGGGCATCCTGGTGTCAGGAAGGCAGACCCCAGTGGGTGCAGCCATCCTGCTCCAGGTCCGTGGGACTACATTACCCAGACGAAGAGTAAAACATTGGCCCACATCCACACTGGGTTGCAAGATGAAATGTTCTGCTTCTTATGGGAAAGATGATTTCTAAACCTCCCTTGGTAACATTTCCTGGATAAATACCACGTATGGGTATATTTATTGATTTAATAAATACTTCTTTAATGCTTATTATGGGCCAGACCTTGTTCTCAATGACTCAAAAATAAATATTGAGGCATCCCCAAGTAAGTCCTATTGTTATTCTCTCCCCTCCTGCCATATTGTAATAAGGAACTAGCTGCAAAAGAAGTTAAATAACTTGCTTGAGACTAAGAGGTCATAGTGGCCGAGCTGAAATTCATACCTTTGTTCAGATCTGGTTCCAGAGTCAACACTTTTGTCTACTAATTAGGCTACCTCTCCAATGTTTGCTAATAGTTTTGCAGTATTAGTTATGGTCTCATTAAAAAATATGCCATAATTCTCTAGATCTTTGCAATGGGGGTGGAAAAAACCTACAATAGAAGATACGCAGCTATTCTGACTTCAAAGAAAGCAAATTTTCTGATCTGATTTGTTTTTTTTAATACATTGATTATCTGGTGTGTATATATGTATATGTATATATTAAATGCATATAACATACATAGATGAGAACATATACATGCGTATACATGTATATTCAAATGCTACATGAATATATTTTGCTTAATCCATACAGAGCTTCATCAATATTTCTTTTTTATTCTCTTTTATGCCAGCAGCTTTCTTTATGTATTTCCATTTTCCACATTTTTCAGAGTGATTGGATTAGGTTGCATACACTTCTCCTGAAATATTAAGTGCATACAATCTGCATCCACGCATACTGGGTCTATAGTTATGATCTATCATTTCAAAAACCCCCATGTTAAAAAAGAGCAGAACAAGGGCTTGAGTGCTATGAAGTATGAGGTCCAAAGAACCCCCTGCCATTTATCTTCTCACTAATGCAGGAACTAACAAGACCCCAGAGTTCCTGTCTCATTGGCAGATCCTTTGTCCTAAAACCACTGAAGCCACACACGCACACACACATATGCCTATCCACACTTACTTGCTCACATCTACTTTATATATCTAAGAGAATTAACCCATTTCATAATGAGTTAGTTGCTGCATAGTCAAGCAGAAGAAGGATATCTAACTAGCATGCCATTTCTGAAATTTTTAGAGGGGATGTGGTATCAGCACAAGTGTCAATCAGGTTGTTGAGCTTTGTCCCCAGGATGATTTGGGGGGAAAACTAGATACAGAAATGGTTGGGCAAGACGTCATTTTTAACTTATAATTGCTTCCACCTGATGTCTCTCCCTCTGTACTGTTTCTTCCTTATGACCTTTATCATTAAATATTTCCAGCGTCTAAAGGTACCACTGCTAGCCCCTCCCCATTTATTTTTTCCTCTCGTCTCTTAAAAATATGATAAGGCAGTCTTTCTCGTTTGGCTTATGGAAATTGGTCTTGCTGCTTTGGAGTTAAGCCATGCTTGTTGCAGTATAATTTCCTGGCTGATGGTGTCTCACTGTGCTCACTTTCTGGACACCCCCATGCTCGTATTGGGTCCACAGATTCCTTTCTCCGCCTTTTATCTCAGTGGATTTCTGCTATGATGTGTGCTCACACTTCCGAGCATACATTCACTTTACTTCTGTCTTCCCTTGAAGTTCACCGCTCATAACTTCTGAGTCCCTGTCCTCTGCTTGTGAATTTCATGACTGGTTTAAGGTTGAATCTATGAGTAGAACAAAACTACCAATCCCTTCAATATGTTTTTAGATAAATGCATGAGAAAAAAAAATCAATTCGATTGAATTAGTTTGTTCATGTGGAAAAATCTTGTGTCCTGTGCGAACATGATGTTATTCACCGGGTGTTTTAATGGCTAGGTATTTATGCCTATAAAGTCTACAAAGCCCAAACACACCAGATTTGGTCAGTCATCTTTGTCTGTACAATTCCCCAAATAAGGATACTCTTACATATACACAAATCCCGGTGGTTAACATCATGGACCAAACATCCTGATTATTTTGTGATTTTTTTCAGAGTGCTTCCCAGTAGGTATCTCTTTGAATTTGCTTTATTGATCTAGAACAAAGTTTCATTTGCTCAGAGGTTTTAATTTAAAAAAGAAAACCTAATGAATGTTGGATCGCATTCTTCAGCGAAGGTAATAAGCCTCGTATGTATATATAAAAAGCTACCACCCTCTGATTGGCAAAGTTTACTTCTTTCTTTTCAGATTCTTCTTTGTATTGTTTTACAATCTAGGTATATCTGTTTAACATGAAATGCAGAAAATGACAGGGCTCAGACAGCTACTGCATCCAGTGACAAAGATTACTGTCATCCTGGCTCATCAGTTAATTCATCATTGGCAATGGTCCATTCCATTTCCTGGTAGCCTAGCAACAGCCAATGATGGGGAGGGCTGTTTGCCATGTGACAATGGTATGTGGTACTTTCCAGAATGCTTTTACATAAAAATAGGATGATAATTTATAAATTTACATTTTTATTTTAATAAATGGGAATATTTGGTTTTAGGGGTTGACATTCAAAAGGGAGACAATTTTATTTTGCAGACCATGACTTTAAAGTGCTGGACTAGTGACTTGATAACAGAAATGGAGCCATCAATTTCACACATAAACAGGGTTTAAAGTTGAGCCTGTGAATGCCTTACTTTACCTTAGAATGAATGATATTCCCCTACAGAGTAACTATAAAAAATATAATTAAATGAGAGCTCGTCCTATATCTTCACACACACGCACACGCACACACACACGCCTTAGGATTTTGAGTCTGAACTTTGGCTCCTAATTTTCTTTATCACTGGATAGAAAAAAAAGCAAAGAGATCCATGAGCGACAATAATTACTGTTGTCCTCAATATTAAAAAAAAAAAAAAAATCTTTCAGTTTCCTCCAGTCCTAACCCTCTATTGATGATTCATGGTTCGGCAACTCATTTGAAAATCTGCTCATTTGTTTTCACTGATTGAACTCCCTGATTGTTAGTGTGTATAAATGTGTTAGCTACTTTTGAAGCGATCTTCTGTTAAGGAATTGATAGAAAATCCTATTTAAATGTCATAATGCTTTTTCTCTTGTTATGACAATATCATTGAGTAAATAGTTTTATTTTAGTGCTATGGTAAGAAAATCTATAATCACCTTCTCAGAAATCTTTTTTTTAAATCTATATTTAGCCCCATCTGCAGAGATAGGAGTGGAAAATAGGCGACTACCTAAGACATGAATTCCGTTAAATATTAAAGAGATCTCATCAATGATTTTATTAGTCTCCGAGCTCAGTAAAGGCCTCACTGACATCTAAAGCCTAATGATTTTTTTAAATATATTTAAAGCCTTGCACTGCACCTTTAAATATTGAACAATATTGAAAAATATTGAAGCCCTTTTTTTGTATATTAGCTTTAGGCAGAACTGTTGTATGATTTCCACTCCTTTCATGACATTGTAATGATGTTACCACATACAACTTTATCTTGCATGAAAAGGTGAAGTCATGAGTGATTTCTCCAATTTAAAAGCACTCAACCCTCACAGTGCTAGAAATGAATATTTTGCATATATTCATGCAACAATGATTCAATTTAAGATTTCTATTTTCAAACATTGCTTGAAACCTTCACTATGTTAGTAGTAAAATTGCCAAAATGTGTAATAAGATTTATTATAGATGAGTAGCATTTTATTTAGTATTTCATGTTAACATGCTTTTAGGGTTACCTGGTTTAGCAGGAGAATTCATCTTTCTTTTCTAATCAGAGATAACATTTTATTGTATTTTAAAAAATACTCCTCCCGTACATATATATATTGTGGCACAAACTGAATTTTCTCTTGCTGGCAACACAAACCCAAACATTGCTCATGTCAAAGCTCAGTGTACCCTCGCACAAAGACGCTCTGATTTTAAAAAAAGAAGACTTCCATTTCTCCTTTGTAGTCACTGCCCCTTCTCTCCACAACAGCTGTTAAACCCTTTTGCTGTACATCCTTAAAATGGGTTCAGACTTTTGTCGCAAACTTGCCCCTTTATGGGGGTCCTGTTGCACTCTTGTTTATACTGTGTAGATGCTTCATGCTGTAACAGTATAGAAACATGTAACATTGTAAGTTTCCTAGAAGCCGCATCGTGGCATATGTTACAGGCACAGAAAGTTATCTTGGCGGGAGCTCTTGGTTGAGGGGCTGTGTTTCTGAAAGAGGCTTGCACAGATGGAGGAAGAGATGTATCAAAACGTGGTTACCTGTGGGCTTACATACAAGAGACTGGGGAAATGTGTAACCATTTCATGACTGTACCCGTGATTGTCACAGGAGAGGCATGAGAAGGTACAAACTCTTAACTACTTCCATGTTCATGATGTGTCTTAGGCCCTTAACTCTTTGTGCCACTCCAGGTTTTCAGTCGTTTCAGCGGTGAAAGAGGGAGCCTTCCATAGACCCGTTTCGTAGGCATTAAAACAATGTTCTCCTCACCCCAGTATATTTATAAAGCATCTGTGGACACACACATGCGGTCAGGTAAATACACACACAAAACAAGGCTCTGTGTATGTGTGTGAGCTTATTAAAAAAAAAACAAACCTTCTATACAAAGCACATAGTTCTCCCTCCAGGAAGGAAATACTAACTTGATTTTCATTTGGAAGAGACCTGCAGCTGCTAGCAGCCACCCCCATTTGTTGGTGCAGAGCCGATCACAGATGACACATCCATACAAATGTGATTTTTTTTTTTTTTTTTTTGGTTACCTCAAATTTTACAGTAAAAAAATGCTATTGGCAACTGGAGATGCAACATGCTGGTTAGTGGCTTGTTCTGCATTTTGGGGAGGGAAAGAGAGTGGTGATCTTATTAGGCCCCTGGGTGGGCCAAATTTTCCTAATTACATGGAAATCAGAGGAAGCCCCTAGACCGGTCTCTTACCTGCATGGAGTAAACACTCCCCTGCTGTCACTAATGTCCTATAAATCATGTTAAAGAGAAGCATAATTAACATTTTTTATCAAATCAGGCTTCAAAGTCATGAGGTGCTTGAGTGAATAAAGCCCCATTTCAGCATCAGCAGGAGAACAGATTCTCCTAAGAAGGTTTAGGATGGTCTGCACTCCTCCCACCCACCTCCCCCTACCCTTTGCATCCCCACCCGAGGCAAAGGGGACGTGGGTGAGGAAATCCTAGCAACATACCACATCCAGTTTCGTGGATCTAAGCTTGTCACGGAGGCAGAGGGCATGGGGTAGAGAGATGGGGAAGCAACCCCATGTCTGAGAAGAATGAGCAGATTTATTTTCTCAGTCCAATGGAATGGTGTTCTTTCATGGCCAAATTGTTTCTGTCTGTCTGTCAAGCCATTTAAAGAGGACGATATTCCTAGTTAATGGACAGGTGGTTTCGCACCAGTCATTTCCGTCTTCAAGTTTATGTACCTTGAGAAAATTTTGAACCTGTTGCCAAAGGCTACTTAGAACTCCAGCTCACCTGGAGGCGGGTGCCTAAGTGGAGGCGTTGGAAGGTATTTGAGAAGTTTCTAGCCTCCAGGACAGCAAGCATAGAGAACCCTAGAGCTCCTGTCTGGGACACAGTGCTCTTCTTTCTTTTCAGTGACAGAAGGGACTTTTTAGTTGCAAATTTCCCTGGACGTTGCTAGCAAACTTGGATTCACACTGGAGTATAAGCAGTTGATAGGAAAGTCTTAATGAAGGGAGTGAACAAAGGGTGGGGAGAAACAGGGACTCCCAGCTGCCCAACTAGACCAGTAAAAGGAAGGAGAGAGAGGTGTATGACATGTAATCTTCTTCCTAAATATTACAGGTTTAATCTGGGGCTCGCACTGGCTCCGAGGTCTCGGTAAGCATCAGTGACAACAAAAACAGAGGTGAGGTGGCAATGGAGGGGCCTTGCCATGAGACCCCCATCACCACTGGTTCATATACCATGTCACAGGAGAAAGAAGTTTTCCCTCTGTCCCTCCATTGGTCTTGTTACTCGGGGAGGATGTGCCCTGGCAGCAGGGGTGCCAGGAGCCTGGGATTAGGGTCTATGGCTTTTGCAGCATTCCTGCCCGCTCCTCCCATTGGCACAGTCTGTGGATTTACCTCCTCCCAGTCTCCCTGCAGTAAATGCTGGCTTTATTCCTCCTGCAATGGGTACATCTTCTACTGAGGCAACACAGATTACATCGGTTTTGAGGGACACTTACAGGAACCATAAGTTCTGGATTTCTGGAATCTACTCCAATTTTAAAGTTTCAAATCATTTTTAGTGATAGAGGTGTGTGTGTGTGTGTGTGTGTGTGTGTGTGTGTGTGTGTGTGTGTGCGCATTTTAGTGAATTATACCTTTTTAGTTATATAACTGTCTTCAAGGAAGTAATTTTTTAGAAATATTTATTTTAGAGAGAGAGAGGGAGGGTGGGAGGGAGGTGGAGGGGCAGAGAGAGAGGGGAACAGAGGATCCAAAGCAGGCTGCACACTGACAGCAGAGAGCCCCATGCGGGCTCCAACTCACCAATCATGATATTATGACCTGAGCCGAAGTTGGATGCTTAACAGACAGCCACCCAGGCGCCCCTCAAGGAAGTAATTTTTTAAAATAACAACCAAACGTGGTTTAAATTTTATAACTTGGGAAAGCTTTTTATCCAAATGAACTCACAAATCAGAAAAAGACTTCTTTTTTAGGTTCTAAGTTATGACTCAGGAGATATGGTCACGAGAGATACACATACTGCCCTTCTTCTTTCTTGGGTCTAAGTGTTTGGAAAACCAATGGCTTAAAAAGGGAAATGCAGACAAACTGGTTATTTGGCTGCTTTAGAATGACCAGGTCCTGCCCTTCTGTCCCTCCTGCCCCATGCAGGGAACCCACCAAGGTTTTCCTTTCTTTCATTTTTCTCCACATTGCTTTACTTCACCGAATGCGGACAAACTGATGTGTGTTTAAAACAAATGAGAGATACACAGTTTACACTGTTCTGAGAAAAAAAAAGTTTCCTCTTTGTAAGGATTCTGTTAATTTCAACTCCCACTGTGGCAAAGGAACGGCGGGTACGAATCTTCCGTGGGGTCCACTGAGTGATTTCCTGAGGTTACGCTCTCAAGAGGCTGCTGGATCAGTTTGGTCATTGCTGCCCCTAAAGAGGAAAAGCTCATGCAAGCAGGTAGTCTGGCTAAGGTTTCATCCAGATAGGCCTGTGGTTATTACTCCAGCAGTACCCTCTCAGGGAAGTCTTTAGGGACCATCATACGCTTTCTGCCCTCGTTTTTGCCCTTTGTCTCCAAGGTAGCTACTACCATCTGATCTAGATAGTTTAATGATCTGTTTGTTGTTTGTCTCTCTCCCTCCAGCCCCAGCCACCCTCTTCACAAATACCGTAAACTCTGTGGGAGCAAGGATTTTTGTCCTGTTTTGTTCACTGAATCCTCAGGGCCTGGAATAGTATGTGATACATAGTAGACACTCAAGAAATAATTGTCAGCTAAGCAAATGGGATGAAGGGATTCGATTTATCAAGCCACCTGGTTTTATTTTAAATACATAACACACGTTTAAATTGTATTAATTAGCCAAGTTGATTTTTTTTTTCTTTTTTGCCTTCTCTTTTTGTCTTTACCATTTTGGTCGTTTTCCTTTCTATGTCTTGTTCTTCTGACAATTTATGTGACACCTAAGTGTGGAGAAAAGGAACCAAGTATCCATCATAAAAGTTATTTTACCTCACGTAGACCAAGAAAACGGGCTATGTCAGCAAATTTTTCACCTTCCGACTGGTTGTTTTGACACTTTGAGGACACCACTTCTGTTTTATGCACTGTCATTTAGTCTCATGGTTTCATAGCACAGGAATTTGATCATAGTTCACTTGACGCATTCCCCAAAGTAAAGGAACTGGGGTGGTTAGCTCGAGGCTGCCAACCTGGAGTGTTGGAACTTGAAGATTGAAAGTGCTGAATGGTAGGAACCTTTCCATCTTTTGAGCCTCAGTGACACAGATCCAATTTATATCATATGCAACTATTGACAATCAACAGTCATTAAAAACCTAGTCGCCGTGTCTTATCCTTTGTATATTTCTTAGGTCGGTTATATATGTATATGTATATATCTGTGCATACACACATACATGTAATTGAACATTATATATATACAGAAATTATATATGTATGTAAGTATATATATATATGTAAGGGGAGGGGGTATAGAGAGGGAATGAATGAAGAAATAATATGTTGAATGAGGCTTGAATCAGCAAGACCGCATAGTTCTGCTTTTTGCTCTGGGCTGCTTCTACCCTGCATGAAGAATCCATGCGTCTTTACTTTCTGTCCCTCTTTGGCTTCTTCTGGATGAAGAAGTATGCCCTACACCTGCTGGTGCATTTTTATGAAATGTTTAGGATTTTCTGGGGTCTTCCCCAGAGGTGACTGTGTTTCAGTGGTGAGTGAATAATGCAAAACAGTCTTCAGACTGTACACACTGAGTAATCACTGGGAATTCTTCAAAACAATCTCAGGTTGGTAAAATTTTCCACAGAAAATAATAATAATAGTAACAATGGCAATACCAGTAACAATAAACATGATATGCCCTGTACACTTCCACCCAATTATTAGCTAATAATGCATAATTATGATTAATTCCACTCTTGAAATGCAGATTCTAAATAGCAATAACCATTTATTTTATGTTTTCACGTTATTTTCCTGCACGTCCTTTATGTCAATTATGTGTTTTCAGGCACATCTGATTGTGCTCTACTGTGGTTTCAGTGGTTTGGTAATTGTACATTAAAAAAAAAAAATAACAACACGTGTTTAGTATAAAAATTAATTACGTTAAGCATTCCTACTAATTTTGCTAGGCAAAAAAATGGCATCCCACAAATTTTCAGCATAAAGCCGGTGGCCAGCCCACTTAGGAGCTTTATGATCTGTGGCTGGGTTTTGTGAGTGAGCTCGGTCAAAGCAGTTGCCTCAAAGCTGGAGATGGAATGCTGTGGACAGCAGCATGCCCCTGCTCCAGTCCCCGCGTTCCCTTAAAATTCGTCTCTGGTCCCCATCTCATCAACCACTTCCTAATTACAATTATAATAACAGCGCTGAAAATATCATTTTGAAATGTCGCTGCAGTCCAAATTGACGAAGCTTCTGCCAGCAAGCTGGACGGTCAGGGATATAGCTTCCTTCTTTTAGTTTGGTCCCATTTATAAGAGGTTGATCCCTGGTACCGAGGGAGAAAAACATTAGATATGCTGTAAAAAATCTACCCAGAAAATCCATGGGAGCAGGGAGGGAGAGCCGTAAAGGAGGGGAGAAAAGAAAAGGAGGGACAGAACCAGAAGGAATTGGATGAAGAAAGTCTGCTCACTGTTGCAGTCTTTCAGGAATATTTTCTTGTGATGCATTAAAAATATCTGATTCTTAAAACAATTTTCTGCTTCTGTAACTCAAAATAGGGCTCAGTAAGGGGGAAGGGAAATGTAACAATTAGTTGGCTTTATTTCTGAGGTTTTATTACTTTGATTCTTTTTGATTTAATCAGCCACGAATGCAGCTACCAGCAGACGGTGACTTTTCCCTGAAATGTGCTTCCTGCCCAGAACGGTGGCTTGTGATTGTAGGTTAATGTTAATGAAACATGAAAAGGCAGACCCTTTTTAGGAAAATTTGTTATTAACAAATAAAGACTTGGTAACATTTAGAATCACACCAGAAATCACACCATCGAAAATATGGCCAGAGCAGATTCTGGAGCCAGCCCGCCATGCTCAAGTGATAAATTTGTTTACATCCTTTAAAAGTTCTAACTCAGTACAGACGAGGTGACGTCCTACTTTTCACATTCATGTTCAATTCACAAACATAAAGAGACTCTGAGCCATTAGGGAAGCTTTCATTTTGGCTGGGGAAGGATGAAATGATAGTGATAGTGGCTTTCATAGCAGAAAATAATTGTATACTTTTCTTATTATTATTTTTGGCAAGGCGTGCACATTTCGGCTTTCCGGTGTATTACATCATTACATTGTATAATGCATCATAATGATAGAGTGAATAGAGATGAAGAAATGCCAGCGTCTGCTGCAAGTTAAAAGAGAGAGACATTGCATGCATTTTCAGCTGGGGAGGCTGCTGTTCAGCGAAGTGTTCTCTGAGATGAAACAAAGCTGCCTTCCCACTTGGCATTCACATTAATTGTGGACTTGCCAGCCGGCCAGTTTCATTGGTGTATAAATTAGTGGGGAATAATTCCACTTGTCTCAAAAACCAGAATATCTGAGGAATGCTTCCTGAGATGCTGACTTATTTGCTTTTCTGTGGTCTGTGCCCAGCTCCCAGCCAACCTCCAAGATCTGCTAGGCACACACACAAAAAAAGCTCTTGTGTCCTACCCTGGCATACCTGTGTGAGAGGTGATGGCTGTCATTAGGACAAATAGAAGTTTTATTATTTTCAGCAACATATTTTGCCGACGTATTCAAACAAATCATTTTGCAAGTCCTCCTTATTGAAAAATGAAAATCCATTGACATCTCCTGAGAGGAAATTTAAACATGCTGATTGTTATTAATAATAATACTAGTAAATGCTAATTTGAGAGTCAGTGATAATCTGGGAGCTGCCATTCAGGATGCATCAATGGGATGCCAAGATAACCAGTTACAGAGGAAAAGAAAATTTTAGTCAGTTCATTTATTTGTTATATTTGTTTGCCACTGTGTTGCAAAATAAATGCTTTTTCGGTGACTAAATATATATTTTTAATAATCCAAATTTAGCCAAATCTATTTGATGCTGCCTCCATCCCGTTCTACTTAGTTCTCCCACAGACAGTTATAGTGAGGATAAGTATATGGTCCAGGGCTTTCAATGTCCCTTTAACCTTTTACACTTAAAAATTAACTTGCTCTTAAATATTCACTCTTTCATTCCATAAATGTGAATGTATTGTGCGCTTTCTGTGGTGCTGGCCCCAGAGATACAAAGATGAATGATGGACCTGGATCCTCTCTTTTTGGAGCTTACAGTCCAGAGATCTAGACATCCTTACACCAAAACAACTGGATGATTCTGGCCAGCCCAGGGGTTGTGAGTATACGAATCTATTCCAGTAGTCCCTTTCAGTTGAGCCAATTAGCCTTGAATTTACTAAGAGAGGCCACGTTGGTCTTAATATTTATTCAGTCTCCTTAAGCCTTAGTAGAAAAGAAAAAAAAAAAAAGTGTTAAACCATTTTGTTGGAAGCAAAGTGCATGGGCGTTTCCATTGTTACCTGTTTATATATGGGCATCAAGGAGACCCATATTTTTTGTCCTTCAGAGAGCAGAACATTTTGGATTTTCACCAGCCTTGCAAGGCAAGGCCTACATAACCCAGTAAAATAGAGGTGTATTTAGTTGCTGAGAAAATTTGGATTCCTTAGTTAGCTAGTTAGCTAGCTGCTCTGTTATCTGGATGTTTGTGTTTATCTGCACCCATACACATTATAGCTGCCAAGTGCTTTACAAAATATTAAGTGTCTTTGAGTACAGTACCTCATTTGCTCACTGGTGAAGATCATGGGCTTTGGAGTCATTTCGATGAATAGGCCTGGCTTCAAACAGTCATTCTGCTATATATTTATGAAGTGACCTTAAATTCTCTAAGCTTTGGTCTTCTTGTAAAATAAGGACAATAGCTATTTCACAAGGTTGCTATGAGAGACAATAAGATAATCCATTAAACTAGCTTAAATGGGAAACACTCAATATATGGTAGCTATCTTTGTTGTTGTTGTTGTTGCTTTTTAATAATCCCTAATCCTTATTACAACTTTATGAAGCAGCCTGCTAATGATCCTGTGAAATCTTCCTGTTTGTTTTCATCTTCGTGTGGATGTACAGGCGGACTCCAGTTTCCTGGGATTCCAGGAAACTTCCCTTTTCTTCATTTAAGGATTTCCTACCCATTCCTTAGGGCCCAGTTAGAGGTCTTTTCCTGACTTCATCATTTCAGTTCAACACTCCACAAAATACTTATCTAGCCTCACTATATGCACGGCACTATGTTAAGTGCTGCAAATCCAGTAACAAAAATGGGAGAGATAATTGTCCCTGCCACTGTGGAGCTTATGTTCTTTAAGAGGAAGCAGCCTCTCAACAAATACTGCAAAGATAAGTGTTTACTTTGGGTTGGGTGGATTGCTCACAAGGTGAAGCACAGGGGATTAAGAATGCATATCCCTGTGGACTGACATAGTCTGGGGTTGGAAAGATTTCCCTGAGCAGGAGGTATTGGGTTGAGATGTAGAAGATGATGAAGATTAATCCAAGGGAAGAGGGTCAGTCAACATGGGGAGAGAATCTACCATGTTCTCCACCTGTCCAAAGCCTTGAGGGGCATGTGGCCTGCCTTCTAGGAGCTTCTAATTTGGGAAATACCTTTTCTGACCACCCTAGTGAACAATAAGCTGCTTTTTCTTGGAAGTCAGGAATGCTTATTGCTGGAAGTATTTTTTTTTTTTTTACTTCTTTCCAGATACGCATTGTTTATCCATTCATTTATTTAACAAATATTTAACATCTAGGGAGATTCTGAAGTATAGACATGTCCTTGCTTTACATGCATTTATATAACCAACTATCTTTAAGGTATATTTTTTGTACCTCTAGATCTGGTCTTGTTTACTATGTCACGGTCCTGACTGCAGAATCCATGTCATTTACCACTTTCTGTCTCATTCAGTAGCTTGCACACAGTAGGCGGTCAGTAGGTGTCGATGACCCCAGGTGACCCCTGTTCTGATCTTTCACATGACTATTATCTGCCGTACTTCTAAAATCCCTGGCAACATCTTGTGATGTTGAATGTTTCTAGCCTAACAAAAAACATAATTAGGAAGGTAAATCTGCTGAAGCTGAAACAAATCATTTAATTCATTCCACAAGCCAAATGGAAAATGATTTTGAGATTATCCACCGTATTGGGTTATCTGCTCTACTGCTCCGTACCATTAGCTCAGGCAGTTGGGAATTGCTTGCAATTCACAAAGAAGCAGATTGTGTTTGGTTTGCGTTGGCTGTGTACCCTCCTCTGAAGTGGCTGCAAGTCCTCTCCAATTCAGCGAAGGCAGCCAGTCTGGGTGGCCGATAAGCCAAGTAGGTTTCTCCCACACTGGTGCTTCTGTGTAGTGTGAGGCTCGTGTGCACACGCGTATGCCTACCTCACTCCGCTGTAGTTCCTCATCAACTGAAGGTAGTGCCTGGTACATACTTAGTCATCTGAGTTTCTGGATGACAGCTTCCCGTTAACCTTTCATCTTTCTTAGGGGTAAAGTGACCTGATACTGTGTTCTCCAGAGTCATTTTCCTTTCACAAGAGGTGGATGCTGCCTGTGTTTCCAAGAGGTTGTGGAAAGACATCAGACCACACAGAAGCCCCCTTGTCCATGGGAGAGAGTTCAGGGTGCTGAGATTTTTCACAGTTGAATCCACTCGTGTACTTTAATGTAGTTCACACTGCTCTGAGATCTCTTCCTGCTTCCCTGGCTTTTGAAAGCTCATGTGTCTAATATGGCAAAGTAGGGTGGCGCCATCCCGAGACGCTTATTGCAAGCTTGGGAGGAACCTACCTTGGACCAGCCTGCTTTATTCAAGGGTGGTATTGAAAGAGAATGGCTGATGAAAGCCATACCTCTGAAAGGTGCAGTTTTTAGGTGTGCAGTTCCAAGGGCATTGGGGCCCAGTGCTGCAGTTTTAAAGAGGGTTCAGATGGCTATTCACAAAACGTGTGGGTGAACCCTTCTCTAATTGATTGACGGCAGAGAAGGTGGGGAACACAGAGATGGACAGGTAGATAGCAGATAGATGGACAATTATTAGATACATAAAACCCTGAGGCCTTTCTGGACTTGCTTCCAGGCTTGCTAGGGAGTTGCCTAGGTGGTCTTGAGAGTTTTTCTTTATCCCCTTTGCTCAGTAAATCTGCGGGCCCTTCTCATCCTTTGGAGCTGTGAAGAGTACAGTGATACTGATACTTTGCAGGCCCGGATGCTCCTGCAGGGCCACTGTGGGCCATCCTGGTAAGGCTCCTGTGAAGCCAAGGCAGGCAGACCCAGGCATTGGCAAGTGTCACACTTCATTAGGGAAGCTGCTTGTGAGTTTGGCTGAAGTCTTGGGGGAAATAAGTTAATAAAAAGAAAACACCTGACTCAGAGCAGATTACGTAAATAGATTAGGCAATTTGCTAATATCATAGTACAAATGATGCTTTTCTTATGCTAACCCAGATGAATTCAAAGACAAATGAGAATGTCTCATAAAAAGTATCTTAACTTTTGTATCAAAAATATTGTTGTAATCTGAATGCTTGGTTCCACCTACAGTAACATAAGAAAGACCAGGGACCTGTACATCTAGCATGATGGTAGCATGGCTGTCTTTGATAGAGAATTTTGCCTAGATTTTTTGCTTAGGGAGAACAATCAAGCTATTAAAAAAAAACAAAAAACAAAAAGGACGAGATCATTTTAGTGTAATAGCACTGAAGAATACTAGCTCATGAACTGTGGTAGCAGTTCCCTCTGGATCTCCTTCCGCTGTGTATGTTCTCATTACCGATGCCTCTGCTTGGAAGTCAACTAAACAGGTAAGTCAGGGCGAGATTCTTATGGTGACAGCCAGTAAGAAGCCAGGACCCTTGGCCAGACAACCACAAAGAACCGGATTTGGCCAACAACCACGTGAGCTTAGAAGAGGATCCCAAGCTCCAGAAAGGGGTACAACCCCAGTGGACACTGCAGTTGCAGCCACGCAAGCCCCTGAGTAGAGAGCCCCACTGAGCCCGGGGCCAGACGCCCGACCTGCAAGCAGAAACCATGAGATAATTAATGCGTGTTGTTTTAAGTCACTAAATTTGTAGTAATTTATTATACAGCAGTAGAAAAGCAATACAGTTATTTGTTCTCTTTATAAAATATTCCATCAGAAAACTTGAATAACAAAGTCACTGGGTACGCGTCTAGGTTTCAGCATATAAGATTGCAGTGGATGCACCACTTCTAACCTACAAGCATGACAAGCATTGAACCTGAGTGGGTCTCTGCTCCTCCTGCCACCCAATTGCTTGTGCCTGTGAAACTCTGGCCTGTCCCCCAGTGTCGCGGGCTCCTTTTCAGTTATCTCTGCGCACACACATTTGATCCAAGCAGGGATTATTACTCCTGAGGGGCTCAGAGGGAGGCGTTGATGGTGACAAGGCTCTTTCCTCTCCTACCAGTCCAAGCCCTCCTGGAATTTCAACTAAAGCTGTGCACCGAGAATCCACAGGGTTATCCAGATAGACTTTCATGCTGGTCCTTTTGTGTTTCGCCCCAGGGAGAATCTGGCCAACTATATATTCATTGATATTTTCGCCATTATTTATTACCTAGACAGAATAGCATGATTAATTATTGATCATAGACCAGTAACTGATTAAAGTGAGGTTCTGATCAGCAGTCAAAAGTCATTTGTTTCCAGGCGTTCATAGTTCCTGCATAGAGAGTGGCAAAACAATACTCTCTTTTCAGTGCATAAAATATGACACCTGTAGGCAGGCTGCAGTTATAAGCCAGCAATGGAGCCCTTTGACTGTACTTTGTCTTAATAAATGGGAAATAATGATTTGCCAAAAGAGAGAAACTGTTTGGAAGATTTACATGTAGAGAATACAATGTGAAGTATAATAGGAGGATTCTAATTAGAATTGTTTCTTATGGACTGAATGCTTTGCTGAAGAGAAACTCACTAGGAATAGCTCTTTACCATCTGGGAAGCATATCAAATTTTGTTTCATTCTGACTTTATTTCTGGGTTTATTCTCCTTCTCTACCTCGTCTTCCATCTCTTCTTCCCTTCCTCTCCCCCTTCCTTCATGGTTGCCTCCTGCCCTCCCTTCTTTATAGTTTTCATTGGATGGTCTGCCACAGGAGTTGGCAGACCCTGGTCTGCAGGTCAAATCTGGCCCACTACCTGTTTTTGTAAATAAAGTTTTGGAGCACCTATTGTCTGTAGGTGCTTTAGCACTACTATAGCAGCTGCACAGTTACGACAGAGACCAGGTTACTGCAGAGCCTAAAATGTTTATTTACTCTCTGGCCATTTACAGAAGGAAGTATGCTGACCCCTATTTTATGTGCCAGGCACTGGGGACACAGTCCCTCCGTCAGTGGCTTCAGAATTATGTGAGCATGTAATTAAACTGTGTTGTGGAGGGTAAGATGATGGACATCTGAATGAGGCACCATGGGAACCAGGAGACAAACACGATGTATTTAAGAGGTGGGATGAGAGGATGGCATCCCAGCAAAGGTAATATTTGAGTTGGGAGTTTCCTGGCAGTTTAGAAGTGGAGAAAAAAGAATCAGACCTTGACTCCTGTGGCTCAGATATTTTATTTCAGCCCCACAAGACACCCAACCCAAAGTTCCAGTTCCAGGTCCTTTTTTGGGATATATATATAATTTTTTATATATTACCAAGTCTTCTGCATAGAGATATCTTAAGACATGGATGGGAAATCTAATTTTTCTCTTGGGTATTAGAATCTCCTGATTTGGTGAAGAGTCGAGCTTCCAGTGGTGGGGAGTGGCAGGAGATCTTGATTGGCCAAACTGTCTCAGACCTCCAGGGATGCTTACAGAAGCTACTGCTTTTGACTTGAACAATATCAGCATGTCTTTGTTGCTCTAATTGCAAGTGGAGTCCGTTGGCACCAGATGAGGAAGAGACTCCCCCATGCCCACAGATAGATGTGGCCTTAGGGTTTCCAGGAGTATTTGCTGCAAGGGAGAGATGTCCCTGAAGTTTTGACAGTGAGCTCCTTCCCACCCCCAACCCCTCCTTTGAACTTGGCTGAGTTTTGAACTTGGCTGATGAAGCTAAGTTCATTCCAGAAACAGGCAAACATTATGGTTTTTTTTGTGTTTTCTAAAAAAGTGTTCAAACTCTAAGTGGAGTTCATTTTGGGAGCCTAGTTTCAGTCCACCTAGGATACTTTCCAGGCCAAGCAAAGACAAAAATCAAGGAAAGACCAGAAGCCAAGTTCAGATTTAGTAACTCTCTTTCCATCAGAGTAAAAAGTAGAATTGGTACCAGTTTGCTTTCTAGAAAAAAAGAGATAGTAGAAGAATGTTAGAAATCACTTGAAAATGAATTTTTTTTAAAAAAAATTGGACAGCAAGGCTTTTTCAAAGAAAGGAAAACAAAAAAGCCCACTAGAATTGGTGAAACTATCGTACTTCATCTCCCAGTTATCAAGATGTCAATTCCTGCATGAGAGGATTTTAATCCAAAATTTATAAGGCAAAAAGAATTTCTCTTTGTTGAAAGTGGACTGAATGACAGTTGAGTGACCTGGCTTATTTTGACTCCTAAACTTATACATAAAACTCTGGAATTTCCTCGTAGTGTTGTTAGGTTCTCTCCTCTAGAAACTGTAGAAACTTCTGTCATACCCTAGGAAACATAATGCTGTCAAGTTAGGAACCTAAAACTGGAGCCAGCCAGAGTTGGGCTTGAATCTGGGTTCTCCATTTCTTAGTCTGAGGCTTGGGCCAAGTCACCTGACTTCTCTGAACCCTGGTTTCTTCATCTGTAAAATGGAAGTACTAATAATGATGTGATGTGACAACTGTGAGATTTTCATAAAGTCATCTACATAAAGCAGTGAGCATCATGCCCAGCATATAGCAGGTGATTAATAAATCTTCGCTGTTCTTATTTCCAGTTCAATGTTACAGTAATTTGATGTCCTAGGAGGTTTGGGATATTCAACAATGACTTGGACTTTCAAGTTCACTGTTTTGCCCACACGCATTTGGAATGTTCTCACCACGTCAATTAAAATCAGAATGGTGCTTACCAAGCAATTTGTGAGCACAGATTTCTGAATGTCTGCTTGAAGAATGGACAGCAGAAAGGACAATGGCATCTTTAGGAGACAAGTCTATTTACTCAACAGCCATTGAAAAAGCATTATGCATCAGCCACTGGGCAATGGCTCGGGAGACAAAGATAAATAAAATATTGTTCTTGGCTCATGGTTTTATAGTCTAGTTACTCTATGGACATGTTAACAGAAGATTATAATTCTGTGCAAAAAGTGCCATAGTGGAATCTATGGGATTCAGATGACAGCAAGGGGACAGGAAAGACCTCATAGAAATTCAAAGAATTTCATTCAGCTGAAATTCAAAGAACAAGCAGGTGTTTTTCAGGCAGGCAGGTGAGGGGAGGACATGCCAGGCAGAAGGAACCATGCAGAAAGACACTGTGGTAGCTCAGCACTGCTGGAACATAAAGCACATGTAGGACATAGTTGGAGGTAGCTGCAGCTGGACAGATTGGCTGAGCCCTATGTGCCCCACAAGGCATTGTGTTTTAATCCTGTAGGTGGGAGGGAGCCATTGAGAAATTTTAAGCAGATGAGTCACATGATCCAATATGCTTATTAGAAAGATAATCTGGTTGGCAATGTGTAGGACTCATCGGAGGCAGGGAGTCAGGGACACAGATCAGTTACAAGGCTATTTCAAGTACCTAGGCAAGAGACAATGAAGTTCTGACCCAGGGTAGTGGCAGTTAAGAAGAGGAGGGAATGCATGTGAGTGATGCTAAGGAGGTAGGAACTGATACAGAGGGACAGGAGTTGATTATTATGTGAGTGGAGTCTGCTGTAGGTATGCAAATCATCTGAGATCCCCTGTGATTTGAGGTGAGACCTAGACCACAGTATGTAGTCTCACTGGTTTCATCTGGGAGACCACTGTTGACCTGCTCTTGTTAGATCCTTGAAACTCTAAATGGGACCAGAGACTTAATCCTCCAAGGTCAATTCTTGTTGACTGATATGAGATTGCATATTTTACAGTGGGTCAGCCTAGCTAAAGAATGAGTGCCCACAGTCTATGGGTCTTAGTTTATCATCAAAAAGGAATAGCTTGTCAAAAATGGACAATTGACCCTTTCCCTACATATTCTGGCTTCTTGAAAATGCTGAATAAAAACTCCAATCTCTCAGAGATTGTATTTAAATATTATACTATTTACTATCCACCCATACATCTGTCTATCCACCATTGATTATCGTTGACTAGCCATAAAAACCATCTGTGAGTTTTAATATGTAGTAAAAATCCATTTACCAACCATTACTATCATGAAAGAGGAAAATTCAAAATGTAGATTTGGAAACATCTTTTGTCAAATCTAAAATCCACACAGCCTGTTTGTTTGCTTACTCTCGTAATGCAAATCTTGTGTTTGTTAATATCCAGTATGCAATTTTATAAACATGACATAAGCATTTTGCACATATAAGATTGTGTGTGTGTGTGTGTGTGTGTGTGTGTGTGTGTGTGTGAGTGAATGAAATGTTTCTTTTTAAAAGGGTACTTGCTAATGAAGTAACTAGTAGGGACATATTTTTTGCTTCACATGTGTACATGTGTGTGAATATGTATATGCATATATGTGCATATATATATATTCAATCTGATTCTTAATATATGCTGATCTCCATAGCACATGTAATATTAAAAGAAAATTTGGTAATACTTTAAATGTCCTATCATTGTGAATTCATTTTATATTCATTGTAATAGCATTGATCAAAATGAATTCATTTGGTATTCATGTAGATGTCACATGTACTTCCATAGGTGTTTCATTGTAAATTAGCATTTCTCAGAGGACACTTAAAATAAGTGTTACTGAAAGTCCTCATTACACATATTGCCGAGATTAGTACATTAAGGATCATGTACTTACATAGTACTAATGCATTTCTGCCACTTAAAATACTACATTACCCATTTCTGATATCTAGCAAATATCTAAGGCAATTTTGAGAATTACTGACATCCTAAAGGAAGTGGTACTTTTATGATTAAGCAGGTTGCCTATATTTTGCTCTGATTTTTTTTAACTGAATTTCTGTTAGATATAAAAAAGAGGATTAAAATGAAATTTATATGATAACAGTGGTTTTTAAGTGATTTTCATATAGTCAGGTACACATAAAAAGTAGAACTTTATGTAATTTTATTAAAAATTTTCTTTTAATGTTTATTTATTTTGAGAGAGAGAGAGACAGAGTATGAATGGAGGAGGGGCAGAGAGATAGGGGGAGACACAGAATCTGAAACAGGCTCCAGGCTCTGAGCTGTCAACACAGAGCCCGATGTGGGGCTCGAACTTGAGAACGACGAGATCACGACCTAGACCAAAGTCGGATGCTTAACCAACTGAACCACCCAGGCACCCCAATGTAATTTTATTTTTAATCAATAACCTTGTTTAAAAAATCCATTGAAATGAAGATTTTGCAGACCAGACTATAGACTTGCCAAAGAAAAACTAAATTTCTGGATGTACCAATTTTGAGCTTGATTTAGATAAAACAGACACACAGTCAAATTAAGGATTGTTTATCTTTGCGAGTTATGCTGTCTTTATAACTCTCCCATTGCTATTTGGGACAGAATATATGTTGTGATCATTGTGGATGTTAGGAGGAAATGGTGGTATCTGGGTGGCAGTGGGCTGCAGGGGAATTCTTGAGTAAGTCAAAAGTGTTGTTGGCTCTTCTCAACTTCCTAAGAATTCTGACAGAGAAAGGGGGACGGTTTTGGTGTCTGACATGGCGGTGGCCATAGGCTTGCAGATCAACCAGGTACAGCTTTGGGATTTATCGGGGTACTCAGAGTGTTGGTTAGGATTTCTGTCTTAAGAGTCACACTTCAAGAAGGTGTAATATATGCTTTGAAGAATAGGATTTCCCGGGACACTGTTAGTGGGAAAAAAAATGGTGCAGCGGCTATGGAAAATAGTATGCATGTTCCTCAAAAAATTAAAAATAGAACTATCATATGATTCAGCAATCCCACTTCTGGGTATTTATCCAAAAAATTGAAATCAGGATCTGAAATAGATATTAGCATTACCACATTCATTGAAGCACTAATCATAAGGGCCAGGGTGTGGATACAACCTAAATGCCCACTGATGGATGAATGGATAAAGAAAATGTGGTCTGTACATGCAATGGAACGTTATTCTGCCTCAAAAAAGAGGGAAGTTCTGTAATATTTGGCCACAGATGAATTTTGAGGACGTTATGCTAACTGAAGTAAGCCAGTCACAGACAAATAAATACATAATTCCACTTATATGAGATATCTAAAGTTGTCAAATTCATAGACTCAAAGAGTGGAATGATGGTTGCCAGGAGCACGGGGAGGGGAAGTAGGCAGTTGCTTCTCAAGGAGCATAAAGTTTCAGTTAAACAAGGTAAGTTCTAAAGCTCTGCTATACAACATTGCACCTGTAGTTGACAATACAATATCGTAAACTTAAATGTTTGTTGAGAAGGTAGATTTCATGTTAAATGTCCTTACCAAAATAAAGCTAAAGTAAAATAAAATTAAGAATGGAGTTTACCAATAAAAAGTATGCACTAAAGGGATTTTGGGTCCTGCAAGGGAAAACCCCTTAGTGCTTCTAGAACATACTCAGTCATCAAAGGTAGGTCCAAAGTTCTTTTACTTTTTAGATTCCTTTGTTTTTATCTTCCTCTCTGCCCAGGATATTTGCAGTCTACACCTGGTGCTGCATTGGAGGACTGTCCCTGAGATGGGACTGTCTCCCCTCAGCCACACCACTGGGACACAGCACCTTATTTGGCACTGACTCAGTGGGAGCCAAGATTCCAGCAGGCTACCAACTCACACCTGCAGAATTTGCCGCACATCCGTTTTGCAAACACACAAAATGGGTAATTGGGCACACAAATGCCTATTTGCATTGCAATTTGGCATTTGTATACACAGTGATGGATTTTTTTTCATGTGCAAATGTGGGGGATGCAAGTGCAAAATGGATGTCCTCAAAAGGGGTGCCTTTAAAAACATATATATCTTTTCAGAATCCTGCTAGAAATTCGAGGAGTGCCAGGAAAATAGGTGCATGGATGGATGTATTTTACTTTTCCTCCCCCTCCATTCAGAAAAGTCCTGATCGCATTTGTTGATTTTTGAAGAAGGCCTACTTTTCCAAAAATAGGCAGAGGGACATCCAGGCTTTTTTTTTTTTCACCCTAATAAAGGACTTCTCTAAGTTATCACAGATTTAGCTAATAAATACTAATACTTTAGTTCTAATGAAATGTGAGGAGTTTTTACATTCTTAGAGTGGTTGGCATTTTATAATGAGTGCCATACTCTGGTTTTGAGGTGCCTTGTTCTGTTTTGTGTTAGAGTTACACACACAAACACATGGAAATGTTAGGAACCACAGTTGTGGGGTTTTGTTGTTGTTTTTTTTTTTTGTTTGTTTTTGTTTTTTGTTTTTTTTTTTTTGGTAACTAATCAAAATGATGCAGGAAAAAGTAATGATGGCCCTTGCACAAGGAATGGATGCAGAGTTGAGGTGTTCCACATGTTTCAGCTCATTCTCTGGGTTCTGTTTCTTCTGTTGGCCCCTGTCCCTCGAAACTGCAGTGCTGCTCACTCAAATCTCATCATGTCCAGAGGGGTCAGGAAAGGAAGCTGTGAGTACCCACTAAGGGGTCCTAGGCTTGGCTGGTCACTGACTTGTATCTGCCTGTTGTCTCTGGCTCTGGCCCCTGATTCCATATGAGTCCATATTTTCCTCTGATCCCTTCTGCTACTAGCAATTTGCAGGACCGTGTCTTGACTCCCTTGGGTGCTGGCTTTCCTGCTTCGTTGTGGCTCTACTTCCTTTCCTTTGGTAGCACCTGCGACACTTTGCGGAATCTGCTTCTAGGAAATCTTGACCTGTGGCCAAGAGATGGTTCAGGTTTGAACTTCTGCCCAACAACTATGGGTATTGATCAAGGCTTTGTCCCCAGCTCTCCACTTCTTTCTCTGCACACGCTTACTTTTTCAAAGCTCAAGCACACTTCATGCCTGTGGTCTGATCTACACCATCAGGGTATGTTTGTCCAGCTTCATTGTGCTGTCCTTATCTCTCATTTAACATGCCTACAATCAGATCCGGTTTCCTCTTCTTAATTTCTTCCTTCTAGCACTTCACTTGTCTCAATCTTCTCCTCTCCTCTTCCAGCCTTTTTATCCTTATTGGTGTCTTTTCTTTCCTTTCCGCATCTCATCCCAAGGGCCATCCAGTCTCGTTGAACCCCTTTTGAAATGTCTTTCAGGTTCTAAGCCTTTCTCTTTGCTATAGCCACCACCATCTGGTGGTATTTACTGCTTGAGATGGCTCCTTGCTTGACTGTTGTTTCATTAAATACTCTGGTTACCATGGCTTTCATCCGATTATGAACTAAAGCGATTCCATATTATCAGATCAAGTTCCCACTACTCATCGTGACCTTCAAGGCACATATTCAACATTATTTCCCACAGTAATAGTAGTAAATTCCTTAACAATTTTCACTTTGGACTTTTCATTTGCTCCCATATGTCTCTTTCCTACCTACCTCTGCCTTTTTCCATGTGGATTTCTCAACCAGGAATGTTTTCCCCCTCCTCATATTTATCTAAACCCACAAACAACCCTTGAGGTATCCACAAACCCTAGTTCTTCTTTTAAAAAGCTACTTTTAATGATCTCAGTTCAAACCAAATTTTGCTGACTCTGCATTCTACGTTGACAGCATTGAGAGCACTATACCAGTCGTTCTAGATCGATCAAGCATCTCCTTGAATTCTTTTTTCAGGTCTTAGACTAGACTGGAATTTCCTTAAGGATAGTTATTATGCTTTATAATTTTATGTCCTTTGCAGTACTTAGCACAGTGCTAGTCGTATGGAAAATGCTCATTTGCTACTTCTTGACTTTGTCTTCACATCTTGGAGGATTGGAGGTTAGGAGAGAAGATTGAGGAGTTAGTAGCAGGGGGTGTCCTGAAGCCCCATTAAATATTCTCTATTTACAGTGCTGCTAGCACACCAGGTTATTGTTACTGTTTTAAATTTAAACTCTGGTTCCTCCCCTTTCCTCCTCTTCCAGAGTAACAAGGGCCTAATAGGCTTCATGCGTAAGTGCCTATTTTTATTAAAGACAAGTGTAATCTTTTGTAGACCAAATGTCCCTATCATAAATGCTAACAGAGAAAAATATTAGGACTCATTTATTTATGAACCTGTTAATAATGAGGTGCAGTTATGAAAAAAGGCTTCCTCAGCAAAAGCTCCTGAACAAACAATGCACACTGGGGAGAAAAAAGCTAGTTAGCCTTCTTGACTTAGATAAAGCTATGGAGAAATGACAAGTGCCAGTAATTAGCACAGCCTCTTCAACAAGATAACCCTATACATCTTTGTCTATTTCAATCACCAAAGACTCCGATTCAGTGTAAAATTAAACCTTGGATGCCATCAATTTCTGTTAACCTCTTTATATTGTTCTGTGTTCATGTCTATGTGATAGATAGATTTTGTCATTTTATTAAGTGGTGACATCTCTACAGACAGTGACCTAAAAATCTGTTTGCTCCTTAGCAAATATTCCTAATCATCTCCTGGTTATGTTTCACAACCAGGCAACTAGTTTCATCCCCATATCCAATTGGTAAACTCCTCATCTTTAAGAACTTGACTCTCTGGTTTGTTTGTGCTACCCTGCTTTTTGGCTATTCACCCCAAACCTGCCCTTACCCAAATACTAGTCAAGGTCTAGATTCTGGATCAGGCTGTTTGTTATATTCATATATCCATTAAGAAAATTCTGATTTGAGGTATTTTATCCCTTCATATTTATTTTCTTCTTCCCACTCAATGCTAGACTCTAGATTACTTTTAAGGCTCCAGATTACCTTGAACTTCAACCATTCAATTTAATCTATTTTGAAATTTAATGCCTAATATTCTTTGTTGCCAATAGACTTTTAAATTTATTTTTTTATTGTTGTGAGAAATAACAGTAAGCTATCATCCAAACTGGGAAATAATTGGAAATTATACACAACCACAGTTTAACTATGGGGTCCAGGTTTATCTACAAAAAGTCTTGGGTAGATTCATGAAGAGGCCAGTAGAACCAATGAGCATGGTGTATTTTAAGCTGTTCCACGGCATGGTTCAAGGTCAGTGTGTTGCTTATGTCTGAGGCACCTCTTGTCCAGGGCACAGGGGAACATCACATAGCTCAGAAGAAAAGTGTACAGAGCTGTTTCCATCTAACATGCTCTAAATTCCTGCTCTTCTTCACTAACTTTCTTCCAAAGTTTCTCCCATTAAAATGTTTCCTACCATTTAATTTTGCTCAGGTCTACAACTCCTCCTGTCCTTTTCTTAGGGACCTCATGTCTCTGGATGAATAACACTTTTGTTTTTGTGCTTACCCCACCTTTTCTCAACTATGTTGTGCTCTTTTTCTTTTTCCATTCTGTAGACAATATCATATGCTTGGTCTTTTATGGTGGGAAAGGTGCCAAAATTCAGCATCTATAGACTTCTTTTCATTTTGAGCCCTGATTGCCGTGGGTCCCTGGGAAATATTACAGGCTATCATTTATATATGTATTTACACAATATTTTAAGACACATGTTATCTAGCCAGTAGAGCAAAACAGCTCACAACAAGTAAATGGAATAAAGCACATTTAGACGGTGTTTAAAAGCTCAGGTTTCTTTATGGTAAATGCTGAGAGAACCTATTTACAACAGATGCTGTTTATCAAGGGGATGTTGTTCAGGGTCTCCACTTTGTTGTGACTGCTTGCCGTAACCTGCAGCTTTGCCCTGTGGGTGAGTTAGATAGGGCCATTGAGTAAAAAAAAAAAAAAAAAAAAATCATTATAATCTTTAAATTTGTGAAGTTTTCGGTAGTTGAAGAAAGAGGTAGTGATGGAGGGGAAAGAAAGGCAGAAAGGAAATTAGGAAGTAGGTAGGAAGAAAAGGTTAGGAGAAAAGAACATTGATAACTTTGGAAACAAAGAACACCCACCTAGATAGCTATCCTGAGCAAAAAAGAGGTGCAGATCTCCATGGAAAAATATTTTTAAAAATGTGTCTTTTGTTTGTAAGTGGCTGTGACTGGGAAATTTTGGATGATTAGCCAGGCTTCTAAAAGCCATCTCAACCAAAATTATGAGAGGAAACCTTGAGTCAGTACACATACTAATTCCATCTGAGAGCTTCATCAGAAAAACAAACAACAATACAACCACAAAAGGAGTCATGTTTAAATATTTTTTTAATGTTTATTTATTTTTGAGAGAGAGGGAGAGACAGACAGACCGTGAGTGGGATAAGGGCAGAGAGAGAGGGAGACACAGAATCCGAAGCAGGCTCCAGGCTCCATGCTGTCAGTACAGAGCCCAACGTGGGGCTTGAACCCATGAACTGCGAGATCATGACCTGAACTGAAGTCGGACACTCAACCGACTGAGCCACCCATGCGCCCCATCAAGGAGTCATTTTTAGAGGGAGTGGCTGTCCAATTTGCATCTCTAGATATTGAAAAGTTTCTGGAACGTAGTGCTCAAAGTTGTATTCACATTTTCCTTCGTCCAGTTCTGGCTCTTCTGATTTCTTCCTATTTTCTGTTTCCCATCTATGACCTCCAGGGCTGGACAAGACGTCTGTGATGTAACTGTCCTTGCCTCTTTAGCTCTCCTGCCTTTACTTGTACCCTCCCCCCACCCTCCCCACCATCTTTTTCCCTCTATGGTCTGAACTTTAACTCTCTTCTCCAGACACTTCTCAACTTTTCAGGTGTTTTTTAAGTGTCCCTCCCCTATTAAAAAAAAAAAAAAAGAAGGAAAGAAGGAGGAAAAAAAGCTCGTGTGGTTTAATTTTCATTATTTTTAGGTGTTAAGTTTTAGATTAGCACACTATGTCTTAAACTACTGTATTAGAATGCTGCTTGACTCGCTTCCAAATTGAAGACCTTTTAAAAAAATTGAAGCAGTCCAATAATTTTAAATCACTCTACACTGTGCATTGCAATTTAAAATTATTGGAGTGCTTCAAATTTTTATAAGCCCTTGAATTTGGAAGTGATCAAGGTTCTAGGCATACTCAGTGTAGAGCAATTTAAAATTATAAGAGCTGTCAAATTTTTATATAAGCACTTCAGTTAGAAAAGGGATTTGGGTTCTGGGCATGTGCAGAGAAGAGCCATTTAAATTATTAAAAGTACTTCAATTTTTTTTCCCCAAGCACCTGATTTTGGAAGAGTTTTGGTTTGTGCAGCCTAAAGTGACAACTTCCTTTGAGAGAATCTGTGTAAAGAGACTTTCAATCTTTCAAATAAGGCCAGCACTGTGGGGATGTAAAGTAGGTAGCTGGCTTTCTGGAGTGAGCTGGAGAACACCAGGAGAGTGTTACCCCCAAACATCATTTCTGTGGCTTGGCATCTTGTCACTATCAAAGTCCTTTTTTGGGGGTAAACGTATTTCCAGGAGGCCCCTTTGAAAATGCTAATTTCTCATATGAAGTCACTGATACACCAATAAGATGAATGGACCAGTGAAGAGCATGGCCTTGGGGGACTGAAGACTCACATTTCCGTGGAGAGGAGGGAGAGAGAGGCCTCTTGACAAAGACTTTTCTCCAGGGAATGATAGGACGGGTAAGAGGCTGGACATAAAGCATGGGGTCTCTTGGTTCCTAAGGCTGTAGCTGAGAATATTCCAGGTGGCCTCAGAATAGGGCAAGAGCACAAAACTGACATTGTGCATCAAGATTTTACTGAGAATTAATCCCCTCCCCCACTTAAGCTAATCATTTAAAAAAAGGTGGATTCTCTGGTACTTTTAATGTTCATTAGCATTACGGCTTGCCCAGGATATCAATTTTTCTCTTTTCTGAGAAGTGAAATATTATTCATCTGAAGCATTTTAAGGAGAAAATTGAAAGGAAGGTAGAATCGATAGGTTCAGCTTTAAGGTTGATTCTCCTTATTTCATCTTTTGGTTGGGAGTTTCAATGATGTGAAAGAAAAAGAAGGGAACAAATCTGACAAAATGAAAATAATGTTTCCCCTTCAAAGTTTTATTTACAACAAAGGGAAAGGGAAGATGAATGATGTAAAATTTAGGCACTTTGCAATTGTGATTTTTGTTAATTTCTCACCTCAGCAGGGTTTAGGTGACCATTTCAGATATTTAACTTTACAAGAACTATGACAATCACGTTGCCATGTATGACTGTGCCATTTGGACAGTGTTTGTGGGTCCTTGAATTTCTTAAAGGGGAAATGGTTTTGAATCAGGAAGCTTGAAAAAACCATTCACTCTTCTGCTTCTTCAGAGGGATGTTGATTCTTTTTGAAAGTTGAAATCATCATTGCTGCGGAGTGTGAGGTATTCAGTTTTATCTCAAAGTCCTGGTAAAGGCACAAAATGAAACTTTCTAAGGGCTCCACATATTTATCATTTTCTCTCCCAGGTGCACACAGCCACAGTAGTGGGCCAGCAGATACCCTGACCTCATACAGAACCCAGAGCTCTGGGTCTCCCTCTACTTGCCTGCAGGTGAAAGGGATCCCTGTGCTTCCTTTTTCTTAGAGCTGGGGGCTGAGCTAGTGTTTGGAAATGGAAACCGCTTAACTTGGTGATCTGTCCCCGCTTAAAGAGTTATCAGGATTGTAGCTTAAGTCCGGGCCTTTGTCAGAAGTCGGCAAACTCACGTGGGGCCTGTGGAAGTTTGATTCAGAGGTCAGCAGGCTTTCCCCTGTGGGCACCGGCCAGTGTTGGAGCTAACCAATCTTTGCCTGTGAGGTGATGGCATGAGACATGGTTTCAGAGTCAGCAGTGCAAAGACAACTTCCTGTGTCTTTCAGGCCAGATGAGTTTGGAGTTAAATGTCATTCCATTAATCCAAAAGTTAACACATTAATATATTAATGAAATAACCATCTGTTTATTGAATATGAGTCATTGTATTAGGTGCTGAAAGATGCAAACATAAATGAGAAATAGTCTTTCTCAAGGAAGCACTAGAAGGACATGTACACAAATGGCTAGAATATAAGGTATTATGTTTTATTATAATGTATTTTTAAAAAATATTTATTTTATATTTTGAGAGAGAGAGAATGAGCAGGGGAGGGGCAGAGAGAGAGGGAGACAGAGGATCTGGAGCGGGTTCTGTGCTGATAACAGAGAGCCTGATGCGGGGCTCGAACTCACGAACCACAAGATCATGACCTGAGCTGAAGTCAAACACTTAACTGACTAAACCATCCAGGTGGCCCTATAATGTATTTTTATAATAGATTATAAAACATGATAAAATATAATTCCTATTCCATATTATTACTTTTTTTATCTTGGGCCTGACTCATTGCAGTATTCCTACGTATAGCACACTTGTTGTTCGTGGTATATTTACTCAATAAACAGATACCAATTAAATGTGAAAAGTAGAAGAGATACAAGCCAAATACTTAAACAAGTCTTCTGAAAGCTGGGAAATATGAAAATAACCGGGGGTAGGGGTGGGGAGGGGACTTCAAAATGATGACTCCCCAAGACCTCATTCCTAGGGATTGTGATTTAATTAGAACAGTAAATAAGCTTTTTTGTTTTGTTTTGTTTTTTGTCTTTTTTTTTTTTTTTGAGAGAAAGAGTGAGAGAGAGAGAGAGCCAGTTGGGGAGAGACAAAGAGAGGGAGAGAGAAAGAATCCCAAGCAAGCTCCCCACTGTCAGTGCAGAGCCCTACGTGGGGCTCAAACTCACGAACTGTGAGATCCTGAGCCCAAGTCAAGAGTCAGACGTTTAGCGAACTGAGCCACACAGGTACCCCAGGAAGTCAGCATTTTAAAAAGCTCCCCAGCTTTGAGAAGCACCAGTCTAGGGGCCTCATGGGGGAAAACAGCGAACCACACTTGGACAGCAAGCTGAGGCTGTTTTCCAGATTAGGGAGTGTTAGAGCCTGAAGGATGGGTATCATTTATTTAGACAAAGTTTCATGGAGGCTAGAAGTAGGGAAAATGACATTCTCAGGAGAGGGAACACCGTGGGCAGAGGAAGAAGCAGGAAAGGGCAGAGTATGTTCTGGAAGAATCAAACCTGGAGTGAGCCCACCATCTGCTGTGCAAGCAGGTGTAGTGGACAAAAAGAAAGGGCTGAAACAGTAGGTTGGGTGAGACCATGGAGGAGCTACAATGCCTCTCCAAAAAGTTTGAACTTATTCAACACCTGCTGAAGAACCACTGGAGGTTTGGAAGCCAACAAGTGGCACGAACAGACCTTTGTTTTAGGAGAACATGGATACATTGTGGAGAATGAATGAGAGACAGGGAGAACTGGAACAGAGAGAACCAATTTGGAAGCCAAGCCTTCCGGGAGACTGGGTGAGGGAGAAGGCAAACCTGCGCTAGACCAATTTGGACAGAGTATAGAGAGGAGAGTAGATTTGGGAGACATTTATGAGACAGCGTTGAGTAGATTTGTTGGATAATTGTGTACTGAGGATGAAGATAGTGTGCAGTCAGTGAACATCTGGAGGAAATACAAGAGTACTGAGTGAGACAGTGGCATAGGCAGGACGACCATACAGAAAGGCCTAAGGGATACTTGGTAACATTGGTTCAGAGCTCAGGGGCAAGATTCAGCCTACTATGTGACGTCACAACCCAGAACCCCTTCTGTCTCATCTTTTAGGCCTTTGTTTTGGTTTTCCTTTTATCCACATTACTTGAAACAAGTACACATTTTATCAGTGTGCATCAAAATGCCACTGCTCTACTTTTGATCAGCAGAGCTGTCATTTTACTCAGGGCTTCTAGAAGAAGGCCATTTTGCAGCTCTTACACCTTTCTCAAAAATGAAAGTTTTGAATAAGAGCCAGTCATAGAATTAAGTCAGGGCAAAGTGGTGTCAGGGGTGAAATTCAAAAGACAATACGTAATAATTGGTTTTAAAACAGGAGCCAGATGAATCATAAGGTCAGACGTATGAAAGGAAAAAGCTTTCTCAAGAAGACTTCAGGGCTAAGGCTGAGAGGACCTGTTAGAAAACAAAATGGCACTGTGTGTGGTGGCCTACACAGGAGACACGCCTGGGAAACCGGTCACCATTCCCAGTGTGTCTGAGAACACTCGGTGAGAAGACAGATCTGTCTCTTGCAACTGTTTATGGTTTCCGCAGAAAGCTATTTCTACCATGGCTACAGTCATTGCTTTGTTTCCTCCAGAGAACCCATGGATCAGGGAGAAGGAAGACAGGGCCTTAGGAAGTAAGAACGTCCGTGTGTCTGCTGGAAACCCGTAGTCACCTGGGGGAGGAGCTCTAGGACCCAAGTGTGGGGTCTTAGAGAGGCACAGATACTTAGAGCTGAGAGGGAGAAAATATATTAACATTCCAGCTTCACAGTGGTGGGCAATGAGGCCAGAATGTGTGGTGACTGGCCCAGAATCAGGCGGCCGAGGAATAGTGAGGTCAGCAACAAAACTAAGACCTCTCGGCCCCGATCAGATCTGGTCCACCTCACCACTGCACCAGAGGCAGGTGGCCCCAGGACTCTTCGCTGGTGTCAGTGATTTTGGGGTGGGGAGCAAGAGGAATCCCATCCATTCAAAAATCCTTGTTGTTCTTTTACTCTTTTGTGCCACTCCATCACTAGCTTTCACTCTTTGTTTCATTGACCTAAAGAGAAAATTGGACATGGCCTTTTGGAGTTGGGGTACAAGAGGCTGAAAGGTGATTTCCTACAAGAAACATGTGTATTGTTATTGCCAGTCATGAGCTGCCTCTAGTCCTATGGCAACCCAGACTTTTCTCACTGAGCCTTTTTGTTATATTGGGTGGAGTCTGGATTTGAAAGATTGTTTTCAACGAAAATGTTTGCACAAACAACGTTTACCTCCTTGGGGTCCTCACACTCACATCGCATCGTCTGGTCACCACGCCTGCAGCTTGGCCTACTAACTGACCTGCTGCCCCTGACCGTACCCCAGAGTGTCCGGGATGCAGCTGGTTCTCCTTAGCTGGATCTGGAAGGTCATGGGAACTAGTGGGTTCTGGGCAATCTAACTCAGTTGGTGAAAGCACAGCTTCTGAGGCTAGTCTGTCAGGGCTCCCGTGCCGACTCCGCCACGTCCCAGCTCTGCAGTCCTGGGCGCGTCACCTCTTTGCCTCAGTTTCCACAACTTGAAATTAGAGATAATGATAAATAATAATAAAATAATAACAAATAGTAAAAAAGCCATATAAACAAGTGAACTAAACATAAATAATAGAAGATAAAAATAATAAGGTTGTTATGCTAAATGAGTTCATGTGTGTGATGTGCTCAGAACAGTTCTGGCCGTTATTCAATTGCTTGCTATTATTAGTAGTAGTAATAGTAACAGCACTGGTACTACCATCCTTATGGTGCCTTCAACATAGTCCGTGAGGAAAGCCAGCAAAGGAAGTGGGGTTGCTGAGAGAGAGGAGGAACACCTAAAGAGAGAAACGTGGTTAAAATCTCATGTGCTGCCTGAAGGTAAGACAGAGATATAAACATGGAGACAATAAGATATAAATATGGATTGGACGCCTCTCCAGGCCGCGGTTCTGTTATCTCCTGAGGACCAAATATACTTCTCCCTTTTGGGTCCTCTGAGCTCCTCTTGTAATAAAACTTCTCCCTTGAGTTTCTTTGAATGAAGGCTTGTTCCGTGAGACCAAAGGATTCCTAAAGAAGGACAAAGGTGAATCGTGTGAGGATGAAAGCAGACATCTTTCCCCTGTATCTCTTGCCTTCTCCAGCACAGCGTCCTGGTTTAGGCTTTATGCTCAGGTGGATCTCTGGCCAAGCCCCATTTTGGGTAATTCAGTTTAAATAAGCAAGGCCTGATCCCATGGCAGCAAGCACTGCCCTGGCCATTGAAGTGAGTACCGTGAGCTAGGAGACATGGTCACAGGCTGGCTCCACCAGAGAAAGTGTGTCTTGTTCCATTTTGTACAGAATCTGGCACATAGAGGGGCTCAAAGAATGTGGACTGTGGAATACATAAAGGAAGCAGCATATGGCTGTGGATGAGTGGTCAGGCAGTTAGAGGAGGAAGAGACCACTCTGGGGCTGGGGGGAGTGGAACTGGGGACTACTTTTTTGGGTGTTAATATCCCCAATGGGAGTGTATTACGGGACAGCTTTTGGGTGTAAATTTGGTCCACCTTTATCCCCATTCCTAGACCTCTTTCACCCTTTCAGTCATTGACTATTTCAAAGATTTCCAAAATAATCAAAATGGGAAAATCAGGGCTTTCACCTAATTTACTTTACTATCATTTGTTTTTTAATTGATTAAGTGTATTTGGGTTTCATGGTGGGTCGAGGTTTTACCCTAATCTTTATAGTACTTGGAGGCCCTCTGTGCTTTTAATGAATGGAGATTCATTTTATTCTCTTTACCTTCACACCCTGCTGAGAAGGGAGGGCAGGTGTGGAGAAAATCTTGATCTAGACATTGGCTTCATCTCTGGACTTTTCAAAGGGGTGATATTTAAAATATTTAGCCACCGGTACTGCTCAGGCCCCAGCAAATTGGGTTCAAATGTTATTCCAGTCAGGGTCAGAACGGGGCTGGCTGTAAACAACCTGCCTGGTGAGTTCTCCCTGAATACCAACGTTGCTCTCTCCAGATATGGTTTGCTAGAATTTGGAAGGTTTTGTTGTTGCTGTTGTTGTTGTTGTTGTTGTTTGTTTGTTTTCTTTTTCTTTTAGAAACCTATAGGTGCCAGCACTGGACTTCTAAGTGAGAGGTTTTTGAATACTGTTAGCGGGGAGGTACAGACCAGCCTGCACACAAGGGTCACTGGGGCAAAACCCATTCACATGATTGAATGTGATCCTTCTGTTGCTTTGCATCTCTTCCAGGCAGGAAAATGGAGGCAATTTTGAACACTCGCCTTCATTTCATTACGTAGAGATTTTTGTAACGTGGCTCCCGGCCCCTGGCCTTTTGGGTTTCTATCCACCCACCTTTGCACGGTGGTCGTGTCATACACCCGACACAGATGTGGAGATCTAACCAGAGACTTGGGGGAAGGACAGAGGCCCTCCCACAGCCCCTCTCCAGCATGAAGAATGAGAGTGGCCCGACTCCTGTCCCCACCTCCTTGGCTCGCCTCACACAGAGGCACATGAATTTGCCAGCCGGATCCCTTTCCCCTTTAACTGAAACTTCCTTCCTTGATGATTTCACTTCAGACACTGCTTTCCCTAAACCTTGCCTTGACTAGAATCATGCTAATGTTGACAGTTCTTCCCCCACCCCCACCCGCTTTGTTACATCCTGCAACCTAGAGAGAGTGTGAGGTGAGCCTGTCGGAGGAGATGAAAGATGGCAAGAAATGGGTGTTTGGGGACCAGTTCTTTGGTGACATCGACTCTGCAATCCTTTTTTCACTCTCAGTACCTTAACTCCCTCTCTCGCCTTCTCCCTCTCCCTCGCTCCCCCTGCCTGCTCTTCCCTCTCATTCTCTCTGAAATGGTGTGTGCCTCCAGTAATTTACATAATACTCTTCTGACACCTTTACTTTAGTCATCAATCACGGTACCTTCTCTCAGTCTATCTTTTGTCTGAGCATGTCTCTTCTTTATCAGGCCATGCACAAAAGATTAATTTCACAGTTTTTCTCCCTTCTTTCTTTCCTTGCAAGATACAAAGCTCATGAAATGACAGAAGCAAGATAATGAAAACAACAATGCAAGCAATTTTTTTTTGTTCTTGCAGGTTGGATCTCAAGATACTTTTTCTAACCTCATTGTGTGCCATCTGTCTTAGAAAAGGTCTGCTCTGTATTTTTTTTAATACCTTTCTGATGCTGCTCAGTAGACTACCTGGGGGGGGGGGTGGATTACATATTTAAATCAGGTCAGAGGCTTTGGTTTTCAAAATCTTTGGAACAATTAAAGCAAGGGGCCCGTCTCTAATGGAAGCATGGACTACTGCACAATGCCCACGCCCCAATTAATATTAATGAGCTCTTATGCATAGCCAATTTATGACATTTGATTGACTCACCAACCACCCTTCAACCTGTCTTATAAAGTGAAATATATGGCAAAGAGGGGCTTATTTGCATATGCATATGTTCTTAATATTAATTAGGCTAATGGATGTAAGGACTTGGAGATAATTTGGGTCCTGGTGAAGAAGAAAAAAAAAGTCTACCACCCACAAAATACAAAAGTGTTCTGTGTCCTGTGTCTGCACTTGAACAAAAGAAGTTGAGGTGGAAGGTAAAAATAACTCATGCCAGTATTTCCTCCTTTTCTTATATTCCATAGGATTCAGAGTTTTAAAAAATAAAAATATTGACCTCAGGCATTAGTATCACTTATCTCCTGTCTTCCATTTAAATTGGGAAAGTTTAAATAGATTATGGAATAACGTAAAAATAAAAGCCTAGTTCAACTGTATGCCGGCAGCCATAGGTCAGATCTCTCCCGTCAGCTCGGGACGCTGCAGCTTTAGGAGGATGTGGTGTCTCACAGGGACACGTGTGAGACATAGGACAAGGGTTTAGGTCAGGAGGAAGTGTTCCCAAGGACATCTGCTTTAGCAGGGTCACTAATGGAATTTATCCCCACCGTGGAGTAGAACTCTTTTGATGCAGCCTAATTAAGCCTAGAGAACAGAGTCAAACTTCATGGATTTTGTTAAGGAGAGTGGGGGCAACAACAAACCCTGATTTTTCTCTCCAACCATCCTTTAAAGTCCCACCGTGATGATCTTTGAGACCAATGACAGAAGGAAAAACATTTATGTAACTGCTCACCCTCTATATTCTGAAGGACATTGATAGCAGGTAACTAACTAGCAGGCCTTGGGCAGCAGAATAGCGTATGCCATAGGAGCTTGCTGTATGGTACCATAAAAAAGGTCATCATAAATAATCACAGTGACTGTTACTTGAATGCTTCTTCTATAGCGAATGTTATGAAGAGCACATTCCATATTCTTTCTATCTAATCCTAGTTGTGTAAAGTATAGAGTTGGGAATGCCGAAGCCAGGATTACACTTAGGGGGACTGTGACTCTAAAGTATAATCTCTTTTCCTTGGTTTTTCAAGGTCGAGACCACTCAAGGGTATTGTAGACTGGAGGTAGCTGAGCCTGGAGTAAATAAAAACGGCAACTGGCACCACAGAAGAGGGATACACTGCCCCTTCCCGAGATCGCCAGTGACTCAGCTAACTCTGTGATGTCCAATTAAATAGTTAACATTCAAAGTAGACATTATTATTTGTTGCCACACAGATAAAAAGAACGTGAAATACGGAAGGAAACTTGATTAATTGGCAGTTCAGTGAAGTGTTTTGGAAGAAAAAAAAATTATTTGTATTTAACATTAATGAATGAAAACTCTTTATAGGATAAGTCCTACTGGACAGAAATCTTTCAGAGCTTGCTAGAATGGTTATGTCCATGGAAAGAAGGATGGGGCAAATAGATGGGGACCGAATGAGGCCCATGCTGGGAATCCAAGGTGGTGACATTAGAAACAGGCAAGGAATGGAGGCCTCCAGAACCAGGAATGGCCTCATGGATTCTTCTTATCTCAGCTCTCCATCTCCTTTCTGAAGTCTGGTGGCTGGGCACAGCTGGATGCTAAAACTCCGCTCGGGGGGTTTTACCTTCTGATGGCATTCCTAATGAATTTTATGAGTTGCCACAGCCCTTACCTAGCTCTCTAGTCCAAGTCTGTATGTATCTTATGTGACCATGCATTTTGGGGAGGGGAGTGGGAGGAGCAGAAAATGGTGAGGAAACACAAGGAGAAAAGGAGGAGACATCCTCTTCCTGGTGGTCCTAGGCTGGGGTTCAAGCACTGACAGGACCGGTGGGGACAAATATGAGTCCTTCTCTTTGATAATCATTTGTTCTGCCAAAACTTGTTACTTTTTTTTCCCTAATTATCTCTGCTGCTGAAAATGCTTTGACTGTATTGTAAAGATGTGACAGGTAGTGAAAGAGTGTGTATGAAGTGATTAGGGAGCTGATATACTTTATTCTCATCTCACATTAAATATATGTTCATTACAGCAACAGTTTATTCACAGAGAGACAGTAGGAGAAGGAGGAAAGGACTGAGGGGTGCCTAATGCCCTTTCTTCTCTCCCATGTCAAGTTTAGCAAGAGTTAACTGAGCGGAATGAATGGTTCAGTGTGCGGGCTCTGGATCCAACTGCTTGAAATTGTATCATGGTTCCACCCTTTATGATTTGGGTGTCCTTAGACATATTCCTCAAGCTCCTTGCACCTCAGTTGTTACTTTCTGTAAAAGAGGTATAATCAGAGCATCTATCCCGTACTATGTTGTTGTGAAGTGTAAATATAGTACAGTGTTTGGCAAAGTAGGTATTAACTCTCATTATTACCAGGTTTCTCCACTCAGTTGATACACCAAACTGCCTACTTTTTTCACTTAGCATTTTTGGAATTCACTCAAGAATGCTCTCTTTCAGTAAACATGTCATTGCCATTGCCATGGCAAAACCATGGCCAATCACTTTATTAGTTGCTGGGAATGAGCAGGGCAGATGTGATCTCTGTCCTCATAGAGCTTATGGTCTAGCTGAGCAGAAAGGTATTTAACAGCTGAATACAACAGAGTATGATGACTGTTAGAGTGAGGATTTATGTGAGTCACTGGAGGGGTCAGAATGGGGAGGTGCCTGAGTTCTAGATGTCTGGGAAGATCCCTGAGGTGAGATGTGAAGGACAGGTCAGAGAGAGGCACTGGAAGGAGGTCAGAGAGGAGTGGGTTGGAGAAGGTGGTAAGAGTACCATAAGTAAACTCCCAAAGATGGGAAAGGGCAGAAGAAGGTTCAAGGGACTAAATGGATGTCTAAGTGGCTGGATCTTAAAAACTTCAGGATAGAAAATGGTGAGGGAAGGCAGAGCCCAGCTGTGCGAGGTGTGCTTAGCCATTCAAGGAAGTGGGATATACTCTATGAGTAATGGGAAACCACTTGTGGATTTAAAGCTGGAGAGTTAGATGTGCTGAGATGTCCGTTTTGCAAATGGATGGGGAGGGTGTACTGGCTGGTGAGGAGTCAGTTGCTGCTGTGACAATTAAGGAGAGGGCCAGGGCAATGAGAAAGGGCAGGGGTAAGTACCCTCCAGTGCCCGCTGGCCAAACACTTGTCTCTTGAACAATCGCTAGACTGGCCCACTGCGAGCCAGTCCAGGAAGGGCAAGTCGTGTGCTTCAGTGCATGAGGGGCCATCTGAAAACCGGACACCCATCTGCGAGCTCCGGGAATGTTTTTACTTAAACCCTCCGGTTTTTTTTGTTTTTTGTTTCTTGTTTTTTGCCACCATCTGCCAAAAAGAAAATGTGTTGAGAGCACTTTGGGCGAAAACACACCGGCAGTTTCTCCCCCTTCACCCCTCTGTCTCTGCCTACCTTGCCAGTGAGAAGGCTGAGCTGTGGAATCCTTTGCAGTAGAAGAAACCATGTGCTAGAAATGTCGACCATTTCTCTTTTCCGACTCTGCTAGCTTCAGGGCCAGACACACAGTAAGTGCACACTCAAGGCACATTGACTCACCTGGTCTCCATGATCTGTTCTCTCCTCCTGAAGAGGGGCCAGAGTCAAGGGACGTGATGCTTCTGTGATTGCCAAATTCTCCTTTTCCATCTGCTCAGCATTTATCAAGGTAACAGCGGTCAGGCTTCTGGGGAGGAGAGGACATTGCAAGAGGAAGCTGCATCTGACGAGCCCAAGATGCTCGGCTGCAGTCAGAGGACAAAAATGTGGTTTGATCCTGAGCCTGTCATTCAGCTCGACTGCCTGTCAGGCCCCTAGGGTTCCCAGACCTGCAGGCCGCCATTTGGCCCAACATTTGGGAAGCAGGATACTTATGGAATCCATTTTGGGTTTGGCAGCCAGAACAAAGAGTGGGCTGGAATGGAGCAAAGAGGTGTAAATGTAGCCCAGAGCAGGGGGCTATCTGGTGTCACATAGCTGACCCTTCTGTGGCAAGGGTGGGGTGTTGGGGAGAGAGCGTGTGCAAGGAGACCACATAAACCCTTGCAACAAGCCAGAAGAGGGGGAGCCACATTGCAAGTGAGGTCTTTCAGGCAGCTGCCTCCCAGAGATGAGCAAACCCGGTCTTGGTTCATCTGTAGGTCGAAAGCGTTTTTTGTTCGGCTCTGTACAGTCGCGGCCTGCCAGAGGTGGGATGGGCATCTTGCATATCTGTGGGAGTCAGCACCATCTCTTTCTCCCCTACAAATAGCACGTGCTACTTCCTGGGGCAGTCCGAACGAGTTTGGCTGCTGGCGGCCCCTGTGACCCTGCATCTGAAAGAATGTGGGCATTTGCATGCCCATCTTCCCAGCCACCCCCCCCCCCCCCCACACACACCAGTGAGCCCTGTTCTGCTTGAAAAAACTCTAAAATATTCTGTGTCCTTCATATACGGGGGAAAACCCTTTAGGCGTTAGATACTGCAGTAATTACTATATAATGGAGTAAATACTATACTATAATAATTAACTTGTAAACCTTGAAATAACATTTACTGTAATTTAGACCAAATATGAACTGTGAGTAATGAAGCTCGATCCAACATGAAATCATTTGCAGGACGCTTTAAACATATGCCTGGGAAATAGAGAGCAGCGGTTTCCCGTCGTTACCAAAATGGGCCCCGAACAAGGCCCTCACAGACTGGAAGTGCATGCAGCTGCTGTTATTTTGAAATATCTTCGTAGCATTTTTTTTTCCTGTTTAATAAATCGCTTCCCTCCCGCCTTTTCCTAAACTGTCCTTTTAGGCCGTGGGAAGGAGCCCAGGGTTTTGTTTTAAATTTAGTTTTGACCCAAATGATTGCAAATGCTCTATGCAAAGCTAACATTTGAATCCTGGGCAAGAGTCTTGGAGTTGGGCAGAGGGTGAGAAGGTTCTTGGGTTGCCTACATCAGTAGTGAACGGTGGATGCTTCTGGAAAGTGGATGTGCAGACAAAGCTGCTTCTGACCACTGTGGTGCCAGGGGTCTGGGACACCCAGAAAGTAAACAACCCCTTTTGTTTACTTAGCATGTCATGCCTGTGCCTCCTAATCCCTCTTCTTTTGGCATGCTCAACTTCTTAGGAAGTCTGAGGTGGGTGCAGAGGGCGGATTTGCCCCCTCGACTCCCCCTCTTCCCCCACACACCTTACACATTAAAGGTAAGGAAGGACTGTATCATGTTGAATCAAATGAAACTGCTGTTCTTCTAGGTTAAAAGCGATGTAGCATTGGCAACACCATATGGGTCAAGCTAATACGGAACGCACGTACGCGCCTTCTGACATCAGACTCCTGTGCCTTCCTCTGAGCTACTGCTTCGGCTCAAGATTCGGTTAAAACGGTGCCTTGGTTGATCTCACACTGCCCAGCTCCCAGCCCTCCCTTATCAGAGTCCTACTTTTGGGACGCATGATCCATCCTTCACTTACCTTTCTAGCTTTTTCGCTCACTAGGTCGCACACCTTGCACTCTAGTCAGACTGAAACATTTACTGCTCTCTATTTCGGCATTCCCAAGTCTGATACCTCGTGCTTTCAGGTCCTAGGTCCCCAGAATGCTCTTTTGGCTGACTTGAATTCTGTCTGTCCTTTCAAAGAGACAATTAAGCTCTACCTTTTCTCTCATGCCTTTTTTTGAAGGAAGACTCAGTTGGGAATAAAAATAGGTGGCATTCATTGAGCACTTACTGCATGTCCTCGAGCATGGACTGGGGCATCCTATGGTTTATTTTATCTGATCTCCACAAAACTCATGAGACTGACACAGGTACTATCCCTTACCCTATCTCAGAGACGAGAAAACTGACACATACACTAAGGTTCAGTAACATGGCTGAGGTCACACAGCAGGTGTGACAGAGGATGTTTCTTAGGTGATCATGGCCTGGAGCTGACAGTTTAGGAACACTCACAAGAGCCATTTGAAAATGGGCTAACTACTGCAAACAGAACTGGTTGCCCTGTGAGAATGAATGAGGTACTTTTCACTGGAGATATTCTAGCAGAAACTGGGCGTGAGATTCACCATAGAGATGATCTCTTTGGGCAGAACAGCTTGGTGGCTGGGAGCATGGTTTCAAAGTCTGGATGGTTTCAAAATCCTAATTCGACATTTACACTCGGCTCCTGACCCTTTCTTTTTTTCCAGCACACAACCCCTCACACATATCCACACACCCCCAGCACACGTGTGCACACACGTGCGCGTGCACACACACACGCACACACACACACACACACACACACACACACCTACTTTTAGTTTCTTAAATCCACATATGCTACTTATGCTTCCCAACCTTAATAAAGACATGAATCACTTCAACCTTGAACTTTGTTATAGTGCAGATTCTGATGCAGGAGACCCGGGCGGAACCTGAGATTCTGAATTTCGAATAGGCTCTGGGTGATGCTGAGATGCTCTGGTATAAGGCCACACTTTGAATGGTAGGGCCTTATATCATGTGCGTCATCTCTACCTCCAAAACATTGTAACACTTCCCTATTAGGTTTAGGTAAATGATAATGATTGATTGATGGATTGATTGATTTATTAGATAAACTCTCCAATCTAAGAAGGCCAAGTTTGGATGATCAGAAAAATAATCCTTCAAGTGCCCACTCCCCAACAGGGTCCATCCGTATCCCTCTTTGTCTTTGTGCCAACTAATAGATTGTTAAAAATTCTGTGTGATCTTCTTTTACTCTTTTATGAAAATTGCCCTGACATCTCTCATAGTGTTTGCCAGCAGAGATTTTAATTGGGACATGGATAAGATTTGGAGCAAATGGCAAACAGTGGGAATTTAGATCAGTTAGGCTAGCGGTTTCAATAATGGGTGTCTCTGCAGAGATAAATTATTTTCAGGGAAAATGCACATTTAAATCTGTCAAGTTATTCCAATACATTTTTATCAGTTTTTTTTTCTTTTCAGATAGCACTGCACATACAGATATGATCTTTTTTCAACTACATAGTGAGAGCAAGTGACCACTGGACTCTTACTTCTCAAGAGACCCGAAAGTGTTAATGTCCTCTTTCTGTCTGTTGACAGAAAGTGCTTGGCATCACAGATGGGTTTTTGCTCAACGCTGGATCCAGGCACTTCTGTGTGTGCATCCTGATATTAACACAATGGATTGAAATCATATTTATTGTTTTCTTTTTCAGAGAAGGATCAGAGATGGGGGAGTGAATGCTTTTAAGCAGTTTTTCAAGAAACAAAAGGCTACATTTTTGAAATGCCAGCTATTACCAGTCCATAGTTCAGACTCTAGGAAGACTCGTTAGCACTTGCTCGGGTCCGTCCCTCCCTGGAAACAGTGCAGGAATTACACTCTGAGATGTGACCGTTGAAACAGACTCAAAGTCAGTGTGCATAATTACTTACCACAACAGTGGTTAATGTGCCCTGAAATATTCCCAGCTCCCCTCGGCCTGGGGCTTGATGGTTGATATTCAGATATTCTTGATAAATGTCTTAGATGCTTTGCTTATGCCATTTCCACAAAATACTTCTAGGTTCTAATGCATGTGTTTGCCCTCGCCATGTAGGTCTTGGACTGGGTGGAGGAAGGAAAGCCTCAAAGGCTGTCACATTACAGCTGTGATGGGGAATGAATGCTGTCTTAGCATGTTAGAGCTAAAAAGGGCTATATAGTATGTAACCATCTCTCTCTAGCTCAGTCCACTCATTTTATAAATGAGGAAATGGAGGCCCAGAGAGGTAGAGTGACTTGCCCCAGGGCCACCCAGCTATTTAGTGGCTCAGTGAAAATGAAAGCCCGGTTTCCGCCGAATCAGAAGTCCCATGCTGCTTCTGTGTCCTAGTGGGCTGCTTCCAGTGCACGTGCCCCTGTTGCAGTGAGAAGGGATGATTTCTTATTTGGAATCACCAGAAGGCGTGGTTCTTTTGCATTACCTTAGGCCATGCCCTGTGGCTTCTCAAATCCTCTGCCCCAGGGAGGAGGAGATTTTCCACATCTGCCTCTCCTTACCCCCCCCCACCCCCCCACCCAACAATAGTTCCCTTTTCTGTTCTGAAACTCTGAGCTCTGGCACTACCTCTCATACTCTGAAGACTTGCAGAGTGGTGCGGCCCACAGCTACCCTCATCACTCTGAATTCTGTGTCCTACAGTCTGGTTGGTATTTACTCCTTCTATGTCAAGGCTTCTGCCTCCCCTGTCTCATTCCCTTGGGTCATGCTCTCTAGTGTGACGCTAGACACAATGGATGATGTGTTGTTCGGGGCCCAGGTCATGTACTTGCCCTTGAGCAGCCCCTCCAGCAGTAACCCAGAGTGACCACAGTGCTGGGCATTGGGTACACCTTGGACAGAGGTGAGCAGGGCTGAGGATTGAGGCTGATGTGATGTTCATAATACACCCTGCTGTTCCCTCTGTGTGCAGGTCAACCCTGCCCTACCCCTGCTCTGCTATGTTCATCTGAGGAGTGTTCATCTCCTCAGACGTGCCAGATGGCCTGAGGATCCCAACGTGAAAAAGACATGGCTCCTGCCATTATGAAGTGCACAGGGCAACATGATAAGTTACTAAATCATAGCCTGGCAGTGCATTGTGTGACCACAGGGGTAAGAGGGTTGGGTCCCCCAAGGGAGTTCAGGGCAAGTTTTGCTTCAGAGGTGGTAGTTGTATTAAGCTTGAATGGCAGTGGGGATCTTGTTGGTTATCTCTGGGGGTAGGGGTTGGGGTGGGGGGTGCTGAGGAGGATTGGGGTAGGTACAAAGAGAAGAGGTATTGCATAGATGAAAGCATGGGCAGAGCCAAGAGGCAGAAAGGCTCAGGACTGCTTGGTGGGGGGGACAGAATGACACCAGTGTTCTTGGCTCAAAGTGACTCTTGACAACATACTGACACCATGTGCTGGCAAAACAGGCCTTAATGTCGGAGGAGGGGGGACTACAGGGAAGCCCGCACCCCTGATCCTGACACACAGCTCCCTCACATATTATCTCTCCACAGCCCTGCTTCCCCCATTCCAGTCTGGGCTACTCCTGGCCTCTGCTCAGACCGCTTGCTTCCATTCTGTCCTCACAGGTGGCCTCTCTCTGGCATCTGCCTGGATGCTCCTGTCCTTCCTTCTGCTTCTCTAACCTTAACTCTTCCCATAATGCCCAAGTTCCTCCCTCCTCCCCTGTGAAATCTCTAAACATTCTGTAAGGGTTAGAAGCCTCTCACACTACCGACTCAGGTCTGCAAAAATGGCCCTTTTCCCAATTTTCTTTAAATCAAATGAAATCAGACTGTAAGCCCTGTTCTGTCCAGAATGATAGTAATTCAATCTCAGAGATTGTTAGGGCATTCTCTACTTCCTGGGAGTTGCCAGCCCCCCTGTAGCTGGAGAATGGAGGAAGTGTCTCTGGTTTTCAGTCCATTGTGCTTATGGAGATCTCTTTCTCTCCAAGCCTGTGTCCTCCTCAAAGGTGGCAGACACTGTCATTCTCAGGCTTTGCAGGACCTGCCCAGTTGCCCAGGTCAGACCTTTTTGGGAGACCACATAACTGTTGTCTTCTGGGGTCTTGTGCTACCGGGGAGTGGGGCTTGGGTCTCTGCCTTCCCAGCACCTGCGAGTATCCTCCTTGTCCCCATCTTCTCGTCCGTCTCTCCTCTCTCTAGCTCCCTCAAAACAACTCACTTCCCTCTGGGCCCCCAGAGCTTTGGCATAACCTCTTTGGTGAATTTAGGCTTTTGTGGAAGGCAGGAAGAGGGGGCCCTTCTGAATCTTCTGCTTCCAACCTGCTTCACAAACCTTCTAGAGCCAAGTGGGCACCGCGGGCTTGGCTTCCTTCTTAAGAGGTAGGATTTGTGCAACAGGGAGGAGAATACACAGAGAATGAAATTCAAATTCTAATTATCATGTCAATAAATTATCTGAATCACAGTCCCATCCATCCCTTGAATTCTGGATTTAGATGAGTTACCTGCCTAGACAAACTCTCCGTGCCCTAGTTTCATTATCTATAAAATGGTAATAATATTAATAATTACTTCCTAGGTTGTTACAAGAATTAAATTACTTAATACCTGCAAGTTACATAGAATAATACCTGGATCATAGCTAAGCTCTTAAAAAAACTGTGAGCTGCTTCATTAGTTATTATCCATTTGACCATTAACATGCCATAGAGGACTGTTAATGATTTTATTATGAGTATGGCGGTAAGCATGCACACATGATTAAAACCTCTTGTGCATTTCAGTGCTCAATACATTGTGGGTGATTCTGACTTGACAGAAGAGCAAGATTTGTCCCACGAATCCCAGAGGAGAGTCTGCGCCCTGAATAACTATTCCGACTATTGCTCACCATATGTCCACAACCAAAATATAGTTTTGGAGGGCAGGAAATGAGCACACATGTGCACATCTGCAGAGAGTCGCCTGCTGAAATCAACACGTAAGACATATTTACCACCGAGGCAAATGCCTTCATGTGTTTGTAAGTGGCTATTTCTGAACACCCAAAAGGGAAGAAGAGAGGAGCCAAATTCAAATGGCATCATGTGTTTGTTATTTTGGAGCAAGGTTATGTGGAAGGAGAGCTTCCCTTATGCCTGGAACACTTTAAGGGGGAGAAATGAAGTATTTAAAGGTATTTTAATGATCATGAAAGGCACTGGCTTAATAGGGCAGGAAACTACGGTTCTCTTTTTAATCCCAGAAGGAAAATAACAAGGCTGTAGCGTAGCCTTCCCTGAAGAGTCATAAAGTGGACTGCAAAGAGGCAGCCCCTTGAGACCCTCTCTGGGTCTCTGCGGCCCCTTAACTGTGGGTCTGTCTGCTTAGGTTTCCAGTGTGCTTATTAATTAATGATCATAGCACTGTGCTTAGGTAGCAGCAACCTGAACAGGGTTCTGGGAGAAACCATTGACTTCTGGCATACAGGGTTAGGGACCTTCCTGAACAAGTCAGCCTATTTAGTCCCACATTTCCTGCTTCCCAGCTCTCTATGGCCAGGTCCCCCACTAACCTGTTCAACTGTGTCTTCTCTTCTTTCCCTGCTCAAACATGGGAGCCCCCATGCTGGTCCCTGCTTCCCCACCAACAGCATCACGTGATTCTTGTTATTTTCAGTGGTTATGTTCTATAAAGTCACAACAAATGCTGAATTCGTGAATACTGAACCACTGCTCCTAGGGGAAATACAGGGTTAGGTTCCTGTAAGCCTCTGGTCATAACATTTCATCAACTAATGAATACAGAATCTTATGATTTGTGTTTCTGTTCAAAGACACCTTAAAGGTAGCCATCTGGACACTCTGGGGTTATCAGTGACTCAGGGCTTCATGGAGGAGAGCCCTCAGCCCCCAGGCACTCTCTCCTCCACTTTCACCTTCTCTGTTCCAGCACGTGGACCTGAAGTGCAACAACCCCAGATGCTTTCCTGCCTGGAACCTCAGGTGTTACAGATTTTACTTCCTCTGAGTACGTTTCCTCACACCCTATATCTGTGTCACAGACCGTTTGATAATCAGACCCTTGAACTTGGTCTTTGCCTTTGCTGGAAGCATCCACTGCCACTTTCCCTTATGTCCCGAAGCCTACTACAGCAAACCCTGCCCATCATATTGCCCCAAGCACCTTCTGCTGACATCTCTCACTTTGGGATGGAATTATTTTTTGAAAGTGCTAAGAGTATATTTTTTCATCTCTTGATTTCCTTTCATCTCCAGAATCATTTGACTCTCTTCATTAAACAAAAACATGCATTATAACTGTGGTGGGGCCCTCAAGCCAACATGTTAAGGATACGTGTTACAGACATCATGTGGAGGTCATCAGCAGGCAGTGAGCCTGGCTAGCATCAGCCTTCCTTCCTGACAGCACCCCCAATGGCCATTCCACGGAAAGGATTATGAGAGGGAGGAAGAGAGTCCAAATAGTACAATTCCACATGAGATGACCTAATTGTGGAAGGCTAAAGCAGGCTTATATAGAAGACTGGGCATCTCAAAGAAACCAGGACTTGAATATAATCAGGAGAACATTTGGCAGATGATCAGAAGGCTATAAATAGGACTGTGTTTTAATAGCCATCACCTTTTGTGGCAGCATTTGTCTCCAGATTCTTAAAAATTACCATACCACAGTCACTGGTGGCTTCTCTAGGAGAAATCACAGTGCATTTCCAAGTGAGTTCCTCCACTCTGATTTCTTGAGTTTAATTTCATTTGTATTTTAGTTGTTTTATCTCCAGCTGGCTTTTTCTCTGTTTCCATTCATCTTCTTATAGTACCTCCCCTTTCCATTCCACTATATCGTCCTCCTTTGTTCCTCATGCACACAGGGACATAAACATGTTTTGGATTAGAACCCAAGCTGATTGTCCTCCAAATGTATGACAAATCAGTTGTCCACTAATGACCTTGGGTAGTGCCACATTTGGGAATGCTCATGGGCCTGTTCTTCAGCTTGAGAGGAAAGACTGGGAAAGTTTTGTTGTAGCTCAGGTAGAAGCACTCCATGTAAGAATGGCACCATCTTTGTGGGGAAGTCTGAAGAATGTCCTCATCATTACCCACAGAGGGTGAATTTGGAGGGGAAAACTTCTGTCCATCATTGGACAGAGAATTGGAAGTGCAAGAATATCCAATGACTTCCAGACACATACAGAGAGGCAGAATAAAGGCTAGGATCCAGGATTCTTGTCTCAAAACTAGGCCTGACCAAACACAGCTTAGCCTGCATGTGTCTCTGTGCCATTGACCAGCTTCCTACCTGGATGGAGCTTCCTTTTCTCTTTGCCAATCCCAGATTAACTAACCTGCTCTGCCCAGAGACCCTCACATGTTCCCTCTACGTGGCTCATAGGCCCCCCTCACTCCATGACCAGGAATGTCCCCTTTCCCAGTGCCAAGGTACCCAGAGAGATTCAGAAATCAAATTATGGTTTAGTAAACTGAGTCTTAGCATGTGCAGTGCGTTGTGGGAAGTTGGCTTATGGAAGAGTTAATGCAGTTGGATTAGAGAACACGTATCTTTGTAAGGTGTATTACCGTAAATACAGTTTCATGCTGCAGGAAACCTTTTCTCTGACAGAGTGCTTGCCTCATCTCCTATCTGCACCACCCCCTACCCCAGTTCCATCCCCAGCCTCTGTTTTCTTAATTGTACATTGAAGGATCAGCATGCCTGGGATATATCCATCTGCCCTTATGTCTCTCTTTGTCTCATCTTCTCGTAGGCAATGAGGGCTCCTTCCTGCAGGGGTGGTAGAAAGGGAAGGAAGGACACAAACTGATTTATCTTGGCCTGTCAGTTGTTTTGAGAACATCAGCAGTGGAGGGCGTCTGCTCCTCCTCAGTCATCTCAGGCTCTGAGGCAGAGCCCCGCCTTCCATTAAAAGTATGCACAACGCCCCTTGACTATGACCATGATGCTCATTCATTGTCTGCTTTCCAACACAGCACCAGCAGGGGGTCTGGAGCCTCTACTTCCAGGCAGCCTCCTGTCAGAGCTGAGCAGAGAGACAGCCGAAGGCAAATCCTTCTCTTCTGGGAGGGTACTTGATGGTGTTGGTGCCATGGCTAGAGAGTTTCATTTTGGGTATAAATGAGAAGCAAGCATTGCAAGTGACAGTTATAGCAAATCAGAGTACAGTGGATGGTTCCAACCTTTATTCACATTATGTGTCATAATAAACGTCTTTTTAAGAAAGATGGCATGTGCAGAGTCAGACAGAATAGCCCAGGCTGCAGCTTTGCAAAGGAGTAGGAGGAATCACCACTGTAAAAGCAGAGTGTGGCCAGAGGATGAGATCATACCTCCAGCTGGAGCCCTACAGTCTCCTCCCTCTGTCCTCTAGGAAACATGACACATAGCATGGCACTGCATCCACTATTTATAATGTCAGAGTTAGGGAGGGTTGAGTTTCATACTGATTGCACCTTTGGAACAGAGATGGATCGGGAAGATGTTGCTGAGCTTTGATGTGGTGTTTAGCACCTCTGGGGTGAGGAGCTCAAGGTTTATACAGGTTATGAAGGGAAGTCTCTTCGTGGCCAGCAGGAAATCTGGTCACATGCCATCTTTAGTTTTGAGGAAGCTGAACACGGGAGGTTCCATGACATACCTCACGTTCTCAGCTAAGTGACCAGCAAAACCTGATTTCTGAGTATTGGTCCATTCAGAAGAAAAAGCTAGGCTTCCCATGTGTAGAGGATGTACTCTATACCAACACATACCTGCTCAGCATCCCCAAAGATCGTCTTCCGATTCCACTTAATGCAGAGTATTTATGGCCAAATAAACCTGTATTTGTCTTCTGTGTTTGCTGAACTCAGAAGAATTTGTTTAGAGAGATCTCTCAACATCAGAGACCAATAAATGGTGTAATGTGGCATAGTCATAATGATGTGTATTTAAGCTACATTTCTTCATAGAACTTGCCATTTCTATGGGTTACTTAGTCTAAGAAGTCATCTTCGGGATTCTAAGACAGACAAATAGAGAAGGAAAGATTATTTACGCTGATTCAGAGGAAGCACACCCTTAGAGATGATACTTACCTTACCTTCTCCAGGAGTTAAATAGCAGTGACTACATAATTGACAGTCATCGACCATAGCAGAAGGCCCAGAGATGTTAGGTAGCTGGTCCAGAGTTTCATGGTTAGCTGGTTTCTGCTCTGGAAGGCAACACCTTGCCTTCAGCATTTGAACTGGTTGGGGGAGAAGTTCACAGCTTTTCTACCCAAAACATGGGCCACAGAAGAAAGAACATCCCATTAGCTTACCAGGGAACATCCACTGTTGAACTTGAATTCTGAGTTAAAATTGAGCACATTATTCTCTGCCCCACTGTGTCAGTTTCAGCCTTAGTGGAGTGACTAGTGAGCATGGAGGTGGAGTATCTCGAAAAGGCAAGGCTGATCACTAGGGGTGTGCAAACTTTACAATAAGTGGTCCGGATAGCATGGTCCATATCGTCTCTCTTGAAGCTGCTCTTCTCTGCTGTTGTCAGAAGAAAACAGTGGGCTGAATTTGATCCATGGGCCTCAGTCTTCTGACTCTTGATTTAAAACTATCAAGTTATGATAATGCTCTGATTTCCTTTCAAAATCAGCAGCCTTCTGCCATTGAATGGAGAGACCAGGGTTTTTCCAGGTGAATTTAAAGGGATGATAAAGAAGGTGGGACTGTTAAAGAGTACCACTATTAAGCTTTGTAAACCACTGCTATTGCTTTGTACAAAATTATTGTCTCCTCTCCCTGTATTAATTGAACATACCTGCACAAGTAGACACTGATATCGATCCCTTACAAAAGCCATGAGGGCAAACACAAATGCACACACAGATACAGAAAGACTTGTGCAACACCAGCTGCGTGTTCTCAAACACATCTGGGCACACATGAGCACATGCACATGAAAACGCTCAGGAATTCATCTGATTCGATTCCCACACTGGGTATTTTATCTTACTCTTTAAAATCACAGCTATGCTTAGAAAGTCCTCAGCTACCCAAACTTTTTCTGTGATCCTCTTTGTCACCTGTTTCTTGCTGCAAAAACCCTAACTGATGACACTAGTAGTAGCATCATTCTGTATAAAAAGGTAAAAGTTCCTTTCCATTTCCGCCCTGTGTTTTTCTCTCTCTCTCCCCCCATCTCTCTTTCACTCCCTCTCTCTTTCTTTCTTGCCTTCAGGCCGTCTTGAGTTATGGCCAAGAAGCAGCAGCTTTTCCACCTCACCCTCTGTACACAGGGCTGAGGTCCTGGCATCAAGAACCTTCCTTCTGTGGGCTCAGCGCTGTAGAGGAAATTGATTTTCGGGCTCCAGCACAAGGTTTTCTACTTGTGTGGGCTGTCTACACTGAGTCCCTGTTCAGAGGGAAGGACTGGGGCAAGGTGCAGAGTCCAAGATGCTCGTTCTGTTTCCAAACACATTTCACAGTTTACTTAGGATGAGGAGCACAAGTAGCCATCAAAGCCTATCTGGTTTCTCTTCTGGGTTTTGCAGGTGAGGAGGAAGCACAGTGGACAGGATTAAGTGGTCTTGATTCCAGAATTCATTTAAGGATTTGCATCCAGTCTTCTGGCCATACTAGGAGTGCAGAATTTAAAAGTCTGCAAAGATGTGTCTGGGCATGGTGATATCCTTGAAGGTTGGAGTGCCCTGGGAATGAGGCTGGGCTGGGGTGGGATGGAGACATTGTAGTTTCCTGGCAGAACTCTCCCTGTCCCTTTGTTGAGTGGGAGAGTAAGAAGAGCTGTCTTGACCCAGGTGGACATATCAGCAGGGTCACATGTGATTCCCAGGTGACTCTTGGGGATGCTGACAGGGGAGTGGCATGAACCAGCAAGGTTCTGTGTTGATGGCAAAGTTTTGTGAGCACAGAGGGGAGAGGTTTGAGATTCACCGGTGGGCACTAAAAGCTACTGTCCATCCTGGGTGGAGGATGGGGCTCAGTGAAACAGAGTGGTTCTCTCCTCCATGGCTCTCATCCTTATAAGATAGTCTGTAACCTTTAACATCCACTTCTTCCCTCAACATAAAAAATGTTTTAAAAGTACCTGCTGTTGAAGAAAGCTCCCGACTTTAGTTACATTGCTATTCATTTAGTGCATTGCCCTCAAGCCAGGTTTGCTAAACTGGGCCAGAGTTTACTAAGTCTCTGAATATCCTGAGACAGCATGCAAAATTATAAGCAAATTTTTCTCTGTGTGTATATGAAATGGTGCGAGTGTGTGTGGTGGCTCTTCAGCCTTTACCAAATTCTCAGGAAGTCTGTGATGTCTGCAAGGTTAAAAACTCCTTTCTGAAGCCAAAGGAATCTTGCCCCAGTGGTTGAATTTCAGGTGCTATGGCGGGTGGCTATAGAAAGTGCTTATCACTTGCCCTGCATGGACAGTGTTCCCCTCTGGCCTACAGGTAAGACAGGAATGGGTGATAGGACATCCAGGTCACCAAGGGATGTGATGCTTTGTAGCATGGAAGGGGCTGATCTAGCTCTCTCGGTCCTTCGTCTGTGATGGCAGAGCTAAAAGTAAATACACATTCCAGCTGGGTGTGGAATATCTTCAACTGTTTTGCAAGGTCTAGAAACAATGACAGCTTTAGCTTTAAGAACCTCGCACGTATTGATTTATATGATCCTCATAACCACCTTAAGAAGTAACTTGTGAGTTAATTCCGCTTTACAGCTGCAGGAACCGAGGCCTAGGGAGATAGGTGAGTTGCTCAAGTTCACTCCACTGGGGAAAAAAGTTCCCTTTCACATGGCTGGACAGGCTGTTGGGATGGAAAGGGTTTTTTTTCCACAGGTCCTGAGTAGACTCTCCCAGGGAGGCCAGCTGCATCCTTTGTCTCTGTGGGGCCAGGCTGGGCACCCGTTCCCACATACCTAGCAGCACAGTCTCACTCGGGAACGTGCCTTTCAAGAGCACAGAGCTCCTCTTTTTCCTGACCTTCCCACCCATGGCTGTATCCCCAGTGGCATGGCCTACCAGATCCCTGGCCCAAATAATATAGCAAGAACATACTTTGTGCTGCCTGCCAGAGTCCCTGCTTGGACCAGCTGATTCTGGTTTGGAATGCCAGGCAGAAGCTGGGACCTGGCTCACCCTGCCTACTGCTTCTGCTCAGGCTTAGCCAGAGGCAGGGTGGCTATTTCTCCCCTTCATATGGCAGAGCAGAAGAGGACATCTTTTTGATAACTGTCTATTTGGTATTAGATTTTTTTCTTCTTTCAGAACTCATAAGGAGACATTAATAAGTGGAACTTCGGGAGAAGACAAGGGCTGTGTATCTTAGGGGTGGCATGGGTGTATCGGGAAGGGCAGACTGTGATGTCGGCAACTTGCTTTACCTCTGCGAGGCTCAATTTTCATCTCTTTAAAAGGAAAAGTAATAATAATAATAGGTGCTCTATAGATTGTTGGGGAGATTCAGTGAGACCATGCAGATGAAAAATTATTGGCATATGCATGCTTAGCACAGTTCCTGAGATGTTGCCAGCACTTAGTCCGGGATTGCTATTAATGACTGAGGGGCAGAGAGTGAGAGGTCATTGTAGGCGGGAGAGGTGAGGGTGGGTTTAGTAGGTTTTGATATTCGTAGAAGTAGAGGAAAGGATGATGGAATGGGAAGAAGCCTGAGGCAAAGGCACAGAGGTGGTGTGGGAGGCGGTGTGGGAGGTGGTGTGGAGGGGCTGGAGGTTGCTGCAGTGACTGGGTTCATTAGAGCAGCAGGGCCAGGTGAGGTGGGAAGAACAGATGGAGGATGTTTTATTGGTGATGCAGTTTGAGTCTTTATTAGGTAAATAATTGGGAATAATTCCAAAAGTTTTTGAACAGAACGGAAATGTGGTAAAATGTTATTCAAATGGTATTTGAGGGGCGCCTGGGTGTCTCAGTCTTTTGAGTGTCCGACTCTTGATTTCAGCCCGGGTCATGATCCCAGGGTCATGGGATCAAGCCCTGCATCAGGCTCTGCACTAAGTGTGGAGCCAACTTGGGCTTCTCTCTCTCCCTCTCCCTCTCTCCCTCTCCCCCACTTGTGCTATCTCTAACAAATTAAAAAAATAAGTAAAAAAAAAAAAAAGTATTTGAGAAAGATGAACCAGACAGGAATGTACAGAAAAAAACACGTGGCAGAGACTGTCATGAAGTCACCAAAGTCAGTTTGCTTTTCCTCCTGTATATATAATTTCATTTCCCAGTTTCTTTTATGGCAAGGTGAGGCCATGTGACTGAATCCTTCCCAGTTAAATGTCAGTGGAAGAGATGTGCACTGCTTCCAGGTTTGGCCCATTAATTGGAATCCTACACCTTCCCTTCCTCATCTGGTAGTCAGATGCAGAATATCTGACGGAAAACCTGGAAGTTCTGGGGGATAGCAAGGCCACAAGTGCAAGAAGCCTGGGTCACTGAATGTGTGGATCCAAGCCCCCCCCCCCCCCCACCACGTCCATTGCTCATTGGACGTTATGCCAGTAAGAAATAAGCATCTTCTGTGTTAAGTTATTGAGGGTTTGGGATTGTTCATCACAGCTGGTAACCTAACGTAGTACAGGTTGGAATGGAGAGAGACCAGAGGGAGAGTCAGGAAGTTTGTGATTCAGAAATGAAACAGAAAGCTTTGACTAATTTGGTAGAGGTTGAAGTGAGAATAAACGAAAGATATTGTATCCCCTTGGGCAGATTCAGATGACTGACTGATTAATTAGGTGGGGTGTGTGTGTGTGTGTGTGTGTGTGTGTTGAAGGAGAGGAATCCGTAAAAAAATGCCTGTGATTTTCTAGTCCAGTGACTAAGAAAATGGTAATACCATTGACATAAATGAAGATATCAGAAGATGAGATAGGTCTGGGAAAAGTGGTGATGAGAGTTATTTAGTTGGTGGTGGATTTGAGGTGATGGTAGAAAAGGAAATCTCTAAACAAGGGTTTGTTAACCTTGGCACGATTAGTATTTGGAGCCCAGTAGTTCTTTGTTGTGAGGGGCTGTCCTGTGCTGTGGAGAATGTTTAGCAGCAGCCTTCTTCCCTACCCGGTAGATGCTCCCCTCCATCCCCTGCCAGTTATGACAACCCATAATGTCACCATGTTATAATGTCTTAGAAATCGCCACACACCAAGGGAGGTGATACAAAATCACCCCCAGGTGAGAACCACTGGTTCAGAGGGAATTAGAGATGTGGGTGAGTTTGAACAGCCTGGGTTCTGTGAAGGACCATATGTATTCAGGGCACTTTGAGTTCTGCAAGGTTCAGGTTTCTGCCAGTTTATCAGAAGTTAGCAGCTCAGTTCAGGCTCCATTGGAAGGTGTCTATAGGAGCTCAGGCCCCATTTTGATGAACGCTCCTATGCTGTGCATTCTGGGCTTTGGAGAAGATGAAGGGTATGGAGATCTGGGGGACACATGACTGGGTTCAGGGACGCAGGAGAGCCATGGTAGGGACCAAACATGGCTTCCCTTCCAACATCCCAAGGCAGGGACAGTGTGGCCTCTCTCCAACCCAAGAGGGGCCCAGGCTCTCAGAGTCACATGTGGTTACTTCAGCGTATTATCAGCTGAGCCTGTAACAAAGCTTTCCAAATGGCATGAGCAAATCTCTTGGACAGCAACTGGCAGCATGATTTGGGAGGATTCCCTTTTCATTTCCTATGTTTTATGATTTTTTCCTTCTACTTTTCAAAGAGCATTTTTATAAGCTAGTATTCTATATTGCTCTGCCTGTACTCTGAAGAAAGATAAATATTTTCAATGTGTTGTCTGAGGCATAAGTTCCCATTGAGAAAATGTATCCCTTATGGACGTAGCCGTTTTGACCTCATTAGCTGGGTAGATCAGAGGGAATTTGACAAACAGGCCCCTGTATGCCCAGGAAGCCTCTGCTAGTTTCCAAGGGGAGCTGGGGGGTTGGTACCACTGGGGGTGCACCTTTGGGTTTCCCAGAGGGCCGCAGAGGGAAGCAAGGGGAGCCTCGTGAATAGGTTCGTCAATGAAAGAGGCCCGTGAGAGTGACCCTGCTCCTGGTTCCCAACTCCAGGGTCCCACTTAGCGGGAGTGGTGAGGAGAGAATGGAGAGCTGGCTCAGAATTCTACAGAGGCTCCGGGACCACCCCAGGGAAGCTCACACAGAATGCAAAACCTCCGACAGGTAACTATGGCTGCTTTCTTCCTGAAGGGCATTCCGAAGGTTTCACCAGATGGAGTGTGACCAGCTCCTCATAGTTTGACTGAAACATTCCCAGTTTTATCACTGCAAGTCCTGCATCTTGGGAAACTCCCCTGTCCTGTCTCACCAGGGATGGTTGGTCACCCTAGCAGCTATTTGTGCCCTGAGGAAGGAGGGCAAAGCCTACAGCTTCCAGTGTCTTTCACAGTACCCCAGATGTCAGACATTCAGCCCTTTGGGTCTTTTGGCAGCCCTGCATTGTATTTTGGTTCTAGAATCCCAGTTTCAGACTTGCTAATCGGGTGACTTCAGATACATCACAGAACCTTTCTGTACCTCAATGTTCTCATCTGTGATTTTGGGTAATTCTACCTACCTCCACAGTTTCTGTATGGAACCAGTTAGATTAGTGTAGTAAAATGCTTGGCACATAAAAGCTGTCCCAATGTAGATAATGAGCAATTGTTATTACTACTATAATTAATATCTAGCTCCCAGGATCCTGTATTAATAGGTGGTAGCTCCAGAGAAGGGTGATCTTGTAAGCCACCATCAGCTAACAAGCCAGGTCAGTTTCAATCCTCATCTTTCCTGAATTACCAGCAGCTTTTGCACAGGTGATAATGCTGTCCTGATGGTGTCCTGAAATGCTTTTTCTGCTTGAACTGCAAGTCTACTTCGTTTCTTCTTTTTTCTGTCTCCTTTAATAGATCCTCCTCAAATTCCCAACCTCTACATGTTGGGGGGCCCCCAGGTTTTAGTCCTTGGAATTTCTTGTTTCTGTCCATCTTCATTTTTTAACTGATCTCAACCTGTCTCATGGCTTCAGATACCATCTTGACACCGAAGCTTCTGAATGTACATCTCAATCCACAACCTTTCCCTTATGCATAGTGTCATACACTCAATTTATTCTCGCCAGCAGGTAGAAAAGCCCCCTTTGTTTCACATCTTTGGCAAAGCTTATATTGTCATCTGTGTGTTTTTCTGTCTCTGATGAAAGTGGAATAGTGCTGCATTATTTACTCCTGGTCCATCATTGGTCACCTAACCCTACTTCTGGTCCTTGAAGGCATTCTCACTCTCCAGCCTCCTTGCTATGACACTATGTTATGGATTGATGCGTTCAAGACTCTAAGATCCTTGGGGGCAACTTTGCAGTACTTCCTTGAAACGCAAAGGATGGAGGGAAAAATAAACCAGGTTCCTATGGATGGAAAGCTAGGACTGGAACCTTTATGTAGACTACAGTTCTGTCCAGGGACATTACCTGTCTGGAATTATTTATCTTTTTTTTTCCTTTTATTTTTTTTATCTTTTGAAAATTAAGGTGTGCGGGGCGCCTGGGTGGCTCAGTCAGTTGAGCGTCCGACTTCAGCTCAGGTCACGATCTCGTGGTCCGCGAGTTTGAGCCCCGCGTCGGGCTCTGGGCTGATGGCTCAGAGCCTGGAGCCTGCTTCCAATTCTGTGTCTCCCTCTCTCTCTGCCCCTCCCCCGTTCATGCTCTGTCTCTCTCTGTCTCAAAAATAAATAAACGTTAAAAAAAATTTTTTTTTAAATAAAAAAAAAAAAGAAAGAAAATTAAGGTGTGATGATACAATCATGTAACCAGCTTTCCAATTAATACACAAGGATTTTATCTAAATCATGAGACACTGCTCAAAATTTTATCATCATCATCATCACCATTGTCATCTTGCAAATTCTTTTGCAAATGTCTTTCTGAATTTCTTATTTATGGAACAAGGTGGGGATGTAAATAAAAAAAATGCCTCTATCTGTGTGACATATTCTTTTGAATAACAGAAATAGCAAATATTGTTTCTTTCAAGGTGGTTATGATATTTGGAAACAACTAAAAGTTGACACATAATCATTACTTTAATTGGCTGTGTGACCTGGGACAAATTACTTAACCTCTCTGAACCATTTTTACTGATTTGTAAAATAAAGGGTCATGTTTTCTAATCATGAAGGGTCTTTCTGTTATGTTCTATGGTCTAAAGGACTATTTAGTTGTCTGACAGTTATCTGTTATTATTTGGTTATTTCTTTCGTGGATATGCATGTATATGAGGTGTGTGTACAATGTATATGGGTGAATATGTGTGTACAGGGGCTGGAGATTACAGGCTTACACAATCAAAGATTGATGGTGACTTTGAGATAACATTTTATCCCGTCTCTGTCTTTAGACCAAACCGTATCCAAAATTACCTAAACCAAGGGGCTAATCTACTTTGAAATTCACAACTCTTAGAGTTTTTTGTCTTTATTTTTGTTTTTAAGAAATTCTTTTTCTTTTTTAATTTAAAAAAATTTTTAATGTTTATTCTTGAGAGAGAGAGAGAGAGATAACGTGAGTGGGGGAGGGGCAGAGAGAGAGGGAGACACAGAATCTAAAGCAGGTTCCAGGTTCTAAGCTTCCAGCACACAGCCCGACACAGGGCTCAAACTCACTAGCTGTGAGATCATGACCTGAGCCGAAGTTGGACGCTTAACCAACTGAGCCACCTAGGCATCCCTTTTTTCTTTTTTTAATTTAATGTTTATTTATTTTTGAGAGAGACAGAGAGAGAGATACCAGGTGCAAGTGGGGGAGAGGCAGAGGGAGAAGGAGACACAGAATCTGAAGCAGGCTCCAGGCTCTGAGCTGTCAGCACAGAGCCTGATGTGGAGCTTGAACTTATGAACTGGGTAGATCATGACCTGAGCCGAAATCAGATGCTTAACCAACTGAGCCACCCAGGCATCCCAAGAAATTCTTTTTCAAGATTAAATTAAATCTTTCATGTAGTCATCTAGTCATGGCCACCCTTGTTCTCCCTGGAGGTAGGGAGGCATACCCCATGTGAGATATTAATCCTGAAAATGAGAATTTGTATCCAAAGGATACCTCCTTAAGAAGAGGACAACATGAAGGAATGATAGACATCTGGAAGGAATGATAGACATATGAGCATGCCCAAAACTTCCCCTTGCAAAGGAAAAAAGGCTCTCTGTCCATCCATCCCCCCCATCCATCTTTCTATCATCTGTCTGTGTATGCATCTCTCTTAGCCTAACCTATTTAGGTAGTGTTCTCTTCTGGTGTGTCTGTCCCATTGTCAGGTTAGTGGTTTCTGTCTTCAGAGGCAAAGAGATGTCAGAGGCAGTCATCCGTGCTAATACCAGATATTCCACCAAACAAAAACTCACACAGAAGTGTGAATTTGAGGGCCATTTAACACTGTAAATTTCCCCCTTGTATAACAATTATGGAAACACGCCTGCTAATTGACAGTGTCGTGCGGCACTGTGTGAATGTGAACAGTGTTCATTCGTCCTCATAATTCCTCTCTTTGTGGCTGGTCGTAAGCCTGTCCAGAGGATGTCGTGCCCAGCCCACTTATGCAGGAAGCTTTCTCCTAGCTGAATATTGTCTAATATTCCACACATGTGTACTTGTACTGTTGGGACCAATATCTGGCTCGTTGTACTAACAACTGCAGTTTTAGTCTAAAAATGCGTGCTCCCTTATCTTTTGGTTTGGGGGTGTGTTGTTTTATTTTAATTTCCCCATTTAGTTATTCCTCCCCTCTGGTGGTTAAGGAATATTACTATACTCAAAAGAAGAGCCCGTGGCCTCAAACTATTTGGTCCCTGGCAATAGTGGGACTAGACTGCCACTTTTTTTTTTTTAATATTTGTTTGTTTGTTTATTTATTTATTTATTTAGAGAGTGTACAAGCAGGGGAAGGTCAAAGAGAGAGGGAGAGAGAGAATCCCAACCAGGCTCCACCCTGTCAGTGCAGAGCCCAATGCAAGGCTCAGTCTCATGAACTGTGAGATTATGACCTGAGCCAAAATCAAGAGTTGGACGCTCAACCGACTGAACCATCCAGGCGCCCCTCTAGACTACATTGTACTGCTTGTATAAAAATCACTTACTGGAGTCTGGAGTGGTATCTTCAAAGACAGATTTAAACACAAACAAGACCAAAACACTAATCCTTATACTGACCGGGACGCTAACCCCTCCTAAAAAAACTGTATGCTATCTCTCTGGAGAATCCAAAGAGAAATAAGGCTAAAGGCTGGTCACTGCGGGCTGACCACCTGGGTGTAAATATTGGCTCTGCCCTGATAGCCAGATATGTGTCCTTGAGGAATGTGCTAAAGTCACTTTGAGTATTGCTTTTCTCATCTGTAAAATGGGGTATGGTTAGAGCTGTTGCGAGGACTCAATGAGATAATCCTTGCAGAACACTTTGCAAGGTGTCTGGCATACAGGGAGCGCTTGTAAGAAACATTAAGTTGTCTTGGCAGGAGTCTGGAAAGTGAAAGGCACACTGGGTCAGCCAGGTAGCCCTGAAATCCCAGTTTAAAACAAATAGCAGACATGTTATCTCATTTGACCCTAATTCACATCGACCCTGAAGTTGGACCCCAAGTCTGTGACACAGACTCATTGCTGGGATGGTCCCACCGGAGCCCTTTCTATCCAAGAGCACCCACTCTGCCAGCATAGTGGCTATCAACACGCCATTCATATTTCAATCTAGGCATTGGGTATTGCATCGTATTTCCTTTAAAGTTATTAGGGTACAAAAGGTGGGCGCAAAGATTGCCTGGGTGAACATGGGTGTGCACAGGGCTTTGAACTTGAGCTTGTTCTCATGCTGGCAGGAAGAAAAGTAGCAAAGATACAGGTTGGCCACTGGAATCCAGATTCTCTTTTTAGATTCTCCCTGTTTGCTCAGGATTACTCCCGAGGCCATGTGACCTGATGAAGCAAAGAGGATTTTTTTTTTTTTTTAAGACTCCTGTCCTACAGAAGAGAAAAATAAAGGAGGGCTCAGAAAGTGAGGGAGAAGAAAGGGAGAAGAAACTTTGTAATTGCTAATGGTGTTTCAAACTGATCTTAGTTGCTATTAAATAAAAATTGCAACCGGATGTGAATTGACACTTTCTTCCCCTTAATGTGTTCTGGTACACATAGTAAATACTGAATTTAGTAGGTTTAGAAATTCTCGATGGCACATCATTAGCAGGCGTGTCCTCACAGCCATGTGCTCACAGGTATGTGTGGGTGTGTTGGCATCTCATTGCATTTGGTGTGGTTTTTTTTCCTGTTTTATTTTGTGCTTTTGTTTATTTGTTTTGTTTGTATAATCTCTCAAATCCAGCCACAGCCTGTTCTTTTTAACATCAATCTTGTTTCCCCAATTCTCTCTCTCTGTCTCTCTCTCTTTTTTTTTTTTTTTTTGCACAATGAAGTCTCAGGGGCTATGGAGGGAGGGGTATGGCAGAAAAAAAACTATTAGATTATAACGTTTTATGGATTGTCAAGGCTCTAATGACATTAGCCACCTAACTGCAAGGTAAAACCTTTGTGATGTCACATAACAGGTCGCCACGAGTTTGACAAACCTTTGTGAAGGAAACCAGAGAAAGGAGCTGAAATGCCCACAACACATCCCCCACCCCCCGAGATTCTGTCGCCACCCATGGACATTCCCTTCTTGCTTATCAGCACCTGAAGGGCACGTTTAGTATAAAATATATATAAAGTCTTCCCAAATCAGAAAGGTCTCCAAGTCTCCAATTTAATTGGAATGGAAAATGCTAACTAATTGGCATCAAAATTTGATTTGTGGGAGAAACCTCCTTTTCGTTGGAAACACAACAGTGTGTCTGGGAACACAAGCCCAGTCCTTCAAAAATCATCCGCGAGCGCCGCCGAGGAATCAATTAAAGTTGATTTGGCATATCTGCTTTTGACAAATATAAAGAAATCTCTGATTAGGCAGAGAAGCAAAGCAGCTTTCTCTTTCTTGCTCTCTCTTCCTCTCTCTTTCCGGTGCCTCTTCCTCTCTTCTCCTCATTTCCCTTTAAAGGCAGTAGGTGTCAGAAGGGGGTGGGTAGTGATATGCAAAACACGGCCTCCATAACCAAAGTAGCCTGCAAAATTAGGTGTCAGCATGCAAAGCTTATTGATGTATGAATGCGGAAAATGAAAGGCGGCAGTAGACAGCCGGGGCTAAAGGTGAGACAGGCACAGCGAGAGCAGCTGTAGATCCACGTCAAGGTGTTGCTATATGAGCTCGGGTTTTTTCTGGAGGGCCACAGCCTAACAAGGTAAGCCTGGCCATGAAATGATGGAACAATACAATATAGGCACACACAGTGTGAATACCAAATAAATTGACATGGTGTCTGCACCCCGCCCCTCCCCCCACCACGCACAGAACCCCTCCTCCTCCCGCGCTGCCTCCCCCCTTCAAAGTATGCCTGTGTATTCATTAATAAATTCATATTCTTGAGTTTTCAATAAAAGCAGAAAATGCAGTGTAAACTGGAGTTACTTAGTGACACCCAGCTCATTGCTTTTTATTGTTGCTTGCAGCTACGAAGACTTCACAGTGCACTAGTAGAATTTATTACTGTCTGTCTCTGTAGCAAGTTGGCGAAGTGCGCCTTTTGAAGAAAATTGACCCACACTTCATGAATATGATGAAAAATGCCAATAACACTACAAAGATGAAGCTCTTGACATTACTCTGCAAAGAGCTAAAAGACAGTAATGAAAGTATTGCAATTACAAATCATTACCTCCTCTCCAGCCAATCGCCACCTTCCCTCCTCTTTTTTTTTTTTTTTTTTTTTTTTGACCACTCTCAAGCTCTGCGGCTGCCCCAGGTGCTGTTTTGCACAGCATGATGGGAAATGGAGGGTGGATGAAAGATCCAACTGACTTCTCAAAGAAGGAAGAAGGAAACAAGAGGGAAAGAATGGGAGGGTTCGAGGGAGTGCGATAAAATTGCCCCTCCTGTTTCACCTGGAAAAAGAAGGTATAAATGAAAAGTTCTTAAAGCCAGTGGTCAGAAGGTCATGACTTTATGGTGTGGCCTCTTGCAGCTGAAAAGTGGGATGCAGAACACCCCATCTACTTTGCTAGAACTGTTCCCTCTTGGCAGGTTTCTTTTCAGTCTGGCTTTAGGGAGAGCACCTTTAGTCCTTAACCTTTTATTATTGTTACAGATCCAATTTAGACATTGGCAAATGAATGATCAAAAATGTATATTAGTGTGTTTTCGGTGTAGGAAGCTGGTCTGTCTTCTTATTCGAAAGGTGGTGCTAAAAAAGTCAAAACAGGGCGAGGGAGAGATAGAGAGAGTGCTAACTTTAGACTCTAACTTTAGACCTGGATGTGTCGAAAGGCCCTTGTCCTTACAATTTAGACATCTTTCTGAAATGGGCTTTCTGTTGCATACGCTTTCACTGTTGATCGTTAGAGTTTTGTTTTGTTTTGTTTTTAAATTTTGGGGGCTGTGTGTGGAGGGAGTGTATGAATACATGCATTTCTTGACTCCTGTATGGCTTACGTAGGAAGATAGCAGAATTGTCTTCTGCTTATCCTTTCGTTCAGTGTATTAAAAACTTTGGAACTTTATACAGAGCATATACAGTCAGAAATAGAAACAGGGCAGAAATTATGAAGAGAAGAAACTAGCAGCTTCAGGGATCTGCCTTGGAAAGAGGAGAAACAGAACAAGGACAGATACTGTGACATAATTATTTGACTTTGAGGTGGTCATCTGGCTTCCAGATGCCCTTTCTCAGCTCCTACTGTAAGTTTCATTTTACTCTCTGATGCTGCTAGAAAGTCTACTAATTGGAGATTCGGTTTTGTTTCCAAAATACCCCATTAGAAATGCAAATTCCTCTGGGAATGGTAGACTATAAATCATTTACACATTAGTATGAAATAGCTATATCAGATTTACTTTCCTTCTAAAATCTAGCTAAACTTTTGATTTGCCTTACGGCACAGAGTATTTTGCATCACAAAATACTGAGGTAGGAAGAAGGTAGAGACTAAGTCTAGGTGAATCTGGACAATATAGGGTTTAGGATACCCTGAAAGAATTGATTTTGGGGAAGAAGAGCCACAGATGGCAGAAGATATATCTAGGAGAGAAGATAGAAGTGGGGCTAAAATAACTTAGCCCATTTCAAAATGTTTGAGGCTAGCCTTTTGACCAGAAAATGGAGAAGAGGCACATTTTCCTGCCTCTTCCTACTTTCTGCTATATTAGATGTTCCGTTGCCTTTTTCCAGGACCCAGAATTTAGGCTAATTGAAATATTTCTGTGAATCAGGTTTTCTGGACTAGCCTGGGAGCCTGGGGATCAACAACGTAACAAGAGAAAATCATTGTTTATATGTCAAAAGGCATTGTAGGATTCTAAAATCCAATTTATTAATTGCAACTCATACTACCAACATAGAATGGGTACCATGAGCTGTGGGGGCTGATTGGTTATAAGTGCCTACTGCCTGCCAGATGCTCATGAGATTGACTTAAACCACCACGGCTATTTAACTCACTCTCCTTACTTTAAGCGAGAAAATGCTTACATACTAACAACACTGAACTTTTAAAGCTTTTAGTTTTCTTTTCAGTAATCTCTTTTACATTTATTAACTCATTTGCTTACCTGATGATCTTATAGCTGAGAATATCCACGTACAACAATTCCCGCCTGTAGACCAGGTTGTCAGCTAAGGACTGTGGCAGGAATGACATTGCCTGTCATGCACATCATCATACCTCATCGCCATATCCATGGCATCATTACCGATAGACTAGACGGTCCTCTTTTACTAAGCCTTGGAATCCTTCTCGTGCTGTGTTCAAGGGAACTCCTATTTGTTGATCAAAGTTGGCATACCAGAGTAGAACTATTTGTCATTCTCGGGCTTTACCAGTTCATTTAATGTCAATATCCCTAGCAAAATTGTCTCCCTAGGAATAGTGGTTGGCCAGTGCATCTCCTAAAGGGGAAATCAAATCTCTGAGTGGTCAAGCTAATAACATAAGGTACTCATCTCTCATTCATTCATGCTTTCATTCCATATAAATACAGTGAATTCCTGTTATTTGCCTGGAACCGTTTTGGGCCATGTAGCTATATCAGTAGAGCTTTCTAAGGTTTGACCATGAAGTAGAACCTAGTGGCTAAGCTTTCTGATACACAGCCAGAAAGTAGCCTACCAAAGAGAAGAGACTTCTGGGTGGAAGATAGCATTAGATGGAACCACCTTTCTCTGCAGGACAGCAGTGCAGTGGGAGGAGCCTACAGAAGTAAGTACAAACTTAACACTGGGGCTTCTGGCTGGAACCTGGATTAGTACTGAGGGGAAGCTTTATTTTACATTTTAAAGTTTCTAGAAAAGGACAAAAATGGCTAGAGTGGTAGCAGCCACTAAGCAGTAGAGCTGAGACGCATATGTAAATACGAATATGACATAAACTGCATGTCTACAAGAATCCATGTCGCAAAATTGGCCCGACCATCAGAAGATTTTGCATATGTTCTTCTACTCTCTGTGTGAGTCCAAACATGCCAGATCCTCTCTTTCTTGTAGCAAGAGTGATAGCTGAGGCTGGCAGTGGAAGCTGAATGGGCTCCTTGAGGGAGAGGACTGTGTTTGTATCACCAGGTCTAGCATGGTTGCCAGCACACAAGTGGCACTCAGGATATGCTGGGTGAATCAAATTGTTCAGAAGGTCAAAGGAAATGGACGTTCCTCGAAGGGTTGATTTTCAGGTGTTGGCCATTAGGCATTCTGTGGAAGTTTGATAAATGGAATTTAATTTGATATTGATACTAGAGAAGTTGCATGAAAGCACATGGACAGAGTAAATATTACAGACCTAGATACTCAGTAAATGCTAGTATGCTTGTCAATACAGGGTTTTCTCCTCTCTTTTTTTCATGCTCTATTGATGTGGTATATGAGTTAGGCTAACACCAAGTTAGGCAGCTGTAACAAATAATTCCCCAAATTTCAGTGGCTGAACACTGGGAGTTTATTTCTTACTAATAAGAGTTCTATGTGGGCATTCCTGTTGTCAGGAAGTTTTCCTTTGTCTTATGGTTTTGCTAGCCCTTAGGGCCTTGAAAACTCTAGAACCAGTCAGCAGACAGAGGAAGAAAGTATTTCAAAGACATAAACTGAAATGCTTTACATTCCATTGGTAACAACCCCTTCAGACCCCAGCCAGTGCAAGGTGGGGGCTGGGAAGTATGGTCGTGGCTGGGCACTGGCTTCCTAGTGAGCACTGCTCTGTGGAAATGGAACAGGGATTTGGGGTAGGCAGCTAGCCATCTTGCACACACATAGGAAGGTGGTTCTCAAACATCATTTAGTAGCGGCAGCTAAAAATACAATGTGGCTCAACCGGTCAGACCTTCCCTGCCCACTGCCACAGGAGAAACCTCGCCATCAGTCATCCCTCAGCTTATTCTTCTCACAGTTCCTCACTCAAAATACAAAATTGTGAAGAAGCAGGAACACAGTTAGGTGGTTCACATTAAGAAGGGTGGTCAGAGAATGCTGACCCCTTGGCTGTATCATGGAAGGAAATGAATACTAAGGGGACCAACTTTAGAATTTGTCCAGGGTCATTCTCCATGCCCAGGCCCCCTGAGGAATGTAAGCCAAAAGGAATCGAGTGTCCTCAGGAAGCTGATGGAACAGTTCATGAGAAGACTGTCCCTCAGGCTTCTGCCTGTTAAGCAGGTGCCACTGATAAAAAAAATAGGGAACTCTTGGAGGGAAACCCAGGCCAGTCCAGTCTGTCTCAGTGTAGCTCCAGTTAGTGAGTCCTCAGAAGCACCTCTCAAGGTCTGTCTGATCTGGAGGTGGCCATGTTTTCCTGTCTGCCTGCATGATTTGTCCCAGCACCATCTTCCCCCTATTCTGGGCATTTAGGAGACAGGAAAAACCTCTGATGTGAGAAGTGCAGTCAGTGGGCTCTGGTCTGAGAAACTTCTATGATGTGATAGAAACAATCATATTGAAGAAAACAGCCATCAACAAAGATGTCATAAAGCCTGGGACTCATTTAGGCCTGAAACAGTCATCCCTACCCTTCTTCATACTGTTCTTTTTTGCCAGGTTCATCTGCATTAAAATTATCATTCAAAAGGCATGGAGATAGTATGATTCCAACTTTGGGGTGTTTTCATGGCTTCATTAGGTTTACATACTTCTTTAACTTGGATTCACTGTAAATATTCTGAGGCCAGCGGTCTTTATATGAGTAGGCAATGTGAATAACCTTCCTTCCTAGGGGTGGGGGCAGCTGTAGAGATCAGATGGGGGCCTGTTTCATTGTGGTACAGATGCCACACTTCTTGGTGGAAATAAATGCCCAGATTATTGAAAGAATGTAGAGATTTGTTGGCAGTTCTGGGTCAAGGTAAGTCAGTAGTTATATATTTTTTTCTATTTGGAATTACACTAGGGAGAGGCTGGCCTCAGGTGCTCAGACAACTGGCTATACCCTCTTGTCACTTGGCCACAGAAATTTGAATGGGTTTGTATACATGGCTTCTAATATTTCAGGCCATTTACTTGCTTTGTAAGTGATGCAGCTTCCCCCTCAAGTTTTGCATTTGCTCTAAACCAGATGGCCATGATGCCTTGGCTAATGCCTTTTAATATCTAAGCCTTGTATATCTAGTGCTTGGTTAATAACAGGGAAAAAGCTCCGGTGACTCACCTTGACCTCTAGAGGGGAAAAAACATCCTTTTAATAATCTGGGAGTTTATTTGGATCGAAGGCATACTGCATGTTACACAATCTTCTTGTAGACCCTCACGGGTCACAAAATGGCACCCTTGTTTTTTATGAAGTCAGCAAGATGTATAGGGGCCAGGCTCACCGCTTCTCTGAGAGCCTTCACATTCATCTTTAATATGTAACCTCCTAGCAGAGCAGAAATCCTCACTAAGTTTAACTGGATTTTCTCTGACAACTTTTCTAAGTATATTACCTTTGTTGCAATTAAAGGTACATTTTCCAAATGTCCTTAGGACGGACTGCAGGCCTGTATTTTAGGAGTCAACCCACAATCTCTCATGTCTTTTTACTTTAAAGTTTCTCTCTGCTCCTAAACTGGGAACTACTTGAGGGTAGAGACAAGTACATTGATCAGTGTTCTAAATAGAACGAACATTGCCTGAATACATCAGTCAGATTTGGTGAATAAATGAATGGGTGGAGGCTTATGGTACACCTTCACCAGTAGTTCTCAACCAGGGGTGATTTTCCTCCAGGGGTAATTGATAATGTCTGGAGATGGTTTTGGTTGTTACAGCTTGGGGGATGTATGTATGTGTGTGTGTCGGGGGGGATACTACTGACATCTGGTGGGTAGAAGTCTGGGGAGCTGATAACAGTCCTCACAACAAAGAGTCATTTGGCCCAAATGTCAATAATGCCGAGTTTGAGAAACTGCCACATGCATCCCATAATGCCACATGTGTTCAGAATGTCTGGAGGTGGCCATTGGTCTCTGGAAGATCCATTCAGCAAATATTTATGGAACATTTTTCATGTTGAAATTCAACCAAGGTATCCACTCATAAAGCCCGTTGAAATTTTCTTTTCCCTGTCTCATCTCCTTTTGTTTTTTTGTTTTTTTTTTTGGTTTTTTTTTGCCTTCCTCCACCCCATTTCCTTATCCTTACCATCTTCCAATATCGATGGGAAAAATGAAAGTATACAATGGACTGTCTGGAGGTAGGAGCATGGCTCTTTCTAATTACTAATTTAATTATAGCTGTGTCTTTCCTGGACCATTCCTTCCAAAGATAAATCTATTTATGCTGCCCTTACACAACTTGGGAAGCCCTTTAGAGATGGGTATTGAAGGTAAAGAAACACATTGACAGGATGTTTACTCTAATGATGCTCTCAAAAGCATTTGGGAGGTTTAAACATATGCTTCCAGCATCTCTTTCTATCTTCACATTGCTGCTAAATTGTGGAAAGCTGTAAATAGAAATAATGGACTCAGTTTATTTTTAATTAGAAGGCTGCTGCTTATAGCCGAAATCGTGACACTACCAAGCATGTCTTTCTCTCATTTGGAAGGAAAGAATGGAGTGATCCTAGGGTTTTGAACTTGAGCCAGGTTCCCTGAGTGTCTTGGTCTCTGAATCCCTGCAAATCCAGTGCCATTCAGTGGCATGTGGCCATAGGATGATTCTCTGCAGCACTTAATAGCGTCTTTAGATGTAGAAAATAATGCTATATTATTTCTGCAATAATAAACACTTCAGGGAGTTGTTTTATTTTTCCTTTTTCTTCATGTTTAGTTGTTAATATTTATCCATCAATTCAATAAAGCTTCATATTCAATTTTTTTCTGGGAAGGTCCTATTAATTTTTTTAGGCATGTGCATGGAGTAATGTTGTCACGATGCTATCTCCCAAATATACTTTATTCTGGGAATATAATATTTCTCCATAGACAACATTTCTGAGGCTGTTTCCCTCTTGTGCCTGCCTCCCCCCCCCTCCCCCCCCCTTCGGCACCTGTAAAATGACATGGATAGACTGAGCTAGCCTGGTGTTCTGTTGTTTTAGGATCCTCTGGATCCTAAGTCAGGAACCTTCACTGTTGTCTCAATCTTCTGCACTAAAGTGGAGAAAATGCCCATGTAAACACTGCCCAGTTTGGAATTGCCTGGTCATGGGGCAGAGAGCAGCCATACAAAGATCCAGCTCTAGGCCCTAGTGCTTCCCAAAATGCTGTGATTTATGATATACTACCTGCCTTGAAAGAACTATTTCTCTCTTCTTTCCTGATATTTTAATTTTTTTCCCCTACTGGATTAACATTTCCTACTCTGCGATGGGATGCCAACCCTAAAGTATCATGATTCATGGAGAGAAAACTTTACTGTTTGACATTCATACTATAGTAGAAAGGTCTAAGAAGAGAGTTTGATGGAACTAAGAATTAGCATGTTTAGTGATGCCTAGTTAGGTTTAAAAGGATGTTATGGAGGAAAATGGATTTGACGAAAAGGAAATATGATAAAGTGGTTTGAAACTGTGCTGTCCACTGTGTTAACATATGTGACTGTTGAGCCCTTGAAATGGGACTAGTCTGAATTGAGACGCAATGGAAGTATAAAATACACATTAGATTTCTAATGGTATGAAAAAAATGTAAAATACCTAATTTATAACATTTTATATTGATTACATGTTGAAATAATTATATTTTAGATGTACTGAGTTAGATAAAATATATTATTAAAATTAATTTTACCTATTTCATTTTACTTTTATTATGTGGCTACCAGAAAACTTAAACTTAGTATATGATCACAGCTGTGACTTGCATTATATTTCTGTTGGACAGAATGCTTTCTGTGAACGGCCTTGCCTTCCAGAGCATGTTTCCGTGGCCTAGAGATAAAAGTTTAAAATTTGCTGTAATTTGGTTTAACCCAAACTATCCTCTAGTTTCAAGTTCTCAGTCCTAGAGCAGGGATTCAGCCCCATGGGTAACTGAGCCTCCAAGCCAATGGATACCGTTATGTCTGTGAAGACTCTAAAATTAAATGTGAAGTTGTGTGTGTGTGTGTGTGTGTGTGTGTGTGTGTGTGAATTCCACTGAGGAGAAGCTTCTTGACTTTCTTCAAACTCTCCAAAGGATCCTTGACCAACACTTGATTTGTACAAGTCCAGTGGACCTCTATTCCTATAGAAGTGAATGGTGGCTGGTATTCTCCCTGAGGTTGGGCAATATGGTGATATTGCCTTGATCCCAAACTGTTTTAAAACTCTGACCCATGGTGAGAACTCTCAGTGTGATTTTGTCACTCTTTTGTTCTTTAGTTCTTGGTAGCTTACTGTTGCCTTCAGAATAAAGATCATATTTCTTAGGATGGCATTGAAGACCGATTATATGACTACTTTTTGAGTTGCATGTCCATATATGTTCCAACCACGAAAGTCTGCCTAATTTCTCAGAATCTGACCTTCAGTTAAGAGCCCTGTGTCTAGGGGTGTCTGGGTGACTCCATCAATTAAGTGTCTGACTCTTGATTTCAGCTCAGATCATGATCTCAGGGTTGTGAGATCGAGCCCCATGTTGGGCTCTGTGCTGAGTGTGGAACCTGTTTAAGATTCTCTCTCTCCCTGTTCTCTATAAACAAACAAACAAACAAACAAACAAACAAACAAACAAACTCATGTGTCTTTGGAGATGCGGTTTCCCCTTCTTAAAATTCCTTCCTCACCAAACTTTTATTCATCTACATTCTACTCAACATTAAACTAAGTTATAAGACAGGATGGGGAGAATGTATTTGTTTATCTCTTATAGGATTAATATGCAAACATGCAAATACTTCCATAAATCAGTAATAAAAAGAAAGTACAAGAAATATAGGCAAAAGATAATAAATTCAAGAATAAGAAAAGATGCTCTATTAGTAAGAGCCTTTTACTTAAATTTTGATGTTTTAGATACCATTTAAAATCTTTTGTGTAGTTAATCATTTCATGTCAATATCCATTACTACTAATACTTCGATAAAGGCAAGTACAAACAATAGCAGATGCCACGGTTGGTGACGGCAGGAGAAATGAGCACTGGCATAAAGAATCACTGGGCCTGTAAATTTTTTTGAAAGCTGGTTTGGTAACTAATCAAAATTCAAATGCACATACCCTGTGACCGAAAATCATGTTTCTAGGAATCTGCCCTGTACAAATACTAGGAGGAATGCATAAAAGTGTAGGTACAAGGTTTCTTCATGATAATCTGGATTGGGTAAATCAATTCTGGAATGAGCCTAGAATACAGTCATTGAAAAAGAATCAAATTGACCAACATAGACTAATTTGGGAAGAGATGAATAAGTTTAATTAATTTGAAAATATTAACAGTATACTATAGCTAGTTTGATTTTCCTTTTTAAAACAAAGTATGTGTGTGTGTATGTGGTAGTACCACTGTGTTTATTGAGAATTTCTAAGTACCAGGTACTGTTTATATTCATTTTCTTTGTTTAAATTTCAGAACAGACCTAGAATATGTACTTTTACTAACTGTACTTTACATTCTAGAAAAATACTGCAGAGAGAAGCTAAGTGAATAGCCTAAGGTCACACAGCCAGTTGGTGGTTGAGCTGAGACTTGAAACCAGCCAGTTAGATTCCAGAACTGGTTGTCTTGGCCTCTGTGCATGTGTTGGGAGAGGGGGTAGAATGACATATTTACTTAAGAGCAAATTACAAGTCTCAAAACATATGCCCTGCACTGTTAATGCTTTGGAAACTGAGATTGGAAAGTGGGAGGGAGGGACTTAAATTGTTTGTTTTAGAGACTTCAGTAGAAGAAGGAATTAAGGTCAAATTGAGGGTAATTTTTTTATTTTATTATTTTTAAAATTATATTTTTAATTTACATCCAAGGTAGTTAACATATAGTGTAATAATGATTTCAGGAATAGAATTTAGTGATTTCATCACTTATGTGTAACACCCAGTGCTCATCCCAACAAGTGTCCTCCTTAATGCCCCTTGCCCATTTAGCCCTTCCTCCCCACAAAACCCCTCCAGCAACTCTCAGTTGGTTCTCTGTATTTAAGAGTCTCTTATGGTTTATCTCCCTCTCTGTTTTTTGTATGATTTTTGCTTCCCTCACCTTATGTTCATCTGTTTTGTATCTTAAATTCCACAGATGAGTGAAGTCATATGATATTTGTCTTTCTCTGACTGACTTATTTTGCTTAGCATAATACACTTTAGTTCCATCCACATTGTTGCAAATGGCAAGATTTCATTCTTTTTGATTGTCAAGTAGTATTACATTATATATATATATATATATATATATATATATACACACACACACACACACACACACATATACATACATACACACACACACACACACACACACACACACACACCACATCTTCTTTATCCATTCATCAGTCCATGGACATTTCAGCTCTTTCCATACTTTGGCTGTTGTCCTTAGTGCTGCTATAAACATTAGGGTGCATGTGCCCAGTTAAGGGTAATTTCACATTTTGTGCTTTTCTGTGTTTTCACATATTGTTCACTTTCTATATATTCAAACATAACCTATTGAATATTAGACATATTATGCCTTTGTAATTGGGAACATATCTATAAATGCTGTTTTGAACTTAGGAGACTCTGCTCAGTCTTTGTGAAGCCTTTTCCAGTCTTCTCACTTAGAATCAACACTGCTCTGGTCTGTACTCCCTTCGAGATCATCATGCCTTATATAGTGTTAGTTCGATGACACCTTTCTTCTGCCCTAGATGGGAAGCTCAGTGAAGGCAGAGATGGCACATAATAGCATTCAGCTTGTGTTCTGGATGGATAGATGCGTGGGTATGCAGATGGATGGAAAGAGTAAAACAGGCATGAATGTCACTGAGGGATTGTCACTGATGTCACCTCAAGCTTCAGCCTCACTGCTGTGTTGTGATCATAATAGCCTAACAGGTAGGGCTGCTGGGACCTCTCTGAATCACTGTGTGCTGTGTCTAGCTTGATGCCAGGATGAAGTAGGGCCACAATGACAAGTGCTGTTTAGTGTGATTTCCTTGGCACCACGTTGGGCTTAATAATAGGGAGAAATGTGGCAAATAAATTCTCTAAAAATTTACCAGCCTTGGGTGGAGATAATGAGAAATAGTCTAATCACAGAAGAAAAAATAAAACTTAGGAGGGGCCTTAAAATGTCAACTCTTTTACTTGGGCCTCCTATGTAGATGAAAGAGCCCTCAATGGAATGAGAGCATGTGTTTAAAAGCTCTCAGTTCTGTACCTGGCACTTAGTAGGTATTCAGAAAAGGTGTCTGTGTGCACACATTAATGGAATACACCTCCCATCAATTTTTCCAGTAATCCTGGATAGGAAAAAAAAAAACCCATAGGAATCATTTATTATATTCTATGATTTAAAAATTTACTCAAGAAAATAACTATAATCTATAAAAACAAATGAAAGAAAGGGAACTCACTTGATTATTGATCTGCTCCTATATGCTTTCTCTGTCTCTACCCTTAAAAGATAGGGGATTGATTAGTTAACTGGGGAAGCAATCACACTTCCAGATTATCAGTTTGATTTCACTATAAACTTGGAGTGATTATTTCCTTAAAAATGACTGTGCTGAGTCAAAAGTACAAGCTGTGTCTATAGCCCTCAGCAACAGACTTGACTGGTGGGAGCCACAGGCAGAATTGGCCTCCTTGGTCTGCTGATCCTGGCTTAACCCCTTGAATGCCCAGCTGATTTTTAGGTGATACTTGTAGAGCTTTTCACTGCATGCATGCTTTCTGTGGGATCACTCAATTAACTCTAATTGTCCTGCCCTGGAGAGCATGGCCCCTGGCAGACTAGGGAGTGTGGCCCTTCAGGGGTTTTATTTCAAACCTAATTTTACAGAGGGTGAATCAATCCATGGACTCTTTTCCTCAATATTTAATCAGACAGCAGGAGCTTCAGTGTCACAGGATCCCATTCTTCACTAGAGAGTTAACTGACTCCTTGTGGACTTCAAAAACCGGAAAGTAGGCTGTGCTTGCTGGTCAAGAATAAGCAGGGTGCTGCTGTACCTGGTCCAACAGGGGCTAAGATATTTTGAATGGGCAAACTGCTCAAACCCAGGAGTGGGAAACCTGTTTGTAGCATGTATTTTGGTAGAAGTCATTTGTATAGAGGGATCACCAATGGATGAGATAAGGAAGGAAAGGGAGGAGGAAGAGCCAGAGGAAAGGAAGAGGAAGGAAAAGAGGAGGAGGGGCAGGGGAGAAGGAGACAACTATGATGATGCTTACTTTAATAAGAGCCATTCCTAGAGGCTTTCAACTATCTCTTGAGCGGGCACAGGGTTCAAGGCAAAAAGTGCCTTGCCGTCCTCCTCCCCACGTGCCCTGACCCCAAATCTCTACTATTTTATACAAAGAAAAAATGCTGAGTGTCAGGAAAGTCCTTGAAGAAGGCAGGTCCTCCAAAGTTGGAATATGTGTGTGTGTTAAGGATGGAGGAGACATTTTTGGTGGCGGCGAGGAAAGATATTTCTGGACCACTTGTTTATATGCATATGGACCTTAGGACATTTTTACAACCTTTTGGAGAGCTGCTTTGTTTCTTTACATAGTAGCTCCAAGAACCATTCAAACTAATGGCCCTTGTCGTGTCAGCCTTAGGAACAGTTCTAGTTCTGGGCTTTTGTTGAAGACCATTCCTCAGTACTTTCAGAAGAGTTTCATCATAAAAATAGAGATAATGTCTGTAGTATAAAGGCCATCATGTGTTTTTGAGTACCTACTACATTTTGTACACAGTGCTAGATGCTGTATAGGATACAAAAAAGTTCAAAATCCTTGGCCTCAATGGATTTACTACCCAGTCACTAGCCAAGATTTTCCTACAAGATAATTATCTTAGTCACTTAATCATGCAAGTTTTCAGGAGCCATTTATGAAACATTTATAAGTTGTTAGGTACTGTACATAAAACAGTTTTTTATTTTGCCTTCAAGAAGCTGGTAGAGACTAAATATTACATTGTTTTGTGTGTATTCAGAGACTATCAAAAATCAGGATAGACTCTATGATGTAATGAGGACCAGAGCAGACTCCCAGTAAATCCTGTTTGAGTGGTCCTATCTCAGTGTGCATTTGTGCATACATTTGGTAAACATGTGGGAAGTAGTAGAAGGCATTGAGCTAGAATTTGATGCCTGGGTAGAGTTTTGATGGCTGGAGAGAAAGGCGACTTGCAGAAGGCGGGGGCTGCATGAGAAGACAGGTTAGGTCTCAACTAGAAGCCTTAGTCTGTGGACCTATGGGAGACCCTGATTTATCCTCTCACTTTATAGGTGAAGAAACTGGGCCCAGCAAGATTTGAATTTGATTTGAATTGGGAAAGGATTTGAATTCAGCACCAAGGACCTGGCAAGCAGCAACACCTAGCCAGATCCTAAGAGTTCCTTGTGCCGTTACTTCTTTATCCCAAGAATGGAGCACTGCACTCTTGAGTACAGAGGAAAGCTTGGGGGTCTCCAGGGGCAGAAGCCCCGGTATAGTCCATTCTGGATACTGAAAATAATAGCAGCTTGGAATATGGCAAAGAGTGGATGACAGCGAAGAGGGAAAGAAAGAGGAAAGGGGGAATGGAAGGAAGAAAGGAAGGTGGAAAAGATGTATTTATCATGGGTCAGGCAGTCCCCTTTAATCATCATATCAATCCTATGAACAGGGTAGATATTGTCCCCTTTTACACCTGAAGGCACTGAGGTTCAGAATAGTTACATATCTTGCTCAAACTCATACCTAACAAGTGGTAGGAATGAGAACCAAACCCACATGTATCAGACTTTGGAGTTTGGGCTCTAACAACTGCATTGACTGCAACCAGACTAGTATCCAGATGACCTTGTGTTTTGATCCCTAACTTCCTCTGCATCAGTGCTTGGCACAGTGCTCTCTTCCCTGATATTTTGAGGGAAGACAAAAGTGTCAGGTGTCGTGACTTTTTACTTGAAGTTTCACTTAATCTTCATCTCTCTTTAAAGTTGTTAGTATTAGCCCAGTCCTGCAGGACAGGAGACAGGCTGGGGAGTTCAAGCCCCAACTTCTAAAGGAGAGAGCTGGAATTTAAACCAGGTCCCTCTGACTCCTAGTTCCACGTTGCTTCCTATAAAGGAAGCATGAGTTTTCAGAGCCACAGAAGGGGAGGATCCCTTGCAGGTAGCTGAGGAGCGACTGTTGCATGTCTACCATTCCCAGCTTGGGAGGGAGCCCAGAACTGGAGAATCTTATCAGCTTTATTTCTCTGCCTGCCCTGAAACTCTCCCCTTGCATTTTATCTTAGAGGCAGTTTTTAGGAGCTATATTGTCCAGTAATTCAAGAACAAGATTCCCAGGCTCCAATGTCCTGCTAAAAACTGAACTTCATAGAGTTATCTAGTCCATGCAGTCTGTCTGTATAATATCCTTCCTTTGTAGAGAAAGACATTAGGAAAAAGATGACTTTCTAATGGCAAAGGACAGGACAGGCACCTCCGATATCATATGATAACCATCTGCTTAAGGAGTTAGAGCTACTAATTGGTCTCTCACCTTCAGTTTAAAAAATACACCTCCAACTTGGGGTTATTGTACAGTTCACTCATCAAAATCTACATTAAATGAACCTTCAAGTTGTGGCACAGACCACGACGTTTTTTTTTTCTCCCTTGTCATGGAAATTGAAATGACTGCCAGGAAGGCATGGAGAAAGGTTGTGCGACAGATGGTGGGATTTCTGAGGCCAGGGAAGTCTGTAATTTATATTTCTCAGGGCTGGTTTAAAGCACTATCCAAATAGCCCAAGCTGGAGCACCTAGGGAGGCTGGTCAGTGAGTTGCTAAATGTAGACTGTTTGATAGCTTTAGGATTTCAGGAAGTAATGATCAAATAAAGTCCTTGTCCTCATGGAACTTAGACTTTTCTAGGTCTTTATCTCTCTGGGTAAAGACTGATGCTGAGGTAGACAGTGAACATAAAATTAGGCCGAGTAAGATGACTCACGTAGGATGATTTAGGGGCAAGTCAAAGTCTTCCCCACCGACCTTCCCAGCAAGCAAGAAACAACTATTTTGTCAACTTGTTATAGTGTCTGAAATACCGCCATTAAAGATGCATTGCTATTCTGAATTGCGAATTTAGAAATAATCCCCTGGTAAAACATACATACTCTTTCAACATATATTTGTTTCTTTGTCTTCCTGGCACAAACATCTTAGACCAAAGCTCTGGGTGGTGGAGATGGTGCAGTGGGTGGGACAACTTAGGGAGGTAGCAGTTGTAAAAATGAAATAGTTCACAATTTTGTTGATATTGGACATTCACGCAGGAATTTCCAGAATCTACTCTAAGCCTTGCTATGACAACGTTGTAGGGGCATGGCTTCACTTAGAAAACCCATAGATCAGAAAGAGAGTGGCTGGCATATATGAAGAAGACGCCATGTTGTTTCTGCTATCAGGAGAGTCCAAGAGTGCTCGCCTTCATCCTTCATTGCTCTCTGACAATTTGTAGAATTAACTACAGAGTCATGATTACTCTGGCCAGCTGATTACCCTGGTGAAAGTGTGTTCTTGTTTCCCCAGAGCCACCAGCCCAGTGGAAATCCATGTGCTGCTTGTTTCTTCAATTTCTTGTGGCTGAACCAATGACGATGACGGTTTCAGGAAAAGAAGAAGATAGAAAGTCCTTCCAAGCCATGACTGAGGTAACGAGCTACAAAGCTTGATTAAGCCACGGTTAATCTCTTCTGTTTCTTCACATGACTTAAAGGCAGTGACCTCATTCGTGGGCTCTCATCCTACTGTCACTCCCAGTTGAAAGGTCCTCCATCACCCTGTCTAATCATTCGGATCCTCCAGTTCCTTCCAGTTCAGAACACGACTCATGTTCTCCACAAAGTGCTTCCTTTTCATTCTTGTCTGCATAGTCCAGTCTTCTGACCTTTTATTGTTCTTATCGTTTTCTTAGACTGTTATGGTTTTATTGCCCTGCAGTATTATATATCAAGTTCACAGGCATCCTTTGTATCTCTCCAACTAAACTATAAGCCCCTTAAGGAGAGGAACGATGTCTTATATATCTCTAGTGCTTAATGAATTACATGGCACTGTAGCACTTTTTGAATTGAATTGAATTGACCCATTCATCTCTAATCCAGCGGCAGTGCTAAGTTTCCAGCCTTGACTTGGAATGAACAGTGCCAAAGGATATAAGAAAAATATTAAAGTTGATCAAGTCTTCAGTAGAACAGCTCCACTAGAAACCATAAATTCCCTGTGAGGATCGGACGGAGAACATGCTCTGAATACATAACCTTGGATCACTGTGAGCAAGTGGGTGAAACAAGGTGAAAGGTGATTTAGAGGAAAGGAAGAGAAAATTAAAGAAGATTAGGGAACTCAGAGACTATATTTTGAGACTATAACCAGCAGGACAGTTAATCATCGTGCGTTTCCAGGGCACGTATTTTGTAGTAAAGGGTGGTTTTAGAGAAAAAACACTGGGGCAGAGAAGAGGTTGTTCAGCCAAAGATGTGTGAGCTCCTGGAAACAACTGGGAGAGAAGAGGAAGAAAGTTCTGGAACTGGAGAAACAGCGTTGTGGAAATGAGAAAAAAATAGATTGGAGACCCCTGGCCTAGAGCCTAGAAAATGTAGGGCACACTTTGTGTAAAGATTTTACACTTTGTGTAAAAGATTGTAGAAAGCGAGCCAAGGTATGTCTTAAAGAATATTCAGTGGAAGTCCTTAGCCACAGGGCTTGTCTGGGCCTTTGAAGGTCTTGACTACTTTCCCCATCCAGGAACGAGTGGAAAACCTCAAGGGGTGGATGGCAGGGAAATTGTTAAAAGTTTATTCGGCCAAGGGCTGGTCATTAGTGCCACAAGCTGTCCCAGTCCATCCACCTAGCCCTGGGGGCAGGTTTTACCTCTGATAAAGACAGGATTGGGTTCTGGAGAAGAAAGGGCAGTAGAGAACAAATCTTTACCCCTTCATTTTCCCATGTCTCATTTGGTGACCTTACAGGGTGTGTCAAATCGATGATTTCTTTCCGGCTGCATTTACCTGCCCCGAGGTTTGCTGTCTCTGAGGATGAGGTTTGTTGTTGCTGCTGCAGGAAGAATGGTCTGAACTGGGGCAAGATTCAGAAGCCTGTGGCGATGCTTTTCATGCTCTTTCTAGAACTGATTCCTATCCGTGTCCTTAGGCAAGACACTCTGTTTTCCCATCGCTAAAATGGGATAATAACTGCTCTGACAAAAATAGCATGGGAATAAATCCATTTGCCAGGCTTCTCCCTTTGAAGTCAACAAGGATGCCTTATCATTACTATAACCACTTTAACGCTCTCTCTTTGAAGACACCAGAACAAACCTAGAGGCATCTCAAATACATTTAATTGCATCCATTTTTCTCCCCGCAGAAATACAAGAGGGGTGGCCAAAATGTGTGAGTGGGAAGAGGCAGCCGTGTGGGTAGAGGGAGAACAAGAGCAGTGAGGTCAGAGCTTCACAGTCCTGATAGGAATCACAATCTCAATGATAACGATAATCAGGAGCACCATCTGACTGTTTTTTAAAATATAAAGACCCTCCTCGAGCATGCTGTAAACATTGGTGAAAAACCTGGGTGGCCTCTGGGGCTGGAAGCCGATTTCAGACGCGCAGTTTACAGGTGGGGAAAAGGAGACCTGAGGAATCATTGTCGGGAATCAAATGAGGAGCAGAAAGTTGGAGAAATTCACCTCCAAATTCACGGGGGCAGGCTTGTAGCACCCACATCCTACTCTGGTGGCAGAGCAGTGATTCTGAAGAGAATTGCAACTCTCAGATGCATGCCTTTATTATTCAAGGTCCAACCTCAGCACAAAACCTGTGGGTGATTTTTCCCTCTCTCTTTTTTCCTGCTCACTCTTTCTGGGCTGATTCTATTAATTTCCCCCAATGGCACGTGTGCGGTCCTGCACCGACGCTGCCATTGCTGATCTCCTTATTCGTCTCGTAGCAGAGAGGCCATTTGGATGAATATATGTTCCCCATTTTCTTTGCATTATAAATTCAGTGTTGTGGGAAAAGGAGCGAAATGTAATGGCAAGGCCTCCGCAGAGAAATGTCCCTATTTGAGAAGAGGAGTTTTATAGGGGGGAACAATTGACAGGCTTTCAGTACAGTGGGTACGTTTTTCTGTACAACTGCATCACCACTAATGATAAATGAGGAATGTATGATAGCTGGCACCATTGTCTGACAGCTACAGTTTTGGCCAGAGGGCCGTGGCAGCCTTTAGACTTCTGTTCAAAATGAGTTAAACATATTAGGCATTATGAAGGCACAGAAGCCTCGAGAATGAGTGCTGAAATGAGTGATCCGGGTAGGCTCCTGGGTACACAACTTGCAAAGCAGATGTCATTCTAATAATGTGTGATATAGAACATGCCTGGCCTAAACCCTGCCGGATGAAATATGAAGCCCCGTTGGTGATATTTAATACCATTTTATGAGGTGCCATCTTATAAAGACAATGCCCGCCGTATGTGGAATGCTTAAGGTATTTTGCCAAAGGCACAGGGAGGTATCTGGAGTAAGTAGAATTTTTATTATTTTATAAGCCTTTACTTTGTAATATTTCTGTTTCCACATTATTGTGGGGGCTTGCTGCCCTAACCCTCTGTCGAGTGAACCTGACGAGCGGCTTGCTGGTAGATTGACGGATAGCCCTCGCTGTTTCTGGAAGAACAGGCTAGCTCCCACCTAAATGCGTTCTTCAGAAAGCCCTCAACACAGAAATACAGCTTTACTACCAGCATTCTTTGAGCGGGGACTTTGAGGGCAGCACACAAAAATATTGCCATTTTGCAAGTGGACCATCTCGAGGGTAATAGAGGATTTGTGTGGACTATAGCTACCAGTTCACATTTTCTCTTTTCACTACAGTTTCTGATGCCGGGTACCCACTGAAGTTTGGGGTCCCTTTTAGGACATCCTAAGGTTGATCAGGCTTGTGAATCTTAAGCCACAGCGTCGGTGTGGATCTTGCAGCCCCTAAAGTCCTAGGAAATCTAAGCGTGTGAACAGCGATGGTCCAGGGCTGGAAGGGATTCTCGGGAGAGGTGTGCATGGTGCAGAGAGAGGAAGGGCACTGTCGGGAAGGATGAAGTGATGATAAGAGTACCCAACTTAAAGCATGTCACATTTTACATTTGTTTTCTAAATGCATTTACATTTACAACTCCCATATCACATGCAGCCTTCCATAAGTTGAGAGCCATATAACTGACCAGACTCAGAATGCTTAAGAAAGGCATCACATGTTACATTTCTGAATCAGGGTCTGTTCTCCTCATACTCATGGTTTGGGCAGTGACATTTCTTCAAGGATCTGTTCAAGGTGAAGCATCCTGTATTAATTATAGGTGCAATGGATGAAGAAGAATAGACTTTTAAAATTTTTTTCTTTTTTGAGATACCGGCATATCAAAGAAACTTCCCAGCACATCCTCGGAAATAACATAACCAAGGTCATTTACTTCTGAATTTAGGTTAAGCTCTTTGGACAGAGCTCTGCCCAACATTTTGTGGGCGTGAACACTGCCTTTTCTCAATGATAAACCATCCAGACAGTGCGCACGGCCTGCTGGATGTGTGTGGCCAGGAAGGCTACTTTTCACTGAACCGTTGCCTCTCTGCCACCATCAGTGGAGCTATTTGCTAACGCGTAGCCTGGTGTGTTTGTTTTCCAATGGGCTTACACAGATTGTTCTTGTTATTGTGTGATTTAGTTAAATATCTAGTAATTGATGAAATATTACTGCAAAAAGAAGGGAGTTGTTCCTCTGCTATTGAAATGCACACTTTGGGGCTACTCGATGAAAGCAAGACACTAAAAAAAAAATGTGCTGTTGAATTAGGCATGTGTAAGACATCTGCAGAGGATTGGAGGAAGATCATAAAAAGTAAGAGCATTTTACATTCAGATGGCTTTACAAGTGTCTAGTTCTCATTCCATTTGAAAGAGACTGAAATCAGAGATTGTAACTGATGGATACTAGGGGTGTGGTTTTTGTAAGAACGACTAGTTGAACAGCTGATGCAAAGACAAGGTTTAGGTCTACATCAGAAGATTGACCGATAATGTACTTTGAGGAGTTTTCAGCTAAACTAAAATGTTTAAAGTCTACACAGATGACTTTTGCAATTCTGTGCTTTGGCAGACACTTCTCCTCAACCAGCCCACGACGGTCCTCATTGGGGAGGATCTGAATCTGTTCAGGTTCCAACTGCTGGTATGATTCCAAGCAGAACGGCTCCTTTCTTAGATGAGCTGGATTTACACATCAGCTTTTTTTTTTTTTTTTTTTTGAAATGAAGGGAGTCGGAAAAGTTTGGTGCTTGAAATAGAAGGACAACATTGTAGGGTCAGGGACAAGAGCACAGGATTTGGAGCTTGATGACCCAGCTCTGCTACTAAGTACGAACAACCTTGAGGAGGTACGTCACTTAACCTTTCTAGACCTGTTTCCTCATCTGTAAAATGAGGATAATGATATTCTTCCCTATCTACCTTGCATCACTGCTCTGACTAGCAAATGATAGAATGTGAAACCTTTCACATCATCTATGAATATGACTTGCCCCTGCTGCTGCTGTTTCTACCTCCATCAGTTCCTCGATGGCTACCACTCATACTGTGCTTCCAGCTACTACTACTTGGGTACTGATGTGACTAGGGAGAGTAGGCACTGGTTTCCCTCAATTCCATGGGGTCTCTTTTGGAAGGACAGCTTTGCTTCAAAAGGGCAAGTGCTAGACTAGGGGTTAGAAGACCAGTTTCTTGCCACTCAAGAAATGTGTGACTCTGGAGAAGGCATCTCAGTCCCTCCATGTGTGAAATGAGAGGATGTCACTCACCAGTGGTTTTCAAGCTGCTTTTCTTCAGAGCCCTAGGTATCTGCTTCCATCTGATCTGTTTCATTATTATATGATTTTATGTGTAGCGTTTCTGTGTAAAATTTTGTTTAGAAAATGAAAATAAAGTTCCAGTTTTAAAAAGGGCTTACAAATCACTGGATTAGAGGTTCCCTAATGTTCCTTTTAACTACAAAAGCCTGCAATTTTGTCATTCTGGGAATTATTATGTCCCCCATTCCCTGATTCTCAGACCACTGTGGTCACTTAATTCCCAACTTGATCGTCAGAGCCAAAGAGAACAAATTGTCCAACTAATTAATTGCCTCCCATATGTGTAAGTGCCAGCTTTCGGCGTGTGGCCTGGCCCTTCCCTTTATGGACAACGGCAGCCTCAAGGTCCATATGACAATATTTTCTGTGGCAGTCCTCAGGTCTAATCTTTAAACAGGACCTGAGACACCTCACACTTGTCAGGAGAAGTAAAGGAGATTGGCAGATTGGTGACTGTCTATCATTTTCAGCTAAGGTGTTTTAGAGACACATGTGCCCCTCACCCTCCAAATACAGGCAGATGAATGTGTGACGGCTACAAATCCTCTCCATCTCTTTGTATAAAAGTCTGGCTGATTGCTCTTTTTCTGTAAATACCTTGATAGATGAACTAGGGAGAAATTCATGTTTCCAATGAAGAGCACAGAAGTTGTGACTGGATGTTACCACAAGGCCCAGCCCCTGCCCCAGGGAAGGTATTAGAATGAATCAGATTATTTCCTTCCCTCTTCACCTCCCTTGGCTGGAAAGTCCTGAGATTGTTCTTCTAAGGGATTCACTACAGGTTGTGGTCAGAGCCGTTCTGTTGCTACCCCATTTCCAGGTGAGCCACCCCCCTGTGGCTTGGGGTTCAAGGTTGCTCTGACTGAAGACTCCTCACCTGGAGTGGGTAATAACTTGATATTGCTTAGCACAGAGATTTGGGGGAGACGGATATCCCTTGACTGGACACTGTCTCATGTCCTATAATTTCTAACCCATTGTGATCAAAATAATCAAAGAGGCCAGAGAGGACACATATCCCTAATTTTCACAGGCTCCTGAAACCCTGTTTCTGAGTACTGATGTCACCGAGCCCAGGCACCTTTTTTGTGTCCTGTGAATTTTCACCAAGGAGATGGGAGTATCTCCGTTCTGATTTGCATCTGTAGTGAAGAAGAAGATCTGCTATGCTTGCTGGCCAGGCAGATTGATCTGCACCCATTAGAAAGGTCTCATTTTCCAACAGTAGGGTAAAAACTTTTGCCAGCAGGATCGGATAACTGAATGATTCAGGTAAACAGTGTTTTGGTTGTTGGAGAGTTTTGACAGGTACTATATGTGGTTATGTGTTTCTGATGCTTTACAATATTTAATTTTTGAACGAACTAATTTGTGAAACATACTTTTATTAGATGTATACTATTGTCACTCCTTGGGAGTTACAGATGTCTATCCAAGGACATACAAATAGACAAAAAGAATTCCTCCTGAGGATCAGGCTGTAAAGTCAACATATATTGTGCCAGAGCACAGATAAGTGAAATCTCTTTACAGTGATGGGATGACTTTCATGTTCAGAAATATTTGGCTGCAAGCTGAGGCACTATTGTGGCAAATCTACACAAATAATATAATTACCAGAGAAGGGGCTGATCAGATATAAAAGTAGAAAAAGGGGAGGATTCCAGTAGCAAATGCTGGCTCCCGTAGGGGAGAGAGAACCTCAGCCTGGTAATGCTGTGCTGTGGTCAAGACGGCTATGTCAGGTGATGCCATCTAAGACACCAGCCATACAACAGATCCCCCTTGTTCTGATTCACTTAAACTTCTGATGAGAGTTCATTTTATCATGAGGCTCTGGCCTTGCACAGAAAACTCCCGGGCAGCCAGACCCAAGGATTTAGGTCTGAAGGAGAGTAACACTTGTCTTATAAGTAATTAAATGAGCCCTTAGGTTTTACACCACAGGTCTCTTGAGCTTGACTTGCACGAGTCCACTGGTGAGAGATAGGCTGTTCTCGGTGTGCCAACAAATCAGTTTCCAAGGACCATCAGAAATGCAGACCAGGCCCTAATTAACAATGGACACAGTTGCCTGTGTCCACCAGGGTAAGTGCACCAACCGAATAAATGTTGCCTTGTAAGCCGCCTGAAAACAGCTCACTGGACCCTCCCTGGTCAGCAGACCTTTTGTACATCTGCACTGTGGGACCCTTTCATCTAATCAGAATTGTGTACCAGTGCCAGGCAAAATAAGTGCACACATTGGCAGATAAGTCACATCTCTGTGACTCACCTTTCCTCCATTTTGCCACAGCAGACAAAGGAACTGCTACATCCTCATGTCAGTAGTTTAGCATCTTCAGCTTTGCTCTTCCTCATGCTTTGGCCTTGAACATTGACTCTAGACTTGGGTTTAGTCTTGCTTTTGTTTTTTCCCATTTTTCCCTTTTTTGTTTTTCATTAAGAGTGTCGTTGAGGCTTGGGTGCCTGGACGGCTTAGTCAGTTAAGCGTCTGACTCTTGATTTCAGCTCAGGCCATGATCCCAGGGTTGTGAGATTGAACCCCACATTGAGCTCTGCACTGGGCATGGAGCCTGCTTAAGATTCTCTGTCCCTCTTCCTCCCTCCCTCCCTCCCCTCCCCTGCTCTTGCACACACACTCTCTATAAAATAAAAATAAATAAAGAGTTTTATTGACGTTTAACTGGCAAACCATAACAGCACATTTAAAAGCATGTGATTTAATAGGTTTTGATAATATTGATATACCCATGAAACCATCACCACAACCAAAATAACGAACACATCTCTCGCCCTCAAAAGTTCCTTTGTGCCCCTTGTTAATCCCCATTTACCCTGCTCCTGGGCAACCGCTGATGAGCTTTTGTCCTTAGATTTTAAATCAAGCTCTTGCGGTATATTTTTGTACTGGTAACTAAGGACCGTTTATTACTACCTCAGTTGCCTCAATGGACTTTTCTAGCTCTGTTGGAAACCTGGGTGTCTGCATTTCACTTCTTGTTGCAAGAATTCCCTATTAATGAAGACTTTCTTGTCCAGACTGTGTTCTATACTTTGCTGCTAGAATAATTGTATTTCACCTACCTTCTGGGCTCTCCACCTGTTCTCTCTGCTGCATTCCTGACATCAACCTGCTACCAGTTCATTTCCCAGCTTTGTTGGCCACCAAGCTCTGCATGGCAAATAACTTTGCTCTGCCACTGCTCCACTGTAGGTCCTTGATAATGTCTGGTGTCTTCTGGCTACGTTTTCCCCCTTACCTGCTCCTAGAAATGTCCCTAAAAGTTGCTTGAAGCCACTGGTCTAACCAGTTGTTACCTTTCAGTCATTCTAGGATGAATCTATCCCGTCATCAGGTGATCCTATTATTGCCAAGAAAACATTTATCCCTACAACTAAAGCACAGTTATTTTGATTATTTCTTTATTCAGAAAGTTCCTTGGAATCACAGGGTATCTCAGTAGCACCATTGTGAATGTCACTGGCCTGCGGGTAGGTTACATTGATTTACTGGTTAGTAGAAAATTCTGGGTTATAGAAAAAAGGATGAATTGTGATAGTGACTAGACCCCAGCTGATGAGGAGAGTCAAGGGAAGAAGGTCACTGCAGGAACTATGGGGCTGTTTTCAGGAGTATCACCAGGACTGTCTATTTAGTCTTTGAATTCTGAACATTTTCTGTAGCTAGAGAAACCCAACGGGCGGAGGTAGTTATAGCTCCTCTACCTCTGCCTTAACCAGAATCAGAGTGAGAAATTAAATGACAAGAGGTTTAATCCAGTTCTCTAACATTTATTGAGTTACCACCATGGCTAGACACAGAGTTACTTGGTGGTGAGATTTAACAGACCTCGACCGTTTCTGCTGTTGGGTTGCTTACAGCTCAGTGAATGGGAAGGAAAAGTTCCTGTTCTAGTATCAGAACTCCTTTGGCAACTCTTCCTTGTTATAACAGTTGTTTACAGACCTGTGTGCTTAGGGGACCTTTCATGCGTTAGCTAATCCCCCAGACTCAACCTTATGGCCGACTCTAGAAAAATACCTGCTTGATCATTCTGGCTGTGGCATCACTTCTGGAACTTTGATGTGTGCCTCAGAGGTGACTTAGTGGCATATGTCTATTCTAGGTGAACTGCTTAGTTCATTAGGTCCTGGGATGAGGGTGGGAAGTGCTCTGCCGTGGAGGGCTAGAAATAGCATGACCCATCTGTATGTACCCACTGAATTTTGGATTTGTATGCCCAGTTGCTGTTTGTACTCACATGAAGTCAGAGTGCTATTTTCTCCTGAACACTTCTATAGGAGCCAATGGATTTTTGATCCTGGTTTCTTTTTGTTTTTTAAGATATGACATTTTGGATATAGGGTCAAGTTAATAAGGCAACTCAGGTACCTCTATCTAGAGGGTCTCCTTCCTTTGAGGGAAAAGTACAGTATACAGAAAGAAATGTCCCTATTCACATAAATATCTTCATGGCCATGGTGTGTAGTTTGTTAGGGACTGTAGTCACTATTTATTAGTATACTCATTGATAATTCTGGTCAGTAGCATATCTGGATACTTGAGCTGTCTCAGATTTTTTTGAATGCTTATTTATTTTTGAGACAGAGAGAGAGCACAAGCAGGAAAGGGGCAGAGAGAGAGGGAGACACAGAATCTGAAACAGGCTCCAGGCTCTGAGCTGTCAGCACAGAGCCAAACACAGGGCTCGAACACACAAACCGTGAGATTTTGACCTGAGCCAAAGTCAGAAGCTTAAACAACTGAGCCACCCAGGCACCCCTCAGAATTCTTTTTTTTTTCTTTCTGGAATTCTTAATACAGTCCTCAAACACAATTAATTTAAATTAATATCTTTTATAAGCATATGCCATCTAGATACGTAAGAAAAGAAGGTCTAGAGATTTTAAAAATGATTGAGAATGTCAGTTTTGAAGTATGGTGATAATATCTGATACATATCTACCTGAGGCATCCTATGTATGAAGTCCTTATAAGACCAGTTCATTTAAAATAAAGAAGTCATGGGGCGCCTGGGTGGCTCAGTCGGTTAAGCGTCCGACTTCGGCTCAGGTCATGATCTCACAGTCCGTGAGTTCGAGCCCCGCGTCGGGCTCTGTGCTGACAGCTCAGAGCCTGGAGCCTGTTTCAGATTCTGTGTCTCCCTCTCTCTCTGACCCTGCCCCGTTCATGCTCTGTCTCTCTCTGTCTCAAAAATAAATAAACGTTAAAAAAAAATTAAAAAAAAATAAAATAAAGAAGTCATGGGAATGTAATGTACAGTATGGCGACTCCAATTAGTAATACAATTGAAAAATAGTATAGCATATCTGAAAGCTGCTAAGAGAATAGATCTTAAAAGTTCTCATCACAAGAAAAAAATGCTTATAACTATGTATGTATGTTAACTAGACATATTGTAATGACCATTTTGCATATATACAAGTATTAAATCATTACATTGTATACCTGAAATTAACATAATGTTGTATGTCACTCAATAATAAAAGGTCAGTTAGCCTTGCACAGAGTAAATCTCTGTAATCTAATAAATTATATAACTCTTAGTCTTAGCTAGGCTCTATTTATGCCTTTCTGTGATGGAGTTGATATTGTATGTCTGTGTATGTGTGTGTTATGTGTACGTTTAGGTTTTTTGTTTTGTTTTGTTTTGCGGAGGTGAGTAGAGACTATAAAACAAAGAAAAACATTATTAATAGTACAAATCCTCCCCATAGCTGTAATGGTGAGTCAGTAGCATGGTCATTATGTATAAGCACATGAATTTTTATCTCTTTAATCTTTCATGAAATTAAATTACTTCTCTTCCTTTAGGTTCTTCCCCTGAGCAGAATTTTAGGGAGGCTGGGTGATAGTGAAACTTAGGAAACATTATATTAGAATCTCCTCCTTAGAATATGAAATAAACCTAAAAAATGATATAATAATCTGTACAAGGGCACTTCGGTATAAATCTTCAGATTGTTTCATTCATTCATTCAACACCTGCTTATTAACCACTAGACACTATTGAGCACCAGACACATGACAATTAGGTCCATAAACATAAATTTGGCACAGTCTCTTCCTACAGTGTGGTTGATAATGAAATGTGTTTCTCGGAAACAGTGAACTCCCAGCACAGAACTTGTCCCGTAGGTTAGGTTCAGTAAGTGTTTACTGACAATAGTCATGGTTTCCCAAAGTGTACTCTGTGGAACACTCACCTGGAGGTGCTCTGGGAAAACAACAGTGAAAAGGAGATTCCTGGTCAAAATGTTTGGAAAATAGTAGCTATTACCTTTCTCTCTTGAGGATTCACAAAGCAGAGTTATATATTTAAGGCTCTGAGAAATCTTACTGAATTTTGTTTAATCCAGCATCTCCAAAGCTCACTTAATTGGGGTACCCTTCTTTAAAGTAAACTTAATAACCTCTGTGGAACATATGTTAGAGAATACAGGGTAAATGAAAGTGAAAATCAATGTCAGAAAGACCTCTAATGGTTTAAACAAGCCGTGGAAGCCTTCGGTTCTTCCCCCAACTGCATGACTGAGGTCCCATCCCTCAGAGGCCTCATTATTGTATGTTTTTGACTTAGTGCAGAAGAAAAATTTTGGCCCAATAGGATGAGTAATATTGGGATATATCTATGTATATATACCATAGTTTATTTTGTATATATAAATTATATGTACACAATACATATATCATATATATGTTATATATAAATATATATACACATACACACACACACACATATATATACATATATATATGTATATATATATAATTTATAAAGGAAAACATCACTGGACAAAAAGGTACCAGTCTTAAAAATTGCCCACTTGTACCCCCAATTGTAGTTCATATGGAATCACACTTCTAGCAGATTCTAGGTACATTTCCATCCCAAGTCACCTGGACAATTTTTATATTATTAACCACATGAGTAGAATTTAATGGGAATAGCTCAAATAAAACCTGCCCTCACACTACCTTTGATTGTCAGTTCCATTTTCTGAATGGCATTGATGGGAGTCCGACTCAGAATCCTTCCAAAATGTTTGAGGAATCCTTCACCATTTAAGAAATATAAATCAAGGCTAATTGAAGAAAAATGAGAGAAAGCGTGTCTTTATGTTACTCTGATAAATCTGTGGCCAGGCGATAATTGAAAAACAATACACAGGTGAAAAATAGAAGCTGACAACTCAAAGTAGCAAATTCTGATTGTATGGAATTACATTATTGCACAGGATAACTCAGCTCCCCGTCCCCATTCATATGCTTCCTTGGAAAAAGCTTGGAAACCAGGGGCATTTTTCTATACCCATTATTTTAGTTATACAGGTGGTTCATTGAACAGAACCTTTATTTTTGGATCCCAAAGTTGACTTCATTCCTTTAGCAGTGTGGCTTGTGTTTCTCTCATGTACAACCCTTGTTTCAAACTCCATGAGATTTTTCCTTTTTTCTCCCCTTCCAGCCTAGATATTGTTGCCACTGTCAAATGGGAAATACACAGAAATAGGAGATTAAAAATGTAAATTTTATAAACAGAAATCAAAGGTCCTAAATCCTTAGCAAAGAAAAGCCAACATAAGTAAGAACATTAAAAAACATACATAAATAGTGCTTCCAGGCTGAATATGTTAAATAATTCAACAGTTAAGTCATAAGCGTTCTTAAACTTAAGTATAAAAATGCCCTTGACAATATTTCACAGCCGTGCATTTCTTTAAAATATTTAGCATTCTCATTAAAGAGAATGACTTTAGTTTATATATTAGTTACACTCCTGCTTGTTAATATGAAGGAATTTAGGAGCAAAAAGCATTCTTATGTGTATAAGCAAAAGGCAATTTACATACAAAGTTAGACAACAATTCACTTTTTATTTATTTCTGGATCATGAGCATCTACATATAGCTATACAGCATTTAAACAAATTTGTTCCTTAATGTGCAATATTAATATTCTCTGCCCCAAAGTGCCATTTGCTAATGCCATTGTGAAGACAGGTTCCTTCAAAGCTACACGGAAGTCCCTGCTTTAGAAAGACTTAATGAACCTTACATTTTTTGGAATACTGCACAGTGTAATGCCTATTACATATTCATTGCTAAAATGGAAGATTTCCTTTAACTCTGAGCTTCCTGGTCTAGTTCTCTGTAAAACATTGTCAAAAGTCACCAGAGACTCTCGTGGAAGATTGTGACTCTTGATAGCAGGATGTAATGGGGAGGTTTAGAGTGGAGAAGCCAGGAGTCTATCGCCCCACAGGGAGACGTTCTGACAGACAAATGGATGGATAATACAATTTTTGACATAATGGGATGAAAAAGTTTATGCCAGAAAGAACTGAATTAAAGTTATTACTTTAAAAGAAAGTCTGAAGTTTGAAATCATCAGAATTTCCAATGTGTGCTTCATTGTACTGCTGAGATGCAGAAGAGATTTTAAAACAGAGATGCTGTCAGCAGATTTACAGAGTGACTAACAAGGCCACCGTAAAATTTTAGTTACCTCTTTGGAAACATCCACAATAATAACCACAGTGTTTCCTTTTTTCTCTCACATTTTTAATAAAGGAAATGCAACACTGTCCTTTTATGTTCCTACTTTCTCATTACGGAAAGCAGAGCGGTAATTTTCTGAGGTTCAGGATACAGTTCAGGGGGATGGAAGAATGGAAGGTGCCACGTTGCAGACTCTTGCGTTTGTTGAAATGTGGTTCCTAATGTAATGGCAGGCTTGGAAATCAGCAGTAGCAACTGGACAGCAGGCCTCCCTTGATGTGTTGAGGACTGATTTGGAAGGGTTACCAACCCCCTCTCCTTTATATCTACTTTGTGGGTCTCTAAGGTGCCAGCACCAAAACCCAGCATCAGATACAGCCACCCCCTTTATATACTCCACCTCATCGACTCAGTCTGGATGCTTGGAAACATAATGCTATCTTCATTCTCCTGACATTCTCCATTTTATTTCAGACCTTTAAAAAAATCACAGAATCTCATAATTGGTTTCCATTACGCTCTATCTTGTTCACGTTTAAATCAGTTCATACTGTCGTTTCACCAAGCACAATACTTTGCACCTGCCCCTATTACTTCTTTTGTTACTTTGTATGGATTTTATTTATTTAGTGTCTGTCCTCCTTTGTGAATGATTCCATGAGGGTCACACTGTGTCTTTTTGTCCTGATGTCTCAGTGCCTATTAGGCTGGGACTAGGAGACATGCACTCTCAGGGTCATGCAAGCGAGCGCCTCTTTTACACCCTGGGTACCTCATTTGCCTTGCCCTACTCTTGGCCCTGGTGCTAGAACAATGCCTCACATGTAACAAGAGCTCAATAAATACCTGGCAAAGGTCAAAATGCCCCACTAGATGCGTAAAATTTAAAATATATTCTCTATTGTTGGAATAGATATCCTAATAAAATTATTTTCTTGCCTTTAACATTTAAAAAATTTTTTTTATTGTCTTAGAGTGAGCGAGCATGTGAATGAGCTGGGGAGAGAGGCAGAAGGAGAGAGAGAATCTTAAGCAGGCTCCATGCTCAGGTGGAGCTGGACGTGGGGCTCAACTCCACAACCCTGGGATCATGACCTGTGCCGAAATCAAGAGTTGAACTCCCAGCCGCCTGAGCCCCCCACGTGCCCCTGCCCTTAACATTTTTGAAGGTAGACCATTATTACTATGTTGTATTTACCAGAGATAGTTTTCACATAGTTACATAGGAAAAGAGAACCTCAAGACTTAGAAGTTATTTCTCAAGCAGTGCATAGCATTGGCTACTCCTGGGACTCAGTTGGTAAGACTCTTATAATACAAAGCCTATTTTTAATTAATGCTAAATAATGGTTTAAAGAATAATATAATTCATGAAAATTAAATATCTGGAATTATGGACATCAAAAGAAAACAGTAAAGGATAAGTAAAGGAGGGAAAAAAGGACATAAAATAAAAACAAAGAATAGAGGGAAGAAAGAAACCTCTGGTGTCTTGCATGAATTCACCACCCGCCTACTGAATTCACGAGTTGGCTTATGTGTATCAAACGATAATCCAATGGCATATATGTTAGTGAAAGATATTCTGACAGTTCAGTGACTAGAAAGTACTATTGTAGATTCCCAGTGCCTACCATTAATGAGGAAGGGGAGAAAAATGTAGACCCTGGGAAACTAACACTATTTAAAATAATATGTAACAAAAAATGTTAGTGTGCTGACATTTTTTTCTGACATTACTCTTCCAAGGGAAAAAAAAACACTCAACATGCACTTTGGAGAACAAAACTATAGTTTTTCAACTTTAGATCACCCGTCAACTTTAATTCTTGGGCCTTAGAGGGATATCAGTTTATTTTAAAGCAGTGATGTTTCAGAAGAAAAAATTATATTAGAGTGAGAAACACCCTGCTTAGAAATAAGGTGATGATGATGATGGCGATAAGCATCCAAAGCATTCCCGTGGTGTTTTATAAAATGCATTCTCCAATGTTTCCCCATTTGATTCTTTAGGAATCCTGTGGCATGCAGGTATGGGAACATTCAGTATATCAAAACGGAAACTGAGGTTCACAGAAACCCAGCAACTTAACTGAGGTCATCTGGTGAGTGCATGTGCACAACCACTCAGTTCTCAACCACATGGAAATAACATGTTCTCATTGGATTTTCAAGCTGTCATGGGCTACCAATGAAAAGCATAATAACCGACAAAAGTCAGACCCAGAGTGGCCCCTTAATGTATTTGGATACTAGGTTCAGGATGTAGACATTATGTTGTCAACATACAGAGCCATATAGGAATTGGTTCCTTGGTACCTCTTTACTTTGGTAATCCTGACAAGTTTAAATTTTGTCTGAAAGGGGAATTTGGGATGTCCTGAAAGTGGTAAAGTATCACCTTGTTTAGAAATAGTACTGTTGGGGGGCGCCTGGGTGGCTCAGTTGGTTGAGCGTCTGGCTTCGGCTCAGGTTATGATCTCATGGTTTGTGAGTTCGAGCCCCGCGTCGGGCTCTGTGCTGACAGCTCAGAGCCTGGAGCCTGTTTCAGATTCTGTGTCTCCTTCTGTCTCTGTTCCTCCCCTGCTCGTGCTCTGTCTCTCTCTCAAAAATAAATAAACATTAAAAAAAAATTTAAAAAAAAGAAAAAAAGAAATAGTACTGTTGGGGCACCTGGGTGGCTCAGTCAGTTAAGTGTCTGACTTTGGCTCAGCTCACGATCTTGTAGTTTGTGAGTTCAAGCCCCCAATTGGGTTCTGTGCTGACAGCTCAGAACCTGGAGCCTGCTTTGGATTCTGTGTTTCCCTCTCTCTCTGCCCTTCCCCCACTTGCGCGCGCGCACACACACACACACACACACACACACACACACACACTTTCTCTCAAAAATAATAAACTTTAAAAAATTTATAGACCAAAAAAAAAAAGAAAAAAGAAATAGTACTGCTTCAGATGACAAGCAACATCTGAGTGTTTGGTTCCAGGACTCTCACTAAAATGAAGTCTGCTATATTACAGTAGGCTGCTTACAAGAGACACACACCGAGAAACCATGCCAAGAGAGGCACCAGAGTGATCCAGCTCCATAAAAAGAAAGTGAATCCAAGTAAGATTCACTCTGGAGAACCAAATTTGCAAAGTAGCACCAGTGTCAAGGTGGCTGTGCCTTGTAGCAAATTTCATGTAAAACCTCTTCCACCCTTCTAACTATTTGGAAGCATAAGTCTCCTTCCATGGTAACTTCCACATTCACAATTCTTTTTCATTCTTGGTAGGTTTTAATTATTTCATTTATCATATTGGGAATTTTACTCTGATATTACATGATGATGTGTGGTTGAGAAGAGTGCCTGGGGGCACCTGGGTGGCTCCGTTGGTTAAGCATCCAACTTCAGCTTAGGTCATGATCTCACAGTTCGTGAGTTCAAGCCCTGCATCGGGCTCTGCACTGCCAGCTCAGAGCCTGGAGCCTTCTTTGGAATCTGCGTCTTTCAGATTCTGCATCTTCCTCTCTCTCTGCCCCCATCCCTCAAAAATAAATAAACATTGAAAAAAAAATAGAACTACTCTACAACCCAACAATTGCACTACTAGGTATTTATACAAAGGGTACAAAAATGCTGATTTGAAGGAGCACATGCACCCCAGTGTTTATAGCAGCCCAATAAATAACAGCCAATTATGGAAAGAGCCCAAATGTCCATCAACTGATGAATGATAAAAGATGTGGTATATATACACAAGGGAATATTTACTTTTAAGAATATGAGTATAGAGGTGCCTGGGTGGCTCAGTCAGTTAAGTATCCCACTTCAGCTCAGGTCATGATCTTGCAGTTTGTGAGTTTGAGCCCCATGTCAGACTCTGTACAGACAGCTCAGAGCCTGGAGCCTGCTTTGGATTCTGTGTCTCCCTCTCTCTCTGCCCCTCCCCCATTTGGATTCTGTCTCTCTCTCTCTCTTTCTCTCTCTCAAAAATAAATAAACATTAAAAAAAATTAAAAAAAAAAAAAAAAAGAAGAGTGCCTAGGATTAAACTGACTTTGTGAGGACTTTGTGAATACCATAAAAACCTCCCTGAGTAGCCTCAGTGGGGAAACTGAGTCTTCTTCCTCAATCCCTGGAAATGACCGGGGGGCAAGTGCCCATTTTCTCTTTGGGTGCATCAATCCTGGTCTATAGCATGGGGCAGGGCAGAAATTATTCATAGGAAATAGTGATATCTTGGGGCGCCTGGGTGGCTCAGTCGGTTGAGCGTCCGACTTCAGCTCGGGTCATGATCTCATAGTCTGTGAGTTTGAGCCCTGCGTCAGGCTCTGTGCTGACAGTTCAGAGCCCGGGGCCTGTTTCCGATTCTGTGTCTCCCTCTCTCTCTGACCCTCCCCCATTCATTCTCTGTCTCTCTCTGTCTCAAAAATAAATAAATGTTAAAAAAAATTAAAAAAAAAAGAAATAGTGATATCTAGATGCCAGCTGGGCCTGCCGTGGTATGACTATGAGATGTTCACTCACCTTCCCTGTGCCTACCTTTCTGCCCATGAAGTAGAAATACAGGAACTGCTGGCTCTCCAAGATACTGGCCATTCTACAGTTCTGACCCTCCCACCCTCCATACTACCTGAGGTGTTTTTATCTGTAGCACTTCTGACGCCAAATGTGTATGTGGGGAGTTCCACATCAATAGCAAATTATCCAAATCTTCTGCACCAGTTGGGTGTCCAACAATTCAGTTGAGTTCTCATACAATCTGTGATTAGCACAGACCCCACGTGTTGTCCTCACTCCTGACCTTCTGACACCAATCCCAAATCCCATTACTTTTGACCAACTGGCTATAAATTCAGAAATTCCCATGACCCACTTGCCTCTCTCAGGTTCAGGAATTCCCTAGAATGACTCATGGAACTCAGGAAGGTGCTTTGCTTGCTATTCCTGGTTTATTATAAAGATACAGGAATAGCCAGCTGGAAGAGATGCATAGGGCAAAGTATGGGGGGCAAGCTTCGTGGAGCTTCATTCTACAAGTGTGCAATTCTCCCGGCACCTCAGTGTCTTCAACAACCCATAAGCTCTCCAGATTCTACCATTTAGGGATTTTATGTAGGTTCCATATCATAGGCATGACTGGTCAAGTCACTGGCCATTCACGATTGACTCGACCTTTAGCTTCTCTCTCATCCCCAGAGGTCAGGGGGTAGGGCTGAAGGACCTGTCTTTCTCATGATCATCCCTCATCCTGAAGCTATCTGGAGGCCTCACCAAGAATCATTTCACTGGCATATAAAAGACACATTGTAATTCCAGAGATCTCAAGGGCTTTAGGAGCTCTGTGCAAGGCACAAGGAACCACCTAAAACAAAAACAAATATTTACTTTTTATTATTCCACACAGTCCATTGAAGACGTTTTCTTCCCAGGAGTCTGAGAGTTTTCACCCTCTATTCTATGACATGTATTGTTATTTTTTAAAAGTGTATTTATTTATTGAGAGAGAGAGGGAGACCACACATGTGTGAGTGAGCAGGGGAGGGGCAGAGAGAGAATCCCAAGCAGTCTCCCAGCTCTGTGCTGTCAACCCAGAGTCCAATGCAGGGCTTGATACCACGAACTGTGAGAGTATGACCTGAGCTGAAATCAAGAATTGGACATTTAACCACCTGAGCCACCCAGGAGCTCCTGTGACCTGTATTTTTATAATGCCTTTTCATTCAGCTAAACATCTGATCCCTCTTACTGAGAGTCCTGTGTGGTACAGCACTGCCTGTCTCCTGTCCCCTTTGTTGGAGGGAGGACCACAGGGTGCCCTTCTCTAGTCCATGATTCACGGCCTTCAGTCTTCCCCAGTCTCTTAGAACTGGCTTTCAAAGGGCTAGTGCATCCCAGCTGGAGATGTGAAAGAGAGCATGAATAAAGGGAGTCATCTCTACTGTCATTACCAGAGGCATCGTTATCTTCACACAGTTGATAGCCAGTGACACTCAGCTTGGCACTATCGAAAAAGTTTTTAAAAAGCCATAGCTTCTGCCTTCTAGGGGCACACACCTGGAAATAGCATACCTGACATATATAGGGGCAATGCAGAGACAACAGTAATTGTATACACATCAGATAATTAACCACACTTACTAAATAGGTAAAAAGAATAGCTCAGCTGATGAGACATGGGCCAGAACCCTGGATCAGGGGTGGGGTGGGCGGTGGGGACAGCGCTATGTGACTAAAGGAAACAAATTACTGAACCCCTCTGGGATTTTGTGAAATGACAGCAATGATAACCCCATCTCAGATATAGGGAGAGAGCATTAGTAAATGTGGCTGGGAAGTCCCCAATAAAATGGAGGACATTATGGCATGGTGGGCAGAGTACTGAGCATTCGTGCCCAGGCACTGTACTGAGCATGAATATGGCAGGTGAGTTTGGAGAAGGGCAGATCCATAGGTACTACTATGAAACAGACTTGGGGCAGTCTAGGGTAGGGGACACCCAAAGTCCTCTGTGCTCTGATCACCTGTCCCTGTCCTCCTTGTCCTCCCTGGCTTCTAACTACACTCATGCCCCCACTTCCTGGCAGTTTCTCTCCCCTTGATTTCTGTAACAGGGCACTGTCATGATTTTCCTAGGTCTCTTTTGAACATTGATTTTATAAGCAGCTTTTACAAATGTTGACATATATTCTTTGTAATTATAATATGTAAATGGCTGAGTAATAGTCTATCATGTGGATACATCGTAAGTTACTGAAGCATTCCTGTATATTTCAATTGATTCTGTTCTCACTCTTATGATTATTCCCTCAACCAGTGAACAGATCAGTGAGTATGCATATTCCTTAAAATGTCCTCTGCTGTGCAGAGGCCTGCACCTGTTTACCTGGCCGCCAGTCATACGCAAGAACCATTCCAGTACCTCTCCAACTTCAATTTATGTCATTTGTCAGTGATTCTTGCTCCCACTTTTTTATGTCATTCCTCAAAATTTTAACCTCTGTCGTTTTTACTGTAATTCACCTCTAAACGGACTCTCAAGACCTCAAAAACACCTCAGCTGACTGCTCTAGAACAGATACCTTCCTGTCTCTGAACTTTCATTATCCAACCATCAACCATCCACCCACCTACCCACCCATCACTTATGGGGCCCTCTACATATTCTATTTATGCACTTATTTTTTAGAGAAACAATGATGAAGACATGGCTTCTGTCCATAATAAATTGGTTAGTGTAGATGAGGAAGAAGATAGATGAATACCTGATTGAGCACAATGTATACAAAATAGATGGATATTCCTAATTGGGGTACCCATCCTGATATGGGAAAGGGGTGGATGTTAGGGACAGTTTCTCTAGAGCAGGTGGCATCCATGCTGAGTTCTGAAGGATGCCTAAGTGTTAGCCAGGTTAAGAAGGATAAAACAGAGTGTCTTAGAGAAGTAGCAAGACAAAAGGAAAGAAAGAGAAGAAGGCATATTTGGGGAACTGGAAGCAGATCAGTAAGCTATACTGTGGTGTGTGTGTGTATGTGTGTGCGCACCTTATGCACATGTGTGAAAAGCCAGTTTAACTTCGAAAAGGACAAGACCATGGAATTTCTTGCTCATCACACTAAAGTTTAAATTTTCCTCTGAGGATAGTGGAAAGCCATTGAAGGATTTCTGTTTTAATTTTTTTAAACGTTTATTTTTTGAGAGACGGAGACAGAGCATGAGTGGGGGAGGAGCAGAGAGAGAGGGAGACACAGAATCTGAAGCAGGCTCTAGGCTCTGAGCTGTCAGCACAGAGCCCGACGTGGGGCTTGAACCCACAAACCGTGAGATCATGACCTGAGCTGAAGTCAGATGCTTAACCCAACTAAGCCACCCAGGCGGCCCCCATTGAAGGATTTTAAGTGGGAAATTAGTATGGCCAAGTTTGTTTTTGACGAAGACTGCTTTTCCTGCAGCTTGGAGAATGAACTGCAGCTGGGCAGGACAGAGACAGAGAATCTATGTACATGATGGAAGAGGTGATGAAGACTTGAGCTCGGGGACAGTGAGGATGTAGAAAAGGAGGGAAATAGAAAAGCTATTAAGGAGGTAGAACTGACAGAAGAATTCTGTCAGGGAAGGTAGGGAGGGGTTTGGTGAAGGATGAACATGAGGCATTGACAACTCCCAGGTGTTCGAGTAACTCACCTTTTGTAGAGCTTCAGTATAGATTGGACCACCTGATAGCACCCAAGGAGAGTTGATCAACCATGAGATGAGAGGAACGTCAAGGACAAAACCCTAAAGATCACTAATATTTACATGGCAGTTCTTCCTCATGAAGGATGCTGGATTCACAGCATCCTTTAGCTGTAAAGGAAGTAAAAGCTTCCATATTTAACTCAAGACTCTTGAACAGTACATACAACTGCAGTGCTCTAGCATTAACTAATACTTGAGCAATTGCTAAAATTCTTGACATTTGTATGTGCCAGTAATGGTGTACACTAGGTTTTATTATTCTTTTGTTAATGTTAATTAGAGAGGCTAAGATACTTTCCCATTCGTGTAGCTAGTAAGTGAAGGAATCATAGTCTCACCCAGGTCTGTCTGATATCAAAGTCTAGCTCCTTCGACTGCACCACTGCCTTTGTCTGGCACCTCAACATTACTGCTCTGATCCATTATGCTGGTCCTATCAGTAATGCTCCTCTGCTTTATTTCCATCAGTTCACACTCCAGACTTCCTCTAGGAAGCCACGTGATTACCCCAAAGCTGTTCTCCTGACTCACTTTATCCTCCATTTTGCATCTCCCCCAGTACTTTTTAAAATTATCATTTGCATTCTGTTCTTTCTGGTTTAGATTTTGGAGCAATTCAGCCAGAATATATTGAATGCCAACTGTGTGCCAGATATGACAATGAGCACTTTCTAATATGTCACACTGTGACTGAGATCTTGTAGATGTATGCTGTTCCTTGATGAGGTAAATCCAATGTTGGGATTGGAACTTGGGTCTACCAGACTCCAAAATCTGTGCTTAGTGGGAGAGGGTGAGAAAGGAAGGAAAGAAAGGAGGAAAAGAGAGAAACAAGAAAACAGGGATAGAAATGTAAAATAAACATTTAATACAGGCAGTCCATTTTGGAGGCAGAGATCTGGACTGGCCATGGTTCTCAAGAAGGCCGTTGGCAAACACACTCCAGGTGGGTTTGTAGAGGCTCACATTTTCTTTCACTGGCTCGAGACAGAAAATGTGCCTCGTGAATGTGACTTGTTCTAGAGCATAATGCAGACCTTAAAAAAAAATCTTGGGAAGAGAAATATCATGGAAGATAAAATCCGTGTAACCGATGGGTAGCCAACCTTTCTCAGAGGTGCTACAGTTGAGGCTTCATTGATGCGGTACACACAGCGGAACGTCTGACGATAGCAAATGAGCTGGGAAACCTAGCAGGCACTGGGCTCTCCTATACAAATATATAAAGGTATCAAAGTTAACAACTTATATAATAATACAAAATAAGATAATGTCAGATGTGGGGCCTGATTTACTCCAGTGTCCTAGCTTTGGGGGGCTGTTAGGATCTCTGTTGCACTGTTAGATTAACATGATTGTTCCCTTTTACATAACTAACTGTTCTACACTTTCTTTCCCTGACATTCAGTTTCTCAGTGAAACAAGCAGCATCCAGTTTCCCCTTGTCTGTGCATATAGCAAAGCCACTCACGAAGCCATGCTTAGCAACAATCTTTTGCAAAGGGCCAGATGATAAATACTTTAGGCTTTTAAAGACCATGTAGTCTCTGTTGCAACTCCTCAGTCCAACCATCGTAGTGTGAAGACAGCTGCAGATAAAACGTAATGAGTGTGTCTGTGTTCCAATAAAACTTTATTTATAGGAACTGAAATTTGAATGTCATAAAACTTACATGTGTCAATAAATTGAATTCTTTTGATTTTTCAACCCATTTAAAAATATAAAAACTATTCTTAGCTTGTGGCTGTCTGAAGACAGGCAGTGGGCTGGATTTGGCCTGTAGCCCATAGTTTGCTGACCCCTGCACTACAGCATGGAAATCTTAGGGTGGTTAGATTCTCCTGTGTTCATAGGATAGCCTTCCAGAAGGAAGTGGTTAGCTAACTCTATTAGGGCCTCTGAGCTTCAACTATTAATTGATATTATTTCTTAATTCTCAGCTATATTTTAAGGTATGAACCTAAGGAATTTTAAAGTCATTATGTGGGTGAGGGACTGTTAAAAATAAATCCTTCAGGTTTAGAAGTGGTAGAGAGGGAATAGAAGGTGTTAGCAACTCCAGGAGTTTTCAGGCAGATGGTTCAGAGAGCATTGAGGCTGGCCGCAAGTTGCCTCTAAAGGTCATCGGTACAACTTTGTGTCTTCTTTTTATGTACTTTATGTCTCTCATAAAATAAAGTGAAAGCAGTTTAATTTAACAGTCTAATTAGCGATGAATTTTTCATTTTATATTTCTGACTATGCAATACCAGGGGTCTGGATTTGACTAGGGCCAGGAAGGGATTGTGTATATTAAATCGGGCCTTTCCGACAGCAGGCCAAATCGAAATGGTCTGTGTCTGTTTGGTTTCCAAAGAACTGTTGGGCATGGGGAGATGCCACTGTGCATTTTCTCCAAATAACAGGCCCAGGTATTGGGGTACCCTTTGAGCCTCACTTTCAACTGATATGCACTTCTTTCCTTATATTGTATGTGGTCAAGAGAAGGAATACTGTTTTGTAGGCAGTACCCAGGCATGGAGGGGGCCAAGTTTATGGGTCTCCACAAACATTTGTTCTTCTTTGTAGCAGTGTTCCCAGTGGGCTAAATGTGAGCTCTCTTTCTTCTTTTTCTTTTTTGTTCTCTCACTTTTGAAACTAAAAAAAACCCACAAAAAAACAAAACGCAAAACCCACAAAACCTTGCCCAACAGATCTTGAGATTCAACACCTTGGGATTAATTTCTTTTTTTAATTGGTTTTACACCTCTAAGCGAAAGCATGAGGGGCTGGGGCAAAGATGAAGCCTTGAGAAAAGACCTGATCTTGAAACTTGGCCAGGAGTTGAGAGAGCCCTCACTCTCAAGAGATCAGTAAGACTGCATGCGCCCTCATTTGAAAAGGCAAAGGACGGACCAGAGGCTATGGGACTCTGGTTGAGTCATGCTTTTTCCTGTATAAGCCAGAGAAGTGGCTACTTTTAAATTTGACTTTGTGATTTAATCTCTATAAAATCATTTAATCCTCTTCCTCCACTGCAAGTGATCAGCCCCAAAACAGCAACAAATATCCCCACAGACAGAATATTCACTTGAGAACATACAGCTTTTCAAAGCTGAAAATAGGATTTTTTTATGAACAATCCCATCAAAACACAGATTAAGTCCCTAACCCATCCAAAAAAAAAAAAAAAAATCCTTAAAATGTCCATAATTCCATTCATGCTGTAACAAATCTGTCCATTTGGGGGGATCTCTAATTTATTTAAAGAATAAGATGCCTGTAATTTCAGGAGCTGTATTTTGTAAGGCAGCTGTAATAGACACATATCTTGTAACATTTTGGGAAAGATAGAAAAACAAAAACACAAACAAAAACGTGTCTTCTTAGGAAAACAATTTGTTTTCCAATAATGTACATTCAACTTTGGTTTTGAGGTACTTCTTACTCCAAAATGCAGTCCTTTCCAGATCCACAGTGCAGGAGGGCATGAGCGGAGTTCTGCCTTCACTGGCCCTGCCTCCAGCATCTGGGTTTGGGAGAAGAGAGCTTTCAGCCTGCAGGTCCGAGGCATCCCAGTTCACGTGTTCTATAAGTGCCCTGAGTTCTGCTGCTGCTCCAGCTTGAAGGTGAGCTTGTTCAGCTCACTAGGGCCAACTGCACCCCAGGGGCCCAGAGCCAGTCAGAGATGAGCCCAGAAGAACCAATTTGGTAACTGCTCTGCCTCCTGGTGCCCTCCGGTGCTGGAATCAACTAGGCCAGGGGGGATATTGTCCCAAATATGGGTGGGCAGGTAGGCAGAGACAGGGAAGTGGTCCTGAAGGTGAGGTGAGGGGTGTGGGTGGGGTGCAGTGCAGGGGAAAGATCTTTCCTTCCAGATGAAATCACTTGGATCTGTAAATGGCAGAAAGGAAGTCTTGAGATGGCTTTACCCACTCTGGCTGATTCATTTGATTAAGTATGGGTGAAGCGTTAGCTGTGTTTTTTGGGGGGGCATATATCCATAGTACCAGGCACCTCCTATAAATAAGCCTAGTTCACCATAGCTTTTCCTTTGTTTCTGGACTCCTGTGGTTCAAAAACTGCAAGACTTAGGCACTAATATCAAGGGGAGGATGCTTTCAGAGAGAGACAGAAGGAGAGGGAGATTGAGACATTGAAGGGGTTGCATCCTTGTGTCTCCTTTGGGTTGGGGTGAATGGGCCGTGTTGCAGCCAAAAGAGAAACAAAGGATGGCACAGAGAAAGTGGGTTCACTGAGAGACTAACCCTTGTTTACTCAGGGAAGGTAAAGAACAAGCACAAAAAGGAGTGTAAGGGACCACTGGCACCTGTTATCGGTCATTAACAAACGACCATGTACTGCTAATCTGTGATCATAAAAAGGCCATCTGCTAATGCTCAAAGGTCATTAAGATGCCAGCCGTGTTTACTGTGTTCTCATTGGTGGGGCCAGTCATTTCTAAGAAAAAAGGAGCTTAAATGGTTATTGTGGTGGTGCCTGCTAATGCCGGTCTAGTTATGGGTCTGTCAGTGTTTCCATTATAAACCCGCACTCTCATCTGATTTAGAATACAACCACAAAAATAACAGGTTAACGGAGTATGCATGTGTGTGTACATGTACGTACTTTTTATTTTCACAGAGGGGGAAGCTTGAAGTGCACCAGCTTGCCTCTATTCACATTCACAGATATTCATTAGAAAAGAAAGGTGATTTCTTCATTTCAGGTCTTCTTTTATTTAACCTGACTGATGGGCCTGTTTCATAGAAGAGCCTTCCCACAGTGCCTAAAAACTGTTTTCCTTGATAAAATAAACATCTTTCCAAAGAAGAATCCCAACTTGACGGGAGACCTTAGCCCTTCCATGCTGCTGAGAGAATTGGATTATGTGTGGATTGACCAAAGATTGGATTACAGTGTTGGGAATGTACCTTAGAAAGGGCATGTACTGAATTAAAGCTTGCCTCCCCTTTTGCCTGCTTCTCTTGCACCCAGAAATTATCAGATAGGTTTCCCAATTGATTTTGTTTCTGTAACCCTTCAAATGGATTTATGCATGTACTTCTCTCTAAAGAGGAGAATCGAAATTATTTTTTCTTTGCTTTTTCAAGATAACAGTGAACTCATAGGAACCTATTAGAGTGATAGATCATGTTAAGTGTTCAAAGATGTTAATAATATAATCGTGGCAATCTAGAGCTAAATAATTTCATTATTATATATGTACACACTTATAAATGTGAGAAATATGTCTAGAGCGCTGAGGAACTGTTCCTTTTCTTCTTATATATTTTCTTGTCTCCTCTTCTAGGATTCTCCTGGAAAGGGAAAGATAGAAATAAAGCTCAGTGTGTAAACTAATTGACCAAAGGACTCACAAACAAGTTATGTAATTTTAAAATTCTATCCCCAATCTGTTCATTGTGGCTGTTAAGGAAGGTGGCTCTTATCAGTGGGTGGCCTGGCAGACCATATGTTCTACTACCTGGCCACAGCAGGTGGGAAAGACAGAACCCACTTCTAAAATACGAATTTTAGCAATACTCTGTGTGCATGCCCGTGTGCATATTTGGGGGTAAAACAAGCAAGCATGGTCAGACCTTCAAGGTTATATCAATGTAGACCTGTGTGCATAAGTGTGATTTTCAAAAACGCGGGCAGTTGGGGATTTTGTTTGGTTTTGTTTTTTGTTTGGGGTGGGGGAGGGAGGTTGTCTTCTGAGATTCTTTAGTGATAGAGGCCAAGACTGTTGTTCAGATTTTTTCTCCTTAATTTCTGATAGCACCGTTTCTCATCATATCCTTGCCTTTCATCTCTGCCAATTAACTAAGTAGCCAGAGCCTTGTTTGAAAGTTCTGAGTAGTTAGTAAGCTCTTTTTTTTTTTTCCCTGAGCCAAGCCAACGTGTCCTCTGGAGGCCTCTGAATGAGGAGTCTGTCCACTGCCCCCACCCCTGTCTGCCTGTTAGTGCAGGCCTGGGCTTAATCTTTTGCTTTCAACGAGTTGCAAGGGGGGTGGGAGTTATAGAGCAGGGGGTGGGGTGGTGACCGCAGGTGGCTGAAGAAAGAGGTCTTGTTCTCATGATGCTAAATGGCTGGTTAGCACTGCTTTTACTGTGAAATTCAGCTTCTGTCACTTCGTGGTTAATTGCTTTATTATTCTCAGATCCAGATTGGACCTGATTTAGTTCTGTCAGGAGCCATGACTCTTCCTGGCATTTGGCCAGGATCCTTTCGATCCTTTGATCTGAGGTTTTATAATCACATTACCGTTCAGATTGCGGCAGGAGGCATGGGGCTTTTGCTGCCTCTTTCTACTCAGAAGTGCACAGGTTTGCTCAGTAGGTGGATGGAGTGTGACTTTGACATGGGCAGGGGATTGACGATCGGGGTCTTATCCCTAACTCAGTTTCTCCTTCCTGGTATTAGGCTTTATGGGTTTAATTTGCTTTCCTCTTTTTGTTCAGCCCAAAACAGCAATGGTAGTAGGCATGGACTTGCCTCTTTGGTGGGTTGATTTTCTGCCATCTCAAAGTTGAACCCTGGGTGAGGTTTTGCCCTCTTCTTTTGCCAAAGCTTTTCTGCATCAGCTGGCTGTCCTTAATGTGAAATAAGTCAACAGGTAGTTCAAATGACCTCCCCCCTAATTGTAAGCAGAGCCTGGCTGGCCCGCATCAATTGTTCTGGGATACAGACGCCAGGCGGAAAACATCGAGTAGCCCACGGGCTGCATTGTTAGTGTGCCTGGTGCGGGTGAGGAGCAGAAGCAGCTATGGCCTGGGCTTTTTAATAGGCAGGGCTGTAAATGTCGTCCAGGCCTAAGTCACAGATGCACCACAGAGCTCTTTCAAGCCCTTATTCCAATGCTCCACTTGTAACTATTTTTAACCTTATTAAAAAGGAGCGAAATGCTTCAGCTTCACAAGCGCATACTAGAGTCTTGCAGTAAATTTCTTTGGTTTATAACTCCACCTTTGATTCAGAAGGCCAGCGGGCATGAGAACTTGGATAAACATAAATCTCCAGATCTGCTCCAGGGAACCATATGCAGTTAGGGATGTGCTAGAGACCGGCCCTGGGGCTCCAGCTGGAGCAGAGGGGAAGCAGAGGCTTCCCTCTTTGGATTTTCAGGCAGCTCAATCTTCAATTCAATCTTGCAAAGACAGAATTTGTGGCATTTGTGTAATAGAAACACAGACAAAAGTCAGAAGCATGCACCCAGGCAGGTGATGTCTGATAAATTGAGCTGCACGTGACCGGCTTCCCAGCACAAGGTCAACGGGCCCGTGGAAGCCAACTGCTGGTGTAGGAGGCAGAAGTGGGGCTGGCATTACAGGACCAAGGGATTTTTGTCTCTTTTTTTCACTTGTCACATGGCAGCTCCTCTTCTATCAGTGGCAGGAGCTAAAATCTCATTTAGAATTTCTTCTAAGCTTTCTAGTTTGGAAAGTCCTTGCTAACTTTTGAAATAACGACTTTTGGGGGCTGGGCATAATCTTGGTCCGAGGTTCGTGCAGGGGTCTCTTTGTGGTGGTTCAAAACAGAAAGAGACTCTTGGCTGCTATACTTCTCTGAGTTTGGGTGCCCACTATGTGAAGAAGCCCAAATGGTACTACATTTTAGAGCGTCAACAGGGAGGCCTGAGAAGAGCTGACATGATAACAGAAGTTTCTGGTTTAAAACTTTAGCAGGCGTTGTGAGGTGTGTGTTATGTGTACTGTGTAAGAATCAAAGGAGCATTGCCTAGGACAAGGAAGACAAGATTTCTGTCCTCCAAGAGCTTGTCATTTTATTAGAGATGCCACATCTAGTTATTGAGCCGTATGGGAAGTACATGACTAGAGAGTTAACACCACTGGAGGTCAGAAAAGAAAGTATTTATGGTGCCAAGACAGGTCAAGACAGGCTGATGAGAGCAAGGGCACTAGATTCTCAGATACAGTTAAGTGTCGACTGTAGTGAACATCTAGCATTTTAACTGTTGATGATTACTTCTCTCCATTCGCTTTCTGGCGACAAAATTCTTGTCACTGTGGGAAAAATCCATTCTGCGTGGTTGATTCAGCTGGGCTGCCCCATGACGGTGTCGTGCATGTGACTGAGGCCTGGCTCATCAGAATATCTCACTGCTTTGGCTATGTTGATTGGTTCCAGCATGGACACCTGACTCGATCTGGCCAGTCGTACTCCTGAAACTCTCTTGACAGCTGTAGGGAAGACTCATTCTTTCCATTGGGTTTGCCAGGCTGGAAATGTGTGGGAGAGGGGCTGCTAACAGCTCTTCTTACATGGTGTGGAGAGAGGCAGTTTGAGCTGAACAGAGATAAGCAGAGCTGAGAGATGGCAAGGGAGACAGACATCTTTTGGTGACATCGTTTGAAGTTCTGTAGCTAGCTGTGTCTGAAGCCAGTTATGTGGGCCGATCGTTTCTTTTATCTCTGCTAGTTTGAGGCAGGTCCTATAAGGTATAATCGGGAGAATGTGACTAATATGGTGGGGAGGGGGCTGTGAAGGAAATGCTTCAAGGAGGTAGTATACTTGTTTCTGTGTTAGTGCTGATGGCTCATAAAGAGCGTTAAGTAACTTTACCCAAAACAGAGCAACAACAACAGAATGTGTCACCCTGGCCGACTCCTTTCTCTTCAAGACAGGCTACATGGCAGTGTATAGGATCAAGGCAAGATGAAATGTTTATTGGTAACGGGCCCAAAAAATCCATTTTTAGAAATATATTTATCACAGTGAGCTGCCACTCAGACCTCCCCAACTTTCTTTAGAAACCTCATTATCACCATATATTCTGCCAAGAACACACTTTGAAACATGATACTTTGACCAGAACTTTCAGTTCAATATTTATTGAACTCTGTGAGTCAGGTACTATGCTAGGTTTGGGGGATGCACTGAGGAACAAGATAGACATAGTCTCTGTTCTCAAAGAACTTGTGAACTCAAAAAATAGTGTAAACTGGTATTATTTAATGAGAATAGAGTTTTCTGATGGCTTTATATTTATTAAACATTGAATGTCTAAGATCTCTCTCAAGACTTTGTTTGTCTGGGCCTCAGGACACAACTGTCTCACAGTTCCCCAACTCCTTCTTACAGTTTGTTCCGCTGTGCCTTATGTCATAATCCCCTGGTCTTGATTTATTTAAGTGTTAAACTCCTGAAAGTTTGGGCCATTCCTATCAACTTGCTTTATACAATGCCAATTAAAGGGTTTTGCTCAAATTAAAAGAAAAAACTAAAAAGAAGAAAAAAGAATACTGTGCCAATTCCAGCTGAATTGAGTATAATATCTTTGTGTCCCTTCCATAGCATCCTCCCCACTTACTGTCTTGGCCTGGGATATCACGAATTGTAGCATTGATAGGTATACTTTTATGCTTCTCGGTAGTGATATATTCATGGTAGCAAAATAAGTTAGCCCAAGGGCCACAAATAATGGACATTTTAGATGCTGGTATGCCTCTCACCTTGTTTGTAAGGGTAAGTGAATTAGACTTAGGTCCAAAACTGGCTCTATCACTTAGTAGTTATAGTTCTTGGATAACATTGCTTAATGACTCTGACCTTCGATTCCTCGATGATAAAATTAGGCTAATAATAGTATCTATTTGGATATGAGGAGTAAGTGAAATAAATGCATGAAAACTGCTTAGCAAAATGCTGGTGTATAAAATATGCAAAGGATGCTAATATTAGTGCGTGAATGTATGATGAAAAATAAGATCCTTACTGTCTCGAGGTGCTTACCATCTCCTCAAGGTACCTACCTATAAATTACAAACATGACAAATACCACTTTTATAAAGTGATCAAACTAACATCATTACTAACGTTTATGATTTAGTAGTAATTGGCCAGATCTAAATCATGTGCCTCCTGATATGATGCACTGAAAAGGACACAATACCGTATTTATGATATTCTTGCCAAAAATACACAACCTGAATTTAATCATGCAGAAGCATCAGGCAAACCCAAGTTGAGAGACATTACAAAAAAATAACTGACCTGTACTTTTCAAAACTATCAAGGTCATGAAAGACAACAGACAGATTGAGGAACTGTCTAAATGCAGTGTGTGATCTAGGATGGAATACTGGACCAGAAAGAAAAACAGGGGACTTTAATAGGATATTTGGCAATATTTGAATATAATCTTTACATTTGATGATAACATTGTTTCAGTGCTAATTCCTGATTTGGGTAATTGCTTAGTAGTTATATAAGATGTCAATAGTTGAGGAATCTAAGTGAAGGGTATGTATAAATTCCTGTCAATTCTATAACATTTGGGAATCTGAAATTATTTCAAAAGGAAAAAAGAAATGCATGTAGTAGGCATTCAATAAATCACGTTGTAACTGAGGGAATCTTCCCGAATCTGGGCCAGCCATTTAGATGAAGTTGGCAGCTTTGAATGCTGCGTCTGTGCGTAACTCTGCTGGAAGGTCTGGTAACTCTGTGAGGGTATTATACATTTGCAAGGACATTCCTGGGCTGGTTTCTATCTGATCCACTCCCTATGGTATGTCCTCCTTCTCCACAGGTCCTTTGAGAAAGAAGTTTGAGACAAGCAGGAAGTTATTATCTGACAGTTTTTAGAAATTGAGCTCCTCCTTTGAGGGCAGGGTGATTGTCCAGTTGATACAGATCTACTGAGAGCTCTCTGCATTGTTCAACTGTTAATTTTGCTCTGGAATCTACCATCATCCTTTCACCTGTTGGGCCTTTCCTGTTAATCATTGGGAACAGGAGGAATAATTATGGACTTCTAAAAAACGGTTAAGTGTCCAAATCTGACATTCACATTATCAATGTAGTACATGCAATAGAAGAAAACTTGGAAAAGTTGACTAAGGCTACCAAAGGGGCATAATACAAGACTATGCAGAGTTCTAGAAGGAGACTTTGTTCCAGAAAAGCCAAACCAGAGAGAGGTTTTGAGATCTATAAAATGCAAAAGATCACGGAATGTAAACACGTATTCTTCACCGTACATGACAGAGATATATGTCGAAATGTAGAGGGACCAGTTCTTGGAAAATAACAGGAGAAGTCATCAGACAATATAAACAAAACCCATCAGGTAATGAGTCTGCCAGTGATGAGGTTCTTGAAGGATTTGAATTAACTTGTAGGAGATAGATCTGAGAGACAAGTGAAACCATGGAAGACGGAGTTGCCAGACAGACACACAGGCACATCCTTCACCTAAGCCTCCTTTCTTTCTGCCCATGTTACAATCACATATCAAACTGTGTAATTTTCCTCTTCTTAATTTTGTTCATTCGTTCATAGCCCCTTGAGCATGGGCTGCTCTGTCCGAGTGAATCAGTGGTGATGACCTCATAGGAATGTTGTGAGGTTAACAAATACAAATTGTAATGTGCACTGCAGATATAAAGTGCCATAAAAATGCTAATGAATGATAATGTGCGTCCACTGGTTAGCAGGCCAGTGCAACAGGCCAAGGATAACAGAAAAAGAGACTGCCTTTTGAACACACAAAGTGCAATCCTATTCATCTGGCCTCACGCCTGCCACCATGGGAGGCTCTGGCTCGGGTCTCATTATTCACCCAAACAACTTCCTTTCCTTCTCTGTCTGGGTCTGCAAGCTGCTTTCTGAGCAAAGAAAGATTCCCTGAAACCTTTTGGCGCCATCAACAACAGCAGCAGCAAGAAAAGTTTGGCTTGAAAAATTCATTCATGGGAATGAAAAAATACAATGGAAATCTATCATTATGGATGTTTGGGAAAGAGGGAGAAAAAAGACCTGGGCTTTGTTTTGCATTTTGGTAAGAAATGATATATAGCTACATAGTAAAAACAGTTTTATTAAAAACATCTTCTCGCCCTGTATTCAAAATTCGAATCGTGCCCTCTTATCATCCAGTCACTTTAGAATGAAAGTTGGAAATGCTGATACTGTGGAACTAGCCCTTGGTATTCTATCTCATAGCTGATATATTTGTCTAATACTTTGGTTTTTGAAGGCCCTTTACTCAGGACCAGTGTGCAGGGCACTTCATTTTAATCCTTTCTGCTTACTGAAAACAGGAATGCTAGGAAGAACTTGTAGATAAGATTACATTCCCTCTTCTGTGTGTCCCTAGGTGGTGGGCTATAAGCCAGATAGCAAAGCAAATGGAGTTGTCATCACCCTAAGAAAAGGGTTCTGACCTCAGATTTGTGGGACTTTTGTTTAGGGAAATCCTGCTAAGTGTTCTATGTTGGTTAGAACATTCCTTCTTGTAGAGTGGAAATTTTTAACAGCCCAACAAGTGTCCAGATATTCATAATGGGGAGTTCAGGGGCTGTGAGAACCTTAGTTTAGCAATAGAACAGGTGTAGAATTTCATTATGTCTATTCTGCCCGAATAAAAGGAACCTCTTTTTCCACTGAAGCAGCATATCTAGGACCAGTCAGGAGGCTTGGGCTATCCTGTGTTGGGAAATGTAAGGGGAATTGTGACGTTCTCACTCCATGGTGCCATCTGGGCTCCATGAATGGTTCAAGGGAGGGTGGCTGAGTGACCCAGATTAAACTAATACTTTGGTTTACACAAAGCCATCCAGCAATTATACACATGCTTGACAGTGTTATCATCATTATTTACTTTGCTATAAGCTAGATTTATAGCATTTGTAATACTAAGCATAAGAAACATTAATAGCTTTACTAATTATATCACTACTTTACTGATATACATAGTGATAAAAATGCCAAGTAAAGTGAACTAGTAAAACATTTTTAAGAGGATTTTAAAATCAGTTACTGATTGACGATGTCTTTGGTGAGTCTTGGGGTTTGAATGGAGAGGACAGCCTTCTTTGTAGATTTAAGTCTTGCCTTCCTGCCTATTCATAATAAATTGAAAGTCATTCTGCCTTAACCCGACTATAATCAACTGAACCATGTATTTAATATGGAGCCAACAAAATGTACTTTGTTTTGGATCAGAGCTAAATGAAAATCCAAGTGTAGAGAAGGAGAGAGGGAGAGAGAAGGAGAAAGAGGGAGGGTGAGAGGGAGAGAGGAAACAATCATAAATGAAGTGGGGGGAATAAAGAGAACCGAGTAACTAACATCGTGCGTCTCCCCATTCTGGTTATTGATCTTGCTCTGTGTTCTCCAGAAAACACCTTGTTATAAATGAGGATATTGAGTGAAGGAAAAGAGTTAATAAATCCACTGCCTTTGCCACAACTGCTAATGGAAATCCATGAGCAGTTTCAGTGCTGGACAAGTAAAAAGACCAAACTCAGAGTGAAGGGCATAGTGGATAAGAATGGGTGGGCAGCATGTCTGGTCTGTGAGTTGAAATGGTGGGCAACATTTTTTGTGGATTGCAGCGCACAATTCCTGAGGTCCTGAGTGTTGACCTATATAACAGGTCAGCAGCAAGGCTGCCTACTCTGTCCTATAACAGGAGATACCTGCTTTTGTAAATGAAGTTTTACTGGAACACAGCCATATCCTCCTTTCATTTAAGTGTTGTCCATGGCTGCTTTTGTGGTACAGCCCAGAGTTGAGTAGTTGCAACACAGGTCTTATGACCCACAAAGCTGAAAATATTTACTATCTGACCATTTATTTATTTTTTTATTTAAAAAAAATTTTTAACGTTTATTTATTTTTTGAGAGACAGAGAGACATAGAGCATGAGCGGGGGAGGGGCAGAGAGAGAGGGAGTCACAGAATTCGAAGCAAGCTCCAGGCCCTGAGCTGTCAGCACAGAGCTCAATGGGGGGCTCGAACCCACGAACCATGAGATCATGACCTGAGCCGAAGTCAGGCGCTTAACCGACTGAGCCCCCAAGCACCCTATTATCTGACCATTTATTTAAAAAAAAGATTACTCTAAAAAATTGCCCATTTTTGTTATTATTTTTCACTAGGATTCAATATATGCCTTCTTCAGAAATTTTCACTGCCTACCTGAATGCTATCTGAGCATCAGGAGACTGGGATGGGGGTGGGCATGGTGGGTGTGTAGAAGAAGGCCTGTTTGTACAAAACAAGAAGTGTGACCCTTCAAAAAAAAGACCTTGGTTGCATTAGATAATCCTGATTTTAAATGTCTAATCTTAAAGCTATAACTCAGGGATAAAAGAGTGTGAGTATTTTTATTTGTGGTTTGTGGTGGGTCTTATTGCATTTCTCCGTCTTCTTAAAGCTGGCTGGGAGGTTCATAGTAGGGAATAACTCACCTAAGCCAACTTGAATGAATTCTCCACTACCACCTCCCTGAAGAAAATTCCTAACATGGAAAATTCATTTCAGCAAAAGAGGTCTCTATTTTTGAAATGTTTTGACCTGATTTAGAGGCTAGATATAAATAAAAAGGACAGAACTGTTTACTTGCTAAACGTATGATAAAATATTTGAGAGCTCACCCATACTGGATGCAATCTAACAATATTTGCAAAGTAGACATTGTACATTGTATTTCTGTTGCTTTCATTTGTCTGTGAACAATTCTTGGATTTTCCATCACACTTGATCTCATTGTTGCCTGTGTAGAATTCAACACCCTATAAAGTTCAGCTGAAATTCAACCACTTTCATGACTGGTTCTCAACTAATTCACAGTGGAAAACTCACAGGCTTTGCAATCAGATTAACCTGAGTTCACATCCTGGCTCATCCATGGCTGAGGGGCCGCAAGCAAGTTACTCCTAGCCTCTGAGGTTCCAGTTCCTCATTTGTAAGTAGGTTACAAACTCAAATCTCAGAACTGTTATGAAAATTAAATAGGATGATGCACATAAAGAGCTTGGAGGATGATAGACTTTCAGTGAGTTATGATATTATTTTCTTGGGTGCAAGCCTTCTGCTTTGACTAACAGCAATTGCCTACACCCGTTAAGTGACACTTTCTGTATACTGTTTTACATTTTTAGTTTCTTTTCATAAACGTACTCCCCCTCCCCAATTGAATTTTGTGCTTTTAGGAGTGGGCACCACGTCTGTGTATCTGTTCAAGTGTATTGCAAAATAATAGGTATTTAATAAATTTCTGGATTGATTATGGGTCTTTGCTTTGTTGGGTGGATAAGGAGAAACCAGAACAAAGAGACTGCATATTTGCAAGCTCACTAGATTGTCCCAGAGACTGTGTGAGGGAGTGGAGGGCCCTGCCTCGCCCCAGTGTGATAAAATATCCAGATGTCTGTATTTGCAAAATGGGAGAGATGGAGTGGAGCTACTTTTGAAATGCATGGTCCTGCTCAGAGGGCCTCAATCTGTTTTTTTTTTCTCTGCCCGCAGCCCCATGAAAACATTGCTTTCCCGTACAACACTGAGATTAGCCTATCAGTGAGGCTAGCTTACTTAACAAATTAATTATGCCTTCAGTAGGGAAGATAGCACTACAATTAATTTTTACAAATTTATCATCTTTAGATTACTGTTCTCACCTGAGAATGTGTCAATATTGCAGTAGGCATTTTTTGAAACATAATTTAAATGTAATAAATTGATCCTTTTTAGGTGTATGTTCTATGAATTTTGAGAAACTTATGCAATGTGTAACCTTCACTACAATGAAGTGAGAATATTTCCATTATTCCACAAAGTTTTCTCATGCCTCTTTGTAGCCAGTTTACCTCCTCTGATTCACCAGCCCCTGGAAGCCTCTGATCTGATTACTGATCTTATAATTTTGCCCTTTCGAGAACACCATATAAATAGAATCACACAGTATGTGTCCCTTCCAGCCTGGCTCATGTCACCTAGCAAAATACTTTTGCATTTCATCCATATTGTTTCTTAACGTTCCTTTTTATTATCGAGTATTCCATTGTGAATGCACCATGATATATTTGTCCATTCACCACATTATGGACATTTGGGTGGTGTCCAGCTTTTAGTGCCTGTAAATGAAAGTGCTCTAAATATTTGTGCACAAGGTTTCAGTGTGTTCATGTATGAAGAAATGGGTGTGGGATTCCCTTGAGTGAGGAACTGCTGGGTCATATGATAAGTATATTTTTAACTTTATAAAAACCTGTCAAATTATACTCCAGAGTGGTTTTACTATTTTGCATTCCTAAGCAGAAATATATAAAAGTTCCAGTGGCTCCATATCTTTGTCAGGATTTTGTACTGTCATTTTTTTTTAATTGGATCAATTGTAATAGCTGGGTAGTGGTATCTCATAGTTTTAATTTACATTTTCCTAATGGCGAATGACGTTGACCAACTTTTTGTGTGTTTCTTTTCAATGAATGTATCGCCTTTGGTGAAGTGTCCCAACCTTTTGCCTATTTGCTTTTCTCTTTTTTGGAGGGGAGAGAGTTGTTTGTGTTTGCAACAGGAGTTTTTAATTATACCATATTTTTGCTAGTCAACACATAATATTTCGTAACATGATACTACAGGGAGTCAGTCCACTATCATCTTGGAATATTCCTTTCATTACCTTGTATTATAGGTAAAATTTATTATAGAAACATATTAGCTGAAAGTCCAGAGTGAGCAAACTACCATGGTTTCTTTCAGCATCATGGTGACATAGCCCTCTGTCTATTCTCTCTCCTCATCTATGCCCCCCTTCTTGTTGGTGGGGCACACACCAAATATCCTTTGGCCCAGGGCCTTTGACCTAGGGCTCATTTTACCTGGAAAAGTCTCCCCCAAACTTTGCATGGCTTTTATGTGTCTCCTTCTTTCACTTTGTTCAGGTCAAATGTTACCTTCTTCGGTAGGCTTTCCCTGACCAGACTATGTAAAATACATCTGCTTCCTCCACATCCTCCTACTTTAATACTTCTTTGTACCGTTTGTCACTACCTGGTATGCTATGCTATGTGTTATTTATTTGTTTATTTACTCTCTCTCTCCTCCCACGGAACTGTAAGTTCCATGAAGGAAGGAACGTGGCCTGTTTTGTTTCTCTGCTAGATTCTAGAGCCAGAATAGTGCCAACGATATAGCAGGTATTAAATAAATTGTAGGAAGAATTAATAAGTCTTAAGGAGAAAGGTGAGAGAAATGCTAATTAGCTGAATTTTTAGACAGGCCTGCACATCATACCAGACCTGGCCTGCTCCCAGCACTTAAGAGTTTATTAAGCTATTTCACATTTGACCCAGGTGAACTCCTAAACTAAGCTTCCTTGGCCTAAACCTGTATAACATCTCCAAGTAGATGTGATGGTCCTTTAAAAGACAGGCCTAAGATGGCAGCAAATAGAAGTAGCAGTGATTGCCTTTGTTTGAGGCCCACTGCCTGATCTTTCTTTGTCTCTGGCTGGTTTATTCATGCAGCAAAGCAGAAACAAACTTCACGAGTCTGAGGATTCTCTCTCAGGTACGCTCTGTGAGTGGGCTTGGATTCTTCTGTTCTGGATTGCTCCAGACTTATTTTCTCTCTCTTGTGCTTTCTCATGTTGCATATGCAGACACGGCATTTAATTCTTCACTTGCCCTGGCTTCCCTCTGAGTAGACTGGGGGAGTCCTGGGGAAGGGTGGTGCCCCATGATGCAACGGATGGGCTACCCTTGATTTGGAGGTCTCCAGGGTTAGGACCTTTAAGAAGTTCCTCCTCTTTCATGAGACTGAGATCACAGTGGAGTCAAGGGTGGGTTCTCCATCCTTTCCATACTCTGTGCTCCTGCTCGTAAATAGTTTTCCATACCTGGTTCAAATCCACACACTTTCCTGAATTGGGATGTGATAGAACACGCTCTGGGTTGGGACTAATGGGAAAGGATAAAGTTCCTAGGACAAATGATCAGTTAACTAACTGATCAAATGAACAACAAAATACCAGACCCTTAGCAATAAATGGCTGCTTTTGAAATCAAGAATATCCCCCAAGAAATAAAAAAAAAAAAGGTTTCTAAAAATGTGCTGTTTCTCTTTTTTTTATTTGATACAGATATTCAGATTTTTCAGTACATTTTCAAATCAAAAATTATTGGAAGAAAATGACAACCTAACCTACATTAATAAAACACAAAACAGCATTTGGGCCTTTTTATTGTCAAGACTTCACAAATAGGAGAAGGTGTTATGAAGAGCAAAGGGATGCCGTTTGTAGCATTTCCCTTGGGCTGAGGGGCTTTATAACGTGTAGGCTTGCAGATTCTGGTTTTCAGAAATCTTCTAAGCTGAGCATGTTTCAGAACTGATCTTTGCCTTCTTGGTGATCTTAAGCAAAATTATGAAAATCTTCCCAAATCCTGATTTTATAACACCAAGAAATACTGACAGTGATGCTTCAGGAGGTTAATGATGGTCTAATTATCTTGCACCAATAAGGAAAAAGAGTCAGCCTTTTGGCAAGATTATGTCAGAACTAGTCAGATAATATAGATATTTCTACCTCCACACATTTTCTAAAGGGGGATGTTGCCGCTTTAATTAAATGTTATATGAATACATTTCAAATAGATCCAAACACAGGGCAAACTCTGTTTCAGAACTGTTTTTCTTACATTTAAAATGTATTTGAAATGTAATTGAAAAAAAAAAAAGATAACGGGAAAGAAAAACTAAAATAACTCGAAACAAGCAGAATATAGTAGCTCATCATTACACTAATATATCAAACAATGTGATCTTAGCTTAATTATCCCCTTTGAGAGTTGAGAAAACGAAGCACAACCTTCAATTTACAGCTGTTTGGTGCCGGGAACCTGAATTATTATCGGAGAAGAAGGGGGGAAAAAGTTTATTTATTGTGACCTCCACTCAGTTTTTATTCGTTGTGGAAAATCTGTATATTCACAAATGAGGGCTATTCATCCTTAGACCACAGCATTCTTCAGCTGTCCAGGCCTACATCAACTGCACTTCTCCAGCTTTTGTGTTCATCTCGAAGGCTCTTCATCCAGATTGTTCATCATCTTGATGGTCGAGCTTTATCTTGCTTTTGTGCAGCTGCATTCCGCTTATCCAAAGTGCTGAGAGAGACGAAGGAGAGGGAGAGGGAAAAGAGCGAGCAAGCAAGCAGGAGAGAGCGAGCAGGGGAGAGTGGGAGACTAGAAAGGAGAAAAAGCAATGGCCGGTGCACATATGAGGATAATTTGTAGTTTCTCAATAATAATATAAAAAAAAAGGAGGACAGGCTAATTACTGGCTTAACTAGGGCAGCCTGTGGATCTTCATGTCAAAAGGACTGCCCGTAATTATTTGCCATCAAAGCACATTCATATTGTGGCACAAAAGAAGGGCCTTTTGCAAATGGATCTTGCTAATAAACAGGGCTGAGAGGAGCATTATGTGTCTCCCTGGTTGCAGGCACATTAACACAGTGACATGGAGCATAACTCGGGGCCTGAGGAAAAAAACACCAGAATGATAATTATCCCCCGCCCCTCCCCAGCTCCCTCTCGGTCCCTTTGTGTTGGATGAGGAAGCCGAACATGACCTATTGGAGGGCCCAAGGCAGGCTATTAGTGACCCCAGAGCCCTGACAAGGTGCCTCTGTTCTTTTAAAAGCCTGCCTCTTGATGTCAGGAGGGCCACGTGGACGGGCTGGCTCAGCTCGAAATGGTCCAGCAAACACTTCAACCTTAAAGACACCTGGAAGGTCATGACCAATTTAATGCGGATGGAGCCAGCAGAGGAGACAAGGCTCTGTTGAATCTGGGTGCTGAAGTTTCTTACTCCCTTTTCTTTTTCTTGATTGTCCACACTTGCTCTCAAGCACGTATTTAAGTCCTGAAAACTAGATCTGGGCGGGGGAAGAAAGTTCTCTCTCTTTCTCTGTTAGTAAATAGAGAGAGTTTCAGGGTGAAAAAAGGTGGATACAGATAGAGCCCCTTGGGTTAACCCTGCTTCTGGCAGATGTGACCATCCTGATTACCCAAAGGTAGGGGTTAGTTGGGGCGGGCAGGGGCCTGCCTTTCTTGCTTCTTGCTGGGCAGGTGCAAGAGGTTCTTGTGCAGTAGAGGCTCACCTGTGAGCTAGGCCTGCCTGACGCTGGCATTGCCAGAGCTTCCGACCCACTCAGAAGGCCTGAGGCTGGTTCTGCTTTTATAGAGCAGTTGCTAGTAAAGCAAAGCGCCTGTAGTCAGCTTGGAAAATGTACCCGAGACCATTAAGATTGGGTTGTCTTTCCTCTTTCCTTCCTCTTCACTTTCTGTCTTGTGATTTTTCTGTGGGAGGTGCCTTCTGACAGGGGGGCACCCCAGAACCCAGAATGTGGGGGAAGGTATTCTATCTTACATGCACCATGAGCAAAACCAATCCCTGGAACTCTTATTTTACCAGCAGAGAAATTAAGGGTGATAATTTGCATTGCAAAACAATGCTTGCTTCACAAATGCCGATTTTCCTGAGCATTTAAATATTTAATTATTTGAAAGGTTGGAGGTTGATGAACTTCAAGTTAAAATGTTATGAGCCATTTCTAATGGAAAATCTACTGGGAATGACTTAGAAACACTGAAAGATGTGTATCTGTGGGAAAATAGGATTAAGGGTTTTTAGGATTTGACTTAAACTGATCAGGAGTTTGCCCTCTATCTGAAGCAGGTTGAGCCTAGGGAAATGGCTCACTCTCAGCTTGTAAATTGCCCAATAACCAGCCTGCCTGCCTGCCGGCCTGCCTGCCTGCCTCCCTCCCTCCCTCCCTCCCTCCCTCCCTTCCTTCCTTCCTTCCTTCCTTCCTTCCTTCCTTCCTTCCTTCCTTCCTTCCTTCCTTCTGCTGTCCCCCACCCCACCTCCTTCCTCTCCAAATATCTTAGCATAAAGAAATTGGGGTGCTGACATACTAATTAGAGACATAAAATTTCCAAACTATTAGAGTGGTTAAAAAGAAAAAAAGTTGAAACCTTGCTATTCTTTATTTGAATCTCTCTATCCTGGACCTCTATCTCTGAAACGTTTAACTCTTATATCCGACTGCTCATAAGACCTCTACTCTACACTAGCATATCAAATAGACATCTTAAACCCAACATATCCGGAAAGGAATTCATAATCCTCCTCCCCCGCCCCAATAGCCTTATTCACAGTTTTTTCCAATCTCCGTGGATGTCAGCTGCAACTTTCCAAGGCTAAGGTCAGAAACCTTGTAATTATTCTTGTCTCCTCTCTTACCACAACCAAGCTACCAGAAAATACTGTTGGCTCTACCTTGAAAATACATTCAAAATGGAACTACAACTCAGTCACCTCCACTGATACCTTGGTCTGAGCCATCATCATCTCATGCCTCCATGATTCCAGTAGCATTTTAACAGGTTTCTGCCCCATTTGATCTACTCCTAAATTGGCAGCCAAATTGGTCCTTTTAAGCTGGTCATGTTGGAAGTTTGTTACAAAGGCCCATGAGGTTCTGACTTTGTCTCTTACTTTTCCTTCCCTTAATCATTCCATTCGAGCAACAGTGCCCCTGAAATTTTCCCATAAACACATAGTAAGAATGCTCTGCATCTTAGTGCACTCAACTCCCTCACCTCCAAGTCATTTTTCAGAACTTACTTTCTCAATGAAATGTATCCTCAACACCGTATTTAACCCTGCAGTTACCTACCACCCCCAGCACCGTGATTCCTGGCACCCTTAGAAATGCTGAAATTTTTACTTTAAAAAGTAGAAAGGGGAGTCTGATTGTTTGTCATGATTTCCCCTTCCCATGTGTGGAAAAATCCATGCCAAGCAGTTCTCCAGTTCTCAGCATATACTGACTGGGTGTAAAACTTGACTCTGTTCTGACACTGTCTACCTGGAGATAGTATCAGATCCCACAGGTTGAGGGCTCAGTCCCCCAAAACTGCCCCCTCCTTAAGACACCAATGGCAAGGCCAGATTGTTACTTGCACTTCTAAGCAGCTGGCTCTAAATCAGAGATTGCCACAGCTCGGCTCCTACATTGGAATAATTCACTGAAGTCGCTGACAGAACTCAGAGAAACATTTACTTACATTTACCAGTATAAAGGATGTTATGAAGCATACAGAAGAATGGCCAGATGAAGGGGTTACATGAGGTGAGGTTCGGAAGGGTTCTGGCACAGGAGCTTGTGTCCCCATGGAGCTGGAGTAGGCCACCCTCCAGGCACGTGGATGCTATAACCAACCTAAAAGCCAATCGTATCTGATTACTTGAGAGTTTTTATAGAAAACTTTAATTTCCAGCCCTCCCTTTCTCTTTCCAGAGATTGGTGGGTAGGGCTGGAAGTTGCAACTCTAATCACTGGGTCTCTTGGGACCAGCCAGATCGGAGACCATCTCAGGGCCCCGCCCTAAGTCACTTCATTAGCATAAACTTAGGTGTGCTCAAAAGGGGCTCCTTAGGAGTAACAAAAAATACTCCTGTCACCCAGGAAAGGGGTTTAGGAGCTTTGTGCCAGGAACCCTGGACAAAGACCAAATAAATACATTTCTTATTACACCACACCCCTTTACTGTGCAGCTGTGGGCTCTGTCAGCAACCTGGAGGACATTAGCAAATTCGTGAATCAGCTTGCACTGCTTATTGTGAAGGAGAATCATTTGTTAGCTTAAGTAAAACCTGGATTAATTACAACTGTCTGTGAAAATATTGACTAAGGAGGTCTTTAGTATACATTTAAGAAAGGTGAAAATCTCACAGACTCATGAAATTCAAGCCCTCTTTTTGTTCATCAGTAGTAGTTGGGGCAGTAATAAAAGCAGACACTTTGGTTCAACTGAATAATGATACAGGAAAAAATAATTAGGGTTTCAAATAAATGATTTTGCAAAGCTTTTTTCCCGGGGTATCTGTGAACAAATGGAGAGTGTGGAAGGGTGGACAAGCAAGACAAGAAAATGTACTTAGAGGTGGCTCTCTGAAGAAGTTGTTCTTTCAGTTTGTTCCCTCCTTTTGTGTGACTTGGGAGGAGACAATCCTAGAAAACCTCGTGAGAACAGTTCTGAAAAGATTTGAAAATGCTTATTTTCTGTAGGTTAACATATGAGGGAATGGGGTTGGTGGCATATTGTGACCCCTGTTTAATGTTGATCCTAAACTTCTTAAAAGTGTGTGTTGGGTTCCCTGTCCATGTTTCCAGCTCCTCAGTGTATTACTGTTCAAAATTATTTACTTTGGTTTAAAATCATATATGTGATGTCAATTATTGACTTAGAAAACATGCCTTGAGTAAAGTGCTTGTTGATATTAGCACACGCAGAAGAGTCTTTGTGGAAGAAACAATGCTACCTCTTCTTTAAAGATATAAAAGTAGAACCAATCAGGGCTCCCATTGTGGGCCTGGGCATCCTGAGCGGGACTGAACAGTCTTTCAGGGTACATTTTCAGGAACCCTCCTGCAAACAAAAGGGGACTTCCTTTTCCCTTCTATAGCCTGGTTTTTGAAACCAAGTGGAATCTGTCGCATAATTGTTGCCATAAGGAGAGGCCTCATTCTGTGTCTGAATCCTTTATACCCTCATGTCCCTGAAAATGCCTTTCCAGAGAGAAGTGTGCAGGAAAGTCAGTGGATTGGGTGCCGCGGTCCAAAATCCCCTACGAAAGACAGAAGAAAATAGAGTCCCAGCCTGTAGTGTGTGGATCAAAAGAGAGGAAAATAGAATAGTTACATCTAGAAAGCTTATATGGATCTAGCTACTCATTAACACCATCAGACAATATGGACGTATTTATTCTTTAACAAAAGCTGACCACCCACAGAATGAGAGAGAAATTCTGATACTTACTTCATTTTTCAGGGTAGAATTTTTTGTTATTGTTTTAGTAGTATTAATATATAGTAGTGTCAGTAGTATAGTTAGTATTTTCTCCTTTCCTAAATGGTAATGTGTGTTTGTGTCCTTTATATCCACGTTTAAACCTAAGTACACACATACACACGCACATATACATGCATGTGCATATAAAGAAAAAAATATGTCAACTGTGTGTGTATGTATGTACAGAGCAAGATATATCTACACATGTGTGCATATTATATATACATATATGTGTTTATATTTATATATACATGTATATAGGTCTTATATATATATATACACACACACACACATATATACATATATATGTATTTAAAAGTTTATTTTGAGAGAGTGAGAGTGCAAGCAGGGGAGGGGCAGAGAGAGAGGAAAGAGAGAATCCCAAATAGGTTCTGTGATGTCAGTGCAGAGCCTGACATGGGGTGCGATCTCACCAACCATGAGGTCGTGGCCTGAGCCAAAATCAAGAGTTGGACGCTCAACTGACTGAGCCATGCAGGTTCCCCAAGTCATATATATATGTTTATTAAAAAATTTCCAAGTCTTCCAACAAGACCTAAAGCATGTAGTGTCTTTTTTGCTGTAGTGTGATACATCTTTCTTTAAAACGCATCATAATATTTCATATTGCAAGTAATATACATTCACTGCAGAATATTTGGGCTGTATAGGAAAGTACAAAGGAGAAATAAATATCACACAAAAATCATATAGTACGACTATCTAAAGAAAACTACTATTACTGTACTTTGTTGTTGTGTTTATGTGGGATACTTTTTAATTTTGATTGTCCCCAACCTATTATTCTCTAAGAGGATATGTGAAACATATGTCTCACATGTGAAACAAATAAATTGTGGCATAATTGGTGCATTCATTTTGGTATTTTAAGACAATGCACTTTTTTGTTCAATAAATCTCCTTTTCTGAAGTATATACTCATTCTTTGCCCATCCATCCATCCATCCATCCATCCATCCATCCATCCATCTATCCATCCATCCGTCTATCCATCCATGTATCTTTCCCATGTGTACTTACAGATCTTCAAGTAATTTTTTTCATTTCCATTAGGATTTTAGGTTTTCCCACCTAACTAGTCTCTTGCATTATCCTAGGTCTACTCAAACTCCATTTTGGTAATGTACCAACATGGTAGTGATTTTGTTTCCTTGGTATTCTTTTTTCCCACTGCCTCTTACCTCCTTCAGTCCTTTAGCAATTCATCTCAGTGGCTTGGATTATGATGTTACTGTTCATCCACTTTAACCTGTTAGTCTGAGCTTTTGCTTTGTGGGTACCATCTGTAGTTCATCCATCATGCCTTCATGTCTTTTTACTTTCGCAAGGTTTTTTCATCTTTGTACCTATTCTTCACCTCCCTTTTATAATCACTTCTTCCCATTTGACTTGGGCACAGCAGTCAATCATTTCAACGACATCCTATCTCATACATTCAGCTTATTAATGAATTTATCACCCCTCCCCACACAATGCTGAGGAAATCTTGTCATTTTGCTGATTGATAAAAATTTATGATATCCAACCTTAGTTAAAATTTTAAAGCTGATGAAAATAACTTTTTAATGGCAAATGCATCCCTTTCCCTTTCTTTCTGATGTTTTATTATTTCTTTAAACTACCAATTCTGTCCCTAGTCCTCTTTCTTTTAGTGGGCAATCTGACTGCTACTGTCAGAAAGAAAAGCAAGCTCATGGAAGTTGGTGTGGTATGGTGGAAGAATAAGGGACTCTGGACTTTGCTACATTACACTTTTGGCTTCACCAATTACCATCTGTATGACTTTGACCCTTGACTTAGTCCTTGAAAAACTTTCATTTTTTTTATTTTGAAAAATTTACCAACTTCATAGGATTTGTCAAGAAAACTCAATGACACGATATGTTCAAAGAATTGTAGCTATTATTCTTATCAGGTAGCAGTGCTCTCAACTTCCTTTTCCATTGAGTTCTAAGTTTATTTGTATCTTTGTCCTTTCTTACTCCTTCCCTATTGGTTTAGAAGAAGATATAGCAACTCCTTCCAAGGCTAATAACCTGGAGACTGTATCCTGCATCCTGGACCTTGGCTCCATCAGATATTCTGTCCCTTTCTTGCATCTTCAACTTGAGTGGCCACACATCTTCCTCATGTAAATGCCCATTCTCTCCAAATTCCTTCCTTCTTGACAATGTTTTTTGAACATATGACTATTCATAACTCACAAGTGTAATCTTTTTACTTTTCAATCTTGTGCTCTTGGTGTCTTGTTAACCCCTTTTCTGAAACTGTTTATAAAAGTGTCCTATGACTCCTGATTGGCAACTTCAATGGAGATGGGCCTTAGTTTTCAGCCCAGGAACCATGAAGAGAACATTGTGCTTCCAGTGCTTCTATTAGACTTGGTTGCCACTCATACTGTGGTGCTATGACACTGTATTGTTATTGGGTTGTCTTTCTCACCTGGTGGATGATGAATGTCTTGAAGAGAGGGCTTTGTTCCTAAAAGCCAAACTGAAGGATAAACACACACACACACACACACACACACACACACACACACACACACACACAACCACATTGACTCCAAAGACTGTTGTCGCGAAAAGGAAACTTGACATATAAAGATTGCCTTTATATACACCCTGAGGTTTGTAAGTGCTAGGAATGGGCATCTTTTCATGTTTAGTGAGTGTTACCAGGACATTTCTGACATTGCCATCAGCCAGTCAGCAGATATTTATTTATTGACAGTGCTAGATACTGTCATGAGTAATAGGAATTCAGTTCTGAATAAGACCTAACTGTCTTTGCCTTTCGGGGCTGGTTGAAGGTTCAAGGACTTGAATTCTGTACATCTACCCCTCCCCACAGGACATATTAAACACTTAAATTTTACAGCTTCACACTTAGAACTTTTGGGGGGAGAGAGTTATGTTAGAAGTTTCTGTCATTTTCACTTGGGTAGAAAATGTACTTTTCTCCAGACTCATCTGGAGTCAGGGATAGAGTCAGTAAATTAAGTTTAAATTTCAGTAAGTATTTTTGACTTCTACATAACAATGATTGCATAATATGGGAATATGTACACTTGTTATTTAAAAACTGAGCACCTGTGAACTTAGGCACATCCTTGCATGAAGGTTTTGTACAGATGGCACAGGTCTAAGGAAGGAGTCACAAGCACTAGAGAAACATATCCAGTTTGGAAAGTTTTGCTTTTTAAGGTCCTCTGTGTAGAAGGAATTATGGAACAAATTTCACTTTGAAAGGACCAGCTTTAAAAATAGCCTTTATATATATACACATATATATGTATATATATATAAACAGAAATAGTCTATCATTGCTTTAAATCTCAATATGTGATATTTTCCATTCTGAGATTCCTGGATGGATATATATATATATATATATTCCAAATATATATGGATTTCATAACTCAGTAGCCTGCTTGTTATTGAACCAGACATACATTTGAAATATCCTTATCACGATTATGTAACTTCTGAAAAACTGAGTACCCTACTTTGAAAATATTTAAGACGATGTAATGCATTATCAGTACAAGATGATACTGCATAGTTTGTTTTGAAACTGGTATTGTTGTTGGAGTACAACACATTAATCACTGCCACTGGGGTTTTTGCTTTTTTAATATAATCAGAAGAGAAATATGATATGATCACCCCAACCAAAGTGCTGGAAGAACTGAAGCCACCTGTTGGCATCTTCCAGATGACAACTTTGAATGTATGTCAGTATTATCTATCTTTTTGTGCTTGAACGAAACTGTGACCCTCTTAGCATCTTTTCTGTGTTGCCCATACATTTATCCTCTCTTGTCCTTTGTTTGGTTTTTGGCCCCACTTTTTCAGCAGTTTGGGAGAATTATATGAGACTCACACCATTGGGAACCTGGGGATGATGACAAGGGGACTATCTTTTGTACTTCTGGTTTCACAGAAGTTTGAACAATGTTTAACACTTGTAAATGCTTAACAGATACTTTTCATAAGTCTGAATGGAGAAGCATGATTGCTTTTTTTTAAAGATTTTATTTATTTATTTATTTATTTATTTATTTATTTATTTATTTATAAATCCAAGTCAGTTAACATATAATGTAATAATAATTTAAATAATAGAATTTAGCAATTCATCACTTAAATATGATACCCAGTGCTTATCCCATAAGTGCCCTCCTTAATGCCCATCACCCATTTAGCCCTTCCCCCCACCCAACACCCCTCCAGCAACCCTCAGTTTGTTTTCTGTGTTTAAGAGTCTCTTATGGTTTGTATGATTGCCTTTTAAGTCTGTGTGACCGCTGTGGTCTGAAATCATGGTCCTTTCCCATTTGAAAGGCACCTTCTCCATCTACTTATATCTGTTCTCAATAGAAGATGGCTATTGAGGCTCTGAGAGATGACCCTTAGAGAAGTCTTGACTTCAATAAAGTTTATTTCCAGTCTTCTCAGACCAGTTACCTACTTCGAAGGTCCCTTGTCCTTTACCTGTGTTTTCTGTTTCCTCGTGTACTCCAAGATCAAAAAGATTTTGCAGGAAAATCTGCTTTTTAATAGCAGCCAATGCTTTAACTTAAAGGAGTAGCTCTAAGTTCAGGTATTGGTCAACAAGTAGGGGAAGAAGGTATTTGGGGACAATTGGGATTTCCTGGAACTTCTTGAAATCCATTGAGTTAGGCCACCAGATCCTGTGCCCACAGATGAGACAAGTTCTAAAACTGGATAATGTTTGATTCTGGTCAAGGGATATTCTGCATGGGCATGGATTGGGATTTACCTTATTTATTAAACTTAAAAAATTCTTATGACAAATAGTTTTTAAATTATGTAGATGAAAGTTTATTTTCTTTCTGACTTAAAGGCCCCTGCCTCCACTAGCACACCCACAGGCGTGTACACTCATGCTCACACAGGTACATGCTTTTTGTATCCATCATACATCAACACTTCATTCTGTCTCCCTGTTAAGCTTATCCACATATTTGGGCAAGGGTAAAGGTGGGAAATGTGCCCCCTATCCAAGCAATCTCAGTTTATTGAACCTGTACAGCATTTATCAGGATTCTAAGACCAGGGACTGTTTGTCTTTGATAATAAATGCCAGCCATCAGGTCTATAGTAAACCTAGGAAAAACTGGGAAAAATCTTTTTTCATGTAACTGTCTTGTAGAAAATAATTTGCCCCAGACATTTTCATCTTTGAAAGAATGTAGATTTATAGGCTTGATTTCTTAATCAGGGTGAACTTTTGTTAATGTTTCATGGCTAGGATATATATGGTCGTGCCATGGACCCAGTGGTGATATTAGTAATAAAGACAATATTATTAATATCACTACATCAATATAAAAAGAGTTATAGAGTTAACATTTGTAAGACAAAAAAAAAAAAAGAAAGAAAGAAAAATCCCAGGTTAACAGTTGCCTTTTCTGCCATTAACTCACTCGTTGGCAGTATTTTATGCACTCATATAGTTTATATACCAAGACTAGTATTTGGCAAGAACAATCAAAGACACACAAAAACAACCAGTTGCTTCTTTTTTCCCCTTGCTTTTCATTTTCCCCTCCTCCTCCTTATGATGAAATTTTATTATTTCTTTGAAACTCCGAATCAGCCTCTAGTGGGGGGCCGTGTCCTTTTAGAGCCAAAGTACAGTATTTGAACTTTGCTATCACATAACACTTTCTGAGACTGCTTGTCTGAAATGACTTAATTTGCACTGCAGGACCAGCCCTGAACCCACAAATACTCCAAAAAGCCACAGTGAGCCAGGGCAGCAGACCTATTACTAATTTTTTATTAAAATCCCTGAGGCACCCAACACAGGGCCCCAAAGCAGCTTTAATAATAGACAACATACAGCACATTTTTCTTGTATTGCCATGTAATCAAATCTGAGACTGCTGTTCACTTTCTTTGTTTTACCTAGAGGACCGGCTTCCAATTTAGTTGTGGCCTACTCTAAACTGATTTTTCATTGTAATTAATGCCTACTTTGGCCTCAGCCACTTATACAACTTTCCATTAGAGGTTTGCAGCCATCCACTGAGTCTTTTACTAAGTTACCTTCACAGACTTGCAAGAGCTGCAATTTTGTTAAAATCTTTCTTTTTATTATTTTTTGTAAAGAATTTTTAAATTGCTTAGCTAAATAGTTAAAAAACATTTTCCTTCTTCCTTCTTTCTGTGCTGTACCTATTAAAATATTTGGGCAGAGGTCCATGTTGGAGAAAAATTCTCTCTCTCTCTCTCTCTCTCTCTCTCTCTCTGTCTCTCTCTCTCCCCCTCTCCCTCTGTCCCTCTCTCTCTCCCTCTCTCCCTCCCTCTCTCCATCCACCCCCTTAGCAGCCTCCGACTACCGCAGCCTTGAAGTGATTTCAGAAAGGCTAGTGGAACTTACTTAGATCCAGGGACTTCTGTGGCTAATTTTCTGTCTTTTTGTGCTGTCCATTTCCTCTGAAATAGTACCTGAGGTTTAAGGTTCTTCAGCAGAGGATGTTAGGAGACCTCTGCAAACATTCGGGAGACAACCTTCCCACCACTAACCTTAAAAAAGATTATGGCAGTGGGCCCAGGGTCAGATTGAATAGATGAAAAAATATATGCCATGCCTTTGCTGCTCCCTGAACCTTTCTCTGTTGGCTGGGCTGACATTTTCAGTGACTTTTCTTAGAGTCTTGTTTAGACTGTCTTCCTAGAAAATTCTGGATCTGTTTACTACCCATCTTCTCTCACCTCCCTTGGCATTACCAAATCACAAGGAACAACTATCAGAAATTAGAGCCCTCCGGCTCCTTGAATGGAAGGAAGCCCTCCTTCATGTCCATGAAGACATGGTTTTTAAGAAGACCCAGTGAATTAGCAAGGTCCATTAACACAGCATTGATAACAAGTAGCTTCCACAGAAGGCAACTTCCTTGGCTTTAAAGGCCTTGGCTAAGAATACTCTGAAATTATGAGAACTTTGTGCAGTTTTTGCTTTTACATTTTAAACATTAGTAGTTTACCCTATGGGACTGATGGAGGATGATCTCCTACTGTCTGGTAATGAGCAATGGATTTCCTTGTCTTAGCTGATATAGGTTACGAAATGCTGCTAGCCATTGGGTATAATAATTCCGTTTCTCATCTTTCAGAGTCATTTTTTACTGGATAACATTTTACACTGTTGTGTAATACTGTCGGCCTTTTAAATGGCATGCACAGACTCTTTTGATCACATCTACGTGTGAGTTGTTGAAATTGAAAAGTGCACAGTGTCTCAATGGAAACTTGTATCTGTGTTGTGGCTGTCAACAACTTGGTAAAGTTTTATGAGAGAGAACACATTTGTAGGTTGGGGAAAGTGAGATCCAGGTCTTTTTCCCAACACCATTGCTTGTTTGTTGAACAAATAAGGCTTGCTCTTCCTCATTAGGTGGTGTGGCCTTATCAAATTTATGGCAACTCTTCTTTCTCCCAGCTAAGATCCACAGGCATCAGAAGATAAACAGAAGCACCTATATAAAGCACTTGATAATTCATATATTTTACCATAGAACATGGTTCCTTTGGTTATTGTTTACGTAAGAAGTGAACCTTGAAAAGACTGATTTGTGTGTGAGGCTTTAGAAGTCAGGTAGTGTTCTTATACTCACACCTCTTGAATCTTACGTTTGCATTCATACATATAAATTATCTAAAATTTAAATGTAGAGTGACACTGAAAGGGAAGTGGACTGGTAATTTATTAGGTGATATGTTTTCCTTCTAAATTGGAGCGATCTCATGTACCATGGGTAGAATATGTTGTAAGGACTGAAGGCTAAAAAGGAATCACAGCCAACATGGAGAACCAGATTTCTAAAAGTTTACTTAAGAAAAATTCTATCTCAGTGCTTTTTATTTTCCTATTTTTCCAACCTCTTCTCCCTTGTGTCTATAACCAAAATGATCTATCCTGCCTGCTTCCCGAATGTGATAGTCCAGTCATAGTTTAACTCATTCATCAGCTTCTCGTGCACCTTCCATTAGCACCATGTCACCCCTCTCCTTGCCCTAAACATTCCCCCATCCATTGTACACCAGTTGGCTTCTATTTTAAAGAACTTCCTGGCATTGAACATCAGAGCCTGCCTTGTGCCAGTTCTGGCAAATAAAGACAGCCCTCCTCTTTCCTTTAGAAACATCAGGATGATTTTATTCCACCCTTATTTTCAAGTGAAAACATGAAGCTTGACTCTCTGGCTTTAAAGTCCCTCAGAAGATTAATTAGGGATTCCATTTAGGTTTTTCTAAAATGTGTGTGTGTGTGTGTGTGTGTGTGTGTGTGTGTGTGTGTGTGTGTGTGTAAGATGAAGGGCAGAGGAACATTCTATTTGGACCATTGACAGATGTTAGAATTTTCTAGCAAACAGAACTGTTGTGCATCCTACCAGGTGCCCAATCAAAAAACATGTCTCACTGGCATCTGAATGGAATCAGATGGAGGCAGCACAAATGCGTTTTCCCCCCAATATGAATGGGATATTTTCTTGTCTTTCTGACACAAGACAAGATGCTAAGAATTAGAGAGGGGTTGGGCGATTGTGGTTGGCCTGGGCATTAATGCTGGGCTGTTCAGAGCCCTTTCACAATACTGAATACAACCTCAAGGGCTATTTTTACATTAATTGGAATGATTTGGCATCATAAAATATTTGAATGCAAAGGAACTGTGGAGATAATCTAACTCAACACCCTCACTCTGCAGATGGGGAAAATGAGACCCAGAAAAATTAATAAAATTGCCCAAGGTCCCATAAGCAGCCAGTGAGTCAACTGAGAATGAGACCCAGCTCTTTGTAGAATGTTCCCTCCCTTGATCTGCATAAATAATTTTGAGGCTTCCCGTCAAAGCCCAAGCCTACACCAGAGACAGAAATATTGAATTTTGGGAAAGAAGTTTAAGGTACCACTTAATCTGCCTCTGCAGTGAAAGCCCAGCAGGAATCTCCAAACGACTTTCCTGCTAAAGTAGCTGTTTGAAATGGACCAGCCATTTGAAAAAACTGCAGCTTGGTGTAGTGGAAAGCATGTCACTGGAAGTCAAGGGTATCTGTCCAGCCCTGGCTAAAATGTTGATCATCTGGACCTTCGAAACATTAAAGTGCTTTGAAAGAATCTAAGAAAGTATTTAAAATTCAGATCTCCACACTCCTCCTCCTAGATAGGAACTGCATAGGTCTGAGATAGTGCCGAGTAAGCTGCATTTTATTGACGACAGTTTCTGAAGACAAGTTACTGACTCCGTGAAGCTTTGAGTCAAACATATGTGTCTGTGTGTGTGTGTTTGAGTGGGCAGGGAAGTAATTGATAAGCACATCATAAAGAAGTTAAATCCAGAGATTGATAAATGAGATGAAAAATAAGGTATAATAAATAGACACATGCTGTGTGGGACTGCAGTTGCTGGTATGGACAGAGATGGCTTTCAAAGACCCAAATAGAGAGGAAGAACCTGTCATTTGGAGATTTGAGGGAAAAAAACAGAGCGGGGGAGCTTGTGCAAAGACTACAAGACAGGAACATCCTTTGTGTGAGCAAGGTGAGGGAGGGTGAGGGAGGCAGAGAGTGGATGAGGGAAAAACACCAGCCCATGAGGGTGGAGAGGGGCATGTGCATATCCTGTGTCTGTGGTGAGGAGTGTGAAATTGGAATGTGGATTTCTTCCTAATTGAATGGGCAACTATCAAGTGTTTTTTTTTTTTAGCAGAAGAATGATACGATCCAGTCTTTGCTGTAAAGAGATGCACTTGAACAAGCGTCCCAGGTGATTCTGACGCAAGGCATCCTCAGATGCACACTTTGCAATTCTCGGCCAACCTGTGATCTTCCGCAGTGATTTGCCTTTCTGGGTTTTAGTGTTCTTCTTTATAAAATCTGATTCATGACCATCCCTATATCACAGGAATTGTAAAAATCAAGTGTTCCCCTGGGAATATTGTGCAGCGATAAATCTTAAAAATGTATACATTTATTTTTACTCTTGTCTCGAAAGCCAAACTGGAAGACTATTGACTGGGAGGTAATTCAGATTTTGGCCACTGGGTTGGAAAAGTCATGTGCTGCAGAACACCCACTTGTAACCAACTTATTTTTCTTCTTTCCAGTACTCATTCTAAGTGGATTTCCCTTTTGTGTATGTATGTGTTTGAGACAGATGGCGACTTTACAGCATGATGTTAGAAGAAAAAAGTGTCTGGAAAAGGAAGAAGGGAGGCAAACACGAAAAGCAAGCCTTGAATAAGCAATTTTTCTTAAAAGGAATACATTCTGGGACAGTTTATTTTTGTGATCTGCCTGGAATTTGGGGACAATGTGCTAGAATTCTCTTTTTGCCTTCAGCTGGCAAGCTGCCTAAAAAAGGTGGGGACTTGGAAGAGAGACACAGTGTTTCTGTTAAAATAAGGCTTTATTGAAAAGCAGGACCAGTGGCTAAAGTTAGTCCTTGGCTTTTTTAAAACACTGTGGCTGGGTCTACAGAACACTGAAGTAGAGAACGGAAACTATTACCCAGCTGGGCAGTTGGGCTCAAATATCTAAGTATACTGTGTTCAAACCAGCGCAGGCCAAGCTGTTTTTGGAAAAGAATATGAATTATTTGGATAATTTCCTTAATTTCCCACTTTGTGGGGTAAATACGGTTTACAGTTGAGCCGAGGATGAGTTTAACATATTTTCTCTTTCCAGAGATACTTCTCTGTTGTGTTCCTTCCATTCGCCTTGCGGTTGTCGCTGCCAGCGCTTGTAGAACAGCTCCCTTTGGCCTGGGGATCATCCTGGACTCTGGTCACGTCAGACTCTTTCCCAGCCTTCCAAACATCCCCCGGGTGTACAGGTCTTGCTTCTGAGTCTGTTCTGGTCCTTACAGGATCCAAAGACAAATACTTTGCGCTCACAACCGATCGTTATTTTTTAACTTTTCTGTAGGAATCAGCCTTAAAACGTTGGCATCGTGATTGGTTCTGCATTTTTCCTATGCTTCCAGCTCTGGCTGCAGTTCTATTGATTCCTCCTTTAACGTGCTTCCCAGATAACTATGATATTCATTAATATTTATTGAGGCTTAAGGTATGTAAGTTCTTTTATGTTGATGAGTTAATCCTGACTAATTCCCATGATACCTTTACTAGTTGATGCTGTTGCTTCACTGTTTCACAGTTGAGGAAACTGAGATGGTGAGACGTGAAGGCACTTATTCCACATGGCAGAGCAAGTCCGTGGTAGACTGAGGGTGTGAACCGACAAATTAGTGGCTTCAGTCCACGAATAATAATTGTGTGAGTTCTGTGGGCCAGGGAGTTGCCAAACACTGAGAATTCAGTAGAGACCAGGGTAAAGGGGGAAACTGTATGAATTACACCAGAAAATTGTGCTAAGAGACATTATATAATTGGTGTGTAGATACGATTTGTTAGTGCATGGGAAGGCTGATTATTATAAAGATGTCAATTTCCCCCAAATTTTATTAATCTAGTGTAGTTTCAAGAATATTATTTTATTTAACGTAACAAACTTATGACTGTAAAATTAATATGGGAAAAGAAAAAATAGTAGAACATTATGCAATATATCTCGTAAAGGAAGAGTAAAAAGATGAGAATTCTCTTTTTGATGGTGAATTCTACTACGAAACTAATCAAAATAGTGTAGCAGATAGATGTGTGGAGTAAAGTAGGTAGCCACGGGCTAGACAAATCTATGAAAATGTGGGATGTGATACATAAAAAATCACAAATCTCCGGAGAAGGAAGTGATTGATCACTTTACTGATTGATCAGTAAATGGCATTAGGAAAAGTGCTTTACAATTTGGAAATGTAAGCTTAAAACATTACTTCTTCCTTTACACTAAAATAAGTCACTAATCATTTATAAAGAGAATAAATTTTAAAATATGAAGTGATTAAACAACATGTAAATATATATATAGAGAGAGAGGGGGGAATAAGTAATAAGTATATTAAGTGTATTGTACCTTATGACTCATCAAAAATATACAAAAAATTTACAAATTCCCACATTTTATCATTAAGTCAGCAGAAATGTAAGCAGAGGTGTTATATTACTCACTATGGTGATGAGCGTAGGCAAAGTGCTTGCTCACTCAGTGATGTAGGATTAGAAAGTGTCACGGTCTTTCCACACAGTGGATTTTTAACATTAACAAAGAGCTTCAAAATTTTTAAACCTATGACTTGATACTAGTCCTTTAAGATTTTATCTGAAGGAAATAATAAGAGAAGTATTCAAAAAAATTACATATAGGTCTATTTACCACACCATTATTTATCAGAGAAAAAAGTTTCAAAATGACATAAATGTCCAACATAAGGAAATAGTTAAATTATGATATGCAGGAGTATTATGAAAGATGCAGCTGTTTAAAATTATATTTTGAAAGAATATTTTATGTCACGGAGAAATGCTTATATTAGATAAAGTAAACATGATACAACTTTATATATTTCATCCTTTAAAAAAATCTGTGTATGTGGATTTCTTTTTCTTTTTTTACTGAATGGGCGTGATAAAATATTAAAAGTGGGGAAATGAGCACTTTGTATATGGAAAGTGAGTAAGAAGACACTTTACATCACGTATGTCTGAATTTTTCAAGTTTTTTTTTTCTTTTCTTTCTTTTTTTTTTTAGGAGCATATTAGTTTTATGAATTGGAAACAAATTTGTTTGTTTGTTTGGGTTTTTTTTTGTTTTGTTTTGTTTTTAAGAGGAAGCAGACCGACCCTAACATTGACTCAAGTCCGTTCCTAGCTTAATGGGGAAACTGCTCTCAGATGGTATTTGGGTCTGAGTAGCCATGTGTCTCCAGGATATGGCAGGCAGGTCCCGTTTCATCCATAGAACCCTATGTATTGTGGTGTGTGTGTGTGTGTGTGTGTGTGTGTGTGTGTGTGTGTATGTGTATTTTAATAAGGGAAACTAGAGTTTTCAGAATACTTAAAGGAATGTTTGGCTCACATTGTCATTCAAATTGGTCTAATTTCATTGAATTTTGTTTTATCTCTAGTAAAACATTTTGAAATGGTCTTATGAAAGACCCTCTACAACCAAGCTATTGGCTGATCAATTTGATTAGCAGTTAGGAATTATAAATGGAAGATAAAACGGGTCTTTTCTTGTTATGCAGCCCTGGTAATAAATGGCAAGTACATATTTTTGTGAAGCTTTTATTCTTAGAAAGAAAGCAAAAGGATATAATAGGTTTTTTAAATACATGCCACATAATTTATTCTGACAAACAGATGTATTTTGTTGTTGCTATTATCATTTGATGAAATACTTTAAAACTAGTCCAAGGTGGTCCATTTTCGAATATAATACATACAGTACATCTAGTAGTTAACAAAATTTGGATGTGTAGCATAGAATGGTCATTATTTTTACTGAAAAAAAAATAAAGGCACTAATTACTTACAGACAAGATACTTAGCACAAACAGATAAGCTTCAAAATGAAAAATTCTCAGTTTATGATAATTATGTTCTCTGCTTTGTTTTCAGAGACTGATAATTTGAGGCTTTAAAATCACCAGGAAGCCATTAATTGGAATTCTTCAATAAAAAATAAATTACATAGAAGTTCATGATGAGTTGTAAAAAGCAGAGAGACTGTATTATACAGTGAGCGACATTGCTTCACTATTTATAGCCTCATGCAGATATGTCTAACAGAAAACTGTAAAGAATTTGAGATGTGCAGATAGCAATTATTCACAGATCCAAACTATCTACAGATATTTCAAATAACAGCTTTTAGCAGATCTTTGCACCAATAAAGACAGGGCTTTAATATGAAGCAGGGTTTTGCTAACATGTTTCATGTCTTGTTTTTGACATTTTCCATGGCTTTCTAAGGCCATCTCAGATCGTAGCTTCAGGAGAGAAAGATGTTTGTATCATGTGGCACAGTGCAGCCCCCTGTAAGGGTAATGTAGCCCTCTGTAAGAGCAGGTACACTTTCAGGATGGTGTCTGTGGTACAGATGGAGGTCTGAGTTGCACTCTTTGTAAGGTTAGCTGCGGCATTCTCAGCTGCAGAATACTCTCCCTTCATCCCTTCTAAAGAGAACCAAATCACTGTAAATCCTAATCTACCATGCTCAGGGCTAGAGGTGAGAGTTAGGATAGCCTCTTTGGGATGTTCCAGGAGAAAAGCAAATCTTTGGGTTTGAGAAGCAAGCAAGTAATGGTGATAAACAGGTGCCATGTAGGTCGAGGTCAAGGGGAAATGCGAACGTACCAGTCTATAATTGGATAGTGAATGTGACTCTGATATGGAAGTCTGGATGCTTTGGATCCTCTTCTCATGTGATGTCAGCATGTGAAGACTGGCATCACTCAGGCCCATTGTAGAGGGACAGAGAGAGATTTATATGAGGGTGACAAACAAAGACCATTGTCTAATGAAAAGAAAATGGTAGGACCTGGGGGGTGTAAGAAGGATGTGGCAGTTCGCTTTCAGTTTTTCTTAGGATACCTGCCTCAGCCATCTGGTCCGTAGTTTCACAGTGTACCCACAGTCCGTCCACAATTGTGGGAGATACAGGAATGTTTGGAGTGTGAAGGGAAACAGGAGAGCGTGGTCAGGTGTACAGACAGGAGGCATCATGATTCTGTGAAATGTGCACCAAGTTCATGATCTGTGTTTGTCAGGGTAGGTGAGGTTACGCTTCGGTGGCAAACACTCCCCAAATCTCGGAGCCTTGATACAACAAAGGTCGACTTCTCCATCCTGATACATGTTTAACATAGGTTTTCAGGGGATTCTGCTCATCACAGTTGCTCAGGTACCAAGTCTTAATCACCAAGGAAGGAAAAAGGGAACGTGCTAAGTTTTGTACTAACTCTCAAATCTGCCACTCAGAGCTAGCACATGTCTTTTCGGGTCACATTTTATTGGTGAGTGCGAGTCCCATGGTCACTCTGAACTTCAGTGAGATACAAGAATGGTTCTCGCATGGACTTGGATAGAGAGCTGGCGTGTCTGTGAGCATTCCTAGTGAGCACCTACATTAGTTTCCGGGGGCTGCTCTAACAAATTACCACATACTGGGAGACTTAAAACAGCACACGTTTGTCTTCTTACATTCCTGGAGCTCAAAAATCTTAACAGTTTCACTGGACCAGAATCACAGTGTAGACAGGGTCATGCCACCTCCATAAGCTCCAAGGGAGAATCTTTTTCCTGGCCTTTTCTAGTGTCTGAAGCTGCAGGGCATTCCAGAAATGTGAAAGGATTTATGTACAATATTATTTCTATAAATTAGGAAATTTAGATGAAATGGATGATTTTCTAGAAATAACCCAATGAAACTGACCAAATAAAAATTAGACATTTTTAATAGACCAAAAATGATAAATGATTAAAAAAGATGTCAGAGTTTTGGTTCTAGTTGGTTAAGCATGGGACTCTTGAGTTTGGCTCAGGTTATGATCTCCTGGTTTGTCAGATTGAGCCCCACGTTGGACTGCGTGCTGACAGTATGGAGCCTGCTTGGGATTCTCTCTCTCCCTCTCTCTCTCTCTGTGCCCCCCCCAAAATAAAAAAATAAATATTAAAAAAACTGGTTTCTATGTAATTAAAAAGCAAAAAAAAAAACAAACAAACAAAACAAAAGCATTTAGACTCAGAAAGTTTTAGAGTATATTCTACCAAAGATGTAAGGAACAGATAATTCCCTGTGCTTTATGAACTCTTTCAGGGCATTTAAAATGATATTCAAAATGATTTTACCAGGCTTACGAGCATGGCACAAAGAATAAAATGATATAATACACGCTATACTATTTGATTCTACTATAGATGTAAAAAACCTACATAAAATAACAAAGCAACAACATGAAGGGGGTGCCTGGGTGGCTTGGTTGGTTGAGCTTCCGATTATGACGTCACAGCCATGGAATCAAGCCCCGTGTTGGGCTCTGCTGACGGTGCAGAGGCCACTTGGGATTCTCTCTCTCCTTTGCTCTCTGCCCCTCCCCCACTCTCTCTCCATCCTTACCTGCTAAGGCTTATTCTGAGCATGGAAGGATATGCAATATTTGGAAATGTCTTGATTAGACTTACTGTATTAACAGATTAAAAAGATTAATATAGTAATCTAGGTTTTCTCTGGGGAGGAATGGGAGAAGATTTGATAAAACCAGTCCATATTCAATTGACATGAACTTTTGACATGCGCATTTGGTAGTATCTGTCAGAATGTAGTATTTGTGTACCTCCTCTCCCATCAAGTCCTATTTTAAGTTTATGCCTCAGGGGGGAAAATGCTTGCTAATGTATACAAAGAAACATGGACAATTCATTTCATGTTGTTGATAATAAGTAAGAAGTAAAGTCATACAAATGGCTATCAGTGGGAGGAAACAGAAGACCTAGAAAGATCACCAAAACACTTTTTTTGTTGTTTTTTTTTAAAAAGTAAATGCAGACTAGTCCATTCAATATGATTCTATTTATGTTAAAATAAGACAAAAATAAAACCTAGGTATATAAATACATAGAGAAAGCCTTGAAAGATACATGCCAAATTGATAACTTTTGGTTATTTTTGGTAAGGAAAATGGGATCAGACTGTACAGGCAGGGGTATTAGTGCCTAATAACTATAACTACATATGCTTTTTAAAATAATCAAAATTCATTCAAGTATCACTTGCATAAAAATAATGTTAAGAAACAGAGGAATAGGGGCTTCATTTTTAAATGACCTCATTAATCCTGTTATGTCATGCAGAAATATGTATTTCCTCCGTGGATGAAGGCATCTCTCAGTTCTCCCGAGCTTGGGAGAGCCACCCCTTTGAACAAGTAGCTGCTATTGTTGGTATTCTGTGTCCTGCAACATCCTTACGATGTATATCTGAGTTTCTTTAATGACTCCACAAGAAGGGAATGCCCTGTTTAGTTGCTTGGTTCTTACATCAAGTTTATCTTTATTCTAAAATAATAGCACTAGCCACTGGTTGGTTTAAATAACAACTCCATACAAACCAATGCCACAATCCCTGGAATTCCCAGCATTTGACTTTTTTTTACTTTCCACCTCTTCAAATGCCTAGGTTTGCAGAACCTATGCAGAAGTTTTTCATATTTATATTTTTTTACATGTGATGCTAATTCCCCCATTACTTAAATGTGATGAATTCACATCTTTTTATGACTTAATGACATAGCCAGTGTGAGTTTATGGAGATAAGGTAACAATGTCAAGATAGAATGAAACGATATTGGCCAGTGTCTGAACATGTCTTAATGTCAGGATGCAGTAGGGCAGAGTCAGGGACAAATGCCACACAATAAAAATATTGGGTCTCTGCAGGCACAGAAACAGCTCATAGTTCTTGTTGAATAAAACCCACAGTAAATCACATGAAATCAATTGATAAGTGATCCCAGGCAGATTAAAAATTGTCCCCTCTCCTTCATTAATAAGGTGGCTTCAGTCCAGATTTGATTGTTGATGTGGCTTACTTTGATAGACTCCTTCTTACTTACTGAAAAGAAACTTTCCATAAGGAGACATTATCCTCTCTTTCTTATGCCAGCTTCGTATTTCCGTGTTGCCATCCAGGAGGGAAGAAGAGTGAAAAGTCCATTGAACTGGCAGCTCTGGCCAGGGGAATTGCTTTTTGGCATTTTCTAAATTCTTCACGCTGTATTCTATCTCCCTTCGCAAATTCTACCATCAGAAAACTTTAACAAGATTACAAACAAACAAACCCAAACCCCAGTTGTCTACTCTGAGATGCCTGGCTACTCTGGACTAGGGGCAGCAGAGATACTCTGGGGCTTTGAATTCTGTCACCAGTGGTGTTCTCTGGGAAGCAGGCTGAGACAGAGATGAGCATGAAAGAAGCTGATTGGCAAGTGTTCCAGGAATAAGACCTATAAGAAGTGAGGAGAGTAGGGCTGGTCCCAACTTGCAGCTGGACCACAGTGCTGTGTCCACAGAGCCCTCATCTGATCCATTAGAAAGTTCTGGAGCTGGGATGGTCCTGCTGAGGTGTCTCTCATTCGGTTCAAGGGGCAAGTTTTTTATAGCCTGCATTGGATTTGGGCTGCTTCAGGAACAGGGCCCAAGCTGGATGAGTTTATCTTCAGCCAGAGACTCTCAGAAGGAATGCTCAGCTATCACTTAGCACATACCCAGCCACTGGGGAACTGAGTGCCTCATCTTGGAGGACAGGACCTGGCCACCACAGAATCTCCTCACTGTCTAATGTTAGCTAATGCTCCTGCTAATTAGATTCTAAGCCGAGCATTTATTGGAATGTCACTGTGTTATCCGTTACCCTAGTGAAGTCATTCAGCCTGTGTCCAAAATGAAAAGACTGAAGTCCTGACTGGGCCCTTCCATCTGTGAATTCTGTGTACTAAGGACTTTCTTGCTGGACCATTTTAAGCATCAGTGTCTAAAATAGAAGTGCAACAATTGTTAGAGTTTCTCATGTCTTCGTTCCTTTTACATACTTTTGTCTAAACCTCTCGGGTGACTTGGGTGAGGGGGGTCACATGCATCTTTGACAGTCTGAAGTTTTCAGGAACAGTTCCAAAATTTAATTAAGTACTGATTGTCTTCTATGCACATGAGAGAGAAGAAAAAAATCTTCAGAAATAACAGAATTAAGCATGCTCTATTTTGTAGCCTTGTAATGACCTCCAGCAAACGCCTGACCTAGTTCTGAGGGCCTTGAGTCCACTTGCGTGAACATGATGCCTTGAAAAGCTGACTAGGAAATCAAAGTCAAAAACGGGCACCATCCCTGGTAATGGAGCAGGGAGGGATGTCCTGTGTTAGTGGTAGAAAAGACAAAATTTAAAATAGAATGAAAATTGCCTCCAGTCACTTAATTTGGAGGCAGCACAGGAACTGTGCAGCATTTGGGTCTGATGGTATACCTTGAATTAAAAGAACTAATCTTCAGCAGGTTTTCTTATTATCCCTATGGTGTTGGGAACAGATATTTCCCCAGCTATATTAATGCCTAGGGACAGCAACTCCGGCACTCCCGCCTGCCCCCAAGAGGTTAACTAGTAAGCAGTGCTCTGTGAAGCTCCCAGAAGGTTCTGTGTGTCGGCCTCTCCTCCCTGCTGCTACAACTGAAGCATCGTTGGTCAGCAGAAACATTGCTCGTGCTGTTTTACGTTAGAAGGTAAACTTCACATCGGGTGGCAGAGCAAGGATGATGTCAGAGGAGGCTTGGACGGTGATCCAAGAGTTTTTTCCTTTGCATCATAGGAGAAGGCCCAAAGGGCATGACCTTCCTATCTTGTCTGTCCTGTGTAAGTCACTTCCGGTGTCCTAGCAACATTGCCCACAATGTGACTTCTTGAACACCAGTCTTGTGAAGTACTTCACTGAGAAAACTTTTTTTTGCATTGAGTTTGGAAAAAGCTGTTTCCCACACCCCTGTCTTAAGAATTCACAATGAATATTAGCATATTAAAACACCATGTGGGGGTGCCTGGGTGGCTCAGTGGGTTAAACAGCCTTCTGATTTTGGCTCAGGTCAGGATCTCAAGGTTTGTAAGATGTGTCCTGGATCCGGGCTGTGCACTGAAAGAGCAGAGCCTATTTGGGCTTCTCTCTCTTCCTCTCTCATTGCTCCTCCCCCTCATGCCCGCTCTCTCTCTCTCTCTCTCTCTCTCTCTCTCTCTCTCAAAATAAATAAATAAACTTAAAAAAAAAAAAAAGACCATGCGGTCGTGCCTTAAAGAAAACAGTCAGGTGAATACATGTTTTTCCAATCTCGTTTCCAATCTTATTTGATTTGCAACCGTCTTTCCCTTTCCCTCTTCTTGGTAACGGCTTCATAATCACACAAAATGTACTGCAGGCCACAATTTGGGAAATGCAGCTTAAGCTGAACTGTCAGACTGTCAGGAGAGGGCACGGGCCAGTTTGGTGCTCCTCTTCTTGCAAGTCTAACCTGTCTTCCTCCTCCGGGAATCCTCTGATCACCCTGTTAATTGTAGCTCAGGTTAAGTGATTTCTCATGATTAAAAGTCAAATCGTTTCCCTCATCATCCCTCCCATTCCCTGCTTCCCCTCCCCACTCTTTTCTTTTCCCTTTAAGCCAAATAGCAGTGTTATAGTGTAGGGTCACCCCCGCTTGCTTATACATTCTCACTAGTTACAGCCATCTTTAGGTCTCCACTATGCTTTGCTCATAGTGCAGCTTCAATAAATATTGATGGGTAATTGAAGAATGCAAAGTAGCGAACGTAGGTAAAAGAGTCCATCTGGAAACAGGAGCATGGGTAAGAACACAGCTAACTCAGAGGCAAAGGAATCTTGGGGAAAGGCAGAGGCTCTACGAGATGGTTTTCATGTCTACCTGGAACTCAGTCCAGGAAGTGTAGGGTCCAGAGCAGCATGCCTGGGATCCAGAATGACATCAGACCTCAGTGTGGAGGATGATGTGTGGAGGATGATTCCTCTGGAACATATCACAGTCCGTTTGACTACCTTTACTCTTTTAGTCAAAATGGTGCACGAAAGTCTCATTACTTTTGTCCCACATTTAGTTTTTTATCCCCCAAGGATGCTCTTCAATTCTGAAAGCCCTTGAGAAGTTCCCCAAGGTACAGTGTTTCTTGTTTCACCACATCCCCCACTTATAACATTTTCTTATTTGGTTTCTTGAAAAATGCTGTAACAGCCTTTTACTGTAAATAGTGGCTCCTACCCTCAAATTTACCTCTCCCAGAAGAAAGACGCAATAGCAACTCCAGTGTGAAGTATAAGGAGGAGGTAGTGGCTATTACACCACTAGGATTCATGTGGCATTATAAATTTCTATGAAAATGGGCATTACGGAGAATCTGCTTTGCTTTCGGGCAACCTGGTTACCTTACAGAACATTCTATTTCTTTTCTTTACCTCAGAGCATGAGTGGGTAATAGTTACAGCCATGAATCTACTAGATTTTTCTTCAAATAAATAGATGGTAAGATAAGTAGATCAACAGATAGGAGATATATAGCTTTATAAACTCTGGGATTATATCAAGTTTAACTTCATAAGTGTTAATTATGTTTCCTGTATAACCTAATTTATTTAAAAAAATAATATGTATCGAGCATGTGAAAGTACCTACAGAGAGACACAAGAATTCATAAAATGTCCCCACACTTTCAATATAGTATTTTTCTTTTATAAATATGATTGTGAGAAATCAAAAAAAATTATGTTTCATTTTATATTTAAGAGAGAGAGAGATACAGAGACAGAGTGTGAGCAGGGGAAGGGCAGAGAGAAGGGAGACACAGAATCTGAAGCAGGCTCCAGGCTCTGAGCTGCCAGCACAGAGCCCAACACGGGGCTTGAACTCATGAGCCATGAGATCACGACCTAAGCTGAAGTTGGATGCTTAACCAACTGAGCCACCCGGGCGCGCCTTGATTGTGAGAGATTTTATTTTGTACTGCTCACTGCAGAAGGGAAATATTATAAAGAAGAAGCAAAATTATGAAATTTGACTCTGGACTTTAAGTGACAAAAAAGGCCCAGCATACCCATGTAATTTCTTCATTCTTAGCATTTTAATCAGCCAGATGATGCATACTGCTTGCCATTCAGTACAGTCTCCGTCCCAAGGAGCAGTATAGACTATCAGGTTTACACTGATGACATGAAGAGTGTGGGCTAGTGTCCTCAGGGAATGGATTCCAGTGGAGCAGCATTTGGGCCTTAACATTTGGACAGTCACAGGGTGAGAATGTGTTGGGGGTGTTTTTAGGCCTTGGGGATACTAATATGAAGGGCGCAGAAATGACGGAATTACCAGTCCGGCCAGGGCAGCGCTACAACACGGGACTGAAGTATACCCACTAAGTGAAGAGTAATGGCAAATGATGTTGGGCATGTCCAGTTTGGACGGGCAGCATTGCTAGGTGACAGTTTTGCTTTCCTCCTAATGGCCAACCACTTTTACCTGCGGCATTGCAACATACTGACCTGTCATAATCCATTATGCAGTATAGTGGAGTGATTTGATTCTAGGAAAAAATAACTACTAGAGATTTTGTTTGACTTATTTTGTATGTAAATGAAAGTTCCTATCTTTATAATCATGTGTGATAGGGATCTTAGTGTACCATAAAGTCTTCTATTGTCCGTTGCTCGAAGCTAGACATGGCTCAGCCAGCTTGGCCAGATGGTGGGACAGAAAGAGTAACACACCGTGACGTATGCACGGCATCCACCTGCAAGGGGCTGAAGAGTGTCTATCTAAGGGAGAATACATTGAACCCAAAGAGCACAAGCCAGTGCCAAACCCTTCATCATGAGACAGGAGCTTATGTTCTCCTGGTGGCTGCTCCTTGACTCTGCTCCCCATCCCACCCCTTGATGCATATCTGGGCCCTGACATGATATAAAGCCATAAATCCATGTTACACATTGGGACTCGAAAGAACATTACCTTTGGGCTCCTCCAATGGAATGCTGTGCAGGGTGGAGAGAACGCTTTGCCACTGTCTCCTCACTGCTGTAAGGCAGCCTGAAGACAAGTACTATGCTTAATAGACTGAGGCATGAGGAATAGCTCAGACGCTCTGAGATACTCTGGAGGTTTCCAGAAGTACCTGAAGCAGGGGCTTCATCAGATGGCAAAGGATACCTATCAAGATGTGATTTCCTAGCAAAGCAGGTAAGCAATTATTGGGTAAGCAGTGTCACCCTCATTCTCATGTGTTCCCATGCTATTACTGAATGGGAAGAAAGGGGGTAGCCATAGAGCAATGAGGCTAATTTTGTAAACACAAGAGATCCAGGGCCATATGAGTGAACAGTGCACATCAGATGCACAGTGGCCGGGGGGTCACCTAAGAGTCTCAGCTACACGTGTCTGGTCTCGGAGCCATTGAAATTCCGAATGGGTGATGTCTAGAGGAAAGTGATTTTCTATGATGAACCTAGTGGCCAGGTGAAGAAAGGATTAATTAGAGCATATATTTCAGACCAGGAGGCCCACTTACAAGGGTGGCGTTCAGTACAGTCAGCATTGAAATCAGAAAACTTATGTTCGTGCTCTTGCTCTTCGAATTAGCTGCTGTGTGCCCGTGGGTAAGATTCTTACTTTCTGAGCCTGCTTTCTCGAATACTACGTGGTCCGTGAGATAAGTTTGCTGGTTTGCCTCTCCTCACCTTCTGAGTCTCTATCTGTATCTCTCATTCTTTTACTCGGAATGCTCTACTTCCTCTTGCCTGGGTTTATTGTCTCCCCAGCTCTCCCTTTGAAAATACAAAAACCCTCAAAGAATCTTCTCAGAGTTTTTTCAGCTATTACCCCTGGGGGACAAATGAGGAAGCAAATAAGTATGTGAGAGTTTACAAAGCAATAGTTTGTAAAAAGCTTTTCAGTGATTCTTTTTCATCTTCAAATTTAACTTTCCTGATGCCCTTTTAGCTTCCCTGATGACTCATTGGTTAGTTTTTCTCCTGGACATTAGCCCTGCTTGACCCTGCTCTCTTTGACACTGGTATTCATGTGAGCTTCTCCCCCTTTTGTGTGGACTGTCTCTACTTGCAGTGGTCACTACAGCAGAGTGATAGTGAGTGCTCAAGGGATTGTTGTGGTCCATGAGACCCAAGGAAGAAATGTGTGGCCTCCACTGTGGGCTCCAGGCTGGCAGCTTCCCAGTAATATCTTCCAGGTTCCTATAGGAAACCTGAGGTCCCATTCAGTGGTTATGTGGTAGTTCCACACCCCCAGCTGATCACCTATCCCTCCTGTGGGCCATTGGAGTATTCTAAACTGAAACCAATTGGGTATGAGCTCGGGAAAGGTACGAGAAAGGGAAGAATGGAAAAATGTGCATTTGTGTCTGTCTTTACGGTACACACATATTTGAAGGAATTATTCAAAAAATGTGTATGGGGGATGGAAATCATTTTAAACCTGTATTTCTACTCTTAGATAATATAAGATAATCAACTGGGCCAACCACATAGTAGGGGGTTAAGGAATGTTGGTTCATTTCCTGGTGAAAGTAACTATAAAATTGTGAACAGGTCACATATATTATGAATCTTGTTACATACTGAAATATATAACACAAATCTTAGGACAAAATATTGAAAGTTTTTTCCAGCTCAGGTTCTTAAGTTCTTCTCCCCGCTCCCTTCTTTTCACCCTTCCTCCCCCTTTTTGGTGGACTGGCGCTGACAGTTATGTATGTTGGTTAAGTTGCTTAGAACTTCATAGCCATGCAGATTTTCTGCAGGAAGTTATTTTTCTCTCCTTGTTTGACTTGGTGGTGGCGGGAGCTTGGTGAAGGAATGTGAAAGCTCATTAGAGTTTATTGTACGGTGCAGCAGGGGGAAGTGAAATTATAGAAGCCAAGGGGCGTGGCGGGGGAGAGGCAATTGCTAGACCAGCGCTGACACCAATAACTTTTTACGAGGGTGAGTCAAAGCATCAGGGAGGCTGGAACCAAGTTTCCGCCCTCTTGAACCTATTACTGTAGATCATGACAGAGAATGGAGGGAAGGCAAGCCTCTCTCTCAGGCTGGGTAGGGAGAAAGACAAAAGTTATGGAGACAGATGTCAAGGTATTTGAACTCAAGTGGTGGTAAGGGCAGGTGGAGAGATTAGGAGAGACTGTTAATGTACCAAAAATAGTAAGAGCCAGTACCTGATTACCTAGAATAATGGAAGTCAGGAAGCATGTCCCTAGTGAAAAAATAGTGTCAGTGGGCGATTTCCATGGACATCTGAGATTGTAACTTCGTCCCTCCATTTTCATTTATTTTTTTTAAGTTTATTTATTTACTTTGAGAGAGAGAGAGACAGTGCTAGTTGGGGAGGGGCGGGGGGTGGTGAGAATCACAAGTAGTCTCTGCATTGCTAGCACAGAGCCCATTGTGGGGCTTGAACCCACAAAGCCGTGAGATCATGACCTGAGCCAAAACCAAAAGTCGGACGCTTAACTGACTGAGCCACCCTGGCACCCCTTCCCTCCATTTTTATGTCCTTGTGAGAATGAAGAATCAGTGTCATGTCCAGCCTGCCGGAGAAATAGGGCATATTGCGGACATGTGAAGCTTGAAAACTAGCCCCCTTAATAGAGACACTGTGACACCCTATCTTAACAACTCTTTGACCCTGAGAGTTAACAGGCAGAGGCAGGCATTGCTGGTGAGGCTGGTCCATACCGACTGCTCTTTACCAATTCCCTTGTGCCTCCTTTCTTCAGTCAAGGGAAAGGCCTCAGTGAGGAAAAGCATAAGTGGGCCCAAACTTGACTCTTCTCTATGCTGGTGGCACCTAGATCTTTGCATTTCCTAGAGACACATTCTCCTAGGACACTTCTAACCCTTCCGGTGGCCTCAGCTGTGCCAAGCTCAAATGGGAGAACTGTTTCCTTCAACCAACCAGAAAAGAACTAAATTAGTAACAACTTGCTCCGGGCCACAGCTTCTAACGTATGTCTTTACACTTTCATCTCCTCTAGTGTCAGTACTCCATGCATTTGCCTCATTAGTTTTTTTTTTTTTTTCCTTCTTTCTTTTTCACACTAATAAATATATCTGCCTCTGGATGTTACTAGCAGGAGATGCAGAATGTTTTGAATGAGACCCCTCAATCTAAAGCTTCACCCATTATAAAAAAAAAATGCAAACTGCAATCACAGCCCGGGATGGAGAGTGTGTGGGTGCCACAAAGGATGCCAAATTGTTAGCACTTACCCTCTGCTCCCAACTCCGCACAGCCCTTAAGCAAATGCTCTGGCTGTGGTCAGCTTTGGTAGGGGCGGGTGCACCCAGGCAGGGGTGCAGACTTTGAGAAGAGAAGGGCTCTCTCTGAAATTCCTTAGAGCAGCTTTCTGTCCTATATCAAAAGATCGCTGCATTGTATGGGAGTACAAAATGGGGTTCCAGACACCGTTGGGTCTGGATGGCTCATCTCTCCGCTTTCTGCCCGTGTGTGGTCACTGTGGTGCTGCTCCATTAGGATTCTTGGAAAGCAAGGACTTCTTGGATGGCACTCAGTGGTCTTTTGTGCAGACCCAGAGGCCAGCCTCAGTGAGGTTTCCATGCATGTGAAGAAGAGGCTGCGTGTAAAGAAGTGGGGAGATGGAGCTGATTGCAAGGCCCTGGAGTCCAGACCTCTTGCCTTTAGCTTACACTGACTTTGGCATTCAGGAGTGTCATTTGATACATCTCCTGGAGACAGAGGTGGATCGGCCCCCCTCTGCTGACTCCAGGATAGCCATGCACACCCCCCGCGGTGTTCCCTCCTGGGCTGGGGGCTGGGGGCAGCGGGAGCAGCGCACGAATACTTGGCTGCATCTTCACACTGAAGCACCAGACCCACTCTGCTTTCCCCGAGAGCTCTGTGTTGGGCATATGTCCAGCTGAAAGGTTTTCCCTTGTGGTTGCGATGAACAAAAACAGCAATGGGAGAGGGCCCCCTAGAAAAATGACCGCCGTCTTATTGTGTCCTCAGGCTGTCTCCTCTCCCTGGCTACTTTTCCTGTAGAGGAACATGCTACAACAGGATCTATCCTCGTTCCTCCAGGCTCTCTCTGACCTTTATTTTAAGTATCTTGTGACATGTGTACATGTGTTTTTATTGCAAACTGCCTCAGATCCATTTGGATATGGATGCTATACAAATTATAAATAAATAAATACATGATAAAGAGAGGAGCTCTTCCCTGCCAGCTCGTTGCTTAAAAAGCAGCAAGTTTGCACTTGCGTGACTCTGCTTTTGCTGGGCCCCATGCCGGCAGCCAACAGGAGTGAAAACAAAATCTGTCCCTTTCAGCACCACACATTCCTCTCCTGAGCCTAGGGGAAGAGGTGGCAAGTATCATTTGCCAATCAGCAACCAGATAGCCTTGTCTTTCCTAAATTCCACATATTTAAGGAAATTCCACCCAGTTTGGGGGAGTCAGGCTGGTAAATCAGGTAGTCATGGCTCTTCCTGCTGGGTTCAGGACGCCTCTGCCTCATTCCTTCCCCGCCGTTCTACACAGCCCCTGGCTCACTCTCCTGTTCTGCCCTCTGCCTGTCCCTTGGGAACCTTGTTTTTCTCATAAGCAAATGCTCCGCTGTCCTTCCTTTATTTTACACATCGGCGTCTTGGCACTTGCTTCAGTGCGATCTAGGCTTCCCCTGAACTCCCATCACTTCCAAAGAGGGCATCTGCTTATCGTTTTGATAGTCCCTTTAGTCATCTCGTGCTTTAGTCATTCTCATCTTGCTGACTGTCTCTTTCAAGTCAGGGTGCTGCCTTTGAACGCTGAAGCCCACCTCTTGTCTTTTCATTTTGAGCAGAGAACATCGGGCCCACTTACTAGGCTGTGGAAATCGTTCTGGGTGATTCTTCTCCATGTCCTTTGATTTTGGTTTCCATTTCTCCTGTTTTAGAAGTGGCCTTCTTCCTTCCGAAGGCTCCATCTTCAGCTTTGGCCTAGATTTCAGTCACTCCCTTCGACCGCGGCTCCTTGCCCCATCAGTCTGACCCTGGTTTTCTCATGACTCCATTTACTTCACCTCCATGAGTTCTACCCCCATCTTTAAATTTAAAAAATATTAATGAGCTAGAAACCCTCATTCTACCGTGTCACCTCCACAGGCTATTTTCCTCTTGCTGTTTTTCTTATCAACATCAGCCTTTTGGAAGGAATACTTTGGCCCTCTTGCCATTGCTGTGTGATTCCCAATACCACCACCATGAGGAAACTACTTTAATTTTTTCTTCAATTTTTTTTAACGTTTATTCATTTTTGAGAGAGCATGAGTGGGGAAGGGGCAGAGAGAGGGAGACACAGAATCTGAAGCAGGCTCCAGGCTCTGAGCTGTCAGCACAGAGCCCAACGCGGGGCTCAAACTCAGGAACTGCAAGATCATGACCTGAGCTGAAGTAAGACACTCAACTGACTGAGCCACCCAGGTGCCCCAGGAAACTACTTTCTTAAATATTATCTGTGGCCCCTTATCTGCCAAGTCAAGTAATCCCTCCCACCTTATAGTCTCTGGAATATTTTCTTGCCCCTCACCTTGTGCTTCCATTTCATTCTATGCTTTAGGTCCTACTACCTCTAAAATTACTCCTTTTCCATGTCGTTTGTTGCTTCATTGAGTTCTTTGCTTTGCCTTCTCTCCTGAGATTCAGTTCTTAAATCCCAGTTGTCTACTTGGCATCTCCTCCCACATAAAGTTCTATCCCACCAGAATCTCAAACTCCCCTTTCCTCCGTCCTGTTCTTCCACTGAAACCAAATGGCTTCTTTCTCCAGGATACCTTTTTCCCAGTGTCTGAAATCTGGGTGTTTACTCCAAGTACTCCTCCTTCCATAGTTCACACATCTGATCAGTTGGTAAATAGTGTCATTTCCCCCTCACCAAGGTCTCTTACATCTCTTCTCTTTCTTTCTATTCTTGCTAGCAACCTTCTGGTTCAGATATCTCTGCCTCCTCCCAAAGCATTCCAGTAAATGTCATGGATATTTGGAAGGCGAAATTCGTTTGTAGCCTGAACCAAAGACATATAGATGATTCTCTCTTTCACTCCTCTTACCTCACTATGGATATGTAGACTGTGACAAAAATCAGTTGCCTGGGTGGCTCAGTCAGTTAAGTGTCTGACTCTGGCTCAGATCATGATCTCACTGTTTGTGAGTTAAAACCCCACATCTGTCTCTGCTGTCAGCACAGAGCCCACTTTTGATCTTCTGTCCCTCTCTCTCTCTGCCCCTCCCCCACTGGTTTGCTCTTTCTTTCAAAATAAATAAATTAATTAATTTTTTTTAAAGTTCACTTCTATACTCTTGATGGTTTTGTTGTGCTGCATGATATAATTTTATTTAGCTTATGTTAGATTTTTATGGAAAAATGATACTGTTTTTAAGTCAGCTTGCTCTGTACTGACTGACCTATTTACTCAGAAAAAAAAGAGATTAATCAAGTGTAGCTTGGGGTTGGCAAATATCAGAGGTTGATCACATGGAGAAACCCAGAAGAGAATGCCCACAGAAGACAGCAGAAAGTAGGAGACATTTTAGCAGCTATAGGCTTCAAAATGATATAAGAAAGAGTTTTAAGTGGAGCTCATTGCTTCTAATCAACAAAGTAGTGTTGATGTCATATAGCAAAGAATAAACAAGGAATAAACAACATGCAAAGAATAAACAAGGACGGGGTGGGGGGGCATGAAAACATTACAGACAACATGTGAAGACCAGAAAAACCCACACACAATTATAATAACAGCGACTTTATTGCAGCAAAAACATTGTATAACCTTTGTGCGATATGTTTATGTGTAGTATATATACTTATAAATTAATTTTATTCATTTCTGTGTTGCTTTATGGATAAATAATTGTATTTTTCATTGTAAAAGAGTAGTTCATTTTATATATATATACATACACACACGTGTATGTGTGTGCGTATGTGTGTGTGTGTATGCGTGTGTATATCTCAAGTTTCCTTTTCATTTATTTTCTTATGCTAGTTAAAAGCGAACCGTGCTAAATTTGGGGGTGTGCTAAATAGAGATACCTCGAACCTTCCAGTGGTGGTAAACAGAAATAAAGATGAGTACCAAGAAATGTTAAACAGCCTCCTTAGATCTCACATTATTATTATTATTTTTTTTTTTCCAGATTTCTCAGGGACTTTATTTGCTGGATCTTCTACTGTCATCAACTTTTTCTACTTCTTCATGAAAAAGTAGTTCATAAATAAGAAGTGGGGAAGACCATGCATTATACTACAGAGATACAAAGTAAGTTTGTCTTGAATTCTACTCAATAACAATTCGTTACCATTAAGAGTTTACTACATACCATACCATACCTGTACACTTTATAGGCATTAACTCACTTGATCCTCATAGAATTTCATAAGGTATAAATGTTATTCTCATTTTGTTTTTTTCCCTTTTTTTATTTTTCAATATATGAAGTTTATTGTCAAATTGGTTTCCATTCAACACCCAGTGCTCATCCCAAAAGGTGCCCTCCTCAATACCCATCACCCACCCTCCCCTCCCTCCCACCCCCCATCAACCCTCAGTTCTCAGTTTTTAAGAGTCTCTTATGCTTTGGCTGTCTCCTACTCTAACCTCTTTTTTTTTTTCCTTCCCCTCCCCCATGGGTTTCTGTTAAGTTTCTCAGGATCCACATAAGAGTGAAACCATATGGTATCTGTCTTTCTCTGTATGGCTTATTTCACTTAGCATCACACTCTCCAGTTCCATCCACGTTGCTACAAAGGGCCATATTTCATTCTTTCTCATTGCCACGTAGTACTCCATTGTGTGTATAAACCACAATTTCTTTATCCATTCATCAGTTGATGGACATTTAGGCTCTTTTCATAATTTGGCTGTTGTTGAGAGTGCTGCTATAAACATTGGGGTACAAGTGCCCCTATGCATCAGTACTCCTGTATCCCTTGGGTAAATTCCTAGCAGTGCTATTGCTGGGTCATAGGGTAGGTCTATTTTTAATTTTTTGAGGAACCTCCACACTGTTTTCCAGAGTGGCTGCACCAGTTTGCATTCCCACCAACAGTGCAAGAGGGTTCCCGTTTCTCCACATCTTCTCCAGCATCTATAGTCTCCTGATTTGTTCGTTTTGGCCACTCTGACTGGCGTGAGGTGATATCTGAGTGTGGTTTTGATTTGTATTTCCCTGATGAGGAGCGACGTTGAGCATCTTTTCATGTGCCTGTTGGCCATCCGGATGCCTTCTTTAGAGAAGTGTCTATTCATGTTTTCTGCCCATTTCTTCACTGGGTTATTTGTTTTTCGGGTGTGGAGTTTGGTGAGCTCTTTATAGATTTTGGATACTAGCCCTTTGTCCGATAATGTCATTTGCAAATAGCTTTTCCCATTCCGTTGGTTGCCTTTTAGTTTTGTTGGTTGTTTCCTTTGCTGTGCAGAAGCTTTTTATCTTCATAAGGTCCCAGTAGTTCATTTTTGCTTTTAATTCCCTTGCCTTTGAGGATGTGTCACGTAAGAAATTGCTACAGCTGAGGTCAGAGAGTTCTTTTCCTGCTTTCTCCTCTAGCGTTTTGATGGTTTCCTGTCTCACATTCAGGTCATTTATCCATTTTGAGTTTATTTTTGTGAATGATGTGAGAAAGTGGTCTAGTTTCAATCTTCTGCATGTTGCTGTCCAGTTCTCCCAGCACCATTTGTTAAAGAGACTGTCTTTTTTCCATTGGATATTCTCTCCTGCTTTGTCAAAGATTAGTTGGCCATACGTCTGTGGGTCTAGTTCTGGGGTTTCTATTCTATTCCATTGGTCTATGTGTCTGTTTTTGTGCCAATACCATGCTGTCTTGATGATTACAGCTTTGTAGTAGAGGCTAAAGTCTGGGCTTGTGATGCCTCCTGCTTTGGTCTTCTTCAAAATTACTTTGGCTATTCAGGGCCTTTTGTGTTTCCATATGACTTTTAGGATTGCTTGTTCTAGTTTTGAGAAGAATGCTGGTGCAATTTTGATTGGGATTGCATTGAATATGTAGATAGCTTTGGGGAGTATTGACATTTTGACAATATTTATTCTTCCAATCCATGAGCACAGAATGTTTTTCCATTTCTTTATATCTTCTTCAATTTGCTTCCTAAGCTTTCTATAGTTTTCAGCATACAGATCTTTGACATCTTTGGTTAGATTTATTCCTAGGTATTTTATGCTTCTTGGTGCAATTGTGAATGGGATCAGTTTCTTTATTTGTCTTTCTGTTGCTTCATTATTAGTGTATAAGAATGCAACTGATTTCTGTTCATTGATTTTGTATCCTGCAACTTTGCTGAATTCATGTATCAGTTCTAGCAGACTTTTGGTGGAGTCTGTCAGGTTTTCCATGTATAATATCATGTCATCTGCAAAAAGTGAAAGCTTAACTTCATCTTTGCCAATTTTGATGCCTTTGATTTCCTTTTGTTGTCTGATTGCTGATGCTAGAACTTCCAACACTATGTTAAACAACAGCAGTGAGAGTGGACATCCCTGTCGTGTTCCTGATCTCAGGGAAAAAGCTCTCAGGTTTTCCCCATTGAGGATGATGTTAGCTGTGGGCTTTTCATAAATGGATTTTATGATCTTTAAGTATGTTCCTTCTATCCCGACTTTCTCGAGGGTTTTTATTAAGAAAGATTGCTGAATTTTGTCAAAGGTCTTTTCTGCATCGATTGACAGGATCATATGGTTCTTATCTTTTCTTTTTATTAATGTGATATATCACGTTGATTGATTTGCGAATGTTGACCCAGCCCTGCATCCCAGGAATGAATCCCACTTGATCATGGTGAATAATTCTTTTTATATGCTGTTGAATTAGATTTGCTAGTATCTTCTTGAGAATTTTTGCATCCATATTCATCAGGGATATTGGCCTGTAGTTCTCTTTTTTTACTGGGTCTCTGTCTGGTTTAGGAATCAAAGTAATACTGGCTTCATAGAATGAGTCTGGAAGTTTTCCTTCCCTTTCTATTTCTTGGAATAGCTTGAGAAGGATAGGTATTATCTCTGCTTTAAACGTCTGGTAGAACTCCCCTGGGAAGCCATCTGGTCCTGGACTCTTATTTGTTGGGAGATTTTTGATGACTGATTCAATTTCTTCACTGGTTATGGGTCTGTTCAAGCTTTCTATTTCCTTCTGATTGAGTTTTGGAAGAGTGTGGGTGTTTAGGAATTTGTCCATTTCTTCCAGGTTGTCCAGTTTGTTGGCATATAGTTTTTCATAGTATTCCCTGATAATTGCTTGTATCTCTGAGGGATTGGTTGTAATAATTCCATTTTCATTCATGATTTTATCTATTTGGGTCATCTCCCTTTTCTTTTTGAGAAGCCTGGCAAGAGGTTTATCAATTTTGTTTATTTTTTCAAAATACCAACTCTTGGTTTCGTTGATCTGCTCTACCTTTTTTTTAGATTCTATATTGTTTATTTCTGCTCTGATCTTTATTATTTCTCTTCTTCTGCTGGATTTAGGCTATCTTTGCTGTTCTGCTTCCATTTCCTTTAGGTGTTCTGTTAGATTTTGTATTTGGGATTTTTCTTGTTTCTTCAGATAGGCCTGGATTGCAATGTATTTTCCTCTCAGGACTGCCTTCGCTGCATCCCAAAGCGTTTGGATTGTTGTATTTTCATTTTCATTTGTTTCCATATATTTTTTAATTTCTTCTCAAATTGCCTGGTTGACCCATTCATTCTTTAGTAGGGTGTTCTTTAACCTCCATGCTTTTGGAGGTTTTCCAGACTTTTTCCTGTGGTTGATTTCAAGCTTCATAGCATTGTGGTCTGAAAGTATGCATGGTAGGATCTCAATTCTCGTATACTTATGAAGGGCTGTTTTGTGACCCAGTATGTGATCTATCTTGGAGAATGTTCCATGTGCACTTGAGAAGAAAGTATATTCTGTTGCTTTGGGATGCAGAGTTCTAAATATATCTGTCAAGGCCATCTGATCCAATGTATCATTCAGGGCCCTTGTTTCTTTATTGACTGTGTGTCTAGATGATCTATCCATTTCTGTAAGTGGAGTGTTAAAGTCCCCTGCAATTACCACATTCTTATCAATAAGGTTGCTTATGTTTGTGAGTAATTGTTTTATATATTTGGGGGCTCCCGTATTCGGCACATAGACATTTATAATTGTTAGCTCTTCCTGATGGATAGACCCTGTGATTATTACATAATGCCCTTCTTCATCTCTTGATCTCACCTTATTAAAAAATATATATATATATATTGTGGTGGGTCGCCAGATAAGATAAGATAAGATAAGAATTATTGTGGTAAAGTATATACACTCAAATTTTCCATTTGAGCTATTTTGAAGTGTACCATTCCCTAACATTAGTTACATTCACAATGTCTGTGAAAAGCTATTTCCATTTTCTCCATCTCTGCCCAAGCAGGAGTCTGTAATAGTTAAGTAACAACTTCCATTTCCCCCCACTCTTCAGTCTCTGGTAACATCTAATCTATGTTCTATCTCTATGAATCTACCTATTCTGGATATTTACTGTAAGTGAAATCATGGACTATATGGCTTTTGGGCCTGGCTAAATTCATTTAGCATGTTTTCCAGGTTCATCCATGTTGTTACATGTATCAGAACTTTATTTTTTATGATTGAGTAGTAGTCCGTTGTAGGTATATGTCACATTTTGTTATTCCATTCACCCATCAGTGCACACTTAGGTACCTATTTCTACTTTGGGGTTATTATAAATAATGCTTCACTAAACATTGACACACAAGTATTTTCTTTGTTCTGTGTTTTGATTTATTTGGGGTATATACACCTACAAGTGGAATTGCTGGGTCATTTGGTAATTTTTTATTTAGTTTTTGAGCAACTGCCAAGTTGGATTTCACAGTAGCTGTTCCATCTTACATTCCCTTCAGCAGTGTTTGAGGGTTCCATTTTCTACACATTCTTGCCAACACTTACTTGCCATTTATAAAATTATAGCCTTTCTTGTAGGTGTGAATTCATAACTCTGTGGTTTTCATTTGTATTTCCCTAGTGACTAATGACATCGAACATCTTTTCATGGGATTGGCCATTTGTATAACATCTTTGGAGAAGTGTTTATTTAAGTTTTTGGATTGGGCTGTTTGTCTTTTTGTTGCTGAATTATAGGAATTATTTATATATTCTAGTTATTAATTGTCATATCATATGTAAAATTTGCAGATTTTCTCTCCCATTCTGTGAGTTGGCTTTTCACTTTCTTGGTGAATGTCCTTTGATGCACAAAAGTTTTTAATTATGATGAAGTCTGATTTATTTTTCCTTTTTGTTTCTCATGCTTTTGGTGTCATATCTAAGAAGTCACTGTTAAAGCAAATTCCATGAAGATTTAACCCTTTTTCTTTTTACTATGAGTTTTTTGGTTTTAGCTCTCGTATTTAGATACTGATCCATTTTGAGTTAATTTGTGTATATGATGTGAAGTGGAGGTTCAACTTCATTCTTTCACATGTGTCAATTCAGTTGTACTGACACTGTTGTTAAAGACTGTTCTTTCCCTAATGAATGGACATGGCATCTCTTTCAAAAGTTAGATAGACATATAGGTTTATTTGTGGATTCTCAATTGTATTTTAATGTTGTATAAGTCTACACTTACATCAGTATCAAACTGCTTTGGTTCCTTTAGCTTTCTAGTAAGTTTTGAAATTAGGAAATTAGAGTCCTCTGATTTTGTTCTTTTTCAGGATGGTTTTGGCTATTTGGGACCTCTTGGACTTCCATATGAATTTGAGGGATCAGCTTTTCCATTGCTGCAAAAACACCATTGGAATTTTGATAAATTGTCATCTTCAGAATATTATGTCTTCCTACCCATGAACATAGGGTATCTTTCCATTCCTTTACGTTTCTTTTAATTTATTTTGGAAATGTTTTGTAGCTTTCAGTGTATTTGTGTTTCATCTGTTGGGTTAACTATATTTCTAAGTATTTTATTCTTTAGATGCTGTTGTAGATGGAACTATTTCTTACATTTCTTTTAGGATTGTTCATTGCAGGTGTATAGACTCAATTAATTTTTGTTTGTTGAGTTTGTACTTTGCAACTTAGCTGAATCTGTTTAGATAAAGTAGTTTTTTGTGGATTTTTGGGGGACTTTCTATATATTAGGATCATGTCATTTGCAAACAGAGATAGTTTTACTTCTTCCTTTCTAATGCAGATAACTTATTTTGTTTTTTCTTGCCTAATTGTTCTGGCTAGAACTTGCAGTACTGTTGACTAGCCATGGTAAAAGTGGGTGTTCTTGTCTTACTCCTGATCCTAGGGGGTGAGCTTTCAGACTTTCTCCATTAAGTGTGATGTTAACTGTAGGTTTCCATTAATGCCCTTTATCATGATGAGGAAGTTTCCCTTTATTTCAGTTTTCTGAGTATTTAATTAATTAATTAATTACTTAATTTACTATCAGAAAGTGTGTTAGAAAAGCATCAAATGCCTTTTCTGTTGATTGAGATGATCACATCTCCACTCCCATAGTGTCTCAGTGTGGTAGATTGTATTGATTTTCTGATATTTAACCACCCTTGCATTTCTGGGCTAAATCTCACTTAGTCATGATGTATAATTCATATTCATAAAAGGCATTGATCTGTAATTTTTTTTTTTTTTTTGCTTGTGAAGCGTTTATCTGACGTTAGTATCCAAGTTATGCTGGCCTCAGAGAATAAGTTAGTTTGAGAAGAACTTATGTTAATTCTTTAAATGTTTAGTAGAATTCAACAGTGAAGCTATCTCATCCTGGACTTTTCTTTGTTAGGAGGTATTTGTTTACTATTTCCGTCTCTTTAGTTATTATAGGTCTGTTGAAATTTTCTATTTCTTCCTGAATCAGTTTAGATAATTTGTGTTTCTAGAATTTGTGCATTTTATCACAGTTTCAGAATGTGTTGAAGTACCGTTGTTGATAGTATTCTTTTATTTCTCTTTATTTCAGTAAAAACAACTTATCCTTTCTTACATTTCTGATGTTAGTTATTTACATCTCTTTCCCTTTTTCCCTTTGTCAGTCTAGCTAGAAGTTTATTAATTTTGTTAACCCTTTGAAAGAACCAACTCTCAATTTCATTGATTCTCTGTATTGTTTTTCTATTCTCTGTTTTATTTATACTATTCTGATAGTTTTTTTGTTTTTTTGTTTGTTTTTTTCTACTTCCCCTAGCTTTGGGTTTACTTTGCTCTTCTTTTTCTAGTTCCTTAAGGTGTAAAGTTAGGTCACTGATTTGAGATCCTTCTTCTTTTTTTAAATGTGGTTATTTATAGCTATAAATTTCCCCCTGAGTACTGCCTTTACTGCATCTCATAAGTTATAGTATACTGTTCTAGTTTTCAGAAGTTATAGTATACTGTTTTAGTTTTCAGTTGTCTTTAATTATTTTCTAATTGCTTTTGTGATTTCTTCTTTGACCCATTGGTTATTTAAGACTGTATTGTTTAATTTCTACATATTGGTGAATTTTCCAGTGTTTCTACAAAACTGTAACAAGATATTTTGTATGGTTTCAGTCTTTTAAAATTCATTAAAGCTTGTTTTCTGGGCCACTATATGGTCTGTCTTGGAACTTTTTCATGTGCACTTGAGAAAAATGAATGTTCTGTTTTTGTTTAGTGGAGTGTTTTCTATGTGTCTGTCAGATCTAGTTGGTTTATAGTAGTGTTTAAATTCTCTATTTTATTTTTAAGTGCACTTCCCACCCAGTGCAGAGCTCAACACAGGGCTTGAACTCACATCCCTAAGGTCATGACCTAAGCTGAGATCAACAGTCAGGTGCTTAGCCATCTGAACCACCCAGATGCCCCTAAATTCTCTATTTTCTTGTTGATCTTCTCTCTAGAAATTATATCTATTACTAAAGATGTTAATTGAATTATCCAAATACTATTATATAACTGTTTATTTCTCCCTTCAGTTCTGCCAGTGTTTGTGTCATCTATTTTGGGGGCTCTATTGTTTTGTGTATGTTTATAATTTTTATATCTTCTTCATGAGTCAACATTTTTATTAATATACAATGTCCTTTTTTGTCTCTTGTGACAATTTTTTATTTGAAGTCTGTTTTGTCCAATATTAGGATAGCTACCCAGCTCTCTTTTGGTTACTGTCTGCATGGATTATCTTTTTCTCTCCTTTCACTTTAATCTATTTGTATCTTTGCATCTAAAGTGAATCTCTTGTACTTAGCATATAGTTGGATCATTACCAAAAAAAAATCATTCTGAAATCTCTGCCTTTTCATTGGAGAATTTAATCTATTTATATTTAAAGTAATTACTGATAAAAAAAGGACTTAATTACTTTATGCTATCTTTGTTTTATGCTTCTTTGTCCCTCATACTCCCCATTATAGTCTTCTTTTGTTTTTGATTGATATTTTTATAGTGAACCATTTTGGTTCCCTTCTCATTTTCTTTGATATATTTTTAATACGTTTTCTTTGTGGTTACCATGGAGGTTATATTTAACATCCCAAATTTATAATGATCTAGCTAAAATCTATATAACTTATCTTCAGTAGCATACAGAAATTCTGCTTCTATATAGCTTTGTTTTCCAACCACCCTTAATGTTGTCAGAAATCATACCTTTATACATTGTGGACCCATTAATATAGATTTATAATTACTTTGTATGCTTTTTTCTTTTAACTCCTATATGAAATAACAAATAGAAACCAAAACACTATAAGACTGGATTTTATATTTTCCCATGTATTTACTTTTGCCAGAGATTTCTATTTCTCATATTTCTTAAAGTTACTGTTTAGTGTCCTATATTTTAACCTAAAGGACTCCCTTTAGTATTTCTTATATGGCAGGGCTAGTGGTAATGAGCTCTCTGAGCTTTTGTTTAGCTGATAATGTCTTAATTTATTCCCCATTTCTGAAGGACATTTTTGCCAAATATAGAATTCTTGATTGACGTTTTTTTTATTTCAGCACTTTGAATGTCATTCTGCTGTCTTCTGGCCTTCATAATTTGTGATGAGAAATCTACTGTTAATCTTATTGAGGATCCCTTGTATGTAATGAGTTGCTTCTTTCACTACTTTTAAGATTCTCTCTTTATCTTTTGATAGTTTATAATGTGTCTTAGTGTGCATATTTTTGAGTTTTTCTTATTTAGGATTTGTTGAGCTCCATGGATTCATAGATTCATGTCTTTCATCAAATTTGGGAAGTTTTGAGCCAGTATTTCTTCAAATATTCTTTCCGCCCCCCACCACCCCTTTTTTTCTCTCATCTCCTTTTGGACAATGTGTATTTTGGTTTTTTGATGGTATTCCACAAGTTTCTTAGTCTCTGTACTTTTTTTTTCTCTCTTTTCTCAGAGTGAGTAATTTCGGTTGTCCTATATTCAAGTTTATTAATTCCTTTTTCTTCTGGCTTTTAAAATATTTGTTGAATCCCTTTAGCGAATTTTTCATTTCAGCTATTATAATTTTCAGCATGATAATTTTTTGGTACCTTTTTAGTATTTCTGTCTCTTTATTGATATTCTCATTTTTCTTATACATTACTTTCCTGATTTCCTTTAGTTCTTTGGCATTGTTTTCCTTAAATTACTTGTGTATATTTAAGACAGTTGTTTTAAAGTATTTATCTTCAATTGTAATGCTTGAACTTCCTCAGAGATGGTTTCTGTTAATTCTGTTAATTTTTCTGCATACACGACTGCTTTTACATGTTCTAATTTACTAAAGAAACTCTTCCCAGCATTTGTTCTCAGGCTTTAGGTAGCCTGTTGTATATTTTGACTGTTGCTTTTGTCCCAAGCATCTGAGTATTGTGAGTTTAGCTTTCAGTGTTTCTGAGCAGTGATAACTGCTCTTCTGTTCTGAATTCCTAGTTAGGTGAAACAGATGGGTACCTTTTGTCAGTCCTTCAGATCACTCTTGGTTAAAACAGACATACAAGTAATTTGTGAATAAGCTGTACTCTGCTCCCTCCCAAACCAGAGCCCAGGGTCTTACAGTTGGAATCTGTACTGCTGCTGCCTTAATATTACCACTATTCTGGGGAGGGGATTGGCTTGGGTGGGTAAAAATGCCACAAAGTTCTTCTGGTACCTTGGAGTTGGCTTTTTCTTGATGCCACAATCACTTGGTTGCTGTAAATTTTGTTTTTCACAGTTCTGGTAGAGTTGATTCTGACAGTTTTTGTTTGTTTTTTAATATTTCTGTGGAGCAATGAGAGCCTGGAGCTGTCTATTGCTGTTTTGCTGATTACACTCCCATCCTAAAATTAACCAAAAATCCTTTGGGAAAGATTTATGAGAATCCTACAATTTCAGAACTGGGGTAAGCTTTTAGATCATGTAGTCTGGAAGTTTATAATCCATCACCCCATAGCAGCAGGGGTTACATGGAGGGCCACCTCAGAAGGCTTGAGTCTCTTTACCAACCCTCTCCCCCATCTTCACCTAGAATCACTGACCTTGCCATCCTTACTTTTATTTTTTTTAATGGTAAACTTTCATTTGAATCAAGAGTTTTTGGCTTAAAAATTTTTAGAAACCACTAATTCGTGTAAAGAGCTTAGTTCAGGACTAGGCAAGGAAGGTTCAGGTTCCTTATTCAAAGTCAGTTTCCCAGCTACTTAGTTAGTAGCTGGACAAAGACATGTAGGCATGCTTGGGAGGATAATAACTTGGTGCCTTTGTTCAACATTTAATTAGAGCAAAGGCACTGTGCTATGCAGAAGGTAAGAGAAGGGGATTATTGTGGCGCTTCTCAATCCTTTTCTATCATCCTCAACAATGTAGTTGTGGCTACAAATGTGTACCCTCTCCCAGCACAGCTAGCCTCTGAATTTAACCAGATTGTATCTTTTTTGGAAGACAATTTATCAACTATTTATTGTGACTGGAAAATGCCTCTTGGAGCATTCACTGCTCCTTCTACCATAATCTGAGGGGCTAGCAAAGTAATTTTTCTTACCACATGTAATTCTGTTCCCTAGAGGAGATCTAGAAACTAAAATCTTCTCCATTTTGTTACATTTTCAGTTCCACTTATATAAGGCCACTAGTCTGAATACATGAGAATATTGTATGGTAGTAGTGAACTGTTTTTTGTTTTTTGTTTTTTGTTTTCATTTTTCACTGTGTTTGAGAAACAAAAGGGAGCTTAAGTGATTATTGAATAAGACATTGACACCCAGGAAAGACATGGGACACCAGACATGATATCAAGCTAGACGTAAAGAGAGGTTGGAAAGTTTTCTGCTGAGAAGAAATAGCAGTCTCCATTGGGTGGGTTTCACTGCAGTTATTAAAGAGAGTGAGCTGGTCTGATGCAATTAACCTCTCATAGTCTCTTAGAGTCCTAAGACTCCATCTTTTATAGTAATTAAATAATTTCTGATTTCACATATCTTGTATGGATATGACAAATTTTATTTTCCTTGGTATAACTTAGATATTTAATATTTATAAATATGTAATATTGATATATATACACAAAAATAAATATATAATATTTGTATATACACATATCTTTAATTGATTGTATATGAGTATGGAAAACATGATAATAGCACTCAGAAGTTGGTAGGAGCAGCAGTTTTCAATCCATGTAATATTATATCTAAATAGAAAGCAATCAGCTTGGAGGTTTTCTTGCTGACTGGTATATTGACATGATTGTGATACCTCCAGCTGGCTTTTTCACACTGAATGACAATTACACGCATGCCCCATGATAGTTGATGCTCACAGAGCATAAAGAGAAAGGAAAACAGTGATCTTAGGTCCATGAGGGAAGGCTATAACCATGGACAAAGTAAGCAAACAGAAACCTAGCTAATTGAAAGGGAGGATAGTTAAAATTTAGCATTGTTGAATTGGGAATAGCATCAATGTCAAAGGGAACTTGGATTTCACTGGGTGATTGAAAACTAACATGGCAAATTGTTTCTTTCTTCGAATTTATGGCACCAAAATAAGCCAAGGACTTTCCCCCATTGTGTCATAAAAAGGGAGCCATTGAATATACATGTCTGGAATGAGTTTGGATAAAAGCTGTTGTTCTCTAAAAATATTTTACCTTTTGCATATTTTAACTGTGACTTATGGTTATGTGGCTTTGCATTCACATGAACATTAGTGACTTCTGTTTGAAAGTTCTGAGTATCTGAGTCTCTTTACCATCATGCAACTCTGTCCGTTATTCAGAGTAATAACACTTCTGATTTTTAAGCTAAGGAATAATATGTACATATGAAATTAGTCATAAACAATGAACAGTGATATATTAAGGCAAAAAAATATTAAAAGTTCTCCTTTGCATGTTTCAAAGAGGTACCTGAGTTACAGTGGAAAGATCTTGGTGGAAATTCAGAAAGTTTGGATTCAAGTCTCCACTCTGCCACTTGCCGTGGTTTTTGTCAAGTCATTTTTGTTCTCTTAGCCTTTCTCCCCTCTCACATTTGCACTATGGGGGCAGGAATTTTGCTTTCTAATCCCTGGGTTATTTCAAAATAGTATGTAGAAAGCCATGTGGAAAAAAAAGTGATATGCAAATGAGGTGGATGGTGATGCTCCCAACTAGAAATTAATCTTTTCAAAAATTATGTTTCTTACATGCTATTTTACATCTTTTAAAGACAAAGCATAACCAATAACCAGCCATCTTTCCATGAAATAAGAAACATTTCATTACTATTTTTACCTGAATTGACAATGAAGAATAATGGAAAAAAGCTAAGTGGAAGCAAGAAATAACTAAATGCTATCAACTAACAGAGCTTATGTGTGTTGCTTCACAACCCTGAGGCTTTATTTATTTATTTTTTTTGTTCAAATGCAAATACTCTATTTTCTAAGTTCCTTTAAAATGTTATGATTTGGTAAGTTTTATCTTCATTTATCCTATTATTCTCTCTCTCTCTCTCTCTCTCTCTCTCTCTCTCTCTCACACACACACACACACACACACACACACTCTCCTCTCTACCACTTTTTCCTTCTTCCTTAACAAGGTCTTCATGACTTAGCTCAGATGTCACATCTTCCAAGAATTCTTCTCTAATTTCTCCTCCCAACCTCAGTCTGGCTTAACTAAGTCTTCTCTAGGTTATGTTAATACCTTATGCCTAAGCTATATCATTGGACGCTGCTCTTGGCTTAAAAAGAGTGTATGTGTCTTTAACCCCAGCTACAATCTAAGACTCCTAAAAGATAGGAGTCATGTGCTATTCATTTGGGGGACTAGCATTTAGTAGATTCTTAGTAAATGTTTCTTTACTAAGTGAATAAATTAGTAAATGGATAATATATGAGAAGCTCTTTGAAAAGAAAAGACAATGTGCAATGTGATATTTTTCAAATATAACTGCAGGAGGAAGAAGTATTTATCTAGTGAAACAGTACTATATTTGGAAGCAAGAAATCAGTTATTGGGCCATTTCTACTAATTTGATGAGTAACTCCAGGAAAATCACTTGAGCTCTCTGCATTTAACTTTCCATTCAAAAATGGGGCAATCTTCATTTCCCATTGCCTGCCTCATTAAGAGTGTCACAGAAGCCAAAACTGGAGCAGTTATGTGATATCTGCTGATTTTTAAAAATAAAGTTATGTTATGCATTTTAGGGGCTGCATTAATACCTGTTCATAGTCAAACACATATCTCACTTTATACTGAAAAATTCCTGAAAAGTTTTCTCTAAACAATTCAGAATCAGATAGCAGTTTAAGTAGACTGAACAAGATTTATATTTAAGGCATAGTTTTGGTCTAAGACCAGTTTTGTAGTATACTGAATCCTTTTGAAAGGGAAAAATTATTTATAATTTATTTTATAATTTAGAATTTTCTTGTAACACCAGTTTCTTGAAGTAGCACCCTCCTATATCCCACCACATCTCTTCTTCTGCTCCGCAAACCATTGTTGCTAACAGTGGAGAAGAACTATCCTCCACTGAACCGTCTGTATTGTCTTTGGGATGTTGAATTTTTGTTCAGGAGCACAACCTCTGTCCTGCAAATGATAATTTCCAGCATTGCACACAGATATCTGTGTCTTTGAGAAATAAGCAAAGAAGATGAGTTTTTCCGGAACTTTGGGATGTCTTGATCCTAAACTAAAATAAAAAGTACAACTCTTAATAATTCCCTAGAAGAGTAGGGATTTTTTTTTCTTTTCAAACAAAGTATTTTTGTTTTTCTGTTTGGAAATTGACCTCACAGTAACAAATCCAGAGTTATTTTTTCATGTAATTATGGAATTACTTATCTCCATTTTATCAGGACACTTCTTGTTCTCACCCAGGCAGGAACATAATTTAGGCTTTGCTTAGTCTTCAGTTAAGAATACAAACTGCACAGTGTTTAGATTTTTCTTGTTATGAAATTGTTATGGGGTTTCTTCTTAAGTGTCCCACTATGCTTCCGTATGAAAATTCTGTCTCATGGGAGTAGGACATCTCTGTCTTGATTGCTTTTTTCTTTTTGAATCAACTGGATCGAAGTATACTGTATGTATAATAAACTGTACCCATGTAACTCCATGTAGCCACCACCACAATCAAGGAGCAGGGCATTTCCAGCTACCTCCAAAAGATCCCTCATGTCTCTTTGCATTCACTTCCCATTCCATCTCAGCCCAAGGCAACCACAGATTTGCTTTCTGTCAGCATAGATTAGTTTGCATGACTGTCTTTTATTGAGCCCACCTTCTTAGAGTTGAGTTTCTTTCTAGGGAGACAAACTATATGGCTGGATTGAAGGAGAAGGCAGAGCCGAGGCATTTATTTAATCTTCAGATGTGATGAGCACTAAATCTTTGTGGAAGCAAGGATTATCAGAAGTCATAGGCCAGGTAGTTAGTTTCCTTTAGGAAATGGGTAACAAAGAACTACAAAATAGGAATGAAGTTTGCATCTGGGTCATTAAAACCAGAAACACCCAAGAGGAAGTTCAGGATATGCAGCAGCTATGATGAAGGAACTTTTCCATTCTTCACATGAACTCGATCTTATGCTTTTAGCCATCACTAAACTACTTGGGGGGTCTGATATTTGTTTTTTATATGCTCACCTTTCAGAAGTGAGTGAGGTTGTTTCCCTTTCATCATGTAAAGTTATGAGATATAAACTCTTATTTTTAGGAGTGCAGGAATTTGTTCCATTCAAATTTTGAAAGTGGTCAAGGGACAGGGCCAAGACTACTTATCTTCATTTGGCTTTAGTGCAGTAGTTCTGACTACTGGACATTTGACTTTATACGGCTAAGAGTCAAGAGCTGTTTGGTGAGATGTTTGCAAAAGGATTGGCATGAAATTGCCCGACTGGTATTTTATGCTTGTGCCACAGTCCAGAAATAAACATTACATTTCTTTCTCTAAATATATTTGTGTCCTGGATAGCCAACTGACAACTATTGTCTCTCTCTCTTTCTTTTCTTTTCTTTTCTTTTCTTTTCTTTTCTTTTCTTTTCTTTTCTTTTCTTTTCTTTTCTTTTCTTTTCTTTCTCTCTCTCTCTCTCTCTTTCTTTCTTTCTTTCTTTCTTTCTTTCTTTCTTTTTCTTTCTTTTTGGTTTTCCAGTTAAATAGCAATTGTTTTGGATGAAGAAACAGCACTGTTTAAAACTCTTTCACTCTGAAGTGTCTCCTGGGTAAGAAGGAAAATAGATTTCCAGTCTTAAGAATCAAATGGCCCTATTCAATGTCAGTCCTATGACTTTGCGCCCCCCCCCCATGTTAAAATTTTGTTAAATTGGGCTCTAACCTGTTTCAAAGTAAAGTTGAGAGGCTCCTATATCAGAAATGTTCTAGATGCGGACGTATTTCTCACTTACAAAAGTACCTTTTTTCTTCATAATGTTTGGGGGAAGAAGTGACTTTTAACCTCTTGATGTCTAGGTTTCCTTTATTATTTTTAAGAAGGTTTAATTGACCAATTCCATTTAAATTTAACCTATTGTTTAGAAATTTCTGGGGACATAATTTATCTAAAGCAGTAAGTCAGATTCTTCTCTCCCTCCTCCCTTTTATTCTTTTATAGGCAAGAACTGGAGTATATGCAGATTATTGAGAGAGGAAAAATAATATCTGAAAAGGTGGCTTTCTTAAAAGGCACCAGCAGCATTAGTGTCATGTCTGAAGCACCCATTTGTGTCAACTGTACAGACCTTTCAATGGAAAATTGTGCTGTGCTACCTTTTAAAGTATGAAATGCTAATTTGGGATTTACAGTTTTTGAACTGGAGGGCTGCATTTTGCATGGGATTTTGTTTAATTTCCCAGTGAAAAAAGGCATTTGAAACACAACTGCCTACAGCCAACTGTCAACAAAAATCAACTGTAATAGCACAGAGCCTGTCACTGATGTATGTGGTGATGTGGTAATCTTCTCAATTTAGCTGGATATTTCTTCTCCGTACAAAATAGCTGAAAGTCTTGCTAGGCATTTATGAATATCGAGAGGTATTATTAGGCTGATAATGGGGCCAGATTAAGGAAGGGTACACTGGTTCAAGATGTCAGTTAAAGAGACGCAGAATGGGACGATGCATGGCCCTCAGTATAAGGGACTCTTCGTATTTCAGGTCTGCTGAAGATTTGGGCGATAGCATGCTGAGTTCCATCTGCTGTGAAAGTGGCTTTCTGGGGAAAAAAATAAAGTTGTTATGCTATTTTTTCCCCCAGAAATCTGTTTTTGTTTATCAAGAGGGTGAAATAAAAAATCTCTGAAAATGGAAGTGAGGAGGGCAGACTAAGGAAATCTCTTGAGGTGAGACTGGTCAGTATGACTCTCCTTGCAGCGTGGAGAGCCAGTGGTTGACAGCTGGCATCTTTTCCCCCTAAGTCACGACTGTATAAGAGCTGGAAGAAGAGAATTCTTGTGGAGACTCTGTATTTTAGTAGTGGGACCCCATTTGGATTCTGAATAACAAACCTGCAAATGCAAGGAAAACAATAAAGCTGCAGATAAGCTATTCTTTGGCAAGGCACAAAGTTGGGACTTATTATTAGCTGTCATCAAAACATAGCATTAGTGAAGCATCTCATATCAAAAGGGTATTTAGAATCAAATGGCACTTTATGTTACCAGTTGCTTCTTTTTTTTTTTTTTAAGTGAGCCATATTCAGATCTGGCCCCACCATTTTTTAGCTGCGTGGTAGCTTAGCTCTCTGTGTTTAAGTTTCTTCATCTCAACATTGGATTAATAATCATGCCCACGTCATAGGGATTTTGTGAGAAATTATTTAATAGGTATAAAGAGCTTAGAGCATGCTTGACCTATAATAAGTATCATGTGATCAGTTATCATCACCACCATCATCATCGTTAGCATCAGTACAAGCAACATATTTACTGTTCTCAAGTATTCATGGCAAAAAGAGAAATATACTAGCACATATGCTACATAACTTGTTGTGAAAGGTGTATCCATTTTTTCTTGATCATTATGTTTTTATATGTAGATGGAAGACAGGAGTGAATTGTGTTATTTTAGCTACAGGGAATATGTTCTAAGATACTTATAAATAGCACCATGGCTAATAAGAATTTGAGAGTGCCCTGGCCCGTTTCTGCACTGCCTGCCCGGTGCCCCTTTTTCTGTGGCTCTACCCTTCTGCCGTCCCTGCTTCCCATGTGACCTTGATCTCTTTCCTTCCCTGCTTACTTTGGCCAATAGTGATAAATCAAGGATGGACCTCTGATGGAGGAGTGTGGCTCCAGATAGGCACGTTGGTGACATGTCTTGGCACACCCCTAAGAACAGCTAGATTGAGCCAATCTAATCTCTTTCTCTGCAATTCCACGATTGAGCATGGAGGTGCAATTGTCAGTTATCAGTAGGTACCCAAATTTAAAGACACGGAGAGGAAGGCAGAGTTAGATGTGGCTTTGGAAGTTATATACAAATTCAAGCTCGGGTAAGACAGTGGAGCAAAGAGGAAGGCAACACCGTGAGACAGACTCTCTGTGGCTGCCTGTTTTTCTGTGTTTCCTGAGCTTTCATAACTTGGCTCTCAGGGGCGCCTGGATGGCTCAGTTGATTAAGCATCCAACTTCAGCTCAGGTCATGATCTCACAGTTCATGAGTTTGAACCCTGCGTCAGGCTCTGTGCTAACATCTTAGAGCCTGGTACCTGCTTTGGATTCTGTGTCTCTCTCTCTTTGCCCTTCCCCTGCTCGCTCTCTCTCTCTCTCTCTCTCTCTCTCTCTCTCTCTCAAAGATAAATAGACCTGGCTCTGCAATTTTTCCAGATCTCATGAGCCCTCTTTATGTCCCTACAACAAACTTCCTGTCCTCTTGACTTCCCACTCATTTGAGAATTTTTCTGTTTGCTGCAACCAGTTAGGGCATGGAGAGTCGAAGGTTCCATGTGTGGTAAGAAGTAAAGTTTTCTGCTGATGAGTAAAAAAAAAAAAAAAAACACTGCATGTAATGGAATTAAAATGACATTGACAGAGCAGTCAGGGAAATTTCCATTATCCATTTTCAAAGTCTTAGGAATGAAGGGTTGGCAGAAATAGGAAATGGGCAATTATCTCTAGGTTCTAGTGGACTGACAAGGTCTTTGCACATATGGTGATTACTTTTTAATGGCATGGTCAGATAGATGATCAACAAGTAAATATAAATAAACATGGTAACAGTAATTTATAGTCTGAGATGACTTCGATGAGGGAAATAGTTTAGATAAGGAGTAAAATTAGACGATGGATTGGAAGTTGGCTGGAGTGTGTTCTTTAGTACCACATGATTTTGCTGGGGTACCGCCTCTGAGTGAAAAAATATGACCACCATCCATCCCCTTCCTTGGCCTTGGCCAATGATGATGGACTGGGAATGGATCTCTAATGGAAGAGTGTAGCCCAAGACAAGCACAGGTATAACATAGTTATATACTAGATCAACATATACTCCAGGTAGATATGGACCACTCTAGCTTTTCTGCCTTTTATTTTCAAAGATGACACCAAAACCATCATCATATTTTTGATTTTTTTTCTCTGTTTGGGATGGATTTGGATAGTGGATAATGGAACAACAATTTAATGAGCCTACCTTTTACTAGGCAATGTATAAGATCCTTTCCACAATTCTCTGATTTAACGAACAAAGCCACCCACTCTCACCTTGTAATCATTGGCATTTATAAATACAGTGGCTACCCGGGATTCGCGCTTCTGTCTTCATGTGGAAAGGACATTTTTCTCTGGACTAAAGAGTTTTTTAATCTGCTGCCTCTTTCCTCTAGCTTAAAGTTCTAGCCTGAACACAGACTTTTAATGAGCAACCCATATGTAAATAATTAGTATAAGAGAGGAATTAACTATCATTACCCAATTGCTTTTTTTTTCTTTTTAGAAATGATTTGCTATTCAGTTTTAAGCTTTCCAACTATTTTGATGGAGATCCAACTTGGAGAAAAGAAGTGTTTTTTGTTCTCATTATCACTTCCTGTAAAACTGCATAGTTAATTTCCAGAGGTAGATATCCCTTTGAGTTCTCATGATAGGAAATAGAGAAATCGCTGTTCTGTGCCTTTAAGATCAAGAGAGATCAAGAACATTGGAAAGGGAATATACCATGCACAAGGTCGTATATGAAACAATGGGATTTAATGAGCATGAAAAATTCTGTCATTAATAGGTGAACAATTCTCTTGAGTCTTTCCCAGGATGCAAAACAAGTGGTCTCAGCAGGGACTTTTTCTTCTTCAGGGTTTTTATATATTGAAGAAAAGGCAGATATAAGCACACTGACAAGTAAGCCTTTGGATGGAGTGGTGAGGCCAGGAGCACCACGGGCTACTTCTCGAGAAGGTGAGCATGACTGATTAGGGTGTTTTTCCAACGGTAGTAACTTGACATCTAAACAGGTCCTTTGGTGATGATATTCCTAGTTCTTCTTTACTGTGTGCTTTTCATTCAAAGGCATTTAAGTACGAGATGGAGGTGCAGCCATTACCACCCTATTGTCCATCAGAAATGACACGTCCCGAAATACTTACTTTGGGCAAAGCAGTGATGATACTCCTTCTTCGGAATGCCATTTTGCCCCAACGAGAAGATCTATATCTATTTCTCTTCATAGAGTTAGGCTTAGACAAGTGTGAGACCAGTACGCATTTTTTTTTTCTGATGAGCTCAGTATTCTCTGATGTTCATTACACATTTTTTCAAAAATACTCATCCAGAGCCTATGTTGTGCAAGAAGCCACTGAAGATGCAGCAGTAAAGAAGGCAGACACGTCTTGGCTGCTTACATGAGATTATATTCTAGTAAGGAAGACAGATCATCAAGAAAATGTAAACAAGGTAATTATAGATTGTTATGGTTACCAGGAAAGAAAGTTTATCCAGTGGTGCTCAGGGCCATCCCATCCTCACACCAAACCTCCAACATGCCTTCTTAGTCTTTGAAGCGCACAGCTGACTTTTCTAGTTTTACATACATAGCTATAGCTAATGCAGCTTCAAGCGCTCCTCTCTTTCCAAATTCTTGTCCCTAAGTCTTTTCTATATAGACATTTTAGAACTGCCAGTGGGCCTGGTAGTAAGACATTTTCTTGGGAAAAAAGACACAAGACACAAATTGTGTGTTATCAAAGTCTAGAACTCCGAGAGGACAAGTAGCTGTGTGGCAGTTATTTGCATACACATCTGTCTTCCCTATTAGATCTCCTTGAAAGTAGACACTAATGTATTTTTTTGTCTCCTGTGTTACATGCATATAGTAGGAAGTCAGTATATTGCTCAATGAATTCAATTGAATTAGCACAAACCACAGGCTTTTGCCAAAAGCACTAGTGAATTCGTGTTTGAAGAAAATTAACAATTAAGATTAAAACGTCAGTATTCACATGGATTTTGGCTGAGGAGATACATTTCCTTACTGGTGAACATAAGGCTTTTCAGACCAATGAATCTGGTATCCGACAGTCCCTTGCCAGCAAGGCATGGCAGGAGTGGAAGGAGAGGAGCATGGGCTGAATGCAGACTTTGGCAAATGGTTGGCACTTCCATTTCTCCTGCCAGACTTGTAAGCTCTCGGTGGGTGTGGCAGGAGATATGAGAGAGAGCAACTGAGAGGTCCTAGGATGAGACCTCCCTATGGAGGTGCCAAAGCTATTTTTTTTTTTTTTTTCGGTTTGAAGTTTGTGAGAAGGATGCATGCCTACCCCAACTGAATAATTTTGGGCTTCTTTTCTGGACACCCCCTTCAGGGACCTAGTTCAAACGATTTCTTTTGCTGAGATCTCACAATGTGTCAGCCTCATACATAGAGCCAGGGTTACAAAGATTGACAATCAAGATTCTTACCCTCAGGTGACCGCTGTTCCCATTTGAGAGGTAGGAATTAACATGTAACCAGTAAAGAAAAGCCAGCCGTGTTATTCTCCCTGCCCTGAGAGTTCACCTTTGTGTGTACATGCACATGTGTGTACCCCCACAGATGTGCACACGCAGACACAGGCACATACACATGTACCTTAGCACTTTCCCATATAGGATAAATCAGAGTAATTGCTCCAAGCCCTTCATTTTGGTAATGGGACTTGAGGCTGGTTCTGGGCTTTCCGGGCTATGACAAGGAGCAGGTTTCAGAGCAAGGACCAGGAAAGGCAACTGATATGGAAGAGGGATATCGTTTTATCAGCTGGCTTTGGTTATATGGACCTAAGTCCTCTATGATACAAATTGTATGAAATGAACAGCAGGAGTACACAATTTATTCAATCCTTCCGTTGTTCTTCACTTAAGAAATGATTGTTGAGTATCTGTTATGTGCTAGGGACTAGGGATGGTGCAGAAGGCAAAAAAATATAATCTACAGGAGGAGCAGACATTAAGCAAATAGTTCCACAAATATAAAATTTGCAACTATGATAAGGGCTAAGCTGCTAGGTGTTGTGAGAGGTTATAATAGGGGCATTTAACCCATTGGGGAAGACTTTTTTAAAACTTTACCTAGTTTTGCTAATAAAATACATTTTTGGGGCCTGGGGTGGGGAGGATTGGTTTGCTCTCCACTTTGTGTGGTCAATCTTTGTATCAGTATGTGAATGCCTGCACACAACTTAGACCGGTTCTATCTTTTTATCTCTTTACTTTTCATTTTACTTATGCATTTATGTACTTACACACAGTTACAACTATTTTTAAGTTTATTTATTTATTTTGTGGGGGAGGCGCAGAGAAATAGGGAGAGAATCCCAAGCACTCAGAGCCCAATGTGCAGCTCGATCTCATGAACTGTGAGATCATGACCTGAGCTGAAACCAAGAGTTGTGCCCCACAACTATTTTTAAATGTTGCTGTGTTTACTCATCATCTTCAGGAGACTATAGGAATTGCATGGAAAGTGCAAATTCTTCAGTCACTCACCAGACATGGGTGGATGTTTCCAATGAGCTGGAAAACAGAACTGAGTGATGTATCATAAAACTTAGCTTTTATATTTTCAACTATGTTATATTAAGGTAGAATGCACTGGTGGTAGCATGGTGTGTGGAAAGAGCAGGGATTTGGGGTCCGAGAGCCTCCACCACTTGTCCACGGAGGCCTTGGTAATTTATATATCTTCCCTGAGCCTCAGTGACTCTGTCTGCAAGATGGAGATTATAACAGCTGCCTCAGAGGTTTTTTTGTGTGTGTGAAGAAATCTTTAAAGGCTCTAGGACAGTGATGCTCTAGCATTAGTAGGAGCTTGGTAAATATTTATTTCCTTTCCTGCACTCAGATTCTTGGGCCCCTTTATCATAAGTCTACATGGAGATACCCTGCTGACTTCAAAAAAGGTTTCTTTTACCATAGAAAGTGAGATCGAGGGGAAAATTCTCAAGGAATTCTCACCTTGACCTAGGGGAGATGAGATGCCCATACCCCGGCTCATAACAAGATTCCATAGAAAGAGTGGATGGAAGATGAATGTACATTAAAGTGATTCAAAACATGAGCAGACTCTGCAAGTGTTATGCACAGATGAGTTAATTGTTTTGCCTTAAATATATTTCCTGAAGAACAGAAGCCCGATCACAGCACACATCGTTATGTATTTTAGACAAACAGCACTTTGAATCAAATTATAGTACATGCATAAAATATTAAAATAAGACATTTATAACAAATCTTTCTAACTTAGTGCTCAGCTCTAAAATAGATTTATATGCGGATAAGCAATAGGTGCGATAAATGTGGTACAGATACCACAATTTAAATTGCAAATCAATGGGGCATCATGGGTAGAAGGAATGCAGACTTGAAGCACTGAGGGAAAAGATCCAGCCACGCAATATTTTTAGGTCTTCTGCCTGATTTTGTTTTGCAATGTCTGTATCTGGACTCCACGTTTGATAAATTATAATATCTGCTCTCTCATATAGTTTCTTTACACACCCAATTTAAACGATCTAATTAAAACCTTCACTTATTGTTCCTTTTGTTTATTGTTGAACCGTTGCCAATATACAGCTCCCCAGAGTCTACAGGTTATTTTTGTTCCTTGGGAGATTTTAGAAGGTTATTGTTTCCCAGTTAACAAAACAGGCAGGGGAATGGGGAATGATACCTCTGCACAATGCTGGTGTGCTGCCCACTTCACCAGATCACCTTGCGCTCTTTTCCTCCCCCATGGTTTGTTGGACAGTGTGTGGTGAACGTGTCGACAACTTGTCTCTAGGAATGATCCCTGCCCGAGAATATTAAACTTGTTTCATTTATTTTGAAGAACTTTAGGGCTGTCAAGTTGAATGTATATAGATATGAATGTTTCTGGGCTAGCTGGCCTTCTAGAGGACTCCCCCACCCCCATAGCAGAAGCCCTTGGAAGAAGTCTAAGGGATGAAGTTGCGCTGTAGGGCTCTGATGGGATCCAATCCATGCTGGAGAAGTAGATCATTTGCTAGATGCAGATGCACAGCTCTGACTTGCCCAGCAGTCATTCTCAGGGCTGGAGGTCTGTGAATGGAGTGGATGAAGGGCAATCACAAAGAGTTAATGACAGTATTTCTGGGTGCTGATAACTAAAGAGATCTTTTAGCCAAAATTTTATATGTAGCTACAGAATCGAAACATCTCTCAGCAAGGAGTAGAGCTGTTTTACTTAGAAAACTTTCTTTGCCTGAACTGTATGGTAGAAACTTCTCTTCCCATTGAATATCTGCAATATTCCCATTGAATATCTGCAACTTTCGTTTTCCTTCACAGAGAAAGTCTGTGTTGCCATCGTTCTTCTCTTCTCGTCTCGTCTCTTCTCGTCTCTTCTCGTCTCTTCTCATCTCTTCCCCTTCTCCTTCCCCTTCCTCACCCCTCCTCTTCCCTTCCTTTCTTTTTTGCAATGTATTGTATTGAGTTTTTAATGCTTAGGTTCCTAGTGCAATGAACTTACCTACCTTTTTCCCACTCTGCTTGCCATAATTGTTTCCAATACTTTTTTGGAAGTTGCTGCCTTAAAATTAATAAAGAAAAAGAAATGTCTTCATATCCAAGACTTCAGGTGGCAAGCTTCAACCATACTTCATACGTCAGCCAACCACACCAGAAGAGACGACAATGCCTGGCTATATTCCTGCTGTAAAGTCGTATCCACAAAATTATATCTGTCAGTGCTTACCTCCATGTAGGTCAGTACGATTAGGACAGCTCTTAGGAAGAAATTAAATATATGGAATTAAATACATGTATACAGATGGTTCCTGGAACTAAAGAACCAGTAGGCATTCCCAATAGTCTGTTCCAATAAGAGCCAAGTGCAACCTTAAAATAGAGATGTAAAGAGTTAGATCTGTGCTGTCCATTACAGTAGCCACTGGCTGTATGTGGCTACTAAGCACTTAAAATGTAGTTAATCTTAGTTGGCAAGAGCTTTGAATGTAAAATACATACCAAATGTTGAAAAATTAACACAAAAAAGTGAAAAAAAAATCTCAGTTTTTATATTGATTATCAGAATGATAATATTTTAGATATTTTGGATCAATAAAATATATCATTAAAATCATTTTCATATGTTTATTTTTCTTTAAAATGTGGCTACTAGAAAATTTAAAATTATATATGTGGCTCACATTATATTTCTGTTGGACAGTACTGAGCAAGATTGATGTCAGGTAATATTGTAACGAATTGGCTTAAAAGACTTTGGTGTTAGGCAACTCACTTTGTTCTTTATAGCATGGCTGAAATGCATTGTAAATGGAGTCCTATTTTAAGTATGCCAGGAGATCTTACTGGTTATAGTAACCCCATGGTGAGAACCGCCGTATTTTGAGTAATTGCTCCCTAATATATTTGTTTAATAGGTTTTCATTTTAGGGGCACCTGAGTGGCTCAGTCAGTTAAGCGTCTGACTCTTGATTTCAGCTCAAGTCATGATCTCACGGTTCATGAGATTGAGCCCTGTGTCAGGTTCTGTGCTGGATAGCACAGAGCCTGCTTGGGATTCTCTCTCTCCCTCTCTCTCTGCCCCTTCCTCTTTCTCTCTGCCCCTCCCTGGCTCACGCTGTCCCCTTCTCTCTCCAAATAAATAACTAAACATTTAAAAGAATGGGCTTGGATTTTAATAGGGTTTTCCTAAAGCAAAGCTCACCAATTTTATCATTTGCTTTCCAATATGACCATTATTTATCTCTGTGCGACGAGTCTCTGGCCTTTCATGGAATACATGTTTTTGTTTATTTATCTTTCATAATTGCCACTTTTTAGAAGGTAAGTGTGGTTTGGGTGAACATGCTTGGACTCTTAGGGTGGACTGCCTGGGCTCAGCTGATAGTGACTCTTGGCATATCCACCTCTCTAGGTTGAACTTTCCTCATCTGTGAAATGAGACAACAACTCAGAGCTTGCAGGGGAGTAATGCACACTTTATGGGATGATTGCTATCTTGGGCCTATGGACTCAGTGGGGTGAGTCCCCTGTCACATCCTTTTGTTTTATAAGTGCCTTGGGCCCAAGTTTCTAGGACACTGAATCTATATTGCTGACCACTGATTATTTTTCCTGAGGGAAGGCCATTATTCTGAGCACTGTGTGCCTGTTTGATATACTCAAATATATACTCAGGTATCTGCATATATACAGATATACTCATGACACTTGTGAAGAGTATCACACATAAACTCTTGGCCCGTGTCTTTGCATTTGCCCTCCTCCCTGCACAAATTGCCCTCCTTCCCCCATTATTTCCTTCCCCCGTTGTCTTGTCCGTCCTTCAATGTCCAGATGAAGTGTCACCTCTTTCATTAAGCCTTCTTGGACTACTTCAGAGAGGACTAATTTATCAGCTTTATACATGTTATTGCCAATACAAGCCAGCTTAAATGAAGTAACAAATATTTATCTGGTGTTTCAAATTCCAGTGCTCTCTGCCAAGTGATTTCAAGCTCAATTTTGGTTTCATGCACTGAACTGTAAGTGTTTTGAAGGCAGCGGCTATGCTTCATACCCACTTCACCACCTCCATGTATCTTGATCAAAAAATACTTACTGATTAATTGACTGGCTAGGGCCTGGCTGATAGCAAATTTTCTACTGCAAGAATAAGTATTCATGATAGGAAGTGACCCGGCAAGAAAAAGAACATACACCATCTTTACAGCTATCCGTGGTGAGTAATTAATACACATGTCAAAATTTAAGATCATCATCACGTAAAATCCCTGTCTTCTTTAACTGCGGAGTTCTAGGAGATACCTGAGTTAGTAGGAAGATGACTTAAATAAGTTTCCGATTCTGGATCCTTCAGAGGTACATAGATATGTGTAATATATACATGTAGATAGATGTATTAAGATCACTAAGATGCTTGGTTTCTATTTGTAGTCTTTTCTCAATAAGGCAGTGGGACATTGGTGCTTTCAAGTGAGTTTAGAGATGTTGAATATGACATTCATGTCATTAAAAATAGTTAGCTCTTCTTGGCTACATTCACAAAGAAGTCCCCTAATGCTTCCTTTAATTGGCAGGATCCACACGTGGTGTCTATTTTGCAAATGTACTCTGCACAGAGTGGCTCGAGCTGTGTATGTGTCTGTGTATGTTCTCTGTAAGTGACACTACACCCTAATCAGACAATTCGTGCATTGTACTAGGACATACTGTATGCAGACAATGCCTCGCCTACCACTCCCCCCCCCCTTTTTTTAAACCCTGAAATATGGTTGATATGGTCCATTGCAAAATGAACCTATATTGGAAATGGCAAAATTGTAATGTAAAATATACCGGGGTCAGTGGGGTGTGCTGTTTTTTGCATATATTTTTTCTCCCCTGACCCATGCCATTCCCCTGCATACGGGGAAAAAAGCTTCATCTCACACAGAAATGTGATGTCCTTTACTGCCAGAGGCTGTTGCTGTTTTAAATGAGGAAAAAGCACAATGCATGAAGAAGGAAAATTAAAGCATATTCATTTTGGAAATTAGATATGGTGTCAGGAGACTCTCAGAAAATAGCCCCGTTTGAATGGAGCCCCACACTACAAGACAGTTCACTGAACTTTTGACCACTATTTATGCTATGGAAGCTTTTGAAATAGGGAAGAGAGCAAAACATTTTATAGCTGCTTAATAGCTGAGTTCATTTTTCTTTCTTTCTTTTTCTCCCACCAGGCATTTGTCTATCCCTTCGGTGTATATAAGATATGCAAACACCATGTAGTTTATTGGCAGGCCTTTGTGTTAATGTTTCCAGGTTGGTTCCAAAACACACAGCTACTGGATGAGAGACTCTCCTGGCCAACCCAGTGACCTTCTTTACCCTCCACTGCACAGTCTGCCTCCTGCCCTGTGGCTAGTCTGGAATGGCCAGGGTCACACAGGCCTTGCGAGTGACGATGACCTCTTTAGAGGTCATTCTGCCAATGCAGAGAGAATATACCTTTCACAATTCCCAGGGAATCCTTATGCAAAATTGGACAGGGATGGGAGAGATGATGGAAAAGGCATTTTGTCTCATTTCTCCCTTTCTATTATTTGGAAGAACAGTTCTCAATTTGTGATCATCCCTGTTCTGCTTCATTGCTGCCCTTCCTGCAGAGCATATCACACCAGCCAGGTTAAGTGGGATTCAAGGGCCCTCCAGGAAGGACAGCCAAGATACTTGATTAACACTGAATAAGGAAGCACCTGAAAAATAAGGTAGGGGAAGAGTTAATCAGGAGTGGATAGTGGGGTCAACTAGAAGTGGAAAAAGAAACCCAATATGAATGGGTATTAATGAAAAATATGCCTTAACTTTTATACAAATATGAAGCATGGAGCTAAATATTACAAATTACAGGTTGTGAGTCTGTGTCAGCTTTATTATTGTTATTACTATTAATGCAATGATATCAAACCTAAGGGGTCACTGGTGTTTGTTTAATTTATTTTCTGGGAAAGCTTGGCATTTCATTTCCAAGTGAGGACCTTTTTTCCGGCCTCTCGGTGACTTGCCTACATGGGCACAAATTGGGCTCCGCGTCTCTTAGGACCTGTGAGCTCCTTAGTGTTCTCTCTTTCGGATCATCACCAGCCTGGACTCTCAGGGCTTTACCCCTCACTCCATTCCTCAATCGACCATGGGTCTCTCACTTCCATTAGGAAGTGATACAATATCAAGATTTTCGAGGTGGCTTGAGGTGGGGTGGGACGAGGGATGCTGAGAGAAGGCTTAACCGTGGAATCACTTTGTGCCACAAAAAGGTTGAAATGTGTCTGAGTGCTCACTTTCTGTGAGGTCATGTCTTTGGCTTGGGAAATAAGGACACTCCGTTCCCATACACAGCTATGAATCCTTTGCAGACTCACTCGAGGAAAACTTCAACATGGCACATGTTCCCTTTTTCTTCTGCCTATGCTCTTTGGTTTTAACTTCAGAGAGGGAGGGAGCGGGATGGAGGGAGAAAGAGCCCATCTCTCTCCTCCCCCACTCCCAGCATTATTCATTAGGAGAAGATTTTTTTCCTCCCTTGGACAGGAAACTTCTCTCCTCTCACTAGCCAGTAACAACCCTTCTGTTCATCCTTATGTCAGACCCTCACAACTGCACTAATATGATCTCTGATGATTGGAAGGGAGCGGGAGAGTGTTGTAAGGGCCGCTCAGAAGTCAGGAGATGGCTCAGGATCTTCTCAGAGCAAGAACTCCTCCCGACTGTCTACTTTCTGCCAGGACTGGGAGGTTGAAATCTGTGTGCTGACCTCAGGCCACAGGCTGAGAGAAACCTGAGAAGTGCTTTCATTACAATCTTCTTGGCCTCAGAAACTGCCCCCCTTTGTTTCCTGTTCTCCCTGAGGCTTCTTGGCACTGCCAGTAGCCATGTTGCTTTTGCTCAGGCTTTGTGCGAGGAAAGTCCCGGGGAGACCTGGGGAACTGCTTTGTGCTCCTGCCCATACTACCCACCCACCTCCAGTCTGTAGTCTGATGAATGGACCTGAGATACCATGAGGGGGATGCAAAGGGGCGGAGTCGTGCTGGCCATGTCAACTGTTGGCAGAAAACAGGTGCCAGAATTGGTGACATCAAGTAAGTGCAGTTTAGAGCTGGGAGTGGGGGAAAGTGAAGGATCAAGCTTGGAAAATTCTCAAGCCCTCCCAGGCTGCTTCACCCTGTCCTTCCTACTTATGAAGACTTTGCTGAGATGGACCCATGGTGGACTCGAATGCCCTTCATTCGTCTGTCACCCCTGCCTTGGCAGAGGATTACCCCTGCAGTTGTCACACCATTTGTGATGGCCCATGGTTCCCTTGCCATTGTGGTGGCTGATGGGGATGAGCTTATTAAATAATGAAGCAAAGGGGAGAAAATGATCAAATCCAGCACCAAATGCAATAATAACCATAATGATTTTCTTTTCTTTCTTAAGACAATGAGGAGAGAGGCCTAGGCAGGATTTCTGCTTTGCTTAATTATAAAAGGACATATTATAGCAAATATGATGATTGTTTTAGTTTAGGAATTTCAAGTCTGACTCGAGTCTGACTATCATATTCTGATGACCAGGCTTTAAATGCAAATCCATCTTAAAAGATAGTTCTCATCAGGTGCAGTATTGGTAAGATGACCTCAATGCATGTTGACCATGTGGTGGTGAGGTGTTTTCTGGGTCACAGGGGACTTTGCTGGTAGTTCCTGAGTATTTCTGTTATTCTTATGGTAGTCCAAGAAATAGGATTTTTTAAAAAAAAGTTTAGCCATTTCCTTTTTTTAAAGTTTATTTATTTTGAGAGAGAGTGTGTGTGAGCGCACACATGCGCACATGAGTTGGGGTGGGGGAGACGGAGAGAATCCCAGGCACTGCACTGTCAGCACAGAGCCTGACACAGGGCTTGAACTCACAAACCATGAGAAATCAAGGGTTGGATGTTTAACTGGCTGAGCCACCCGTGAGCCCCAAGCCATTTCTTTCTTTATGCAGTTGGGTTTTGGGTGAGGGTTGCAGGACATAGCAGACTGGTGAGAGGCAATGTGATGGAACAAAGAGGGACAAAGTAGCATTCAAATCCCAGGTCTGTCACTTGGCTGACTTCAAGGCCTTGGGCTGGTCAGACTCTCCCAAGTACAGTTATCTCATAAATAAAACAGAGTAATAATCTCTACCATGCAGCATTGTTTTGAAGATTGAAAGTACTACTCACATAATATTTACTTAATAAAAGATGTATTATTATTATCACTACAATAAGAGGTCTTAGAGCTGGATGAGGCCTTTAAGATCTACTAGTTCAACCTTCCCCCATCTTACAGAAAAAGAAACTAAGTTTAAGAGAAACTCAGCAACTTATTCAGCAACCAGCAAAATGGCCTCAGAGCTTGCCACGGTTTATGTTCTTTGGGTGCCCAGATAATGGGTTATCTCAGTCAACTCAGGCTGCTGTAACAAAAATACCATAGACTACGTGGCTGAATGGAGCGTTTCTTTCTCACGGTTCTGGAAGCTGGAAGTGCAAGTTCAAGGTGCCTGCAGATTTGGTATCTGATGAAAGCCCTCTTCCTGGCTCATCAACAGCCTGTTTCTTACTGTGTCCTCATGTGGCAAATGGGGCCAGGGAGTTCTCTGGAGTCTCTCTTGTCAGGGCACCAATCCCATCATGAAAGTCTCATTGCCCTGACCTAATTACCTTCCAGAGGCTCCACCTTCAAATACCATCACACTGGGCATGAGACTTCAACCGAGGACTTTTGGGGCCACAAATATTCAGTCCATAGCATAAACTCCCCTCCTCCTTAGCATTTCTCAGGTCTGGCTTTTCATGTTGTTAAAGATGAGTGCTAAATAAGAGTTTTTCTTAAGTGTTTTATTTTTTTTTCCTCTTTTTTTTTAAATAAATTCTTATGGTCCTTGGACCTCACATAGCCCTTGCTTCATTGATATTACTGTCCTTATTAGCTAGCCCTCTGATTCCCTTCAGTTGGAAAATTTTATTACCATATTGCCCTGTCTCAGCCTTGTTTTTTTCCACAGAGGGTAGAATACTTAATAAAAGACACCATGTACCATAATTTATTTAACTTTGTGGTTCCCAGAATTTTGTTTTAACTGATAAGTTAAATTTTTCTTTATTACTTTTTTTTGAAAATTTACTTCTTTCTAATAAGGGATGGATAGAAGTTTGTCAACATTTCAGTTTTCCAAGAGCTTTAAAGAAGTTTATTTTATCTATTAACACCGCTTCATGAATAAAAACATCTTTGAAAACCATAAAAAATAGAAATAATGAAATAGTAGAGCTCTCTTCAAGAAAGAATATCAGCAGAAGGGCATAAGCATTGTCTATGTGGTGAAGAGAAAAAAATTTTGTCACAGACCAGTATAGGCCCATAAACGAGTAAATGGGAGCCAATAGTCTAAGGGACAAGAGTTGGGCTACAATGTAAATTGAAAAACCTTAGGGGCGCCTGGGTGTCTCAGTTAGGCGTCTGACTTCAGCTCAGGTCATGATTTTGTGGTCTGTGAGTTTGGGCCCTGTGTCAGGCTCTGTGCTAACATCTCAGAGCCTGAAGCCTGCTTCGGATTCTGTCTCCCTCTCTCTCTGCCCTCCCCCGCTCACACTCTGTCTCTCTGTCTCTCAGAAGTGAATAAACATTAAAAAAAAAGTTTTAAAAAATTTAATTGAACAATATTAGCTCATCAGGAGCCTAAAATGGGGATAGCAATGTTAAAATGATTTCATAGAGTGGCTGTGAGGTTCAAGTAAAATGACATAGAAATATGCTTTAAACATTCTGTGGTCCTGTGCAAATATAATGGGTTATGGTTATCGTGTCAGAAAGCACTTACAGAACACCGAATTTTATTTATATATACATACATAATATAAATTATATATAATTATATATATACCGATATACAAGAGCTCTATAGGGCCGTCATACCCCAGTACTGGGAAAAACAATGGGAGTGACAAGAACCATGGGATCTCGTCATAATCTAGTGAGCACAAAGAACTTTGGGAGTACAGAGGACAAAGTTACCATGGCTCTCACCTTGACAGAGTTCACAGAAACACTGCCACCATCCTGTCATCTGCATTGCCTCTACCTCCCAAGTCCTTATCCCTAATGCTGGGTATATGCTCACGAAGAACTTTTGATCAACTGATTGTCTGCAGTATGTGGGGTAGCTCCCCAGATGAGATCTTGCTGTAGAGGCAGTGATGCTAGAAACTGAGTAATGTGAAGCTGTGTAGAATGATAAAAAAAATAAATCAGTCCATCTCTCAGCCATTGTTACTATATGCCTGATTCCAAAACCAATACCGACCCACGTTTTTCTCCAGCCCACATAAGCAGAATGTGCAGTGATCATGGGAGCACACATGTGTCAGGTCATTGTAGCTGGGAAAACATTGTGCTGAGCCATCACTGCAGATGAGAAAACTAAGATCCACAGGAGCTAAGAAACTTGCCTAGTAATGCATGGCAAATAACTGGCAAGGCGAAAAGTTTTAGAATAAATCTATATGACTCACCAACTCACGGTCTTTTCAACAAACTTATAGTCATATATGTATGAGAGTTGTATGTCTTAATGAGTAGAATGAGGAAACTTCCATCAACATGGAAATGATGAACTTCTGCCTTTTTTCTCTTCCCCTAAATGACTTGCCTTTCATCTTTACCTTGACTGACTTTCTAACGCTAGTCACAGTTGAATTCCTTTTTCCGAGGTCCAAAGACAGATACTAATTTGGAGGTGATTAGTTCAGGCGTTGCGAGGGGGCCCAACTAACCTATGCTTTCTCAGATATCAGACAAGCCAGGTTACCCAATTATTTCTGAGAGTAATTACTGTGTTTTCACTCTAGTCCATTTCTACTCTTTGGCTCATTGTTTACCTCAGAGAAGAGCAAAGAATGAATTCAAGTTACAGTCTGACATTACAATGAGATTGCCAATAGAAATCAATGACTTGTCCCATGACAAGCTAGGGTTTATGAGGCAGCCTAACGGTGTCCTTATATCTTTGCCTACCTCATTGTACTGCCATTCAAGCGGATTATACAATTTTCCTGTTATAAAGGGGGTGTAGTCAGGGCAAAAGAGAGTCTAATTGAGTTTAATAAAGCTGGAAGCAGTAGTACAGAAGAGAAAAGAATATTATAAATAGGATATTCCAATAAGAGTGGTCTGGGTTGTCTGTTAAGGTTGATATTTATGTCCACATTTATTGACCTTACAAAGGGGGTATAGACAGAGCAGATAGAGGTCAAGGAACTCACCTTTTCAGCAACAGAAACCTAGACTTCAGTGGAATTGAAAAGAGTTATACTCGATGTGGTGAAATGCCATTTCATCCATTTTGTATTTATGATGACTTCTGCATATTTGGATAAAGTGGCTGAAAAATACAGCCTTCTCCAAACAAAGCAGCAAAGCCATATGGAGACCGTGTGGAGTTGCAGGAGATATACGTAGTTCTAGTGTTGTTCTCTCAGGTACAGTAGCCGCCAGCCACATGTGGCCACAGAGCTCTTGAATCAATGCATAGTTTGAATATGTGCTTTAATTATAAAATACACCCTGACTTTCACAGACTTGGGATGAAGAAAATAATCAAAAATCTCACTAATGGTTTTCATATTGTTTACATTTTGAACTGATAATATTTTGGATGAATAGGGTTAAATAAAACATTCAAACAATTTCACCTGTTTCTTTATACTCTTTAAAATGTAGATGCTATGTCAAATTACATATGTGGCTTGCACTGTATTTTTAGCATACAGTGGTCATCTAATGCAATGCCTAAATGGTATCATCTGTGAGTCAAGTTCCAATAATTAGGAATGTCAATGTGTATTCTGCCAGCATGGGATATGGGTTTGCGCCCATGAGTGTGATGTGCACCTACACACACATCCATATTCACGCACGGTGAGGAATTCTATCACCTTTGGAAGGAGAGAAATCATCCCAATACAACCAAAGTTGCTTTCACACATAGAAATGATGTTTTCCTGCGTCTCTTTGTTTTAATAAAACCCCAAACCCTAAAGAGCACAATTTGGAATAAGCTCCTAGAATAATTTGTTTCCTCTCCATGGATTAGAGAGGCGGTACTTGGAGCGGATTGTTAAAGAGAAGAGCTTGGCCCTTGCCCTTGCTCTGTGTTTAATGATCCTCTCTTCATGTGCTACCTCTCTAATCTGCAGAGAGATAGGTACAAATTGTGTCTATAATGTTATATTACTTAACAGTATAATGTATGATAAATCATAGAATTGCATCCCTACCTTGTAATTGGTGAGATGTGTTGCATGAGAGATCCCCTAATTCAATAGAGAGTGGTTGCTCTTATGCATAACTGCCTCTCTGGATCAAACCAATTCAGCCCACAAGTGATGAGGGGAGAGTTAAAGCTTTTTTAATTAAAAAAAAAAGGAAAAATAGGACTTAGAAAGGCTTTATCGGCCCCTGGATTCAAAGGCTGTTTAATAATCCTCTACACAAATGGAGCCTCTTTCCCCTCCCCCCCCCTTTTTTTTCCCTGTAGGCGGCATGGATGGGCCATCTGTAGGAAATAGGTACCTGGGAGGACAGACAATTCATGTTCTCACATGTGGCAGTCATCACTTTTGATATGTTGCCCTTAGCCAAGTGTGCTTATTATTTTTGAAAGTCACTGTCTTCCTGTTGTTATCCCCACATATTTTATCCTGAACACTTTTTGCTTTTGTTTTAAAGTCTATTCATTTGTTTTGAGAAAGAGAGAGAGAGGTGGGGAAGGGGCAGAGAGAGAGGGAGAGAATCTCATGCAGGCTCCGTGCTGTCAGTGCAGAGCCCAACGTGGGGCTTGAACCCGTGACCTGTGAGATCATGACTTGAGCCAAAATCAAGAGTCAGCCGCTTAACCGACTGAACCCCCCAGGGACCCCTGCTTTTGTCTTAAATCCCTTCCTTTTACCTATATAGTCCACCCCCTGATTCTTCAGAGTTCTTTCATCTTCTTTTGTTTTCTCTTCCTAATTCCTTAAACGTCTTATTGTATTTTTTAGCACTGCCTATTTTGGTGACCTGTTTTCCTAACTCGTAATCTTTTAAACTTCCCAAGTTTTCCTGCAAAACAAGTAGCATGAGGGTGTTTAACAGTGCAGAAAGATGGAGCGTGGGCGACGTCATTTCCATTCCTCAGAACACACGGAGGTTTTAGTAGGAAGCCATACTCATATAGAAATGAGCAGGGACAGTAGCATATAGATCTTGATTGTTCTTGGCCATCTGAAAATCTCTGACCAGCACTATACTTAATTGGATCATTGACTGTTCAGACATTAGTTTTGAAGATAACCAAAATAAAATTTGACAGGTGAGCTTAATTAAGTCTGTTACAGTTGTTATGACTTTTTTATACAAATTAGACTGTTCCAGCTGGAGGGGGGGATCACAGATGTCCCTAACTTTCCAAAAGGGTGGAAGAAACATGGGGGAAATAACCAGTCTCAGCAATTCCTTGAAGGAGATCTGGGTCTAGCACTCGTTTCCCTTGGCCCTCATAAGCTCTCTTTCCATTCCCTCACAGAGTCTCTTTTCAGGGAGCTTCTCTTTAGGAGCTGAACTCTAGGATGCATTGTTTGGGGATGAAAAATACCCAATAAAAGTTGTCTCATACTTGTCCCTGACAACTCACCATTCATCATTTAGTAAATGAGCGAGATGCGGTGACCTGATTTTTCACTTTCAAAACTTTCATGTGTACATATTTTAAGAAAGATAAAACAGATTGTGTGGTCTTAACTCAGTCACTTCTCAAGTCTGACTTTCTGAGAAGAGTAGAAGGGCAGCTTTTGACATGAGTCATTGATTCTGTCCAAACAGACCTAGGGATAGTGCCAAAATTGCAGCCTAGCACAGCCTACTTGCAAAAGTGGTGGCTTTGAAGGTGGAATTGCCTTATGGTGTTTGATCACATCTACATCGCTTTTCCTGTACTCTACTTTTTCACATCTTAATAAAGAGAAACAATTCATTTGGTAAAGAATCTATAATACAATTTCCAGAGATTATCCTGCCATTTCTCAACTGCCAGATATATTTTATTTTTACTCTGCATGTAACCAAGGAAAACAAGGTTGCAAAATGATGCCAGCTTATGCTTTTCAGCTATGAGATGTCAATAGCCCTTGATTTTGTTGCTGTTGTCACTAATTTCTGCAAGTTCACAAAAAAGTGTCATAAAAACAAATTGCTTTTAAACATCCTATCATTATTCACCCAGTATTCTTATGAGATATAAGAATATATTTGCCATAGTTTTTGAAATCACTTTTAATCACATATATTCAGGCCCTTAGAAAAGGCTACTTAAGCTCTATTTTTTATTTTCCTCTCAGCTTTTTTTCCCCCCTTCCTTGTGTTTTCATGCTGACATTTTTACTATAAAGTCACATTTTCATCTAGGACAATGGCATCTTGTTTTTAAAGCAAACAAACACGAGACGATTTGTTTTGAAAATATGTGGGTTGATGACAAAGTCATAAGAATTTCAGGGAAATGTCAGCGCTGGTGTCAGGAGAGCCAGTTTCATGTGTTTCTTCTATGAAAATGGGATTCGGTGCCTTATGCTGACGACCTGCGCACAGAGCAGAAGTTTCTTTGTTTTTGCCGGGCACCAGCTTCCTCCTTCATTGCAAGCCCACTTGATGGTTTCGAAAGATCAATTCTACTTTGCAGTGAATGTATCTCTTAACCTTTTCCCTAGAAACTGAAACAATATACAAGTGAGTTCCACAAAAGGGGGAACTCTTAGATGAACGGCAAGGAAGCGGAGGGTTATATTCTAATTCATCTAGAAAAGAGCATTTTCACTAATCAGTACCCATATCATACATTTGTAAAAATGACTGCCTGACAGGTGAAAAATCTATTTTTTTGACAACGTACATTTAGTCTTAAATCAGTCCAACACAATAGTTCCTTTTTTTGCTTTACACAAACTCTCTTTCACCTTTTGATAAACTGTACCCCTGTGAGCCGTAGAATGTTTCAGATTCCTACCCTATTCTGCGTTGCAGCAATATTTTGAGAGCAATGTAACGCAGATTCATTTGGCAGAGTGTTTTTATATGCATATCAGTGCAAAGGTAGGATTTAATGATTTTGAGGATTAAAGGCTCTGTCCGAAACTTTGTAATGCGCTGTGAAATACTTGCCGTGCGAATTGGACTCCTGACCCTCTGAGGCCTCTCTGAGGTATTCTATTTTAACCCGGTGCATAGAGCACAATAGCGATAAATCTTGAAGCAGATTAAGTAATTTCCCCATAGTGGTGTGTCTATTGGAGTTTCAAATAGCCCCACATAGGGATTCAAAGTCTTGCTACATTTGGATATTCCAGACTGTATCCCCTCTGTGTAAAAAAACTCTCTGGCGGGCAGCATCATGCACTTTGACCCCCGTGTAAGAGTATAAATGGTTGCCCCACTGGGCTGCTTGAATGCTAATTATTTTGCTGCTCCTGAATCCTTAAAAATAAAATAAAAGAAAGACAGAGAAGAAAAGATGGCCCATTTGCATGCTTAAAATATGCCAAAGATTGTATGAAATGGAAGCTTGAGACATTATGACAGTCTGAGGTTTCAGGATGCCATTGGGGATTTGACTTACTTTTCTATTTTGCTGGCAGATATTCTCGTTTGGCCTGGGCAGTTTTGGTTAGAAAAATCTCCAAGGCTTACCTGAGATAGCATTCATGAGCATGGGTACCCCGGGACAGCCAGGAAAGAACACACGGGACCCAGAGCTGGGACTAGAAATAGTGGTGTCTCTTCATGGGAGCTATCTTGAATTCAGCACTTTGGTAGGGGAGAAACTTTGCATTGTGTCTTCTCAGTGCCAACACCTTTGTGAGGTATAAAGGTCAGATCTACATAATGAAACAAAAGCAGGGCCAGGTCAGAGAGAGGGAGAGTTGTTTAATCTAGGAGACCAACAAACTTTGGAGATTTGATTAAAAACCCGAATGCTTCTGTGGGAACAAGCATCTAATTAGTATGGGTAATCTAAATGTGCCCTTGACTTCTTTGTTCCTTTTTGCAAATGACAAGTCTTCTCACTCTAAACACATTTTCAAAAACAGAAACCATGGGCTCTGGCAGAACACTATATGGCCCACTGATTTCTCCGCTCCTTTGAAGAAAAGACCTGTGGGCAGTATTGTCATTACAGGGAGAGAGCACTTGGCAGTATGGTGTTGACAGCACATTAAGAAAAACAAACAAGAGAAGTAGGGCTCCAAGCACTCTCTGTTTCCCAGATCAAACCTCAGGGCCCTTCTTGTGGCCTGTCCAGTGGAAGGAACCAGGTGTGCAGCCCAAGCAAAGAGAAAATGTGCCAGTGGGTGTGTGGACAATTGTACGCACAATTGTATGGTTGTGGGGGTATTGAGTGTGCATACATGTGTGAGAGTGTGTGCACGTGCATTTGTGTGGAGAGCATGTATACGTATAGGCAAGTATGCATCATGGGCGTGTAGATTGTAGTGTGTGTGTGTGTGTGTGTGTGTGTGTATGTGTGTGTGCGTGTCCATTTAAAAAATTATATATCACCACCTTAATCATGATTATACTCTTACTTATTATAGTCTGTCATGAAAAACAAGGAAAAGAAGAGCTATTGCTTCTTAGCGGCAGTAGGATGAAAATACAATTACTCCCTTCATAGTTTTGATGGGGGCATCATGAGGCAGAGAACACTCTGGCCTAGGAACATAGATGTACATTAAGTTGGAGAAAGACGGAGAGCATTTGTTGAGTGGGTCTGAGTCAACGTGATGTTTAAATAATGTGCCCCACTCCCCCTATTTCCCTGACTTCCTCATTCCCCTGCTGGCTTCAAGGTCTCACCAACCCAGTGATTCATTCTGCATCGAAGCTCTTTCCTCCTGCTCCCATTTTCCTCTTGGAGCTTTCTAACATGGTGCATATTTCTTTTTCCTCCTTATGTGTGTCTCTACTTTACAAAATATATACTAGAAATTCAGCATCGCAGAACCCCAGATCTCAGGCTTGGCATCACAGAAACTTAAAGCTGAAACTTAAAGCCTCCAGGATGTCCTAATTCAGTTCCTTCATTTGCAGATGAGCATGTTTAGAGCAGATTCCAGGGGGTGGGAGTGGGGGCAGCCAGCTGAGGATCTGAGTACCCAAGCAATGTCATAGGGTTGATGTGGACATTTCACTAGAAGTTGTGGTGATCTGTGTCATGGCAGTGACTGGAAACGGTGCAGAGAGCATTTCCTTTAGGAGATTAAATGTGGAAACTTACATTCGTGAAAGTGCTTTCTGAGTTATGGCGTGGTAACTACATGAAATGTAAGACGATTCTCATTTTTCCTTTCATAATTAATAATATACTGGGTGAAAGTTGTAACGTAACTTTTGAAACCATAAAACCTGGTGAAAACTGAAAAGTCTTTAAGTGCATATTTCAAAGAAGCCCTCTACTGTGTCTCAAAATTCTTTACTGCTGAGTTTCTGGAAAGCTGCTTTGAACGTTCAGCCCTTTAGAGGAAAAGGGATCGTTCGTAGAGGTATAGAGAAAGAGCACTGGACTGGGAGATCTGCAGGCTCAGACCCCATTCTTGCTTGAGATTTTGCCATATTTATTTACTTGGTGTCCTAAGTGACTGCTAATTATTTAAGCTAAGTGGGACACCTAATTTTCTCTCGTCCAAAAGTGAGTCTCACCTTTTGCAGTGCATGGCCCCAAGTGTCCAGTTGCCCCAACCAGAAGTGTGGGAGGCTTCCTCCCCTCGTCAGGACCTGTCACATTTGCCCCTAAATATCTCTTCAACTATCCTAGCTGCTGTTGTCCACATCTTTGTCTCACCTTGTTTTAATTCTAACTGGCCTCCCTTTCTCCAGCCTTGCTGCTTTCTCCTTCAAGTGCTAGCCAGATTGATGCTATAAATTCCACATTTGGTCAGCTCACTCCCCTGTTTAATACCCTTAATGATGTCAGAATGCTCTGCGGAGGAAGTTCACAGTTGTTACCTCCATCCAGGAGCCTTTTGTGACCTGGCCTCTGCCATCTTACCAGGCTCCTCTTACTTCACAGCCCACACCCCAGTCTTCGGGATCTTTTTTTGTTTCTTCAATGCACCATTTTACCTCTCACCTCTGAGCTTTCACATGCCATGTCCTTGGCTGAATACCTAAACGTAAGCTCTTTAAAAGCTCTGTTTTCCAGCTCTGTTATTTTCATATGGTTAAATCCATCTTATCTTTCAAGTCTCTGCATAAACATACCTTTGTCTGGAAGCCTCTCCTGATTGCTCCTCTCTCAGGTTGCTAATTTCTCTGTCCTGTTAGAGCATTTATCACAAATCATTAAACAGCCTGTGGTTCCCCCCACCCCCACCACCATTAACTCCATGAGATAAGGGACCAAGCATATATAATTTTTATATCTCTAGGTTTTACTCCAGTGGCCCATACATAGGCTGCATTCAAATAATGTATGTTGAATAAATGAATGTGTAAATGGCAGTGACTTATTTGTGACCTTGAACAAGTCACTTACCTTATTTGGGACTCTATTTTCTTTGTGACTAGCATGAGAACATTGAACTAAAATTGCATGAAGGTAGCTTCCAGTTTTAAAGCCACTTGAATTTATAATGATATGTTTATTGACATATAAGAAATATGCTAGAAATTTCAAAATATCTATGAGTCAGTGATACATAACTATGTTTGATTTGAGCTTATACATTTAGAAAGTTTGTAAAACTAGATCAGTACTGTCTACCTCGTGATTAATATCTTCCTAATGCAGCCAATATTGGTCAATTAATATCAGAGATCAAGAAAAGTGTATATACCCTTACAGTTTGGGGTTTTTTGGGCTTTCAGGACATGTGAAAGAAATTGTAAGAAATAATGTTTTTCTGAAAGAATTTGGGTCCAATCTAAAAGAGAGAAAATGGTTCAGAAGGAAATGCACTTTCATTGTTTCTCTAAGTTAATGAAATAGTTACTTGAATGTTATGGACTAAATATGGGAGCTAGTCAATATGTCTCTCAACTAAGTTGAACTTTTGGAAGTCAAACCATCGACATTTATTTGGTGGCCAAGTCTTAGGTCTTTAATTTCATTCTTAAATGAGAAAATGTAGTGTATGTCAGTGAATCTACAGATTATCCCCGTGAGGAAGCAAGTGAGGTGAGATAGCGCTGATGGCAAAGAGAAGCCACAAGACATTTGAGTGTAAAATATGCAGAGAAGAAATTTTTGAGCTTCTTGTTTTTAGTTTTTGGATGACCTCAAAGGTAAGAAATGCACATAATCTACTGTCAAAGAGAGCCAGTTTGGGGGAGCCATAATGCAAATCAACAGACATAGACACCACATTCCCTCCCCAGAGAAGCTGAGAAAAGGTCAGAGCTTTATACCAGGAGAATGATCCAATTAAATACCAATATGAAGCCAGCATGCTATGTGCCCAAAAAACAAAGCTAGGTATGCATTCTTATCAGTGCCTCTTTGTAGACCCCCTGAAGGTTGACCCCATAATTATTGTATTTGCTCTTCCCCACTCAGAAATATAACCAACTTTCCAAGCGTTTTGTCCTTGACTTTTCATATTTTACCCTTCTCTGCCTTGTGGTGGTTAGGTTTTAACATATCTGCTCCATGGTATTGTGGTACTGGAATTAAAAGCTCTACCTCTAGGATTATTTTTCCAATTTACTGCCTTCTAGGGCAGGGATTTATTCTTTAGACTTCTTGCCAATCTGCAGTTGCTAGCAAATGATATACTGGTTTGAAGATCTGGATACTTTTAGGCGGGGAAATAAAATCATGAAAGAAAAGGATTTTGATCTGAGACTGAAATTCAGACAAAGGATTGTTGGTGGTGTTTGAGTAGACAGTGCATCAACATGGCTCTATATTAGCTAAAAGTGCCAGCTTACAGCAAGCAGGAGAGGACTCAAGAAGAAAATAAAACTAGGCCTACCTCTGCTTATTCAAATACCACCCACAACTTTCTGGGAAAAGAACATATGCAGAGCATATTTGAAAACATTATAAGGCATGCATAAAGTACAATATTAGTCAATTTTATATGCTCAGTTGCATGAAATCTGTGTGTTTAAAAAATATAATAATTTGCATTTCATGGCTTTTGATAACCTCAGGAGTGCACTTGAAATTCAGCACATGCCCACAGCACCTCCCAGCTCACCCCATTTTTAACTGAAGACCAATGGTTTCTATTAAGGGATCAGGCAGGGCCTCTGACAAGCCAGTCAATAACTATGTGAGGTTACTTCATTAATGCTATAATGGCTGATAGAGTGAGAGGCAAAAAACAGGTTCCTGACAGCAGCAAATGAAAATGATAGAGATTCCTGAAGCAATGCGCCTTTCCTTTGTCATTGTCTTTTGCTTCGCTTATTCAAAATGTGGCATTTATGTATTCAGTCTTGATGAATGTTGCAGGCTTTAAGTACTTTTTCCATCTCTAATGCAGTGCCAATTGCACATTGTTCTCTCTTTCTCTCTCTCTTCCCCTCTCCCTCTCTCTCTCTCTTTTTTCCTATAACCTCTGCTGTCAAGGCACTGCAGGCTGAAGGGTTGCAGGCACTGGCTAAATAGCTTTTGTGCTATAAATGGTGAAGGTGATGGGACAATGCATCATAAGTGCTGGCTGGGTCATAGAGCAGAGAGGGTGGTAGGAGCTGGGCCCTGCAGCTAAGACGGTGCAGGTCCCCCTGGCCCTGCCACTCTCTTGCCTTTATTTGGAAGCCCAGGCAAAAATCTCCAAGGAGCATAAAGACGTCTCTGTGAAGTTCAGACAGGAAAGCAACTGGGAAAGGAAAGCTCCCTGCAGGTGAATCACGAAGACAGGTTGCATTAACAGGACACTTCCGTTGGCCATGTTGAGAACCACGTGCCGATCTGGCCAGGCTGGGCTGACGTGATTGTCTGGCTTCTAGAGGCTGAAGTTTTTTCAGCTTCTAAGTGCCTCGATGGGCACAGGCTCCATTCTGATCCTCGAGGGGACCTCCCACTCCGTCTGAATGGATACGAAGGGGTACACAGTGGAAAGACACGTCTTTGGCATTGGTGAGAAGGGGGCTTTAGCACAGCCGGAGTGGGAGGTGCACACGTTTCCCTGATGCTGCTGAGTGCCTCCTTTGAGGTAGGTCAGAGTCCAGCAAAGGAGAGACGTGCAACGAAGCGAGAGTTCAGAGCTTCCCCGGGGCCTGTTCTGATGTGGTTTGGGGTGGCAAAGCAAGCCACATTAACAGGATTTCTTACACCTTTGGTGGCATGAGAACCAAACTTTGGAGGAGGAAATGGGATAAATCACTTGATAAAGACATATATTTGAATTTCAGCAGGCTTCACCAGGGAACTGATCTGTCTTTTGAGGTGTTTGGCTTCAGCTGGCAGAACATCAGAATATCAACACGGTCAGAGGCAAGGCAGGCAGGAATGAAAAACGGGATGGCCCTGATTCTCTACGGCTTCTCCCCATACAACTTGGGTGGTGGGACGTAGCCTCAAATTGCCACCATGTGTTGTAAAAACTGACTCAAATCCTTTGTGAAGGAGTCTGTACTAGAATATAAACAAACAAAAACCTACCAACCCACAATTAAATGCATAATTGTAGTCTGGATGTACAGGTGACTGTTTGGCTAGAAGCGGCGTAGCAGAAAGGACCAACCTTTATTTTTCTGTGGTTCCATCACAGAATGTGGTAATACTCTTCCATCTTTGTTTACTCCAGAAAGCCAGAGCAGAAGTTCTTGTCTAATTGAAGACTGAGCTGGCCTGAACTATGGTATTTTATTCTGGGCAGCCTCCATTGCTTTGTCAATTACACAATTGTATTTTAATGGGTTTTGTTTTGTTTTTCTTACTGGTCTTTACCAATTATTTACATGTAGCTATTATTCTCTCTTTTTTGGTAAATGTTATGGGCTGAATTGTGCCTCTTCCCACATTCATATGTTAAAGTCCTAACCCCTCCTACCTCAGAATGTGACTGCACAGGAGGACAGGGTCTGTAAAGAGGTAATTAAGATAGGGACGCCTGGGTGGCTCAGTCAGTTGAGCTTCCAACTTCCGCTCAGGCCATGATCTCATGGTTTGTGAGTTCGAGCCCCATGTCTGGCTCTGTGCTCTGTCTCCCTCTCTCCCTGCCCCTGCCCTGCTCATGCTTTGTCTCTCTCTTGTCTCTCAAAAATAAATAAATGTTAAAAAAATTTAAGAGTTAATTAAGATAAAAATGGGTCATTTGGGAAGCCCTATTCCAATATGACCAGTGTTCTTGTAAGAAAAGGAAATTAGGATATAGATAAGTACAGACTGAAGGTCCTATGAAGACATAGGGAAGAGATGGCCGTCTATGAGTCAAGGAGAGAGGCCTCAGAAGAAACCAACCCCACTGACATCTTTTTTTTTTAATGTTTATTTATTATTGAGAGACAGAGAGGCACAGAGCGTGAGCAGGGGAGGGGTAGAGAGAGGGAGAGACACAGAATCCAAAGCAGGTTCCAGGCTCTGAGCCATCAGCACAGAACCCGATGCAGGGCTTGAGCTCCCAAACTGTGAGATCACGACCTGAGCTGAAGTCGGTCACCCAACCGAGCCACCCAGGCACGAGTTACCCTACACTTTTTTTTTTTTTTAATTTTCAACGCCACCTACATCTTAATCTCAGACTTCTAGCCTCCAGAATGGTGGGAAAATAAATCTGTGTTGTTTTAAGTCACCTACCCTCTATCATATGTCCCCAGTGATCAGCATTTCAATGAAATGAGTGCCTTCTCTGCATCCCTGTTTTTGATTTTTACTTGTAAGTTAGAGGTCCATAGATAAGAGGTAGAATTAAGTCATATATTTTGAAACATTCACACACATAAAGTTTCATCTTGCTGTGATGTTCTGTAACCTTTATCTTGCTCTGCATTCTAGTTTTAACATGTTTTGATAAATGTAGAAATAATTTATTTTAACAGCTATATAGTACTTCAGTGTATAAATGTACCACCATTCATTTATCCTTTCCCTAATGGAAGGAATCCAGATCATCTTTATTTTTTTATGATAATGAACAGTGTCTTCCATGAACATTGTTTTCTGGAGCAGAGAATGAGACTTCACTAGGCCATATTCTCAGAATAGGAATTAACTGGATTATAGCATATATATACATACATATATATATATATATGTATATATATATATATGTATGTATATATTTGTTTTTTCAACCTAACTATATATTATCAAATTACCAGCCTAAATAGTTATATAGGCCTCTCCTCCCAGAAGCAGAATAGAAACATTGCTATTTTTCTGTAATCTTACTAATACTTATGTATTGTTCAGATGTGTAATGTTTTTCTAGTCTGATGGGAGTGAATAGCATCTCATGGTTGTTGGGAGTGTTTTTTTTTAAGTTTTTTTTTTTAATTTATTTATTTTGAGAGAGAGAGGGGTGGGGAGAGGAAGAGAGAGAGGGAGAGAGAGAATCTCAAGCAGGCTCCATGCTGATAGCATGGAGGGCTCAGTCTCAGGAACTGTGAGATCATGACCTGAGCTAAAATCAAGAGTCAGAAGCTTAAAGTTGGGAGTGTTTTCTTAACAACCACAGTTGCTTGCAATGCCAGTATTTGTTGAGCCCCTATCAAGTGCATGGTTCTGTACTATTTGTTTTACATCTTAGTTAATCTTTACAATAGTCATACAAAGTTGGCATAGTTACTATCACCTGTATTTTACAGATAAGGAAATTGAAGTTTAGAAAGATTAAATAACTTGCTTAAGGCTAGACAACTAGCAAGTGATTAAACCAGGATTAGAATGTATTAGAATGATTCCAAAGCCTGTTGCATTAGTTTGGGCTTCCTCAAAAGCACACCATGAGATAAGGGACTTGGGTACAGGTAGTTTATTTGGGAGTTGATCCCAGGGAGCATACATGAGATTATGGGGAGAGTCGGACAGGGTTAGAGGAGTCTGTACAAGATGTATTAATGAGCAGATATCCACTGCAGGGAACTGGGGCTCCATATTTCTGGGGCTTCTCTGAGGGTTGGTGCCTTGGAATTATCTCACCTAGTTATGGGGAACCTAGGGGTGTTTATCCTCTGATTTCCATTCCTCATTGGTTGGCTTCTGGGCTGCTCTGCATGAGGACTAACCAAGTTCCCCAGGCCAGAGAAGAAGAGATATGTTGGTCCTCTCCCTCCAGCAAGCTGCAGGGGGTGTAGAGGTGGGCACATGTGTGGGGAGTGCCATCAGCACCCACCACCTCCAGCTGTACTGCCATCTGCTGAAGCAGGAGAAATCTCTTACGCTGGCTTCTCCCTCTCATGACCTAGGGAGAAGCAACTGCATTTTAATCTCTCCCCAGTGGGGCTGATTTATAACTGATAAGACTTCGCTTATAGATGTTGGCACACAGCACTGCATTTACCAAAATTGTCCACCTTGCAGTGTGATGGATTTGGGGGGCACATTTATTCTTTATTGGTTTTTTTTTGTTGCTTTGTATGTGATAACAAGGCTCATCACATATTTTTGATAAAGTGGGGAAAACGTCAATTTTCTCACTCCTTTCTCTTGAAATATATAAAATAAAGCTCATCTCTAATTTTGAAGTGGTTTTATGTTTATAAAGATGCATTTTTCACTCTAAAAATGCTTCAGTAGGGTCATGGATATAAAACTAGCCCATAAATAAGAATTTTACCAGAAATCAGACTGGCAACAATAAAAACAAGGCAATGTGTCTAACAGAAATAATAACACTTAGATTTGTATAGTACTTTGGGTTTTCGAAGCATTTTTATGTTATTTTACCAGAACTGCCTAACAAGAAAGTAATGGGTGCTAGAACCTCATCATTCCCTTTCATAGATGTGAAAACAAAGGCTCAGAATGGTAAAAAAAAGTTTACCCAGTGAATCGGTTGAACTTGGACTCTGGACTGCTGAAACCCAATCCTATGCTTTGTCAGCTCCATCAGAGTGTTTCTTTTCTTTTTTTTTTTTTTTTAATATTTTTTTATTTATTTTTGAAAGAAGGAGAGAGACAGAGCACGAGCGGGGGAGGGGCAGAGAAAGAGGGAGACACAGAATCCGAAGCAGGATCCAGGCTCTGAGCTGTCAGCACAGAGCCTGATGTGGGGCTCGAACCCACGAACTGTGAGATTGTGACCTGATCTGAAGTCAGATGTTCAACTGACTGCACCCCCCAGGCGCCCATTCCATCAGAGTTTTTAAATACATGGTTTGCAGACAACCTGCATCAAAATTGCTCAGTTTACTTCTAAATGGCCAAGTCCTAGGCCTTACCTCAGGGGATAGGCATCTGATAAATTTGCCTGTATACCCTTATGCAAAGGTGCAAGACATTTCGATGGGAATGTGTTGACACTTGTATGTCATGATGGTCACGATATTCTCACTACCCCTGGAGATGGTTGAGGGGCAGGCAAGCCACCACACTCAGGCAGTGTCTTCACACCACCAGGCAGCCCTGCTTTTCACAGCAGAATGTTTTTGTGCCCACCCATAGTGGTCATCATTGTGTCGATGTGAAGAAAGCAAAATTGTTCCGGGAGAAAGAACATATTTGTGGTCATCCTTTCCTTGCCAATGATATCTTTAAACAAAACAGATTTACCCCCAGACATACAGACAGGCTGATTCATGCAATCTGGATAATCTTCTACTACTTTTTTTTTTCCTCCCTCTCTTTAAAAAATTAACAAACGAATCCCAACAGCATGTCTGCAATATAAAGAGTGACTTATTGTGGCATTGATGAAGTGTCACTTAAGCGAGTTTTAAACACTTCCTGTAAATCTTCTAGTGTTTTAAGAGGCCAAACTTCAGTTTTTATTTTCTCTGCCTATCAAAATGGCACTGTGGTTAATGTGTTCTCTAAAACCTTTTGGGGCAGCCTGAACTGATTGCTGTGCCATCACAATGAACCAGAGATGAGCTGCTCATAGTATTTCCTTGATTTCCAGGATTTTTGCCAGAGGCTGTGGCAATTGTCCAGTTGAAAGATGATAGGAGTTTAGGCATTGATGTGGCAGTGGGGGTGGTCAAAAAGAATTCAATTCTGTTTATATTTGGAAGTAGAGCCAACAGGATTTCCTGATGGATCCAGTGTGAGGTATAAGAGCAAGAGAGGGGTCAAGGATGACTCCCAAGTTTTCTCCCTGAGCCCCTAGAATGGTGAAGTCACAATAAATTGAGATGGAGGAGGCTGTGGATGGTGCAGATTCTGTGAGTAAGATCAGCTTGGGACATGGATATTTGAGACAGCTATTCAACATGCAGGGGGAGATGTAAGGTAAGCTTTTAGATGCATGAGTCTGGACTTTGGGAGACAAGTCTGGACTGAAGATATAAATTTGGGAGTCATCAGCATATAATTCAAATGTAAAGCTATGGGACTATAACTCACTGAGACAGTGAGTTGTAGATTTGAGAAGAGGAACAAGGACTGAGCCCTGGGGCACTTAATATAGACTAGGAAGAGGAAGAAGAATCACCCAAGTTGACTGGGAAGGAATAAGTGAGATATGTGATATCTTGAATATGAAGGAAATAATGGATATCGAGGCAGAAGCAATGGCCATGTCAAATTTCTATCAAGGTCTGCTGATAATTGACCACAGATTTAGTAACATGGAACTCACTGGTCATCTTTAGAAGGGTAGTCCTTTCTGTGGAAGAGAGAGGCAAAGGCCAGTTTGGGATATGCTGAAGGGATGAGGGAGGAGAAAAACTGGTCCCTATGTTAAACTTGGTTCCTACTGAACATCTCACCTGCACCAATACCTCCAGCGGACTGCCCTTCTGTTATGCTAGTCCAGCACCATTGGCACATGGTCCTCGACCATGAATTTAGCTAGTTAAGTAGGATGCCAGCGACCTGCAGAGGATTCAAATGTCCAGTTTTCACCAGCATGGTAACTTGTGGCCATCATCGAGAAGTGCTTTTCTCTGTTTGTGGGGAAGATGATTATAATTGGTCCCAAAATAGCCTATTCGGCACCCAGCACAGTGCCTCATACATAGTAAGTATTTAATAGCTTTTTTGTGGTCTGAATGGATTTGTAAGAGAATGAATGTGCTTGGGTATATTTGGAGCAAATTATCTGTGTTTGGTCAATTTTCTTTTTCAAATAAAAGATCTACAAATGATTGCTAGCAAAAATAAATAAATAAAGCCAGGGTGGGGAGGGGGGACCTATTTGAGACAAACACATTGTGTCCTGAAAGATCTATTCTGTCATGCCAGCAGTCTCATTGGCTGTGATTTGTATATTAAGAAGATTTTAATTGCTCAGGTAAGTGCCTGCACCTGCTAAGACATTGTGTATTAGAGCACTTTATTCTAATCTTTTACAATACAGGGCACACTTCACCCATAAAATTATTCTCTGCACAATTATCACTCCGTTTTGCTGAGGTAGAAAGTGCAACTTAACACTTTTGGTTTCACTCATTATTATTAAAATCATGGAAATTAGGATCGTTGGGCAAAGCTTGTGCAGTTAACTGCTGAATTGCCCCTATCCTTTCTGCTCCTCTTTTTGCTTGCACCAATGAGCAGGACTTGAGTGAGTTTTCACGTTATCTGCAAGCATGGTGGGGGCTGGATTGTTTTCAACACAAAAGATTTGTAAACTCCAAGCAGAGCTTTTCTGCTGAGGCTCAAGGAACATCTAAACTAGCTGGTTTTCTTCTTTCTTCTTCAAATAGTATTTTTTTCTGATTATAAAAGAATTGCGAAAGGAAGATTAAAAATAATTACATATAGAAAGAGTGAAAAATTTAGAAAATATAGGGAAAAACAAAAATATTCATAATCAATCATTCATATGTGTTTGATGTACTTTCTTCCAGTTTATATGTAAATAAAGAGAATGCATAAAACACAAACACACACTCTCACAGTTTCAGATCGGAATATAAGCAAAAGACTAGTTGCCTTTTTCTTTTCCTAAGATAAACTACAGCAGGAGTTAGCAAACTACAGCTTTCAGGTCATAGTCTGCCTGTTATGATAAATAAAGTTTTATTAGAACACAGCCACGTGCCTTTGTTTATGTATTGTCTATGGTTGCCTTCATGGTACAACAGTGAGTGGAGTTGAATAGTTACAATAGAGGCCATATGACCTGCAAAGCCTAAAATATATACTATTGGCCTTTTACAGTAAAAGGCCTATTGACCCTGACTTCCTGTAGCAACATTTTGCTGCACATCTTGCTCTGACAACCAGGTACCTTGTTGCTAATGTGGTTAGCAATCTCATTGCAGTGCTTGTGTTACCAATTTCTTGGTGGGAAGCACTTACATGCTGTGTCTTAGTTGTGGTTTTGTTTGACCCAGCTCATCTCTATTACATACCTATTTTAGAGTGATGCTTCATTTCTTCACCCATTTTTACCTCACTTTCCTGAGGCTTCCAGCTCCCTGTGTTCCCCAACAGAACCTGCCTTCTCTTTTATCTAGAACACCAGTTATCAAACTTCTGTGTGCCTTAATATGCACCTCAACAGATTCTGAGTCAGTGGGTCTGGGATGGGGCCGAGGATCTGTATTTTAGACAAGCATTCCTCAATGATAATGGTGTGGTTGTTTTAGACAACCTCATTTTGTAAGGATTGCCTGAGGCCCTCTCTCTTCTTTCCATCTGCCCTATCAAACTTACTACCTGCTCTCCCTTCCAACTCCACTTAGGGCTTTGCTCTTGGCTAGGAATTGAAAAATCCTTTGGGAGCTAGAAGATTAGCATGCAGTGTCTAAGGAGTGTGCTTTCATTCCATTAGGACTTCTAGGAGACAAAATCTTAACCTGTAGAAGTCGTTCTTCTGGAAATTTCAAATCAGGAACATGTCAGGACAGGAGATGTTTAGATGAGTGAGTCTTTAGGTCTTCATTCTCTTTAAAGTAGACTGTGAAATCTGTACTTGGACCAGCTCTGTTGAACACTGACTGTTTAATAGGCACTATCTAAATTTGTGAGCTATCCTAGTCACTAAGCAAACAAAACCAAGCAGTAGGTTGACACATAGGGACAGTCTTCACTGGTCAGAAGTAGTTCGTAGTCATCTTAGTTCCTGTGGTTCATATTTTCTCTCATTTCATCCATTAGCTTCTGTTTATCAACCCTGACAGTTTCCAAAACCTCTTTGGACACAGTACAGACTCTATGCCAGTGTGAACATTGATTTGTAGTTATAATGGCATTATTTAGGTTAGGAGTGGGATAACTTTTTTTTTTTTTTTTATCAGAAGTCTAAAGAAGTTTCTTGTTTGAGGGTTCTACCTCTGCATTGACTGCATCTATTAAGTGAAATGGTTTCTTCTCTAACTCACGAACAAGTCTTTAACAGCTTTTATAGATTTGTAAGGACTACAAGCTCTCAGGTTACTATGTCATTTTCTCCATTGCCCTGCCTGTACTCAGCACAGTTTTAGAAAGCAGTGATTTGAACAGTTACTATTTGGGGCGGAGGGGCTGTGTGGAGAGGGCTGAGTATACCCAGTATTGGTTTAGGTGTGGTGGGGACTACAGAAGTGCCGTAAAGTGTAGTTTCTGTCCTAGAATTGCTTATAATGTGATTAAAGAGAAAAATAATCAGGTGACTTACAATTGGGGCATAATTCAGGTCAGTAGAGTTAGACCCTTGGTGTTCAATGTTTTAATATTTATCCATTCAGTCAATAAGTTACTATTGGTCGCCTACTCTGCATTGGTACTATATTGGTAGTGAACAAGAGACAAAAACCTTTGCCCTAAGGGAGCTTATTCTAGTGGAGAAGACAGACAATAAACAATAGTATGTGAGTTATAAACACTGAGGAGAGCACCAATAAAACAAAAGGAACATCAGAGAGTGTGTGTTTAGGGATTGGGGAAGGGGTGGTGGTTTTGATGACATTTCTTATAAGTTACCTAAAGTCTCAAGAATTTGGATTTCCTGAGCGTTGAGACCCTTGCCTAAATCCTAGCCTCTGAGGCCTCATCTCAGCCTAGAATCTCAAGGCTGCATATTACTCTGGAATTCTCAAGTGGGCAGAAATTCTAATTAAGTGATACAAATCCTTATTTCTTTATAAAACAGTCTTAAAGGAAAAGGTGTAATTCAGTGACATGAAAATGTTAGAGAATTTATGAAAGTCTAAGTACATATCTCAGCCTCTGGGGGAGGTGTCTGGAGGCTTTTCTGGCCAAATTTTTGCACGTTTTGCTCTTTATCTTTCTGATCGCAGTTCCTAAGGGAGGTCTGCCCTGACCACCCATCTAAATCACCACCACCACCCCACCCCCCCCACCGCCGGCCACCACCCCATTACCTTGCTTCACTTAATTTTTTTTCATAGCACTTACCACTAACTGGTATTTATTTATATACTTGATAATTGCTATCTTCCCTACTACAAAGAAAGCCCCAAGAAAGTGGGGAGCTTGTTTGTTTTGGCTCTTGCATGTAGTAAGTTCTCAAAACATATTTGTTGAATGAAAGAAGATTGCCAAGGCTTAGCTATGTCCAACCATATGCAAGGCAGAGAGAAAAGTCTTTCCAACCACTTTGCCCTTAAAAAGTTATTTCAATCTAATTTAAGATTCTAGTCCACTTTTTTAAAAAGAGTAAACAAACTTATTGTAATTGTAATAATTCACCAATTTGGAGCAATCCAAAATAGAGCAGTTCTTATTAGTGAAATTTTCAAATTCCCCAGTTAGTTTCCAGATAGATAGATATACTTTTATTTTGTGAGCACATTGTAGAAAAAGCTGCAATTAAAGCAAAATTCCTCATTCTCCTGAAAAGTAATGTGTCTGCATCTTTTTTCACTTAATAAAATGCATAAAATGCATTTACCTTGCCTATGATGTTTCCCTTCAAATAACCTAATTTTATGTATATCATTTGAAACAATTTTTCCTATATTATGAATTAATTCAAGCAAATGGAAAAATATACAGAATAATATAAGCATCTATGAGCTCACCAACCAGCTTTGTCAAATTTTAACATTTTCTCAATTTGCTTCCTGTCTTTATTTCAGATAAATAAAAATTCCAAACATGGTTGAAAGGCCCTGTATAATTGCCCCTTTTCCCATTCCATTCTCCCCTTCCCAGGGGTTGTAATTATCTTGATTTGATTTTGAACCTCTCTACCCTTGTTTTTATAATTTTGTGCATATATATGATAACATAAACTGGATAAAGATGTGTGTATTATTATATAAATATATATAAATACAAATGATACTACATGTATCATTCTGCAACTTGTGTTGTTTTTTTTTTTTTTTACTCAACATGGCTATTTAGTATTTATTCATTTTGAAATATATAGCTAAGGCTTATCATAGGCTAGTACGCTTTCCAGTTCACCCATGGCATCCTGGGTAGGCATGCCAGTTTATATTCCCATCTATAGTATATGAAAGTTGTAATTTGTTCCCATTTTCACCGATATTTGGTGTTACTGGATTTATTTTCCTCTTTGCCCTTCTGATGATAAATTTCTATTGTTATTTTGCCATGCATATCTGTAATTAATAGTACAGTAAGAACATCATTTCTTACATTTAGTGGACTTTTAGATTTGTTCTCCTTCAATTACTTGTTCATATCCTTTGCCCATTTTTCTTTAGGTTATTTAACTTCTTAAAATTGATTTATTAAAGTTCTTTGAACTCTATCAAAAATTATCGGGTACTTGAGTTAAAAATACCATTATCCATTCTGTGATTTATAGTTTTCCTTATTTATGACATATTGTGCTGCACAGAAATACTTCATTTTAATTTAGTATTCAGATTTCAGTTCTTTATAATTTATGTATATATCTTGTTAAGAAATTATTCCTTACCCTGAGACCATAATGACTTTATCTTACATATTCTTCTAGAAGTTTTAACATTTTGATTTACATATTAAAACTTTCAAGGTATGTGGCTGTCTATTCACATGTGATATTAAGCTGGGATCTCATTTTGTTTGTTCCCATGCAGATATATAATTTTTCCTATCATCTATTGAATAACGCATTCTCTCCCCATTGGTTTGTAATGACACATATGTCATATATAAATTTTTCATAACACTTCTGTTCCATTTCTGATCACTCAGTTTGGTTCTCTGTGTTTTTATGTATCTATGCACCAAAACCACACTGTCAATTATTATATTGATTTGTGGAGTATGGCATAGTATGTCCACAGGTGAGGCACCTGTGTTTGAACCTTATCTCCACTATATTCTTGTGTTTGATATTGTGCATGCCATTTAGCTTCTCTGTACCTCAGTTTCTTCTGTAAAATAAAGTAAGTAATGGTAACTACTCAACAGTTGTAATGGCAGTTAAGTTGCCATATACTTATAAAATCCTTGGGCCAGTATCTGACACATAAAAGCACTTAAAATTGTGTAATTGTGTTACCACTAATACTACATTAAAATAAGTCTTGATATTTTGATACTTGTTCTTTTTCCTCAAAAATTGTCTTAGCTAATTTTTGTCTTTTTGCTCTTGCATATAAGTTTTAGAGTCAACTTATCATATTCCAAAAAGTAGCCTATTAGGATTTTCATTACAACTATATTGACTTTTTGGATTAATTTGTAAAAATAAATGGCATTTTATGTTTTTGAAATGTGTACCTAGTTAAAGAATAGGTATAATGGATCTGTAAAATATCTGGGCCTAGCAGGTTTGTGTGTGTGTGTGTGTGTGTGTGTGTGTGTGTGTGTGTAGATATTTTAAATTACTGATTCAATTTTTTTTAAATATGAATATGTTAAGGTTTGTATTTCTTGAGCCAGTTTTGATTAGTTCTACTTTTCTAAAGTATTTTATCTAAATTTTCAAGTAATTAATGTAAATTTCAAATTATTTTAATAATATTTATATTTTATATAATTATTAATCTACTCTATGATTATGAACATAATATTATATTTAGCTTTTAATTTGATTTGACTTTGTTGATCTCTATCATTTTTTCTCTTTCATTATTTTCAGTTATCATTATTTTATTTCTACTTTTTTTGAGATTGTTCTGCTGTTCTTTCTCTTTTTTTTTAAGTTGAAGTCTTGGTTTGTTCTCTTCTATCATAAATACATAAGGCTATAAGTTTACCTTTAAAGCAGTTTTAGCTGCATTTCATCACTTTTATTATGTAATTTTTTGATTTGTGTTATCTCAAGTATTTTTTAACTTTAAGCATGATTTTCTTTTTTAACCATGAATTATCTTGGAACATTCACTTATGTAATTTTAAATATTTTTTATCTTTTTGATTTTGATATCTTGCTTAATTAAATATGGCTATATACCATTCTTTTGTAATTATTAGATTCTTTAGGTATTGTGTGTGTGTGAGCACTATGTAATCAATATGTTTGTTACAGTAGCATACCTAAGACACAATACAGGTGGTGAAATCACTTACACACCAAGATTCTTTGGTATTTATTGGGACTTGCTTTGTGCTTTTATGCATGCTAAATTTAGCATATCTATAACTGTTGTACACATTGTTCTATTAATGTCCATTCAATCAGACTTCCCCTTGAGTGTGAGTAGAACTTGTGACTATCAGATTTTACTCCCTTGATTAGGTTACTAATGAGCTGACTCTGAGTAATCATAAGGGAAGTGGCTAGTACCTGAGTAATCTCTAAGAGCTGGGAGCAACCCCTTCCTAACAGAGGGCAAGAAAACAAGGACTTGAGTCTCATAGACATAAGGATCTGAATTCTGCCAACTAATTAAAGGAGCTTGAGAGGCCTCTCAGCTCCACATGAGAATGCAACCCAGATAACAAGTTGATTTCAGTCTTGTGAGGCCCTGAGCAGAGAATACAGACTTCACACCTACAGAAATGGGGAGATCATAAATGGCTGCTATTTTAAGTGCCTGAATTTATGGCAATCTGTTTGTTACACAGCAAGAAAACAGTTATCCTATATTTTTGTATTTAATCTATCAATTGTTAAGAAATATGTGTCAAGATATCACAACTCTGCTTATGCTTGTTGATTTCTGGTAGTAATTCTGCCCAATTTTTACTTTTTCTAATTTAAGGCCATGATACTTGGTCTATATAAATTCAAAAGAGATACTTATTCTCAATTGATTTATCTTTTATTATTGTGTAGTGACTATTATTAGTTATATTTCTTGCAAACTTATTTTACCTGGTATTAAAATACTTACACCATATATCTTTTGCATACTGTTTTCCTGGTATTTATTTTTTAATCCCTGTATTTTCAGTCTTTTCTTGTTTTATGTTTTTAGATTTGTCTTTAGTAAACAGCATATAGCTGAATTTTTAAAACCTACTTTAAGACTGTTTAAATATAAATTTTGCGTTTAAGGGTGCCTGGGTTGCTCAGTCTGTTAAGCATCCAACTTTGGCTCACATCATGATCTTGCAGTTCATGGGTGGGGCCCTGCGTTGGGCTCAGTGCTGACAGCTCTGAGCCTTGATCCTGCTTTAGATTCTGTGTCTTCCTCTCTCTCTGCCCCTCTCCTGCTCACATTGTATCTCTGTCTCTCTCAAAAACAAAAACAAAAAAAACTTTTTAAATTAAAAGAAATATTAATGGTGAGTTTTATGTGTTACATTTACTGTGACTATTGATTTACTTTGATTTTTTTCTATTATGGTATTTATCATGCTTTTAAATTAATTATTTATTTATTTAATTTTATTTTTTTTTTCTTTTGAGAGAGAGAGAGAGAGAGAGACCCAGTGGGGAAGGGGCAGAGAGAGGGGGACAGAGGATCTGAAGCAAGCTCTGTGCTGATAGCAGAGAGCCCTATACAGGGATCCAACTCATAAGCTGTGAGATCATGACCTGAGCTGAAGTTGTGCACTTGACCAACAGAGCTACCCATGAACCCCAATGCCTTTTTATTTTTTAAAAAGCTTTCCTGCCTCATATGTCTTTGATCAAGTTGTCCCCAATCTCCCATTTTTCATCTCTATTAAAGAGTTATATAGTAAGATTTCATTCTTTTGGTAGCTACTTTTAAACTTTAACAGGTATCTTTTATTTAACAAACTTTAAAATTAATCAATATTTGTATACTTCTAAAAAATATGAGGATCTAAGCAATTTGAAGATCTGATTAAGCCCTTTTATCTTATACATTATGTCTTAACTTTAGTTCCACCTTCTTTTTATAGCATTCCAAGTAATCATTTTTATATTGATTTATATTGTCAATGCTTATTGATTACTCATATTTTCTTTCTCTTTTTTTACACTGTATACCTTAATTCTGTGTTCAATATCTTCTTCCTGTTGAATATTTTTTAGTAATTCTCTCTATATGCCCTCAGTATCTGCCTGCGATGGATTTATTTTGGCCCTACTCTAGAATGATAGTTTAACTGGGTATAGAATTATAATTTGACAACTTTTCTCTTTCAGCACTTTGAAATTACTAATCCATTATTTCAAGCTTTTTGTGGCCTGGAGAAATTTTTAACACTACCCAATAAGAGGTAGTATATGCCCCTTCCCCTTGAATCCTCATAGTTACTGTGACTGATCAATAGAATATGGTGGAAGTGACACCATGCCAACTTGTGGGTCCAGGCCTTGAAAGATTGGAAGTTCCCCTGTCTTTCCTCTTGAAATTCTCATTCTCATGGAAGCCAGCTTCTATATAATAAGTTTGATTGCCCTGGTACTATCATGGTGTGAGGAAGCCTGTGTGAATCACTTAGAAAGGTTTCAGAGAACCAGTCATCTCAGACCAGGTGACAAACATGGGAGTGAAAAAGCCATTTCGGACATTTATAATTCCCTGCCAATGTGATATAGAGTAAATCCATGGCCACAGACATAAGGCCCTCTTCTCATTTTCCCATTCTTCTCCAGCTGCCAAAGACACCCTGGCTGAGGCTTAAGTCACAGTGGAGCAGGGTTGAGCTGTCCATATTGTGCTCTGCCCACCTTTCTGACACATACAATCATTGACATAACAGAATGGTTGTTGTTTTATATAACTAAGTTTGAGGTAGATTATTACAACTTAATATATATCTAGAATAATAACAATTTCCGTTTATAATACTTAGATAATACTGGAAAATTATATATGTATTAGTATGGATATTTGCTTAATATTTGTCTTCCCCAAAAAAGTAGGTTTTATTAAAGTAAAATCAAAACATAATTTGTTTTATGCTTTATTCTCAGGGTCTAGTCCATATAGGTGCTCAAAAAATATTTGGCAAGTGAATAAATATTTTGAAAAGTTTATACTGCTCAATTTTTATACTAATTATTGCTTTATTATAAATGCTTAAAAATTATTTTTACAGTGTTGTTCATCTGGGCTTCTATAATTCATTAAGATACTCAATTAAAATTATAGATGGAAAAAGCTCCAAAAATTTAATTTAATCTGCAGATGCAAGATCTTTTTTTTTTTTTTTTTTTTATGTTTTTAAGACTTCTGTGCTGATGATTTTCCTGGCCATAGAGGCTGGAAATAGTCAATGAACAAAAAAAGCTGGATTGAGTAGATAGAGTACACATTGAAAAGTTTAGAGTTTAAATTTAAAGATTACTTAATCACTTCTATTTTAAAATCTGGGAAACATCAGAATGTTTTCCCCAAATGGGCCCTGGCTCCATTGTGTGTGTATGAGTGACGATGCGGCTACTTCATGGTTTCCTGACATCTGTTGCTCCATGTCTTCTCGGACAGCTGTTGAAAGTCTGATCTGTTTATTCTCTTTGTCACTTGGTTATTTTTGCTGTTACCCTCCAAAGATAAATAATTCCTTTGCAATGAGAGCCTCTGGAAATAGAGTTTGGGGAAAACAGCTATTTGTTTGTTTTCTCAGACCCCACCAAGTCCTAGTAATTAAAACCAGCTTATACAGATACGTGAAATATAATAAAAAGATAAATTTTAATAGAAGAGAAAGAAGGAAAAGAAGGAAGCAGACAAAGGAAAATAAAGGACAATAAAGTGGTTCTGGTATAAGATTCAGAAAAGTCAAACCATGGTGACTTTCATTCTGGCTTCTGGTGGGCCAACACGTGTCCCTAAGCATCACAGGAAAGGGGAAGCCGGTCAGTTACATGGTTCAAAGTGTCCATGATATGAATGCACACTAACTGTTTAGAAGTACAGTTGTCTTTCGATCCCATACCGTTCAGCAATTTCTCCCAGGTTCCTCATAAAGGGGACCAGGAGGAACAAAACAGTTCTGGCTGATGTGTACTTTAGACTAAAAGAGCATGTAGCAGAGGTTGTGAGCAAGTGAGAAATTCAGAAGAGAATAGGTTGCTTTCATGTTTGTATTCTTGGTTGTCAGCAGTGTTGGCAAATAGTATGTACTCATTAAATCTTCCTTGCCTGTGTGTAAAAATGAAAAGGGAAACAATCTGTGACTTCTTTAATCATCTTTAACAAAGTTCTCTAGAAGCAAAACTTTCTTACAAGGACCTGATGTGCAATCTGGCACCACTTCCATCACCTGTCTTGAGTGGAGTGGTGGGCATCACTGAGCACCAGGCAAATATTAATCCTTCAGAACTGAGAGGCTGCTGTGGGTTTAGATGCCATGACGAAAATGTCTCTGTCACTTCTGCGGTCCTCATTGCAGTCCTGAGATCAAGGCAAACGGTAATAGCCATCACTGTCAACCGTTATCCCCTCCCTGCCATGCAGGGCAGCTGATCAGTCCTCGTATTTTATGCCCTTGGGTCCTCCAAATCCCTCATTCTGGGTTCTTTTTAATTAATCACATCTGACCAATGTCCCCCCATTTTTTTATTTTCTGGAACAAATCTTAAGATGCCTGATGATACTCAGTCGATATTAAGCCTTACTTTTCCAGGCCATAGTTTTCTTCTCTTTATCAACCTTATGTCCACCAAACAATAATTATACTGTGGCCTGAAAGACACAGTGTCATTGTGTGGGTTAAAGTCAGAGTGTAAAGGGGGGGTGCGTAACAATGAGGCTATAGTATTCTTTGCTGTGTTGCAACTGTCCATCTAGGTAATGTGAGAAGGCCCAGAGGTAAAGCCAAGTCACAAAAAATAGGTTACTTTATTTCCACACTGCTCCACCCTCGGAAGCATATTGCTTCAATTAGAACAATGCTACACATTTTATGTTGGTAAAGAATGAGGCAGTCTTTTCCTTTATTTTCGTTGGTCAACATTTTCTTTACTTGGAAAGGCAGTCTCTGTGTGAAAAAGCAGGAAACAAAGCACCGTCGTCTGGACTCTACTTTGACCCTTGCCAGTGAAACACCACGACAGTGCAGCGGGCAAGGCTCGCATGATGGCATTTTCCACCTTTTCCAAAACAGCCATTTGGCCATTGAAATGGGGACTCTTGTTGGTTTTCTTCTTCCTTTTTTCTTTTTAAACCTCAGAATTTGCGTTTGTTAAAGGGCTGGTTGACATTTCTCTGCCAAAACAGAAAACCTGTACAATAAAGGGGAGAGAGAGAGAACTAGGGAGCACAGACAAGGCGGCTGCTTCACCAGCAAGGCTGTGTAGCAGATGCCAGTAAAGTCCAACAAGTCCCCTTGGGGTTAGCAGAAGGGAAGCCTTGCTTGGTCATCCTCCAGTGAGGTGAGTGTTATGGGGAGCACCACACCAGCCTGTTCTTCAGGGGAAACTCGCCATCTCCAAGGCATCATGGTGACAGACCCACACCACATAATGTAACCCTTGCCAAGTGGAAACTATTGGCACCTGAAATACTTACATCTGGCAAGCCCTAAGAGTGGAGATTGATGTCCTTTCACATATATGCGGGTACCAGGCTGTAGAGCAGAAAATGGCTTGGAGGAGGCAGGATGCGACATGCAGTCTATTTTGCTCTATGAGCAAGTTGCCCTGGCTGTCTTGTGCATGCAGAGGATAGGTCAAGGAGCTAGGGCACCTGGCTCTTTTGTAGACCAACTACATAGCTCTCAACAGGTGGTCCCAGCACAGCCCTCTGCACTGGATCGGTGTTCAGTGAATTATACTGGTTACTGAACTCCAGAACCTGGAGAAAATCAAATGAGAGAGAGAAAGATGTGACAGGAAGCTTCTCAGAGTCTTCCTGGCCTACATTGGATAAGAAAATGCACCTTTAGGAAGAGTGGCTAAGGAAAGGCAGGCTTCAGATAATCAGGTCTGTATGGGCCTTCCACAAGCAGCCTAGTTAGTGTTAAGGAAAGAGGTGCTCAGACATTAGACCAAAATAGGAGTTTAAACCATCAGCTCTGTCACCTTCTAGCTGTATCACCTTGGACAAGTTGCCGAACCTTTGTGAACCTCTGTGTTCTCATCTGTGAAGTACAGATACCTGAGAGTGTTGTCATGAGAATCAAACGAGATAATGTATATTTGAGTGCCCGACTTAGTCCTTGGCATTGTCACCATGCTCCTTATTCCATTATCTTCATCGTTACTCAATCATCTCATTTTGTTCTGTAGTCACATGGTCTTAAAACATTATTATTGTTATAATTAAGTATCACTGAGAACACCCTATATGTTACTGATGGACATAGTTGCAAAGCATGAATAATAATGTGTTTCCTCTTTAGAACTAAAACTGTTTCCATATAGGCAAAAGAAATCATGTTTTGCTTTATTAAATACTTAATTTAGTTGAGTTACTCAAAACAGCTTGATTTGTAGATGTTTTCCTTAGGAGTATTTTTTTTTTACAAAACCCAGCCCCTCAAAAACTAGCAGTGTGGCATTTAGTAAGTCACATCTCTTTGTTGGACCTCAGTTTTCTTCATTTATGAGATAATGCATGAGGTCCTTCTCATTTCTCATCCATATGCATGACTCCTTGAGCTTCATAAAATCCCAGGGAGTTTCTGACATTAGGCATTACTTCCCTCATTTTACAGATCAGCAAAAATATTTGAAGAAGTCACAGGGTTTGTCCAAAGTCACTTTAAGTAAGTAGAAAGGTTAGGATTTGAACCAAGAACTTCTGGGCCTAAGGAGAGTGTTCCTGTTCCCTGTGTCTTCAATCACATGAAAGTGATGATAATGTCTCAAATAATTAAGATACATTAAAGCTTATTAACTGTACTCTTATACTGGTGTTTCACAGGCACTTCAGAATTTTATAGTTCTTTATGATTATCATTATAATAGCACTTGATACTATTAAAAAACAGTGAGCACTGGGGCGCCCAGGTGACTCAGTCAGTTGAACGTCCGACTTCAGCTCAGGTCATGATCTCACAATCCATGAGTTTGAGCCCTGCGTCGGGCTCTGTGCTGACAGCTCGGAGCTTCGAGCCTGCTTTGGATTCTGTCTCCTTCTCTGTCTGCACCTCCCCTGCTCACACTCTGTCTCTCTCTCTCAAAAATAAATAAACATTAAAATTTTTTTAAGAAATAGTGAACACTATTCAGTCATGTAGAGATTGCTTTCAAAAGTTTAAAGAGTTTGGGCAGAATCTGCATGACCCCTTAATATTCTCAAGCTATTGCCACTTACCATTGAATAAATAATTATTTATTATGCCAAATGAGACTTATTCCCTTAGATGTTATTATCTCATTCTCATAGAGTGTTTAAAAAGGCTGGCAATGTGACTTTTATTGTCAGTTTTACTCCAAGATAGTGAGGGTAGTGAGAATAATATTAATAGATAACATTTGGTAAGTTCTCACTAAGTGCCAGGCTCTTTGCCTAGTACGTCGTGTAGATTTCCCATGTAATTCTTTCAGTTAAGCCTATGGAGTTGTTATGTCTCCTACTTTCATTTTATAGGTAAGGAAACTGAGACACAGAGAAGTTAAATGACTAGGTCATAGACCTAGCAAGCAGTAGCACCAGGAACTGAACTCAGATAATTTATTATGATTTTTTTTTCAGAGACGGGTTGGCTTATAACCTTCAAAATACTGTCGAGCAGAAGGCTCATAATTCATTCAGTCATTATTTGCCCAGTGCCTACTATGCCAGGCACAGTGGTGGTATCAGGGAGACAATGGTGATCAAGGCAGATGGTCTTGTATGTGAACAGAAAATAGGAATCATCTCACATGAGAAGGCTGGCAGGTAGAACTATGCAGTTGCTTCTATAGCCAGTCTGTCTCTATCTCAAGAAAACTAAAGGTCTTCTACCAAGTGACCAGGATTTAATCTTCTTCTGTGTAACAGTACATTCTCTGCTAGACCCTTTGGGTCTCTTTAGGATCTTAGGGTTAAAGGTCTTGCTGCTGTGGACTAAACTGGTTAACGTACCTCCAGGTCAACTGGTGGGATTGATATAGGACGTTTCACACCACATTGACTCTATCACTTTGATCCAAAGGACATTGAGATACTACTCTTTTAAGGAAGCATATTCAAATCAGGATTTTGTCAGCATCGACTAAATTTTGTTGACAAACTTTTAGGGAACCCATTGCATCCAGCAAATTTAATTTGTTCATCCATTTTCTGTAAGACCCAGCCAAACCATTTTCCATTCTTTCCATTCTAATGTTCACGTTACTGAAATTCTCTTCATCAAAATCAATTCGTTTTTCCATGTAAATGTTGTAATGAAGATTTGATTTATTGATCAAATCTGGATCCATAATAATTTTAACAGATTTTAGTGGATCTTCTTTTATGAGTATTGTTTCTGTTATGAACGTTCCAAAGTCTGACTTTTCATATTTCATGAAGTATTGATTTTTCTATCAAAATTTGTTTTGTTTTGTTTTTTTAAAAGATTTATGTGTGCATTTTTGACTGCTGTGTTTTATTTTATGCTGATTTTTTTCATGATATTCATTATAAGTGATGACATTTTGTATTTATTTCCTCGCTAACCCACAAGAAAGATAGCATATATTTTGAAATGTTGAGATGGAAAGGGCAGGAGAATAACTCAGGCCATGAGGAGACCGAGGGATGGTAAGAAAAAAAAAAACAGACAAAATGAAAGGTAGTGGGGAGTAGAAGGATAAATGGAAAGGATATTGGAAGAGGAGGAAAACAGGAGAAAGCAAACAGGAGGTGTGGGAGAAGAAGTCAAAACAATCTCATTTTCAAAATGGAGGAGTCAAAACAATTGGCTCGAAGTAGTGAGGTTAAAATAACCTGTACCACTTAGTGCTAATTGAACATCCATGTGTTACCTCTGAAAATATGTTGGGTGGGACTCTGTCATTTCAAACAATGGGGACCCTTTGAAGATTTTTATTTTGCAGGTCTGCAAGACGTTTTCGTACCTTGACAGAGTTGCCTATTTCTTTACTTTATTCTTTTCACGGTAACCAGAGACTGTTCTAATTATCGATGTTTCTTGGCCCACTTATATTGCTCATATCTGCGGGCTTGTGGATGGGAAGTTGGCCAGTGGGAATGTGTTTGGATGTGCCTAGTAAACCCATTTTGAAAACATGGTATCTGGGATAGGCTTCTCCAGCGAGGACACCTTCTGACAAGGCAGGGGACTTGCTCTCTCCACAGAGCTCCACATGGATTCTCACTAAAACCCCACTGAAGGGAACCTGAATGATATTCAGAATGATATGAGTAAAACCACCTCAAGGCTACAGGATTAATTGGGGCTGTCAAGGTCACATCACAGAGCCGGTAACTAGAAACTGAAGCCTGGACTTATTGGGAAGGCTGAGTAAAGAACTGTTCCTCTGCAACTACTCTCACCGAGATACACTCCAGATAGTCTGTTTTTGCTTCATTACCTTATTTCCGGTTATTACTGGATATTTATATTTGATGATCACTGGTTTAATGTTTTCTCCTGACTAGAGATCATAAGTTCCATGAAGGAATCAGCCAGCTGTTTTGTTCCCCACTCTGTACCTTTATTTGATACAGCCCCTGGCACATAGCAGGTGCCTAATTCCCATTTGTTAAAAAAGTAAAATAGAATAAGTGAATTAATCTAAAACAAAGGACAGAGCAGAGCTTTTGAATTTGGTATGAACCAGAGTTACCTTGAAGACTATTCCCGCTTGATTCTTGAATGTGGCTATGAAGAGGAAAGAGGGTAAATGGAGGGGGATATGGACAAGCGTCCTTTTATTCATGCCCCTGCTTCCTGTACCTTGATACTGAGTATCCCACTATGTGCTTCCTGGCAACATCCCATGGCTGGATCCAGAACTGGCTCCTCTCACTTTAAAATGGAGCTGGCTTGAGGGAAAGAAAGTTGATAGAAGTGAAAAGTTCTAGGGTCCAAACTTGTCACATGAGAATAAGCTGAGAGAAGCAAAAGACCTTCAGAAGACTGAGCATAACAGCTTTTGACACAAGGAAGCACAGGCAACATGAAAGAAAAAAATGTATTATTATTATCTGAATCTTGGAATTTCCAGATGTTTGGAGGGCATGGTCCTTTGGAGCACAAAAGATGAAATTGCTTCTAAACGATGGCTCTAATTATAATGAAAACATGAATTGATCCATTTAGTTTAGGGAGCAAATAGGCGGAAGGAGTGTCCTTGCTTCTTTCTCTGATCTGATGTCCCACCACCTTCACATCATTCTCTCTACTCCAGCAACACAACTGTCTTTCTATTCTATGGACAGATCAGCCTTGCACTTGCTTCTGTACCTTTGTGTATTCTGTTCCTTTGCCAAGAAGTCTCTTCCTCGTGCTCTTCACAGGACTAGTTCCTACCCATCATTTAGTTCTCTGCTTCAGCGCCCCTTTCTCATATCTTACCACCCCGTCTAAGTACTCCCTGACGTGAGTCTTGTCAGGGTTACCCCTAGGGTGTGTGGGCCCTAGGCAAATATTTTGTTTCAAGTGATGCATGACAGTTAATAATAAGTGATAAATATGATCTAAGAACATTTATTCAATTAGATGATAGTGCGGGGTAAATGGGACATGTTAGATGTGTGAATTTTGTTTTTTCTGTGATTTTTAACTATATGTGAGGATCTGGGGCTTTGGAAATAGGTAGCTGTCTTGTCTAATCCAGGAAAACTGGCTGGCTTATCTAGGTATATTCAGGCCTTTCCATATTTTGTCCAAACAAAGTAACATGCTTGATTGTGATGTCATTCATTTATTTTCTGTATGTGTGTGTTTGTTTCTTTCATATTTTATTTTAATCTTAATTTTTTGTGGTCAGGACGCAAAGAGTCTTCTAAAACATGGATGTCCCTGAAATCCAGGGCTGGAGACTGAGGCCTTATCCGCCCAGGTCTAAAGGCGGCATTGCTTCTGGAACTTTATGAAGGCCACAGAGCCAGGGTGTGAAGCCATGCTGTGAGGATCCGCACCCATATACACTGCAGCAGTTTTACTGCTCCCTCCCGTAAAAACTTCTTTTCCCCTTGGCACCAACAGTGCTTGATTTAAATGCCAGAAGTCTTGCCACATTCGCTGTCAGAGAGCCAGGCCCTGCTCTACGTGTCAGGGGATCGGACTCTGCGCGGACCTCTTTCTCATGTTTCTCAGCCCTCAAACCATGTCTCCAACAGGTGTGTTTTGATGGGTAGAATCCAAGATACTCCCGCAGCTGCAAGAGAGTCTTGGAATACAAGTTTTGTTTTGTTTTATGTTGTGTGTTTTTTTTGTTTTATTTGTTTGTTTTTGAATTCTATCTTGGAAAGGTAGGGCTTCCTACACAAATGTAACGAGGGTTTTCAGTGAGGTAGCCACCACTGACAGAGGTCCAATGCAGCAGCTTTTTGGCATTTTAATTTTTTTAATGTTTATTTATTTGAGAGAGAGAGAGAGACAGAGAGAGCTAGCATGAGCAGGGGAGGGACAGAGAGGGAGACACAGAATCCGAAGCAGGCTCTAGGCTCTGAGCTGTCAGCGCAGAGCCTGACGCGGGGCTCGAACTCCCAAACCGCAAGATCATGACCTGAGCCGAAGTTGGATGCTTAACCGACTGAGCCACTCAGGCGCCCCAGCTTTTTAGCAATTTAAATATGAGAGTGACATGACTTATGTTTTAAAATCATAAAGACACTCTGACTTCTGATTGAATTCTGTATTGGAAGGTGGCAAGAGTGACAACAGGTGACATCATTTGTGCAGGAGGTAGGAGAGGTGAAGGCCATCTGGACCAGGGTGTGGCCTCAGGGTTGGAGAGAGGTCGGCGGATTCTGGGCCGGTACACCAGTGCCGACCACTGCAGATGGGATGCCCTGGAGGAGGGGAGCTGCAAACAAGTTGTTGTTCACTTCATTTCTCTGCATTGTTTTCTATATTATCATACAGAGATACTGTCCCTCTTATCATAAGTGTTCCACTCCTGAGAAAATGTCTAGGAAAACCACAGAATTCCCTCAGTTATCAAATTGGCCATCTAATATTGCCTAAGGTATTAAATGCCAAAAATGAGGGTGTAGTCCTTGACCTTTTTTTAAATTCTAGTGTGGTTTTCATAGTCCTGATCATGGATGATAGCTACATTAGATGGAATGTCTACACAAAGCAGGTTAGCAATATATTGACATTTTTATTTTTATTTTTTTATATTTTTTACTTGCTAAAATTGCAGCAAGCATCCAGGTCAAAGTGCAGGGCTCTCTATTTAAGGTGGTTCTTATCTCCTTAAGAAGCTAAGACTCTCCTGCCTGGCTCAGTCAGTAGAGCATGTGACTCCTGATCTCAGGGTTGTGAGTCTGAGCCCCACGATGGGTGTAGAGATCACTTAAAAATAAAGTCTTAAAAAAGAAAAAAGTTAAGAGGCTGGAGTCTACAAACTAAAATCTGACGTGAATGTTGCAAATTTGAGCTACCAGGAAGGGCTTTTAAAAGGAATTTCCTGAAGATTGTAAAACAGATATTAGCAATTCTTTTATTACTAACCTGAAGATAAATCTGTATAATCTGATCCAGTCATAGCTAAGAGGAATATAGAGTTTTCAAGAAGGTTTGAAAGATTGAAAACCCTCCATAAGGAAGAGGAATTGTGTTAGGAGGTTTGATTAGGAATGGTGGGGGAAACTGAGTGAGGGGAAAAGTTGAGGTTAACATCAAAGAAAATTTCTTTCAGTAAGAGTCATTTGGTGGTAAAAGTCCAAACCTTGGAGTCTCTCCAAACAGGTTTGGTCATCACACTCTTGTAAGACAGCCGGATTTTGACTTTGCCAGTCCCTGGTCCATGCAGGGAGGAAGTCCTTTGCCTCCAAGGCTATCTTTGTTCAGTTGCCATGATTAGATGTGACATGAATTTCAGAAGACATCTAGAGGAATTGCACAGAGCACCGGGAAATGTGAAGACACCTCTCGTGCCTCTGCTGTTGTTTGACAGTAGAGGTGGAACAGAAAGTGGCCAGTGATCACCCACTGGAACAAGCCCTTTATCATAACAACAACCTATTTTGAAAGAAATTATTTGCATTATGATCATAATTTATTGATACAAGACATAACTTCATTCTAAGCAGTGGCTGGCTGACTGGTGGAATGTCTTCATTAACCATGATATGGGTGTCCCCTCTGATTTACGTTGAGTGAGGTTCATAATTTGCCATACAAAAAATAATTTGACACATTAGGAAAGGAAGGCTACATTTTAAACAGTATGTTTAAATGTTTATATTTCATGTCTTGACATTTTATATCTAATTCTAGGAACTTTGTAGTTCTTGTGTGTTTTGGCTTTTGTGGTTATATTCCATGAAAAAAACCTAAAACTTTGCAAACAAACTATGTGAATGAATCTATTTTTCTTTCTCACTTTTTTTTTAACTTTTGGAAAGATGGAAATAGATGTAGGAGGATAGGTCAGGGAAAATCTGTCTCTGGTTTTCATGAGATCCAGAATACTTGGAAAAATAGAGGTACTTATGCCAGTGATCACCTGTGCACTAAAATCTACATGCATTGGTGAGAAAAAGAACAGAAGACCCAGTGAAAGGGGAGACATACTGTGTCCATAGGTCACAGTGATTGAGAAAACTCAAGGTGATTCAGATGCCACTTCTCCCCAGATTGATCCATAGATCATGATCACGATTAAAATCACAGTGGGTTCATTTTTTTTTATAGAAATTGAAGTAGAGATTTTAAATTTGATATGGAAATTCATAGGTTCCAGAACATCCACAATGTCTTTGGAAAAGAAAAAAAGAACCAAGTTATAGAACTAACACTATTTGATTTCAAAACATCTACAGTAATTCAAGCAGTATGATATTGGTGTAAAGCAGGAATAAGAAAATCTTTTATGTGAAAAGTCAAATAGTAAATATTTTAGGCTCTGTGGGCTCTCCTGTATCTGTCACAGCTCCTCAGCTCTGCTGTTGAAGTATGGATACAGCCATACACAATACATAAAGAATCAGTGTGGCTATGTTTCAACAAACCTTTAGTTAAAGACCCTGAAATTTAAATTTATATAAAAGTTACATGTTATGAAAAACCATTTGATTTTTTCAACCATTTTAAGATATTAGAGCCACTAATAGCTTGTGGATGTATATAAATAGGTAGTGGACCAAAATTGACCTGTGGGCCATTGTTTGCTGGCCCCCGGTGAAAAGTAGACAAAATGATCAAAGGAATGAAATGGTCAAGAAAGACCTATGTATATATGAGCAACTAATTTTTGACAAAGATACATAGCGAAAAGCACAAATGGTGATATAATATCCATATGCAGAAAGAACCTTTATCCATACCCCACGCATATACAAATATTAACCCCAAATAAGTAATGTGAAACCTAAAACTATAAAACTTGTAGAAGAAAATATTTTGTGACCTTAGTTTAGAAAAGGATTTCTTCACAGAATAGTAAAAGTATGATACATTAAAAAATGGATAAATTGGACTTTATTAAAACAATATCAACAAAAGACTCTTGATCTCTAGAAGACAGTATTATTAGAATTGAATATCAGTAGATAAAAATAAGCAATGTGGTATAACCATACAATGGACCAATAAAAAGGAATGAACTATCGATGCATGCTACAACATGGATGAATCTCAAAATAAGAGTGCTAAGTTAAAGAAGCCAGACAAAAAGAGTATAGACTGTGTGATTTTTTTAAATGTAAACTAGTCTGTAGTGATAGAAATCGGATGCGTGGTTTCTGGGGGATTGGGGTGGGTGTGGGTAGGGGCAGCAGGAAAGGATTATGAAAGAGCATGAAGACACTTTTTAGAATAGTGTTTATGTTCATTATTTTGACCATGGCTATGGTTTTCCAGAAGAATACAGATGTCAAAACTTATTGAATACTATACTTTTAAAGTGTGTAGTTAATTTTAGATCAATTATATCTCACAATAAAAAGATTATAAAAATAGAAACATAGCTACAGGTAGTCTAGTTATTGTAGTGATTAGACAAAGGCATTTTAAAGATCTGATTAATGTATTTAAGAAAACAGATGACATGCTGGAGATTTGCATTGGATAAATGGAATATATTAAAAAGTATGGAATAGAAATCTAAAAACAGATTAATACAATTCTAAAATTAGTCAGGCTTCACAGAAGAGGAGACAAATCAAAGAGAGGATTAATTAACTGGAACATAGTGTATACATTGGTTATGTAGTGCATAACAAGGAAACACAGTCACGTAAAACCTTCATTTTGTTCATCGGGCTGCAGCTCATCTGAGGTGTCTCTGCTTTGGGTTGCAGTCTCTGAGGGTGATCTGGTTCAAGATGCAGAATGAGGTTTGCCAGTGCTCTGAACTCCGTATGCTCAGGTTGAGCGGAGAGCAGCTTTATGCCATGGAATTTTAAAATTTAGACTAAGCAGGTGGTTTCTTTCAGCAACACAATTACCAACTTCCCAAAACTGACACAAGAAGAAATAAAAAATATGAGTAATACTAGATCCATTGTAGAAATTGAACCTGCTATTGAGACTTAGTCTTGCCCAAAGATCCACATTCACATGACTTCTGGGTGAAGTCTACGAGTTGTTTAAAGAAGAAATAAAATCAACCTTACATCAATTCTTTAGCAATCGAAAAACAAATGGAAATGGAACATTTTTCTGTGCATTCTGAGGCCGACATAAATTTGGTGCCAAAATTGCAGACCAGTTTCTTTATTGGACTTTGACACAAAACTCCTAAAAAAAAACTATTAGCAAGTTGAATTGAATAATATATAAAAAGGAAAATACATCACAACTAACGTGGGTTTATCTCAAGAAAGCAATGTTGGTTTAACAATTGAAAAATCAATCAATGTAAGTCACCGCATTAAGAGAACAAATGAGAAAAATCATATGATCACTTTAATAGATGCAGAGAGAGCATTAGAAAAAAATCCAACAGCCTTTCATGATAATAAAAGAACATTTCCTTACTCTAGTAAAGAGTCGCTACAAAACAGCTACATAAATCTTAATATGCAATGGTGAAATATTGCAAGATTTCCACCAACATTGGGAATGAAACAAAGAGGTCCGCTCTCACTAATTCTATTCAGCATTGTGCTAGAGGACCTAGTCAGTGCAACAAGGCAAGAAAGAAATAAAAGTAATAATAATTAGAAAGTAAGAAGTAAAACTGCCATTATTCACAGGTAGCATGATTTTGCGTGTAAAAAATCTAAAAGAACTAAAGACAACTTATTAGAATTAATAAGTGAATATAGCAAAAATCAATTGAGTTTTACGTGCAATATAATAAACCTTCACAGCTCATAAAGTTCTGAATGATAAATGTATGTGTGGTTACTGTACAGAAGTGTTGGATTCAGATGCCAGTGATCTCTGAGGTTAAAGTTTTCTTGCATGTATTTGTGAAGGACCTTAAATTATCAAATTGCAAGCAGATGGCAACAAACCATTAGAAATTAAAATGTAAGAGTGATGCCACTTAACATAGCATCATCAAATGATCAATTACTTAGCAGTAAATCTGATTAAATATTTGCAAGACCTCTATGAGGAATGCTCTAAAATATTACCGAGTAGCCAAGAAAATCATGAATTTGGAAGATTTATATGATCAGATATCAAAGTTAGTGTGCTTACCATTATACTTCTTATAAAACAAAGGGGAATGAGGAAAGTAACTGTCTTTTCAATAAGTGGTACTGAATCACTTGGATATCCATCCATCCAGGGGGGGAAAAAGAATCTTGGTTCCTATAACACACCATATGCAAAAATCAATTCCAGGTGGCTTGTGGACTTAAATGTGAAAGGTAAAGTGAACATAGGGGAATTTCTTCATGACCTTGTGGTGGGTAGGCAAAAATTAATTAAAAGTATTTGGGGCTGAGCTTTACACAACCAGAAACAAACTCAAAAGTGTGAAACCAGCTATAAAGTGCGATACCTGATCATCTCACTTCAGGCCCCTGCATCTTGATTTTAAATAGTCTGTGGGAGTCCACTTTTATAGTGGACTCTGTAATAGTAGAGACTCCACAATGTCTCTCTAACAATATCTAAGTATTGGGGGACTTTATAAAGACACTAAAAGGAAAAACTGAGAATGAGTGTGGAGACCCTGAACTGTATTTGCTTTACTATGTAGTAAATGTAAGAATAAATGCATACGACAAACTATAAACAATATACAAGGGTTATGATATTTATTTCCAAGCCTATCTCCAAGGATTTAATGAAAACTGCAGCCAGCTGAAGCTGTGGACTTTTCTGTCTTTGTTACTCTGGTTCAGATTTCTCCTCTTTTATCGCTTAGATCCTGCTAATGTTTTGGATGCCACGCGAGGCTGAAGGGATTGGTAATGCTTACCGATACAACCACTCTGCCGAAGTGATAGAAAGTGATAGGAACATGGACTGTGGAGTCAGCTTCCTCTGGAATCCCACTATGGGCTTACTAACTACCTAAGCTTGGGCGATAACATTCTATCTCTCTGAGCCTGTTTCCCCGGTTGAGGAAAAAGGTGAGCTGTTCATAAGGCTGTTAGGAAGACTGAATGCAGAGATGGTGATTTTTCACTTATTGTTAACAAGACACTTGCCTGCCTTTTGTAAGGAACTCTTAGTCTTTGAAACAGCAAGGGCTCAACATTTAGATTTCAAATAAAAGTCCTTATCCATAGATTTTTAAAGAGACATTTGATCTTGTTAAGTATGTTCTACAAATGCCATGCTATCAGTTTCTCGAAGGTACTTTCTTTCCCTTTCCCTTGGTATGCATAGGTTTTGGTTTCTTCCCCCCCCCCCCACCCCCCCACCCCCGGCATATGTCCGCTCCATGGTACAAAGAAGAGGGTTCATATGTGATCCAGGGGTTTGTTTTATTTTGGTTGTTGTTGTGTTGTTTCGTTTCGTTTTGTTTTTATTGAGAAGGCCAAGTCCTACGTTGGATCTAAAGTAAAAGTGGGCTCTCCATTGTGCAGAGTGATGAGTCCCATGATACTTTGACATGACTCCCTCACTGCTGCAGGAGTCCACGTTTTACTGTTTAAAAACATATGGCACAAATTATGCCATAAGCCAAAGTTCCTCATAAGCAGAACCTTGCCTTTCTTTATGGGACTCTGTTGCAGGTCCTCCTTGTTTTACCTGTGGACACGAGTGTATATTGCAGCTGTTGAAATCTTTCCTTCTTAGCTATTCCATGGATACCAACTCATGCCTTTTCATTGGATGTCGTGCTGTTGAAGAATAGGGTATTTTTTATTTACAAATGTGAAACCCTGCAGCCAGGCATATCTCTTTTACAATGCAGTGAACCTTCCAAACCCTTGTCTTAGTCTCTTGGAACCAAACAAATTACATGCCATCGTGTGCTGTATATCACAGCTGGAATGTTTAGAACGTCTGGCTGAGTGGAGTTTGGGAATGGGCTTCTCCGGTGAGCTGGAGCAGATTGTGTCTTTGACTGACAAGCTGCCATTTTCTTGAGATTTGACAATTTGGGGTCCTTCACCTACCCATGCAAAAAAACCTTAACCTCAGAGAGCTTTGGCATTTGACCCCAATATTTTTATACAGTAACCATACATACATTTATCACTCGGAGCTTTATGAACAGTGAAGGTTTATTACACTGCACTCAAACCTCATTTAACCTTTTCTCTTGAAGCAATACTTTAAAACAGAGTTGAAAGAGTTTGTACAACCAAGACTGGTTGTTGACCTTTTTGTGTGCTTCTGTTCCTGAGAACTCTTTGGTGCGGATGTTTTTGGTCAGTAGAAGTTTTCTGTAACCTTGAGGAGCCTTACTCTTCTGTCTGAATATGTTCTTGAGAGGCCTCTTGGTCCTTGGAGGCTTTGGGGTTGACAGAGATTCTAACATTTTTTTTAAAAAAAATATTTTTGACAGAGAGAGAGACAGAGCATGAGCCAGGGAAGGGCAGAGAGAGAGGGAGACACAGAATCTGAAGCAGGCTCCAGGCTCCGAGCTGTCAGCACAGAGCCCAATGCAGGGCTTGAACCCACGAACCATGAGATTGTGACCTGAGCCCAAGTCGCACACTCAACTGACTGAGCCACCCAGGTGTCCCAATGAGAGATTTTATAATAGGAAACTCAGAATTGGTCATTGGTAGAAGTGACCAGATCTGTCCCTCATGTATACCCCTGTCACTTCTGTCTCTGAGCATTTTGCTTATGTTTTTCCCCTTTTCCAGTCCACATGTCAGCCATAACATAAGGACCACTTCTTGCCTTGTAACAATGATTTCTTCCCTTTCTGTTCTGGCCCTCATGAAACTCCATTCCCTAAAAATCTGTTCCTACCTGAACCATAAAATTTAACATTTTATTACCATATACTATTTTGGAATATTTTTTAAAATTTTGATTTGTATAATGTTGCTTTCTCAACTTGCTTGAAAGTGTTCTAAGAACTAGAATTGTATGCTGTACTTCTGAAACTCCATACAAACCTACCACTATGCCTAGTACATTAGTAGGAATATGCCATAGATTGCATGGACACATTTGACCTAGTGTTTTATGAAAGATAAGTGTTTACATCTGAGGAAAATTTGTCCTTAATAAGCAGGCAATAATTAAGAATGGGCCAGAATTTCCTGCCGTGGGTGTTCAGAAGGTTTACATGGTATTTATTGCTTGGGAATGGGCCTATTTGGTATCTGAAAAGGGCTACCGTGTTACTTCTTGGGTCTAGACAGAAAACTTTGAACCCTCTGTTCTATTTCCTCTGTGTTCCAGTATTAGTAAATGCACAGGGTCTGCCTGCAGCTTTGAGTTGCACAAGGAGAGGTTTTAAGCTCAGTGCAAAAGAGGACCATGTCTGCATAGAAAGAGTGGATGGAAGCACGTGTGCTGCTTTATTCATTTGCCATTGCTGCTGTGTATATCTCAAAAGCAGGTCTGAGAGCTGATGCTCAGGTTGCTGTCGGTGTTACTTCTGGATCTGCCTCTTGGGCCTACCAAGAATAATAGCCTTTCCCTTTCACTAGGGAAATGGAAGACACAGATTCTAATTTCAAGTAGGTCTGTAGATACTGAGCAATGACAGATTTGATCACTTTGATTTCTCTTTTTAAGTTTACTCAACCAAATCACTGTTTTCCTTCTGTCCTTGCTTCCTATATGAACCTTCAAAGCATTTCCAACATTTATAACTCTGCATGGGACTTACCATAACCATGCACATTGTTCTTCTAGTGGTTCTGGGGAAAGGTCAGGCAGATGACACCAAGCAGAGCTGCCAAATGCTTTAACCAGCTGATAGATCTGGGCTATAATACCAGGAAGCATATCTCTGAGCCCCAACAACTTTTTATTTATGTGACATTTGCTTGGTGCCTAACACTTATCAGATACTATTCAAAGTGCTTTATAGATATCAACATAGTTAATTCCCATAACAGCTCCATGAGCGAGGTACTATAATAACCCCCATTCAAAAGATGAGGAAACCGAAGCGCAGAGAAGTTACAACTGTTTTGCCTAAGGTCACATAGTCAGTAAATGGCAGAGCTGGGATGTGAGTCAAAGCAAACCTAATTCCAGAGACAATGCCTTCAGCCACTTTGCCTCCTCATTCCTTGTGTTCTGTGTATTTTATTTCTTTTTGTTTAACCGATATTTATGAAATGCCTTATGCCCAAACATTATGTAAAACAACTGTGGGAATAGAGAGAAGAGGGGACCCAGCTGTTTACCATGAAGGACACGAGCACTCAATGGGGGGGGGGTGGTGAAGAATATGTCAAGCTCTGCACAGCATATTGAGGTGTTCTTTCTGCCTCGAGGACATCTGATTCTTCATTGATGAGAGGAGAACAGCTCCTCTGTTGGGAGGGTTGACGTCTCATTTTACAAGGAGAGCCAAGTTGTTGAAGGACTTGTCCATTAGGAGACCTTTCATATGGGTTGTGTGGGAGTGAAAAATAGAACTGCTAGTCATTCATTTAATAAACATTTATTGAACACTAGTAAGGGCAAGGCATGATATTAAGAAATACTAGAACATACTAGTGGTTTCTTTTAAGTGTAAAAACTATAAAAGTTCAGTTTGGACTACATGGGGAAAAGTGTAAAAATTAATGCAAATTTGCAAATTTCATGTTTGATTAATGCAGTGCTAGCCCTAATCTTACAAGGAAGGGCAACAAGAGAAACAGAAAGGAGGAAGAAAACAAAGGACCGAACATATGCCAGTAGAACATTTCAGTTACCAGGGCCCATGGCTCCTTACTCTCTCTGTCCAAGGATTCTCAACGTAGGTACCCCTGTTTGGCATTTTTAAAATCCATAGGCAGCATGAACTTGGCCAATATTCCAGCCCCGTAGGAATACTAAATGTACCCCATTTCATTTATAGGAAAGAAGCAAATTAAGACAGAGCACTTTTGTGTAAACCATAAACTGCATTTAACAAGGCAGGAGGCTTGGGAATCCATGCTCAGGCTGCTTGTTTTTCCTGGCACCTTGTTAAACATGGTTGAAAGTTTACATGCTGGGGAGCAGCCCACTTTCTCTTTGTTCCTGGGAATGGCTCTGACTGATCTGGGAGACCCCGGTGGATGGGGTGCAATCTTAGATGCCGGTGCTGGAATAGAACAGTGGGGCCTAAACTGCCACCTTCAAGCAGTGCCCACCTCGGTTGGGCCCGTGGGCCTGTGCTTGAGTCCCCCCGTTTGTATACCCTCCAAAGAGCAGGACTGCCTCAGCACTGATTGCAACACCTAATAACACTTATTACCAAGGCACTCTTTCTATGTCTAAATTAAATCCTTCATCCTGCATTTAGTGCATCTCCTTTTGTTCTGCCCTGAATAAAGATTGAGAACAGCTGGTCAGCAGTCCCTGCAGAGTAACTCTTCAGACACTTGAAAGCTATTATTAAGTTCCCTCAGAGTCTCCTCTTCTCTAGACAGATACTGGAGCTTTCTCCCACTTAGTTTCTCCACTCACCTTTTTCTTTCTGCCTTTAGGTCCTTCTCCAGCTGCTTGCTTGAAGCCACCTGGAATTCTAACTGAACATTTTCCTAATGGTGTTGTTACTAGGAAATGATGGCAGGGGATTTTGTTTCTCTTTCAGTCATCATTTTCTAGTGGGCTTGGTCTTTAATTATACTAGAATCTCATTTGTTGGCTTCAATTAACTGAAGCATCCCCCCAATATTTAAGTATTTTGTGTCTACAGAGGACTTGTTAGTAAAGTTGAGTGTGTGTGTGTGAGTGTGTATATATGCAAATATGTATGGTTTTTCTCTGTTTTTCATTCACTTTTTCCTAAATATTATTATCTTGATAAAATGTGTGCTTACATTTATTTCCTTCTAAATTAGGCATGGGATATTTGTGTGTGTGTGTGTGGTGTGTGTGTGTGTGTGTGTGTGTGTGGTGTGCACACGCATGTGCACATGTGAGTGTGCATGCAAGTGTACATGTGTATGTGTAAACTAGTTCTGATTTATTTGCAGTAGCTACCCAGAATTCAATGGTGGGAAGGATGCTGAAGCTCTGTGTAGTTAAGCAGGGAAGAATAATGCTGAAATGCATGTCTACAGCTATGACGGCATTATTGCCAGGTTGTAGGTGCCAAATAACTGGCTGAAAATGACAAAATAAGTAATTATATTTTTCCCTTCCCTCTCCATATATATATATATATATACATATATATACATACATATATACACACACACACACACACACACATATATATATATACACATACACACACACACACATATATATATATTTTTTTTTTTTTTAGAAAACAGCCCTTTTATTGATCTACCCATGGAGAGCATCATCAATTAACTTCTCGCTTAGTCTGACTCACTATTTCCCGTACACTTTGGTGTCTCTCTCCCTCACCTTCATCCCCTATATTCTGATGGCTCACCAGTAGTCTTGGGAAGCATCTCCAATCTCACTTTCCTATCACATCTTGGGAATTTATTGACCCACTCTTGGATTACTCCAACAGCCCTATAACTAGCCTGCTTTCCTCTTTTCACACTCTTGGCCATGGAACTAACACTCAAGGTTGATACGTTATTCATGGCAACCCCTTACTCAAGAAGAGTTAGTGGCTCAGTATCACTTAATGTAACCCATCTAAATGCTTCTTTTGTACTGGCTTCCAGGTTGTTCCCAAGTAGATATCATCCAACATATTTATCTTAGTTTCCCACCACTTTCCGGGAACGCTTTTGTTTCAGATTTTTTAAAGTACACTTTGCATATTCAAAGAATTTTTACCACCTCACCTGGAATCTCTTCCCCTCTTTTCAGCCATTTCAATCTTCCCATTGTATGAGACCCATCATCCATGAAGCTTTTCTAAATGTAGATTTCCAGTCCTTACTGATGTTTTCTTTCTCTAACCTCCTACCACGATTGTATTTTGTCAGTTAGCCCAATTATGGATGGTTTGTGTGCCTCGCTAATTGTTCTGTGTGAACCAACTGGTCTTGTGTTTTCAGTTAGAGTTTTATTTTCTTCAGAGGAGAGAACATACCTTCCCTTTTATGTGTTTGTTTTACCCATTTTTCTTTGTTTCAATCTACCCCATAGCAGCGCTATGCTCTTAAATAGTACTCCAAAAGTACCTATTACATGACCCTCCATGTAAACAGTCTGACTGCTTTTCACAATGAGTAGATAGATTTAAAAAAATAATAATTTGATCAGTCTTTATGGCTTGGATAGATAGATTAATATTTCAGAAAGTATAGTTACTAGTGACATTAGTAAAGAAAAATGTATTTGGGGATCACACATAGTTAATAGATGATTCTCTTTGGGGGAAGAATAAAAGTGATTTCATTTTGACAGAGCTCAAAGTATTATTAATTACACAGATGCTAATATGGTATTGAGGGATAGCTTAGAAAGGCATTGAAATGCAATTTCTCACCTGCTTGCATCGACAGTGATGAGATGTTCACTACAAAATTTCTCTACTCTGGCACAGTAAACAGGTTAAAAATTGCAGGAAAAATCCAAAAGCAGAAAAAAAAATTCTTAATCAGTCATTATTAAATGATATTCAGTAGCATAGTCAAGAAAAACCAAAAAGGAACCTGCCAGATCTGGTGTATGTCTGATGTTTCGGTGGGGGTATGCTTCAGCCAAAGAAGATTTTAGAAACCCAGAAAAGACCCCAGAGAACCTCAGCATGGCTGTCGTTCTGTCCCCCGTATGGTTGTGGAGCTGCCTGAAAGTCACCTGAGAGGCAAAGAGGAACCATGCCATAGGCTGGCATTTCTGATCCACAGCATAGTGGCTTAATTGATTTATACTTTATTCTTTTCAAAAGACAGCTGAATGTCACAGGCCCTTCTTTTGTGTAGTACTGGAAAACTGGTTGTCAAACAATCTCTGCTCATTTAATAATTTATCCCCTTTTGTAAAAGAAAGGCAGCTGACATGCAGTAAATCTACTCCATATTTAAATTACCACATTGAACAATAATAAGGAGAATGAAAAATCTAGTCCATTATTTAAAATTAAACATATATGAAACTGTTTTTTTCCAAATGATCACCAAAGGCTATAGTTTAAAGGCAGACTGAAGCCCTGAGTGGAATAAAAATGCCTAACAGTAGTTTGCAAATGGCAGCGGAATTATTTATTCTATTTTTTCTATACATAAGGAATTGAGCTAAATGAACAATGTTTAAGCATGTCAGAATTTCATCAATTTTGCATGAGCATTCTCAAATATCCTGGTGGGGGTAATTGCTTGCAAATACATTTAAACTAATGATATGTTATATCCTTACTTGATATAAAACTATTAAAAGATACGTTATTGCATTTGACAATGCCATGCAGCTGGGTCAGATCTTAATGACAGATTTCTGCATTTGTGAATTAAGATATACTCTGCTGGAAGCAAATATTTTGTAAAAATAAAAGCTATACACTATGTAAGTTTGATCATTTGTCTAAATTTTCCATTTCTGTTTTTCGGGAGCTACAAGAGTTAAGAGAGGAGAAGGTTTGTCCCTTTCCTAAAATGGGGAAAGGAATTCCAAACTATAATTGAACCTTCCTCAAACCCCATTCCCCTCAGCAGGAGTGAACAGAACTCGTAAAATCCACCATGTGGTTTTAAAGGTCCACTTGCAGTGTGGTTTTGCACCCCTTGCAGGCTGAAATGACTGACAGGCCCCAAACCAATTAGAGAAAGTGGCCCTTCCCTCCCATGAAAAAGACTTGCTTACTTTTAAAGGGGATTAAACTAGGCTGAGAGGGAACACTGGATGGGAAAAATAATTCACAGAAAAAAAGCATATAAAAGTCTACTTGCAAAATGGTGTTATTAAGAGGAGGGTGTAACAATTTGCTGCAAGGATTCTTTGGTCCTTCACTTTCAGGAGATACTGGCTTTTCTATTTTTTAGTCTGTTCTTGGTTTTGCCCGAGGTGAGTATACAGAGGGTCCAGCTTGTACCAGCTTGGGTTTTATTTGCCTGGATCTCACCCTAGGCTCTGTGATCAAAACCCTAGTGTGGTTTCCCTTCTTGACAGTGGGCTAAAATGCATATTAATTTGTCTCCAGTGCCGGGATTTGTGACTCCAAAATAGATTGTGAGGCAGGCGTTAATGCTCATACGTGATTACGGAACTTGGGGAGCTAGCTTGGCATCCCACTGGAAGTCAGATGATGTTATGATTACAAGGGAAGTATTGATATACTTCCCTAATTGTTTCTTAGGACTTTGGGTTCTATTTATGATGTCATTACAAAGCTATGCATTATCTGCATAATCGCCAAGGAAAAGACTCTCATGAAGGAAAATGCGTCCCACTGAGATAATGCCGCGAGCTACTGCTATACATCCAGCGGCATATGTATGGTGTTGAAATAATAAGACAGCATGGAATAATGATGAATTCTTGTTCCCATCATGACAGAAAGCTTTCCTGAAATTATCACTATTACTGGCTTAATTGATCCATGCTCAGTGAAAGGATTTCAGCAAATGGATGGCTTTGGGACTCAGTCCCTACTCCACAGTACAATTTCTGACAGTATCAGCCTCGGAAGGGCCAGTTACTCTTTGCAGAAGCTATGATTATTCTGCATGGAATGCACACCGCCTCTCTGGAAGGTGTGTACGTGTGTGTGTGTGTGTGTGTATGTATCTTTACACAAACATGTACGCACACAGTTCCATTGATAGCTTGGGGCTGAAAAATAAAGGTAAGATAAACTTGCCCCTGCAATAAGAGGACAATAATTTTTTCTCAGTGAACAGACTTCACGGAGTGAAAAAATTACACATTATTGTTGCAGGGTGTTATATATGTGAAGCTCTTGCCTTGACTCGGCAGCCTAGCAGGACTAGATCTTTTATATGGCAAAGAACAGTACAATATACCTTTACTGCAAGGTTTTCAGTTACACGGTAATTCTGATACATATTCTCTCCCTCTCCTTAAAAGGCACGTATGCTGATTTTCAACATCATTGAAGATTATTACAACTTCCCTTCATAATATACTGTAAATTTTATTATAAAGCACCAATTCCTTGGCTCCTAAGAACAATCTTAGGGAAAGAGTGCACTATACTTCTTACTCTCTCAGTAATGTGAGAGGAGACCTAATGAAGCTCTTTATGCAAATTTTCCAGTTACCAGGTAAAATCTTCACATAGAAAATCTGTCACATGTTGTAAAATTTCTTTATGTTATCAAATGCTAATGATGACTCAGAACACAGCCCACAGAGGATCTTTGAAATCCTTCATAAAAACTGTATTCCACCCCAATATCAGAGGCCTTGGAAATTCCACCACTCTGAAGACGCGGGTTTGTAATTAGCATGGTGCAGGCTTCTCTGCCCTCTGAAACCATAATGTTAATTACAAAAATTACACTGTGTTTAAAAGTGCAATTAAGAGACTCCACCGCACAAAGGGAATCTTGGAACCTCTTTTCACACTTTGAAGCCAGGTCATAATGTAGCCCATAAAAAGGAGGCCAAGGCTCATTCCCTTTTAAAGGCTTCAGAAGATCAGAGAGATGATCTCGGCGAGAATGAGCTCTACTGAGCTCTGCAGCGCTCGTAATGAACAATGTTCTACCTGGAGCAGGGGAGGAGGCAAAAAGAGAAAATTAGCTGCAAAATGATGGCTGTTCTACACCCAGCTTGGCTATTGCCAACATCAACGCCCAGCTTGGGTCTACTTTGGGCCAATTCTAGAGTCATTTGCTTGGCCCTGGTGTCTGCATGGCTCCCAAAGTGGGACATGTATATCTGTAAGTAAAACTGTAAGATGGAGTTTTGTGGATTCAGGCCTATTTTTGTCCTTCACGGAATGGAACAGTGGAATAAAAAATAATACAGGGAAATAAATCTCCCCTCCCCCAACTGCTTGGAGGAAATAAGGTAGAGAGACTGTAGAATTAAGCTGAGCACTTGCTTTGGTGATTTAGTGGTAGAATTCCATCTACATCGTTGGTGGTGAAGTGTGTTAAGACAAAGCAGGCAGTGTAGACTAGTGGGCAAAACACTGCAGTAGGAAACAGCAGCCTTGAAGTTGAGCCTCAGCTCTGCAACTGGGTGACAGTTTAACCTGATAACAGTTTAGTGACCACTCAACTTCTCAAAGTCTTAGTTTCCCCACTAAGGAGAGGGAGAATAATGCAGAACCTGAGCAAGATCAAGATAGAATTATCTGGAGTAAATTATTGGAAACAAAAATATTCAGGAGTCTGTAAAGGGGTAAGCGAATACAAATTATCATTGCTTTGTATATGCCTTAGATAAACATTATGGGAATTTTGGTTAACTCCTGAGGAAGTTCTCTCTCTCACCCTCTGTTTCAGGGTAAATTATTCCTGCCCCCCCAACCCCGTCCATTCATATGTTGCAGTCCCAACCCCCAGAACCTCAGAATGTGACCTTACTTGGAAAGAGGCAACTTCAGATGTAATTAGTTAAGGTGGAGGGGGGGTGTTTCTAATCCAGTATGACTGGTGTCTTTACAAAAAGGGGAAGTTTGGGCACAGAAACAGATAGGCATAGAGGGAAGAGCATGTGGAGAGACAGGGAGAAGACTGCCATATCTAAGCCAAGGACAGGGGCCTGGAGCAGACCCTGCCTTCAGAACCGTCTGGAAGAACCAGACCTGCAGACACCTTGATACCCAATTTGTAGCCTCTCAAACTGTGTAGGACAGTAAATTTCTGTTGGCTAAGCCAACCAGTTTGTGGTACTTTAGTGTGGCAGTCTTAGCAAACTAAGAATACCCTGGAGGTGAACGTGTCTTCCTTAGGGTCATTTTTCTCTGAAAACTTTGAAATATCTTACTTGCCTTTCAGACAAATAAATATGAGATCACATAGCCCTTTATGCCATGTCTCCTTCACCCAGCCTTTAAGTCGCTCTTCTCCAAACCTGAGCTTTTGCTTACACTTTGGGACTCCAGAAACCTACCCTGATTTCTTTGTCTGTCTCCTTTTACTTTTCTTAGGGAACACCCTACTCTTCCGAGTCATTGCTGTGTGAGGAGCTCTCCTGGGACATGAATGAAGGGGCAGCATTCAGCTCGGAGTCTATGAGGCAGCAAAAAAAGCTGCCCCAGATTTATTGACATCCCCAAATTTTCATTTTAGCCCAAAGAGCAATAAAAGATAGAGAATGAAGAAATTAACAGCAGTGGGAATGCCTTTTGTTTGTTTGTTTAAAGAGTTGTGGAATGGAACCAGAATGTTAGAGGTTAGAGAAGAGGTTCTTCTTTGACCAGAAGTCTGGGGAGAAGGTTCCAGAAAGAGGGCAGTTCAGTGTTGGTATTATGGAAAGCATGAGACAGAAATACATTCTTATGTCCTATTCAGGCCCACCACGTAGTTTCAGGTCTGGAACTATTCTGGTATCTCAGATAACACTAATAGTTACTCTGGAAAGAGGTATATTTATGGCAAATAAAATGATTGTTAAAACTCAGGAAGGCATTTTTATCATGACTTTTTTATGCTTATCCCCTTTCTCTCTCTCCCTCTTTTCTTTCTCTCTCTCTGTCTCTCAAATACATAAACACACACACACACACACACACACACACCACACACACACAGAGGCATACATGCTAAATCCCAAATGGAGGATTTTGCATTTTTTTTGTAGATTTGCAAAATCTGCAAAAAATGCATTTTTCAAATGTCTACAACATCTAGGTCAATTGCTACCTAAATAATTACCATCAGGGGAATTTTTTATTCTCTGTCCTCTGAAGACCTAGGACGTGTTAACCACACTAGTTTGTGCTCATGAGCCCCTCTGTGGTCTCTGAGCTGGTGCACTTTGCTTAATCTTTCCTTCCACTTACAAATAAGTTTCTTGTGAAGTCTAATGTAAAAACTCCCCACACTGCCCGGTAAATCACCAGCCTGACCTTTTGTAGAAACACTGAAGGTTGGTGGTGAAACCGATTTAAAGATGAGAGGGAAATTATTTGTCCCCCCCCCCCCCCCCCGCTCACCCCATCGTGGCCCCCAAAGTCCTGTGCACGGTGCTGCCCGTTGGCCTGGCCGTTTGGCCTATGTGCCTGGAAAAATTCACTTCCTCCTCCTTCATCTTCTACCTGCCCGACTCGTTACAGAACCAGACAGTTTACATATGTGATCCTTCCTATTTAGAAAATTAATGGTGTTTTCTGGCTCCAAATCACAGCTTGTGGTGCTCTGCAGGCGATGAAAAACTTGGCCAGCTTCAGCAGCAAGGCAGCCATTAGAAAATTAACCCTTGGTGACCAAGGAGCAAAGGTAGGCAAGTGGGGTCCTGGCGACGTGGCAGGCTGTAGCTTTCAGGTGTCGATACATATGTTAGCCGTGTAGGAACAGCACACACGGGGCCCCCTGAGAGCTTCTAGCTAGCATGTTTGTGGTTGGCCACTGTGGAGAGGGCACGGACATAGCACTTGGCAGCCACTGCAACCAATATGCCACGCTTTTTATTAGAGCTCAGGAGAAAGCCCAGAGCCCAGCTTTGGAATCCCAGCCATCGCGGTCTTGGCTCTACCTGATTAAAATATGTGCCATTCATCGCCATCCCTGTGCACCTCCATCTCACACACCCGCTCCACCCCTCCCGTGCTGTGCCCTCCCTGCCTGCCTCAGGAAATGGCTGACCTCAGAAAGACAAGCATAAAAGTCAGGGTGGGAGAACATTTTAAAGTGGTTAATTCCACATTAACTTAAGTCTCCCCTGCTTGCTTTCTTTTAGGGTTTTTCCTTTGTTTTTTGCACATGGTAGCCAGAAGGGGCTGTTTTCTTGTGTAAGTTGGGAAACTTCTGTGTGTGTTTGTGTTGTGTGAATGTGTGCAGGGAGGGGAGTGGGGTCAGGGTACGGAGCTTGGAAGTGTCAGGTCTACCTTTGGGAATTTGATTTTTTAAGGATGATATTCTTTAGACCATCGTTATAGTTTTCTCTTTTCATAGTCAAGACTGAGCCAGTGTCTTATGATGGTTCAACTTTAGTCCTGGATTTATCCTTGATGAATGTAAAATCATTTCTTTGCCCTATCCCAGTGGAACCGGCATCGATGACCCCTGGGATCAGAAGCATTGAGGCATGCTTTTCTGTGTTTATTTCTTCAACTGATAAGGTGCAAGGACTCTAGATTCTGAGCAGTCATGGATCCCTGAGCCTACCACTGAGGGGAGGAAAAGGGCAGCCTAGAGTAACAGCACGGGCGAGTGTAGTCTGGAGACTCCCTGTCTCCCTCTCCCGCACACCTATCCTGAAATCCTGAAGTTGATTTTATTTTTAGGTCCGAGGACAGGAAAAACACAGCTGCTTATTTTACTACTCCTGAATGGTGTGCTCCATGGCATTCAGTGAAATCAGGCTATATTCATCTCTAACATTGTGTAACACCAGCTTTAATACAAACAGGGGTAAATAACAGTGGCACATTAATTACTCCTTTCTAGTTTACTCTGACAAAAATGTACTAAAATGAAGACTAATGTAATTATAGATGATGCATTTTCAATTAGCCTTTGTTAATACTATTAATAAGATTAATAATATATACTAAAAACGTCAATATGCTTATCTAAATAAATTTTTTTAAATCACCCTTTCAAGTCTCAGCATCAAACATTAAGGCACAGCATCTTAATTACATGTGCTCATCAACAAAGTTAAATGGATAACATCCCTCAACTGTGGCAGAGACAGACAGAGGCGGGCTCCAAAGCCGCCTGCCTATTCACCTTGTTTACCCCCCTTTTACTTGCTGTGAACGGTCAGCATGTGCAGAAAGAACATACCCAAATTAGCACAGGGCTCTGCAAAGTTCTTACACAGTGAGGGCTACATGTGGAGTAGCTTATGCGCTAACACACACACACACACACACACACACACACATAAATGACCGCTTTCTGAACTGAATGATAAAATGTGGGGTTTTGCCTTTATAATTTTAATAATATACAGCACAACTGTGACTGGTGTTAATGTATAGAATTAATTGCCCCAGTGAGACATTTCTTCCAAAAAAGCAATAATAGCTGGATTCTCCTTGAGAATGTGAAAACCCTCTGGTATACTAATAAAATGAAAAAGGTTCACAAAATAATATCCTAAATAATTGGGTTCCCCGTACCAAAGACCCCATGTAGTTTCTCTTAAGTGATCTAAAAAAATTGTGATTATTCCTTTGGACTTAATAAAACATAATTGAAAAAATATCAGTGAGGATAACACAGAGATATCCATATCCCCTTAATATTTTTAAAGGTGAAATGCTTAACACTTTCTCATTATTAAGGAGAAAAGGTGTTGTGCAAGTAAAAGATGATGTGTACATGGCCGATAGCATATTGATAAAATATCCAATTCCCCTGCCCCCTGTGTGTGTGTGTGTTATTATACTTGATCATTAAAACTTTTCAACAGCTCCAGTTAGTAAATCCTCTGGCCCTTTCCTTCCCAGAAACTGGGAAACTGTGTACTCCTACTGTGCTGTATTCATAAACAAATTAGTGTCCTTTGAATAGAGAGAGAGAGAGAGAGAGAGAGAGAGAGAGAGAGAGAGAGAGAGAGTGTGTGTGTGTGTGTGTGTGTGTGTGTGTGTGTGTGTGTGTAGCGGGGGATGGGGGCATAAACTGCTCTCCTGCTTGGATGGATGTTTTCATTCCAGTAGCTTTTCTTTCTTCCCTTCAGACAGAAAAGGTTACCCAGACTGAACATCTCACCCTGCATTCCTTTTTCCTACTTATTTTAACCTGTTTATTCACTTGTCCTTATGCTACAACAACCAGGAAAAAACAAAAAACAAACAAACAGTGGCTCTAAATGAATATAATTTTCCATGAAGAAAGAGGAGCCATGGAGAGTATCGGGGACCTGGAGGGAGACGGGAAACACAGAGAGGACTTGGGACAGAGCCGGGGATGCTTAAGCGACAGAATGCTGAAGATAGTTGTCCCAGCTACGAGATAAAAGCTACATTACATGAAATTAATGGAGGCTGTCTGCGACATACATGAATCACTGTTTCAACACTAAGAAACCAGCACAAAAGAATAAAGAAATCTGAGTACTAACTACATCTTCAAAGGTCTCCTATTTACCCAGCTATACTGGGTACTGACACAAGTGGGGGGAAATATAAGAAAAAAGCACTGCTGTGATCGAATGAATGCGACCATATGAGCTATATTGGAGCCGTATGCATCCTATTTAGCTGATATCAAACACAGTTTAATGAAAGTTAAATAGTTTCTGAGGAGTGCATGAGCTGGAACAGATTAGATTCCACCGAGGGGTCTCTCAGCATATTGTTGCTCACATGTATTCCCTGCTCAGGGCTGCTACAATTCCAGCACTCCATTAGCAATACACAAAAGACTTATGCAGATAGCAGGCATAAGCTTCTACCGCCATGTTGGGAAATAAAAACACACACACACAGACACACGCACACGCGGATGAAGGTTTTGTTCAATGTGTTCATCTCAAAATAGATCTCTGTAATTCAAAACCGATAAGAGCATTTGTAGGAAGAAGGAAGTAGCTGCCTATATTTTTAAACAGAGAAATATGTAAACTGCCTCCAATAGAAGATCCTGCATCAGGCACAGAAGGAGAGTTTGATCTTGCAGAGGACAACGACTTGGGTGAATGTGATGCCCTTTTGATCCCTAAGTGACATCTGGTCGGAAGGTACAGCAGCCTCTCTGTTACTGCCCTGTGAAGTTATAGGGGTGTACCCTTCTGCCAGTCCTCACACACACAGTATTCTTCCAGCAACGCCTCGTTTTTAAAATGTACAATTCCTTCCAGAAATACCGCTGAACAGCCTGTCCATCCATTCACATGGCTGTTGCAAAAACTGACATGAATTGCAATTAATAATTTCATTACTTGGCAAAGACTTTTTTAACTTCCTCACAATTAAATTGTTTATGTGCTTTCTTTTTCTTCCTTCTGTCCAAGCACCCCCCTCCCCTGCTCTGTCTATATTGAGCTGACTTTTCAGGGACAGTGACAGTGACAGTGGTGTTTTAATTTAAATAAACGGGAGAGATCTTTCATGTCGGTCTCTCTGTGAAAGTGGCCAGAATGGTTGAAGAGAAAGGCATCCTTTGCTTCTTTCAGGTGAAGAGTGAAAGAAGTCACTTCCAACATTTGTCATGTTCACTTCTTCACTCTTACATAATTGCGGTCAAACTTCATTGAACATTTACTCTTTGTCTGGCATTTTCCCTGTGCCAGGCTGGGTTATAAAGATGAATCAGATATGCTCCCTCTGTCCAAAGAGCTCAAAGAGGGTATAGTAGAGTTTCTCAGATGAAGTGGAGGCGGGGGGAGGGGGGGGCGGGGAGGTGGATTTTGACTCCACCCCTAGATGGCAATGTCTGGAGATATTTTTAGTTGTCTGAACTAGGGGAATGTTACTGGCATCTGGGGAGTTTGAAGGTAGAGGCTGAAGGTGCTGTTTAAATACCCTACAGTGTACAGGACAGCTTCCCTGCCCGTGGCCCACAACAAAGACTTGTCCAGTCCCAAATCTCAATAGCGTCAGTAGATCTAGAGAGACGATTATTTCCTAGGAAGGAGCAAGGTGAAACTTTCAGTAAATGTCAAACTCTGGTATATCTTACAACTTTTTCCTCTTCCCAGTGAAGTCAGAATCACGCTTTAGCGTGTGGTCATCTGGTAGCACCCAGAGGCTGAATGAGGCTTCCATGGTATTCAGCTTAAACTTCAGGAGTAAACTCCTAAAAGCTGTGTGCAGCCAGGGACAATGCTATACATTTTGGGAAAACCATTTTTAGTTTCTTAGCTGCAGAAACTAGAGAAATTAGAGGTAGGGGCTCTTTTGCAAACTCAGCCAAGGAAAAGGAAAACAGAAAAAACCACATATCTGTCCTACATTCTATCTCAGCTGTGGGGAGATTTTCCCATTAACATTATACAAGTCCTTCTAGAAAGGATGGGATTTTTTCAGCCATCTCTTCTATGTCCTCATATTAGTATTCCTCAGGATAAAAGTGGCTCCACAATTGGGATCTGAGTGCCCATTTAAGGTGGCCTGTCAGAGACACTGAGGTAATCAATCAGCTCTATTTCTTCATCTCTGCGCTCAGGTATAATAATCTCATTAAGAAGCAGAGTTGATACCGGAGCTCTCTCCAGCTGCCTGTCTGGTCAAGAAGTATTTCCCCACCTTATTCCTGCTGTCCCTGTCACCACGTTATGTCGTCATCATATTCCGTATGACGTCACACCACAAGTGCACACATTGGAAGTTGCCTCCATCTGCTGGTGACAAAATGGGGAGCTACTATCCTGTTTGGCAACATTGACTAGCCAAAAATATGTGTAAAAATGTTGATGGGTATATTCTTCCCTTCCTCTTAGATTTGTGCTTCTCAGATAATTGGGAATATACCATCACTAGGGCCAGAAACTGAAGCGTAATTTATAATAAACTGATAGCAAAGTTTATCTACTATGACTAATAATCATAATGTAGTAACGGTAATGTCAGTCATAATAAGAAGGAGCTAATTAGAGTGGGAAACAATATCTCTCCTTAAGAATCCTCACCTAGCTTAGAAAATAAGACATGTAGATGGCACAGCGTGTGCTAATTCACTTAGCACAGTGAACGCAAGTAACAGCAATTGCATGGAATGATCGATTGACCCAGGAAATAATTCACATGGAAACTAATTGGTTGAGGATAACTCTCATAGCACCTTTACCTGTGACATGAGACACATTACAACGGCACTGGGATGCTGTTGCATGAAGTAGCCCAAAGCAATTATTTCCTAGGAAATGACTCTATACATGTTCCTAGATGTAAGTATCAGCTGGCCTGAGTGTTGAGTGAAGAGAGAAGCGTGGCTGCAATGGTGATTGCAAAGGCATATCTTTGATAAAGAACGTCGTCAATGAAATGAGACTGTGTTCCTGCTGATTGGCAAGGTTTGCGGACTTGTGGAGGTACACATTACAGTGTGCTGTGAGGATTTCAAGTATCTCGCAACAGTTTCTCTTTAACCTGCAGGTGGCATTAGTAGTAAAAAATGTATTTCCTATCATTCTTGAAAAAAATATTCGGCAATGAAGTGAGGGAAACAGTAAAGGGCTTCACAGCATGACTCAATTAGAGGAGCAAGCCCGATTCATTGCAGATGGCTTTTTGCTATGTTTAATAATCCAGGGAACTCAATGATCCAAATCCAGAAATAGTAAACTACAATCCTTACAGGAATTGAAAAATCTGGGGAAGTTTTTTTCTTTCTCTTGAGTTTGGAATACAAGCATACGTCTATATGCATACACACACACATGTCTTTGTGATTCCGTTTCCATGTGGGAGGCCAAAAATCTGAGCACTGGGAGCAAACTTGGTTCTTTACTTACAGAGCGAGAATGGAAACTCAACAAAGTGTGATGGAAACTCTCTTTCTGCAACCAGTCTTTAGTCTGCGATGCTCTTGCATTGATGCTGGCCCCGTGTCTAGCCCACAGAAACTCTGTATTGCTAGCATAGCGGTTCCTATAGTGACAGTATGTATTTTTCACTTCATGACGTAGCAGCAACTTACTAATGGCACTGACCAAGCACGTCCTTGGACATGATGAAATACCTGGAATAGAGCCAATTTAGTGACGCCTTCCCTCCCACCCTCTCCAGATAGCTTCCAGTCTAACTGCTTGAACCTAGGAATGGGAGTTAGAAAGTAAGACAATATTCCTTTAGAAACTTCGAGACTTAAAAAAAGAAGAGAGAGAGAAACTTCAAGGCATCAAGAGATCACAAATTCAGGAACACACAGAGAGTGGGTATAAACCCTACTGGGACTGGGATCTGTGACCTTATTCTGTTAGATGGAGCAGGATAATTATGAGGGAGAAGATGGTAAATAGGGTGACCCAGCACGTAGCATGCAGTCAGTCCCTAAGCATCCTTCAGTGAAACATGGTCTTCCAACAGAAAGAGGCTACAAAGAAATGACAAGCAGCAACTGGGGTTCTTAGAAACACAAAACTCAAATTGATACATGAAGTTTCGTCAAGAACAGGCCACTAACCACTAACCAGTAAAGTTAGAGGTTCTGAAATGAATGTTTTCTTCTCCGATGTTTCTCACATTTAAATGGTTTATTGTTCATGCCTCTCCTTCCCTTCCAGTGGACATTTGAGTATTTTCTTGATATAGAACAGTCCTGATCAATATGCCAGAGGTAGATCTCTAACCATGGGATCTATTTCTCAAAGTTCTTTTAGATAAACTGATACAAAGGCCAGTATCTTTTTTACATGCAGTGTTATATTAGTTCCAGGTGTGCCGTGTAATGATTCCACAATTGTATACATTTCCCAGTGCTCATCACAATAAGTGCACTCTTAATCCCCTTTATCTATTTCACCCCTCCCCCTGCCCACTTCCCCTCTGGCAACCACCAGTTTGCTACCAATATTTAAGAATCTTTGGGGTGCCTGGGTGGCTCAGTCATTTAAGCACCCGGCTTCGGCTCAGGTCATGATCTCACAGTTCATGGGTTTGAGCCCCACATCCGGCTCTGTGCTGAGAGCTCACAGCCTGAAGACTGCTTCGGATTCTGTGTCTCCCTCTCCCTCTGCCCCTCCCCTGCTCATTCTCTCTCTGTGTCTCTCTCTGTCTCTGTCTCTGTCTCTCAAAATAAATCTTTTTCTAAAAAGAGCCTTTTTTTGTTTGTCTCTTTTTTTATTTCTCCCCTAAATTCCACATGAGTGAGATCATATGGTATGTCTTTCTCTGACTGACTTACTTCACTTAGCATTATAACCTGTAGATCCATCCATGTTGTTGCAAATGGCAAGATTTCATTCTTTTTTATGGCTGAGTCGTATTCCATTGTGTAGGTATACCACATCTTCTTTATCCATTCATCTATGGATGTACACCTGGGTTGCTTCCATATCTTGGCCATGGTAAATAATGCTGCAATGAACGTAAGGGTGCATATTTATTACTTTCTTCCTTTTAATGGCTTTATTCAATATTTAGTGCTGAAATTATGTGAAGTAGTCTATCAATGAATCAGTTAAATCACTTTTATTGGGCCTGCATGTTATAATCTAAATTTCCCCTTTTCTCATTAGCCTCTATATAGCATCACAATTTCTCTGGCTCCAGTACACAGGCTCTCTGCCTCCCAGGAAGCATACCGCCCCACATACCACCAGTACTTGTAGGAGTTTCCATCAAGAAGTCCATTTCTACCGGGGGTTGCTACTGCCTACATCTCTTGCTGCAACCTGGGCTTTGCCTGGATATTGCTGTGCCTTTGAGTTCTTTTTCTCACTGAAGTGAGGGAGACCCTGGAGCCCAGAGGGCCCCCAGGCTTATCTTTGAAGAAGTGGCCAAGATGGCCTCCCTCTCCATTGGTTCCTTCCACTATAATAGGGGCTTCAGGCAGTGTTGTCTGTGTCCAAAGACTTCAGGAGTATTTCGCTAAAAGGCTTCTACAGTAATAAGTTATATCCTCTGAGCTCTCCACAAAACTAAGAGACAGGTATCATGGAGGCTAGGCTGGGACACAGAGCCACCACACCCAAGGCACAGACAACCCAGTTCCAGGCTGGGCCTTCCTACCTTAGACATGCTGTGTGTCAGAACCTGTGTTCCCCTGTATAACCTGATGCGTCTTGCTCAGCTCAGACCTCATATACTCAGTGCCACGTTGTCCTTCTCTCTTACTGAGTCTTGCTGGGGACATAGACTCCTCATTTCTTCCAGAAAGTCTCCTTAACTCCAGATCTTGGACATTTTTAAAAGAGATCCACTAGTCTCCTTATTTAGATTAAAATATTATTTTCTAAAATTAGGTTATGAAGCCTGATCAAAGATTTTTTTTTCATTCTAATTGGAAAAGTTATTATCTGAAAAGACATACATAGTGTTGTGGACTAAGTATTTGTGGTTCCCCAGAATGCATATGGTGAAACCCCAGTCCCCAAAGTGGTGATGGTATTTGAAGATGGGCCTTTGGGAGGTAACTGGGTCCAGAGGGTGAAGCTGTCATGATGGGATTAGCACCCTTAAAAGGAAAGACACTAAAGAGCTTGCTTCCTGTTTCTCTCTCTTGGTCATGTGAGGACGTGGCAAGAAGATGGCCATCTGCAAAGCAGGAAGAGGGTTCTTGCCAGAACCCTCAATGCCTCCAGCACTGTGGAAAATACATTTCTGTCAATTAAGCCATCTAGTCTATGGTATTTTGTTACAGTGGAAGGAACAGACTAAGAAACATAGCTGTAAAATGTTTCATAATCAGTTTTCTGTTTAGCAAATAACTTTTTTAAAAAATGACACCAAATCAGGACAGTCTTAGAAAATCTGGACATATGATTATGTCTGCTTCAGTCTAAACAATGGTAATGATCTTCAGCAGCTGAGAAAACCATTGTCTTAGTCACCTCTACTTGGAATTCTCTTATTAATCAGTTCATTCTGTGGGAGTTTTCACCCCTGTATGTTATATAACATATGGGATCTATATGGCAATTTATGAGAACCCTGCAACTTAATTATATTACGTAATGATAATCTCTCCTGTGACTGTTTTCTGTTCCTGGCCTGCTGCTTGCACGGGCCATGGCATCTCAGTTTTCACTGGTATGACCCTTGCATGTGCTTCGACTCATTTGCATTTCAACAGCTTTGGTGATACATTACTTCACTTTTATCAAATCATCTTCAAAAATCCTTTCTAGATAAGATGCCTTGGTTTTATGATGACGCCAACATATGGCTCCCACCTCTGACCGTTTGGGAAGATGGAAACCACCCTCTTTGTAAATCCACTAACATGTGTTTGACCTTTGCTTCTCTTGGACTTGTTTCCATATCTACTCTAGAAGCATACACTGGACTAGCTCCAGGTTGGCCCCAAACACTATGCTCCACAATTCCTCCAACACACACACACACACACACACACACACACACACACACACTCCCTACTCTGTGCACGATTCTGAAGAGAATTCATGGTAACAAAACAATGGGTGCTACAGATATTTGGAGCAGAGAGGTTAACCCATTAGTGAAGGTAGGATACGGAAAGTATGATAGGATGTGGGAGACAGGAAATCTGGAGATTAAGTACTTTGTAACTTAACCACTCTCTGTCCCAACTTTCTCATCTTGGAAATAGGACTCATAACACTTGTTCTTTGTATTTTATACTGTTATCAAAGCAAATAAGACAAAGGAAATACTTTGAAAAACATAAAATGCTGTACAAACATAAGGAAGGGTGGCATTAGATTTATTCCTGCTTAAAAATACCCATAGATTACCTGCAGGATACCCAGCAATGCTCAGGAGTCCCAGTCAGCACAGAACTGGTATATTACCTCCATTTAACTAAGGCAGACTGATTATCCCTAGAAGGCCCATATCTGTGGATGTGGACCATATGGGCAGTGGTATGTTACATCTTGTCTCATCCTTTATGAAAATTCTTCTTCATCCATTCATTTGATAGAGAAAATTGAAATACGTAAGATGGGATGTCTCTAAAGAGAAGTAGAGTAGGGGAGACGACTCTGTCAGAAGAGAGTACAGAGGGAGAGGACCGTGGAAACTGCTGCAGAGTCTGCAGCTGGAAGGTACAGGGAAAGGACCGAGGGAGGAAGTGCTAGCCCCTTGAGGAAGGGAACACTGACCCAGGGATTTTCGGCACTTTTATAAAGGACTTTGAGACTCATTGGTTTTGACTTAGGTGTGCGTATTTCTAAATGACTGCCGCTTTACAAACACGTTTGTTCTAACCATATTGCAACGGATCTGCGTTCCTAGCCAATTCCCTTGCATTCTTAATTCTTGTTAACAACTCTGGCAATTAACCAATTACTCCTTCCACTGAAGGGCTCAGGGAGGAAGGGACTGATGATTTATAGCAGCACAGCATCCATGCTTGTTGAATTGAACTCAATTGCTGGAATACTTCATTTAGAGAATAGATGGGCAGGTGAGTAGCCAACAGGCTGAAGCCAGTCAAAAGACTAAAACTGCCAACAGGTGACAGGTCGGCAGTTTTGCCTCTCCTGACTCTTCGTGCTGTTTCTCACCTCCTCTTCCTGTTGCCAGAACTCACGCAAAAACCAGCTCCCCCCCCCCCCGTGTAGGTGAGCCAGCTAAGCCGGTGCTGACGGTTTTCGAAGTTGGTGGAATCAAGTGGTTCAGGACTCTCAGAAGTTGTCTAGCCTAAAAGCGCAGGAAGCTGTTCTGTGATGCCGTTTAGACCCTTTTCAGATATTATCAGTGATGACTTTGGAGGGCAGCGCAATTCCACTGCTGGACAACACTGTTTGTTGGAGGGCCTCCCTTAAAATGAGAAAAAAAAAATCTTCCTCTTTGTAATGTAATTCCCCACTGATTGTACTTTTGTCCTGTGAGGCAGTCCGGAATCACTCTGCGCTGCCTTTTAGATAATGTACCCTCAGAACTTGAGAACAGCTTCCGTGTCTCCATCCGCCTTCTTCACTGCCGTTCCTCTAGGGCTCACGGAGCGTGGTTGCCTTACCTCTTTTCAGCACCTTCTGAAGACACCCTTTTATTTTTCAAGGCTCTGCTTAAATTGCAGCACCAAAATTTTAATGTAATTGCCCACATTGCATTTCTTGTGAGCCCTGTTCCTGCCGTTTAACATTCCCATATTATCTTTGGTCCCAGTAAACCATAGATTTCTAGGGGAACTATTCAATTAAAGCCAATTAAAGCCAATAAAATGACCAGGAACATTCTGATGACATTTGCTAGTTCTTACCTGAAATAACTTTGGAGTCATCATTTCTGTTTCAAGAACTGTTTCTAGGGCTGTGTGGCATGGCTTGAACTTTTGATATGCTCTTTAAGAGAATCTAAATTTACTGAGTTAATAAAACTATAGACACTGGCAAAGGCAATAATAGAGCAAAGGAAGGTGAACAATGGTATCAGCCAGAGGGAGGAAAGAGAAGGTCGTTTGGGGGAGAGGAAGGCAAATGGCTCCTACAGAAAAGAAAGCTCTTTGTTGGTACATGTGAAATCACCCCAAAGGCAGGACTGACCAGATGTGTAGACATGCCAATGGGTACATGATGTGAATGGAGGGGTGCTAAAATACCACCAGTTCCCACATATTCATTGCACACCTACGTCAGAAATCCCCATGCGGTTACCATCTTTTGTTTGAGGCCGCCATAAAAATGTAAACGTTCTCTGGAAGAATAAAATATCAATCCATCATCAACCAGTAACATCTTCACTGTACTTGACCAAATTAGTACCAGTTGGTCACTGAGTGGACCCCTAAGGGAATAGGCTACAAAACTGATATGTTTTATTTGGGGGAGAATCAAGAAGGATATAAAAAGACAAAGTTCCAAAGTTTGTGGTGCAAGGGGGTTAACAGGAAGGATAAAGATTTGGTAGGCAGCAAGCTGCTTGAAACAAGTACGGTACCTTTACAGGGGCCTGTGGACCCCTCGGCAGCTATGTGGATACCAGGAACTGAATGACTACAGGGAGGATGCTAAGAAGGAATATTAATAAATCTCTTAGGTTGAAATGCTATGGAGGGAGGCCCTGAGGAAATATCAATAGAGCCTGAGCTCAGGAACTATGAATTGACTGTCTAGGCATGATGCCCTAGTTCTTTGATTTTTAATTATTGTTTCCCACTTCTGAATGGACTGAAATGACTTCAGAGCTGTAAACTATAAGAGGAAATATCATTTAGTTCTCTGCTTTTTTCTCTTTTTATTTTATTCTCTTTGATTTCCCCCATTTTGTTCTCTCTGCTTTCCTGGCCAAGCCCCCGAAGAGTGGTGAATTAGCAAATGGAAGGGAGGTCAGGAAGCAGATCATAAATGGGAAAAAAAGATAAGGAAGAATAATTTTCATATTCTTTGTAATTGTAAACTAGAAGGACTCTTTGACTTCTAATGACAGAGAAACAAAATAAATTAAGCACAAAAAAAGAACGTATTTATTTCCATAAACAAAGAGTGGAAAGGGAAGGATAATCTCATGGATGCCTTGATCCTGAGACTTTAGTGCTGGTATCTCTTTATTTCTCTTGCTCTCCTCTGCCCCTTCCGCATTTCTAATGTGTGTTTCTTTTTGCCTTCTGGGTTTCTTCTTTCCTACTGTGGAGGGGCTTTTTCTCCACATTGTAGGCCTACATCTTCACACCCTCATGCCCATATGAGAAAGTTTGTTTTTTTTTTTTAGCTCAGTTTTAGGAAAAATATAAAACAGAGAGAGGCTCTGATCTGTTCAGTGTCAACTTATTCCCAGAATGATCACCTGCCAAGGTAAAGGGTGCTGTAATTTGCTTACTCTGGATCCCATGTTACTCCCATGGCCAGGCGGCTGATATGTTATCACACTAGGAGAAAAGGATGTTGGACAAATTATGAATCCTATGGAAGGAAGAGTGGGCCAGTCATTAGACAACAGTGTCCCTGCATTCCTTATGGGAGTGAAGATCTTGGTGGTTTTTGTTTTTGTTTGTTTGTTTTGTTTTGTTTTTAGTTTTTACAACCTGCAACCTAGTTACAAAATCTTGAAATGGACTGCATTAGTCTGCTAAAGCTTCCATAACAAAACACCACAGATGAGGTGGCTGAAACACAGAAATTTACTCTGTTATAGTTCTGGAGGCTGGAAGTCCAAGATCAAGATACCATCAGGGTTGGTTTCTCCTGAGGCCTCTCTTCTTGGCTTCTAAATGGCCTACTTCTCACTACATCTTCTCGAGGTCTTTCCATTGTGTGCACACACCCCTAATGTCTCTCTCTTTTTTTAGGAACCTCAGCCATATTAGATTTAAGTCTCATCCTTATGACTTCATTTAACCTTAATTCTCCCTTTAAATGCCTTATCTCCAAATATAGTCACATTGGGGATTGTGGTGTTAACATAAGGATTTTGAGGGGACACAACTCAGTCCATAACATGGACTAATCTAGGTTTCACTAAGGAAATGAGTCCTGCTGAAGAATGGTGTTTGAGTTCAATTTTTCCCCCTAAATCTTAGAGGGCATGTATAAATCAGGAAGGGTGCACCTACTTGAAACAAATATATGGGATATTTGCAGTGTAATGGTTAAGGACAATTAAGATGTGGTTTTGACTCATAATGCCACTGAAGCACTGATCTAGCAAACAGGTAAAAGATACGGGACTATTACAAACTGGGAATTCTGTTTAGCAGAAACACTGATGTTAAGTTCTTGGAAGGTCTCCCCAAAGAGGAGAGCCTTAGTGGGAGAGGCCATATTTTAGGCAGTGCCATCATCTGAGTACAAAGTTTTTAAAAATGTCTAGGAGAATGTAATACTTATCTGCAAATATGAATGCTAATGGAACCCTGTCACTGACTAATTTACATCAGAGGAAACTGTTATATATTCAAAATATCTATCGTTGGACCCCTAAAATTATCATTGCTATTAAAAGGCAGTTTATACCAGAGCTCTTATTTGAACTAAGTGAAAAACCCAGTCTCCATACTGAGAGAAAAATACTCTGGTAGGCTTCCTATTTAATGAGAAGAAATGAGGTTGGAGAAAACAGAAATTAAAGCATTTTTAGAAGTCAACTAGGTCTGGGGAATAATTACTATTGTGATACATTGACTGGAAGCTGTGTGTTTGTTCACTTGATGTACAGTTCATTTATAATCCTCCTACCTACGTACACAGAACACATTTGGGGGAGAGAGAGAGAGAGAGAGAGAGATGGGAGAGAGTGAGGGAGGACAAGTGAAAGAGAATGAAATCAATGTATGAGTAGCATAACTAAGAAATTTATCTTTTTTAATAATATAGTTTGTAAAGTAAGATAAGCCTGCAATGAGATTTTATGCTGTTGCTTTTTGTTTGATTGTTTATTTGGGTCTGTTTGGGGTTTTTTTGGACAGGTTTATATAAAAAAGGGGAAAAAAACTTTCTTATAAACAAATGGAATCCGTGTATCATGTATTGTGCCCCCTGCAAATATAAGCAAGGATGTGCACATATATCCCAAACTAATTCTGAAGCATTTTCAGATCCAGATTTGAATTAATGCATTTAGTAAGTAATTAGTTGTCCATTCATTCATTAACAGTATATTTTAAAACTCCCCTCCCCCCAAAAAAACCCCACCTCCCCCTTCAACAAAATGGCACTTCCAAGAAGACAGAAAGGATATTAAAAAATGTCAAGCAAGATAGGAAAACAATTCAAAAAAGAAGAAATGAGAAAAAAGAAAATTACGTGTTAGTCATGGAAATGGGACTTACAAAGAAAACACTTTGCTTCCCTTTACCTTTTCACACAAAAAGGGTGAAGTTGTGAATTGGAGCTGCGTCAGTGAGTACTTTAGCATTTTATGGTTTCAGTTTAGTATAATGTTTTTCTCTCTTGGACATTAGAATTTTTCTTCCATTTGTAAAGTGCTTTATAGTTTTCTAAGCAATTTCACATAGAGTAGTTCATTTGTGGAACTAATGGCATTTACATGGGATAACAATATTCTGATAGAATTGTGCAATTCACATAATGAGTTTCACTTGTTATTAAAATACATGTCACTTGGATAAGATGGAAGGAGGAACCAGACTGGTCAACAGTCTTGAGACAGATGTTGACCATTCCTGATCTAAGAGACAGGGGTCCATGAGTCTTTCTTCAGGCCTTTTGATTCTTCTTTATTTGTATACTGCCTGTCTTTTGCCCATCTCCATTTTCAGTGAGCAGACAGAAGAACTCAGAGCAGAGACGGTGGGAATAAAAGGACTTAATATCCTGCTCTGTACCTTCTAAGAGTACAAGAAGTGTATGCTTCTTTTTTATTTGTTTGCAGATATTTCATTAAAAAATGAAATTGGGATCCAAATGAGCATAGTTGGCCTCTTCTTAGAAGCTGACATCAAGATTTGGAAATATGTTATACAGGAGTTAACAGAAACACAAAACAGTGTTTAGGATAAGATAATAGCTTTGTGCCCCCATCAAAATGCAGCTCTAGTCTTAACACAGAAAGAATAGACAACATTTAGTGTTGAATCACCTTGTCTATTCTTTCTGTATATCTTCTCTGTTTAAAAATTGATGAAGGCCTGAGTTTCCACCTTGAGAGCTTCATACCCTCTTGAAGTCTTATTTTTGGCAAAAATGCAAAATCATCTAGGGATGATTAATTGGGAGGTTATCAATTTTGAGGTATTTTTAGAAAAAGGAATTTGAGGGTCTAGGGACAAAAGAGAGGGAATGGGAAACTAGAAGGCAAGAAATAAAACTGCCTTGGGGGGATATGACCATAGATTGAACATTTTAACATTCAAAAAGGGAGGCTAAAGGCACAAAGATACCCTGTTCCCACTTCACATTCCTTAAGAGTTGTGACAGAAATTTCTGGTTTCAATTATCATTTTTTCTCCCTTATAAATACATCCCCTGCTTTGTTGGATGTGGTCATGTTCCCAGATAAAAAACTGCATGACCCAGCCTCCCTTTCTGCTCCTTGTTTCTATCAGTGTACAGACTTTCTGACCACAAGAAGCCACAGGGAATGGGAGCTGTGTGCTCAAGGTGGAGGAAAGAAAGATGGAAGAAATCTGAGATACTGAGGCAAGGTTGAACATCTCTTGTGTGCAACTATTGTTCCAGCCACTGCTAAGATGACCAGCTTCACTCATGTACCTTGTTCGGATCCATAGAATCCCTAAATATTGCCTTCACATGGGACAGTAATAGGAAGTTCTCTGACACTCAAGGAAGTACTAACCCGGAAGAGTTAGTGGTGGTGCATAAAGAGACGTAACACATCTTGGGACTACTAAGTATCCTTAGCAGTAAGGGATGGGAGACAGTGCTTTCCTCTTTCTTTCTATCAGATGGTCCCTTACTAAAATAGCAGAAAATTATTTTATATTAGAAAATAGAAAAAGGTCACATCAATAATCTAAGCTTCCACCTTCAAGAAAACAGAAAATAATAAAGACCAAAATAAATGGAAAGCAAGAAGGAAATAATAAAAGAACAGAGATCAGATAAACTGAAAATACTAAAACAGTGGACAAAATGAAAGAGCTGGGTTCTTGGAAAAGATCGATAAGACTGGCAATCCTTTAACAATACTAACAGGAAAAAAGAATGAAGACACGATTTACCAATATCAATGATGAAAACAGGATACAACAGACTCTATAAAATTTAAAAGGATAATAAGGGAATAATATGGGCAACTCTACATAACATAAATTTGACCATTTGGATAAAGTAGATCAATTTCTCAAAGAGTACAAATTACTACAAGTCATTCAACATGCAGTAGATAATTTGAAAAGTCCTATAACTATTGAGGAAATTGAGTCTGTTATTTAAAATCTTCTGAAAAAGCCTTCTCCAAGCCCAGATGGCTTCACTGAAGGACACTACTAAATCTTTAAATAAGAATCATCAAATGTTGGGGTGCCTGGGTGACTCAGTCATTTAAGTGTCCAATCAGCTTAGGTCGTGATCTCATAGTTAGTGGGTTCAAGCTTCACATCAGGCTCTGTGCTGACAGTTCAGAGCCTGGAGCCTACTTTGGATTGTGTGTCTCCCTCTCTCTCTGCCCCTCCCCCACTTGCACTCTGTCTCTCTCTCAAAAATAAGGAGACATTAAAAAAAAAAGAATCATCAAATGTTCTACATAATATCTTCTGGAAAGTAGAAGAGGAGGAAACATTTCTCAGCTCATTTTATAGGCTAGTCTCAGCCTGATACCCAAACCAGACAAGGTAGTACAAAACAAAGTAACAGTAGAATTTATCAATGATATTAATAACTATTTCTATAAAAATACCTACGTAGATCTGTGTAATCTATATATCATAATTTGGTAAGTCTGATTAAGAAGAAAATACTACATTAACATTTGATTTGTGAAAAGGGATATAATTACAGATGTGAAGGATATTTAAATAATAGCAAGAGAATACCATGAGCATAGTTAAGGCAATAATTATTCTATTTATATGGAAATTTTAATGTGTGCGTGCGTGCGTGTGTGTGTGTGTGTGTGTGTGTGTGTGTGTGTATTCTTGACCGTATAACCATAGGAGGACATTGCAAGTCAGTCAACTCTGTATTTCCAGTCTTGGTAATGATGAACAGTTAGTATAACCAGCTATCCTGTTGGAAAAAGCCCTGAATGATGTAGATAAAATATTTGTTTAATGCTTGAAGGCACTGGAGTTCTGGTAAGACATTGAGAACTTATCAGACCAGAACATAAGAGAAGTCAGCAATACAGAGAGGTAAGCCCGGTGTCTAGGGCCACTTTGGTTCTAGTAAATTTACTGTTACTTGATTCACTGAGCTGGGACAAAAACAAATAATGAGAAATAACTAGAAGCTAAAAATAACTACTTTAGAACTTTCAAAAAATGTTAGAATTGAACAGTATTGTTACCACAGTTGAAGGCTCATTGTACAATTTAATAGCATATTAGGTACAGTTGAAAACAAAAGTAGGAAACTCGTACATAGGTCAGATGAAAAAAGTGATAAATACAGAACAGAGAAACAAATTGAAGGAAAATATAAGAGTAAAAATACATAAAAAGAGAGGTTCTAACATATATGTTAAGATATATCCAGGAGAAGATTAAAGAGAGTTTGAAAAGGAACAATATTCGAAGAGACAATATCTGAAATATAAAAACAAATTACCAATGATTCCCCAGGAGTGTCAAGTAAAACAAATTAAGAGAAAATTACACCTACTGTGATAAAACTACTGAGAACTAAGGACAAAGAATAAGATCTCAAAAGCAATTGAGCAAAAAGACACATTACTTTCAAAGGAGCCACGGCTTGACAGCAGATCTTGCAACAGAAACAATGGAAGCCAGAAAACATTGAAATGATACGTGCAAAGTACTGAAAGACAAAAAGGTTAAACTACAGTTTTATAACTATGGAAATTATCCTTCTGAAATAAAGACATTTTCAGAAAAAATAGTTTTAAAAAAAGTTTACCTATAACAGTAACACACTAAAAGAAATTGCAAAGTGTATTTTTCAGAAGGAAGTAAAATAATTTAATATATGAAGAAAAAGGATAAAAGTGCAAAAAGGTACATCTAAATGAATATTGACTATAAAAATAAAATGCATAATATGTTTTAGGGTTTTACACACACACACAGAATGAAAATATACAACAATAGCAACTTATAAGATATGAGACTGGGAAATAGAATTAAAGTGTCTTGAGGTCCTTGAAATGACTGGAAAAAAATGAAAGTACCATTTTCTGTCAGATTTTTATATGTTAAGAACTTATGCTCTAATCTCTAGTGTTACCCTAGTATATTAAAAGTAAATAATATCAGGTAATACAGGGAAGAAATAAACAGTTTTTAAAAACTTCCGTTAACCCAAAATTAGGCAAAATAGAGAAAAATTCAAAGAGGAAGTGAGACATACTTAGATGAAATAGTAAGATTTTACATTTGAAAACATTGCATTAGCTATTACTTTAACTATACATAGAGTTAATACTCTAAAAAACACAAAATTGTCAGCCTAAGTAAAACATAAATCCCACCAAATGCAAATTAAGAGAGTTTAAATGTAAGGACACAAAAAGGTGAAAATTAAAAGGATGGAAAATGCATACCATGCAATCATTAACCAAAAAGCAGGTTGTGTAACTATTATCATCAAAGACTTCAAGGCAAAAATCATTAATAGAGATTAAGAAGGATAGTTCACAATGGCAAAAGGTTTAGTTCATCAGGAAGGAATAGTAATTCTAAATTTGTATATTTACCTAACACATACACATATGTATTAAAACAAAAATAACTGACCAACTACTACCAAAAAGTCTTAATAAATCTGTAATATCTATGATACATTTTAACACACTTATCTTAATTAACTGATAAAACCAACCAGAGAATAAAACAGAAGATAGAATGTCGAATATTTGAACAACACAATTAACAAATATGATGTCACTGATACAGAACACTACTCCAACATATGCAGAATATGAATACATATGAAGTGCATATGGAACATTAACCAAAATAGATTATCTGTCAATTAATATAGAAAGTCCAAACAAATTTCAAAGGATTGTTGTCACGTTGACTGTTATCTGACCACAGAGCAAATTAAGCATGAAAACAAAAACAAAAAGGTAACTAGTAGATTTCAATATCTTTTGAAATTAAAAGGTATACTTCTAAATAGATTCTGAGTCAAAAAAAGAAATTATCAAAGAAAGTATAAATTTATGAGAGATAATGAAAATATAAACTGCAGATTGCAGCTCAGGAAATTTAGAGGGATATTTATAGATTTAAATGCATATGTAAGAAGATAATAAAGATTTAAAAAAATCAGCTATCAATCTAAAGAAAATAGAGCAAAAAAAGAAAAGTTTGAAAACCAAAGAAAGAAGAAAATTACAGATACAGAGGAATTTAAAGAAATAGTACACAAACATGCAACAGAACCAAATGTTAATTCTTTGAAATGTTTATAAAATTGATAAATTTTAGTTTTTGAAGGAAACTGATGAGAGAAGATATAAATCAGGAATGGAAAAAGGGCATTACTAAATCTCTTACAAATAATACGTACTTTTGTTGTAAACAACTTTATGCTAGACATTTAAAAATATAACATCCAATGCACACATTCTTATGGAAAATTCTTCTTACAAAAATGACAATAAGAAGAAATAAAACATTTAAGTGTACATAACTGTTAAAAAGTGACTTCCTTATTAGAAGTTTTCTACAGAAAATAAAATATGCTCTGTGGCCAGATGGCTTCATGAGTGAATTTTACCAGTTACTTAAAGAGAAAATCATGACAATCTTATGCATCCTCTTTCAGAGAATGGAAAACAAACACAAACTAGGAAATACTTCCAACTCAATTTATGTGGTGTGTGTACCAAAACTGACAAAGGATTACATAAAAGACTATTGCAAGTCAGTTTCTCTTATAAACATAGATAAAAACTTATAAGCATAAAAAGAGCAAACTGGATATAGCAATAAATTAAAAAGGTCATGTTTCATGATCAAGTTGGTTTTATTCCAAAAATGCAAAGTTTAACATTAGAAAATTAATTAATGTAATTCACCACATTAACACAATAAAGGAAAATAAAAACATAGTTTTAATAAATTCAGGAAAGGCGATTTTAGAAACTTGCCCTTTATGATTAGAACAAACACATAAGCAAAACTTAACAAAGTGGGAATAGAAAGGAACTTACTTCATCTGATAAAATATAACTATACATAAAAACTTGCAGCAAATAACATACTTACCAATAAGTATGATGAAATATTGAAAGATATTCAAGATTGGGACTGATTTGAGGATGACTATCAGTACTATGCAACATTTTACTGGAATTCCTTTTCAGGGTAATAAGATACAAAAACAAAAACAAAAAAACAAATGAAAGAATTAAAATCATTGTTATTAAAGATATGATTATAATCATAAACATCTGGAAGAATTTTTCAGATGAATTATTGGAATTAGCAAATGGGTATGGCAAAAATAAAAAATCAAGTATATTTATGTATATTAGCCTCAAAAAGAAGAAAATGAAATATATTAGAAGAAACCATTGTAATGCATACAAAATTATAAAGCAAATATCATGGAAGATAGGCACAACTTCTACACAGAAAATGGTAAGATAATTTTGAAAGAAAATAAAGTAGTTCTAAATAGAGGAAATCACATGTTCATTTATTGGAAAACTCCAGATTATAAAAATATCAATTCTCCCCAAATTGATATTTAGATTCAATACAATCCCAAACAAATTTTCTATAGATTGCATAATGGAAATGGATGAGCTGATTGTAAAATTTATATGTGAAAGGGCCAAGAATACCTGATAGGGCTTGTCCTATTAGACCTCAAACTTAGAATGAAGGTATAGTAATTAAAACTGTGTGGTATTGACAAATACAAAATAGAACAGATTCAGGACCAGACTCATACATATAAGGAGACTTGATCTGGGAAGGAGACCCCTGTAGGAAAGTTAGGAATGAGCAATTTTTTCAGTAAACTTTGCTCGGTCAACTGGATGGATATTCATCAGTATGAATAAATTACCTCGAGTCGATAACAAAATCAACTTCATCTAGGTTGTAGATTATGAAGTTTATAGAAAGCACACAACCTCCTGCTTCCAAATGGGTTGGGGACTTGACTGGACACTTTATCTTATTTTATTTTTTTATTTTTGTATTTTGTATTTTTTTTAACTTTTTAAAAAATATATGAAATTTATTATCAAATTGGTTTCCATACAACACCCAGTGCTCATCCCAAAAGATGCCCTTTTCAATACCCATCACCCACCCTCCCCTCCCTCCTACCCCCCATCAGCCCTCAGTTTGTTCCCATTTTTTAAGAGTTTCTTATGCTTTGGTTCTCTCCCACTCTAACCTCTCTCTCTCTTTTTTTTTTTCCTTCCCCTCCCCCATGGGTTCCTGTTAAGTTTCTCAGGATCCACGTAAGAGTGAAAACATATGGTATCTGTCTCTCTCTGTATGGCTTATTTCACTTAGCATAACACTCTCCAGTTCCATCCACGTTGCTACAAAGGGCCATATTTCATTCTTTCTCATTGCCATGTAGTATTCCATTGTGTATATAAACCACAATTTCTTTATCCATTCATCAGTTGATGGACATTTAGGCTCTTTCCATAATTTGGCTATTGTTGAGAGTGCTGCCATAAACATTGGGGTACAAGTGCCCCTATGCATCAGTACTCCTGTATCCCTTGGGTAAATTCCTAGCAGTGCTATTGCTGGGTCATAGGGTAGGTCTATTTTTAATTTTTTGAGGAACCTCCACACTGTTTTCCAGAGTGGCTGCACCAGTTTGCATTCCCACCAACAGTGCAAGAGGGTTCCTGTTTCTCCACATCTTCTCCAGCATCTATAGTCTCCTGATTTGTTCATTTTGGCCACTCTGACTGGCTTGAGGTGTTATCTGAGTGTGGTTTTGATTTGTATTTCCCTGATGAGGAGCGACGTTGAGCATCTTTTCATGTGCCTGTTGGCCATCCGGATTTGACTAGACACTTTAAAAAGAGAATATCATAATTACCAAAAACAAACCAACCAACCAACAAACAAACAAAAAAAGCCACACCATATGAATAGATGCTCAAAAAAGGGAAAATACAAATTTAAATAACACTGAAATATTGGTATATATTCTCTAGACTAATAAATTAAAAAAGATATAATGGAGGGGTGCCTGAGTGGCTCAGTCAGTTAAGCTCCTGACTTAGGCTTTGGTCAGGATCTCATGGTTCATGGCTTTGAGCCCCACCTCAGGCTCTGTGCTGACAACTCAGAGCCTGGAGCCTACTTCAGATTTTGTGTCTCCCTCTCTGTCTGCCCTTCTCCCGCTCACACTCTGTCTCTGTCTCTGTCTCTCTCTCAAAAATAAACATTACAAAAATTATAAAAAATAAAATGAAAGACAATGGAAAGGTATAGCCATAATAAAGGCATTGGCTTTCCTCTGGTCACTGCTACTGGGAATGTCAATAATTATATCGGTTATACCAAGAAACATCAAGGGATGCCAATAGCAGCATGGTTTCAAATAGCCATTTTACAACATTAGGTGAATAAATTGTATATCTGTATAATGAGATACTCTACAGCAATGAAATGGATATAGTTTGCTGCATATTGAAACATGAATTAATTCACAAACATGTTTTTTGTTTTTTGTTTTGTTTTAACTTTTTTGCTAAAATTTTTTATTATAATTTACATGTAATAGTAAATTAGTTTCAGGTGTACAATATAATGATTGGATAATCATACACATTATGAAACATTCACAAGATTAAGTATATTACAATATTATTTACTATATTTCCTATGCTGTACTTAATTCCTAACTGGAGGTTTGTAACTCTTTTTTTTTTTTAAATATGAAATGCATTTGCTGTCAAAGTACTTTGCAAATATCAAATGAATAGTTAGTGTTACATACTTGACCTTGAGATTTTGTTTTTTTTTTTTTTAATTCAAGTTAGTTAACATACAGTGTAATAATTTCAGGAATAAAATTTAGTGATTCATCACTTACATATAACACTCATTGCTCATCCCAACAAGTGTCCTCCTTAATGCCTCTCACCCCTTTAACACTCCCCCTGCCCCTCAGCACCATGCCAGAAACCCTCAGTTTGTTCTCTATATTTAGGAGTCTTTTATGGATGGTCTCCCTCTCTGTTTTTATATTATTTTTGCTTCCCTTCCCTTATGTTCATATGTTTTGTATCTTAAATTCCACATATGAGTGAAATCATGATACTTGTCTTTCTCTGACTTATTTCATTTAGCATAATACACTCTAGTTCCATCCATGTTGTTGCAAATGGCAAGATTTCATTTTTTTTTTTTGATCACTGAGTAATATTCCATTGGGTATGTATACCACATCTTTATCCATTCATTGCTCGATGGACATTTGGGCTCTTTCCATACTTCGCCTGTTGCCTATTGTGCTTCTATAAACATTAGGGTGCATGTGTCCCTTCGAATCAGCACTCCTGTATCCTTTAGATAAATACCTAGTAGTGCAAATGCTGGGTCATAAGGTAGTTCTATTTTTCATTTTTTGAGGAGCCTTCATACTGTTTTCCAGAGTGGCTGTAGCAATTTGCATTCCCACCAGCAGTGCAAAAGAGATCCTCTTTCACGGCATCCTCACCAACATCTGTTGTTGCCTGACTTGTTAATTTTAGCTATTCTGACAGGTGTGAGGTGGGATATCATTGTGGTTTTGATTTGTATTTTCTTTGATGATGAGTGATGTGCATTTTTTTTATGTCTGTTACCCATCTAGATGTATTCCTTAGAAAAGTGACTATTCATGTCTTTTGCCCATTTTTTCACTGGATTATTTGTTTCCTGGGTGTTGAGTTTGATAAGCTCTTTTTTTTTAAATTTTCTTTTAACTTTTATTCATTTTTGAGAGACAGAGAGAGACAGAGCCTGAGTGGGGAAGGGGCAGAGAGAGAGAGGGAGACACAGAATCTGAAACAGGCTCCAGGCTCTGAGCTGTCAACACAGAGCCCAACGCGGGGCTCAAACTCACAAACTGTGAGATCATGACCTGAGCTGATGTCGGATGCTTAACCGACTGAGCCACCCAGGTGTCCCAAGTTTGATAAGTTCTTTATAGATTTTGGATACTAACCCTTTATCTGATATGTCATTTGTAAATATCTTCTCCCATTCCGTTGGTTGCCTTTTAGTTTTGCTGATAGTTTCCTTTGCTGTGCAGAAGCTTTTCATCTTGATGAGGTCCCAATAGTTCATTTTTGCTTTTGTTTCCCTTGCCTCTGGAGACATGTCCAGGAAGAAGTTGCTGCAGCCAAGGTCAAGGAGGTTGTTGACTATTTTCTCTTCTAGGATTTTGATGGCTTCCTATCTTATGTTTAAGTCTTTCATCCATTTTGAGTTTATTTTTGTGTATGTTGTAAGAGAGTGGTCCAGGTTCATTCTTCTGCATGTCGCTGTCCAGCTTTCCCAATACCATTTGCTGAAGAGACTGTCTTTTTTTCCATTGGATATTCTTTCCTGCTTTGTCAAAGATTGGTTGGCCATATGTTTATGGGTCTATTTCTGGGGTCTCTATTTTGTTCCATTGACCTGAGTGTCTGTTTTTATGTTATTACCATACTGTCTTGATGATTACAGCTTTGTAATACAGCTTGAAGTCCGAAATTGTGATGCTGCCAGCTTTGATTTTCTTTTTCAGGATTGCTTTGGCTATTCAGAGCCTTTTCTGGTTCCATACAAATTTTAGGATTGTTTATTCTAGCTCTGTGAAGAATGCTGCTGGCATTTTGATAGGGATTGCACTGAATATGTAGATTGCTTTGCGTAGTATCAACATTTTAACAATATTTGTTCTTCCATTCCATGAATACGGAATGTTTTTCCAGTTTTTGTGTCTTCTTCAATTTCTTTCATAAGTTTTCTATAGTTTTCAGTGTATAGATTTTTCACCTCTTTTGTTAGGTTTTATTCCTAGGTATTTTATGGGTTTTGGTGCAATTATAAATGGAGTCAATTCCTTGATTTCTCTTTCAGCTGCTTCATTACTCATGTATAGAAATGCAAACTATTTCTGTACATTGATTTTATATCTTGTGACTTTGCTGAGTTAATGTATCAGTTCTAGCATTTTTTTGCTGGAGTCTTTTGGGTTTTCCACATAGAGTATCATGTTGTCTACACAGAGTGAATGTTTGACTTCCTCCTTGCCAATTTGGATGCCTTGTATTTCTTTGTGTTGTCTGGCTACACTATGTTGAATAACAGTGGTGAGAGTAGACATTTTTGTCATGTTCCTGAACTTAGAGGGGAAGCTCTCAGTTTTCCCCATGGAGGGCAATATTAGCAGTTGGTCTTCCGTATATGGCCTTTATGATCTTGAGGTATGATCCTTCTATCCCTACTTTCTTGAGGGTTTTTATCAGGAAAGGATGCTGTATTTTGTCAAATTCTTTTTCAGCATCTATTGAAAGGAGCATGTGGATCTTATCCTTTCTTTTTTAATGTGATGTATCATATTGATTGATTTGCAGACATTAAACCAGCCCTGCATCCCAGGAATAAATCCCACATAATCATGGTGAACAATTCTTTTAATGTATTGTTGGATCTGGTTTGCTAGTATCTTGTTTAGAATTTCTGCATCCATGTTCATCAGGGAATTTGGTATGTAGTTCTCCTTTTTAGTGGGGTCTTTGTCTGGTTTTGAAATTGATGTAATGCTGACCTCGTAGAATGAGTTTGGAAATTTTCCTTCCATTTCTATTTTCTGGAACAGCTTCAAAAGAATAGGCCTTAACTCTTCTTTAAATGTTTGATAGAATTCCCCTGGGAAGCCACCCAGCCCTGGATTCTTGTTTGTTGGCAGATTTTTTATTACTGATTCAATTTCTTTACTTTTTATGTGTGTGTTGAAATTTTCTATTTCTTCCTGTTTCAGTTTTGGTAGTTTATATGTTCCTAGGAATTTGAGCGTTTCTTCCAGATTGCCCACTTTGTTGGCATATAATTGCTCATAATGTTCTCTTATTGTTTGTATTTCTGCAGTGTTGGTTGTGATCTCTCCTCTTTTGCTCGTGATTTTATTTATTTGGGTCCTTTCCTTTTTCTTTTTGATCATTCTGGCTAGGGGTTTACCAGTTTTGTTAATTCTTTCAAAGAACCAGCTCCTGGTTTCATTGATCTGTTCTGATTTTTTTTTTTAATTTAGACATCATTGATTTCTGCTCTAATCTTTATTACTTCCCTTCTTCTGCTGGTTTTGGGATTTATTTGATGTTACTTTTCCAGCTCTTTTAGGTGTAATGTTAGGTTGTGTATCTGAGACCTTTCTTCCTTCTTTAGGAAGGCCTGGATTGCTGTATACTTCCCTCTTATGCCTTTGCTGCATCCCAGAAGTTTTGGGCTGTTGTGTTTTCATTTCCATTGGCTTCTGTGTACTTTTTAATTTCCCCTTTAATTTCTTGTTAACACATTCATTCTTTAGTAGGATGTTCTTTAATCTCCAAGTATTCATGGTGTTTTCCAAATTTTTTCTTGTGGTTGATTTCGAGTGTTGTGGTATGAAAATATGCAAGGTATGATCTCGATCTTTTTGTACTTTTTTGAGGGCTGATATGTGACACATTATGTGGTCTATTCTGAAGAATGTTCCATGTGCACTCCAGAAGAAAGTGTATTCTGCTGCTTTAGGATGAAATGTTGTGAATATATGTGTTAAGTTCATCTGGCCCTGTGTGTGATTCAAAGCTATTGCTTCCTTGTTGATTTTCTGCTTAGATGATCTGTCCTTTGCTATAAATGGGCTGTTGAAGTCCTCTACTATTCTGGAATTATTGAGGTTTTTTATGTTTGTGATTAATTGATTTATATATTTGGGTTCTCCACATTGGGGGCATAAATATTTACAATTGTTAGATTTTCTTGGTGGATAGACCCCTTAATTACAATACAATACCCTTCTTCATCTCTTGTTACAGCCTTTATTTTAAAATCTAGTTTGTTTGATATAAGTATTCCAGCTTACTTTTAATGACTGTTAGCATGATAGATGGTTCTCCATCCCCTTACTTTCATTCTGCAGGTGTCTTTAGGTCTAAAATTAATCTCTTGTAAGCAGCATATAGATGGGTCTTGTTTTCTTATCCATTCTGATGCCGTCTGTCTTTTGACTGAAGCATTTAGTCCATTGACATTTAGAGTGAGTACTGAAATATATGAATTTAGCACCATCGTGTTGCCTGTTGACTTAGTGTTTCTGGTGATGTTCTCTGGTCCTTTCTAGTCTTTGTTACTTTTGGTCTGTTTTGTTTTATTTTGCCTTTACTCCACTCAAAGGATCCCCCTTAAAATTTTTTGGAGGGCTGGTTTAGTGGTCATGAACTCCTTTAGTTTTTGTTTTTCTGGGAAACTCTTTAATCTCTCCTTCCATTTTGAATGACAGCCTTGCTGTATAAAGAACTCTTGGCTGTATATTTTTACAATTTAGCACATTAAATATATCCTGCCACTCCTTTCTGGCCTGCCAAGTTTCTGTGGATAGGTCTGCTGCAGACCTGATCTATCCTCCCTTATAGGTTAAGGACTTTTTTTCACTTGCTCCTTTCATAATTCTTTCCTTGTCTGTGTATTTTGTGAATTTGATTATGATATGGCTTGGTGATGGTTGGTTTTTGTTGAATCTAATGGGAGTTCTCTGTGGTTATTTGATTTTGATGTCTGTGTCCTTCCCTAGATTAGGAAAGTTTTCCACAATAATTTGCTCACATAAATCTTCTATCACTTTTTCTCTCTCTTCATCCTTTGAGACTCCTATGAATCAGATGTTACCCCTTTTTAATAAGTCACTGAATTCTCTAAGTCTTGTATCATGATCTTTTACCTTTATTTCCCTTTTTTTTCCTGCTTCATTATTCTCCATAATTTTATCTTTTAAATCACTGATTCACTGTTTTGCTTCGTCCAACCTTGCCATCATGACATCCATTCGAGATTGCATCTTGGTTGTAGAAATTTTAATTTTGTCCCAACTAGATTTTATTTCTTTTATCTCTGCAGAAAGGGATTCTGTGCTTTTTTCAATGCTAGCTAGTATTCTTTTTATCATGGTTCAGACATCTTGCTTATATCTGTTTTGATAAAGCCCCTGGCTATCACTTCTTCCCATTCTTTCTTTTGGGGTAAATTCCTTCAGTTTGCCACTTGGAGGAAGAAAAAATTAAAATATTAAATTTTAAAAATCAAATAAAGTAATCTAGATCCTAGGTGTGTTTTGTTCTGCTTATTGAAAGAGGCTTGATAAAATAGAGAAGAAAGAGAAAGAAAATAAAAAGATAAATGTTTTAAATTAAATAATAGATATAATAAAATAGAATCAAATGAAATAAATAAAATGAAATAGAATAAAAATTTTAAAAATTAAAAATAAAGTAAAAAAATAAAAATTTCTCTTTATGTATTCAAGAATGAGGAAGAAAAGAAAGAAAGAAAGATAGGAAGAAAGAAAGAAAAAAGAAAACAATTTAAGCAAAAAAACCCCCAAAACCAAAAAATAAATGAACCAGCAAACAGAATGAAACCTGAATAAAGTTACATCCAGTTTACCCTACACTGAAACTAAGAAGCCCGCTATAGTCCATACACTAAGCTGGTGAAGTGATTTGTACTGTTCTAGGGGATGTGCTTGGAGGGAGTAGTTGGGTGGGGCTTGGTGTAACAGCTCTGTTCTCCACTTGTTAGTTTGACTTAGCTTACTAGGGTGGATCAGTGTGTGTGTGGAAATGGTTTTATCCAGTTCCCTAGTCTCTTGATCATTCTCACTGACCCATTCTCACTTCACATTCTCACTGACCCATGATCAAGCACCCCTGCTTTTTAAAAACATTTTTAACGTTTTTTTTTTTTATTTTTGAGAGAGAGATTGAGCAGGGAAGGGGCAGAGAGAGAGAGGGAGACACAGAATCTGAAGCAGGCCCCAGGCTCTGAACAGTCAGCACAGAGCCTGACGTGGAACTTGAACTCACAAGCCATGAGATCATGACCTGAGCTGAAGTCAGACACTTAACCCACTGAGCCATCCAGGGGCACCCAAGCACCCCTCCTTTATCTCAGGCCTCTATCCACTCCCCGCCTCTACCCTGTGTCTAAGCTGTCTGCCTGCCAGGTGGTACCTCCCTCCAGAATTTTATCTCAGATGGGGCTTTGAAGCAAAACCCCACCCTTCAGATATCCCTGTGGCTTAGACCTGTGCTGACTCTCTGAGGGAGGGTCTCGATGAGCAATAGCCAGGTGCTGGCTTACCCCAGAAAATATTGGTGCAATTGCGCAGCAGCAGAGGTTCAGAGATTTTGACAAATCACAACACCTAGCCCATGCTTTCACTTCACTCTGGCATCTTTATCCCAGTGCCAGCAAATGTGGCTGCTCTACGGGGTCCACTGGGACGTTTGCCTGTGGGAGGCTATATGGCCTCTACCAAATCCTCTCTAAGCTGGGTAACTGCTTCTCCCTGTGTGGCACATGGACCCCTCAGAACCTGCTGCCTGCTCCTGGAGATTCACCTTGCTTTCTCACCAAAGCACCACCAGGCACTGAACTCTGAAACTTCAGACCCTGTGCTCCACTGTTTGTAGAATCCTGGTGGTATTGAAACCCTCTCCTTTTTTCCCTTCAATGGTTTTGAGAAACAAATTTCTTGTTCTGTCTCCTGGAGTGTTTTCACTCTTTCTCTCCCTTTCTTTCCAGCTACTTTCAAGGGGAGAGCTTTTCTTGCACGATCCTGATGTGCCATACTTTTCTCCTTTCTCTTTTTCCCTCTGTCCTCACTCTACCAAAACAGCTCCCTAACCTCCATGGCTTTTCTCTCCATGGCTAGTTCATCTCTTTGCACCACATACCTTCCAAGTTCTGTGACTCAAGTGATGCAGATTGTTGTGTTAATCTTATTTTTGGAGGTGTTCACAACACCTAATCTAGCTGCATTTCTAGGTGCTAATCTAGCTGCGTTTCAGGGACAAGACAAGCTCAGGATCTCTATGCTACTTCACCATCTTAACTCCAATGCACAAACATATAATGTTGAGCAAAGGAAATTAGACATGAAAGGGGACACTTACTATATAGTTCTACTTATATTTTGTTCAAAAACAAGGAAAATGAAACTGTAATGTTCTAATTTAAGGTACAGATTGCACTTGAGGAAGGGGAGTGTAGTGACTGGAAGAAAGCATGAAAGAAGATCATCTTGTTACCTGGTCATAGTCTATCTCATGATCTGGATTGAAATTACATGGAGGTTCACTTTGTGATAATAATTGAGCTACAAACTATATTTTGTTCACTTCTCTATTCTTGTAATATTTGAATTACTTAAAAATGCTTAAATAATTACTTACATTCTCCAAAGTCTCAAGAAAATCATGCTTTATAAAGGTATTCCAGAACCAAGAAAAAAAATGATGGGAACTTTCCAAATCTGTTCTATAATATTAGTACATTTAATTCCAAACAAGAGAAAGACTATATATATCTATATCTATATCTATATCTATATATATATATATAGATATATATAGTCTTTTAGTTTGTTTCTTTTATATATATATTACATACATATATATCAAATTATATATATATAACATATATATGTATGTAATACATACATATGTAATACAATATATATGTATGTAATGTATATGTGTATATATATATATATATATATACACACACACATAAAAGAAACAAACTAAAAACCAATCTTATTCTTAAGCCTAGATGGAAATGTAAGCAAATATATCAAAGATAAATAAATATATCAAATACAAGAAAATTTTATCTAGTAATGGAAATCCTGAACAAGGAAAATATATCTCAGAAATGCAAGAATAGTTCAATGTAAGAAAAATATATTGGTGTAATTAAATAATTAATAGATTAAAGGAAACAACATATGATCATGTCAATAGAGAATAAAATTTCTTTCATACAAATCAGCACAGATTTTCAGTAAATATTTGAATGAATTAATAAAGGTATGAGTGTTTTTTTTAATCAAATAGATTTTGAAATCTAGATTTTCAAAAAGGTAAATATTTCAAAAAAGAAAATTTAGGACTGTTATTTTAAACCGTGGTGTTGAGAAGGCTTTCTAGAGCAGAAAAAAAGAGAAAAAAAACCTCAGAATCTCCAAAGGACAGAATGCCAGATTTTATGACATAAAATTAAATCTTCTCTATGACAAGATTCCATAGGCTAAGAAAAAAATACAAATGACACACTGAAATAAAATAATAAATATATAAAAAAGAATAAGCATTATCTATCTATCTATCTATCTATCTATCTATCTATGTTTCAGGGGAGCAGTGGGATGAGAGACTAAACCAGAAAAGAAGATATCTCAATATATTGTCCAAAAAAATGAATAGTCAGTTCAACATAGGAACAAGTAGAAATGACAGATAAATTTAAATAGACATTAACCTTAAAAAAAACCAAGAACATTTAAATGAAAAAAAAAGACTTTAAAAGATTAAAAACACATATAGTATTTGAGCAAGTGTAGGGAAATGCAAGCCATCAGTAGTAATGTAAATGTGTATAGACTTTTTACAGGGGCAGTTTGTCAGTTTCTATAAAATTCTCAAGACTTTGATCTAGAATTTTCACTTTTCAGTTTTTACACTTAAGCAATGCTTGCAAAACACATAAAGAAGCAAGTTAAAAGAATGTTCTTTTTTTTGGTAATTGAGAAAAATTGGGACTAAAAGATTCTAATAAAATACAATAATCAAACATTTGCATGAATTAATTTCATCCATGTTATGGAAAACTATTCAGAGTTCCAAAAGAATAAGGTCGATTTACAAGTCAAGAAATAGAAAGAGCTTGAAAAATTATTAAGTGGAAAACTTAAATTAAAGAACAGAATTGAGTACTACCCTGTTTATGCAAAGAGAAACCATTTCTTTGTATAGTAAACATATATATATATGCGTATATATATGTGTGTATATATATATACATATATATGAATGTATATTTTACGTAAATGAATAGTACAAAGTTAGGAAGATACACTTAAGTGTTAACAGTAATAGTGATTAGTTCTGTGGAGAGGAGTGAAGTTGGGGTATGTGAAGTAGGATTTTTATTCTTTTTTTAATGTTTATTATTTTTTCTTTTTTAAGCCACTTTATTGACAAATGATTGAAATACAAAAAGCTATACATATTTAGTGTGCACAACTTGGTGAGTTTAAGATGCGGCTGTTAGTGTTTATTCACTTTTGTGAGAGAGACACAGAGTGCAAGTTGGGGAGGGACAGAGAGAGAGGGAGACACAGAATCTGAAACAGGCTCCAGGCTCTGAGCTGTCAGCACAGAACCTGACGCAGGGCTCAAACCCACAAACTGTGAGATCATGACCTGAGCTAAAGTCAGATGCTTAACCGACTGAGCCACCCAGGCGCCCCTAGATTTTTATTCTTTTAATCTATATAGATACATATTGTTTCAATTTATAGAACAAATGTATGTTTGTGCATTGTTTATATAATTAAAATATGAATTATAAATATGCTACAATACCCATGTGTGTCAAGGTATATGGGCTTGCGGTTTTATCAGCCCATCTGTGAGATTTATTTTTCAAGAATGCAAATCTATATTTTGTGGCTCCCAAAAAATCATCTCTGGTATCATAATGATAACATTCCAACTCAAAGTATCAATTATAAGAAAATAGTCTAATAGGGAAAAATAGTAATAAAAAGTAGTGAAGAATATTAAAAACAGAGTAAAAAATAAAACACAATAGGTTATACCTCTCAGCTGCATTTAGCATTTGAGAACATTTAGAATATCAAAGTTTATGGATTACTCTTAGAAAGATCCCCACCTAATATTGGCTCTAAATTCCATGTGATATTTATTGCAGAATTGGGGAACTGCACAGCAACTTTCCATCCTCTACCTCTTCATTCCCCACTTCCCTTATTATTCTGGCTACATGGAGAGAGTATTGACTTCTGTTCCAAGCATATGTCTTTCTTAGTGGGACTCCCCTTCTAGACCCTAGGGACCTTGAGCAACTAGTTTGTGTGCCAGCAGTTCTGTATTTTTGGATGATGAAAATTGATTTTTCTCCTTTCAGCAGGTGCAGTCTCCGAGTGAGCCTCTCCCCTCATGACCTGTGCAGATTATGCCATCAATAGTGGGAGAGGGGATGAGGACGAACATTTGGAGCCCTCAGCACACAGCTCCAAGGGGCCTGGTGAAGCCTTGCAGCAATGAGGGTGCACTAGAATAAAAGGTAACAATAAACTCAGCTTAGAACTGTTTCTTTCCTGGTACGTCCTGGACAAGTTCAGTATCTTTCTATGCATTTTCTGGGATTATCTAAATGGACAGATACTTACGTGGGGTTTATTATGGTGATACACTTCTAAATGGATCATTCTTGTTAAACTTGAGTAATGGGAGTTTTCCTTTTAAGGAGGAGAATAATTATAAAGGATATCAATGTGGCTTAAATTATGTTTATTATAATGCAACTTATATTTTTCAATCACAGGTAGGTCTTATTGTGCTTATGGCTGTTTCACATCTGGAAGAATCTAGCTAAAGAGATGAAACTTTTTTGGTATGCATTGGAAAACCTGAGAGATTTTGAGTCAGGAAATAAATACCAAAGTACATTTTTGCTTGCATATGGGATAGATGGGCATTTTGAATGTAAGGGCAACTAGACTAGTTAAAAGTTACTGCAGGCTTCTAGGTCTAAGTTGTTAAGTGTCTGGACTATATGGTGGCTGTGGGAGCAGGGGACAGGGGTAAATGCAGGTAGAAAACAGGAGTCTTTCTACAGAAGGTGAAAAAACTCAAGGGAAAAGCCTTCTGAAGTTCTTGGTATTTTTAGATATTTTGTTTTTAAAAAGGTGAGACTAGCATTCAGTAGTATAAATAAGTGTCATTCGCTAAGACCTTGGAAGATGGGGAAAGAAGGAGTGTGGTTGGAGGGCAGAATTTACCAGGTTGATTTAAACAAAAATCAGGTCATTCAGGAGTGAATACACAAGGCAAGCAGGCAGTCTGCTGTGACAACTTATAAGACAGTTTGTGGGTGAAGCCACAGAAAGCAGTAGCTGCTAGGACATCCAGAAAGTATGGCACTGAAGGAGCACCCTATACTCTGTGGTGCTCAGCGTTAGTTTTCCTCCCTCATACTCAGCTGTTGCATATGCTAGAAATAGTTTGTCTCCTTGCCAGAGGAAAAGGTAAGTGAGGAAAAGGTCAAGAGAGAACACTTCTGAGTGATTCAGAAAATTATATGATATGGGGGAATTCTAGAAAGGCGGGAAAAAAATTATGGGATTAAAGTCCAAGGAAAAGATTTGGGAAAGTTGTAAGAAGGCAAAATCAATATCGTATACAAGAGACAAGATGTGGAGGGTGTAAGAAGCACCTCAAGGTTGTCCCATTTCTCATTCACGTGAGACAAATGTACCCATAAGTATTTGTAATGGTACTGAGTTTGGTGGGATAAGTGGTGATACATTTCAAAGAGCAAGACTTCTTTTGTTGGAAAAGTGGGGGGGCGTCATTAAAATTATGCAAGGGATTATATCTTAGTGATTTGAGCAAGATCTCTGAAGATGACTCTGAAATAGAGGGGCAAAATTGCCCAGCAAAACTCTCAGGAAAAAATAGTAAGAATGAGTATGGCAAATGGTGTGCTCAAGGGAATAGTATATAGGATCCCCAGTATTTTTCTGTAAGAATAACAATGGGCTTTCATATGTTAATATAGCAGGTGGCTGAATGTGGATAGCAAACAATTAAGTTAAAAATTTGATACAATGACTAAAAACATATACTTGGTGTATGATTTGTGATTGGAATACAGAAATCCAAAAACAAATCTGCCTGGCTGTAGCTTATATAAAGAAGTCTTTTTGATATTAATTGATTCCTCAGTAAATCAATGTGGGAAATGATTCACTGGGAGAATGGTAATATATATATAATATATAATATATATATATTATATATATAATGTATATATATAATATATATGTATTCTATAATATATATATATATAGACATAAGGTATTATACCTAAATGCATATGAAGTTCATGGTCCAAGAAAAGGTTACATTTCCAAAGAGATGGATTTTAGTAAATATAAGGAAAAGCTTTCTTTGTAACAATAACACCTTCCTACCTCAATATGGTCTTCTGGTGGGTCAGGGATGTTTCTGTCATTAGGAGTGACCAAATTGAGGCTGGGTGACGACTGCCAGAATTGCTGCAGAGGTTTCATTCGTTGGATGGAAGGTTGTACTAGGTTAGTCTTGAGGTTCCTTCCAAATTCAAAATTGTATTACTCTATGAAAATAAATTAAGATCTAACTATTTCAGACTGTGCCAGCTCTTCCTCGTGTGATTTACAACGTAGACTGAAGGGAGAAATTACAAAAAAAAAAAATCAACTAGAACAAGCCTAGGATAATGGGATATACTTCCAAAGTGGACACTTTGAAAGTTACAATACTTGCTTAAACAAACAAGATGACAGATAGATATATAGATAGGCAGATGGATATGCATAAACATATGGATATAGATAGTTATTTCTTTATAAACATATGTCACATGCTCGAAAATATCCAGATATTATAAGGCATCTTCCAGTGAGCATTTCTTGAAGTGGCAAAGGAGGAGTTAATCTTTTGTCCTCAAAGCCCACAAGAATGTTTATCAACCCCAGAGCAGGCCTCCTTTCTTTCTTTTGGTGAGTTAAGTCTGTCTGTGCTTTGTTTGACGCTGCCCATTTGAGGAAAGCTTATCCCTGACCTTCTGCCAGAGAGACTGATGGCAAGGACGGTTTGCACTAACCTTGACATTCACCAGGGTAAATGGCTTTTTCCACAAGTAGTCGACAAACAAGGAGAGCCAGTCAAGAGCTAATGAATCTGCACCTGAGAGAAACTGAACAACAATTGTGCTTTTAAAGAAAAAAAGAGTCCTTGGAAGGTGCGGGCCCATCTGGTGCTTTAAGGTTCAGGGGAAATTAACTCTTTTAGCCAATGCAGTTTGAAAATAAATAAATAAAAACAACCCCTTGTCTTAAAGTCTGCCATGAGGGGTCCTTTTAAAGTTTGACCTTCTGGTCTTTTCAGCTTTAAATGAACTCTCAGTGCCATTCTGTGGAGCCTGGGGAAGATAGAGTGATGTTACAGAGTGACCAAGATGGCAAGGCACATTTTTTCAGCCACCACTTATGCCACTCAGCCCCAATTCTTCTTCACTGAGTTCAAGGGAAGTAAAATGTGAATTTTTTTTAAAGAGTGGCTCAGTTTATCTACTGTATATGCTATAAAGAATCCACAAAAAGCAATATAGAATGGAACTTCCCTATTGCAATCAGACAAACTAATATTCCCTAAGGGCGCCTTGTGACCAGATGCAAATCCTACTGGTCAAACTAAAAATTGTACTCCTGTGATATTTTGCAACCAGAGCCCCAGTCAATATCCTGTGATTTCTGCTCTTGTTCCTCAGATATTGATTATTCTGTTTTCATTGTATCTGTACATTACAATCTCTTCTATATAATTATGTTTAATATAAACCCACTCAGACTGTTCTGTATTTTGGGTGTGCATACCTTGGCTCTTCAGTAAGATTTATGAAGAAAATCATTCAGGTTAGGAGACATTTTTTCTCCACCACAACGTTGTGCAATTCTGGGATTAATAAGAACTTAGCATAGAAATGAATATTGGTGCCTTACAAAAGTTGACCAACTATATTTTTCCAAGTTTCCATTAGTTTTTTTTTTTTTTTTTGCTCATGATTATGGAGAATCAGGGCTGGTATTCTCACCCACCATAGCAAAAGTACTTCTATATTTCCATTACCCTCTGTTATTTCTCACTTTCAGTGATTGCATTATAACATATCTAAAAATGCATAAATTTTAAATATACAGAGTAAAACATTTTTTCAGAGTGACGTATCCATGCCACCACCAACCAGATAAAGAATAACAGGTTATTAATAAAACAGAAGCTTCCTTAATGCCTTGTATGGTCACTTACTTTCCAAGGTAACCTCCATGTGCCTAGAGTTTTTACTTAGTGTTATCTTGATGAAATTCATCCATGTGGTTGAGCGTACATGTAATTTGTTCATTCTCAATGCTATATAAAATTCCATTGTATGAATATACTTCTTTTTATTTATCTAATGTCTTATTGACAACATTCAGTTTGTTTCCATTGTTTATTATTGCTGTTTGTTATTAGGAATAATGCCACTGTATGTTTTTATATGTGTATGCATTTTTGTTGGGAATGAAATTGCTGGGTCATAAGTAATGGATATGTCGGCTTTAAAAGGTATTATCAAATAGTATTCTTAATTATGAGAGTTTGTCTTTCTCCATATCCTCTCAATACTTGGTATTGCAATATTTTTTTTCTTCCCTTGTCTTTATTTTTTTTTTTTTTCTGTTTTAACCTTTTTTGGAGGGATGAAGGGATGGTTAACTTGTGGTTTTAATTTCCATTTCATTAATACTAATCTTGTCAAGCATCTTTTCAGAAGTTTACTGGCTTTTGGACATGTTCTTTTGTAATGTTTCAAATCTTTTGCTCATTTTTTTAGTGGCTATTTGTCTTTTCTTTATATGTTGTAGATATAAGTCCTTTTCCAGTTAAATGTATTGCAAATATATTCCCCGGCTATACAGCTTACCTTTTCATGAAACTTATAATGGTGTGTTAGATCACAAAAACTTAAGTTTTTTTTTTTTCATATTCCCAACACTATACTTTTCATCTCTGTGATGAAAAGTTTATTTTTTAAACTGGAAGTTTCTACCTTGCCGTTAAGAAACTTCTTAATTTTAATGAAATTAACTTTACTAATATTTTCCTTTATGCTTAGTGCTTTTTATTTCCTACTTAGGAAATTTTGCCTTCCTTAAAGTCATAAAGAAATGATCCTTTGTTGTATTCTAGAAGCTTTATTGTTTTACTTTTACATTTTGTTCTAGAATCCAGCAAAAATTTATTTTTCTACATATGTGAAAGGATCAAGATTTATTTTTTATATGAATACTAAAGTGGCCCAGCATTTAGCCTTTATATTAAAGTAATCATACTTGTGTGAGTCTCTTTGTGGATTCTCTTCTGTCCACTGATAAGTCTGTCTAAGCTGAGCCAGTATTACACAGTATTATTTACTGTAATTATTGTTAAATGGTTGTACAAACTTAATCCAAATTGGTTCTTCATCAGATTATCTTGAGTTCCTTTGGTCTTTTCATTTCCATATGAATTTTAGGATGCCTCTCACTTTCTGTACACACACATACATATACACATAACCTGCTAGGATTTTGACTGGCATTTTATTGATTATATAAATTAATTTGGAAAGAATTGGCATATTTACAGTATTGAATCCTGTGTTAAATACAAGTAAATCGATTGGTTTGTAAATGTTTGGTCATATTCTTGTTATCACTTATTGGTAACCATCATAGTTTTACTATTTTCAGGGCACAAACCGTTTACAATTTCAATATTGTAATTTTTTTGAGACTTGCTTTTGCTCTATACATTAATATTTAACTTTCTTTAAAAGAGATTTTTTTTATTGTGTAGTCTTGCAGTTCTACATTCTATATGTCAATTAGGTTAAGTTGGTCATTTATGTTGCTTAAGTCTCTATCTACTAATTTTTGCCATCATATACAATCAGTTGCTGAAAGTAAATTTAAAAGTCTAATAAGATTGACTTTGTATGATTCTCCTTTTAGTTTGGGCAGATTTTGCCTTACATATTTTAAGACTATGTTATTAGGTGCATACAAATTTAGAACTCATATCCTAGTTAATTAACCTTTTTGTCACTATGAAAAATTTCTTTTAATCTTCAATAATGATTCTTAACGTATTTAGTCTGATATTAGAATAGTTAAATTGGCTTTCTTTTGGTTACTGCTTACATTCTATTCTTTTACTATCAATCTTTCCATATCTTGATGTTTAAAGCAAAATACTATTAGATTTTTTTTCCAGCCAGATAATTTTTATTTCTTATCTGGAGTAATTAATCTATTTGCATTTAATGGAATTACCTTGAGGGCTTAAATCTATAATTTTACAATAAATTATATATTTGTAACATCTGTTTTTTCTCAATTTGTTGCCTTCTTTTTATTAATCTGGCAACTATTTTTAGTATTTCAGTCTTCTACTGTTTGCAGTTATATATTATTTTATTGTTCTTTTAGTTTACTTTAGATATTACATTGTGCATCCTTGGCTTATTATACTTTATTACAGATTAGTATTTTTCCTACTTTTCTGACAATGCAAGAGATAATTTATCTCTATTTACAACCCTCCCAATATATATATTACTACTGCCTTTAATTCTCTGTACATTCTAAACCACACAAGACTAATTTTTAATATTTTACTCACTCAATGTTCATGTAGGCTTTCCTAAATATTTATCATTGTGTATTTTTTATTCTTAAATGTAAAGGCTTCTATCTGAGATTATTTTCCTTTAATTTATAGAACATCTTTTGAGAATTCCTTTGTTAAATTATATTGTTGATGATTTCTCTCAGGTTTTGTTTATCTGAAAATGTCATTTATCATTGATGTTTTGAAAGAAATATTTTCCAAATTTAGAATTATAGCTTGACAGTTATTTTCTCTCAGAACTTTCAGATTGCATTCTGTTATTCTTTGGCTCCATTATTTCTCTTGAGAAGTCAGCTGTATGTTTTGATATTGATCCTTGGAAGATAATTATCTGCAAACCATAATCTATTTCTGCCTTTTTAATATTTTACCTTTGTCCCAAATATGTTACTTTGTCCTTATAAACAGTTTCTGTATGTTAGGACTAGATGGATTTTTCTTTGAATTTATCCTGCCTGTGGTTCACACTGTTATTTACTTCTATGGCTTGATACTTTTTCTTATTTGGGGACAGTTTTGTTGCTATTTCCTCTTAAAACCTTGTTGCTGTTCCTTCTGTGATTCTAATTATGGGCATATTAGATGTATACATGATGTTCTTTACATGATGTTCTATATGTCTCTTATATTTTTCTATTCTGCCTCCATGTGGATATTGTCCTTTCTGCTACTGTGTCTAATACATGATAAATCTATTTACTGAGTTCTTCATTTAGTCATCACATTTCAAATATTATAACTTCTATTTTATTATTTTTTACTAGCTTCATCTTGTCATCTATTTTCATAAATGTATTAGGCCTGGTTGACTTAGTAGCACTGAAATCCAAATTTCATACCTAGATTCATGTGACTACTGAAAATTCTTAATCCACCATTTTCTTCTTGCCTTTCCTTGGCCTTGGGCCACTTACTTATGGTTCAGTGCCTCAAGGAGAAAGTAGAAAACAATGCCAGTTCACCTGAATGTGGGTTTTTTCCTCCAAAAATTATGGTCCTTAAAGTCCTTGATGCCTTTGTCACTTTCTGCTGCCTTCAAATAACTATATTTTGTCATTCATCTGGCTTTTGTAGTTCTCTGTGGAAGGGTTGCTCTTATACAATATACTCCTCATGTCCAGGTGATTAGTAGTATTAACATGTTCAAATGCTATTTCAGGGGAGGGTAGTAATAGAAACTGGGTACTTTCCTTAATTGAAAAGGCAAAGAAGAGGAGTAAATAACAACGTGCAAAGTTTACTTAACACAGGCAACAGTGAATAGAGTGGTCAGATAGAACTTCTTTTGACCTAAAGTTTTGTATGCATTTAAGTAATTTCAAAATTTTGATCTAGATATTTTTAGCTCACTTTATTCATTAGGAAATGGAGGAAAATGCATCCCAGAGCATCTTGGCATCTTCCTGTGGGACCAGCTGATGAGAACCAAATTTGCGAGTACCTCCTGGGTTTCTAAACTTTCAGTAAGTTGACTATTATCAACTAAACTGTATTTCCACAAAGTTCGTATGTTGAAGCCATAACCTCCAATGTAACTATATATAGAGGTAGGGCCTCTAAAGAGGCTATTAAAGTTGAATGAGGTTATAAGGGTGGAGGCCTAATATGATAGAACTAATGTGTTTATAAGAAGGAAAAGACAGATCACAGTCCCCTTTCTCTCTCTCTTTCTTTGGACATGCACATATAAAGGCCACATGAGGACACAATAAGTAGCTGGCTGTCTGCAAGCCAGGATATGAGGTCTCAACAGACACCAGCCCTGCTGGTACTACAGCCCTGAAGTCCCAGCTGCAACTTCTAGCCTCAGAATGTGAGAAAATAAATTTCTGTTGTTTAAGTCACCAGCCTATGGAATTTTGTTTTGGCAGCCTGAACAGACTACTACAGTAGCCTTTCCACTAAACCAGCTTCTACTTGTTCTTTAGAGATGTTTTGATTACTACTAGAGATGTCTAAAGGGAGTCAGACTGTGTCTACTCTCACCTCAGTCAAAGGAAGCTCTATGTTTACCTAGTCTTAATATTGGGATTCTGCGTAAGATTTTTTTGAAAAAAAGGTTTTGCTGAAAGTAATTTGAAAGTCAGTTATCCCATAATATATCAAGATTTGGAGTATTTCTGTAAATGTGGATATATAAAATGAGATCAAGATTTCTTATCATGTTAGAAAGAGAGTGGAGATAGCTCTGTTGGATAACAGAGGACAGTGTGACATGAGCAAATTCATTTTAATTTCTCCAAGTTTTCCTGTGTAGCAGGTAATTCTAGTCTTGATGAAAAGTTGCCTCTGTCCGAAATAGAAATTTGTTTATTTTTCTGTTATTCACCTTACTTTCTATTTTGTCAACTTGGCAGAACTGTAATGCCAGTTATTTTGAGATGTCCCCCTTTCCCATGACTGTTTGTTTTTAAGTTGTAGGAGACTTACTTAGTGCCATGGCCTTATTGTGAAGAGATGATCGGGGGTATGTAACTGCTGATGTTATGTATTTACAGGGGTATGATCCTTTTTTTTCCCCTGTGGTCCTCTGCAGACACTACACAGGTTGCAGCTAAAGCACCCCTTGCTTCTTTCTGTAAGTGTCTTCATTCCCGTGGATTTCCCTGCTTTTATGTTATAGTGCTCACTGCATGTGGTAAACTCTTGAAGGGGTGACCTAGGCTTTTGCCATTCTAGGTACAGCATGAAGACATTCCTTTAGCCCATGCTGCATAATGGGAAACGAGTCATCTGTGCTGTCAGATGTTGCAAATCTCAGAGTTTTAGTAATTCTCCAGGGTTTGACCCAGGGAACAGGGCACAGGACCCCACTTTCTTTTGGATTTACCAACTTCTATGCATACATCACTTCCTCAACCCAATCTGTAGGAGGTGGACTGCCTTAGGGTTTGAGTTTTGTTCTTTTATCATTAAGTTTATTCCCAAATTGATAGTCTATACCGAGTCATTTCTGTTGCCTCGAGGGTCTTGGCTTTTGAAACTCAGAGCCAGAAAAATACAGCCTATCTTTCTTTTCTCCTGTCATATCTCTTCCCTGAGGCAGAAGCATGGAATGGTCTAGCTGCCATTTCAATAATGGAGAAAGTGGAGAAAGTTAAAGGGATGGATGGATGGATGGATGGATGGATAGATAGATAGATTTCTCATAAAATGTATAGCTTCAGCAAGATACCTATATTTATGTGTAGTTCTACAGTTCTAGTATATAATAAAAATAATAGTTTCATAATTCCTTTTGATGAATGGTTATTCTGCAGGTTATCATGGTAAACACTTTACATACATCAACCATTTCTAATCTGCCCAATAATCCTGTAAGGTTTTCTTATCTGTAATTCACAACTAAGCCTTGCAAGTGTTTAACTTAACTAAGATCATGGAATTAGTTAAGTGGCAAAGCCAGTATTCTAGTTCGATCTATCTTACTTTCACATTTGTACTCTTAATCATGTCGAACTACTCCTCTTTAGGGGACAGAAGTCTTGCCATTCTGTAATGTGTGTGAAAACATATTTAGTTGTGTTTAGGAAGGAGATGGGAAGCTATGAAAGAAAACATGAATGTGTTGCCATTACATATGAACCAGGCCATAACTTCACCTGTGGTAAGTAACTGGTTCATGCACATGTTCGTTTAATATTCACAGGAAAATTAAAAGATTGTTCTATCATTATATTCATTTTATAAGTAAGAAACTGATGCACAGAAAGGACTGAACCCAGGCAGTTGAGTTCTAGAGTCCATGTTCTTGACCATTATGTTTTACTGCCTCTTCCATAAAAGAGACAGGAGAGTGGTAGGTACCCCCTAGGAAAGCCTGCCAAGTGGTAGCCAAACGTGTAACTTCTTCAACTCTTCATGGGATCCCCATATCCATTTATGCTGCCTGAAGGCTTACCAAGCAAAAGTTAATACACTGGGGAAGGTAGTATTTCATCTCATTCCAAGTCTGTTGGTCCCCAGCAGCATGATTTCTGGTTTGAGATTTGGGTGTTTCCAGACAGACAAACTCTACAATCCAGTGAAGGTCAGTCCAAATATGAGCCATATGAATGCACCTGAACCATGAGCACAAGGCTGATTTGTAGCTCTCAGTTCATTCTTTCTTTTTCATGACAAGGCATAGCATGAATAACAGAAAAGGCAAAGAGTCAAGGGCTCTCTGACTCTCTGAGGCTCTACTTCCCCAAAAGCTGTTTTCCTGGCTTTGCTCTTATAGCCCTCTCTGTGCCCTGAACATTTCTTTCCAACCTTACTGTGTGTTGAGTTTTGTCTTCCTTTATTTTTTCTGTACTCTTTGTTATGTTTGTTGGAGCGTGTGTGTGTGTGCGTGCGTGCGTGTGTGTGTGTGTGTGTGTGTGGACATATATTTGTAAAAACAGGACACCTTTGTTGCAATTTGCAAAATAAAGACATAATGAATGGAAATATATTTTGCTTTTTGATGCATTGGTTTCAGGTTAATAAATGCATGTTGTTCATGATAAGTAGGTCATTACTTGGAACTCCATCTCTGGAAACTTTTTTCTTCACTCACACACAACACCTGCCTTCTGCAGTCCTCCTCAGATGCCCACAGGGGATGGGCAGACCTCATTCATTGAGCCTTCTCTCTGATGAATGTCTGTGATTGGGCTCAATCATAAACTACCCTCACAATCTTCTGGATTATTTATTCCCTGTGAAATATAGCAATGAAGAAATAATCTTCTAATTCTGCTGGTAGATCTCAGCTGGGCTAGCTTATCACACTTAATGGATTTAAAGAGAACTTTGGCGAACTTTATAAATTAAATGGGCTTCCTTGCTCCCTGCTTTCTTTTGTTACTAAGTGAACACTGATGCCACTGTGTTGTCATGGGTGTACCAGCATAGAAAATGATTGCAGATGCTTGGCTATGGTAATTTTACACTTTAGTCAGGCAAGGGGTGTTACTATAGGGAATCTAATTCTTTCTGCTGTTGGCTTTTAGGTGGGGTCCAGTTCATCATGAGTCCCTGGTGATTATAAGTACAGACAAGTCTTACTTATCTTACTTATCTGAGTTGGAATCTCTCATGTGGTATTGTTCTTGGGGCTAATATCCTCTGCTTGTGGCCCCTGGTATCAAGCAACTGCTGAAGAATTCAAGTGTTGTCCTAAAGGAATCCAACCTTGCCCCCAGATTACAACCTCCATACTACTCACTGTTTCAAAATATAATAGAAGGGTTGTTGGTTTGCTGATATGCTTGTCACTATAGCTCTGCCATGCATCACCTATATTATTTATATGGGGAAAGTATTTCTCCAAAAGCTGAGACCTCTTTTAACCCTGGGTTCTGACACTCACTGAATGAATGGCTTTGAGCAACTTACTTGATCTTTCTGGATCTCAATTTCTTTATCCCTATAATGACAGAGTTATTGTACTTCAGTAACCTCTAGGGACCTTTCTATCTCTGAAACTTCCCTTATTACACTCTGGAAACCTCAGTAACCTTCCTCTCCATGTTTTCTATATTATGCCTTTAAGACTTTGCCTGGTTAGCATATCACATGTTAGCTTATTAGAGGGGTTGGCGAATCAGTTGCATGGTTTGGATGTCTAGCTTGTGCTAAGAGCACTGTGGGGTGTTCTGTATTCCTCCTGCCAAATTGATACTGAGCTGAATTATGGAAATTACGCAGTAAGCCTCTATCTTTCTTCTTTCCATAAAGTGAGCCTTGAATGTTGATTACATTCAGATCACACTAAAATTTTCGTCCATTTAGAGAAATGCATGCTCTCCACTCTAGAACTTGGTCTTTTTTTGCCACTTGAACTCATTTGCCTTTTCCCAATAGATACTATATTTAGTCAGTTTGTGGAAACTAATTTTTGGTGTCACTGCACATTTACTCAAGGTATTTATTTATTTTTAAACTACAGTAAGCTAATATTTGCCAGCAAAGGATCCTGTTTGAGGTTCACTGATGCAACTGGAGATGCTGGCAAGGGAATTCTGGTCCTGTTAGCCAGCTCCCTGACGATGGCTCAGGATTCTAAATTGCACAGATTATCTCTCTGCTCTGAAATCTTAATACAAATAACTTTTCAATAATTAGTAAGGTTTATCACATGCATAAAGACATTGTAAAGTTATGAAAAACACTAATGTTGTTTTAATTGCCTTTAAGTTCCCTATGGGAGTTATATTTTCATTAGGGTACCCCTTACAATATTCACAGTTGGGAGGACACATCTGAGTCCAGAGAGGAATACCTTTTAATTTGCTTAACTCTTTCAAGCCCTCTACTTCCCATGTCAAATAAGTGTTTAATTTTTATATACATAAAGTCCTATCTGAGGACTGCATTTTTTTTAACACGGTAAATGGGAGGTCAAATGTGCGCACGGAGGAATCACTAGGAATAGGTAGGTGCAGGAAAGGCAAGGGACAGTAGTGAAGTAACTTTGATCAACAAAACTAAGTATTAGGCATGGGACACGCTTGTTCCCACAATGCAGGTGCAATCTGCACTTCAGTAAAAGTGTCATGAAACATGCAATTAAAGTTTCCTCCTCAAAATCATATTGTTTCAAAGCAGCAGAGATTTATTAGGCCCTTGGGTCCCTCAGCCATTTTGAATACAGTCCCTTGAGAACAGAGTTGAACTGTCAAGCAGACATTGGGCTTACCTTTAGGTACAATATGGAAAAATTCAGCAACATCCAGCTGGACCTTACATAAAAATGCAACATCCCCCGCCCCCATCCGGCAAACCAAGGAGACCAGTCAAGACTCGTGGCTGTGGAATCCTATCTTGCTCCTGCCATGCTGGAGTCTCTGTTATCTCTTGCTTCCACAGAGACTATACCATCCCCCATAACACTCATTCCCCAGCTCAGTGTTACTCCTCTCAGTAACACTCTCATTCTCCACTCAGGTCTCACCTCAGTGTTGGGTCATAGAAAATCAGCAAGAGTAAGAAATGAACTGAAGAATGCTCTCCTCATCCTTGACTTTCTGAATTCCAAACATTGAAGTATTCTTCAGGGCAGTATTCTTGCTTTTTTATTAACAATGCTTAGCAAGGGACTGACCTTGACTGAGAAATGCTCCCCTTGGTCTATGCCAAATTTCAGTGCTAAGCTCACATTTTTCCAGATCCAACTTGTGACAGATTTCCCCAAGTTATGAAACCATGACCAGTGTGTCTTGCAGCTTCCACTGCCCAATAGGTGGGATGGTGGGTTAAATCCTCCTGATTGATATTTTGCCAGAGAAGGAGGCCTGTCTGCCAATATAAGTTCTAATTTTTAATGTATTTTCCAATAAAAACTAGGTGATACTATTTTATAGTACTGTGACTATCATGTCACAGTTACATTGTAGAATTCAGAAACTTTCTATTATGAGTTATATATTTTTTCTAAAAAGGAATAAAAAATGTATTCCAAGTTCTAAAACACTGAATTATAAAGAGCTAATAGAGCAACATCTTTTTGTAATACATGCAGGGACAAAATAAGCAGGGGTAAAAACAAAAATAATAGTTATATTTCAAATATTTAGTTGACACATATTTTTAGAAATAATTTTTATAAATTTTATAAATTACATATTATGTAATTCCATTTATATGAAATGACAGATGAGCAAAATCCAATGACACAAAAAGTAGATTAGTGGTTGTCAGGGGCTGGCAGGAAGGGAAAGTGGGAAGTGACAGCTAAGGGACACAGGTTTTTGATTTTTGTTTTGTTTTGTCTTTTGAGGTCATGAAAGTATTCTAACATTAAATAGTGGTGATATTTGCACAACTCTGTGAATATAAAAAAGTCCCATTGAATTGTGTTTTAAAAGGGTGAATGTTATGACATGTAAGTTGTTTCCCAGTAAAGCTATATGTGTGTGTATATACACATATATATATGTGTGTATATATATATATGTATATATATATATGTGTGTGTGTGTGTGTGTACACACACACACACACACATATATATATATACATATATATATATATATATATATATATATATTTTTTTTTTTTTTTTTTTTTTTTAAGTAGCCTATCCCACCCCTGGCTTTGTCATACCAGGGGTATGCCTGGAGATGCCTGGAGATCTGAGATCCCTGGGAGTGAACTTTGTGAGAACATATAGGCATAGAGAAAACTACCATCAAAATAATAGAAAATTTGGGTTCCTGTGGTTCTAATTTATATTCTGTCTTTATCCTAAAGTAAGATTTATTGATAACTTGTTTCTCAAATGAAGGAAATGGAAATAATATTCATTACTAGTCATCAAATTGGATTGCCTGAGAGAAACCAAATTATGAAATCGTATACAGGCCTGGCCCTCTGAGGAAGGTTGCATCTCTTGCAATCCATTGGGGATAAAATCATAAGTTTGTGACACTACCCTGTCCCAAAATAACCATAATATCAACTATTTTACTACATTTCTGATAATATATTTTAGAAACTACTATGCATAGTAGCTTCTATTTCTCCATTTATTTCCCAAATAGACTGGGAGCTTCTTGATGATAGGGGTCCTATGATTCCCTGTACCTGACAATGACAAGTACAGAGAAGGTGTTCAATGTTTGTCAAGCATTTGAATGACATAATGTTTTAGATCTCATCATTATTAAGAGATTATAAAATTCCTTTGTTCCAAGACTTGAAAAACACTTAACAAACTACAAGATATTAGAAGGAATGAGGACTTCTGCTTCTGGCAATAGCAGGGTAACTGGCACTGGATCCACCCTCCCCCAACATAAAAAAGTTATAAAACTGAACAAAATAATTGAAGCAAATGTTTTCAGACTTTGGATAATAGGCAGCACAGTGTTTCAATCTCTAAGAAAGGGAAACAAATAAAATGAACCCTCTAATTACTCCAGCTTTCTGCCTGAAAGTACTTTCCTAATCAGGGTACAAGAAGGGAGATCTCAAGCAGAGTACTCAGCTATGGAGGCAGAGATCATAATTGAAGGCAGCGGAAAATTTGCTGGGCAGATTTCCAGAGAGGAGGGTGCTGTGCAAAGAAGGATCACCATAAATCTGCATACAGATCCTTTGAAATCTTTGGCTTAATACTACACTGCATTTACATAGGGAGAATGACTTCTGGGAAACTGCGGGTTGAACAGAAATTCCAGAGGTAACCCAGTGGTAGGGTGTCTGATCAGCCAGAGGGAAGAGACCTTGCTGAACACTCCCAGTATTCACTGAGACCTTAGAAAGGCCACAGATTAGGAGTAGAGAAATTTAAGACCTATTCTCACAAGATGTTCAAATCAGCCTTGAAATGATCAAACTGATCTGCCAGAAAATCAAATGCCTTCTAAAACAAAACTAAACACTCTTTAAAGGAAGTAAGCAAAAGCTAGCCTCTCAACAATAAAGCAATCTCAACTTCCATCAATTAGAAATATTACTAAAAAATAAAAAGTAAAAATATCATTAAATGTGTGAAGAGTGAAGAATGTGATCCGTTTACAGAGGAAAAACACAATCAACAAAATAAGACACAGAAATTACTGAGCAGATGAAATTAGCATTCAGGTTTTAAAATAGCTATTGCAAATAATCTAAAGAATTTAAAGGAAAAGATAAATATAATGATAAAGATACAGGAAAAGAATCAAATGGAAATTATAAAGACAAAACATTGCAATATCTGAAATATAAAATTTACTATTTTGGCTTAAAAGTAGATTAGATACTGCAAAGGGAAACATTGATGAACTTAAATTATTGTAATAGATACTATCAGCACCAAAGCACAAAGATTATCTGTATGCGCTAATAACAGAGCATAAATACTTTGATTGCTATAACAAGTAGACAAAAATCGTTAAGAATATGGGAGATTTGAGAAACTTTATCAACCGGATCAACCTAATTGACATTTTTAGAATACTCCACATAACAATAGCAAAACAGAAAATATTTTCAAGTGACCCGTTCAGCAATAAAGACCACCTGTTGAACAATAAAGCAAGTCTCAATAAATATTAAAGGATTAAAATCATACAGAGTATGTTCTCTGAACAAACCGGAATTACTAATCAATAACCAAAAAAATCTGGAAAATCCCAAATTCCTGGAATGAAGCAACATAATATCAAATAGCCCTTTAATCAAAGAAAGCAAAACAAAAAAGAAAATATCTTTTAAATAAGTAATAATAAAAACATAACGTTAAAACTTGGGGGATGCAGCTAAAACAGTAGTAGGAAGAAAATATTTAAACAAATTTTTCATAAAAATGATATATTTTGCTCAAGAAACACGTGAAAAGATGGTAGTATCATTGGTAATTAGGGAAATAAAAATTAAAACCGCAGCAAAATGCTCTTTCACACCCACTAGATCGATTAAAATTTAGAAGGCTGACAACACAGGGTGGTGACAGGGATATGGAGAAAATGGAACTTTTAGACACCACTGCTGAGAATATAAAATGGTAGAGCCACCTTGGAAACAGTTGTTTTTGTTTTATCAAGTTAAGCATGCACATACCATATGACCCAGTGATTTCACTTCTGCGTTATGTACAAAAAAGGAAAAGAAAGCATATGCCTCCATAAAGACTTATATATAAATGTTTATAGTAGCTTTGTTCATAAGAGCCCCAAACTGAAAGTGAGGCAAATGCCTAGTAACAGATAAATAAAGAAACGGTGGTATGTATATATAGGGGAAGACTACTAAGCAATGTAAATGAAAGAACTATGAAACATACAACAGTGATGAATCTCAGAAACATCATGCTGAGTGAAATATACCAGATAAGAATACCTATTACAAGCTTCTACTGATAGGTCTAGAACAGACAAAACAATCTATGGTGAATATCTCTTGAGAATGGAGCAATCGCTGTCTTTGAGGAAGTAGGTGAGAATTGGAGAAGAGACACAAGCAATATTCTATGTGTTAGAAATGGGGTATATGCATTTTTTAAAAAACTTTTCGAACTGGGGCGCCTGAGTGGCTCAGTCGGCTGAGCATCCGACTTTGGCTCAGGTCATGATCTTCAGATTCTGTGTCTCCCTGTCTCTCTGCTCCTCCCATGCTCATGCTCTGTCTCTCTCTGTCTGTCAATAACAAACAAACGTTAAGAAAAAAGATTTTTTTAAATAAATAAAAACTTTTCAAACTTGCACACTGGTGTTCATCTCACCATGTATAAATTATACATCAATAACAAATTTAAATTTGCAGAGATTAATGTGTCAGTTCATTCTTTTCACTTTCCTAAAAAAATTTAAAAACTAACAAAATAGCAACAACAAAACTTATATTATCATTTCATGAAAAATAAATATTTTAATTACATAAAAGAAAGCAACACCTTAGAAAATAAGATAATTGTTTAAAATAAAGACTTCCACAATGTGAATCACTCAGTTCTTATTTCACCAGTGACTTGAAAATTTCCTCATTGGTTGTTCTGCTGGGCCAGCCGTATCCATTCGATCTAGTCAAACCAGACTTGTCAGATATTAGCAAATAAAAGCGCAGAGCATCATGTTTGCAAAGGACAGGTATTGGCAAATATTGCATAGAACATAACTAATACTAAAATATTATTCACAGTTTATGTGAAATTCACATTAAATTTGATTGGAGTAATCTAAATTAAACTCCTCAAAATGGAAGCCCAGAAATGTCAAGAGATTTTCTCCCAAGATCTCACCAATAAAAAAAAAGAAAGAAAGAAAGAAAAGAAAAGAAAAAAAAACTTCAAATAGTGCCCTGGCTTTCTCTTCTGCAGTTCAGTGTTTGAGTTGGTAAAATGAATGGTCAATTTTTTGGAACAGAATTATGAAATAGTAGTTCCCTTCTGAAAATTATGCTAAATTATGTTTTCCACTTAGAGGGACAGCAATGCAATCAGTCAAAAATGTCAATCCAATGGCACCATGGAGGCATATTCAATGAGTACTTTTCTGTATTTCATTTTATGAGGCCAGCGTTATCCTCGTCTTTAAGTGGGGGTAATGGTAGAAGATTAAATGAGGTAACACATGTCACTCATGGTGTGGCCCTTGGCAAATGCCCAGTAAATAGTTATGGCTACTGCTTTTCCTTTTCCAATCTTACTCTTCAGTGTTGATATTATGATTGCTTGTTTAAAAATGCGCACACTGTTAAAGAACATTGCCTTTACTTCAAAAACACATTCAAAGTACTCAGCTACTTGAGGATCATGTGTGTGCACTATATACATGTAGGGCTTTTGGGTTTTCCTTTCACTTATAATAATAAAATACCAAACCTTCTGCCATGCCTAAATGAACCAAATGTCATCCTATTTCTCTCCTCCTCACTCACCCTTTGGAACCACTTAAGATTTTGTTTTTGCTTGTATCAAATAATCTTTGTTCATTCTGTTCCCTCTGCCTAGAATGCTTTTTCTTGTATTCCTTGTATATAAGGCTCTTTCCCATCCCTTATGTCTCAGCATAAATGTCACCTACTCAGAGGGGCATCTTTGGCCACTGTAGTGATCCCCCTCTGTTGATCTCCCTCTCAACCCCTTGTTTATGTCCTTGCAAGCACATTTTCTTACTTGAGAACATTCTGTTTGTACATCTGTTTGCCTGTTAATTACCATCTCACCCACTGGAAGATGGTTTTCATGAAGGCTGTCACAGGGGGCACAATGTCTTCTTGGTCCTTGACACTTGGCACAGAACTTCCTACCATCTGAGAGGGAAGGACTGCTTCCTGCTCTGTCTCTCCACACCCCCACTTACCCCTCTTCTTGCTGTCTGCACTTCTTCCGTGAACCTTCTGTGACCTTCACTCCCAGGTCTGAGCCCTCAGTTACAGCCCGGCAAAGTTAGTTGAAAGCATATACTACAGTTTATAATCATACAGTCATTTGTGTGATGAGTTGAGTAAATATCATCTCTTTCATTAGGCCCTATGTTCCCTCTGGCTCTGCTCAGGGCCAATGTGTTCATCTCTGCAACCTTGGTATCTTTCATGGTGCCTCTAATCTAATTAAGATTAGAAACATGTAAGATTGATACTATTTGGTCATTTTTGACCTATTAAAATGACAATTTCACATGGCTCAAGCTAAGTCCTCAATACATGACTTTTCCTTCTGACATTGTACTAAATTGTGCTTTTCACTTGGAATGCTGGAAAACCCCACTTCCTGGTGGATTTGGATCACCTTGTGCTGTAGAGAACTGCAAAGGAACGGTTCAGGGTTATGTACTCAATGGGGTCGGGCACAAACAAAAAACTCACCAATATCCAAACATGTCCTGTCTCCTCTTGCCACGTCCCCTTATCTGCACCAACCACCCCCCAGCTGCTTCAGGAGCAGAAGCAGGAAAGGAAACAATGTCTGTGGAATATTCTGCAGGCTGGGGCTTCTTGCGGTACCTGGCTGTAGAGGGTCATTGCTGGGGCAAGCTGTACTTTTCTGTGATCTTTGTTATTTTGTCCGCATCCCTTTGTTACTATTAGAGGGGTCAGTTGTGTGAGAAAGCCAGCAGGGAGCCTGGAGATTGTTAAGCACCAAATTCTGTTTAATATATATTTCATATGGGCATATTTCTTGCATCTAAAAAAAGTCAAATGCCATAACAAATATTTTAATATCCCACATTTCCTTTTCGTGGACTGTGTTTGTTCTGTTACCATCTTCACACACACTTCCTATCTCCTCATATCATTTTTCAACCACCTCTTACTCCTCTCTTCACTTTCTCCCTCTCTCCACTTTTCTCCCCTCTCTGCTGGAGGAGAGAGTCTTTGGTCCGTGGAAAGTGTCCTAAACTTTAATCTACCCGCACTGTTCACATCAATAAGGAATTTTTCTTACTCACCCTTGAGCTATACCACGGGATCAACCCGTTGCCCTCTTGACCTATTCTGGGAGTAGAATTAATAGTACACACACATTCCCCTATGATGTTTTATCTTTGGGGTTGGCTTGGTGGTATATTTCCACTCTTCTCTGTTGTGTTTGATTCAATGTCAGTGCAATTCGAACTAGGGGATATATCTCCACCTGCCACTGTTTGTCAGGATCTGTTTGGAACGAAGAGGCCAGGAAGAGAGGAGGCTTTAAATGAGCAAAATGAATGAAGGAGGAAAGAAGCCAGTACATAAACAACAGAGATTTGACTGCGGTTAAATGGGAGACTGGGATCAGATGGAAGCTGATTAATATTTTCAATGTTTATCAACGATGATTAGTGATGGGATAATTGTCACGGATGAGTATCTTCAGCCTAGGCAGCCCCGCTCCAGGCAACAGATATTCAATATGATTACCAGATTAATAAAATATATTCCACGAATACCACTGCAGGTCTTATGCTATGATTTAACAACATCAGAAAACCAAACAAGACAGTCACTTCTCTGATAAAAGAGATCTCCATTTGCTGTGTCCTGAGTTATAATTGCTATAATTGCTTTGTTTCTTCAAATGTCCTCAGGATTATATAATTTGGGGGAGGGAGCTTGGAGAGGGCCATTTTCTAAAATTACTGAAATTGAACTCGTCTCAAATTATTTTAGAAGATGATGTGAGAATTTGGGGAGACAGGGAGGCATGGGAGGGAAGTTATTGAGTGAACACTTCATTCCTTCATTCTTTTGGGTGTCCATGCATCTAAAACCATTTACCTTTTCTGAGAAATACCCATCTTATTTAACAGATCCTGCCTGCTGATATGCAAAACCAAACTTCCAGACACTTGCTTTCTTAGCTGCTACGTAGAGAGCCTCTACCTCAGGCACATGACCTGGGCACCACAGCTCAGATATCTGGCTCCAGACGTTGATTCTGAAGCTCTTAACATATATATGGAAAAACAGGGATCTTGCAGATGCCATTCTCACGTGGCTGGCAGCAGTCAATGGTTACATGTGTTTTCCAGAAGCAACACTGGCCTTAGCAATAGACTCCCATATCCAGCTTGGGTGATTTGATGGTGTGAATTAGCATCACCGCAGCCCAGTGGCTGCTCCATGTTATCTCCGTGGGGCCACTCCCACTGTGTTATTTGGAGAATTTATTCCTAGCTGCATAGGCTCCAAGCCTGATTTCCCCAGACCATTTCGAGATCATGTGAGCTATTATAAACCTTTAATAAATTAACTGGAGTTGATATCTGTTGCTTATAACTAACACCTTGACTGATAGAAAGCTTAAGAAAGACCCAGGAGCGATTTGGCTGACATGTTAGGTTTTTACTGCTTCTTAACAAATTAGCACAAGCTTAACAGCTGAAAATAACAAACACTGATTATCTCACATTTTCCATGGGTCAAGTGTCAGGGCACAGTATCACTGGGTTCTCTGCTCAGGGTCTCAAAACTCTAGTCAAGATGCTGGCTGAATTGCCTTCTTATCGGAGGCTCAATGGAGGAGATTTGCATTCATGCTCCTTTAGGTTTCTGGCAGAATTCATTTCCTTATAGCTGTGGAATTCACGGTGGCTTGTTTCATCAAGTCTAGCAAAAGAAAGAATCTTTAACCTTTAGACATTATTTTAGGCAGATCACCTGATTTAGTCAGGCTCACCCAGGTAGTCTCCCTTTTGAGATATTTAAAGGCAACTTACTTAGTGCTTAAATTACATTGGTAAAATCCTTCTTTCTCTGATGTGTAAGGTAATTTAATCACAAGAGTAACATCCTGTCACTTCTGCCATGGTCTATTGGTTTGAAGCAAGTTTCTGTCCACTCTCAAGGAGGGGGGTTATACAAGGTCTTTCGGAGTCCTCTTAGAATTCTGCCTTCCACAATTGTGTTCTTCCACAAATGTGTTCACATGCATCTTTTGGCAGCTGAACTTACCATTTTAAATGAAGGCCTCACTGATAATGATTCCTAATAAAATCCTCCTTGAGAAGTTGGGGCACTTCACCAAATTCTACCTTGAAGGAGGATTTTCTTTGGAGTCAACATATTGTCCTCAAAATTAGATGATGCTTTTGGTTTATAAAGTTTATTAAAAAGATGATATAACTTTGTTATGTGGCAAGTTGACTAGGCCTGTGCTATGTTTGAATTATCAGAGAATAATTTTTAGGTTACAATTTCAGGGAATCTGTGGATTATTAGTATATGGGGAGCTTAGCCTGTGATTGCCTGGTTGTTGTAATGAAAGGCCCTCCTCTACTCAGTTAAGTGTCCCCCGAAAGTGAAGCAGTCTTCCTTGAGCAGCTTGTCGGGCTCTGTTTCATGAAGTTACTATTCCGTATACTTAGATCTGCTCATCAGATTGCTGTCCTGATTAGAAAAGGCTGAGGCAGTGCTGTTCAAAGAGGGACCCTGCAGGCTGCTGGGGTGTTAACCCCTCTTCCCTCACTGCCCACACCATCTTGGCATCATGACCATGATTTCACCTTGACCAGTTTGAAACCTGGAGTGTGCAGCCTCTGGCCCTTGCTCTCTTCTACACTGAAAGCCTTTACTTTGTCTTGGAGATATAGAAGTGGTGGGAATTGCCTGTAAGCTTGCTTTTGTTTTTGCTTCTTTCCGGTGAATTCATGTTCCCTGTCTAAGGGCCCACACAATTAGAACAAAGTAACTTGCCCTTAGCTTTGCCTTCAGAAACAGAAAGTTATTTTTTTTAAAAACAGGCTGGAAGTGATGGGAGAAAAGTCAGAGTTCTTTTCTGAAGTATGATAGCAAGTACAAAACATCAGTTTGGACAGTCACAATCTTCTGGCTTTTCAAGACTATTATTCACTGGGTACATGATGTCTGGCATTAATTTCAAAAGCAAATAAATGTGTATCCTTCTAACCTCTGTGAGAATTTGTTCATTCAAATATTAACAATGCTTAGCCAGAGAGGAAGTTCATTTTTATGTTCCGATGAGGCTTTCCCTCTCTTCTCTATTAATTTTTTCCTTTCATTAAATCCATGTTCAAATTTTAGTCTTAAAACAGACAGCCAAGCAAACCAACAAAGCCTTTCCTTCCCCACTTGCCACTGCCCTGGCTCCCATCTTATCTCTACAGTCAATTTCTTTAAGGAGTGTGTAAAACCTTGTATCTTTGTACCTATCATCTGCAACCCACGTTGACCAGCATCTGCCCCTGCTGATTGACTGAAACTGCTCTAAAATTTGGCCACATGACTTTCAGATAACTTAATTAATGAGCGTTTTTCAGTCTTCATTTTCTGACATCACAGACTGTTGAAACCCTCTTCTCTCTTGACTCTCAAAGACAGTCCACTTTTCTGGTTTTTCCTATCTTTGTATGTCTTTTTCCTCCACCCTGCCTTCAGAATCATTACTTACTGTTTTCTAATTCCAGAATCATGACTTTGCCCTTCTCTTCTTATGCTGCATGATCTTTTAGAGATTTTGCATATATTCTGTTCTTATCAGTCATATTTTTACCGAGCACTTCCTTCCCCAACAAGAATTAACTGACACTTAAATTTTGTGGAAATATTTTCTTACTCTTTTTTATGGTTTTCCCACCTTGGCTTCCAACTAATACTAGTTTGCTAATGCTGCCATATAAAACGCCCAAGCGACAGCAATTTATTTTCTCACAGTTCTGGAGGCTAACATCACGGTGTCCGCAGGTTTGATTTCTGTATCGGCTACTCTACTTGGCTTGCAGACGGCCACCTGTTCATTGACCTCACATGGGCTTTCCTGTGTGCACACATATCCCAGGTGTCCACGTGTGTCCAAAGTCCTTATTCTCATAAGGATACCAGTTAGATTGGATTAGGGCTCTCAGAGCATCATTTGAACTTAATCACCTCTTTCCAGGTCCTGTCTCCAAATATAGTTACTCTCTGAAGTAGTGGGGGTTAGGGCTTCGACACATGAATGTTGGTCTTTTTGAGATTTTCACCTACTTCGTATCAATAACCTTTACCAATGACTCTCCTCCTCTCTGAGAGAGAACAGCTGCTTAAATTTTCATGTAATTGTTTTATTTTTTTTATAGCTTCACTGCATTTGTTTATATCCCTAAATAATCTTTTATCTTTGCACTTTATACATATGGAATCACGTCTAGTGTGTATATTCTTTGGTAACTTTTTTCTTGCATCTAACAGTAGTGTTTAAAGATTCATACATGCTGATGCTTACAGTTGTATTTTACTCATTTCACCATTATTTACTGTTTCTTATATAAATATATGACAATAACTGTATTCACTTTTTGGCCTGTGGATAGTTATTTTTTCCTACTATTTTTGACTACTATGAGCCATGCTACTATAAACATTCCAGCATATGTCTTTTGGTGCTTAAGAGTTTGTCTGTTTAGCAAAGGTTCAAGGAAAGATATACATACACATGTTCAACTTTTCCAGGTGATGCCAAATGTTTCCAAATACATTGAGTATATCAGTAGATTGGTTTATTTTATTTTGTTCTACACCTTCATCAGCTCTGGGTATTATCCAGTGTTATATATAACTTTGCCCATCTATATTTTCACATATTTGGAATCAAGTCATAAACTCTTGTATAAAAAGAGACTGGTGCTTATAGACATTATCCTTGCCACTGGAACCAGGATTCAGAGATCCTAAGGATCCCAATTCCCTCTCTGGCAAGTTACAAAATGCCAAATTAGACCTATTATTCATGTATTTTAATTCAATTTAACTTTTTTTGTCTGAGATATCCATATTAAGGGGATTAGATTATGGTCCAAATCCTATTAACTGTATCTAGCTATTTCCTAAATTCTCCAAAATACTTTTCCTGATAATAAACATCTTTTGATGGTTTTGTTTCAAATGGATTTTTTTTGGTTAAATTTAAAGACACATGTATGTTGACAAACTTATAAGAGCCAACATTTTTGTTTATTTGTTTCCTATTCCTTTTTCAGAGGTCTTTGAAAATAATAATGCAAACCCAAGCATTACTTTGGGAACAATTATCAGAAAAAAAAATTTTATCAATTGGAGAAGTAGAAAGTTACAAAACAAAACTTTTGGCCTAGGGCCTAATTCAAGTAGGAAAGTATTTCAAATGACTTAACATTTCCAAGTAATGTAAAATGATGCAGTGAAATATACTTCCATTGGTCTGAATTTTTTTCTGAAGGAGACTTACAGTGTAAACCAAAATAAGCTGCATTACTATTTTCTAAAAATTTTATGAAAAATAAAATTGAGTTTGTGGCTCCCTTTCTCAAGTTTGAATGATGTCTTAAAAATATTAATTTACTATAGTTTTTAACTTGATGTTTCCTATTCTTATGTATTTTTTTATTGTGGCATCTTAACATATTTAGTTGTCTGTTTCTCAGATAACTGCTATTAATGGCAATATCTCTCCTCTTTTAAATGTTGTGACTAAATAAAAGTCATAAAATCAATCGTGTTTTTCTTTAATTCATTTGTATTTTGCAGCTATGTAAATGTCATCCTTATACTTGAATGATCCAAAAGGAAGGAGATGGTGATTAACTGTTTTGATGATATTACCATGCATTTAATATGGTACTTTACCATCTTCAAAGCACTTCCATATACAAATGAGGAAACTGAGGTCAAGAGAGTTTAAGTGACTTGCCCAGCTGCAAAGCAGCTGTTTCTATTTGATAAAAAGTTATAGATCAGAGTGATGTTAGTAAGCACCAAGGCCAGGACAACAATCTTGTTCTCCTGAATCCTTCCCTGGTATAATTTTTTTCTAATATTCTAGTGAAGCTGATGAACGGCATATTGGCTGGTTATATTTGATAAAAAATGTTACCCATTGGCTAAAGATTTCATAGTGGAGTGGAAACTTTAGGGGGAAAAAGATTAATATACCATCTACCACCATATATTTTTAGGTAAGACTGTATTTTGAGGCTTACTCAATTCTCTGTCTCACCTTGCATGGGTAGAAATGACTTGTGTCTACCTGTTGCACAGAAACGGGTTCATTCATTCAGTGGTGGATAAACATGTGCAGTCCTCGTTTAGGGAAAATGACAGTGTCCAACCTTTATGAGATGCCAGGATGCTGCTAGGTAATGGGAGTTATAAGATTGTAGCACAGTGGGATATGTGCCAAAGTGTAAGTTGTTATAAACAAAAAGAAATAATTGCCTTTGGAGGAGGAACTGGATATTCAGATTTATTGCTGTGATATCATGTAGCGATAGCCATACTTGGAGACCTCTGCAGAAATTAGCGTTTCTTTAAGAAACTATCAATTCTAGCAGAGTGGCATATATATTGTATACTTGTATATGAGTAATATACTTAGGAGGGGTTGGGGTCGACCCGAGTGGGTCAATAAAGCCAGAGGAGAAAAGGCAAAGCAAATAAAAAACATGGTTGAAGAGGCAATAAAAGATGGAGGTTCTCTATCTGCCACTGCTGTGTTCCTCTTTCTTCCTTTCTTCATCCTCTTTCTTCTCTCCTCCACTCTCTTCTGCTGGGGCACAGGGTGTGCAATTTGATCCACAGCCCTTGCTAGCCATTGCTGCACCAGACACACTCCATTCATCGCTGCTCCTGCTGGCCTTTGAAAACAAGCTCCGTGGCCCCGCTCTGTTTGTCGTCAAGAATGGAAAGCTCAGAGTAGGAATGTTTCCCAGACGGGAGGTGAAAGGGTCAGTCCGGACCTCTGGACGTTTGCAGTGCTTAACTTGCAGGCATGTCCTGTGAAAGGGAGGGTGGCTCCCAGCGCTTCTGATGGCGGTTTGTACACATGCCGCAAAGCGCCGCTCAGATCATGAGATTGCCTGTCAGGTCATCTGCTGTGAAATCCATTATGAAAAACACCCGGAAACTGAAGCCTGACTTGAAATCCTTAGTTTACTAAATTGCAGAAATTATCTTTGGAAGGTTTTGTCACTTTTATATATATATATATATATTTTTTTTTTTTATAAAAAAATAATGTTTGCAGTAATGCCTCATGCAAAGTGCTAGTTGAATGAATCTGTCAGTGAAACTTCAATTTCAGATTACCACACGGCTAGATCTGCTATTATAAATGAAAACACATCTTTAGAAAGTTCGCAACAGTTTGAAGTAGATGAGCCATTGAAATGCAATAGAAAAATCTACCCTTTACAGATTAGTCAAACAGTGATTGTAGTCCAATATGTAAACACAGTCTCACTTTATTGTCAGGGGAAAATGGTCCTTAATGGGCTACTCCAAGAGCAGGTTAGCATTACCTAAGCCTACAAATAATGATATAAATTATCTTTAAGAAATCTTTGCTTGTGAGTATGGCCCAGAATTTAAAAGCAAATAGAAAATCCTTGCATTACCAAACTACTAGACTTGTAACAACAACTTGATAAGATGTTGTTGTTGTTTGTTGTTGTTGTTCGGTCTCTGCAAGTTCTGAACCACAGTTCACTAGAAGAATGTTACTGAGCTGTTCTTAAAAGTAAGCTTTAGTCGAAAGAGGCCTAAAAGAGCCACATTCTTTTTTTTTTAAGTTTATTTATTTATTTTGAGAGTCAGACAGAAAGAGAGCATGTGAGCAGGGGGAGGGGCAGAGAGAAGGAGAGAGAGAGAATCCCAAGCAGGCTCAACGCTGTCAGCGCAGAGCTCGATGAAGGGCTCGAATTCATGAACCGAGAGATCGTAACCTGAGCCGAAATCAAGAGTCAGACGCTTAACTGACTGAACCCCCAGGTGCCCTGAAGAGCCACGTTCTTGAAGTGACCAGATCAAATGTGAATGACTTGGTCTTACTTCCAGTGCACTGTGCTGTTTATAGGGCAGCACAGGGGCATGGTGTCCTTCTTGTTTATTGTCCCTTTGGAAGATTATTATTTTATGGCATTTTGCTACTAACGACCTATGCTTTTCACAATGAACAATTGTATGTACTTAGTTTGCCAAATGACAAGAAACTGTGTTAAGAAAAAAGCAGTGGAGCTTCTCATGCAGGAGGGCTGACGAAGAGAGAGCCTTGAGAATCTTGGACCAATAAATAAAAAATCTCACTGGGTTTGAATTTTGCTTCAAGACCAGCTATCTACAAAAAGTTTATGTAGAGTGTGCTGGAAACGATGATTCAACTTATAAAATTAGCAGAGTTTGGCAAGGAAGGAGACAAAGAAGGAAGGAGTGGGCATGAGAAGGAGACTAAAAATTCTCTCACACTGTGCCTGTCCTGCAACAGATGCCCTCCGAGGGGACCTGATCCCAGCTCTTCATCCAGATTTCAAGGCTGGACACAGCACATATCGCTGCCACACTTTTTTATTTGCATAAAGCAATTGCCCCCGTGGTCAGTGGCTTCAGAGTTGTCTAGACAACATGCTTCAGATGGTATCGATGACCTCAGATGCACGAGGCTAGCTCTAAATTAGTGATGAGCAGAGCTGGAGGGACATATTATAGTAGTTATAAACCATAAGAAGGTATTTAAATAGATAGATAAGACACATGCAAATCTTTTCATTGCCATGACAACCATCTTGATATAGGTTTTCCATATGTAGCAAGAAGGGCAGAGCAAAAGGCACTGGAAAAATAGCAGGGACCGATAATGAAAATGAACCCTGGCAGGGGATTAGTCCAGATCTTGGTCATTTATTAACTCTTAAGAGAACACAGACTTCCGTAGTAATGTACTGCACACCAGGTCAGAGAACCTTTATTTCCAGACCTCAGCTGTACAGTTCTCAGCTATGTGATTTTATCCCGGCTCTCAAGTCTTCGCAAATGGCTCTGGTTGATGCAAGGAAAGAAGGAAGGAGGAATACGAGTGTGCTATTAAATGCACATTTTCAGTGCCCCCAAAGATCCTTTCAGGGGACTCATCCATTACTCAAATGTGTAATTTGTAGACATGTCTTTAATTGTTTGTTTGTGTTGATCACAGAAGCTAACGAATTCCTAAATAATGCTATAATGAAGTAGTATGCTCCCTTTCAAAGCAGTGCACTATTTGTTCTTGTGCAAGCATCCTGAGGCAGAAAAAAGGAAATGCTGTCTACCTTCCTCCTTCTTTCACATTTTTCTTCCCTCTCTGTTTCCTTCCTTTCGTCTCTCTAGCTTTCATCTCCCTCTCTCTCTCTCCCTCTCCCTCTACCTCTCCCTCTAGAGCTCTTCATTTCTTCTAAGTGCCAAAATAGTTTCAGGGCCAGCTGCAGGCACTGACAGTTGTCCTGTGTCCCGGTAAGCTCCGTCCCCCAGAGCTTTCTCCTGCCACAGACGTGGGCAGTGAATCTAGTCCTAGCAGTCTTCTGGTCCCAGCCCCTTAACCCTGGTCATCTGCTCAGAGGTGAAGGAACACGTGGGAGAGCAGCGGGGAGGGGGGGGGGAGCACAGGTGTACCTCCACTCCCTGTAACATTTTCCTCTGCAGATCACAGACCTGGGGCGGGAGGCCCTTGAATCTTTTGAAACATAAATGGCAATTCTGCTTGCTACTTTTAAGGTGAAGACTGGTACCTTCCGAGGCACTGCCGAGTCATTAAAATTCTTCAGTCAGATCTTTGTATGTGCAATCAATGTATGGATTCTTTTTGACACAGACTGGCATTTCAACACACAAGGGAACATTGGTGAAAACAAGCTGGTTTATTAATTAAAGTGATAATAAATAATTCCCCTACACTTCAATGTGTTTAGTGAAAGTCTTGGCTCAGTCATCCGTGTTCTGAGGCTATTTTGAAACGTGGACTTCCTTTGTGCTCTTTCTAGCATGAAACCAAATCAAAGCCAGAAAGACCCTTTCCTTATAAGTCACTTAAATGCTAATTTGGTAGTAGCCCTTATAAACCAAATTCTACAGGGTATTATTTAAATATGGTTTGTTGAAAAACTATTTAAGTGGCAACTTATTACAGCAGGCGGCAGAGACGAGAAATGGCTAAACAACCCGAATCTTCAGCAAAGCACAATTTAAAATCTCATTCATCAGATTCCACCTGTCCCCCGGAAAGCGTTCTAACTTTATAGAAATTGAAGACTAACCATAGCCCCGAAAACTGTTGGTATTAACACTGTAGGGCATCCGTATACTGATGTCTCAGCTCCTTATCCAGAATACGTGTTCTGTCTGACAAATTTTGGGGGTGTTGTTTTGCCTTCAAGATATTCAGATGTTCCTTTCTTGACATCTGGGGTTCTAATTAACAGTCTTTCCATGTATTTAAAGCAAAATGAACTTGGCCTGGCCTGGACGGTGCCATGAAGCATTTTTTATTTATGAACGCTATCCCTGTCATGTTAATTTGTGCCACGTTTCTGATTTATCCTAAAAGAACACATCACACAGTGGATTTGGAGGAGTTAAAGAGAATCTACGGGGTGACTTTAATCTTTATGTCTTTATATACTGGAGGGCATTTTACTGCACCTCTACACTGCTCTCACTACACAATCATTTTCTGCTTTAGAAATGTAGCCATTCGGATCAATAGTTACAGTACAATATATTGTACTTCTGATGGGGGCCTCCTAGGACAGTTAAGAATCACCGTGGTGATTTCACCAAATGCTTGGTTATAGTCTGAAATCTATTTTTAAAAAGAAAGTTAGCACAACATATATAGAGCCAAATTTATAGGCATTCTAATGAAATTTCACTTACTCTACTTAAGTATATTAAAATAAAATTAGGAAAAATGGAGTGCAAAAGAACATTTTGCAGCTTGAAAAATACAGATTTTTTAATGGGACGCCAGTGTGGTAACAGCTAGAAGTGGCTGTCTTTAGGAATTTGTAGCTGTTGCTTCCAAACACTGAGATTTGGGGTTTGGCATCTATTTCTAGCTGTTGGGATGACTGTACACTTGTAATATTGGAAAAAGAAGGGGAGAAAAATCCCTGAGATGGCCACAGATGTTTGCAGAGTGCACAAAAGACGGAACAAGCAATAATGTAAAGAAATTATACATCTCCTAAAGTGTTAACAAACGTAGGCTGCAAGTTGAGGATTTTACTGTAAATTCTTAATCTATAAACAAACTGGGTTATCACAGCTGCTTATTGTACTACTAGCCCTGATCCTAACCTTTATGTCTTTATTGCTTACATACCATTCCCTTGCTTATGCGTCTGTACCATTCGGTGCCCTTGAACTTGGTCCCTCTGAGCCGCGACCCCTGCATGCTTGCTCACTCACTCCACTCACGTCTGCAGTCAGTAAATGTGAGACAGGCCCTGGCTGATAGCCGAGCTGCAGTAGGGCAATTAACACAGGACTAAAGTGTCATTACTGGCAGGGTGGGGAGAGTGGCAGACCACGGATGACAGTTCTCAGTTCTGAAGCTGTGACATCCAGGCCAGACCTGGGATTATAGGGAACAAGGGGGGAAAAGGCAAGAGGGAGCGGGGGGAGCATTGTATTTGGAAGGGGGAGAGAGGTCCTCAAAGAAAAGCGCTGAGTGGCTTCTCTTTGAAGAATTGTTTATTCCCTGTATCAAATTCCAGCTGTCTGACCAGTTAATTGGATGAATACCTAGAGGAAAACATTCTGTGCACTAAGTGAATTGGGGAAAATGGGCATCTTTCTTTCTCTTTAGAAGGAGAAAGTGCTTTTTCTTTAAAAAAAAAATCACCAACTCTCAATCACCTTTTAACGGTGCTCCTGCCAGACTTAGATTAAAAAAAGGAAAAGAAATATCTTTTATTAAGTGCTTGCCTCCCCCCACCTTTTTGCGCACTCACAGTTTCCCCTGCAGCCACCTACCTGCTCTGCCTCTGATATCTTAATAAAGTTAGTGTTGAATAGAAACAGAGCGCCCAGGCGGCTGTGTGCTGAAAAGTGGCTTCCTTTTTAGCTCCTTCCTCTCAGTGGCTCTGGAGACCCACCTATGCCCAGGAGGAAATGGAACTGTTTGTTGGGAACGGCTGGTTTTCGCCACAAATACCAACTGATAACCTCTTTCAGAATGAAGGTTCCACAATCCAGAGACTGAGTTGTATGCCGCGTTCCTTCACCTACATGCTCTCTAAGTTTCTTCCAATTCTGGTACCTACAAGCTTGTCTTTAAGGTGTGCTTAGTAACGGAGCAGATAGTGTTTCTGCTATGATTTGATTAAGTAAAAGAAACGTTCCGATGGATCCTATTTCTTTTAATTACAGCATTGAAGAATCAATATTCAATCTTAATTCAGAAGAGGAAAGGAGGGAAGATGATGTTGTGTGGCTCAGGCATAGATCTTTCTGCTGGTCTACGTTAACACAGGGATAGAGTCTAGAGATTCGAAAGGAATGGCTGTTCATGACCCATTTGGCAGCACTCCTTATACTTCAGATGTCTCACACCAGCTTTGGACCAGGAATGGCTCACACTCAATTCATGGTTGAATTGTCTGATGAATATTTGAAATGTTGATATCCTGTGCTTTGAGTTGAAAAAAGGATACACATGGTTTTGAGTTTAGGCAGGCGAGAAGCAGCCTGGCATATCGGTGTGAAAGTTCTGAAGCCTGGCTTGCTTTTTCTCCAAGGCACGCGTTCAGCTATTAGCCAGTGAGACTAGATCACAGGGCTGCTTGAGGGCAGATCCAGGATGTTTCTGGAAAGGATGTAATGAGTTGATTCTAGCATTGTGACATCCACACAGGTGATATCTCAGAACTCTGAATCCTTCATTTGGATCTGGAAAGTATAATAAAGACAGTTCCACTAATAGGTGTATTGACCATAATGGAACCTCAATACATGTGAAATAAGTGATTTTGCAAAGAAAAATGATGTCCCTCTGGGCCCTCTAGGTTAAGTTAATTCCAAACCCATCTTGAAAAGTTTAACTCTGATCGGTTCATAACCATACCATTTATTGAGTTAGAATATATCTTAGAAATAATCTAATTTCCTAATTTTACAGAAGAGAAACTTAGAGTTCAAAAAGGCAAAGTAGCCTGGCCAGAAGTGCATGTAATTTGTGGCAGAACTGATCATAAACTCCATGTGTTTAATGGCATTGCCCCATCTCTAGCTGATAAATTATTTCAAACTATTTAAAGCTATTTGCTTTAACTATACAAAGCTATTTGCTTATCAAAGATACTCTTACAGGACACCATGAATTTAGTTTATTGTTTCTAAAACTACGTATTGAATGCTTCCACAGGTGCTGGATTTATAGCCAGTACAAACAAAAAGAAGTCAGAGGTTCTTGTGAGGCACAAATGAGCTGATGAGGTGTGCACTTAGAATAGGTGTTGGCAAATAGTAAATGATTAAGAAATGGTCACTGTTTGGGTGATACTAGCATCATTGTTGTCGTCATTATTCTTGCCTTTGTGCAGCTTTTGTGAAACAAGAAAACCCTCTCCCCTTTGATTTCTTCTATGTAAAATCTCATTCCCAATGCTTGTGGCTTCTGGAAATTCAACTTATTCCGTGAAAACCCCTGACACAAGCCCCCTTATTCTTCAAGGACTTTGTTCATTTGTGATTCCAAACCAGAGCTTGTTTGGCAAGACATTTCCTGGGAATATTTATAGTTAGCAACTGATTTGGAGCAGACAAATGATTTAAGCTCTCTAAGCTGCTTGGATTAATACACGTTACTGGTTGTTTTGATTCCCTCCCCCTCCCGCGCCCCGCCCCCCCCCCCCCCCCCCACCAAACTAAGTTTGCAGTTGTAGCAGATACTAATGTTTCCAGCAAGAGACAGGAAAGGAGGGAAGTGGAGAGAAACAGAGAGACAGAGAGAGAGAGAAAACGAGTGAGTGGGGAGGGGGGAAGAGGAAGAGAGAGAGATGATTATACAAGCTGTAAAATTTACAAATGCTAAGTAGGTGCCATTGTTCGTGTTGCAGGGACCACAGAAATGAGGGAGCGCCATCTTTGTCCTCAGAGGACGTTGCTGTAAAGAACGTACACAAATAAGGCACAAGTAGGGGTGGGAAGAGACATGAAGCTCCGGAAGGGAACAGAAACAAACTCTGAAGGGAAATGTGAGGGGACAGAAGGCTCTTGCTTGGAAATCATCAAGAGCGATGACCACTGGGCCAAAGAAGGAAGAAACTGAACTCATGACAAAATAGCACTTTCTCCAGTAGTCTCATAGCACAAGTTGTTTGCTATAAAAACATATATTCCCAATTGCCTGTTGTTACATTAGTACTTATTTGTTGATCAATGAAAGCACACCCTGTGCCTGAGGGAATTTCTCTTTAAACATTTCAGGTAAGAGATTGCAGCTATAACAGGGGCGTGAAAGGGCATAAACACAGAGGCCGCATTGCTGTGTCATGTGAAGCTTCGATGCTGATCCACCCCGAAGGATTCCAAGGAGTTAGGATGGAAGAAAACTGAAATATAGTTTGGGAGAAGAGGCTTATTTCTGGACAAAAAAAAGTCCCAGTGATGACTAGCTTGTTCCAAGGTTTAGAATTTTTTTTTTAACGTTTATTTATTTTTTGAGAGAGAGAGAGAGAGAGAGAGAAGAGCGTGAGTGGGGGAGGGGCAGAGAGAGAGGGAGACACAGAATCCAAAGCAGGCTCCAGGCTCTGAACTGGCAGCACAGAGCCTGACGCGGGGCTCGAACTCGCGGACCGTGAGATCATGTCCTGAGCTGAAGTTGGTCGCTTAACCGACTGAGCCACCCAGGTGCCCTGTAAGCTTTAGAAATTTTTACAAGTAAACTTATGGTCTCAAACTTAGTGAATAAAACTGTTTTTAAAAAAAGTTCTCCACTAAAGATAGGAAGCAACCTAGATACATTTCATTTAAAATAGACCGTCTACTCCATCAATCAGCACAGTGGTCACTGCAAGCCAGTAATGCACTCCAAATTATTATATCTCTAAGTCACATGGGGAAATGGAATGAAGAATGTGCTCAATTGATACCTAAAATCTGTTTTTAAAGAACTAAGTCAATGACTTTGACCTTCAGCCATTTTTATCTGTTCAGTTTGTCTGTTTAGATTCTTAATAATTGCTAGTTTTTGTTTCAAATTATCCTTGAAATATGGTAAACTGCACCATTAAAAATAGCCTATATCACACCCCTGTTCACTTCCTCCTATTGTGTGGACTCTGTTTGATATCATAAAAAACAGTGTCCACATCTTTCCAGTACTGCCTTGTGTATCCTGCACTATCAGACAACTTAGTGTTTTTATCTTCTGTGCATTCATTCATTTTCATTCATTCAAGTGACATCGATTATCTACTATGTGCCAGATACTCCTAAATCATAGAGACGAAAAGGTTAACAAAAAACATGTGCTGGTCATCTTTGCTACCCTTCCACATTTACCCCCTACTTTTCTTCTGCTTGCTCTGTATCATGGAAGCCTGATCTTTGTGATCAGGCTCTTTTCAGCTCTGAGCCAGTGTGATGCACTGGAAGGAGAGAGGTTGGAGTGCCTTTTGCCTCCAGCCCTCCCTCTGCCACCTTGTTCTGTGTGGCCAGGCTCTACTACTGAAAGGAGTCTCCTCTCAGGGGGTGTTTTCTGCATAGGTACTCTTTCTAGGTTCTAACACCTGCTTCCTCCCCCAGGCCCCTCTGGGCCAAGGGGTGGTAAAGACACCACTGTTTCTGGACCTATGATACTGCACTACCCTTCTTGGTTTCCTTAACACAATTTTTAAATAGCCCATTTTAAAAACTCTGCTCAACTAGTTTGAGAACGGACTCTGACTGATAGATACACCATGTTCCTTCCTTTAAGGAATTGATACTGGTGGGTAAGAACAGATTATTGAGTGAACACCTATTCATGTGAACAGTTAACGGATTTTCTAGATCTCCCTGGATTGTAGTGGTGGCCCACCTGATAAAACTGACCTTATGACACTAGCTCTTCTTCTGTTGCAGATGTCTCCATGGATATTTTTCATCATTTCCAGATGCAAAGATATTCCCTGTCAAGCATTCCGCTAGGATCTTAATGGTTATAAATACTCTGTAACTAAAAATGCCCTTTCTCTTTTAGAATGCGTAACAAAGACATTACAACGGTTTGCAAGGCTTGGAGCCTAGGTGTCACGTAAGGCTATCTGTGTGTTCTGATCTCCAGCTCAGCTTCCAGCCTGTCTAAATAAGACCTATTGTAAAACTCCATTCACCACGTCACATCTTTTCATGCCAGCACCCTTGCACATCCACATATACTTAGAAAACAATTAAAAATTCACGTTGGCTTTCCTTTTCTCATTCACAGTCTTTTCTCACTTATTGTTTTGTTTCTTTTGCTGAAGACATGAAATCTCTCGTGCTTTCTGTATGGAATTCTAGCATTTTGGGGAGGTGGCTTTACTCTTCTCTTTATATTTTCCCCCCATGTTTCCCTTTTATCTCTTTAAAGTAATGAAGTCTTCCTAACTAAAGGCAACATTCAAGGTGACCTTTTAATTCCATATTTCCTGAATGACTATTAAGATGTCTTAATCTATAACAAAGATGTATTCTTTTTCACATTATCCTTGATTTCTTTCTTATTACAACCCAATATCCTACTTATTTTTTAAATCTTCTCCTGTATGTCAAGTCAACACATTCTTTGAGCTGTCGACGGTGGCGTCTCAATTTCTTTCTTGAGAGGCTGAGGGTAATTCAGAAGCCATTAGTGTACTGTGAATGAGTCCTTTGAATTGCTTCTTCCACTGGGTCTTACCTTGAACTTGCTACACTCAATTCCATTCACCATTGTGGAGCTTGATTACTTAACGCCTTTGGTCTTTCTCAAGTTCTTCCTACCCCTTATTCTTGACTACATCTATGTTTAGTATCTGAATAATTATGTGGTTTTGATAAATTTGCTGCCCTGTTATTCACCCCATCTTTCGGGTTGTTAATAAACTTATGGAACACCTGTGCCACGTATGATTCACAGGCCATCAACTAATTTCTTAGCTGATAACCAGTGATTTCTCTTAAGATTTTTTTTTCTTTTAACCAGTTTTCAATCCAGTGCTGCTAGAATTCAATGATTTTTTTTTAAACGATACCAAAAGAGAATGTTAAACTCATTGTTCAGCGAAAATAAAAATAGTTGAAGCTATTATGAAGACATAACCTATGTGTTTTCCTGGCTTGATATTCTACCGCCTCTTTTAGTCTCAACACATGGCCACTACTTTGCAAGAGTGAAAATGGATTATTTCACAATTATTTCTTCTTTTTTATTTTTTTATTTTTTTAAAGTTTATTTATTTTTTTTGGGACAGAGAGAGACAGAGCATGAACGGGGGAGGGGCAGAGAAAGAGGGAGACACAGAATCGGAAACAGGCTCCAGGCTCTGAGCCATCAGCCCAGAGCCCAACACGGGGCTCGAACCCACGGACCGTGAGATCGTGACCTGGCTGAAGTTGGACGCTTAACCGACTGCGCCACCCAGGCGCCCCTATTTCTTCTTTTTTAAAAAGAGAAGACAGTTTAAAAATTGTTAACTGGAGAGACATTATGGGATATAACTTAGTATTAAATGCAATTTGCCAATCTGTTGAAATTTATCAAGCTGACCATTTACTGACTATGTAGATGTGGCTTACACTATACTAGGTACTCGGGGGCAGATAAATAAGTTCAAGGCTTCATGCCTTATTTCTTTTAAGGGAATAATACATAAGCAAAGATTTAACACACGAGCCTATAAAGAGTTGTATAACAATACCTACAGCGATATGATTCCAAAAGATCAATCGTAAACAATTTTATGTTTGTCAAGTTAATTTAGAACCAAAAAACACTAAAGGTTTTCAGAAGGTGAAATCTCATTTGACTGGTTTCATGGTGGAGTAGAAAGAACATAGACTCAGGCATCAGACTTCAGCTCAAATTTTCTGAGAGAGTTTTCTCTGTGACCATGTCCAACTTCCTGCTCAGGATCACAGTTCAGGTGGCTCAAAGTCAGTCCAACAATGACGAGTTTAAAATTAAACTTTTGATTCAGGCTGTTGTTTCCCTCATCCACTTTCCCCTCAGCCTTCCACACATCAGTAAATACTACTATGCTTCCAGCGGCTCAAGTTAGAAATCTAGGAATTATCCTTGATTTCTCCTTTTTCCTCACAGACCTCATAACCAACTCTTCAGAAAATTTAGTAAGTCTACCTCTAACATATATATTTAAATTGTGTCAGTTTTTTTCTTGTTCATGCCATCACTCTAGCCTGGCCACCCTCTCCACCAGTCTCTCATTGGGACTGAAGCAATAGCTGCTGGTACGTCTTCCTCCTGCTGCCCTTGCCCCACTCACCCACCTTCTCTGTGGAAGCCATTTTCTTCAACTTGACATTGTGAGAAGTTTGTCTCTTGATTAAAATGCTTCAACAACTATCACTGTATGTATTAAACAAACAAACAAACAAATCTAAACTCATCCCCAAAGCCACCATGGTCCCACCGGATGGCATCTTTCGTGACTCTCCAGTCTCACTTGTGCCCCTCTGCCCTCTCTCCATTCCAGCCACAGTGAGTGGTCTGGCCTCATCCTCAAATCTGCCCATCTCATTTCTGCTCATGATGTTCACACACATTACTTTTGCCTAGAATATTCTTTATATGGCTTATTCCTTTTTCTTTATGTCTTAGACTTTTCTGGAGAGGACTTTTTAACTACACTATTTATATTTCTCTTCTTTCCTAACTTTGTATTACGTTTCCACTTTTTCTTGTATTTCTTTCATTATTTCTATTTTTCTTTACAGCCTTTTTGTCTTTCTCCACCACTGGAGCATACTCTGCAGGAGGTCAGGGGCTTTATCTGTCTTAGGCACCACTGCATCTCCAATACCTGATGTACAGTTGGTACTCTGTAAGTATTGGTTAACTAAATAACTAAAGAATAATAAAATTCTTAAAACTCCCATTCTAATTTATTTGGACAACCGACACAGTTTGCAGCTTATATTAGCATTCCTCTTACACTTTCGAACTTAAAGTTCATTTTCTATGACCCCACACTGTCTTCATATCTTAATTGGAAGATCTTTGCTTATGGACAACAATGACCTCTAAACACAAAAGCTCCTTAAACTTTCTGAAATAAGTTTAGATCAAACTTAAAGCAAGTAGTATTAGACTAATAATATTAACTAAAAGTAGAGAGACAGTGAAGAGAAAATTGCAGTGTAGGAATATGGGTCTCAACCATTTCTCTGAGTTAAGTAAGATCTCAACTTAATATTTGCATTAAAATTGTTCCATGTGTGAACTGGAATGTTGTCATAGTATCTTGGTCCAGAATGTGAGAAAGTTCTAAGAGTGCTTTCTAACAGATGTCTATAGTCCCCTCCTAAAGAAAAGAGGGCTTACAATGTCACTACAATAAAAGAGAGAAGCCATGAAAGGAAGTGGGGGGCTCACAGTTCAGTGAAACTGTGTGCTGGTAGCTGAGTTGCTAACATTTGATGCAATTTATTATCTGCCAAACCATACTGTTTTAATTACGGACTGTAGCTCCTATATTCTTCTGTAGAATTTCACTTAGAAATGGAAGAAGTCACTGAATTTCCCTTATGTGAGTTTTTTTTTTTCATTTCAATGTTTATTTGGTTTTGAGGGAGGGAGGGAGAGAGAGAGAGGGAGAGGGAGTGGGGGAGGGGCAGAAATAGAGGGAGACACAGAATCCGAAGCAGGCTCCAGGCTCTGAGCTGTCATCACAGATCCTGACGCGGGGCTCAAACACACGAACCGTGAGATCAAGTTCACAAACCGTGAGATTACGGCCTGAGCCGAAGTCGGTGGCTTAACCAACGGAGCCACCAAGGCACCCCATCCCTTCTCTAAGTTAAAGGACACTTGTAAATGCCAGCTCAATCCCTGACACCTTGCAATCTGCTGTGAGACCCCATACTCTTCCCCGTGGAATTGTCCTGCCTGTCACCTCCTTCAGAGGTTGGTCTGCTTTCATTTTGTTTTTGCCAAAGTCTTAGCAGCTTCATGTTGCAAGGAGATGCCACCCAAGGATAGCAAGGTAGAATTAGAGTGTGACCATAAAAATTACAAGGTGCAAACAAACACTTCAGGTGGGCTGCATGTTTATCAGCAACACCCAGAGACCATCACACAATCTAATCAGCAAATCACCTAAATACAAGTTGTCCCATTGGCCATCTCAGGTGAAAATGAAACAGCTGTTTAATTTAGCTTTTATGAAAGAAACTCATATCCTGAATCTTTGATATCCTTATTACTCTTGCAATTTATTTATTTATATTGTGGTTATTTGATCTTCCTTGGGAACACCGTGTTGTTCTAGAATTGTCTTTCTCTGAGTGTATGGCATGCATATTGATAATATACAGAATGATTTTAGTGGATACTTTGATGAATTTGAAATAATGTAATAGCATGTATATTTATTTTTAGATGTATGAGAAAACATATGTAGAGTCCTCAAATCCCTGATTTATTCCTGAAAACAAAATTAAGAAATGAAATGGGAGTTGATTTAAAGTATTTTTTATGATCGAGTAAATAATAATATAGATAATACTCAGATCTGGACAAAAATTATGAACGTGGTAAGTGACTGCCTAAATTTTGGGCAGTGTGGTAATATTTCCTCGTCATAATCTATCGTGGTTTATGACAGGGGTGAAATAGGTTGGGCAACTTCCTTCTCATTTGGCAAATTGGCAAAAAAAGAAAGTTTTGCCTGAATGGAACCCCAAATTAAAGTGTTTGTAGCAGAAAATGCTAAAGTGGGGGGACAGAAAGAGAGTGGAGATGGGGGAACAAATGGGGAACAAGCATGAAACTGGGGTTCTGGTTGTAATAGCACAGTTGCATGCCAGGTTGGTAAGCAGAGGAAATATGATTTTGGAGCCTGGACCAGTCAAACCTTTAAAACCTCCCAAGAAAAGAGCTTTGGTGGGTCTGAGACTGTGCAATCGCCAGCCACAACTGAATGCTTTATTGCCGTCTGGAAGTGTTTATTTTCTGAACATAAATTCAGGGGACAGATTCAAGGCATGTCTAGAAATAAAGCATATCATCATGTGAGCTGAGCTGACAAGGACAATTTACTGTACCCTGCATTTGTTCTGGGCCAATCGGAGGAGAGCGGGCGATTAACATTCTAAAATCCCTGCTGTTCAGTTCTGATTGTCCCTTCACTGAACTTTGGAATGGCATGGATTAACCCCTTGGGGGACTCCAGTGCAGAGCCTAGAGCCCAAGAAAGGACAGTTGTTCCAGCCCTGAAGACACTGAAGACATATGCGGTGTTGGGATGTTTCTGTAGCAACAGGCTGGCTGCTGATCCTGTGCCTTTGGGGGCCCTGGGGAGGAAGGCGCAGCCCAGAGCTAAACCATTTCCTACAGGCTTTTGCCGAGAAAGCCAAGGTTTGGGATTTATTGTGAAGTTCCCATTTGATTCTGCAGGAAAGATGGGGCAAGTGTTCATGTTGCTCATTTGAACAGGGCCAGTTAATGGGGAGAGGCAGGAGAGTATAGTGTTTCAGAGCATGTATTCTCATGTTGGGTAGAGCTGGATCTGAATAGCAGTCCCTCCATTTGGAACTATGTGCAAGTTATTAATGCAGCTGACCTTTGTTTCTTATTTACGAAGCAGAGAGTAACGCTGGTCTCATAAGGAACCTGTAAGAATTAAACGAGATAATGAGTGTGAAGTGGCTGGCTCAGTAAATATTGTGTCCCATAATTTTTGTTACTTATTTATTATTTTCTTTTGCCCACATGTTGAGCGATAAGGAGCTGAAGGGGACATTTTTGCTATTTTCCTGAAGGTATGAGTGCTATTTTACACACTTTTTAGAAAACCTAATCTCAACTATAGGTGGCAATGTGTAATCCATGATCAGAGTGCATAATTTTGAGATGTTTCTCCAACCTTAAGGACATGAGAGTGCAAGAAAAAACGCTTCAGTTTCAGAACACTTCAACAGAGTAAGTGTTTTAATATGGAGGCAAATTTGCAGTCAGATAGCTTGCGTTCACTCTGATATGCAGCATATTTGAAAAATGCTCCTGGAATGAAGTTTAAGGTGGAAAAAGAAATTGGCTAAGGTAGTTTGATATATTTGAGATTAAGATTTCAGTATGTGTCCCTTTCCATCATACAAATTGCTAAATACTTAAAGTTTGATGTATTCATCATAGGAAGGCATCTTCCACCACCTCCGTTTTGGGTTCTCTTCCCCTGCTCTTTCCCTCTGCTTCTGGTTCTTGACTCTACAAGAAACCGGCATCAGCGCTCAGGTGGGGGGAAAGGAAGAATCACAAGGAAGCATTTATCTGAAAGGACATAATTTATGCTCTTGCCTAATTTTTCCTGAGAGATTTTTAAATATCCTACTGAGTTACTGAGTAGGCCACGAGGATTTTAGATGTACGGGTTTTATCTTACTCAATATTTGTTCATCAAGTATTCATCTAAGAGACAAAGAGCAATTTTATTGAATTTTTTGGAAACACCCCCACCCCCACCACACACATACCTCTGTATTGTCTATTTCAGTGGTTCTACAAACAGACATTTTCATTGTAAGTTGATTTGTGAGCTGAGTATATCCAGGGAACAGAGTTTCTCTTTCATTCTTGTTCTTTCCTCCCTCCTTCCCTATTTCACTCCCTCCTTCTCCTTCTCCCATCCTTCCTCCCTCCCTTCCTTTCTTCCTTCCATGTATGTTCTGATTTTACCTATCTGTGAAGATGAGCCTACATTTCAAATTATACTGTTGATTATCCTTTATTTTCAACTTTGCCCCATATTGACTCATTCAAACTAAGAATCAAGGTAACCCGAGTGGGATTCTAAATTTCTGTTTTGTGGGCCTGCTGCCAGTATCCTTAGTTAAGACATCTGATTCAGTGATATATTGCTCAACTATCTATATAACTTAATAAGGCTATCATTAGAACTCCGCAAATGGTGGATTTAAAAACTGGCTAAAATGGCACATTGCACTTCTCTCACAGATAACTCCATACATTACTACTTCTGTTTAATAATTAATGCTCTTGTTTTTAAGATATTAACAATTTAGTCTTTGTCCCGCTCAATCCACTCTCATAATGAAAAGCTCAGTGTGTTCTCTGGGTCTTGTATCACTTCCACACTAATTGTCATGAAATGTGCAGTATAATGCACCAATAAATATTTGAAAATTGGGTAGAAGGAATGTGGGGAAAGCACTTTGTGCTTTTAATTGATATGCTGAACAACATTGGTTGTAAATGGAACTAATGCATTTGACTTTCTTTTCTAGATGTGATTAAACATTGTACTGCCTGAAATAACCTCGGTTGTTTATTCCAAGTCTAGTTAGAGTGTCCGTGTCCACTCTCCTTGCTCTCTTTTTCTCTTTTCCAATAAGAAACAATTTACTGGTAATATATTCAACTTAGTGGCCAAAGTTCATCCAGACTAATATAAAGTTTTCCTCAAATCTGTTTCACCATGACCTCTTACCCTCCACCCCTCCTCCACCACCTTTTTCTTACTTTTCTGAAGTATCCTTTCTCAATTTGCCTGAATCAGTTGTCTTTTTCTGAATTAATCTCAGGACTGAGGGCCACTGGGCATCTTTCAGTTGCATGTAATGTCAAAATTATAGGCTTAGTTTTGAGTCTTGGAACTGTCTTTTAGTCACTGTATTTAATTCCTATATTTACATATGTCTTTCAGGTTAAGACAGATCTTTTGATGGCTTCTCTATCTTTTCCATTAAGATTTTACCTACTCAGAATTTTAGTGGCAGCCTCACAGTTGTTGATGTCTTTCATTCAGGCCATGGCATTCTAGATTCAAGGCTCTTTGTGATTTAACCTCCTACTGTCCTGCCCTCATCTGCTTCCATCATCTCCCCCACCCGCCCCCTGCCCCTGACCAGTGTGTGCATCCTGTGACCACATCTAGCGACTCAGATGCTCTCTCAAGCCTCTGTCCTTGTCCTAGATTGCCAGAACTGCCCTTTATTCTCTTTAAGGTGGCTCAGAAGGTGTCATCTCTCATATCCTACACTGACACCCCAGGACTGTTAAGGTTCCTTTCTCACTGAGATCACGGAGTCCCACAGGATGCCTATCATAACCTCCTGCAAAGACTTTCGCATCTGAATGGGGGACTCTTGAGGGAGATATCCTGTCTTTGAGCTTCACATCCTTAGTACTCAGCACAGTGCGTGGAAACAAGAGGATTTGGTCGAGTGAGTGTATGAATGAGCTTACAGTAATTAAATGAGTGAAATTTCCTGAGTGTATTCCACACGTCCAAAATACTATTAGACTATCAAGTCCACGGAATTGCCTATCCTAGAGGGTTATTGCTTTCTTTTTCTCTTTCCCTACAACCAAGAACAAAATTAAGTTAATGACAATTTTCTGGTACCCGCTAAGTGTTTTCAGGACTATTAGATATAAAAAAGAGGAGACTAGAACTTTAATACATATCAGATTACTTGACATTGCTAAAACTGGTCCTGTTGACTGTTTGATGAATGCTCAAGCACTCTTTCAGAATTGACCAAGAGGCTAAGACAGAGGGGGGCGTCTTTCGATTAGAGATAAAATGAAGGCCATTAAAGGCCTGAGATGGCATTCTCTACTTCATTTCTACAGCTACCATAGATACCTTTAATTTAGGAAGATTGACCAAAAAAAAAAAATATTTGCTCCCTGAAATTTATAAACCTTTGCCCTCCTTCTCTCTCTCTCTCTCTCTCTCTCTCTCTCTCTGAACACTATACTTTTCTCTTGCATGTTAGGAAGTTCCCCACATGGAATTTTGGGAATTTTTTTTTAATGTTATAGTAATGTAGTACGGCTATCCCAGCTTTCTATCAGAAGTGGCAGGCAGCCAAAAACTAGAATCATTGTTTGCAAACTCTAAATATAGAGTCAAGATTTATATGAAGAAAACAGATATGTCTTGTTATAAAACCATGAATAAGCATTGGCACAAACATAATAGTTTATTCTTCCTTGATATCGCTTATTTTAAATAGCTATCTATCTTTTTACTAAGATACTGTAGAAAGATACATTACAGAAACATTTGCTTCAGCTCAAAGTACTGGAGGGTTGCTCTTTTCTTCATGCAGTTAAGACTTCATTATTTCTAGTAACTGATGAGAGAAATAAGAGCCTAAAGGTGATTTGGTCTTTCTGAATTTCAGGTAGCCCATGGGGATGTTATTATTAATAATGCATCATATTCATCTTTAGGTCACTGTTGATATGTGTGTATTTTTTTTTATTATTATTGTTCTGGATTTGCTCTAACTCTGCACAAAGGTTGCCATGATCCTCAGACTTCTTTAGCCTTTGGTTTACAAGATGTCGCGTTCAGTAAAGAAAGAAGCTCTCCCGTGCCCCATCTGGGCTTCTCTTTGCTTCCTTCCCATCCTGCCCCCCTCTTCTGAGTTCCATCCCCTTTAATCATTTCTGCCTGGTCCACAACAAACGGGCAGCAGGAGGAAAAAAAGACTTCCAGAAAGAGTTAAAAAGGATGGATGAAATTCATACAATGTACACCATATGGCCTGACATTTTCCAGATTAGGTAAACATTTCTATTGGGGATAAATAGTCCTGTACATTGATGTAAAGAAATTGCATGAGACAAGGGCACATTCAACATAGTTCTGCTATGGAGTAATGTTTGCTCAGTAAGACAAATCTGAAAACTCAAGGGCAAGTGTGGGGGATGCTTTGGCAGAGTCCAACTTTTGGAAGAAGGGGTTAAAAATCATGAGTTTGTGGCCAAAGTAAATACCGTCTCCTCTAAGTTGAATATTAGTAATTGTTTTCAAATGTAAGTGAGTGCACGCATGCGTGCACACACGCACGCATGCACACACACACACACTCACAGGAAATTCCCAGCATTCCGTCATCAAACCTCTCTGAAGCAACTGAAGGATTAAATTTTGTCAAAATCCCTTTCTGAGTGGCCCATGCCTACAGAGGAATACTTGCAATGGCTGGCGAATTGATCCTAGGTGGGTTGTTGCCAGTGTGTGTGCCTGTATGGGGTGTAGACTGATCTGCTGGTGAACAGCCCCAGAGCCATAGATTTCATTTGATCTTTGCAAAGGCTAACATCTGTCTGCTGTCATTTTAGTAAGATTGATGACAGGCAAGAAAGAGGAGAGGGGAGGGAGTCGAGGAAACAGAGGCTGGGAGAAGGAGCGCTGGGCGGCCCCAGTGGCGGTGGCCCAGGCTGCCAGGGGTCACTGCTGCAGAGTCTCTGGCCGATGAGGGCTGTGGTGGGAAGCAGCCAGGCCCCACACTGGCAGTAATGGCACTTGGTTGTTACAGCTGATAGCTGGAACTCCAAGACACAAAGGCGGCATTTTGCACCTTATATATCTTAATAGATTACTCACATCGCAAGCAGCACCAAGCTAAATGTTATGACAGCCATAAGAATGTAGTTTACTGTTATCTTAATGTAGCTGGGCAGCACAGGGTAAAGCCATCAAAAAATATTATATTTTTTTAAAGTTTCCAAGAGAAACTAACTGATACAGACATGAAGCTATTTTTACACGAAGTCCTGAATTTTGGCAAAAGCTTTTCAAACCATAATTTTAAATATATACACACATATTTCACATATGCATATGAATATATGCACATTTGTATATGCATTTCCCCCATTTGCTCTATATCATTTTTCTTGCACTATTTCCCTTAAATTGTCACATGAACACCAACCATATAGGGAAGATTCAATTTAGATATTTTAAGAGATGATCTCATGTTTGAAGTTTGTCTAGCAGATATTAAGCACTAATTTTGAAGACACAAATGGCACACTTGGGAGATTTGGCATGAATGAATGAAGGAACAAATGAATGAATGATTGATGGCATAGACCTTCTGTTAACAACATGGTGTCGATAGTCTACCTGCATCCAGTTTCTCTAGGTACACGCACCTGGCAGGAAGAGGTGCGCTGAGCTGTGAAGCAAATGAAAGTTGATAGGGCTAAATACCCCCACAGAATAGAGGAAGGCCAGGAGTAGCACCAAGGCCTATTTCTGTGCATTTGTTTGTTTTTGTACTGGTGTGGTCGGATATTTGATTTCAACTTGCTGAAGCAGTGGCTACAGAGGGTTTTAGACTAGTTTTGGCCTTTGTCAGCAGGAGGCAGATTCCACGAGTAGAATTCAATCCAGACACATAGAACACTTTCCAAATTTAGTTGGAAAGTTAAACAATTTCACTTTATTCAATAGGAGCCCTCAGGGCCTTAGGATTTCTTATGACATCATGGTGATGACATGATGGAGTGGCTGAGTTCCATGGGCCAATTTATGTAAGTTCCAGGACCTTCTAGAAAACAGCCTTAAAGAGCAAATCACCCAATCCAACCCAATCAATCTACAAAGAGAAAATGGGCAATTAAAAAAAATCAATATTCAAATAAAATATCTTAGCAGAATTCTCTTTAATTTGGCCAATAGTTTGTGCCTTGCATATATTCACATAGAGCTGGATCAGCAATGAGGGAGAGAATAAGTGGTTAAACATCAGAAAGGAGCAAACACACATATAAGTGTGGGTTACTATTCCCACAACGTAAGACAAATTATTTAAAAAGTGTTAAGGGGCACCTGGGCGGCTTAGTTGGTTAAGCGTCCGACTCTTGATTTCAGCTCAGGCCATGAATTCACAGTCATGAGATCAATCCCTGTTTTGGACTCCATGGGCTCCACACTGAATGTGGAACCTGCTTAAGATTCTGTCTCTTCCTCTCTTTCTGCCCCTCCTCCACTCTCCCTCACTCTCTCAAAAAAAAATTTCTTTTTCAGTGTGAAGGCCAGTAGGTTACAGTAAGTTAGGTGATTGATGTACATGGTGTCAAACAGTGTTATTACAGTTTAGTTCACTGAACTGGTCTATTATTTGGGGAAATTTCCTAAATGTAGGTAAATATGTTCATAAAAGTTCATTATGTCTTAGTGAAAGATGAAGAGAGCTTCATTATAAAGATTACCTCTTTCTGTGTACAAAGTGCCAGAATTAGAAAATGTCTATTTGTAACATAGAAGAAGCACAGAGGATTAGCTCCTCTGCCCCTGTGACTTTTTTTGTAAGCGTGTTTTGAAGTTTTCAGTAGTGAATCCTGCTGGCTGAATCAGGGAAGATATGTTCCGTTGAAGATGGGGAAGTCTGTGGCTGAGAGTGGGGATTCATGTCAGAATCTTCGTTGATAAGGTCATGTTTAATTTTTTTGGTGTTTTTTTTCTTAATGCGTCCTCAACACTCTATTATATAATTTATATAACTATTTTAGTTAGGATCCATGTACATTTATTTTTTTAATTTTTAATTTTTTTTAAAGTTCATTTATTGAGAGAGAGAGAAAGAGACTACATGAGCAGGGGAGAGGCAGAAGGAGAGAGAATCCCTAGTAGGCTCCATGCTATCAGCACAGAGCCGAGGTCGGGCTTGATCCCACAGTTTGTGAGATTATGACCAGAGCCAAAACCAATAGTCAGATGCTTAACCAGCTGAACCACCCAGGCACACCAGGATCCATGTGCATTTAAAAGGATAAGAGAAGCAAGTCTAATGAAGGGATTCTATTCATATCTTGGGCAAGGTTAAGGGGATTGCCAAGAGATGGTAAAGCCTGGCAGTCCTGGCAACAGGAGGAAGCATGGAGGCAAAGGGAAAAGAACAAGAGCCAGGACCCCTCAAAGTCATAGCCCTTTGCAGTGGGTTGAAAGATGGTCCCTTGAAAGATACACCCACCCAGAACCTGCAAAATGTGACCTGACTTAGAAAAAGACTTTGCAGATGTAATTAAGGATCTCAAGATGAAATCATGCTGAATTATCCAGGTAGGTCCCAAATCCAGTAAGTGTCCTTATAAGAAGGGAAGACACAGACAGAGAGAAGAGAAGGCCATATGAAGACAGAGGCAGAGACTGAACTTCTCTGCAGCCACAGGCCAAAGAATACCTGAAGCCACCAGAGGCTAGAAGAAAAGAGGATTCTCCCCTAGAGCCTTTGGAGGGAGCATGCATTGCTGACACCGTGATTTTGGACTTCTGGTCTCCAGAGCTGTGAAAGAATACTCTCCTGTTATGGTAAGCCTCCCAGTTTAAGGTGATTTGTTATGGTGGCTCTAGGAAACTAATGCAGCATTGGAGAAGGGCTTCCAGATGGGAGCCACGGCCAACACAGCTGCCAACACAGCTCATGTGGAGGAAGCAGGGACAACATAACACATAACCTACCCTCCTCCTGTTCTCTGATCTCCTGCTGGTGCCTCTCATTGGCCCAACTGCATCAGTAACTGGAATTGCAAGACAGCCCCAGTGAGGTGGTCCAGGGAAAGCCAGGCTTTGGGACATGGAACAAAGGAGAGAAGGATTTGGAAGAGAAACAGAAAATATTGGGCCCAACAATGTGTATTCCTTTGTAACTCAGTCTCCAAAAGTCATAACTCACAGAGACTCAAAAGGTAAACTCAAACACCCACTCACCACTGATTCTGGGGACCATGCCCTCAATAGGTAATGATGGTAGTGAGGAATGTTGGTGGTTTGGTTAGGGTTGAAATTAATATGTTTAGGCTCATCTAAAAGAATATGTTTCAAAAGGCTGAGAAAAAATAGTCATTGAACTCCAAGCAAATATGGAATTTAAGAAGGTATCAACAAAATGAATTTTTCGAGTTGCTCTGCTACATTCTTCCCGTGCTCTATTATACTCTGCTTCTAGTCAGTTATTTATGATTTTTTTTTCTAAGTTCAGATTCCTAACTGTCCAATTGAATGGTTTGAGCTTCCCTGTGAACATCTCAAACTTCTTGTAATTAGATACTTCTGGGAAGTGAGAAGTTTGGTAAATTTTATCATCTTGCTACCTATTCACTCTACATTTCAAAATGTCAATCTGTTGTGGGACAAGCCATTTCCCAAAGTGCAGAGTGTTCTCAAATTGTGCATGAAAACCTGGGATTCTTAAGTGGAGTAGAAGAGTAAGCATTCATAAGGGAAAACCAAAGAAAAATAATACTCAACATGTTATTTTCTCAATTTTTATTTTTTCTTCTGAAAATGTTTGGGTGCTTGTTAGCTGGGATGTGATGTGCAGTGATGTCTACTTGAGCACAAAGTATACATTTTATATGCACTTTACATTTTTATGTCACTTTCTCCTGGTAGCTCACAATGAAGATTCCTATTTCCAGGTGGTCCATCACACAAAACTTTTGAGAACGATAGCCCACAAAGTTTCTCCTGTTGGATATTTCACAAGAAATATTAAAACGAACACAGCATCTTTTCTTGGACCTTCATCTCAGTGGGATTTTCCCTAAAGCATACATTGTTCCAGCCCTGCCTTTCTATTAAAATTAAAGTATTGATTTCAGAAATTCCCCCTTGCAGAAGTTAATGAACCACTCTCACTATTTTTACTCTGTTGGTATCATGAAAAGCACATAAGCTTTGGAGTCAGACAAACCTAGAGTTGAATTATGACTTCACCACAAACTACAGGTAGGACTTGATTTTTTTGAAACCTCAGAATCTTTATGTGTAAAATAGCTGATCACCCAAGATTGCTGCTAGGATTAAACAGACTCATGTAAGCAAAGTTCTTGATACAGTGCGTGGTCCATTGTAAGTGCTCAGCAAATCTGTGCTGATTAAATGATCTGTAGATGCTATGGAAGTCAGAAGCCCAGGAAAATGAGATGGAACAAAATGGTGCACCTTGAAAAGCTATGCTTGGTTCTATCACCTTGGGTTTTCTGGCACTCCCCTACCTCCTTCTCCCTTTTCCCCCCATCTGCTTTCCTAAAGCTTTGTCTATCTTCATAGTTTATACGCCTCCCGCTCCCCCCCCCCATTGTGTTTTATTTGCCACCCATTCTTTACCCTCCTCTGGCTGTTTGGTGCCCAAGAGTGAGCCTAGAAGGGGGGGTTTGCCAAGTATGTCTCCCCATCTCCCTCCCCAGATTAAACTCAAGCTCTAATTTCACAGACCAGGTTCATTTTCTCCAGCTTCATGGGACCTGTGTGCTGTAAGGAGCTGGTTTGTTGCTAATGAGAATCAGTGACCCTGGCCTGATTCCAAAGTTTAGAAGAAGACAGAGCTACCTGTCCTAGCATTGCCTGGCAGATGATATTGATACTTTTCTTCTGGCTGCCTCTACTTCCTGACAGAATCAGTCCATTTGTTCACACCCTTGAAGTTGAAGTCCATCTAATCAGCTATCCGCTGGGTGAGGCTTGAGCTTTGCAGTTTGCTCATGTTACAACGGCAATGTTTAAAGTGTGATGGATAAAAACATGAGTGATGTGCAGCTTAGAGTCAGGCATTGAGCACTAGCCAGATGAAAATATTTGTCTGTGTCCCCCTTTGGACAAATGACACAGTTTCTGTCTCTGTCAAGTGCTTTTCTCAAGTAAATTGCTCAGTCTTATTAAAGAATCACTTCTGGTGGGGGCAAATTGTCACATGCAGGACATTTATATTAATCTGGATATATTTGGCTATTTATAATTCTGTCATAACAGTCACTTCCTGAAAGAAACGAGTCTTCTAAGGATCTTTACAAAATATAATAGAAGAAAAAACTGCTGATGAAATATTTACTTTATAAAAGAATTAGTTTAGAAAACAAAAGGAAAGGACACATATATCCAGTGACATGGGGAGATATAATATGGATATTATGGGTTATCCCAATTTCAGTCCTATATTTGAGGCAAGGTGTTATGTTCAAGTACAGGTGCCATGAGTGTTACAAAGTTTGTTTCCTTTTCTCTCTTGTAACCTAATTTAAGGAGAAAGGCTTCCATCAGAAAATAACCTTCCTTCCATGGGTTGACTATCACTAGCAATAGTCTCTGTTGCTGACAGAGCTGTTATCATAAAATTACTGAAACGTCTGCTCTTTCCCATGGGAAGGAACCATTTATGTGGTCTAGAGAAGTCAAAACACAAAACTAATACGTGTGAATGAAGACCAAATACCTATATCCAGTTTACAAATGGTGTTCCAGAATGTAGAGAAGTCGGGCACAATTATAAGGAAGGCGAGCTTGCTTTTCTTCTGTTGAAATACTACATGTGCTTTGCAGTGAGCATGACCCCTTTATATTTGCCACAGCTTTACAGTTTGTTTTCCATGCAGGCAAATTTGGAATTGCACTGGAAGTAGGAGTTGTGGAGGATGTGAAGAGGAGAAGCTTTAGAATGTATGGAAATTAGAAGTGTGTGTGTGCATGCACGCATCTGTTTCACCAGAACAAGGAAAGCATTTCAGAAACACAAACCGGAGCTGGAGATTCGGTGACATTGAGACTGAACTTGTAACTTAATGCTATATAAAATTATAAGAAGTATAATTTCCTGGGGCGCCTGGGTGGCTCAGTCGGTTAAGTGTCTGACTTCAGCTCGGGTCACGATCTTGCGGTCCATGAGTTCGAGCCCCGCGTCGGGGTCTGGGCTGATGGCTCAGAGCCTGGAGCCTGCTTCCGATTCTGTGTCTCCCTCTCTCTCTGCCCCTCCCCCATTCATGCTCTGTCTCTCTCTGTCTCAAAAATAAATAAATGTTAAAAAAAATTTAAAAAAAAAGAAGTATAATTTCCTCAGAGCTAACTCCCTTTTTGGCCTCCGAATTCCCAGTATTAGGAACAGTCCTAGGACATGGTAAATACTTATATTTGTTGAAGGAATGATTGGATGAATGAATAAGAATATTCCAGAAACTGATGACATATTTTACATGTGCTATCTCATTTGACCTTATGGCTGCCATAACAAATTATTGCCAATTTCAAGAGAAGTTTCTACTCTCATAGCTCTGGAGGCCAGAAGTCTGAAATCTAAGTGTCCATAAACAGATGAATAGATAAAGAAAATGTGGTCTGTATGTATAATGGAATATTATTAGCCTCAAAAAAGAGGGAAATCCCATCATTTGTGACAACATAGATAAACCCAGAGGGCATTATGCTAAATGAAATAACCCAGACAGAGAAAGACAAATACTGCACAATATCACTTAAATATGGAATCTAAAAAAAACAAAAAAACTCCTAGAAACAGAGTAGAGGAGTGCCCGGATGGTTCAGTCAGTTAAGCATCTGACTCTTGATTTCATCTGGGGTCATGATCCCAGGGTCATGGGATCGAGCCCCTGTCAGGCTCCAAGCTGTCAATGTGGGATCTGTCAGCTTGGGATTCTCTGTCTGTCTGTCTCTCTGCCCTTGACTCCTCCACCACTTGTTCTCTCTCTGTTGCTCTCTCTCTCTCTCTTTCTCTCTAAAATGGAAAGAAAGAAAGAAAGAAAGAAAGAAAGAAAGAAAGAAAGAAAGGGAAAGCAGAAAAGTAATTGCCAGAGGATGGGAGTGAGATTGGTTGGAGGGTACAGACCTCCATTATAAGATGAATAAGGTGGGGAGATCTAACGTGTAACATGACAAGAGTTATACACTGTATTGTATACCTGAAATCTGCTAAGAGAGTAGAAATTAAATCCTTTCAAACAAACAAACAAACAAACAAAGTAAACAGAGTGTGAGCAGGGCTGCGCTTCCTCCAGAGGCTCTGGGGAAAAATGCTTCTTTATCCTTTTCTAGGATGGCTCCAGCAGCTCCTTGGCTTGTGGCTGCATCTCTCCTTTTCTGTGGGACACAAATCTCCCTCTGCCTTTTTCTTCCAAGAGCACTTGGCACTGGATTTAGGGCCAATCTTGATGGATAACCTAGAATCATCTCATTTTAAGATCTTGTTTGGCGTTCTGATGGGAAGTTTTACTGCGGAAAGGAGAAAAAAGAGCTCTAAATGCCAATGGCTGTGTGCAGTAACTAAATATCTTTCATCCCGTATTCATTGCCACTCACCATGTGCCTGGCACAGTGCTAGATAATGGGTTGTGTTGGTGAACAAGATAGAAACTGGCTCAGGTTTTAGTGAGGGAGAGTATCAAGGAATCAGAGAATTTTTTAAGTGAGAGAATAGTAACAGCTCATATTTCGTGAGTATGATATGCTAGATACGAGTCTAGGTGCTTATTTAGCATGTGATAATTTATTGAATGTTTATGGAAAGGTAAGAAACACTTGGAATGGTCAATATAGACTCAAATGGGGGCATATTGCTGGGGAGCAAATAACCCGGGTGTTGGGAGCACTGAAGATGTTGCATTAAAAGTCAAGTCTAAAGTAGCAGTTAGGCCCAAAAGACGTTGAGAAGTACATTCCAAGCAGAAGAACCAGTATAGTCACATTATAGCACCTAAGGGGATGATGCATTTTGGGGACTGAAATTACTTAATAAGTGGCTGAAGATGGAGAACAAAGGGTCAGGGATGAGACATGAAGCTAGAGAGGTAAACAGAGGCTATTTGATTCTCAAAAGGTAGTGAAACCCTTTGACTACAGGGAATAGTCAAGAGAAGTTGGAGTTTTTTTCTCTCTTCACAGGTGCTCAGGTGTCCCTGTGTGTGGAATACAGTGGTATCAGGGCTCTTGAAGGCTGAGGGCAAAGGTTCATCAGCAGCCTCTCACAGGTCTTGGCATCACTGGTCCTGCTGCTGCAGTCAGTCTGTCTCCAGGGAAAAACCAGAAATGATTCAGCAGGGTCTAGCCTTACTCTCTCCAGCAAGTTTCACTGATGGTCTAATGCTCCCTCTCAAACCTCTACTGGCTTGTTTTCTCCTCTCTATACCTTTGCTTTCCTGTCCCCAAATTTATTGTGCAATACACGAGATTAAGGACTGGATTATAGATTTTATTTGCAACTCAATATATTGTAGTTTCTTCAAAAATACCCATGAGTTTGTTAACTGTCATACATCCAGAAAAGTTGGTTATGAATTGTGTGTCACTTTCTAGTACATTTTAATATTTAACTATTCTAGCATTTTTTATCCAGTAAAATTGTTTTATTCTTTATTTAAAAACACACTCGCCTAAAATGTGAGATTTGTGCTGAACACATAAAAGGCACTTAAAAATTGCATTTGAAATTGAGGAATAAATTTTGGAGTTTAGGGGATAGGTAATGAGGCATGTTTTTTTTTTTAACTTATTTATAAACACAGAAATATATATAGATTTCATATATATGAAAATTCTTTTACAAAATTTTAGGGGCACCTGGGCAGCTCAGTTGGTTAAGCGTCCAACTACGGCTCAGGTCATGATCTCGTGGTCCATGAGTTTGAGCACTGCGTCAGGCTCTGTACTGACAGCTCAGAGCCTGGAGCCTGCTTTGGATTCTGTCTCTCTCTCTCTCTCTCTCTCTCTCTCTCTGCCCCTTCCCCCTCTGTCCCCTTTCACGCTCTGTCTCTCTCTCTCAAAAATAAATAAACATTAAAAAATTTTAAAGCTTATTCATTTATTTTGAGAGAGAGGCGGGAAGGGGCAGAGAGAGAGAGGGAGAGAGAGAGAGAATACCAACCAGGCTCTGCACTGTCAGCACAGAGTCCAATCCAGGGCTAGAACCCATGAACTGTGAGATCATGACCTGAGCCAAAACCAAGAGTAAGACACTTAGCCAGCTGAGCCACCCGGATGCCCCCCAAATTCTTTCTTAATATTCCTTTGTGGGGATGGAGAGTTGCAGGAAGCACCTCCCTGCTAGCAATTCTTATACCTTTTGGATCTCAAAGGCAATCTCTATAAATGGTAATGAGATGCAAATGTTTCATGTTCTGCTTTGTGTTTCAAATAACACATGATTTTGGATATCTGTTACATCACAGATCAAAAATATCTAAAGACCATCGGATCCGGAAAAGGGCTTAGAGACGGTGGAAGTCATTTGGGGTGCCACCTCATGTAATTGAGCTTCAGGCTCTTGTGAAAGAGTTTATCAGGAAGCCTTAGGTGCTCCAAACTGGAGAACGTAGGGGGAAAAAAGAAGCAAATGATTTCAGACTTACCCCTTATCTCAAAAGACAAAAGAGAGAAGGATATACAGTTCTCTAAACTAAGTTCTCTGAGTCCCAGAGAAAACATAATTAAAAAAAATCTTTGTTTCATATTTCTAAAGAAAAAGGTGAAGGAAATAGTCCTCAACATTGTCGACAATGAGTGACAGTGATAGCAAGAAAGATGCTTTCTGATTGGATTGCTGTGGTTGTTGAATTGCACATTGAGCATTTGCAAATTTTCTAGTGAAAAATAAGAGTAATAACAGTTTGCAGCATGAGGCTCTGGAATTTGGGTCCCTCTAGGCAGCAAGCCTGGAAGAGGATGAAATTAGCTACTATTAAGGTGATGGTCTTTTAAAAATAATCTGTTATGGCATATGTTGAGAATCCACGAGTGCTTGACTGCATTGGACAGATGTAAGCATATCATTTGCACAGGGGTTCAAAATTGCGATTTAGTTTTTAACTACCAGGACCACTGAAATGTTCTACAAGGACCACAGGAACAGAGCAGGGCCTTTGAAAGAGGAAATGTGTCCAGAATTCGCACGGCCACGCTCACCAAGTGCACGTCCTCACATGGAGACCTATGGTCGACTCTTTCAGATGCTATTTTCAAAATCTTCACAAAGGACCATGCAGTGATTATGTGTATTCATGATGTGCATATCGTGTGCTCAGCTCAAAGGATATTTGAATGATGCATTGAGAATTATTCCTAAAAAAGGATTCAGCATCTGTAAATTGCTTCATCTTTGAGAACGGAGAAGAAAAAAATATGGCTTGATTTTCTTTAAAAAAAAATTCCAACTCATAAAGCAGAGCAGTTTCTGTGAGTTAGTGTTAATGCCCCATTACCCCCCACACACTGAGGCATAATCACATGCATTCACGTGCACACAATCACGCACACACATAAACAACCGTGTGGCATTGGTGCTCCCTGATTATTTTCATCTTGCAGTTCACTGTTCAAATCAAAGGAACTCTCCACTCCAGCTCATAGGCATTCCCCCTTCATGCTGCTCTTTTGGCCTCCACAAAGAGGTCTGAGAAAAATTTCTCCAAGAACAAACCCAAGTCTGAAGACTTTATGCTGTGGATTGATTAGTTGAATGGATGTGTGTGTGTGTGTGTGTGTGCATGCATGATGTGCTAGGTATGCATGTGTATGTATGTATACACTGAAATATGGTTAACTTTGAGATTTCAATTTCTTTTTTTTAAGTTTATTTATTTTGAAAGAGAGAGAGGGAGAAGGGCTGAGAGGGAAAGAGAGAATCCTAAGCAGGTTCTGCACCATCAGCCCAGAGCCTCATGTGGGGCTCAAACTTGCAAACTGTGAGGTCATGACCTGAGCTGAAATCCAGAGTCAGTGGCTTAACCAACTGAGCCACCCAGGCACCCTGAGTTTTAAGTTTCTTACTTCTCAGATCTGTTCTTTTTATTTTTTAACTGAAGTATAATTGACATGCAATATCCTGTTCATTTCAGGTATACATCATAGTGATTCAATATTTTTATATTTTAGGTAATGATCCCCATGATAAGTCTAGTTACCATCTGTCACATTACAAAGTCATTACAATATTGTTTCCAATGAAGGGAGAATATAAGAGTCACACCTTGGCTCTTCTGGGACTTCACTGACCTGACAGGGGAATTACGGACACTGCCTGACATGTGGCTCCTGCCCTGGTTGGGGCCTTTGGGTCATTGATCTCTGAGAGGCTCCCACATGATCTTAGTTCTGCCTAATGATGAGGAGGAAGGTCCATTAACTGCTACTGTGATTTCGCCAGCTGAGTACGTCCTCTGTCCCCCCAAATAGCAACAACATCAACAGTAATAATAGTAGTAATAATAATAATAAAGAGAGAGGAAGGAAAGAATTATACAAGGAAATTAAGTGTGTATATTGTCCTCTCTTGACACTTCAATTTTCTTCATTTTGTAGCATATTCTAAACATTAAAGGATTACCCCTCAAAACAGTCTTTATAGTCTAAAAGAACTTTTGCTATCTGACAACTTTATGCTCTGTTTAGTGTTTATCCTATCACGGACCAACAAATAGTACCTATCACAACGTGCAAAGTACTGTCCAAATGATGCTTGCCATGTGCACACTCCTGGGATTGTGAACTATGTGAGAACAGAGACTATTTCTTAGTCCAGTATGAAGCCTAAAATATAGTAGACAACTGGTGAATGTCTATTGACAATTGTTCCTTCTTTCTCCTCAGTTAGGTTACAATTTATTTAAGAAGATTGACTCGAGGGGCGCCTGGGTGGCTCTGTCCATTAAGTGTCCAACTTTGCTCAGGTCATCGTCTCACGATTCGTGGGTTCAAGCCCCGCATTGGGCTCTGTGCTGACAGCTCAGAGCCTGGAGCCTCAGGGCCTGCTTCTGATTCTGTGTCTCCCTCTCTCTCTGTCCCTCCCCTACTCACTCTCTGTCTCTCAAAGGTGAGTAAATGTTAAAAAAGAAATTAAAAAAAAAAGATTGACTCTCTCTCTATTTTTTTAACTTTCTTTCTATCTACCTGAATTATTTTGTTCAAGAAGTAAAGTTGAGTGGTACGTTAACTTGATGGCCCTACTCGATCGATTTCCTCTGCAATGGGACTTTGCACCTCTTCTCAACAGAGGATGGAATCTTCTATTTCATCCCTTGAATTTAGGGTGGTCTTATGACTGCTTTGGACCAGTAGAATGTGGTATAAATGACAGTGTAGGTGTGACTGTTTTTAGCCTAGGCCTTGAGAGAACGTGTGTTCTTTTGTTCACTGTCTTGGATTTCTGCCTCATGGGAACATTTCTTGACTAGTCAGCTGGAGGAAGAGAGACCACATGGACCAAAGCCAGGTCATCCCAACTGAGTCCCTACTACAGGAGCCGGTTCCTCAGCTGACCTGCCAGCTGACTGCAGGGATATGAGCAAGGCCAGCTCAGATAGGCAGAGCTACTCAACCAAAAATACAGACTTAGAGCAAAAATAAATATCTATTGCTGGATGCCACTGAAATGCTCTGGTTTTTTATGCTGCATTCCTGTAACAAGAAATAACTGATACTGATAACTTTAGGTCAGCCTCCCTCCTGGCTTTCTCTTCGCTCTTCGGTGTCTGCTAATCACACTTTTCCAACATTTGCTCTCAAGAAAATTTCTGGGGGTGCCTGGGTAGCTCAGTCGGTTAAGCATCGATTCTTGATTTCAGCTCAGGTCATGATCTCATGGTTCATGAATTCCAGCCCCTCTTCAGGCTCTGCACTGAAAGCACAGAGCCTGCTTGGGATTCTGTCTCCTCCTTTCTCTCCCTGCCCTCCTCTCTCTCCCTCTCTCTCCCTCTCCTGCTCTTTCTCCCTCTCTCCCTGTCCCCCTCCCCCTCTCTCCCCCTCTCACCCTGTCTCCCTCCCTCTCTCTCTCCCTCTCTCAAAAATAAATAAACATTAAAAAAAGAAAATTTCTGATTTTAGTAATTTGAAAATAAATGTTAATTTAATAGGCTCCTTATTTGCAAGGTATTAATATTGTAAACATATACTCAGCGGAATACAAGGTTTTATTTACACTTACCTCAAACCAATTAACTCTCATTGTTGTTAACCAAAGAGAAGAGAAATTGCAATGTTATAGAATGAATAGGAGTAGTAGATGGGCAACTTGGAAACAAAGTCTCAAAGAGTTTTTACTCTGAGACATGGTAACAAATCTTTACTCTGTCCAGGGATAAATAAGGCTCTGTTTGCAATCTCTGCCTTCTGGTGGCTTTTAATCTAAAATACCAGCAATGGCTCAATAAAGACAGAAGAGATAATAAAGACCACTGTATAGAAGTGGGTTTGTTCATAAAGTTGTTTATATTGGTTCAAGCCCAAGGAATGTAATAAATGTCTAAGAAGTTGTTTGAAACTTCGAGACTAAAATCAACTGACCAGTAAAATCCCTAACTTGTATGCCTTGTTGATTACACTAATTTGGATATGAATGAAACTCTCAAGAGAATGTGTAAAGACAACAGAAGTGCATTGGGAAGACTTTATTAGCAAAAATATAATAAACAGAATGTTGAAATACGAGGATAAATATGAAGACAACTTGTAGAAAGAAGGCAAAAACTTGATCTTGTGAGTGGAGGATTATCTGGCATGACAGGAAAGAAACAAGTGAGAGAAAGTAAGAAGTGAGTGAAAAACTGCTTGTTTCATAATCTAGAAAGTCTTCCCTGATGGGTTGGAAATCTCTAAGCTTTTGAAGCCAAGATTGCAAATCCCAGCCAAAGAGTGGTGCTATGGGGGTGTAGTTTTGCTCATCTGTGTGTTCCATTAACCCTTAACCAAGAAAAATGCCTACAGCCTTGAAGAATTACAGATCTTACATGGCATCTCACAATGAAAAAATCTTTGCACTGTTTTTATTTCATGCCATCAGCAATCACTTACAGAGTGTCTACAACATGCATGAAGCATTGGGGTAGTATGGCTTTTACAGGGTAGAGAAGACAAGGTTACTGTCCATAAAGAAATTGGGCTATTGGAGTCCATTCATTCAGTTAGTTGAATCATTTAATCAAGCAATCAACCAACCTACCCATCAGCCCATCTCCAGCCCATCTCCTGTAGTTCATTCGACTTCTCTGGATCTTAGACAAGGGCTTAGTGCCTTTGTGTAGTAGGCGCTGAACGGGTACTTGTTGACTCCATACAACTGCTCCATATATTCTGGCTGACTGATTGACAGCTTCCTGGGAGCACTGCCAAGAAATCAGGGAGGAGAAGGCATCTGGAAAAAGGTTTTCTCTTCCTGTGGTATCTGGACCTCTCTTCAGAACTGACTCTTCAGCTAAGAATAACAACAGAAGTTGAGAGCTCCTTTTAGGTTGCATGATTTAGGCTTTCATCCAAAAGCAAGATCCAACATAGCCTGTGTGTTTCTCTCATTTTTTCTGTCTTTATCCTTGTGGTATTTAATGAACATGTCTAGGCCTCAGCAAAAGTAGCTTAGAAAAGGGTTTTTGGTCACTGGTTTGATTTGGTCTAGATTTGTATAAGCTTCAATTTTGTCTAGGCTTTGTTTCTCATAAATATATTTAGTTATTAGATCCTCTGTCCCAATTTATTTTAATTTGACAAACATATTTCTGATAGGTTTAACCCAGTCATGTGTCCAGCCAAATCAAATATGTGATTTACATAGCATTAATGAATTCCCCCATTGAGCATAGGTTGCTTCTTGTCCCTCACTGTCCCCCCACCCCCACTTTATGACATCCCAAAGGGCAACAGTCATGCTTTGAGGTGTTCTATGCCAAGGACAGATTTTAGAGATTAAATTGGGTAACAACAGGTAAACAGATCATGTTTAGATCCAGGATGTAATGAGTGAATTGTGTGGATTACGCTAAATGAAGCAAGCCCCACAACAAAACTTGGTATTACTCAGACACACTTAATTTGGGGTCACACTCAGTGTCCTACCAAGACTGCCCCACAACACACCTTTCTGTGCATTTGAAATTTTTCTAGTGTGAGTACCCTGACTCTGTCTGAAGGCTTTCTCTAGCTATTGGAACATTCACAGCCTTCGTGTGGAGTAGGCAAAGTGCTAGGAGGTCAATAACTGAGTGCACTCTTAGCCAACGACAAGAGTTGCCCCTTGGAAATCTTTTGCGGTCCTCACATGGGACAGCACTGCATGTTCAACACCGCCAACCAGCAGGATGGAGGTCCAGCTGATCACAGTGGTAATTTGCCCACAAAGAGACACTGTGGCTTCCTTCCCTTTCCTGTCTGCTCTCTTACTCTGCTTCCAGCACTTTGTGAAATCACTTGTTGGGTAAATTCTTATCTCAAGCTTTACTAGTACTACAAAATCTTAAAAAAATATGATATTTAAATTTGAATATTAAATTTAAAAAGATATCTTAAAATGTCACGTTTGTTTCCTTCCGTCCTTTCTCTCTTCCCTCCTTCCTTCTTTATATTTAGTTTCTGGCTTATAGCCACAGGAATGAATGTCTTACATCCTTGAGATGAACTTAGTACCATCCTCACTGACCTAGCAAGCCTTTTTTTTCTGTGATGACAAGCTAGGATCACGCCTCCTAATGACGGCTGCAAGATTGTCTTGTTAGGAGAAGGGCTAAGGTGGGATCGTCTTTAATGACAGTGAAAGCACCTCATAAAACCTGACTCCTCAGTTTTACAGGCATGAGTCTGGAATTTTAGCAGATGTAGACTTACTAAATCAGTCAGTCAAAAATTATATCAGTTGAAGTGCAATGTTCCTGGCAGTCCAAAAATCCTGAACATGTAGGTGATTTGGAGGGCATTTCGTTAACTCTTTAATTGGTTGTTCAGTGCTAGAGGCAGTAGCTAATTGCCTGTAGGTCACTGTAGTCCTGGAGCTTAGGTAAATGTATATTGTCATATGTCACATTTTCATATGGTTCCTTTGCTCAGGTTGGTAAAAATGATTGCTGCATAATTAAAATTAAGGCAAGGTGGGAAAAGTGATTCAATTAAAGCCCTGAAGCCATTGCACAAATTATCTGATGTACCAAAAACTAATGAATAGTTATAACTACTTTTATCTTTTGCCTCCTTGTTCTTCAATCCTATGTGCCTCATGGAATGCCAGGAACTGTTTTCAGGTGCTCTGTGGCTGGGTGTTGGGTGGGCAGTGGTTCCAGGAGCGAATAGGGGAGAAGCTCGAGATTTTTAAATACACGTATACAGAAACTTTGTGGATGGGGATTTAAACTAAAAGTAACCAGATGAGAAATTCAAGAGGTCTCTCCATAGCCCAATAGTATTTTGAAAACATCTGCAATATTTCAGTCTGCGTGGAGCAGATATTATACACCATGGTGAGTGATGACAGTGAAAATAAATGAGATTTGTTGCACCCCAAACATCCCATGTTTTACATCATTTATTTTACAAATCTCTTAAGGTTCTCAGGGAGCATTAAGTTGGAGGCAAGGATGAGAACTTCGTGATGCCATGTTTAACAACAATTGTAATTACTTAATGTTGACATAACAACTGAATACATATCTTTCTTATACAAAATAAAATGTTAAAAAATACGGAGAATGTCAGATAGAGTATGGGCTCTTATCCCCTGAATTCTACGTGTACAGAGAAAGCTCTTCACATTCAGTCCTGGCTTTATTCACATACATGGAAAAGGAGCCTTTGGTCAAATGTGAATAACAACTTGGGGGAAGCCTTATGGTCTTCAGAATCCTGATATGAAATAAAAATCCTCCTGGGAATGTACCACCTATAATTGCTGCCATTTATTAAGACCAGTTTCCAGGAACTCTACATATATTGTATCTGATGCTTGCAACAGCTCTGTAAAGAATTACCCTTGCCCCATTTTACAGTTGAGAAAATTGAGCCTCACAGAGGTTAAATGATTTCACCAAGGTTATCTGTCCATAAGTGGCAGAGAAGATGTTTTCATGCAGTCAGCCTTTCTATTGATGCATAACGAACTATCCCAAAACTTTTGGCTTAACACAGAAACCATTCCATTGCCTCTCATGATTCTGTGGGTTGACTGGGTTCAGCTGAACTGCTCTTGCTCCCGCTCATATCTACTGAGTCCACACTCATGTGGACTTGTGACTGAGCTCGAACATCCAGGATGCCCCGTTCATGTGTCTGGAGCCTTGGTGGGGGTGGCTGGGAGTGAGGATGGCTGAAGCTCTCTTGCCATTAATTGTGAGACATCTCCCTCTCCACATGGCCTTTCCAGGGGGTCCCTCTAGCAGGTCAGCTGAACCACTTATATGGAAACTCAAGGCTCCCCCAAAACACAAAAGCAGAGCCTGCTGCATCTTCTTAAGGCTTAGAACTCAAACGGGAGCGGTCACCTTCACCACAGTCTATTGGTTAAAATGAGCCATAGGCCAGCTCAGATCCATTGGGGGGAAGGATGACTGCAGAGGGGCATGAATGTCTGAAGGCATAATTTTTGGAGACTACCTTTGGATACCACTGTGTGTTTCCAAAGCAGACAATATTTTTGCCAAGTATCTGCATTGATGCTTATTTCTATGAGAACAAGTGTTGTATCTGCATTTTCTTTCCTTCTCCCTCATCATTAAATTGCTGACACCTAGTAGCACAGTGTTTGGAATGTGGTAGGAGATCAGCGTTTTTTGAGTGAACTGTGTGTTCAAAGGTTTAGGGATCATCATAGTATGGAACAGTCCTAGGCATATGTTTCCAAGGTTTTTTCCTTGGGAATGAGTTCGGACAAGACCTGAGCTGAATATGACAAAATTATCAAATATTCCATTAATGAGTAGAGATGAGCAGGGAAGGCATAGATCATTCTTTTGTGCTCTGGGTTGTCAGTGGCAAAAACAACAACAGTAAGATTCCGAGCCTTTTCTAAGTACTTACTTGAATTAATAACTCATTTATTTTTTTAACGTTTTTTTAATTTATTTTTGAGACATAGAGAGACAGAGCATGAACGGGGGAGGGGCAGAGAGAGAGGGAGACACAGAATCGGAAGCAGGCTCCAGGCTCTGAGCCATCTGCCCAGAGCCCGACGCGGGGCTCGAACTCACGGACCGCGAGATCGTGACCTGAGCTGAAGTCGGACGCTTAACCGACTGAGCCACCCAGGCGCCCCAATAACTCATTTAATACAAAATTCTGTGAACTGCATACTGTTATTTTCCGCATTTCATAAATAAGGAAACTGAGGCACGTAAAAGTAAAGTAATATCCCAAGATCTCACAACCAAAATATGGTAAAGCTACAAATTGAATCACTGCATTACCTTATATCTTTATATTGTTAGTCATGACTGTCTTAAATTTTAAAAGTTCTTTGTTTTAAGACTGTAAACTGGAAATGGTGTATGTAACTTTCTGTTCAGGAGGGTTGAGCCAGGACAGTGTTTCATTTTGAAAAATTTCAATAGACTCACCCTAAAAGATCAGAAAATAAAACAGAACTTACAGGCAATAGGCCCAGGAGTCTGGGAGGGAAGAAAATGCTATCTGTGGAATTATACCAACGATCCCCAGACTAAGTGTTCTTACCTGAGGAGGAGTCCTTTCTTGTACTCAGTAAGTAAGGCCTGGCTCTCCTTTTACTGGAATCCTTGAGGGAAAACAAAACAAAAACCCAAAACAAAACAAAACAAAAACACCTTAACATGTGACGACTTTTTAAGTTATCTATATTTTCTGTCATCTTTTTTTATGGTTTTCATTTTACATTTTGGTAAATTTTGTGGAGAACCTGAGACTGCCTCTGTTGTGCTGAGAATATCCAGGAATCTTTCTCTACGCTTGGGTCAGGGAGACGGGGCAGTAAGGAACCCCAGTGAGGGAAGACAAGTGGGACCATTAGGAATAAGTGTGACAAAACCCTGGAGAGGAAATGAAGAGTGTAAGAAAACCCAGGAGAGATAGTTTCCCCTCAATTCTTTTTTTCAGAGGCGACTTGGAGAGATCAGATTTAAAAGTTTGTTTTCAAAACGGAGGCAGCTTAGAAGTAGATAACATGTACAATAATGTCCATTATATAAATTCTGTCTATGAAGACAGGAAGGGCTGGGGCCTCATTGTTTTCAGTTCACTTCCAAAGTAGGGGATATAGAAATGAAGGAAACAGAGAAGGAACATGGTGGGGGGGTGTTTCAGAGAAATGTTGTCAACTTCATAATTTTCCCTATATCTAGTTGATTTCATCAAAGCATCAAGCTTATTTTTTTTCCCTGCATATGTGGCATGGTGGAGACACCAAAATTTACATCTATGGCACACACCCTTTTGAACACTGGGAATATTAAATGTCAATAGGATGTTTCATAATCCTAGAATTGAGACTCTTTTTTGAGGTGACCTCAGAGAGAAGACTAGATATCCTAGGGTTGGTTACCAAGCTGAGGACAGAAGTCTTGGTCAATTCAGGGAGAAATAGCCATAAAAGAAGAATTGGACAAATACAGAATGGACCACTAAAAATGCTGCAAATTATATATGCAGTAAATACTTATGCATTGGCTTCTCAGTTCTTTTTGCCAAGAGCTGTAAGTCACCTTCATCAACCTAGAAGAACTCAATCATATGAAATCTACAAGCAGTCTTTTCAGGGGAGGAAGATAGGTCATTTTCATATTGTTATGTCTTTCTGCCACTACCAGGAGTGCAAAGTAAGCCCTAGAATGTCCTCTGAGACCATATTCACCTGAACTTTGCCTCATTTACTTCAGTAGGATAGAAATTGGATGTCCAGTGTTCCTTAATTATAAGAGCTATGGTGAGCATGACAAACCATTTATAGGCAAATTAATAGGCTGAGGGTTGTAGAAATATAGAAGATAAGGGGTGGAAATTGAAATTCAGGTACATATGAAACACCCTGAAGGATGCCATTTTGACATTTTTGAAAGGCTGTCATAGGTAGTATTTTGAGCTATCTATCCAGTTGTATAGGCAATCATAAATCTTTACTCTTAAAAAGTACTATGACCCTTTCACCAAAAATAAATATTATGGAAATCAACCTTCAGTCAAAAACATTTTTGAGAAGCTGCTATGGGCTAAGCCAAATTTCAGAGTCAGGAACCCAAACCCTCAAAAAAACACATATACTTTTAAAGATTTCCCCCCTAGTCTTTCTTTTCCTTTCTTGCTTCAAATATTCAGACCCAGGGCATCTGTTTGAAAAATGAGATTGCTTCTTCTTTGCTGATGGTGACAAGAGAAAAACAATTTACCTAGCTATAGAAGTATTTCTAAAATGGTTCTCCTAGAACACTAGATGCCCCCTGCCCTCCTCCCCCCCTCCCCCCCCCCCCCCCCCCGCCGATGTTAAGTATATGGAAAAGGGACAATTTAATTCTTCCTCACTGTTTTGGCACTAAAGCTAAGGGGATGAAAAGGAATTAGGAGTTAACTATGATAAGGGAATTTCAGAAATTTGGATTCACTGGGTAAAGATCTCTGGAGAACACATTCACATGCTATGATAGAAGCTAAGGCACACTGTGAAAGATAGTAAATCAAGTAATCCAGTAATGGACAAAAAAGCCTTCATGCAAAAGATTCTGTAATCCCAGAACCATGTCACGTGCCATTGGAGGAAAAATGGTGCAAATTTCTCTAGTGGAGATAAAAGAGGAAAGCATGAGTATTGTATAATAGGAAATTTTGATAATAATAAACCATATAACCACATAAAGGTTTACTAAGTTTGGAGGGAGGCAAGGATACTTGAAAAAGGAGACATTCAAATTAGGCTTTAGTTCTACTTTGATCTTAGAAGATAGCAAAAGCAAGGGTAATAATCCTCTAAAAGCAGATGACCCTTCAAGTTCTGGTTATCTAAGTGGTTTCCAACTTCCTTTCCCCCTTTTTCTATGTCCCTTCTCATTCTCCTCCTCCCCACTCCCTCCTTTTCTTCCCCACCGCCTACTTCTTCTTTTTCAGAGGAAATAAGTCCTCCTTCTTCTCAATCTCCTTCTTCTCCTTCTTCACAGGAAATGACTGTTTGGATTATTCTAAGCTTCCTTCTTTTCTCTTAGCACTTTGGGATTTTAACAGATCTCTAGAGTAAATGCAACAGAATTCCTGGAGTTCTAATGGATGCCCCATGTTTGTAGTTGGAAATCGAGGTTTTCATGGCAATTGGGAGAATTCTGTATTATGGAGGAGGTGTGAAATAGTGATTACTTTTGAGAGTTGGCATTTCTCAAATGGGGAAATTGGAGTTCAGAGACGATACATCTGATAAAACTTTCTGTTGGCAAGTATAATGAGGAAATTGAGTACAAAGGTATTATTTGGCCCTGCCAAATCTGAGACACTGACATTTAAAAATTTCCCAGAATCATTAGGTGCTTTTAGGACCATGTCTCTTTTCAAAGAAACTTTCCCTGGAGGTTGGAGGTGATGGGACACTCTAATAGCAATACTTGTGAGCCACTCAGTTTGAAATCTACTATTGATATTGCATTTAGGCAGTGATACTCCCATTCTTACTCTTTGATTAAGCTCATAAATTATCCTTTAGTTGAGTCTGATAAACTGAAGTAGAGAGGGGTTGAAAGCCTTGGAGTTGCCTAGCGCTCTCAACCTCTAAGCTTCATATATATGTATAATATATACATAAATTGGCACCTGGGTGGCTCAGCTGGTTAAGCATCCAACTCTTGATTTTGGCTCAGGTCATGATCTCACACTTCATGAGTTTGAGCACCATGTCAGGCTCTGCACTGGCAATGCAGAGCCTGCTTGGGGATTCTCTCTCTCTCTCTCTCTCTCTGCCCCATTCCTGCTCACTTTCACCCTCTCTCTCTAAAATAAATAAATAAATAAATAAATAAATAAATAAATAAATAAATAATATAAATATAAAATAAATATAAATATATATGTAGGTGACATACAATATTATATTAATTTTGGATATATAACAGTGATTCAACATTTATACATCATTATGTTTTTTGAAATAAAATCTTTTTTTATATTTAGGGAGAAAAATTTTCAAAAATAGCACTAGGGAAAATAACAAATGATCATGATCTCAAAATAACTTTAATACTAGCTAGTTAGACAAGATGATTGCCAGTTTACTCAATTAGACAGTATCGTCCCATTAGACTTGATATTCTATGTGTAGGGAATTGTATAAATTATTTATCAAAGATTTAGTATGGTTCTTAGAGCCATTCAACATTTCTTGGATATCTCTATTTAAGATTATATACATTTCTCTATGAGTCAAAATATTATCAAACTGTGATAAATGTTGAGTCTAGTTTACTGACTCCCTTGGGCAGTTTGCAAAGTTGAATACCATAGCTGTAGAGTTTGATGTTCTCTGATTCTGAATTTTTATCATCAAACTTTAGGTCAGAAAAGCCTTTGAACTCATGTTAATCAATCATTTATTTGGAAGGAAGTAAAAATACTCAGAAGAGCATAAATTTTGCTATTGGTTCATTTTCTAACATGTCTTCAAAATTAGACTTTTTGAGACTAATAGAAGCCTTAGGACTATTTTAGGTCCTGGGGCTCAAGACAACAAAGAATTCTATTCTATAAATAATATACTCTAAAAGGGGAAAAAAGGAAATAAGCTCACAAGTAAATAATTTTAGATATTAATGAGTACTATGAAGAAAACACATCAATGGGATCAAGAGTGACAGGGCTAGGGTTGGGGTAGGGATATTTTAGATAGCAGAGGAAGGATTCTACATTTGAGGTGAGAAAAAACCATCTAGATGAAAATCTGGAAAAGATAATTTCAGGAAGAGAAAATAGAAAGAACTGATGCAAGTCATTACTGGGAAATTGTTCTACAAGTTTGTTTAATAAAAGAATCTGAAGTGAACATTGGAGAGGGGATGGTCAGATGAGGGCCTCTCAAGGAAGCGATGGTTAAGCTGAAATATAAAGAATAGATGAAGAATGAGATGGGAATGAGGGAAACTAATGAATGACTATCCAAAATCTATTCCCAGCCCTTTTCTTCCTTACCTTCCTTAACGACAGAGTAGAAAGTTCCCAAAACGTATTTCCCCACCCTTCCTTACTATAAACAAGCCATGTAGCTCACTTTTGTCGTAAGAGCCAAACAAGAAAATTTTTCTAGGGAAATCTCAGAAGGGCTTTGTGTTCCTATTAAAAAGAGGAAGGAAGGAAGGAAGGAAGGAAGGAAGGAAGGAAGGAAGGAAGGAAGGAAGGAAGGAAGGAAGGGGAGAGGGGAAGAGAGGAGAGGAGAGAAGAAAAAGAAAAAGAAGAAAAAGAGGAGAGGAAGGGAACCATGGAACCATCTAGGCTGTGATGCTTCACCCACTTGCCTCCTTTCATTCATTTCATTCATTCATTATTTCACTCAAAAATATTAATTGGGGACCTACTATATGACAAGAATTTTCTAGGCTCTGGAGATACAGCAGTGAACAAAACAAAGGCCTGGGCTTAAGAAGCTTATGTTTTGGTGGAGGAAGAGGACAAGAAAAAGAAAGAAAGACACACACACACACACGCATGCGCGCGCGCACACACACACACGCACACACACACACACACACACACACACACACTGTGTTATGAAAAGATAAGGAAGACAGAGAAGAGTGGATGCTAATCTATTCAGGCTGTTTATTAGAGAAGCTGTTTCTAATAAGACAAAATTTGAACAAAGACCTAAAGGAAGTAAAAGAGTAAGACATGACGGTATCCAGAAAAAGATTGTTTATGTTTAAGGGATTAGCAAGTGAAAAAAATGCCAAGGCATAAATTTAGCTTGTATACTGTAGATACAGTAGGAAATTATGGAAGAATTTTTGAAGAGTGCAATTAGGTGATCTAAATCAAATTTTAGAAAGCTTGCTTAGAGAAAACACATGTACCAAGATGTGCCTTACAGAAGGAAAGCATATTTGGAAGGAAAAGATGATAGCCTCAGCTTTGGGCACATTGGGTTGAAGTGATTCATGGGATACTGAAGTATTTCTACTACCTACTGTACAACTTGATATATAGAGCTTGGGTTTCAAGAGAAAATTTGTCAAGATTTACAGATTTCATAATCCTTAAAATATAGATGGAAGTTAAAAGCATGTAATGGGCATGATTGCCTTGGGAAAATATGAGCAATATAAAGAAAAAGATGTTGAGATTGTGCACTTTGTGATTTTAAATACATCTATCCTTTTCTAAACTATCAAGAACAGAAAACTGCTTGAGAGAATATGGTCAGAGCCTACTTGTATGTATCTCCAGAGACTGACACAGAGAAGGTCCTTGGAAAATAAAGCCATGACATTGCTGTCACTGTATCCTTTCCCAGGTGAATTGTTGCTTTCAAATACTAAAAATTGGCTCGTGCTTATAGTCTGCTTTCCATTCATTTTTCTGAGAGAGGATGGAATGAAAAATGCCTTTCTGTTGTCTGGGGCTCCTTCCCCTAGATGCGGGTCATTATTTATGTGCAGGATATGAGAGCCATATGAGCTACAAAGATGAGTACATGAAAGTTAAATAATAAAAAGTGCATTTGTAATGCATATTTTTGAGTCAATAGCTGTAGTTTTCATAGTAATCTCTGCTCCAGGTCAGAGATGTCTCCTGTGGCACTTGTGGACTTCAGTAGTCCCAGGTCAGGGCAATGTGAAGGGACAGGTTTATTCATCACCAACTGGGGAGAAGAGATTGAAACCCTAATGTCAAGCTCAATCTATGCTTGATCAAGGGGTCTGTTAATTACTCTCTCTTTTTTGACAAGGGATACAAAAAAGTTGTACACTAGGTTAAAACCAGACAATGAGAAGTTTACCATCCAATTATAACAAGGAATAAATTATAATGACAATTCCTGTATAAATCAGGATATCCCACAATTTCCATTGCTTAACACACCCAAAGTTTACTTGTCATACACAAAATGTGCCTCTCTGCAGTGATGGGGCAATGCAGGCTTCTTTGATTATGTGACAGTGCCATCTTAACCCAAAGTCTTTATGACAATCATTGAGGAAAGGGAGAGGGCATAGGAATCTCACACTTAGTCTTCTATGATTCAGCATGGAAGTGACTCACAAAGTTTCCACTCATAGGCCATTGGTCAAGATTAGTCAGATGGCATTATATTCTTTTGTGTGCTGAAAGGAAAGGGAAAATGTGTATTTGTGAGCACAAGTAATGTCTGTCTTTGATAAAAAAAAATCATAGAATTTCAGGTAATAAGAGCAGTAAGGATAGGAAAGTGTTAATGGAATTACACATTTATAAGTGTCTCAGTTCTTAAAGTAATATACTATTTGAACATAAACTCTTGAAACATAAATATTTATCTTGTATACTCTAGAGCAATAACATAATTCATAATTTCTCTTTCTGGAAATATGTATATTATATATATGTGAAACTTATATATATTTTATTTAGTGAGAAACCATTATCATATTTTAGTTCTTTACACATGGTTTCCTTTAGTTCTTTGGCCATATTTTAAATATCTGACTTAAATTCTTTGTCTAGTAAGTCCAACATTGAAGCGTTCTTGAGGACCATTTCTTTTTTTTTTTAATTTAATTTAATTTAATTTAATTTAAATTTTAAAAATATATATTTTATTTTTTTTAATGTTTATTTTTGAGAGAGAGAGAGAGACAGAGCATGAGCAGAGGAGGGGCGGAGAGAGAGGGAGACACAGAATCCGAAGTAGGCTCCAGGCTCTGAGCTGTCAGCACAGAGCATGACGTGGGGCTTGAACTCATGAACTGTGAGATAAGCTGAAGTTGGATGCTTAACTGACTGAGCCACCCAGGGTCCTCTTAAATATTGAAGTTTTTTTTTTTTTTTTACTTATTTTGAGAGAGACAGAGACAGCATGAGTGGGGAAGGGGCGAAGAGAGAGAGGAAGAATCCCAAGCAGGCTCCACACTGCCAGCACAAAGCCCGATACAGGGCCGGAACTCATGAAACCATGAGATCATGACCTGAGCCAAAATCAAGAGTTGGATGCTTAACTGACTGAGCCACCCAGGTGCCCCAAGGAACATTTCTGTTGACACTTTATTTTCTGTGTATGTGCCATATATTTTTGTTTATTTGAATGGACATTTTAAATAATATAACTCTGAGAATAATATTCTTTCATCTTCCCAAGGTGTGCTGTTTGTGCTATTTGTTGTTATTCATATCTGTTTAGTGACATCCCTCAACTAATTCTGTAAAATCCATATTCTTTGTCATCTGTGGCCACTTAGATTTCTGCTCCATTACCCTATTAGTTGGCTAATGATTGGATAGAGGTTTCCATAAATGCCTTGATCCAATAAGTCTCCCAGTCTTTGCTGACTAGATTTGTGTGTGAAAAATGCCTCCAGCACAGCTTTGGAAGTTATAACTGCCTTGGTCTTGATTTCCTGTTTTTGTAGACTCAGAGTCAACCAGAGGTGGGAATTTAGGTCTATCTTAGATTTTTCCTGAGCATGCACACAGCAGCTCTCAGGAGACTATTGGAACTTTTCCAAATTCCCAGTGGATATTTTATTCCTCTGTTTTTGTTGTTGTTGTCGCCGTTGTTTTGTTTGCCTGTTTTTGTTTGTTTTTTTTTGTTGTTGTTATTAGTTTGCTACTTGCCCCAAGTTTTATCACTGACTAAGGCACCTTCAGCATTAAACTGTTGCTACTGATTGTTTTCAACAAACATCTAGGAAAATATTGTTCACATAGAGTGAGTGCTGAGTCAGGTCAAGTAAGACAAGCCCTGAAAGCTGAGTTTCCAGACAACCGCTAAACAGCTCAAATAGGAATAATTGTCTGGGAATGAAGCTTTTAAGGAGTTCTATTTCTGCTCTCCTCTGTCAGTGGCTACTAGAGTGCTAGATTCACCATAATTGTGAGCTGTTGATATTCAGTGTTATTCAGTGTGGATATTCAGAGTTATAGCAGAGCTGGGGAGAGGAGGATAGACATCAGGCAAGTCAAAACACCACAAAAGTTGCTGTTCTTACCAAGATTGAGCCATTGTATTTGAAATAATGCCCTGTAATTGTTGCAAGCCTTTGGTTAATTTCCAAAGTACTGAAAAGTTAATTTTGATAACTTTTTTTGCCAAGGTTCTCATTGCTTTTATGAAGAAGAGGATTTTGGATGTTCAATTCCAGCTTTTCAACTGACTTCAACTCTCAATTTATTTAAAAATTTTTTAATGTTTATGTATTTATTTTGAGAGAGAGAGAGCATGCACTTGTGCACATGAGCAGGGGAGGGGCAGAGAGAGAGAGGGAGAGAGAGCAGCTCAATTTATGACAAAGGTGCAGAAGCAATTTAATAAAGGAAAGATAATCATTTTAACAAATGATACTGGAGGAATTGGTCATCCACAGCAAAAAAAAAAAAAAAGTCAAACCTTAAATCTCACATATTATGCAAAATTTTACTAAAAAGTATTTCATAGATGTAAAATATAAAAGCATGAAACTGTTTTGAAAACCAGAAGAAAACCTTTGGGGTCTAAGTCTTGGAACAACTGCATATCTGTAAGGATATAAATAGAACCTAGACCTTTATCTCTCATGCACACAAATTAAATTGAGATACTAGAAATTCTAAGTGTTAAAATTATAGAGCCATAAAAAACCAATAGGAGAATATGTCCATGATCAGGCAAATAATATTTAAACATGATACAATACACAATAACCATAAGGGGAAAAAATTAAATGGACTTTATTAAAATTAAAACGTTTCTGTAAATCAGTAGATAAACCATGAAGAAAATGAAACCTAAGTCACACACTTGGAACAATATTCCAAGTGTATATATGTTAAAGATGACCTCATTCAGAATATGTAAAATTTTTTTATAATTAAATAATGAAGAGGCAAGAAACCTGATTTAAAAAAAATAAATAATTTGAACACTTTACAAATGAAAGATACACTGTGATTAACATATGAAGGTGTTGCTTGGTGTCATTAATTAGTCATCAGAAAGATATGGATGAAAGCTACAATAGCATATAATTTTACTTCTTTTGGAATAAATTTTTTTTATAAGAAGAAATACTTGTTCTACAAAAAGTTGGTGAGGATGTGGAGCAACTGGAATGCTCACGCATCGCTGATGAAAGCATAAAATGGTGAAACCACCTTGAAAAATTGTTTGGCAGTTTTTTCAAAAAGTTATATATACACATTTCTTACGACGCAGGAATTTTCACTCCCAAGTAATTTAAAAGAATCGTAGGTATGTGTTCACAGAAGAAGGCTTATGCAACAGTATTCACATCAGCTTCATTCATTACTGTCAAAACCTGAGCAGACCCACCCTGTCAATGGGAGAATCAGATAGATCATGGTGCACCTCTAAGATAGAACATCATTTAGCAATAAAAATAAACATACTATTGATATACCACATTGGATAGATCTCTAAAAACGTGTATTGAACAAAAGATGCCAGAGATAGAATACATGATATATTGTATTACATTTTGATTGATGAGATAAAAGTGATGTAAGCTGATAGAACTAAACTTCCCCTGAAATATAGGGAAAATTGACTAGGAAGGGATAGGAGAGGCCCTTTTTGCAGTAATAGAAGTGTTCAATATCTTGGTTTGGATGATAGTTTTATAGATTTATAAGATTGTCGAAATTCATACAACTGAAGAGTTAAGGTCTTTGCCTTTTATTATATGTAATTTATCCCTCAACAAAAAAGCAAAGTTTAAAAATATATAAGCATTTGGTAAAATTTCTCTAACAGCATAAAGATAATTTTAACTTATTCCTAGAATTACTAATTTTAAAAAATTTACATGCTAAAAATGTTTGTTGGACAGGGTTCTACTTGGACCTCCAAGCCCATGAGTCTAAAATGTAAATATTTTCTCATTATTTCTCTTGTTTAATCCCCCCAAAACCAGTTAGTTGACACGAACATACAAGGTGGAGAGCTGCTAAGAGACAGAAACAACTTTAAAAGGGAGAGAGAGAGAGAGAAAAAAAAAAGAATGCAAGAAAACCCAGAATTTTTTCCCCTTTCCCTTAAAAATGTCCAAACAGATTTTCTTTCAATTTGTGAAAAGAAGGAAGTCTCTTTTCAGCTGAATCTTATTAAGGCACCAAAGTATTGTGCAGCCAGATGAGAAAGCTTCAAATCAAAGGGTTCATAACACCTATGCTGACAACCCTCTCTCCAGGGCTCAACGTGGAAAAGGAAAGGTGGTAGAGCCCCGCCTCTGCATTGTACCCCATCACCCGGCCTTACTCTTCCAGCCTTCAGCCCCACCCACAGCTCAGATGTACATTAGAGCAAGGTGAAGAATGTGACTTTTAGGGGAGTCCAGTCCATCTCAATTCATAACCTTTAACTGAAGATAAAATTAGGAACTGAGATGCCTTTTTAACTCTAGTGGGAGTTGGGTAGGTTGAAAATCCCATTCACTTTATGTTAGCTGGCCTGTGTAGCATTTTCCCATTGATTGTATTCCAGGATAGAAAGGTACCATATATTTTGGACCTGGCTGTTCCCTTGCATTCACGTTTATTTATTCCACAAATAGAATTAATCACCTACTATGAACCAGCCACAGAACTGGCAGCCAGGTTTCCTTAGAGGATAAACTAGAGACATGGAGGAGAAATTATGATTGGAGCATGCCAGAGGGTACATTTATGGATGGTGGGGACTCTAATCTCAATCACCTAGGGTAACGAGTAGTTGAGTGAGGTTTTGAACGCAATAAAAATCCAGGCAGGGAGTCTTTGTTATGATGACACTTTGAGATCATCTTCGTGTTTAACCAAACATTCTTATTTAGGGCTCTACATTTCACAAGTGCTGTGCCTATATTAATCCTGGATAGACTGACTGATGCCACAATTTCTTCATTTTGTAACTATATATAATATATATCATATATTATTACATTATATATATTATTGAAGTATAGTTAACACACAATGTTACATTAGTTTCAGGTGTACAACATAGTGATTTGACAAGTCTACATATTATGTTATGTTCACCACAAATGTAGCTACTACCATCAGTTACCATACAACACTATTACAATACCATCACCCATATTCCCTACTGTGTCTTTTAACCTGTGACTTACTGAAGCTAGGTTTTAATGGACAGTGTTTTCAGAGGTTTTGCCACCTTCCTTGGACATGATGGAGAGCTGCTACTTTTAGGTTCAATGTACTTATCCCTGTACTGGGGGAAGATGTGATCCAAAATGTCTTTTTGCAGCAAGATTCCAACAGTGCCTACACTTCATGCTTATTGAAAATTCACCTATATACAGACATGCTTTCAGGGGAAGAACGAATTCTGTTTGCATAGCCCCTAATAGTCTCTGGAAGAATAGTAACTAGATGCAACAACTCATCTTGGGACCAAGATGATGGGAATTTAGGGAATGATAACACCCCCACCCCAGACTCCTCTAACAGCATAACTGATGGGGACGGAATCCACCAGAGGGAAAGAAATTAGACCACCTGAGCTTGGAAGACAGAGAGTAGCTGTCTTGAGAGAACAAACTATTTTGATTCTGGTATGGTGCAGTGTCACATAAATCTTTGGTTGGGGGGCCCAAGCTTCCAGTATCTTTGTTACAATCTAGGATGGCAGTGGCTGTCAAGAGCCAGTCAAGTGACAAATTTCATCTGTAAGAATCTGGGAGCTCTAGCACCTTGTTTGTGGTCTACTAACAGAGTATATTTAGGGATAGTGTGTTTCCTCATTTCATGTGATGCCTATTTGAGCAGAAGAGTTCCTCAATATTAATAAGCTTATAAGCACCCCCAAATTAATACTCAAATAAGAGAAACATTGTGTATAGCCCTGCAAAGTGATGTCAGCAAAGACAACTGGACACCTTTTGGAGGAGCCTTTAGGACAATATAGGACAAGGATTCTAGAGATGGGCATGAAAATGATGCCATTAAAGAGCACTCGGGAGAAACCCTTGATTCAAAGGTATGGTCTTGGGTTCAGGAAATGTCACTAGTTCTCCAATTGTGATTGAGGCTGGTGTGGTCTGGGAAATGAGAGTTGTGCTTCCCATTGGGCATCCCAAAAGCCAGCATGTGCCCCGTGTACTTGCCTGCTGTCCTCTTCCAGTTACGTCCTCCTTTAAAAATAAACATGCTATTGATATATCACAATGGATGGATCTGTAAAAGCTTATATTGAACAAAAGAAGCCAGAGATAGAGTACATGATATATTACATTTTGACTAGATGAGATAAAACTGATGGAAGCTGATAGAACTAAAGATCCCTGGAATATGGGGAAAACTCACTAGGAAGCGATGGGAGAGGCTCATCATGCCTCTGTGGAAAAGATACTTAGAATCTCTGTGAATCTCTGTGCTTCTTTAGTCACACTTGTAAAACGGAAGATGTCATTCTATGAATTTCCTATATGTTGTTTTACTTTAAATTTACTGAGGCAGAAAGGGAAAGAGAAGAAGAGAAGACTGAAGGAGGGAAGGAAGGAAGGAAGGAAGGAAGGAAGGAAGGAAGGAAGGAAGGAAGGAAGGAAGGAAAGGAGGGAAGGAAGGAATTCCATTAAAAGTAGTTGCTAAAATCAGCCAGTTATAAGGATTAAAAGAGATGATCAATTCGATACCAGATAGTCTATGTAAAGTAGAAGCATTATTTAATTATTTCTGGAAGTGGTCTAATTGGGCTATTATTGACTCAATTGTGTTCCCCTAAAATTCATATTCTGAATCCCTAAATGCTAATACCTCAGAATGTAATAATTTTTAGAGATAGGTCCCTAAAGAGATGTCTAAGTTAAGATGAGACCAATATTCCATGATCAAATACTAAACTGATAATTGTTTTTAAATCATTAGAATATAAATAAAAAAACAAGCATACAAAAAAATTCACGTTCCATTTGTATCTCTTAATCCACCAACAGAGATAATTTTACATGGTGACTTCTAATATTTCTACATGTGAAAGTTTTAGTGAGACAAACAGTAATTTCCATATGAAATTTTAAGGTTTGAAATAACATTATTTTCTAGTAATTTTATGATTTTCCGTAATTATCCAGCAATTCTTACCTTTATTGATTTTAAGAGGGAGATTAATTTTTCATTGTTATCATTAAATAGAAAACAATAAAGAGGAAAAAAGAGGGAGAAAGAATTGTTAAAGCAGGAAAAAAAAGTACTATGAGTTCTAAGCTCAGAGAAATTAAACTTGCAGAATCATTTTTTATTTCATTCCTCATATTTGATCAATACAGAGTATTTTGAAAGAACTGATACAAATCAGGGCAAACTGTGCATCGGTGTCATACCACTTGTATCTTGGACAAATTACTTCATCTCCCTTGTTGACTTAATAATAAGCAAAAAAATAAACATCATTGTTTAAGTCACAAAGATTTTGAGGCATCACTTGCAGCATAACGACAACTATCCTGATTAATAGACTGTACTCCTTAAGAAAGGCCTGAATGTAGAGTTAAGGGACTTCAGAGAGACTGGAGAATTCTAAATTCTGGGATTTGGGGGCTACTTCATGGAAGGCTCTGCTTCACATGGACATTGATGCATGGAAGGGCTTAGATAAGTGAAGGTAGTAGCAAAGCCACTCCTGACGCAGGGGAAAAATCAGAGCCAAGGCACACAAGTAGGAACGTGTGAGAAAGAACAAGTAATTTTGTTTAGCTGGAGCAGAAATATATAATGGGATTAGTTAGTAATTAATTTGGAATGATTCATGTGCCAGGACTTTTTCCATTATTTCAAAGGTACCTGGGTATTGTAATAAATTCACTCCCATTTGGGCATCATAGAGTGCTCTCAGCTTCCTACCAACTCCACAGCTGTGGGATTTTGCTGAATGTAAACTGATACGTAGAAATTTCTGCACAACCCTACTATATCTGAGATTATTTTGCCAAGAATAGTTCTGTTACTCGCGTTAATAATATTACTGTGTGGCACCTTAGCTCTATGTGCCAGAATGACATCACAAAATGATACCTCAATACACTTATGCTGTCTTTCATCTGAGAATCTCCAAGTGCTTTACAAACATTAATTAAGGTTCAAAATTAATTAGTTGTATTAATTTTTCATTGTATAGAATAAAGTCTTCATTAATTTTTTTACGTGTTAATGAGCTTTGCTGAGTCCCTTTCTTTCTTCATTTCCCCCCCTTTATGTGTAAATGGGTATAAAGAGGAGAGAGAAGAGGCTTATGGCATTTGGAAGAGTGGAATTTGATTTGAATTTGGACTTTTCAGCTGTCCGTGTGTTTTTTAAATGCTGGCCTGATCATAGTGAGGACTGAGTTTGTGGGGTCAGTTTTAAATTTCTCGACGTGACACTGGGGAACTGTGCCAGGATCTGAGTCTGAGCTCTGCTCCTTTTCCCTTTCTTCCTGGCATGCCAGGTTTTTAACATTTTGCTATTGCCTTGACCTAGATTCATATGGAAATAGTGATGCTGGAGTCTGGACAAGACATGGACAGTTTGTGATTGTATGGCTTAGGTACCTATAAAATATGACCCGAGTGTCTGAAAGGGGGAAAATGCTGACAAATCAGATCTTTTCACACTAGAGGTTGGTTCAAATAAGTGCACCTAAGGACTGGAAGGTTTTTTTCCTCTGGAAAGTAGGTGGAAAAAAATAAAAAATAAAAAAATAAGTGAGTATCCTATTATACTTGAGACGTAGAAATTGGAACACCCGGCTTGAAGGCTTAGGTTTCTTCTTTTTTCTTCTTTTGTTTTAATCATGCTAACTTCCAGCAGCAGACCAGGGTTTCAGGTTTGTTTGTATTTACAACTGGTGTCTTAAAAGATTCATTATGAAATGTGTTGCTATTCCGAAAGAGGAAGCTGAGGCCCAAGCTGGTGCATCCTGGCTGGGCAAATGAAGACTCACCCATGTGCATTCTGTTAGGGAGAACACTGACCCTGTGTGTCGAGGAGCAGGTTGGGGGTGGTATTGCTTACACATGTGTCTGGGAGCTGAGCTGGGCCTGGGCTTATGAAGGTTTCCTTCTTTCAGGGTCAGACACCGGCCAGCGCAGATTTAGCCATCTTGGCCCTGATGTACTCCACATGGCTCACATTCCCAGTCCAGTTACCCACACTGGGGCTGAGCTGCCAAGTCCCCAGCTCACTCCTTCCTGTTCTCCAAGCTGTTCAGTCCTGCATACAGAGAGTGCAGCTCATTTTCCAATGTTCACGCTCCCATGTTGGGGAGTTTTCTTGGATTGTTAGTTCCATGGAAACAACAGAAGCAAAATTTCGAGGATCTGGTTGTTTGCTTGAGAGCTGCCATCAGTCACTGGCATTGGAATAAAGACTCCTTTAGCCAAGGTGAATTTAAAGGCAGGCAGGTAAAAAAAGAGTTTTATATGAAACTAGTCTTTTCTTTGGGGAGCCAAGAGCATTTTCCATTTGGGAGAAAATGCTAAATTATTTTCTGTACACTAGAGCTTTCTTTGTTGTCACTTCTACCCATCAAGAATCCTTCTCAGATCAAGATTATTGGGCTTCTGGGCTCTCAAATTCCCCTCCCTAGTTGCTTTTGTTCATGGGAGACCTCCCAATGGTGACATCTTAACCCATTCTTATCCCTGTCCAGCTGTGCAAACCCTAACCTCTGTCCTCACTAGTTACTGAAATGTACCTGTCCACCCAGGCCTGGGCACTCTTTCAGCCTCTGGACTCATGGTGTTATTGTCTCAACTGTTTGGCAATTAATCACATATACCATACCTTGTGACATCTTCCCTATTACATTATTATTAAATTCAAGTGATTTAGCTTTTCATGTACCAAACGGTTTCTAACACTTTCTGTGGCAGGGACCAAATGTTATATATAGTCTTTGAATTCTTCTCAGTGCATATCAGACATTGTACAAGTGAGTATTTACTGACTTACACTACCAAGGAAAGAGAAGTGAATTTTTTTCAATCACTTATTTATAAGAAAAATATAATAAATCCTCTGGCATTATTTTTATAATATATGTATATATAATTTAATATGTTTTTTATTTAATGTAAATTTTAAAATACAAATCAGAAAGAGAGAAGAGAGTTTTGTTGCAAGAATAATAGAGTACTGGATTTTGCTCTCTCTCTCTCAAAAATAAATAAACATTAAAAAAAATTTAAAAAGGGGGAGGTGCCTGGGTGGCCAAGTCAGTTAAGCATCAGACTTCGGCTCAAGTCATGATCTCACAGTTTGTGGGTACGAGCCCCACATTGGGCTCTGTGCCAACAGCTCAGAGCCTGGAGCCTGCTTTGGATTCTGTGTCTCACTCTCTCTCTGCCCCCCCTCCCCACAAATAAATAAACATTTAAAAAGTCAAAAAAAAATAGACTACTAGATTTTGGAGTATCTTTAGGAAATAAAAGGCAGCTAGATTTCTGAAGTATTTTAAGTAGAAGCTGAGCAGTCTTCAGAAACATAAACAACCCTCTTTCTCCCTTGGTGTCTCATTTGTATTTCTCTCTGAATATCTGATTTTTACTATCTTGCTATATAAACTGACTTTCTATCTTGGTATTATAGGGGACATCCCCACAGTTTCAAAATTTGTTACCTCATTTCTAGCCACATCCAGAGAATGACGAGGTATCAATCAACTCCAATTCTAAATTCCAAGGAAAGAGAGTCTGGCTCCAGTTGGATCACATGACCATTCCAGATCCACTTGGCTATAGCCAAGTTATTGGAGCAGGTTACATATATATATATATCATCACGAGGAGCCCAATCTTGTGGAAGGAAGCCAATTCAAAAGAAAGGGAGATTATCATAATCCAGTCAGACTCCTCAAAATTTCATCAACTATGAATCTTAAATATTGTTATTTCCCTCATTTTCAAATGTAGTCAGTAACATAATCATCTACTCAGGTCACTGTGGGAAGAAATTTGGACCTTATCCCTGATTCCTATGTATCTTGTCCTCAAATTCTTTAGATTCTACCTATCTCTTCCCCTTCCTCTTTGTTCCCATCCATGCTGCCTTAAGCTAGTCCTCCCCCTTGTTACCTGGATTAGTCCATCACTTTCAAAGTGTTCTCCAAGCCTCTGGACCCTCCCCTCACTTCCCAGTCCCTCTCCATATGAAGATAGTTTGAGAACACAAAATGAATGACATCAGTCTCTTGTATTGGGATATGAAGTATTTTCACCATCGCCCATATTTATTTATTCAGTACTATTTAGCTAATATTTGTTGATTACGTACTATGAGCCATAGAAATAGAAAAAAGATTAAGACACATGGTCCCATGGTTCCTAGAGAAAAGCCAGAGAAAATGGCTAATTTTAGATAAAAATAATGACAATGAAGGAAATGAGTACTTTATATGAAATTGTTAGGGAAGTCCTTCTGAGATGATATTTGGGATATAAGAAAATAAGAATATGAAAAGAATCCATTCTTATGACAATGTACAGGTGGAGGACTCCACCCAGAAGGAAGAGAAGGTACATATACTCAGGCATGAATGATTTATTTCAGAAACAGAAAGGTGCCAAGTGTGGCTGGAGCACACTGAGCAAGGGGCACAGTGACACAAGATGAGGTCCAAGAGAGCTAGAGGCAAGGCCATAGGGAGCTTGGCCGTAGAGGCAAGGCCATAGGAAGCTCGTGCTCTTTTGTGTTCAAGGGGAATCAAGTACACAGGGAGAGGGGTTTTAAGAGAGGAGTCCCTTAAAAAAATTTCAAGTTCTGAACAGTTACTGTGGCTCCTGTAGCAATGGATTGTACAGTGGCGAGAATAGATCAGGGAGGCCAGCTGGAGGACAACTGAAGTAGTCTTGGCAAAAGATGATGGCATAAACCTCAGGTGGGGCACTGGAAGTTGACCAATAGGATTTGATGGAGAAGATTCAAGAGAGGCAAAGGAAAGGGAAGCGCCAAGGAGACTCCTAAATTTAAGCAAATGTGAGTGTCTTTTCCCAAAATGAGGAACTGGGGGAGGAACAGATTAGGTGTGAGTATGGGAGGGTGTGGATGGGGTGTGGGAAATTAAACATGTAAACTCAGACTTGCCCAGTGCACATCCAAGAAGAGATCTCAATCAGGAAGCTGGATGTATGAGTCAGAGGAGAAGTTTGAACTACAGAATATTAATTTGGGAATAATCAGCAAGAAGATGTCATTTAAAGCTGTGGTACTGGATGACATCATCTAAACAGAATATAGATGGAGAGTAAATAGGACATGAACTAAGAATCAAGGCCTTCGGACATTTACATGTTTAGGTAGAGGACTAGCCAGCAGTGGGGGTTGACAGGTCAGCCCAAGGTTTCTGTCAACCTAAAAGTTCAATGAGTTCGTCTTGAACAATGCGTATTGCCAACGCTTTCTGGCACCTCAAAAAAAGGAGCCATCTTAGCTTCTGTCTCCTAAAGAATGCAGAAAATTGGCATTTGCACAGAAAAGTGTGTTTGCAGAACAAGGATAATATAAAGCTGGTATCCCCAGCAGTAAGCCTCCCAACCACCCCCCAGGACAGTCTGAATGAAAAAATGATTATGTACTTAATGTCCAGTGAGCACTCTGGAGAGAAAAAGAACATGCTATAATTGCAAAGTATTATTTTTACCATTATTAATACATGAATCATTCATTAGGGAAAAAGAACTAGGAATTGGAAAGTCCAGAGATAATAGGCTATGTTTATAATGTTGCAGAGGAGGAATTGCCCACATAAATCCCCTCCCACTAGGATGTGGAGCCAGATTCACTCATGCTGAGCATATTCTTGTCGCAAACCCTTAGGAATGGCTGTAGAAAGCTAGGTGTTTGTACCCAGGTGAATATCTACTTTGTACCCCTTATTACTCCCCCTTGATCTTTGGCTGCTGTACAGAGGACTTTTACATGAAAGGTCCTAGGTGGTCCTAGGTGGGAGATCTTGAGTAAGATCTTTTAGGAATCACCCTTCTCAGAGGTGAGTCTTTTCAAATGGAATGTCTTAGTTGTAAAAGGATAAAGTCATTTATAGAAGTTTGAAAGGGCTTTTAAGATACCAAGCATAAGCACCAAAATCCTGGATTATCTGCCAAGATACCTGCCATCAAGAGCCTGAAGATTTCAGTATGGAGCAAAAAGAACAGGCAAACACATAAATATAAACATGTGCATTTGGATACATTTTTCGAAACACAAAACATCAGAAGACCCCAAACTTTGATTTGCAGGCCTTTATTGACCAAAATATTTACACTTAACAAAACCAAATTGAAATATGCTGTTTCTACCCCTGTATTTTGTAAAGGGCGATAATTTGGCATCCCCAAACGGAACTTCTTGATTGCCAGAAGCAAAGACAAAAGAGAAGTCCACATTAAACATCTTAAAGCAGAATATTAAATTTAAAGTGGGTAAATTAACACTGAAATGGGCCATGAGAAATTAAAAAATAGACTTATTTTTCTTTATGAGTAGGAAATAAAAGACAAAAAAGACAACTGGTAGGAATGTGTATAGGTCTGTGAGGTATCCGTGTGTGTGGCGGGGGGGGGAGATGGTTGGTGGTGGGTGAAGGAGAGAGAGACATTTAGAGAGAGAAAGAGAATGATTAAGTCCTGAATTTCTGATGGAGCATTGGAATGATTGTTCCCAATCAGTAATAGGATATTAGAAATTGAAGAATGAGGTGATTTAAATTCCATGATTTTATTTAAATATCATAGCTCTAAAACAGGGCTGATAAAACTCTTGAATCCATATAACTCTATAATGGAATAATAATCTTGGACCGTCCTCCCAGCCTCTGATTATGAAGGTAACTTTGCTACTGTGTCCTTTGATCTATCTCATTATTCTTCATCTCTCCACTGTAAATTCAGTGACAATTGGAAGGTCTACAGTATTGGTAATCATGAGACAGAGGTGGGTATTAAGCAACAGTTCTTTCCCTTATAATCAGATTTTTTAAAGTTTATTTACTTATTTTGAGACAGAGGGAGAGGGAGAGGGAGAGAGAGAGAGAGAGAGAGAGAGCGAGAGCATGCACACACAAGCAGGGGAGGGGCAGAGAAAGAGAGGGAGGGAGAGAATCTCAAACAGGCTCCACGCTATCAGTGTGGAGCCTGATGCGGGACTTGAACCCGCAGACTCTGAGATAATGACCTGAGCTGAAATCAAAAGTCAGACGTTTAACCAACTACCTAGGGAGCTACATAGGCTCCCACCGCCCCTGCCTTTTGAATCAAATTTTTAAGCCACATGTGAAATCAATCTCATTTTTGATAAATAGTACTATTCCCAGCTTACCTATCTTATTCACCTATTTTTAGCCAGATGATTTTTGGCTGTTTCTAGGAATAAAATTCACTATAGAAAGGAAATAAGAAGGTATGTCACATTAGAGAATGTTTAAATAGATAGGTAGGTTCTGGATGATGAAGGAAGACCTAAAGACAGACATATTCCAAAAATTGGGATGTTAAATGGACTATTATTTTGAAAAAAGTAAAACTTTCCCAAATTATAACTTTTGGTAAGGATGAATTATTGTTGGTTTTTTGTTACTTAGTTTTCATAAATTTATGACATATAACCTGAACTTCCCATAGAATAAAAACACATACACCAAGACAGATTTTCTCAGTTTATGAAGAGACACCTAATTATTTGTGTATGTGTATGTGTATGTGTGTGTGTGTGTGTGTGTGTGTGTGTGTGTGTGCGCATATCTGTATGTTCCAAGCTAAATTATTCTTGACTTCTGCATTGATCAACCAGACAGCAGATCCTTTAGACTTACCCTACCATATTGTTCTCTTCAACATTAACATTGACCTGAAATCTTGATCTGGTCAAAATTTTAAAACTGTCTTATTAACCCTTTGAACACACAGTTTAAAAAATCTAAGACTGCAATTCTGTTTGCACCTGCTGATATACCCTCACCATCAGAAGCTCTGTGTAACAACACTCTGTTCTTCCAAGATGAAGTCAGGCACACAGACTTTACCCTAGGCTATATCACTCTTGCTCACGTGATGAAGGTCACACAGGAAAAGTGGCAGCTAAAATTTGAAACATAATTTGGGTCAATCTTTACAGACTAGAAAGATATTTTGGTACCTGTAGTTTATGCACAATATCTGGCACAGGCCAAATTGTTTAGTGAATTAAAAAATAAATAAGTAAAAGTTGACTGGGGTCACAACTCGGTCTGGATTAATAGACCTACCTCATTATTGGCATCACCCATTAATTAACTGACCTGAGGCCTCCCCAAATAAGCCTTTCACCGTGCAAGAAACCCAACATGAAAAGATTAGCAGAGGACAAATGCTGGAGTCAAATGCTCTAAGAATAGCTGTTTGCTCTATGATAAGTTGCCAGACCTGCTCCTCCTTCAAGCATCTAACCTGTTTGTTGGGGCTAAAGTAAAACTAGAAAAAATTCCTTCTTAGAAGTCCTTTCTCTTGTTTATGGGGTTGGTTAGTCCCTATTCTAGGGAACTTTTGTAGTCTATCAGTTCCCATCTGCTAAACATTTTCCAGATTTCCTAACTTATCATTCATCTAGGACCCCCCCCCCCCCCCGCACCTCCAGTGAGCTTCCGGGAACTGATATAGATTTATTTTTATATTTTTTCTGTCATTTTGATGGGATTTGAAGAAGGAGAAGAGGAAAGTCATTTGTTCAGTCAGCCATCTTGATTCAGACTTGATAACCTTTTATCAGGGCAGGCACAGAGGGACAGAACTCATGCCCCAGATCCTTTAAAAAGTAATTTTGAGAGACATTTAGCACGTTCAGAACACTAGCAACCTGACCTACATTCTTTCAGTATATTGATTTGCAAAATCCAAGTCTTTCTTTCCTTTCATATTTTCTGTGCTTCAGTTTTTTAGGAAGAAAAAAAATAGCAAATAGAGAAAAGAGACTATTAATTGTATCAACTTTTACTCTTAAACTTGAAAGCATGATAAGCATGGGAAGACTATGAGACAATATTTTTTTTTCCAAATGCAAATAATAAGAGAGTCTATATCAGTGTTGGATTCCCGTGAATTTGAATTTTTTTTTGTAACGAACACGAATATTCTTAAAAGGGACACTTTCTTCTCAGCAGGTAATCTATTGTTTAGTTGTGAATTAGAATCACATATTCTTGGAAGGAAAAGATAAAACTATACTAAGGGTGTACTTTTATTGACGCTACAGTGTACAGAGTAGAAACATGCTTTCCTCTAATTAGGGATTTTTTATGCATTGTTATATTATTACATTGAGATGCAGTATCTTATTGTTATAAAAATGTGTGTTTCATAAATGAAACTAATCAACAAAATGGACATAGTTTCTACTCTGAAAGATGAACACATGAGACAAGACGTTACTCATTTTTGTTTCAGTAATTGGGAATGCTCATGACAGTGATGGTGGCGGTGGTGAGGGTGTGTGTGTGCCTGCACCCACTTTTGTGTAGCTCCCATGCAAGACTTCATTTGAACATGTCTTCACGAAGTATTTTCTCACCAAATGTGTGTGTGGCAGGAAGGTGGCTTCTAGGAATGTTCAAGGGCCACTGGAGTAGGAAGAAAGAGAAGGGAAGAGAAGGATGAAAGGAAGTAAAGGAAGAACTATCCTAATGGATTCTATTTTTCAAGTGATAAGTGCCATGAACTGAGTTCTGTGTACCCTTTGTAAGCACATTTCCTTGACACCCTTTCTCAGCATCCTTCTGTTGCCAAGCATCTCCTCTGAAATCCTACTTCAGTGCTTCCTCTCAGACCTCCCTCCCCAATGGCTACTCCATGTTCTTGACTCTTCCTTCTTCTCTGTCCTCATCAACCTACTCAAATGGGTTTTGCTTTCTTTAAAATATACTTCTAATTGCCCCTCCTCCATAGAATTTCCTCTGACTATTCCTTATGCTCCCATATCTCTTCTCAGCACTTTAGAGTCTACTTTTTATAATAAAATCAAGTATTTTCTGGTAAGGGTAGTAGGGGCAAGAGGTAATAGTAACATTATCCAACTTTTGTATAATGCTTTCAAAATTATATTTTGCTTCCACGTTTTTAATTTCATTGAATTTGAGGAAGATGTTACAACCGCATTTTAATGATAAGGACAGAGAAAATGAAAAGTAATGAGACTTTCCAACCTTACTCAACTATTGATTTAAAGAATAGAGCTGGGAGAGGAAAGTGATACCACACTGGGGTTCACGGAAAGCTCTGAAATGTGTTCCAGGCAGGCCTTCAGGACTGTACACGGCAAAGTGCTTTAGATCTTGGTCCATATCTGGGCTCTGAAACTTACCAGCTGTGTGACTTTGAGCAAATCACTAGTCTACTTTGACCTTCTGTTTTCCATCCCAAGTACCACTCGTGCTTGTCATAAAAGGAAATGGGATACAAGGACAAAGTTATCTGTGAAAAGTACAGCTCTGTAAAAATACTAAGCATGATAAGACTGTTGTGTTTCACGACTTCAGAAGCCACCATTCACACAGAATGAAATGTTTCAGGATCTAATCACATTGTATTACATTCCAGTGGTATTCTACCAGAGTTCTACAATTCTGTGGTCCTACAAATTGTTGTTGATGTTTATATTTGCAAAATAGGAAATGAATATAAGTTTTGAATAACTTGAGAATAAGTTGTTTGAAGTCCATACCTAGACGAGGGGCAATGTCCTGGTTATCTGTTGCTATTATCTGTTGTTTTGTGGCTTAAAGCGACAAGTTATTGTTATCTCATGGTTCTTGGAGCTGGTGGACTAGCTGGGGTTCTCACTTGGGGGCCCTCCATATGGTTTCAGTCAGAGAACAGCTGAGGCTGGAGTAAGCTAAAGGCTCCTTCACTCAGCACCAGGGCTGCTGAGGTGGCTGTAATAGTTTAAGGCTGATTTGTCAACGATCTGTTCAAGTAACCTCTCCAAATAAAGAGCTTGGATTTTCTTACATATTACACTCTCAAGTTAGTTAGACTTTTTACTTGGAGTTTCCCCAGAGTAACTATTCCAATAAACGTTGGGACTATGAAGCTTCTTGTGACCTAGATTTGGAGTCCTAATATTCTGTTAATCAAGCAAGTCATAAATGCTAGTCCCAATTGAAGGAGAGGGGTAGACTCCACTTCTCAATGAGTGAATGAAATTTATATTCACAGAGGGGAGGAATTGATGGTAATCATTTGAAAGACAAGCTACCATAGCAAGCTCTGTCTTCTGTCCTCTAGTCTGTTGACCAACCACTGTCTCAAAGTGTGTATGTTACCACACTACCAATGTCCTACCTGTCACCCCAACACCACTCTCACCACTACCCCTTGCCCACCTGTGTTACACATATACACACAAACACACAGATTTGTTTTCTACAAATGAATATCTGTCTCATTCATACACTTATCCATCAATCTGAACTTTTTTGTTTTTAGACTGAGCTTATTAGTACTGAAGGTAAGGTTGAGCTTATTAGTACCGAAGATAAGAGTTTAGATATTTTTTTAAAGTTTTTTTTATGTTTACTTATTTTTGAGAGAGAGAGAGAGAGCATGAGCAGGGGAGAGGCAGAGAGAGAGGGAGACACAGAATCCGAAGCAGGCACCAGGCTCCGAGCTGTCAGCACAGAGCCTGACGTGGGGCTCTAACTCACAAACGGTAAGATCATGACCTGAGCCAAAGTTGGACGTTCAACTGACTGAGCCACCAAGGAGCCCCAAGAGTTTAGATTTTAGCACGAAATAAATATGTAGACCAAAAATCTGTTCCTTGGTTATACTTTCCCTCCTTAGGCTAGTAACCATGTTTGCATGTGTGATCACAAGAGAAACTAGGAAAAAGAGTTCAGGCAGCTGGGTCAATGTGACCACATCTAAGAAATTAGCAGATCGAAATGTGTGCATATGTGTATACCTATATATACAATACATATGTGCGCGCGCGCGCGTGTGTGTGTGTGTGTGTGTGTGTGTGTGTGTGTATTCCAGACTGTCCAAGAGTAGTGGTATGTAAAATAATATCCTATTTATACATAAAATAAATCCTAACATTCTGAGACCATTCATTCTCCCCTAGGTCAATATTAATTTTTACCTGACTTCAGATTAGCAGAAAAATTGCCTTATGGGCTTTACCTCATTGGATTCACTAAAACTATTTTAAATTATTGCCTACTTGCTTTAGAGTATTTTTGTACTTCTGATTTTTATAATGAAACAAGTGGTATGCACTTTTATTTCAAATACTAATGGTAATAACCCTAATGAATTCAGGCTGCCTCAGGATTATGTGTTGGTGAAAATGCAGTGACAGCTCTGAAGCTGCCAGGCATATCCTGCCAAGAAAGGGTACATAAGGAAAGTATACGGAACAACTGTTAGAAAAGCCATAAGAACTCCCCATATCTCCTTAACATGGTATTAAAATGATTTTAATTGTGTGCACACACCCACAGACCTCCAAGGGTTAACTGCACACAATGTAATGAATTCAATAATGATGAGTTAAAAAAGGTCTAATTAGCAAGTAACCACTTTATTATGAAAGAAAATGGTAATGAATTTAATAGCTCAAAATCATTAACAATATTTAGTTTGCTGGTACTTGTTCTCTATTATCCTCATTAATATGAACATTTAATATGTTTTAAAATGGATTTGTAATACTTTCTATGCCATGAGGTTACACTGACAGAAAGAGTGTAATTATTCTGCTAATTGTTATCACTGTATGTTTGTGCTCCGAATAGAAGTATATTTAGGTGTTAATACCAAAAAAAAGTAATTAAGAAAGGAAAGATTTAAAACCTAATTAAACAAAAACTAAAAAAAAAATCTTAGTCCACCATAAGAAAAGAGTTTCTGAAGCAATTGCTTTGTAAAGTTTTTTTCTCCCTTTTAATTCATTTTTCCCTATCGTGGATTTCTTAAAGAAGGGAGTAAAATTATCTAAAAGAAAACTGAGACAAAAAGAAAGAAATAGTAGAAGTTCAAGGTTAACATTCGGCAAAATGAAGTTCAAGCTTTCCAACATGCCCAACCGCAATGAAATGCAAGCTTCCTCTGTCCTAGGCCCCCCTTGATGGCCGACAGCTGGCATCTCATATATAGGACGGTTGGTAGGTTTGCTTGCTCACCTGAATTTATCCCAGAAACCCTCTCTATCTCTGTTGCCCCCGAGAATCCTCACACATACTCTGATTCATTTCCCATGGAGTCGCATTTCTTCTGAGGTTCAGTGTAGTTTTTCCTTTTTGAGCATCCTTTAGTCACCATAGCCATGAAAGGTAAAGTTTTGGCCACAAATTTTCATAGATGGAAAAAAATCACAGCATGAAGAAGACAAATGTTGTCTAAACATTATATAATGTTGCCAAAGGCAAAAGAGAAAGATGGAAACAAGCAAACAAGCAAACAAGCAGGTTTCCCCCTACAAAGGGTCTGAAATCCTTTATTAAGAGACTAGCCCAATATCCCACTCATAGTTGGCAGCTGTATGCTGTTCTTATTATGACCTGCTTGAAAACAGAAGCTTGATACACTCTTCCAATAATTTTAATCTAATTTATAAACCGAGACCACTGTACTTGATTCAACACTCCCTGGAAACTTTGAAGATCAAACTACATTTGAGGTTGCATTTTTCTATCTGGATATACATAATTTTGATTCTTCCTATCTTCCATTCTTTTTGACCAATATTGATCTAGACAGTGCTGTTCTTGTCTCTCTAAACTACTTAATTGTTTTGGGAGTTATCCTTTGCCTTGACTTCTATGGTGAAGAGCCAGATCTTCTCCCAGCGCTATGGTGACTCTCTGATCAGTGATGAGTATTCTGGGAAGCCAGGATTAGTGCCTGTATTTACTGCTTCTACCTCAGTGTCTTGACAGCTTACATCTCCATCCCATTTGATACAGCTTCATGTTCACCTTGTTATCTTGGAGGCATCACTAGCAACAGGATATCCCCAAATAGTCATTTTTTCCACTGGGTATAAGGTTTTAAAATCTTAAAATATATAGTAGTTAGGCATTTCATGTATCAGAACCTATAACGATAAGCCATAGCAAGATCCACCTCACACACATCATTTCATTCCAGGTGAAAGAATCAAAGAGAGTTGAGAGAAAGACTCTTAATAAAATGGTGACTTTCCTAACCATGCAAAAGTGTTCCCTTTTCTCCACATCCTCACCAATATCTGTTGTTTCCTGAGTTATTAATTTTAGCCCTTCTGACAGGTATGAGGTGGTATCTCACTGTGGTTTTGATTTGTATTTCCCTGACGATGAGTGATGCTGAGTATCTTTTCATGTGTCTGTTAGCCATCTGGATGTCTTCTTTAAAAAATTGTCTATTCATGCCTTCTCCCTATTTCTTCATTGGATTATTTGTTTTTTGGGGGGTGTTAAGTGTGGCAAGTTCTTTATAAGTTTTGGATACTAACCATTTACCTAATATGTAATTTGCAAATATCTTCTCCCATTGTATTGGTTGCCTTTTAGTTGTGTTGATTGTTTCCTTTGCAGTTGCCCTAGTAGGTATTTATGCAAAGGATACAAAAACGCTGATGTGAAGGGGCACATGCACTCCAATATTTATAGCAGTGCTATCAACAATAGACAAATTATGGAAAGAGCCCAAATGTCCATCAACTAATGAATGGATAAGGAAGATCTGGTGTGTGTATGTATAATGGAATATTACTCAGCAGTCAAAAAGAATGAAATGTTTCCATTTCAACAACATAGATGGAACTAGAATGTGTTATGCTAAGCAAAATAAGTCAGAGAAAGACAAATATCGTATTCATTTACTCGTATGTGGAATTTAAGCAACACAACAAGTGAACATTGGAGAAGGGAAGGAAAAATAAGGTAAAAACAGAGAGGGAGGCAACCATAAGAGATTCTCAAATACAGAAAACAAACTGAGGATTGCTGGAGGGCAGGTGGGTGGGGAATGGGTCCAGTGGTGATGGGCATTAAGGAGAGCACTTGTTGGGATGAGCACTGAGTATATGCAAGTGATGAATCACTGGGTTCTACTCTTGAACCCAATACTACACTGTATGTTAACTAATTTGAATTTAAATAAATTTTTAAAAATCGTGACTTTCCTGACCTACAAACCTAGACAGAATTAATATTCATGGACTGCCTGAAGTAGTCTCTCATCTCAACAGCTTTGCCCACTTTTTCTCTTTGTTTTGAGAAAATTTTCAGTAGTGTTGACTGATTTTAACTACGTTAGGATGACTGATAATCACATTCAATTTGAGGATTCAAACACCGCATTGGTCAAAATAGACACGAAGGAAAATCTTACCTAATTACGATAAGATAGGAATGAAATAACCTAGATATGTGTCACAACTTTCTGGGCAAGTAGCGTGCATTCAGTTAATTCTCAAGTATTAGCAGCAACAGAAGGAGTGGGCCGCACATAAAGCACAGCATCATTTGCATAGTTTGAAATGTTTTTCTTTTCCTTTAATTCTTCAGTATAGTTTAAGAATCTCTTCTAAGAAGATAATAAGGACAAACAATGAAGGCTTGCTTTAAAAATGCTAAGACAGTTCTAATATCTTTTTTTCTGGATTTCTCAATCCTCCTATTTTGCTATCCTTGCCCCTAGCCCCACCAGCACAGACAGATGGCTCTTGCTGACTACCCTTTCTCCAGTATTTTCTATTTCCCCAATTTATGCTCTCAAATCTCTGTATGAAACAAATGGACAAATTTAGAGATTTCAAAGCACCTTTCTGCATTTTACTTGCAAAATGCTTGGAAAGAATTTAGATTTCCAGAATCAATCAGTTAACATACATCTATATTTGAACTTGAGTATATTCAACACGGTATCAGGAACATAGGGACTCCAGTAAATGTTGGTTCGTTCATTCTTCTGTATTTTGTACAAGATATGAGCTCTCAGCCCTGCTCTCAAGAAGCAGATTTGTCTAATATGGAGCACTTACTTAGTAAACAAAGGAAATTGTTATCTCTGTATTGGAGTCATCAGTTACCTATGAATGAGTTCTGTTCCAGAATGCTGCCATTACGACATCTATACAGAAATGTAAATGGGCAAGCATCCCAAAGAGTTTGGTATAACTGTTTAAAAGGATTTCCCTATGCCCTAAGATTAAAAATGTCCAAGTTGACTGGCTGCCTTAAGGAATAAACGTCTGTAAATAGTTTTTAATTGTCCAGGACAAGAATGAACATAGCCAGCCAGTTTACATCAGTGTGATAAACACAATAAAGACTGTAAGACTAACGTGACAAAAAAAAAAAAAAATCCTGCAAGTGATAATGGTTTTGTTAGTCTGTGGAGTTGGAGGATTGTTTTTTTACAATAAGAACCTTAAAGACACCTTTGCCAGTACACTATTCCACTTTACTTTAATTCTTACAATAATTGTGTATTAACTATTGTGTGTATATTGGTTTTGATTCTTAAGAAAAATAGAGCTATGTGTACTATTCTATAATCTGATTATTTTACATTATAATAGATCTTAGACATAGTTCCATGTTAATAGAGCTATATCTCATCGTTTTAAATGATTGTGTAACATTTTATTATATCAACCATGTATAATGACTGACCAATTTTTTTATTACTAGACATTAGATTTTTCTCTCTGCCTTCATCTGGGGTGGGGAATTCATCTTCGTACACTTGCCTGATTTCTTCTTTAATATAAAATTGCTCAAGAAAATACACACAAAGACATACCCAATTTAAAATACTAAAACCTATTATCAAATGACCTTTCAGAAGCATTAAGTTTATACATACTTGCACCAACCATGTGAATGAGAGTGACTCTTTCTTCATATTTTATCAACATTGGACAAGGTTTATTTCTTTTCTCCCAGACTACTAAAGATCAAAATCTAATCTATCATAATGGTTATCATCATTCTACTTTGGATTTATACTACTGTTGGTATAACCTTCTTTACTTAGCTCATTCCCTCCCCACTCTTGTTTTTAAAATAAATAATTTTAAGACTATAATTTCTTTCTAAGTATTACTTTCCCACATACTATAAGTTTCTTATGTAGTAAAATTATTGTCTTAATTATAAACATTTTGTAATTTTTAGCGTCTATTTTTTACTCCCTTGGTTATTTAGGGGAGTGTCTTACATTCTTGCCTAGTGAAACACATGCTGCTCTTTATTATTTCATTATAGCAGATTCTAAGTTTTTGACATATCAGAAAAGTTCTTTTGTACAATACATACATTTTGACAATTCTTGAGGTTTTCTATCTGTTTAAAAGTTCTGCATTTTTTCCTACTCAATCTATCAGTTGATAATTGAGTTCTGTTAAAATCTCCAGCTCGGTAGTTGTGTGAATTTCTTCTTGTAACTCTCTCAGTTTTGGGTACACACAGGTCATGGTTGTTATATATTCTTTTTTCATTATTTCATTATGTAGGATCCTTTATTTTTATTTTTCTGGAATTTATTTTGTCTGAAATTGTCTGAATTTTTTTATTAGCTTTTTAAAACATAGATCACACACCTAATATTTCCTTTGATTGGTTATACTTAGTATATCTTCTTATATATATTCAATTTATTTAGACTTTCTGTACTATTTTGCTTTAAGAGTAACACTTAAAACAGCATACAGTTAGATTTTTAGAATTTAATTTGATAGTCTTTGCCTTTCAATAGGTGAGATTAATCTATGTCACATAATAATTATTATGGGTATATTTAGACTTGTTTTTCCAATCTTTTTTTGTCTTTCCCTTTAACATTTTTATTTGCTTTTTCTTTCCTTTTTTTAAATTTATTTCCTAGCCTTCCATTGGATCAATTGATGTTCATTATTCCTACTACCTACACTTTGAAGTTTATATATTCTATTACTAGTCTTTTAGTAGCTACTCTTAAATTTTAATCTGAATGCTAAACAGAAGTGAAAGTTAAATTGTAGTCTTCCTAAGCAATAAAAGAGCTTAAGAATGTTTTCATTTTTAGCTCTTTTGTCCAGTCTTCCATATTATTAATATCTTGTCTTTGAATTCCCCATCATTCTTAAGTGTTCCCATTACAAGCATTAGAGTATTTATAATTAATATTATTTACTTATTTGGTTAAACCATATGAAATTGCCTTTCTTATAGATCAAAAAAACTCCCAAAGAGCTCATAAAAATAGCAAAAATAGTGATATGTTTACTAATTTTTTCCTCAATATTGTTTTATTTATTTCTATAATTATATACACCTAGTTGAAATACCAAATAGTCCTATATGGTTTTTAACAACAGCCACATCTAAAAGAAAACAGGCCTTTTGCCTGGTCTTTCTCACCTCCTGATTCCCTTTCCCAAGTCATCTATATGCAACAATGTATTTTCTGCTTTTTTATGTCCTTCTTTCTGACTAATGTGCATATTTACATGTTTCTTTCTTGATTTAAAAAAAAGTTTTAAAGACAATCTATTGAATTTCTAGTGTGTAAACTGAGAATTTTGATCTTTTATACCACTACCTCTTCTGCCCCCCTGATATAAACCTATCCCAATTTTTAGGAGACTTCAATATACAGTGTTTATGCCATTGTGATTCAATTAATATTGTTCACAGCTGAGACATCTAGTATATAATTATGTTTTCATATATAAGCCCCCAAATTAATAATTGCATGTTAATATTTTTTAAATTATTTTTTTACATTTTTATTTATTTTTGAGAGATAGAGACAGTGCACAAGTGGGGGAGTGGCAGAGAGAGAATGAGACACAGAATCCAAAGCAAGCTCCAGACTCAGAGCTGACAGCACAGAGCCTGATGTGGGGCTCAAACTGACAAACTGTGAGACCATGACCCAAGCTGAAGTCAGACGCTTAACCGAATGAGCCGCCCAGGCACCCCAATCGCATCTTATTTTTATTTGTTTGGTTTTCTGTTCTCCATTTGCCCCATTTAGATCCATTCTCCATCGCTTCCCACCATTCTTTGTGCTTTTAGAAGGTGACCATATGAGAAACATCAGAGTTTGGCTTGACTTTGTGTTTCTAATTAGGTTTATAAAATTGGAAGCACTCTCAAGAGATTAAAGGGAGGAAGGAGAGATTGGCCAAAAATTTATTCCTGTGACTCCCTCCTTGCTAACCTTTGCCTAGGGCTGGCTGATCCTTGGTCAAAGGTCACTGCTCCTCTCAAGGCAGCTTTTTGCTTAAGGGATTGTCTCCTTCCAGGTTCCACTAGCCTCTTTCTGCCCTGTTTCCTTTCAGACTACAGGTAGTGATAGGTCTGCTATTACTACCTCGAGTCATTAACTCGAGTTAGTTCTTAACTTAGCAGTTCTTAACTAAGTTAACTTAACTTAACTTAGTTAGTTCTTAACTCTGCACCCCTGCCAGGAACAGTCTCTCTCTTGACCATCCTCCAATTATCCTAATTTGAATATGCTGTCTATTTCTTATTGACACCCTGACTGATGCGTTGTTTCATTCTCCAAATCACTCCCAGAGATCTAAAAACTCCACTTTAATGGTAAAGCAACTATTTCATTCATTTTCTTACTCTGCAGACACTTTGAGCCTCCAATCTTTCTCTTCCAATCGCTCTCTTTTTTTAATTAAATAAACTTTAAAATGAAGTACTAAATACAAAGTGTGCAAATAATAAATGGTATTTTTAAGTTTATTTTGAGAGAGGGAGAAAGCATGAGGGGGGGGAGGGGCCGAAAGAGAGGGAGAGAAAGAATCCCAAGCAGGCCCCGTGCTGTCAGCACAGCATGTGGGCTTCAACCCATGAACTATGAGATCATGACTTGAGCCAAAATCGTGGGGCAGATGCTTAACCAACTGAGCCACCTAGGCGCCCCATAAGCGAATTTTTACAAAGTGAACATGTATGTAACCACCACTGAGATCAAGAAATAAACCATAATGGTTTATTCAAATACTGTGTTATGACTTAGACAATCATTATTCCCCTCTTAAAGTTAACTACTAAACTAATTTCTATCACGAATGGTAAATCTGGTCATTTTTTAATTTAAGAAAATGAAATTATATAGTATGAGCTCTTCTGTGTTTGACATCTTCTATTCAACATTGTATTGGTGAGATTCATCCATATTGTTGCGTGAAGCAATGGTTAATTCATTCTCATAACTATGTAATATACCATATTATGACATGCAAGTATTTATTTGCCATTGATAGATGATTAGATTGTTTCTGTTTATACATATAGGCACATATGTACACTTATTGGTTAGCTGCATAAATAATAGGGAAATCTGGCCACAGCACATACATATGTTCAGTTTTAGCTGCTACTGTCAAAGTCTTCCAAGATAGTTTTAATAATTTATATTCCTACCAGTGATTTGTGAAACATCAGGTTACTCCACATCCACATAAACTTTGTATTGTTAGAGTTTTTCATTTTAGTCATTGTGGTAAATGGTTTTATTTACATATTCCTAATGATTTTTTTACATTTGTTGGTTATTAAAATATCATCTTTTATGAACTCCCCATCTGAACTTTTTTAACCATCTTTTATGGTTTGTCTGCACTTTTCTAATTTATTTATAGGAGTTACTTATGTATTATAGGTATATGTCTTCTGTAAGATATATATATTGTATTTATATATATATAAATACATATATGCATTATATACACATATATAGTACAAAATAGATATTTTACATATATACATTTATATATGTAAATACATATATGCATTATATATACATATATACTTTACGGAAGTTATATTTATATAGATAAACATATATATACATAAAGGGAGAGAGAGAGAGAACGTATATGTGTATATGTCTCAAGTGTCTGATCCCACACTGTTGTCCCATATATGTTAAAAACATCATAATACAATTATTATTTTTGTTTAGTTAATAGTTCTTTAAATAAGTTACTATGTATAAAATTTTATATATACAAATATATACATATACACATATATACATCCATTTTAAAAGGTATTTTATAATAACTCAGATATTGGCCCTTTTATGTAGTCTTTATTCCTCCTTGCAATCTGTTTCCTTCTTGAATTATCTATTTTCAGCCTGAATTTCTTCTTATTACATTTCTTAAAATGCAAATCAGTTGGAAACAATTCTCTTGTTTTTAATGTCTGCAAATGTCTTAAAATTCATTCTAATTTTTTTTTTAATGGGAGCCCAAAGAATTTATTGTTTATTTATTTATTTTTGAGAGAGAGAGAGAGAGAGAGAGAGAGAGAGAGGGAAGAGAGAATGTGAACACAAGCAGGGGAGGGACAGAGAGAAATAGAGGGAGTAAAAATACCAAGCAGGCTCCACACTGTCATCACAGAGCCTGATCCGTGGTTTCATCCCATTAACCATAAGATCATGACTTGAGCTGAAATCAGTAGTCACTTGACTGACTGAGGCACCCCTAAATTCACTCTCAGTTTTAAAGCATATCTTTCTATGCCTTTTATCATCCTGTGTTTCTGAAGAAAATCAACCACCATTCCTGCTTTGTCTCCCTTTATGTAATGTGTCCTTTTTTTCTGGTTACTTTTAAGATTTTATCATCATTGATTTTTAGAATTTTGATTCTGATATGCTTAGGTTTGTTTTTCTTTATATTTTTCCTGCTTGGGGTTTGCTGAAATTTTTGGCTCTGTAGAATGATGTCTTTCATCAGTTTTGTACAAATTCTGGGCTAGTTTCTCTTCAAATATTTCTTCTTTCCTATTCTCTTCTCTATTTCTGAGACTCCAATGACATGTATGTTTGACCTTTTAATATTTTCACACAGATGTCAGATTTTCCATTCCATTGATGTCAACCTTTAGTATAATTTTTTACTAACCTGTCTTCAAGTTTATTGATCTTTCATTTTATATAGTCCTTTCATTATATATATATATATATATATATATATATATATATATATATATTACTGATTACTATTTAATCAGTAAAAGCTCTGTTCTCTGGTTAGGCTGCATTTAACTATCAAATATTCTGTACATCTGATATGTGGATTTTTATTTCTAGAATTTACATGTCGTTAGTTTTATACTTTCTCCTTCTCTTCTAAAATCATTCATCTATTCACACAGGTATTCACAATTCCACTGGAGTCTTTCACTTTTTTACTGCCATTATTTCAAAATTTGTCTCAGATAATTAAAACCTTTAGGTTTGATTCTACTTTCTGTTCCGTCTCTTGACCAGGGTCTCATTATGCTTATTCATGGCTCTCATAAGTGTTGATTATATGTTAAACATTTTGTGTAACAGAAAAATAGAGCCTGAAATAAGTAACATTATTCTCCAGAAAAGGGCACACCTCTCCTTCTATTAGGCCACTAGTGTAGGAGGCTGGATAAATTTTATTTGTATTTAATATGAATCTGGGTTTTGGTGCAGCCTTACTTAGATTCTGTTCACTGTTGGCTTCCTATGAGTTGAGGGCAGAAAAAGGACTTTCCCTTGAACAAGGGCTTGGGATCTACACACTTGTAAAATCTTGGAGACCTACTTATGCTTTACAACCAAGCTTCAAACTTTTCATTTCATAAAAGTTTTCTCTGTTTTACTTCATGAATGCCATTATTTAGGATTACTGGGGAGTTTTCTCTGCTCTCTATTCCCTCTATAACATCTTTCTGTGCCTCAGGAGATCATTTTTTTCCCTGCTGCCTGCTCTCAGCCTTCAGAGATCCAGCATGGTTCAATCAGTAAAAGCCCAATTCACCTCGCTGAGATTTCTCGTGGCTCTCCTATCTGCAGTCCACTCATTGTGGGCTTATAAGGACTTGGAAAAATGTCTTTCAGTTCTCTGTCATCCAGAGGAAGATGCCTGACACTGGGGAAATGGTCCCAAATCCACTGGCACCTTAGTGGGATTTCTCTTATCCATCTTGCACTGCCCGAGATTTGATTGCACTACTCCCTTGCATTCTGAGAAGATCTATGAGAAAGAGTTTGTAATGGTTCATTTTTCTGTGTCCACTTGACTGGAACACACGGTGCCCAGATATTTAACTAAATGTCATTCTGGTTGTGTCTGTGAGGGTATTTCTCAATGAAATACCCTTTGAGTAGGGTAGGTTGAGTAGGTAGGTTGAGTAAAGCAGATTGTACTCCTCAATGTGGGTAAGCCCCATCCAATCCATTGAAGGTCTGATAAAAATAAACGGTGGTGTCAGGGAGAATTTGTTCTCTCTGATTATTTGAGCTGGGATATAATTATTTTCCTGTACTTGCATCATTGGCCCTCCTGGTTCTTAAGTCTTCAGACTTTGACTGGAACTTGCACCATCAGCTCTGTGGTTATCATGCCTACAAACTCAGACTCACCAGCTTTCCTGGGTCTCCAGCTTATAGACAGCAGATCATGGAACTCCCCAGACTTCATAATCAGGTAAGCCAACTTCTTATGATAAATTATATATATATATATACACACACACACACATACACACACATGTTTATATATAGTTTATATATATATGGTTTATATATATATATGTGTATATATATATATATGTGTGTGTGTGTGTGTGACATTATATGGAATTGGCTCATATATTTTTATATATACAAGTCATACCCTGACTTTATAGGTGGATGCAGACTTACTCTTTAATTGGACTCCTTGGTATCCTAATCCAGTTTTTGTCTCAAAGTAACAGGGTCTCTATTAAAATATTCACTTTCCCTTTAAGCTGTTTTCTGTTTGGCTTCTTAGCTTCTTGATGTTGGCAACTTAAGAACAAAGGCCTTGAAGGAGAATCTGGCATCAAATATTAGGCCCACATCTCTGCACTTGCCTTTTTTGATAGGATCTTGATCCCCGAAGTCCTTGACAACCTTGACTTCCAACTTTTGTCTTCATAGCCCTTAATATTGCTACAATCTCCACTGGTTCTCTGCCATTTAATGGCACCATGAGGCTGACCTTGTAGTCTCTTGTCTAGAATCAAATATCTGCAAACGTTCCAAAGGGAAAACTTGTGTGCCGAATATTTGGGCTCACTTGTCAGAGATTCTCTTCTCTTGGGGATCTTGGTTTCTCAAGATATCTGGGTTATTTTGAGTAGGAGTTGTTTGATGCCAAATTCCTTTATGATCAGTAGAAGCTGAATTTCTGTGTTCCAGTCTTGACATTTCCTCTCCAGGCATGATGCATAGCTTTCACCTTGGAGCTGCTCTTCACTATCAGAATTTCCCTTTGCCTTGCTTTTGCTTTGGATCCCTTCTTTCCTGAATCCCATGCCTTCCTGTTATTTTGCTTTAGTTCCATAATTTGAGGAAGTACCTTCTACAATAACTCCTGAGAATAGTGCTTATGAAATTATATATTTGTGCATATATTAACATAACATAACATAACAATTTAGGGAAGAATGGCATTTTGGACATCTAGGAATTCTTTGTTTTGCCATCACAGTTATTTTTGAATTATAGATTTATAGGTGGGAAATCTGTTTTCCTCTTAATATCTTCATTTTTTTCCTAGTTTCCAAGTTTGCTTTTGAGAAGACAGGTTTCATTCTGATTCCTAATCTTCTTGTGTCATACATTTTGCTTTCTGGAAGCTTTTAGGATTTTCTATTTATCTTTATTGATAATACTATAATACCATGGTGATGGGTGCTGGTGTGATGAAATTTTAATTAATAAATTTGGGGGATATTCTGTGGAGACTTTAAATCTGGAACCTCCTAATCTTCAGCCCTGGAATATTTTCTTGTTAATGCTTTGATTATTTCCTTTTCAATATTTCACTTTTCTCTCTCAGATCTCTATCATTTGGATACTGGCCCTGTTAGATGTTCTTACATATTTTCTTATGCCCTAGCCATTTTTTTCTTTGTTTAATTTCTTCTAAGAAGTTTATTTTTTCCTTTAACTCATTTACTTTTCTTTTTTAATTGCAGCTTTCATATATTCACTTTCCAGCAGCTATTTCTTCTTCTCAGGATGTTTGTTCTTTCAAGCAGTTTCTTCTCCTGTCTCAGAGGACATTAATGACATGTTGTTGTTATTGTTGATGTTGTTGTTTTTCTGTTTCTTCTAATTATCTATATTGTCTTTGTTTTCTCTAAATTTTTCCGTATTTTGTTTTGATTATTTTTTTGGTCTCTTTCATTCATGCTTAAGGTTTTCCTCAGACATCTATGATTGGTCTTAAACTAGGCATTCATTTAGAGATGAGTTCTAAAAAATTGATAGAAATCTTGTGGGTTTCACTTCTAGATGAAAAAGTAACAAACCTGTGATTTCATTCAGGGACCACAAAATGTCATTATCTATAGATCTTTTCTCATAAGACATTAAGTTTTCTCAGAGAAGGCTCTTTCAAGCAGGTGAAGGGAGTTAGGGATGTCCTATGTGTATGTGTGTGTGTGTGTATATATATATATATATATATATATATATATATATATATCTCCTATATATATATATGTTTATTTATATTTATTTATATATACTACATATATGTGTGTGTGTGTGTGTGTGTGTGTGTGTGTGTGTGTGTGTGGTGTGTAGTTTATCCAGCATTTTTATGTTTGGAAGCGTTCTTCCACTTTATATCTGTCAATTTTCTTAGATTTTTTACATTTATTTTTACTTGTACTTCTAGATCATTAAGGCCATTTGGTGTTTGTCTAATTTGTGAATTAATTCATTATTCCTGCATATCAGTTTTTCTTGCCATTTTGATCTTTTACTTTGACATTTAAGAATACTTTATATCTTGGGGCACCTGGGTGGCTCAGTCGGTTGAGCATCAGACTTTGGCTCAGGTCATGATCTCACTGTTTGTGGTTCCAGCCCCGTATCGGGCTCTGTGCTGACAGCTCAGAGTCTGGAGCCTGCTTCGGATTCTGTTGTCTCCTTCTCTCTCCCTCTGCCCCAGTCCCACTCATGCTCTGTCTCTCAAGAATAAATAAACATTAAAAATTAAAAAAAAAAGAATACTTTATATCTTAAAGTTATTAACCTTGTATATATATTGATAGTTCCTTTTTTTTTAGAGATCATACCTTTATTTTATTTATTTATTTTTTTAATATGAAATTTATTGTCAAATTTGTTTCTATACAATACCCAGTGCTCATCCTATCAGGTGCCCTCCTCAATGCCCATCACCCACTTTCCCCTCCCTCCCACCCCGCATCAACTCTCAGTTTATTCTCAGTTTTTAAGAGTCTCATGGTTTGCCTCCCTCCCTCTCTAACTTTTTTTCCCTTTCCCCTCCCCCATGGTCTTACGTTAAGTTTCTCAGGATCCACATAAGAGTGAAAACATATGGTATCTGTCTTTCTCTGTATGACTTATTTCACTTAGCATCACACTCTCCAGTTCCATCCACATTGCTACAAAAGGCCATATTTCATTCTTTTTCATTGCCAAGTAGTATTCCACTGTATATATAAACCACAACTTCTTTATCCATGCATCAGTTGATGGGCATTTAGACTCTTTCCATAATTTGGCTATTGTTGAAAGTGCTGCTATAAACATTGGGGTACAAGTGCCCCTATGCATCAGCACTCCTGTATCCGTTGGGTAAATTCCTAGCAGTGCTATTGCTGGGTCATAGGGTAGATCTATTTTTAATTTTTTGAGGAACCTCCACACTGTTTTCCAGAGTGGCTGCACCAGTTTGCATTCCCACCAACAGTGCAAGAGGGTTCCCGTTTCTCCACATCCTCTGCAGCATCTATAGTCTCCTGATTTGTTCATTTTAGCCACTGTGACTGGCGTGAGGTGGTATCACAGTGTGGTTTTGATTTGTATTTCCCTGATGAGGAGTGACCTTGAGCATCTTTTCATGTGCCTGTTGGCCATCTGGATGTCTTTTTTAGAGAAGTGTCTATTCATGTCTTCTGCCCATTTCTTCACTGGATTATTTGTTTTTCAGGTGTGGAGTTTGGTGAGTTCTTTGTAGATTTTGGATACCAGCCCTTTGTCCGATATGTCATTTACAAATATCTTTTACCATTCTGTCAGTTGCCTTTTAGTTTTGTTGATTGTTTCCTTTGTAGTGCAGAAGCTTTTTATCTTCATGAGGTCCCAATAGTTCAGTTTTGCTTTTCATTTCCTTGCCTTTGGAGATGTGTCAAGTAAGAAATTGCTGTGGCTGAGGTCAGAGAGGTTTTTTCCTGCTTTGTCCTCTAGGGTTTTGATGGTTTCCTGTCTCACATTCAGGTCCTTCATTCATTTTGAGTTTAGCAATCCTAACATTTGTATGAAACCACAAAAGACCCTGAATAGCCAAAGTAATATTGAAGAAGAAGACCAAAGCAGGAGGCATCACAATCCCAGACTTTAGCCTCTATTACAAAGCTGTAATCATCAGGACAGCATGGTATTGGCACAAAAACAGAAATATAGACCAATGGAATAGAATAGAGACTCCAGAATTTGACCCACAAAAGTATGGCCAACTGATCTTTGACAAAGTAGGAAAGAATATCCAATGGAAAAAAGACAGTCTGTTTAACAAATGGTGCTGGGATAACTGGACAGCAACATGCAGAAGAATGAAACTAGACCACTTTCTTACACCATTCACAAAAATAAACTCAAAATGGATGATAGTTCCTTTCAACTTAATTTTTATTCTTTGATTATGGTATATCCTAAAATAAATAGATGTTTTATTTTTGTCTTTTCAGACTTGTCAGTGTTATTGTTTATAGTTTATGACCTTGGCATCATGTTAAAAATTATCTTATCCATATCAAATATCTTTCTGTATTTTCTCCTAGCAATTTTATTATTTTATTTCCTTAATGTATACACTTGCATTCTTTTCTTTGTTGAAACTTATGTATCTAATTTTGTTCTTACTCCCAAAATTAGCAATGTGTCTGAAATTAATGAAATAATCCATCTCATCCGCAGTGATTAGAAAAGATACCTTTATTTTATCATAAATTGACATGGATTTTATTTTACTGTTTTTTTTCTGTTCATGGTCCAGTATCATACTGTTTTAATCATTGTGGTTTTATAACACATTTTTGTATTCTTCTTCTTTTTTAACATAGTTTTTCTTCTTAACTATTTTTATGCCAGATAAACTTTTTTAAAAAAATTACTAACTCAGATTGTGGTTTTATAACATATTTTTATATTCTTCTTATTTTTAACATAGTTTTTCTTCCTAACTATTTTTATGCCAGATAAACTTTTTTAAAAAAATTACTAACTCAAATTTGATTTGAAATATACTATATTTAAAAGCAGATTAGAGAATTGATATCTTAACAGAACACATAATGTAACATAGTTCTGTTTTAAAATATTTATTTATTTTGGGGAAAGTGCAAGTGGAAGGAGGGGCAAAGAGAGGGGAACAGAGGATCCAAAGCGGTCTCCATGCTGACAGACTGACAGCAGCGAACCCAATGTGGGGCTTGAACCCATGAACCGTGAGATTCTGACCTGAGCTGAAATCAGATGCTCAACCAACTGAGCCACCCAGATGCCCCAACATAGTCCTTTTTTATTTTATTTTTTTTATGGTACCATGCTCTTATTACTAGCTTTTTGGTATATTAAATAATTTATTGAAGACAGGATTGTTTGGCTTGCAGGATGTTTGATTTATTAGCCTCATAAAATAAGCTAATATCCTGGGAATAAAAGATGCCAAATATCAAACCCAACTTAAAAGAGTAATTTTTCACAAATCTTATACGTAGGTACATGTTTAACCTTATAGATCCTAAAATGGGTATGCTTCTCTTCAGATGGCAACACCATTCACAACCTGTGCTGGCTCATTCCTCCTATCATCACCATAACAACCCACAACTCATAATAAGCAGTGGGAAGCATTACCAGGAGAGATGGGAGCCAGCACCATGTGCCCCTTATTTACAGATGCTTTTCCTCGGGGGAATAGTCTTTTGATTTTTAGCTTACCCTTAAGGAATCTTGTTATAGTCTACTATGCAAATACATCTAGTCAGAACTTGCAATTTTTTATTTGGTTTAGAGGCAGAGTCAAAGCTGTGTGTGAAGAATGCTACTCAGACATCGAGCTATTCCCCTCATTGACCATCGATAAATGAAGAAAATACCAAGTCTACATAGACTCCTTTCTTTCTTTCTTTCTTTCTTTCTTTCTTTCTTTCTTTCTTTCTTTCTTTCTTTCTTTCTTTCTTTCTTTCTTTCTTTCATAGACTCTAATTTTTAGAGCAGTTTTAGGTTCACAGAAAAATTGTGAGGAAGGTAGAGAGATTTCCCACATACCTCCTACCCTCACACGTGCGCAGCCGCTCCCATGCTCAACATTGCCCACCAGAATGGTGCATTTGTTGCAGTCGATGAACCTACATTGTTACCTCACTATCACCCCAAGTCCAGAGTGTATGTTAGCACTTACTCTTGGTGTGGTCCATCCTATGGGTTTTGACAAAGCTGTAGTGACATGGATCCAACGTTATAACATGTAGAGTAGTTTCACTGCCCTGAAAATCCTCTGTGCTCTGCAGAGACCTTTCTTGATAAATACTGAGCAAATTTTAAGTTCCAACTCTGATATACTCCAGTCACATAACAAGGTAATCAAATGTTCCAAACTAAAAGGGAAGACAAGTGATCAACCAGGAAAGTATTAACTATGACAAATGGGTATCAGTTCAAGGAGCAGAAGATACTACTCAAGGAGTAAAAGGGAGAGAGGGATCCAGGGCAAAGAGGAGAGAGGAGAGCTATGTGCTGCAAGAATTGGCCTCAGAGCTGAGAACCAGTGGTGCTCAACTCAACTCTGCATGTGAATTTATCCTTTTAAGCCTCTTCAGACACTCTGCAGAATACCTCTGTGTATTCTAATTGTGGAATCGCACTCAAGATTCCTTAAAATGAATATAGAACTGATCGTACCTCTTCTGCCGACTGACAAAGCACAACGCACAGCTGTATGTCTCGGGCTATGTAAGCATGACTCGGGGTTCTGGCTTGCAAAGGTTATTTTATTTAAATTCCCTTTTCACCAGATTCTCTTAAAAGAAAGTATTTAGATGGAGTTTTTGTTGTTGTTGTTTTTTTCGTTCTTTATTTCTCAGCAGAGCTGTTGCATAACACAATTGGTTTTGCATGCTTTATAGGAAAGCAGGCCACCTTCCTTCATAAAGGGTGAGGGCACTGATGTGCCTTCCAATCACTTGATTCTATTGTTCTAAGCAGTCCTTTCAATGTTTTTGGCAGGCTCAGGCTTCTGTGCTACCATGGCCTTATTTTATTATTGTTTGGAGGGGAGTGCAGTGTGATTATCCATTCTTCCTTCAGGCAGAGCAAGCCATCTGGAATGTTTATTAAGCCCGCTGGCTGATCAGGAGGCTAGAACTCTAGTGATATACATGAACGTGGGTTGTTCTACATCATCGCAGCTTTGTTCCTGCGATGATGTAGCATGCAGAGAGGGCCCTGCTAATGGATTTAGAGCACTTCACAGTGGAGGTGCCATAGGCTGAATGGGGGAAGAGATATTTTTGGCCTCTGGGTAATTGACTGGAGGATGGTAGAAAAATGTTTAATGTAAAGCAAGAAGGCTTCAAAACTTTTAAATGTTTAATTTGGGGTAGTAGAAGGGCAGGTGATCAGCAAGAGGTTTGAGGAGCGGCCTTTGAAGCCCACATCTTTGTGATGAGGTCATGCCCCCCTAAGCCTGTCTGTCGCTCTGTGTAAAAAGATCAGTCGAGCTTGTCCAGAAATAAAATGCTACTATTCTAATTTTAAAATTTAGGCATTTCCCAGCCTACACTAAGCAGTACTTATATTTCTTTCCTTTTATTAGTGTCACTGTGAAGAAAGAGGAACATTCTTCCTTTGCTATAAATTTTGGTCTGTAATTGTTGAACATATTTTTTGCAGGAAGGCAAAGTTTGTCTCTTCATGCTCTCGCTGTTTGTAAAATGAGTGTTTGTGGAGCTGGGAAGAATAATTTATAATGAGAGTTTGGGTGGTTTTTTTTCCCAATTTAATTTGGATTTTACACTGAGTCAACTTTTCAGTCAATTATAGAACTATGATTAGTTACCAGTCACTTAAATAAGCACCTTTTAAAAATAGACCTATAAAAATGATACAGGGACTAATCACTGATGTGAGCAAATCTTATGCAGGGCCACACAAACTGTAATAGGAGGAAAGAAAAGATGGTTGAGGAAATAAAACCTGTGTTTGGCTAAATCACAAGATATGTTAGTTACCCAACCTGCTGAATAAATCTGCCCTGGGCCAGTTTATGTCAGTGCATAGGATATGCTATCAATAGAGCCTTTACTAAATCCTTGATGACAGAAATGAATAATTTACCTTTATATGAAGATGAATGTATCAGGTTGAGGAGCTCTGTGTAAAGCATCTTGTCTGATTTTACAGGTTGTGTCTATTAATTTAGATATAGGTAAATATATATGTTTAAAGTCAGACATATCTACAGAGATGTGGTTATGTATATTGCATATATATGTGTGTATATATCTATATATACACGTACACTTAGATGAATATATGTATGTAACATGTAATATAGATATAGATATTCATCTCCCTATATTTTTCTCCACAGTCAAATTAGGGACATCCAATACACTCCGCCAGAAGTCAGAGCCATACTAATGTTATAGAGGGAGCTAATCCTGTCAGACATATATGTTAGTTGTCTATTGTTACAATAACGACGCACAGTAACTGTCACTCCCCTTAATACTGTAGCCATTTATTATTGCTCATGTGGCTTATGAGGCTAGGGATTCACTAGGCTGTACTGGCCCAGTAGGGCTCATGCATGTATCTGAGATCAGCTGCAGTTCAGTTAAGTGGCTTTGCAATCTTAGCTGGTTGTGTCACACGTCTGGAGCCTCAGCTGGGAAAACTTGGCTGAATTTCTCTGCCTCTGGTATCTTTTCCTTTGGACTTGTTTTATAGCAAGAGAGAGACAGCAGGGCTTCCTGGCATGCTGTCACTCCTGCCATATTCTGTTGGTCAAATCAAGTCACAAAGGCAGCCCAGATTCAGGAAGGAGACACTACTTCATGATGGGAAGAGCTGCAGTCACCTTACAAAGAGTATGGAGACAAGAGGGGTGCAGATACACGCTTGCCTCATTGCGCTCAGTTTGTAGAAGTCAGGACAAGAACACTCACCTTTGAATCTGTCGCTATTTCTAACACACTTTGTGTCCCTTTTTAAAATTAAATCATGATATAGAGGGGTGCCTGAGTAGCTCAGTAGGTAAAGCATCTAACTCTTGATTTTGGCTCAGGTCATAATCTCACAGTTCATGAGTTCGAGCCCTGCATCGGGCTACAGTGCAGAGCCTGTTTGGGATTCTCTATCTCTCCTCTTTCTCCCTCTCTCTCATCCTCTCTCTCTGCCCCTTTACCCCCCATCATGCACATGCTCTCTCTTTCTCTCAAAGTAAATAAATAAATCTTAAAAATTAAATTAAATAATGGTATACAAATGTTTGTCCCTGCCTCCCAGGAAACCATCTACAAATTGCAAATATCAGTGTTCTCAGAACAATAATGACTATTGACCATAGTCTTGGTCCTCTCTGTACTAAGTAGAAACTGAAGATTCACAAGTTGAAATCATTTGCATGCTATTCCCAGAAAGTTTAGGAAATGTCATAAGTTCAGTTCTCTTTTTAAGACTTTCTTAAACTAATTAAGCTTCTACTTAAAACTCTAAAGAATAATATTTTGGTTTCACTTATAACCTTTCCCTGCCCCAGTGTCCTCATCTATAAATAAATATTAGTTCATCTCACTGTGTGGTTCCAAGGAGTTAAGCCCTCTTCCACTAAAATTCCATTATTTCATTCCATTATTAGCAACCCTCTTCTAGATTTTTTTCTAGGCCTCTCTAACCATTCCCAGCAATCTTCCTCCTCCATGCAGTGTGTGGAAAAGCACTGATTAAAAGTATCAGGCCAGTAAAAACAAACAAATAAACAACCTGGTAGTGGGTTGTTAACTATTGAAATTTGGTTTAATCTGTGTCTTTATATTTGAATTGACTGCAGCTGACCAATTATCCAATTAACATGTAAACCTATCTGCTTCATACTCAGGAGTGAAGCCCAGCCAACTTTCAGTTTATTTGGACTTAAAAAAATGTTTAATTTCAGTTTAATTTTCTGGAGAAGCATCTCCAAACCTTTTGCTTTTGACTTTCTTTTCTGTGTGTAGTAGATGTCAAGTATTTATTCAGTGCTTTAACATTCATGTACTAAACCAGTTGGACCAAAATCCAGTCATTTACATGGAAGAGTCCAGGGAGTAAGGGGACTTCATTGATGGATAGATGGGTGGACAAACAGAGAGATAGACTTGGGTAAATGTCCACATGGAGGCTAGATCATAGAGAGAAATAATGGGACCAATAAAACCCTGTGTCATAAGCGAAGGTCAAGTCTGCCACGTAGGCAGGTCTGGTAACAGAGCTTGGGCCAAAAGTTAACAGTGGTCCTGGGTATGACCTGGTAGTAGTTGTCAGATTTAGTCTGCCCCAGCTACTCTGTTGTCTTGTCTTAGAGCTCTAGGAGAAGAAGATCATAATTTCCCAGTGGAAAATACTCCAATTAAAAGGTCTAATACTTGAGGCCTCAATCAGCCTTGCTATGGTATCCTACTCTCCCTCCTTCAATCCAAATGAACCTACAAGGAGGGACTAGTTTGCTCCTGACCTTGTGAGTGTGAAAATGAAGCTCACTGCTCCATCACGTTCCCTGGCTTCAGCAGTAGGCACACCGGAGTGCCAGATGCCCTGCACCATGCTATAGCTCTGACTCTTGCTCCAATAGCCAAATAGTGAGGTGGTTTCTACTTCATCTGTAGTGTGGGTGAAGGGAGTAAGGCTTCAGCTGGAAGCATGACTTCTCGGGACACTATCAGAGTCTTAAGTTCTGTGGAGTCTCAGCTGAGATCATTGTAGTAGGGGATGGAGATAAAGGGCAGATGAGTGGAATAGAAAAGTCACCCTGGAGTTGGGAAGTATTTAGGAAAGAGGAAGTCTGTAAGTCTGTTTTCACTTCAGAAACCAGGTTGGATAGTGGGGCATCAAGATTTGAGTAATAGTGTAAATGAGACCGTATTTATATTCTACAGCTTTTAAGCCCTGAGATTTTTACATTGCCTGAATTTCAGTCTTACCTGATTCTGCGAGCTTTTATCACTTTCATTTTACAAGTGAAGAAACAGAGGCTCAGGAGGTTAGGTTATTTGCCCAAGCCACGTGGTTGAGATCTGAGGTCAGTGTTTTTGTGCTTCTGGAGGCTGAACACTGCCACTCTGCAGGACCAGAGGGTCTTGCCTCTGCTTTGGGGTACTTGTTTTGAGTTCTGAGTCATTCTGCAAGAGTCACTTCTGGTGTTCTCTCCACCGGTGTGTATCTTTGTCTGTGTAGCATTAATTTGCCTACATCTGAATCCTCAATAGCCAAAATGTATTAGCAACTGGAAAAGGAACAACGCCTGAACCTCTGCTTCCTAGTTTGTAGAAAGTGAATGTTGGTCTTCATAATCTATAAGCTCATTTCTTACATTGTTCTACCTTACAAATATTTTTTTATTCTTCTATTGGTAATGAAACCAGCCACTTACCAACATATCCTTAATATTTAGGTTTCATTTCCACAAGGTCTAACACATCTATCCAGAACCACCATTAGAAGGTTCTCTCTAGGGCACGCCTGGGTGGCTCAGCCGGTTAAGTGTCCAACTTCGGCTCAGGTCATGATCTCGCAGTTTGTGAGTTTGAGCCCCGTGTCGGGCTCTGTGCTGACAGCTTGGAGCCTGGAGCCTGCTTTGGATTCTGTGTCTCCTCCTCTCTCTGCCCCTCCCCTGCTCATGCTCTGTCTCTCAATAATAAATAAATGTCAAAAATTAAAAAAAAAGCAGGTTCTCTTTAGTACTCCACCCTGGCAGATGTGTCTCCCCTCTGCCTATCCTACCTGAGAACCCATTATTGACCAAACATAGTGTTAAATGCAGAAAACACATTCCTTTTCTAAAAGAGGTTATGGATCTTACTAGATACATAACAGTACAAGTAGCAGTGGGTTTGATTGAACGTTCATGTCACCCACTATTGAAATATATACTTGACGCTTCTGAGATGGACAATCTTTAGAATCTAGAAGAGCATTCAAAAGCTTCAAGGTGGTTTGGGAGGGAGTAGACTTAAGTGAATCCCGAAGAATGGTTGGGTAATGAAGGGAAGATCATTGTACAGTATTTTTTGACATGGATAACAATTTTGGCAGATTTAAGGAAGATGAAAATTGGAAACCCTGAAGGATAGTGGTATATATTAAAGGGAGAGGCTCAAAGCCAGTGTACTTCTTGGAGAAAAGACAGGAATAAGGGGTAAGAAGATGTTCCTTGAGGGCAGGTTTTATATGTCGACATTCCATTTACAAAGAAAAGCTTTACAGCCTATGGAAGTCAAGGGATTGCTTACTGTCTTACAAAACGTGAAAGGTTTGTATGGAATCCAACAGCAAATCATCTAGCATCTCCACAGTGGGCAAGAAAGGATCAGGTGAGAAAATGTGTGATGGGAGAAAAGCCATGAAAGATGAAGCCATGGTTCATGTGGGATCCATTACCTAATGTATTCATTCAGGACATATTACATTGATATTTTTGCTTCAAAGGGTCCAGAATTTTAAGAAGAAATAGTATTGACTAGATTCCTAGTTAATTAGGGACCTTGTGACTCTGTAAGTCTCTGTTAAACAGCAAGGAGTAGCTTCTACTTTTTAAAAGGTGGATATACAGGTTAGAAGTTGCAAGATGGTTAAAGCACCAACTTTATATCCCACCCTAAAAGAGAGGAGGTTGACTGTCTCACTAACATTTCCCTATTTCCCACTCCCCTTCATGTCTTCCCCTCTCTTCAATACTTCCTAAGCATTTATGCTGTATCCGTGTGGGGCTGCATTGAAAAATTAGGAGACACTGACTTTTTTAGGAGTAGATAAATTTCCAGAGAGTATTAGGTGTCTCCTGCTAATTCCTACAGATAAGAAAGATTTGATGGAGGAGCCCATGTTCTATTTCAAGGGCTGACAGATAAATACCATTGATCTGAATTTGATTGAGGCGATGGGCATCCATTTGCTTGTTAGATTAACCCCCCATGTGCAGTCTCTCTATCTATAGGTTTTAACCCAGATCATGTTTTCTATATAAAGGTGGCAGTTAAGTAAGGAATTAGTGAGATCTAATGTAATTCATAACCTCTTCACTAGAAATTATGAAGTTTCCTCTGGCTTGAGAGAGTATTTGTCAAGATTGGAAAAATCACTCTTGAAGCATTTCTAAACAGTTGCATTGGAAAGTGCACCTGTAACAGATGAGGCCATCTCTTTTTGTCTCCATTAATATACCACAAACAAGGGAACTGTGTTAGAAGAGCTTTTTAATTCAGGGAGTAAGTTTGGGAGTACAAGACATTGATTTGTTGGACATCCTGCAGAACTATCCTGTATTATCCTATACTGCCCTATACCCTGCATATAGTAACTTATGTTCTATCCTACAGTTGACAAATCTATGTCTTTAAAACCAATCAATCAATCAATCAATCAATCAACTAAAGAAGTTAAGCTGAAATAAAAGCAGGATCTGGACTGAATTCAACCTACTGGAAGCATGATAGGGTATGATAGGGTATGATAGCATGCCTACTGTGGCAGGTCTAAGACACATAATGTTGCTGACTATCTGACCAAAGTATGTCAGTATGAATTGTTTTCAAGTATCCAAAAACCATCAGTCCTAAACCAGATTGAGAATGTGCCTGTATTTGGGGATCATTCTAAGCTTCTCAAGGAGCAAACCCAAATTACTGAGGAAGCCCGAGGATCAAATTTCAGTGAGAAGGCAATTTCTGCTAAGAAACGGAACTGTGGTCAGGATGGAGAACATGAGGCTGGCACGTCTTGCCTTCGCCTGGGCATCCACAGTACCGCCAGTCCTGCTTGCTCTTCAGACCAACCACAAAGCTGCAGAGATAAAGCAAAACAAAACAAAATAGCATTTTATTCCCTTTACAGGCAAATAAAATCCCAAAGATACGGATCTTTGAATGGATTCTGTAGTCATAAATAGACTTCAGGGTGAGCTGCCTATATTTCTTCACTATTGAATCCAATCTGCTGTGAAAAATTTTCACTGTCTCCAAGTCATCATGAAAACATTCACAGCTAATTGAGACATTCCCAAACAATTAAGATAACCAGATGCGTCTGTTATTTGTAATTACCTGAACATGCATTCCTTTCTTTGAGAATAGTTCCATTTTTTGAGCCTTTTGAACTACTCCAGATAATGAAAATGAAGATTACTGTGTGTGCATTTTTCACTCAGACTAATTTTGACGTAGAATTACCTCTTTCCAAAATTAAGCAGCAAAACTGGAAACATGTGTGCAAAAAAGAACTTTTCCATTTTGCCTTGTGTCGAAATAATGCTTCTCCCCCTATATAAATCACATTTCTGACAATTTCTAAGACTTAAGTTAATGCAGATTTAAATATAAGAGATGGAATCCAAAAGTTAAGGAAAAAATAAACAATTTATAATTACCACTCATGACCTGCCACATTTAATCCTTTAGATTCATGATGGGCTGTAGCATTGTTTACAGTTCTTGGCCTGTAGATGCAGAGGGTTTCAGAAAATGGTAACACCACCATGACTACTGCTCTTTCTACTGTTACCATTACTACCGTCCCTACGCTCCTGATAATAATACACAGTTCCTCCAAATGAAGGTCTTCGTTAGTGACTTGGGGTGTTGTTAGAACGTTTTTGTTATTGATTTGATCGGAATAATTCACCACATTCATCCAATAATAATCCTACTATGTTTTCACTTTTGCAACTGTGCAAATACTTGGCAAATCTCCCAATGCAATTCAAATTCGGTGTCTTGTCTCAACTTGATAGCATTAATCTTTGCTATTTATTTATACATTACTTTTATATCTCCTTTTAAGTTTTTCTATAATTGCCTTGAGCATTTATTTTTTTACAACTTTTTTAATGTTTTATTTTTTTCTGAGAGAGAGAGACAGAGTGCGAGCAGGGAAAGGGCAGAGAGAGAGGGAGACACAGAATCCGAAGCAGGCTCCAGGCTCTGAGCTGTCATCACAGAGCCCGACGTGGGGCTCGAACCCAGGAGCTGTGAGCTCATGACCTGAGCCGAAGTTGGATGCTTAACCAACTGAGCCGCTCAGGTGCCCCACCTTGAGCAATTATTGAACCTGTGTTACAATTTGAATTTTTGTATGCCCAATCTGATGGCAAGGCATTCCCTATCCTTGTTTTCATTTTTTACCTACTACTTTAGCCTTTGCACATGGTAGGTGCTCAATAAATATTTGACTTACTTTTATTTGAAAAGGTCTTATGCCTTTCTGATGTATTCATTCCCTCCAGCAAATACGGTCTTTCAGTGTTAAACAATTTTGGATTCTCAGGTGTTAGAACATTATAATCCGCCTATAAGAGAAATGAAACCCTTTTCTCTTGCCCTGGGCAGCAGAGATGGTATCACTCTAAGTTGTGAAGGCAAAGTTTCCTGCTTAGAATATCAACATCAGAAAAAAGGGTGGTGGACAATGACATCAGGATATGTAAACTGGGGGAAAGGAACAGAGCAAAAAAATGAAGGAGAGGGTTGAGGAGGAGATAAAGCAAAATGAAGGAGGAGGAGGAAGAAGAGGAATGGGGAGTAGAAAAGCAATTGCTTTACCTATCAATCACATTTGTTAATAGGGTGTATTAATAGCATGTTAAAAGTGAAGAATGAGTGATACTCATGCAGTAGTTACTAAAAATTGTCCACTTTTGATGAGTTCTTCTGAACTAGTATAGAATGCTTTTCATTCATATGCAATAGTGATGTTTTATCATAATGATTAAGAATAGCTTCATGAGATTCCTGGACCTTTCATATAATTATTGTCAAAGAGTAAAGACTACTGGTCAACATTTAAAAAACCAAACTCATTATTTTTAACTGTCCCTCTGTATTTTTCCAGCTCAAACCATGAGACATTTTGTTGTTTTGAGAAAAGAATAGAAATTGCAACCATGCCTATCTTACTCCAAATCCTTGTTCTGCTACTTAACAATTTTATGAATTTGGACCAGTCATTTATTCTTTTGGAATATATTTTTCTATTTTTAAAGTGAGAAGAGTAATACTAATTATGTATGTGTAATAGGTATTCCATCAATGTTAAATTTTACTACTACAACGTTTATCCATTAAAGAAACTTAGCTAATACTCAGATAAAGTAAACTTCTGGAGAAAAAAATTATAAGCTTTTATCATTGTCTTTAATTGCTTTTTTTCATTATATTTTATGTATGTGCAAACATGCTTATAATTCACATATTATAAAAAACCTAAACAAAGCTTCACATTGTATATGTTAAATTAATTAAATAAGGAGGCCATTAGATTGAAGTTGCTCTAATGCCATGGAGGTCTATGTAAGCAAAACAAAATCTAAGGCTGTAAATGCTTCAAGGTGATGACATCAAAATGCTAAATACAGCCAACCAAGAATGGCCAACTATTCCTTAAGCTGTAGCTGATAAGATAATTTCATTTTTTTGCTTTCTTACTTTCTCCATTAAAGTCTTTCCCGTAGCTCTTGTCAGAGGAGCACTTCTAACCATTTCTGGTTGGGCACTGCCCAGTTGGAATGGATAAATGCTCAAATAAACTCTTAAACATCTTAATATGCCTCAGTTTATCATTAAATAAATGCAAATAAAATATGTAGCCGAACTATTCAAAATGATTTGATGTGGCAGATGATGCTACGTTTTGCTTAACTAAATGACCTGTGTAGGTTTAATTGTAAAAAAAATACAAATAGGCATTTGATGCATTTTCTGTCAACCTGTATATTTGTAATGTTGTACCTGATGGACCATTCCTTAAATCATACTCACACTGTTTTCACTTTTACTTTCTAAAGAATATCTAATTTATGGGGCACCTGGGTAGCTCAGTTGGTTAAGCGTCCAACTTTGGCTCAGCTGGGGTCATGATCTCATGGTTCATGGGTTTGAGCCCTACATCAGGCTCTATGCTGACAGCTAGGAGCCTAGAGCCTGCTTCAGATTCTGTATCTCCCTTTCTCTCTTGCCTCTCCCCCACTGGCACTCTCTCTCTCTCTCAAAAATGAAGAAACAGTAAAAAAATAAAAAATAATAAAGAATATCTCATTTAAACCACAATCCATTGTTTTAATGTACATTTAACAGTCTACCCAAAAATTAATACTAAAAAATTATAAAATATTTAGTGGCAAAATATTTTTTCAAGTTTTTATTAAATTCCAGTTAGTTAACATACAGTGTAATATTAGTTGTAGGTGTGGAATCTAGTGATTCATCACTTATGTACAACACCCAGTGCTCATCACAAGTGCCCTCCTTAATAGCCTTCACCCATTTAACCCACCCCCCTACCCACCTCCCTTCCAGCAACCCTCAGTTAGTTCTCTATAGTTAAGAGTTTGTTTTCTGATTTGTCTCTCCTTTTTTCCCCACTATGTTCATCTGTTTTGTTCCTTAAATTCTACACGTGAGTGAAATCATATGGTATTTGTCTTTCTCTGACTGACTTAGTTTGCTTAGCATAATACTCTCCAGCTTATCTGATAAAGGGTTAGTATCCAAAATATATAGAGAATTTATAAAATGCAGCACCCCAAAAACAAATAATCCAGTTAAAAAATGGGCAGATGACATGAATAGATATTTTTCCAAAGACCTACAGGTGGCCAACAGACACATGAAAAGAAGCTCACCATCCCTCATCGCCAGGGAAATACAAATCTTAACTACAATGAGATATCACCTCACACCTGTCAGAATGACAAATTCTTCATTGTTTATTACTGCTTACTTCTCATGAACTATTTCAAGTTGTTATGTACAAAGATGGGTCGGCACAAAACATCTATAAGCAGCATGGAAGGTACTTCTTGCTCTACATGAATTTCTTTGAGTTCAGTATGGTTATACCACTATATGCCTGGTGACAATGTAATTATTCAACCAGAATTCTCTATTTGAACATCTATAAAAGCTTCAGAAGTTTGTACCAGGTGCTGTGATGTCATTCACTGTTCATTTGATACAAAAATCCCATTTATATATTAAGTCTGCCTCTGTTCTTTTCTCATTAGCTTCTGACAATTAATGTAGAACACTATTCCACCACATTGTCATTTGCATGATGTCAAAACATTCTAGATTTATTAAATAAATTATGAAGCTAAAGCCCTAGCCTGTGAAAATATCTTTCAATTGTAGCTGATCACTGTAAAAGAGAAGTTTTGTCTTTATAATTAGTAAAGGAATCCAACAAGAGTACAATAGCAGACACATGATGATCGCTGTCTCATTAACATTAGGGCATGATCACCTAAAGTCGGCCAGACATGCTCTGAATGTATGTTTACCATTGGGTACCAATAAGACTACTCACTCACATGTGAACCGGAGCATGGAAATCATGTGGCAATACTTGGTTCTAAGGTGTTTTACTAGATGATTTAGAATATGTTCTATCCTCTCATATTTTCAAAATTATAATCAGTCTGAAAACTTAAAATTAAAAGCAGAAAACTCATGATTGTAGCTCTCATTGACTTTTCATAATGCTGTCACAGACCCTCATGGATGAGTAGACACAGCAAATTAACACATTCAATACCAAGAGACAATCACTGGAAGGTACATGATAAGTTTGAAAGTTGAGCTTTTTACGTTCTATGGTTGCTTTCCCTTTTGTGATCTTTATTTATTTATTTCACTATGACTGAGGCAGATATTTGGTTATATCTTCTTTACGAGTTTTCTAGACTGAGATTATTATGGTCACGCACTATGATCGAGGACACTAGGGTCTTTACTGGGCTTTTGTCCGTGTGCCAGAGGTGACCCCAAACCACTTCAGGAGAAGGTTGTCCCTGACCACAGACTCTAAACTGATTCTATGGGAAGGAAAGATGGTCTTCAAGTCAGCCAACTGTCCTCATCAGGCTCCTTAATGTTCATGAGGGAAACTCAGATTTTGTGCCTGCTTGGTTGGCTGCTTGGCCACACATTTATGCACAAACTCAAAGCACAGAAGAGCAGAATACTATATGCCATTCAGAGAGCACAACTGTGAACTCTCTGTCTCTCTGGACATGTCAGAAGTTTAGGTGAGGAAAACAATATCTATGGAGGAATTTCTGAGGGGCATGCAATACATCCAGTTGTTAAGGTCAACTATACTTAACCCTTTTCTGCCTCACCACACACAAAAGACAGCACTCACCCACATAACATACTCCATGAGAGAATGCAGATTTTGATAAAACCAAGAAAGAAAACACAACTATTGTAATAAAATGTAGAATTCAATAATAATTCATGATTTCAATTACTCTACAAATGGTACACGGAATGCTACATAGCATTATGTCCATTTTACAGAGAAGGAAACTGAAGTGCAGAAGGCTAAGAAACAACTACATGGACAGATGCCTAATTTAGCCTGACAGTGCTCTGTTGGTCTATCTTCTCTCTCTTATCATTTCAGGCTATTTTTTAGAGGAATTGCAAAGCCTTACCTAAAGAGATTGATCCAAAAAGAATCCAGCACTGCTTCAGATCAGGAATTGCACAGGAAGAATGGCTGGGTCATGCCTCTTGCAGAGACAGACATGGATTTGACTGCTTCTTACCTATCACTCTAGACACTAAAGGGGAAAAATCCGTATACATTCCAGAGGCAGACTAAGAGTCTATTCATGCACAGAAGGGCTGATTTTTTTTTCTAAGGTTGATAATAAAGTTAGGATGACACTGAGAAACCATGGTAGACAAAAATGCAAACATGTGCAAAGCCAAAGAAAATCAGAAGATAGTTGAATCATTATTTAAAAATAAACTCAGGTTAGTAAACACATGTGTTGTACAAGCACATCTTGAACACATATGGGATTCAAGAAGAGCCACTGGAGGGGGTGTTTGTTATTATTAACTGTATTCGGGTCATCACCCCTTTTTTCACTTCCTATTATAGTACTTAAACTATGGCAGGCATTATTCTATGTCACTTACGTACCTTAACTCATTTAATCCTCACAACAACCTTGTGAGCAAATACTATCATTATCTCCTTCTTACAGATAGGAACACTGAGGCACAGGGTTTATGTCACTTGCTCAAAGTCATACAGGTTTTAAGGGGTGGAGATGGCGTTCAGACCCAGATAGTTAGCCCCTCGGAATACATGTTCAACACTGTCACACTCTGCTGCCTCTTTCTCTACCCACTGGCCTTATGGTCATCTCTACTTTTCGTGCATCCTGGGGTTGGGCTTGGGCAGACCCATCTCTGTAGTAGTGAGAGCAAAGACGAGGTGTCACTTTTTCTTCCCACCCTCCCTTCTTCCATTGAAAGAGTTTCGGAGGTCATTATAACTTCACAGGTGTCAGCCCCTCTCCTCAATTCCTCCAATCTCAGAGAATCCTATTGAGATGGAGGGTCCTTCCCAGAGCCTTTGCCAAAATTCCATAGGAAACCTGGAATCTACATAACTCTGAAGCATAACAAGGTAAGAGGGACAATGATGATAACAACCAGAGAAAAACTGAGTGCTTACTCTACGGTAATTACTAGGAAAAGTCCATTGCAAGGACCAAGCCATTAATCCTCCCAACAACCTTTGGAGTAGACATTATTTTTACTCTTGTATAAATAATTACATAAAGGGCAAGAGCTTATAAACCAGGCAGTCCTACTCCAAAGCCCATCATTTTTGCAACTACTTGGAAAAAATCTTGACAACTCGCACTAGACACTTAGATATAAATAGATCATATTAAGAATAAGGATATCATGGCACCTGGGTGGCTCATTCGGTTAAGCGTCTTTACTTTGGCTTAGGTCATGATCTCGCAGTCCAGTGGTATGAGCCCTGCATTGGGATCTCTGCTGTCAGCACAGAGCCTGCTTCAGACGCTCTGTCGTCTTCTTTCTGCCTCTACCCCCTTTCCAAAATAAATAAAGATTAAAAAAAAGAATAAAGATATCAATCTGGATAATTTATACTAGATGATACCAGATATAAGGTCTCTGAAGAGGCACAACCTAAGCATCTGATATGTTGGCCAATTATATCTTGCGAATTTACATATGAAATAAAGTATTTGTTAAATTACAGAATGGTAATGATAGCACAGTAGGGGCACAGAGCATGGCAAAGAATCTGTATCCTCTGATATGATCTTTATACAAAGGGACCTGAACATGTATAAACTCAGCCAATCTTTGGTATCACTATATATGCTGGCTTCAGGAAGTCCTGGGCCACTCCTGACACAAACTGTTTCTGGTGAAAGGGAGACTTCAAGCAATAAGTGGCTGATAGCAGAAAGGAGAGATTGTGTCTCAGGCTGGCAAAACTAAAGAAAGGAGGAACCTCTCCCCAGCGCTGCTGATCTGGCTGGAGACTCTGACAATCATAATAGCTTGCATTCTCAACTGCCCTGCTCTTACTCTCTGCAAATGCCCCATGATGGTCCTCACCATCACCACCTCTCTAGATTCCCTTCCCCAGGCCACAGCATCCCACCTGGATACTCATGATTTGGATCCTGGAGAGATCCTGATTCACTGCAGTGGTTGGGAGCTGTGGTTTGGATTTGTGTCCTAGATATCCCAAAACACTTTTTTTTTTTAACCGTAGAAATCCAAGACACCTACAGGCACCTACAGCCAGGATTTTGTGGCTGAAACCTAATCTCTTAACCTTATTTATAAGACTTTTTTTTTATGGCCTGAGAACGTGCATTCATTAATCTAAACAACTTCCTTCAGAAAAACTTTTGGAAGACGACCTGCTTGTAATTTTGAGTCTCAGCCAGGTAACTCAGCACTGTATTCTCCATGTCATGTGTTCCGTTTTATTATCACCAGGGCATGGTGAGGTTTAGTCTCTCTCACTACACCGGAAAAAACTCAGACCCATGAGCTTGCCCTTGACTCCCAACACTGGTCTTTCGCAGGGATCTCTCCAAAGAAAAACGTGAGCTTCACTTCACTCTCTTTGTTTCTTTTTTTTTTTCCTTTCCTTTGACAATTGCAAGGCAATCTGATAAAACAAAGTATACAATAAGTATTGGAGACTGAGTATAAAGTGTACTGTAGTGTTTTGTGATGTATGCAGCATCTGAAACTGGAATTGGTTTCTCTGAACAACAGCTGGGATGGAGGAGGCAGCTGGTTTGGAACAGAAATGATGCTGGCCTGGGAGTCAGGGGATCCAGGACTGTGTCCCAGATCTGCCCCTTGCTTCATTAGGCCTATTATTGGATTCTTCAGACAGTTGCTTTCATCATCTGTAAGGTGGGAATAATTCTGCCACATAGGATTAAATATTACCTATCTATATCTATGTATCTAACTATGTACCTGTAAAATAATATTTTACAAACTATCAAGTGAATAAGAGCTTTTAAGATTGGAAATTTGGATAGTTGTAATCTCTAATGGATTGGATCAAAAGAAACAATTTCTTTAGTTTGAGAATGTAAATACCTTTGGCAATTCTTCTGTCTTATATCTTCACACACACACACACACACACACACACACACACACACACACATGCATGTAAGTCTCCTCTCTCTCTCTCTCATTCTCTCTCTCTCCCCCCATCTTCATCAAATGCAAGTAAAATGAAGACCCATAAGTGAAAGTAAAGTCTTGCAAAGCTTTAGGCACAGTTTTGGAGAAAATACAAATTGTCAATAATGCCATAAAAAGCTGCATAGCAATAAAATTGTGTCATAGGGATACCAAGAGAACATCTGCTCCTTAAAAATCTCACCAGAGTGCAGGGTTCAGTTTGAGGCATCTCTTTTCGGAACAAATGCACAGCAAGAGAGGAACTCCAGGCAAGAGCAGCGATATGATTAAGCCCATAGAAGAATCCAGTTATCTGGGTGGATTAAAGAAAATGGATCATTCATTGAAGCCATAGCCAAGATGGGAAACAATTACAGTCCACAAAACTTTCAAAGGTAGAAGAGCAAAGGAAGGAGAAGAACTATTTAACTTGATCCAGAAGGTGACGCATTGCAATCGGCATACACGAGAGAAAAGGAAATTTTGTGACATGTTTTTTGGTAATTAGAAAGCTAATATGAAGAGTCCCTGAAGGACACCAAAGATTTAAAGAGAGACAGGGGCTCTGCAGAACAGTGATGTCTGAAGATCCACAACAAAGTCTTTACCAGTGGGTCCTTACCGGTAATGCATAGCAGAGTCCTCCGTCTTGGAAACCTCTCTGGACACAGGGTCAGCAGACTGATTATTTTGATAGTCATTTGTTAAACTGTATATTTTAAGAAGCCAGTTTTTCAGGAGAAAAAATGACTGAGAATCTTGAAGCTTCATATTTGCCATTGGAGTCCCAAATATATGATAGCTCAGAGTCATCATCCTGGGTGTAGAAAATATTTATTCGTTCATTTAACAAATATTTATTGAGCACCTACTAGGAACCAGGAAGGGTGCCAGGCACTTCATTTATGTCATAAGAGACAATTCTAATTTTTCTACTCTTTGTTCTGGTGCCACTAATTAAATATTGTATTTGGCCTCTTTCATATTTATCTGCTACCCAAAAGTTATAATAAACCCCATAAGGGTAATGACAGAGACAGGTAGGGATTTTTCCTTCACAACATCCAGCCCCCTGCTCTGACTATGTGTATGAATACTGGATGCATCTTCCCATTGCCCATGATGATGCCAGGACGAGGGACAGATGGTAAGATGTGTGGTTTCTAGAGTGAAATTATTCTTAGTGCCCTATAACATCATCAACCCCCAATCTTCTTTTTAGCCTCACAAATATGTCATGAAATAACATTTATTTAAAAATATAAATGCATTTTTTTTTCTTAGGATATATCACCAAATCCTGAAGGGGCAAACAGTATTAAAGCCAAATATGTATGATTGAGGCAATCCCAGGGCTATGCAGGTATAGACATATCTAAATAATGAAAGACAGAGTCATTAGCCAGGCTGACATCAAGAGCGTTAGTTAAACACTGATGACATTCCAAGTAAAAAAGAAAATGGTGATAGATTTCTCTTGTCCTCCCTCCCTTATTTTATGTGCATAAGACTTCTTTATTTCTAACAGTTGATCAACTGTAAGCATCCATAATATGGTAAATACCAGAAAGAAGACACCATTAATTCTGTCTTTTAGTCTAGAAAAGACCAGCTAAAGAGAAGTTATTTTATTAGTACTTCCAGCTCTCTGCCAAATATCCACACATGTTCTCTACAGTGTGTGCTTTAAATTACTTACTGAAATGGATATTTGTCTTCACAAAGAAATAATGGTTTCCTCGTGTCTCTCAGTAACAGGAAAAATTTCCATCCTTACTGGGGTAAGATTAAAAAGCTAATCAGCATTGCGGTCTCTCAGAGTCTGCAGATGCGCTCTCCCCAAATCCACAGTGGATTTGGATTACCTGGTGATATTTGAACTGCCCCTTCTGCCTTCTTGTACATTTATTTAACACTTTGCTCAGCTTTGTTTTTAAGTGATTCTGACAGCTCCTAACTAAGGAACAACATGCTCTAGCTAGCTGCTTGGGCCAAGGGTTTTAATGATTTAAAAATCAGCTTGTATTCACTTTGGTTTTAATGTAGAAATGTCTGAAGATGGGGGAAGGTCCAAATTAAGGGCAAAGAGATGCCTGTTGTGGAAGTTGAGTCAAATTTTCTGCTGTAATCTGCCCTCAGGTGAACTTAGCGTCATCGGCTGCCAACCCCCAATTAAAGAGAGGCAACATTTGGCTCGATATTGATCCATTTACATACCTTTGAAAAGTGAACTTTTCAGGGGAAACAGAGCCCGTGTCAAACTCACCTTATTAAAACTTAAGTGTTTGTCACCCTGCTTGCCACATAGTAGGCATGTAAAAAAGAAAATTGGTGAATCACGGGTTTTTTTTTGTTTGTTTGTTTGTTTGTTTTCTTTTTCTACATTGTGAGTGACTTGAGGTCAGATCTGTGACCAGACCAGAAGTTGTCCTGGGTGTTGCAGTATTTCCTCAACCAAGACTTGTTGAGAAAGACTGATGTGTTTTTCATTCTCCTCTATGCCAAGACATGGGAGGAGGGGTAAACAGAGTTAACAAGAGATGAAAAGAAGGATGGCTGAGCCACAGCAAGGGGTTAGAGAACATGAATTTGTGGCAGAGGCAATCTGCGTGATTTTAGAACTAACTCTAACAAAACTTGGCAGCCTGGGAGACAGAGAAAGTGAGAAGGGGGAAGAAGTGGGGGGGGGGGGGCACTGGGATAGGGTTTTTCACAGGGATGGGTGGAGTCACAATCTCCCCGCCTCTTCTCTCCTTTATACTTTTTATGTCCCAGCCGGTGAACTGGCTTCTCTTAGAACGATTCTAAGAACAGAAGGGAGGCTTCAGGGATGGACAGGCTCACAGAGAGCATTAAACAATGACCATATGTTTACCATGGCTATTGGTCTGAAACAGGCCTTCATCTGTATTTTACTTCAGATTTGAGAGTTTCCATCTCTATGCATCTCCCTTACTTCTCTCTTCTACTCTCTCATTGGTAGGGTTGCCCTATAGTTTTATCATTGAAACTAAGGCAACTTGAGAGGGATGAAAGAGCTATTAATGATGACACCTAGGACTGTATTATGAGTTTCATGGCATCTAGGTACTTTTGACTCCATGGTCCCCTTCCTCCAAAAAACAAAAAATTAAAAATTATATTTTATGACTGTATTGATATTAAAAGCAAATATAATCCAGGCTGGATTTCTTATAATATATTATATTCATGTTATCATATTCATTTTTATTCCAAAAGAAATTAAAATTAAAACACTTTTGTGGACTCTTAGTGTCACAGTGGACCCTAGCACTGCCCAAGGATGAAGCCAGTCCTGTTTATGTCAGGACTACAAAAGTAAAATGTGTCTGTCCCAGGTCTGGTCACTATGTAGGTCATAAGATTTCTATTAATAGAGGCTGCACTCAGCAGAGATCCATTTTCCGTGGACTTGGCTTCGGATAGTAATGATTACAAATTTATCAAGATGTATACATCAAATGTGTGCAGTTTTTTGATATCAATTATACCTCAATAAAGCTAAAACAAAAAGTAATAAATTATCTGAACTATTATTTATAGTCCCATGATGAGGGGAGTGAGGAAAAATGGCATGTGAGAGATATAGCAGGTAGGTAGGTGGATGTGGTTGATTCAGGCAGAGACTCGGTGTGGGGTGTGGTGGGTAGAAGGCAGAGGCAGATTCCAGAGAGCTCTGCTGAAAATCCCTTGAAAGTGCCAGGCATGAGAGTCTTCCTCAGACTGAGGAACTGAGGAGGGTGGTGCTAGCCTGGAGTTTCATTGGGCAAGATGAACACCAAGCCAGTTAAACACCAGCTAAACACCAAGCCAGTTGGGAAACTCTGCCTCTGTGGCAGTGATTGAGTGATCCTTTATTTTTGTTCAGAAGCTGAGGGCATGGAGCTTCCTCATTTCTCCTTAGTGAAAGATGGTGACTTAATGAGGGGCTCTTGTCCTGAGATACATCTGTAGTAAGAATGTACTTACGTTGGGTTGCCCTGCCACCCACTTAACATTCAAACACTGTCTTGTATGGTTACGTATCTGCTATTTTTTATTCTTTTTGCATGAGCATGTAGCTTATCTCTTTAAATTGACTGTATGCTTCTGGTGAACTGAAACTATGTCAGTATTAGGGGTCACATTTATTATTAGATCTAACTAGATGTAATCGCAACATCCAAATCCCTTACTCTTTAGCTGGGAAATCTAACAGCTTGTTCGTGGCAGAGTCATGCTTCAAGCTCAGGTCTGTTGAGTCCCAGTTTAATGTTTTGTTCTGACTGTTGGGACACCTTTTAAAGGCCTCTTCACCACCTTGGAACTATCACCTAACTACTATTCTTACCTTTCTTCAATGAAGCTCTATTGTGGTTATCATATTTTTCTTCCTTAAATTTTTTATTGGCTCAATAATATTACAGTCTTCATTGATGTCCAAAACCATACCCTTTATAAAAATTTCCTAACCTCTTCAATGTCTACGGTCTTGATATGAATGTACTTCAGCCACCTTCTATTTTCACCTCTTCACACTCTTCTTCTCTTAAGACTGACTCAGCTTCAATAATCCATACATAAGAGCTCCTGTCACCTACAACAGCCATCTCTATTCCCATCTCCCACACCTGTTTTTCCACCTTTATCATGACCCCTATATCCTCAGCTGCCTCTCAAGTGTGTGGCTTTTTGTCCTACCTCTAGCATCACGAGCCTTCCCCATGCGCCAAGACTCCATGTCAGTTACCTCCAGGTGTTTTGTTATATCACACCAGAATCACTGCTTACCGTGCCCTAGATCCTGCCAAATCCTCCGAATGAGTTACCTTCCCATTTGTGGGCTACTCATTCATTCTCAAGATGCCAAGCTTTGCCGGATAAACTTATGAGAAAGCTCACTTCGAGGCATCTTATTCCTCAGAATCTCAGTATCTTGTGCCTCACTGAACTGTATATCCCTTTTCTCTTGGAAGAAAGAAAAAGTATTCTAACATTTTTCTACATTTTTCATGCCTCATTCTCAACCATGCTGTCCTCACTCTGAACAGATGACCTTCCTTCCTACTTTACTGAAAAAGCAGAGGCCATCTGGTACAACCTCCATAATCTTTCCTCCTCTCCATCTGTCACCATGCTTCATTCTCTGAAACTTTCTCTGGTATCTTCATCTTTCCTTCTCTGCCCTCCTGTTTCCATCTCCTTTCCAAAAGAAATACTAGGTTTTTTTTAAAAAAATAATGACTGTGTATCAAGCACTGAGATAGACTTGTTATGTACTTCATGTGTAGGCCTCTCAGTGACATATAAAAGTAGATATCTCAGGTACCGTATCAGGAAACTGAGACTTAAGAGTTAGCAATGACCCCCAAGGTCACCAAGCGTTTTGGGGCTTCTTACTGCTTGGTTTTTCCAAGATCTACAGGCTATGCCTCTTCCTTCTTTGGCATCATTGGTCTTTTCTCTAATTGTTTTTGCTTACATAAACGTACACAAAAGCATCTTATTTTCTTTAAAAAAAATGCTTTTATCTTGTTTGGCAATCAACATGCTATCTCACTATTATTTCTTTTGCCACTAAATTCACTGAAAGAAAAAAGTATGCTCACTACATCTATTTACTAACATTTGTATCCATTAGTTTACAGAAAATTACCCCCTAGGTCCAAATCCTGAGGGTCAAGTTAAATGGAACTTTCGGAGTCCTCCTTAACCTGTTTGCAGTATTTTAAATATTTTCAGTGGCCCCTGACATCTTGGTACTCTCTTCGTTCTTGGCTTCTATAAACCTCCTATTTTTCTCCTTTTAATGTTTTTTTTTCCCTTACTCCACTCTTTTTTGACCCTGAAAAGTAATAATTTCTCAAGGCTCTCTCCTTATCCTTCCCTCTTTCTTTCTCCCTTCCCTTCAGATATCATTCACACTCTCATCTTCAGCAACTATTTCTTGGCAAATAAGTTCCAGAATTATATAACTCCTTTGCCTTTTATCCATGAAACAGCCACACATTTGCAAATAATATCAATCAAATATTTACACCTGGGTATAAAATTGGAATTTCAGTAAAACTTTTAAATCTACCACAGAATAGAGTTTATTAGATTCTCCCCAAACATCTACTCTTCTTGCCTTTTTGTCCTCCTACTCCTTACTCAAGAATCTGTGAAACGACTGTTGAATTCCTTTCTCTTCTTCATCCTTCTCAACCAAACCATGGCCAAATCCTTTTGCTCTGTAACATGCAAGGTATCTGATAGCAGTGAAGGCTGAGAACCTTAGAACTCCAGCTATACTCTTCTGAAAAGATTGTCATTTTTCATCTTCTCCAGCAGTTGGGAGGAAGTTCATCCCTCTGGGAAGCAGCCTGTCTCATTTGTGGAAAGTATGTCTGTTAGACATCCCCCTTCATGTACTGATTGTTCCCACTGAGAAATGCAAAATCAGTTTTCATCCATCAGACGTTTGTCACAAAACCCTTTCATTTCAACTTTTTCACATATTCTTCCCAGGATGTGCTTTCTGAATACTTCATTATTCTGATTGCCTTCTCTAAATGAACTGTAGTTTGTCCAAGTCCAACTTAAAATGTGGCTATTGAGATTGAACACAGCACTCTACACTCAACCTGATTACACTAGAACATTCTGGAAACTTTCTTTAGCACACTTTGAAGATCTTGTTAGTTTCATATACATTTGGTCTATGTTGTGCTTCTATTTCACACAGTTCTACATAGTCTCTTTCAAATGGATCTCAGGTAAGCCAGGTCCCTTTATCCTTTATTGTGCCTTTGGGGTTTTCGCTTAAATACAAGACTTCATATTTAGTACTAGGTTGCATTTTTGTTTGAATCTCCCATTTTTTCCCTCTGTTCACAATTTTTAATTTTTAAGTTCTCTTGTTCATCACTTGTCCCCATAACCTTATATCATTTTCAAGGGGGAAAATAATACTGCCATGCCTTTGTAAGACTGGATTTGAAGGATTTATAAAAATTAGGATCCAGTCTCTTGTACAATATCACTGGAGACAGCCAACAAAAATGATGATTCTCATAAGGAACATAATCTTAGACCAGCTTATTTTAAAAAGCTACTAATGTAAAAGCATCATCCTGCCACACTAATTTATTTAGTTATTGGGGAAAATTTAAGAGGCTTCCTGAAGTCTATCAGTTCAGAAACTGGAAATCAGGTCAAGTTAACTATGAAATATAAGTATCAAGTTCCTTGCATTTCAAAATATACCATTTCAAAATTTTAAGTACTTTATTCATATTCAAATTCTGACATCTCTCTCAGAGGCAGAAGTTCTCATTCTCTTTTGAAGACAAACCTCTCATCCTTTTTTTTTAATATGAAATTTATTGTCAAATTGGTTTCCATACAACACCCAGTGTTCATCCCAACAGGTGCCCTCCTCAATACCCATCACACCCTCCCCTCCCTCCAACCCCCCATCAACCCTCAGTTTATTCTCAGTTTTTAAGAGTCTCTTATGGTTTGGTTTCCTCCCTCTCTAACTTTTTTTTCCCCTTCCCTTCCCCCATGGTCTTCTGTTAAGTTTCTCAGGATCCACATAAAAGTGAAAACATCTAGTATCTGTCTTTCTCTGTATGACTTATTTCACTTAGCATCACACTCTCCAGTTCCATCCACATTGCTACAAAAGGCCATGTTTCATTCTTTCTCATTGCCAAGTAGTATTCCACTGTATATATAAACCACAACTTCTTTATCCATTCATCAGTTGATGGGCATTTAGGCTCTTCCATAATTTGGCTATTGTTGAGAGTGCTGCTATAAACATTGGGGTACAAGTGCCCCTATGCATCAGCACTCCTGTATCCCTTGGGTAAATCCTAGCAGTGCTATTGCTGGGTCATAGGGTAGATCTATTTTTAATTTTTTGAGGAACCTCCACACTGTTCTCCAGAGCGGCTGCACCAGTTTGCATTCCCACCAACAGTGCAAGAGGGTTCCCGTTTCTCCACATCCTCTGCAGCATCTATAGTCTCCTGATTTGTTCATTTTGGCCACTCTGACTGGTGTGAGGCGTTATATGAGTGTGGTTTTGATTTGTATTTCCCTGATGAGGAGTGACATTGAGCATCTTTTCATATGCCTGTTGGCCACCTAGATGTCTTCTTTAGAGAAGTGTCTATTCATGTCTTCTGCCCATTTCTTCACTGGATTATTTGTTTTTCGGGTGTGGAGTTTGATGAGTTCTCCTCTCTTCCTTTTTAAAGACAAAACAACCCATCCTTGCATTTTTAATAAACATTGACTGATCAATTATTTTTTCTTTTTTTTTAAATTTTAATGTTTTTATTTAATTTTGAGAGAGACAGAGGCAGAGAGACAGAGTATGACCGGGAGAGAGGCAGAAAGAGAGGGAGACACAGGATCCAAAGAAGGCTACAGGCTCTGAGCTGTCAGCAAAGAGCCCGACACGGGGTTCCATCTCATGAACCGCAAGATTGTGACCTGAGCCAAAGTCAGATGCTTAACTGACTGAGCCACCCAGGCACCTCTCATCAATTACTTTCTCTTACTTAAGTGACAAAAGCTATGTCTATGGAGACAACAGGTTTCAGTTCACATCTCAACATCTCTACTTCTAGTTTTGTTGCTTGAGCATGTTATTTAAAAGATTTAATAATGCTTATCATATATTGTTTTGATAATCATACAAGATAATATATGAAATATCCTTAGCATGGAGCCTGACACAGTAAAACTACTCAGTGAGCTTCATTTTGATTGCCTTCCTGTTTGCCCCATACTTCCCTCATTTAAAATTTTGCTCCTTTGCTAAGAGCTGCCTGGGGTAAAGAGGTTATCAGATAAATTCTGGTTCAAATTCCAGCCCCAGTGTATCTTTATAGTAGCCTTCTTTTCTTAAAGCTTCCTAAAAGGTTTGCTTCTTATAGGCAAAATTATTTTCCTAACCCTGATTGGTAAATGTTTACAAGTCTTTAAATTTAGTAGGATCCAGTCAATCAATGTGTATTTTTTTGATGTATAGTTTATATACAATAAAATGCACCCATTTTTAGTGAACAGTTTATTAAGTGTTATATATTTGTGTAATTTCCATCAAAATCAAGAGCTAGGACACTCCCATGACTCCAGTAAGATCCTTTAAGCCTATTTGCAGTCCATGATTGTCCTCACCCCACCAGCCTACACAGTTCCAAGGAAACACTAATCTGCTTTCAGTTACTATATATGACTTTTTCTGATTTAGAATTTCATATAAAAGGAATTCTATGGCATGTAAGCCTATATTGCTTGATTCTTTCATGCAGCATAACAGTGTTAACTGTATCAGTAGTCTCTTTATTGCTGCACAGTACTCCCTTGAATGGATATACTACAATGGTTTATACATTCATCTGTGGATTGACATTTAGACTGTTTCCAGTTTTGAAATATTATGAAGAAAGTTGCTGTGATAATGTAACTATGAGTGTTTTTCTAGAAATATGCTTTACTTTTCTTGGACAAACAAAACAAGTAAGTATGATTAATTTTATAACAAACTATCAAACTGCTTTCCAAAGTGGTTATATCATTTTAAACTACCACTAGCAAGGTGAGAGTTCCTGTTGCAGTATTCCATATCTTCATCAACAGTTGGTATTGCTAACCTTTTTGATTGTAGCTATTTTAATAGGTGTATAGAAGTAATTAATTATAGTTTTAATTTGCATTTCCTTGGTGCCTATTGATGACCATTTTTCATGTGCCGATTGGTCATTTGTGCATCTTCTCTTGTGAAGTATCTGATCAAATTTTTACCCATTTTTATATTGAGTTGTTTGTCCACTTATAATTGAGTTGAAAGATCACCTTATACTTTCCTGATACAAAATAATTTGTCAGCTACACATGTTGCAAATATTATTTTTCCAGTCTATAATTTGCTTGCTCATTTTCTTAATGGTGCTTTTCAAATATCAGAGTTTAAATTTTTTTTGAGGTGCAATTGACTTTTTATTCTTTTATGGTTGTGTTATGTGTGTGTATGTGTGTGTGTTTGGGTGTCCTATCTAAGAAATCTTTATCAATCTCACAGTTGCAAAGATTTTCTTCATGATTCTGTCTGAAAGATTTAGCTTTTATTTTAGGTATACCATCCACATCGAGTTAATTTCTTTTAAGGTAAAGGCTGAGGTTAGTTACGATTAAGTACAATATTTAACCAATGTAGGTCTTTACCCAAGTATTATGGATTCTTCATATGTTTTTAGTCACTATTGTTTTGGCTATTCTATAGTCTTTGCATTTCCACATAAATTTCTCGTATGAATTTCAGAATTAGCTTCTCAAGTTTTACCCATCAGTTTGGTGGGATTTTCCTGGATTCTGATTGAGATTGTATAGAATTATAGACCAATTTAGAGAGAATTGGTATCTTAAAGGAATTGTTTTCCTTCCAATTCATGAATGTCCCAAATCTTTCCTGTATTCAGATGTCTTAATTTCTTCCAGAAATGCTTTTTAAATTTTTAGTTTGCAGATATTGCACATATTTTATTAAATTTTCCCTAATAATGTCATTATATTAAAGTCATAATAAGTGAAATTTTAAAATTTCACATTCAAACTGTTCATTGCTAGCTATATATAGAAGTGCAATTAAGTTTGGTATACTGATAGTCTGCGTTGTGACCTTAGTGAATTCAGTGATGACTTCTCGAAACTTTTGTATAAATTCTTCAAGATGTTCTAAGTGTATGATGGTGTCATCTGTGAATACAGTTTTATTTCTTTATATCCAGTCTTTGTGCCTTTTATTTCCTTTAGTTGTCTCATTTCATTAACTAAGATTTTAGTAATAAACACAGTAGAAGTGATCAGAAAAACTTACCTAATGCAAATATCTGAGGGAAATACTTAGTCTGTCATGACTACATATGATGATTCCTCTCATTCTTTTATATATACTCTTTGTCAGGGTAAGAAAGTTCTCTTCTAACTTTGCTAAGATTTTTTTTTAATCATAAATGACTGTTAAAAAATTATTGAATGTTTTCCTGCATCTATTAGGATAAGCATATATTTTATCTCCTTTATTTTACTAATACAGTGAAATATATTGATTGATATTCAAATGCTAAACTAATCTTGCAAACCTGAGATGAATCTTCATTGAAATACTTCTGGATTTTATTTACTATTGTGTTAGGTATTTTTGTATTTATGTTCATCAAAGATATTTGTCTATAGTTTTCTTTTCCTAATCCTATTTTTGTCCAGTATTATTATCAGAATAATGCTGACCTCATAAAATGATTTAAGGAGTTTGCCCTCCTACTCTGTTTTTTGAAAGAGCTCCGGGAGAATTGGTATTATTCGTTCCTTAAGTTATATCATACAAATTACAAGTGAAGCTAAATGAAACTGGAATTGTCTTAGAAAGAAGGTTGTAATTACAAACATATGTGGCTTTTAAGCTTTTCTATGTTCTTTTGTGTTAGTTTTGGTAATTTGTTTCTATTAATGTGTTATTTTCATTTAATTTGTTGAATTTATGGCCTAATGTCTTTTATAATTTCTCCATAATGTCTTATTAATATGGGATCTCTAGTATTGTCTCCTCATTCATTCTTGATGTTAGCAAATGTATCTTCTCTCTTTTTCACTTGATAACTCTGGCTAAGCACTTATCAAGTGTATGAAATCATTTATCTTTTTAGTAAACAAGCATTTTATTTTATTAATTTTCTGTTTGCCTATTTTCCATTTCCTTGATTTTACTCTAAAATTTATTATTTTCTTTTTTCTACTTCATTTGGGTATAACTTTCTTTCCCCCGCCCCATGTGGAATGTTTTGTTTCTTACTGTGGTAGCTTAGATTTTCATTCTTTCCTGTTTTCTATTACAAGCATTTTAGGTTAAAAAATATCCCTCCCATAAAAAATATGGGAGAATCAGTCAGTTAAGCATCCTAACTTTGGCTCAGGTCATGATCTTGCAATACGTGAGTGCCTGCCCACATCAGGTTCTGTGCTGACCTCTGAGAGCTTGGAGCCTGCTTCAGATTCTGTTTTTCCCTCTCTCGCTGCCTTTCCCTTGCTTGCTCCCTGTCTCTCTCTCTTTCAGAAATAAATAAACATTAAATTTTTTTAAATCCCCCTTGTATACTACTTTAGCTACAATCAATGCATTTTGATATGTTAGTTCACAATATTTTCTAATTTCAACTTTGATTTCTTCTAGAGCTGGGTTATTTAAAAGTATAGTTTTATCCCAATAAATGTAGATTTTTCAGGATTAAAAATATTGAATCCTATTTTATTTTATTGTATTTTTTAAAATTTACATCCAAATTAGTTAGCATATAGTGCAACGATTTCAGGAGTAGATTCCTTAGTGCCCCTTACCCATTTTTAATTCTGTTATAGCCAGCTAATGTACTCTGTACCTTGTGACATTTATTGACTCTTCTTTTATGCCACAATATATGGTGTATTTGAGTGAATAATTCATGTATGTTTGAAAAGAATGTGTATTTTGCTATTGCAATGTGTCATGCTACATAAATGTCAATTAGTTCATATTGGTTGATAGATTTGCTGTCTACTTCTGTTAAACTGAGAGGGGATTTGAAATTTCCAATTATGACTGTTGATTTGTCTATCTTTTGTTGTAGTTCTATGACTTTTTGTTTTACATATTTTGAAATTTTGTTATAATTGTGTATACTTGTGGGATTCTTATATGTTATTAATTAATTAGGTTTGTTACACCTTCATGAATTGGCTACTTATCTTGAGAAACATACCTCTTTATCTCTTGGCTATCTTTGACCAGAGTCCATTTTGTCTGGTATTAATATAGATACTCTAGCTTTCTTTAGAGTGGTAATTGACTGGTATATGTTTTTCCATCTTTTAAATTTTATCCTGTTTCTCTTTTTATAGTTAATGTCTCTTTCTTGAAATTAACTATATCATATATTAACATAGTATATTGGTGGAAATTTGCTTTGGCCATCTAATCTGTCAATTGTTATATTTTGATTATAGTGTCACGACATGTATATTTAATGTAATTATTGATATAGTTGGGTTTGGATCTACCATTTTTCTCTTTTTGTGCACTTCATCTCATCTGTTTTCTGTTACTTTTTCACTTTTTCTGACTTCTTTTGGCATATGTAAACATGTTTTAAGCATTCCATTTTATCTTTTTCTCTGTTTTCCAATTATATTGAGAAATAATTGACATATATCACTGTATAAACTTAAGAGGTACAATATGACTGTTTAGTTTACATATATTGTGAAATGATTAACACAATGGGTTCAGCTAACATCTATCTACTCTTACAGGTACAGAAAGAAAGAAAGAAAGAAAGAAAGAAAGAAAGAAAGAAAGAAAGAAAGAGAAAGAAAGAAAGAAAGAAGGAAGGAAGGAAGGAAGGAAGGAAGGAAGGAAGGAAGGAAGGAAGGAAGGAAGGAAGAGGAAAGAAATTTCACCTATGATGAGAACTCTTAGGAATTATTCTCATCAACGTTCCTATGTGTTATAAAGCAATATTAGCTACAGTCATCATTGTATCCTATATTACCTTACAAATCTAAGTTTGTACCTTTTCACATTTTCCTCCAATTCCCCCTTCCCCCACCCTCTGCCTCTGAACTCTTTCTCTATGAGGCTTTTTTTGTATGTTTGTTTTTGTTGTTACATTCCACATAAAAGTGGGATCATGTCTTTCTCTGACTTTCACTTAGAAAATACCTTCAAGGTTTATCCATGTTGTTGCAAATGGTAAGATTTCCTCATTGTTTATGGCTGAATAATAGTTCATTGTATGTATATACCACAACTTTCTTGATATGCTCATGCACTGATGGACACTTTAGGTTGTTTCCATGTCTTAGCTATTGTAAATAATGCTCCTATGAATATGGGCATGCTGATTTATTTTTGAGGTAGTGTTTTCACTTCCTTTGGTTATATTTCCAGAAGTGGAACTGCTGGATCATATGATAGTTATATATTTAAAAAAATTTTTGAGGATGCTCCTTACTGTTTTTCATAGTGGCTGTACCAAATTACAATCCTAACTGTGCAAGGGTTTTCTTTTCTGTGCATCACTACCAGCATTTCTAATCTCTTGTCTTTTTGATGATGGCCATTCTAACAGGCATGAAATGATATTTTATTTTGTTTCTAATTTGCATTGCCTTAATACTACTGATGTTTAGCATCTTTTTATGTACCTGTTGGCCTTTCATATATCTCCTTTGGAGAAAGGTCTAGTCAGATCCTTTTCCCAGTTTTAATTGGATTATATGGGTGTTTTTGCTATTGAATTGTATGGGTTCTTTATAGGTTTTAGATATTAATCCCTTGTGAGATCACCAGTTTGCAATTTTTTTTTCTATTCTGTAGGTTGTCTTCTCACTTTTTTGATGGTTTCTTTCACTATGCAGAAGCTTTTTTAGTTGATGCAGTCCCATTTGTTAATTTTTATTTTGTTGCTTTTGCTTTAGGTGTCATAACCAAAAAGTCATTGCCAAGACCCATGTCAAGGAGCTTTATTCCTATGTTTTACTCTAGGAGTTTCATGTCTTCAGGTCTTACATGTAGGTCTAATCCATTTTGAGTTAATTTTTGTGATGGTGTAAGATACAGTCCTGTTTTTATTCTTTTACATATGAATATCCAGTTATCCCACTATTTATTGAAGAGACCATCTTTTCCCCAATGAGTATTCCTGGCTTTCTTGTCAAATATTAGTTGACCACATATGCTTGGGTTTGTTCAATTGGTTTATTTGTCTGTTTTTACGCCAATATCATACTGTTTTGATGACTGTAGCATTATATGCTATCACTTGAAATCAGGAAGAGTGATGCCTCCTTCTTTGTTTTTCTTTCTCAGGATTTTTTGGCTATTTGGAATCTTTTGTGGTTCCATATAAATTTTAGGATTGTTTGCTCTACTTCTGTAATAAATGCATTGGAATTTTGATAGGGATTTCATTGAATCTATAGATGGCCTTACTTATAGATGGTAGCACTGAAATTTTCACAATATTAATTTGTCCAATCTATGAACATGGGATGTCTTGCCATTTATTTATATCTTACTTGATTTCTTTCATCAATGTCCTAGAGTTTTTAAAGTAGAGCTCTTTCACTTCGTTAGTTAAATTTATTCCTACTTTATTGTTTTTGATGCTATTGTAAACAGGATCCATTTTTTATTTCTAAGAAAATTCAGTGTTGGCATATAGGAATGCTACTGAATTTTTATATGTTAATATTGTGTCTTGCAATTTTACTAATTTCATTGATTAGATCTAACAGTATTGTAGTTGAGTCTTTAGGATTTTGTATACATAAAACCATGTTGTCTGCAAATAGAGACAAATTTACTTCTTCCTTTCCAGTTGTGATACTTTTCAAATGTTTTCATTTCCTGTCTGCTTTAGCTAGGACTTGTAGTACTATCCTGAATAGGAGGGGTGAAAGTGAACACCCTTTTCTTGTTCCTGATGTTAGAGGAAAAGCTTTCAGCCTCTCACCACTCAGTATGATGTTAACTGTAGCTTGTCCTATGTGGCCTTTATTATGTTGAGATATGTTCCTTCTTTACCTAATTTTTTAAGAAGTTTTATCATGGATTGATTTTTAATTTTATCAACTGCTTTTTTTGCATCTATTAAAATGATTATATGATTATTTTCTTTCATGTCATTATTGTGACATATCACATTGATTGATTTGCACATGTTGAATCATCCTTGAATCCCAGGGATAAATCCCACTTGGGACTTTATTTATTTATTTATTTATTTAGTTAGTTAGTTAGTTATTTTTTAATATATGAAATTTATTGTTACATTGGTTTCCATACAACACCCAGTGCTCGTGCCAAAAGGTGCCCTCCTCATTACCCATCACCGACCCTCCCCTCCCTCCCACCCCCCATCAGCCCTCAGTTTGTTTTCAGTTTTTAAGTCTCTTATGCTTTGGTTCTCTCCCACTCTAACCTCTCTCTCTCTCTTTTTTTTTCCTTCCCCTCCCGCATGGGTTCCTGTTAAGTTTCTCAGGATCCACATAAGAGTGAAAACATATGGTATCTGCCTCTCTCTGTATGGCTTATTTCACTTAGCATAACACTCGCTGGTTCTGTCCACATTGCTACAAATGGCCATATTTCATTCTTTCTCATTGCCACATAGTACTCCATTGTGTATATAAACCACAATTTCTTTATCCATTCATCAGTTGATGGACATTTAGGCTCTTTCCATAATTTAGCTATTGTTGAGAGTACTGCCATAAACATTGGGGTACAAATGCCCCTATGCATCAGTACTCCTGTATCCCTTGGGTAAATTCCTTGTAGTGCTACTTCTGGGTCATAGGGTAGGTCTATTTTTTAATTTTTTGAGGAACCTCCACACTGTTTTCCAGAGTGACTGCACCAGTTTGCATTCCCACCAACAGTGCAAGAGGGTTCCCATTTCTCCACATCTTCTCCAGCATCTAGTCTCCTGATTTGTTCATTTTGGCCACTCTGACTGGCGTGAGGTGTTATCTGAGTGTGGTTTTGATTTGTATTTCCCTGATGAGGAGCGACGTTGAGCATCTTTTCGTGTGCCTGTTGGCCATCCGGATGTCTTCTCTAGAGAAGTGTCTATTCATGTTTTCTGCCCATTTCTTCACTGGATTATTTGTTTTTCAGGTATGGAGTTTGGTGAGCTCTTTATAGATTTTGGATACTAGCCCTTTGTCCGATATGTCATTTGCAAATAGCTTTTCCCATTCTGTTGGTTGCCTTTTAGTTTTATTTATTGTTTCTTTTGCTGTGCAGAAGATTTTTATCTTCATGAGGTCCCAATAGTTCATTTTTTCTTTTAATTCCCTTGCCTTTGGGGATGTGTCAAGTAAGAAATTGATACGGCTGAGGTCAGAGAGGTCTTTTCCTGCTTTCTCCTCTAGGGTTTTGATGGTTTCCTGTCTCACATTCAGGTCATTTATCCATTTTGAATTTATTTTTGTGAATGGTGTGAGAAAGTGGTCTAGTTTCAAGCTTCTGCATGTTGCTGTCCAGTTCTCCCAGCAGCATTTGTTAAAGAGACTGTCTTTTTTCCATTGGATATTCTTTCCTGCTTTGTCAAAGATCAGTTGGCCATACTTTTGTGGGTTTAGTTCTGGGGTTTCTATTCTATTCCATTGGTCTATGTGTCTGTTTTTGTGCCAATACCATGCTGTCTTGATGATTACAGCTTTGTAGTAGAGGCTAAAGTCTGGGATTGTGATGCCTCCCAATTTGGTCTTCTTCTTCCAAATTACTTTGGCTATTCGGGGCCTTTTGTGGTTCCATATGAATTTTAGGATTGCTTGTTCTAGCTTCGAGAAGAATGCTGGTGCAATTTTGATTGGGATTGCATTGAATGTGCAGATAGCTTTGGGTAGTATTGACATTTTGACAATATTTATTCTTCCAACCCATGAGCATGGAATGTTTTTCCATTTCTTTATATCTTCTTCAATTTCCTTCCTAAGCTTTCTATAGTTTTCAGCATACAGATCTTTTACATCTTTGGTTAGATTTATTCCTAGGTATTTTATGCTTCTTGGTGCAATTGTGAATGGGATCAGTTTCTTTGTTTGTCTTTCTGTTGCTTCATTATTAGTGTGTAAGAATGCAACTGATTTCTGTACATTGATTTTGTATCCTGCAAATTTGCTGAATTCATGAATCAGTTCTAGCAGGCTTTTGGTGGAGTCTGTCAGATTTTCCATGTATAATATGTCACCTGCAAAAAGTGAAAGCTTAACTTCATCTTTGCCAATTTTCATGCCTTTGATTTCCTTTTGTTGTCTGATTGCTGATGCTAGAACTTCCAACACTATGTTAAGCAACAGCGGTGAGAGTGGACATCCCTATCATGTTCCTGATCTCAGGGAAAAAGCTCTCAGTTTTTCCCCATTGAGGATGATGTTAGCTGTGGGCTTTTCATAAATGGATTTTATGATCTTTAAGTATGTTCCTTCTATCCCGAGTTTCTCGAGGGTTTTTATTAAGAAAGGATGCTGAATTTTGTCAAATGCTTTTTCTGCATCAATTGACAGGATCATATGGTTCTTATCTTTTCTTTTATTAATGTGATGTATCACGTTGATTGATTTGTGAATGTTGAACCAGCCCTGCATCCCAGGAATGAATCCCACTTGATCATGGTGAATAATTCTTTTTATATGCTGTTGAATTTGATTTGCTAGTATCTTATTGAGAATTTTTGCATCCATATTCATCAGGGATATTGGCCTGTAGTTCTCTTTTTTTACTGGGTCTCTGTCTGGTTTAGGAATGAAAGTAATACTGGCTTCATAGAATGAGTCTGGAAGTTTTCCTTCCCTTTCTATTTCTTGGAATAGCTTGAGAAGGATAGGTATTATCTCTGCTTTAAACGTCTGGTAGAACTCCCCTGGGAAGCCATCTGGTCCTGGACTCTTATTTGTTGGGAGATTTTTGATGACTGATTCAATTTCTTCGCTGGTTGTGGGTCTGTTCAAGCTTTCTATTTCCTCCTGATTGAGTTTTGGAAGTGTGTGGGTGTTTAGGAATTTGTCCATTTCTTCCAGGTTGTCCAGTTTGTTGGCATATAGTTTTTCATAGTATTCCCTGATAATTGCTTGTATTTCTGAGGGATTGGTTGTAATAATCCCATTTTCATTCATGATTTTATCTATTTGGGTCATCTACCTTTTCTTTTTGAGAAGCCTGGCTACAGGTTTATCAATTTTGTTTATTTTTTCAAAAAACCAACTCTTGGTTTCGTTGATCTGCTCTACAGTTTTTTTAGATTCTATGTTGTTTATTTCTGCTCTGATCTTTATTATTTCTCTTCTTCTGCTGGGTTTAGGATGTCTTTGCTGTTCTGCTTCCATTTCCTTTAGGTGTTCTGTTAGATTTTGTATTTGGGATTTTTCTTGTTTCTTGAGATAGGCCTGAATTGCAATGTATTTTCCTCTCAGGACTGCCTTCGCTGCATCCCAAAGCATTTGGATTGTTGTATTTTCATTTTCGTTTGTTTCCATATATTTTTTAATTTTTTCTCTAATTGCCTGGTTGACCCATTTATTCTTTAGTAGGGTGTTCTTTAACCTCCATACTTTTGGAGGCTTTCCAGACTTTTTCCTGTGGTTGATTTCAAGCTTCATAGCATTGTGGTCTGAAAGTATGCATGGTAGGATCTCAATTCTCGTATACTTATGAAGAGCTGTTTTGTGACCCAGAATGTGATCTATCTTGGAGAATGTTCCATGTGCACTCGAGAAGAAAGTATATTCTGTTGCTTTGGGATGCAGAGTTCTAATATATCTGTCAAGTCCATCTGATCCAATGTCTCATTCAGGGCCCTTGTTTCTTTATTGACCGTGTGTCTAGATGATCTATCCATTTCTGTAAGTGGGGTGTTAAAGTCCCCTGCAATTACCACATTCTTATCAATAAGGTTGCTTATGTTTGTGAGTAATTGTTTTATATATTTGGGGGCTCCCGTATTCGGTGCATAGACATTTATAATTGTTAGCTCTTCCTGATGGATAGACCCTGTAATTATCATATAATGCCCTTCTTCATCTCTTGTTACAGCCTTTAATTTAAAGTCTAGTTTGTCTGATATAAGTATGGCTACTCCAGCTCTCTTTGGATTTCCAGTAGCATAATAAATAGTTCTCCATCCCCTCACTTTCAATCTGAAGGTGTCCTCAGGTCTAAAATGAGCCTCTTGTAGACAGCAAACAGATGGGTCTTGGTTTTTTATGCATTCTGATACCCTATGTCTTTTGGTTGGCGCATTTAGTCCATTTGCATTCAGTGTTATTATAGAAAGATATGAGTTTAGAGTCATTGTGATGTCTGTAGTTTTCATGTTTGTAGCGATGTCTCTGGTACTTTGTCTCACAGGATCCTCCTTAGGATCTCTTGTAGGGCTAGTTTAGTGGTGATGAATTCCTTCAGTTTTTGTTTGTTTGGGAAGACCTTTATCTCTCCTTCTATTCTAAATGACAGATTTGCTGGGATAAAGGATTCTTGGCTGCATATTTTTTTCTGTTCATCACATTGAAGAGTTCCTGCCTTTCCTTTCTGGCCTGCCAAGTTCCAGTAGAGATCCATCACGAGTCTCATCGGTCTCCCTTTATATGTTAGAGCACGTTTATCCCTAGCTGCTTTCAGAATTTTCTTTTTATCCTTGTATTTTGCCAGTTTCACTATGATATGTGTGCAGAAGATAGATTCAGGTTATGTCTGAAGGGAGTTCTCTGTACCTCTTTGATTTCAATGCCTATTTCCTTCCCCAGATCAGGGAAGTTCTCAGCCATTATTTCTTCAAGTACACCTTCAGCACTTTTCCCTCTTTCTTCCTCCTCTGGAATACCAATTATGCATAGATTATTTCTTTTTATTGCATCACTTAGTCCTCTAATTTTCCCCTCATACTCCTGGATTTTTTTATCTCGCTTTTTCTCAGCTTCCTCTTTTTCCATAATTTTATCTTCCAGTTCACCTATTCTCTCCTCTGCCTCTTCAATCTGAGCTGTGGTTGTCTCCATTTTATTTTGCAGCTCATTTATAGCATTTTTTAGCTCCTCCTAACTATTCCTTAGTCCCTTGATCTCTGTAGGAATAGACTCTCTGCTGTCCTGTATACTGTTTTCAAGCCCAGTGATTAATTTTATGACTATTATTCTAAATTCACTTTCTGTTATATTGTTTAAATCGTTTTTGATCAGTTCATTAGCTGTCGTTATATCCAGGACATTTTTTTGAGAGGAATTCTTCCGTTTCATCATTTTGGATAGTCCCTAGAGTCGTTCGAAATTGTGGGGCACTTCCCCTATGCTGTCTTGAATAACTTGCGTTGGAGGGCGGTGCCACAGTCAGACCTGATGTCTGCCCCCAGCCCACCGCTGGGGCCACAGTCAGACTGGTGTATACCTTCTCTTCCCCTCTCCTAGGGGCGGGATTCACTGTGGGGTGGCGTAGCCTGTGGGGGCTACTTGCACACTGCCAGGCTTGTGGTGCTGGGGATCTGACATAATCGCTGGGGTGGATCGGCAAGGTGAACATGGGTGGGAGGGGCAGGCTCACCTCGCTTTTCCTTCGGTGATCCGCTTCGGGAGGGGCCCTGTGGCACTGGGAGTGAGTCAGACATGCTGCTGGAGGGATGGATCCAGAGAAGCACAGTGTTGGTTGTTTGCGCAGTGCAAGCAAGTTCCCTGACAGGAACTGGTTCCCTTTGGGATTTTGCCTGGGGGATGGGGGAGGGAGATGGTGCTGGTGAGCGCCTTTGTTCCCCGCCAAGCTGAGCTCTGTCGTCTGGGGATCAACAACTCTCCCTCCCGTAGTCCTCCAGCCCTCCTGCTCTCCGAGCAGAGCTATTAGCTTATAACCTTCCAGATGTTAAGTCCTGCTTGCTGTACTAACACATTCCGTCTGGCCCCTCCGCTTTTGCAAGCCAGACTCGAGGGCTCTGCTTTGCCTGCAGTCCGCCCCTCTGCCCCGGGTCCCTCCCGCCAGTCCGTGTAGCGCGCACTGCCTCTCCACCCTTCCTACCCTCTTCTGTGGGTGGGCCTCTCGTCTGCGATTGGCTCCAGAGAATCCGTTCTGCTAGTCTTCTGGTGGTTTTCTGGGTTATTTAGGCAGGTGTGGGTGGAATCTAAGTGATCAGCAGGATGCGGTGAGCCCAGCGTCCTCCTACGCCACCATCTTCCCCCACTTGGGACTTAATATGCTATTGAATTTTATTTGTGTTAGTGTCAGGCGTTGGGCGGGGTAAAGATAGGAGTTAGAGTCAAAAAGAATTTTTTGCAGTTTAAGGCTTTATTGGGAACTAAGGTTCTGGGTGAGGTTCCGTGACTCAGGGAGTGAGAGGAGTCAGGGAAGTCGCACCCGCGTATGGTGGGGTAGGGTTTTTAATCTGCAGCAATTCCGGGTTTAGGTTCGGGTGGGTCTTTCTTTCTTGCCAGGTTGTGCTGTTGCTTAGTGATTGGTTGACCTTCAGTTCGTTCTGGCAAGCTGCTAGGGGCTTTCCGTTGGATTGTGCTGGCGCTCGGTGATTGGTTGAGCTTCAGTTTGTTCCAGTGCGCTGGCGAGATGGCTGTCCTCTTCCAGGGACATCCTAACAATTTTTTAGTATCTTATTGAGAATTTTTGCATCTATTTTGATCAGAGATATTGGGCTATAGTTTTCTTTTTTCTATTTTTTAAAATGTTTAATGTTTATTATTTTTGAGAGAAAGAGAGAAAGAGAGAGAGACAGAGAGCAAGAAGAGGAGGGGTAGAGAGAGAGGGGGACACAGAATCTGAAGAAGGATCCAGGCTCTGAGCTGTCAGCACAGAGACTGATACGGGACTCAAATTCACGAACCGTGAGATCATGACCTGAGCTGAAGTCTGATGCTCAAGTGACTGAGCCACCCAGGCGCCCCTGTATTTTTCTTTTTTAGTCGTGTCCTTTTCTGGTTTGGGTATCAAGGTAATGTTGGCATCATGAAATAATTTGGGAGTGTTCTCTCTTCTGATTTTTTGAGAAGCATTGATGTAAATCTTTCTTTAAATGTTTGGTAAAATTCACCAGTGAAGCCCTCCGGTCCTGAGCTTATCTCTGTTGGGAGATTTTTAATTACTTATTTAATCTCCTTACTAATAATTGGCTGATTCAGACTTTCTATTTCTTCCTTACACAGTCTTGGGAGATTGTATGTTTCTAAGAATTTTTCCATTTCTTCTAGGTTGTTCAGTTTGTTGGCATATATTTGTTCATAATAACCTCTTATGATCTTTTAAGGTTTTGTGTTACAGTTGTAATATGTCCTTTTTCATTTATAATTTTGTTGATTTGGGTCCTTTCTATTTTTCCTTGGTTAGGTTAGCTGAGGGTTTGTCAAATTTGTTTTTATCTTTTCAAAAAATCGATTATTAATTTGGTTAATCTTTTCAATTATTTTTTGTACTCTATTTCATTTATTTCTGTTCTAAACTATATTATTTTCTTTCTTCTACTAACTTTGGGATCGGTTTGCTCTTCATTTTCTAGTTTCTTAGGGCATAGAGTTATGCTATTTATTTGTTTTTTTTTCTTGCTTTTTAAAATAGGTGTTTATTACTATAAACATTCCTCTTAGAACTGCTTTGGCTGCATCCTGCATCTTCTGGTATGTTGAGTTTCCTTTTCTTTGTGAATATATTTTTTTTATTTCCCCTTTGATTTCTTGATCCACTGGTTGCTCAGAACAGTCTTGTTTAATTTCCAAGGTGAATTTTCCAATTTTCCTCTTATTGATTCCTGGTTTCATGCCATGGTGGTCAGAGAAGATACTTGGAATGATTTCAAATATCTTGAATTTTAAAGACTTGTTTTATGGTCTAATATATGATCTATCCTGTAAAGTTTCATGTGAGCTTGAGAAGACTGTGTATTCTGCTCTTGTTGGTTAGAATGTTTTGTATATATCTGCTAGATCCATTTGGTCTATAGTGTTGTTCAAATCTGCTCTTTCCCTCATTGATTTTCTGTCTGGTTGATCTATTCATTGTTGACAGAGGGGTATTAAATCCCAAGCTATTATTGTATTACTGTTTATTTCTCTTTCTGGCTTTGTTACTTTTTGTTTTATATATTTAGGGGCTTTAATGTTGGGTGCATAAATATTTATAATTATTATATCTTATTGATGTTCTGACCACTTTATCATAAAGTCTATTTTTTTATTGTTACCATATTTGAAATTCTTTTTCCATCCCTTCACTCTTAGTCTGTGTGTATCTTTAAGGCTAAAGTGAGTATCTTGTAGGCAGGATATTGTTGGATATGTTTTTTATACATTCAAACATCTTGTGTATTTTAATTGGAGAATTTTATCTGTTTACATTGAAATAAATTATAGATAAATAAGGAATTACTGTTGACATTTTATTATTTGTTTTATGGTTATTTTATAGATCCATTGTTACTCATTTATTATCCTGCTGTTATTGTTTTTTTTAACGTGTTTTGATGACTTTTGGTATAGTATGCTTTGACTTCTTTATTGTGTTCTTTTGTGTAATTATTGCAGGCTTTTCCCTTGTGGTTACTATAAGGCTTACATAAAATATATTAAACTTAAAACACCCTATTTTAAACTAATAACAACTTCAGTAGAACTCATAAACGTTACACTTTTACTTCTCTTCGTCCTCACATTTTATGTTATTACTGTTAACAGTTTACATGAGTTTAATATTGTGCAACTATTAACAGATTAGTAGTAATGGTATTATGGTTATATAGCTATATATATGTAGTTATGGTGTTTACTGCATTCTTTTTTTTTAAATTTTAACCTAGAAATTTAAGTGGATTACAAACCACTCTTGTTACCATATTGCAGAATCTAACTATGTCTATGTATTTACCATAACTAGTGAGATTTATACTACCTTCTTATGTTTTTATGATACTAATCAGTGTTCTTTTACTTATACTCATAGAACTCCCTAGTGGTCTGGTGAAAATGAACTCCTTCAGTGTTTGTTTGTTTAAGAAAATCATTATCCCTACTCTTTTCTAAAAAACAGCCTTTCTGGGTATAGAATTATTGTTTGACAATTACCTTCTTTCAGTGTGTTGAATACGTCATCCCATTCTTTCCTGGCCTAAAAAGTTTCTGATGAGAAATCCTCCAGTAGTCTTATGTATGTAGACTTCTATGTAACTTAACTTTTTTCTCTTGCTGCTCTTAAAATTCTTTCTGTTTCTGACTTTTGACAATTTAATTATAGTGTGTCTCAGTGTAGCCCTGGACTCAGGTTCAAACTTTTTGGGGTCCCTTGGTCCTCATAGATTTGGATATCCATTTCTCTCCTCAGGTTTGGGAAGTTTTTCTGTCCATTGTTATTTTAAATATACTTTCTGTCCCTTTCTCTTTCTCTTCTTCTTCTTCTGGAATTCCCATAATGCAAATATTGTTTCTCTTCATTTCATTGTGGTCCATAATTCCCACAGGCTTTCTTCACTCTTTTCATTCTTTTTTTGTTTAGTTTTGTTTCTCTGACTAGATAATTTCCAATGTTGTATCTTCCAGGTTGCTGATTCGTTCTTCTGTATAGTCAACTCTTCTTCTGAAAGAAAGTAGAGTTTTGAAACTTTGAAATTCTATTTTTCAATTCAGTTATTGTATTTTTCAACTATAGTATTTCAGTTTGATTTTCTGATGGTTACTGTTTTCTTGTCAAACTTTTCATTTTGTTGATGCATTATTTTTTCTAATTTTGTTTTATTGTCTGTCTGTGTTTCTTGTAGTTTGTTAAACTTCCTTAAGAATATCATTCTGAATTTTTTGTCTGATAGTTTGTTGATTTGCATCTCTTTATGGTCACTTATTGGAGCTTTATTAGTTTATTTTTGTGGTCTTATAATTACCTGATATTTTTATGATCCTTGACTTTATATTTGTATCTGCACATTTGAGTAATCAAGCTCCTCTTCTAGATGTTACAGGTTTGCTTTGACAGAGTTTTTCACCAGTCAGCTCCACTTGTGTTTCTGGGTGTTACTGCTGATAATGTCTTTGAGCAAGTGAGTACTGCGACTATGATCTATTTTGAGGCTACCCAACTATTTGAGCTCTGAGAATGGGGATAAGAGTTGTGCCAATGGCTGAAAAAGTTGGATAGGACTGCTGATTTGGTTTCCTACCCAAGTGAGCTATAGGATGGACTCTGTGTTTACATGGATTCTCTGGTCAGATTTACCAAGTAGTCAGGACTCAGTGCTATATTCAGTAGTAGGTAGGGCCATGAATTAGCTTTCCTGCTCTGGCAGGCAACAGGATGGGATCCAGGGCCTATACTGCTCATTATTTGGTGACCCAAATCAGTCCAGTGTATACTAAATTCCCTGGTCAGGTGAGGCTACCAATTTTACTCTGCAGATGGGAGAAGCTACATACTGCCATCTGTTCAAGTGCCTCTGTTGAATGGGATATTCAGCTTCCCATGTGTTCTGGTTAGGTTCCCTGCTCAGACAAGCTTAAGGCTGTTTTCGGTTATAAGCGGGGCTATGAATTAGATTCCCTGCCTGGGCGAAGCAACTTCAAAACCAGTAAGACTCTTTGTTGTCTTAACTCAAAGCTGTACCCCAAGTTAGGGGGTAGGTTAGTTTCCCTGACTGAACAAGGCCATTGGCTTTGCCCTGCAAACTATCAGCTCTGCCCACCTCTTGGCTTGAATGTCCCTGGGCTGCACAGTTTCCAGGAATTCTCTCCAGCTCTCTGGTAAGATAGGGCTGGAAGATACTTCCCACATAGTGGGTAGGGCTGTCTCCGCTCCCTTGCCTGGGTTGGACAGGAAGAGGCTGCTTCAAGCCACTCTCAATTTCCTAAATAGGCTCTCAGGTTTGGAGGGGCCAGGAGCTACTCTCAGTCTTGGCTATGAATCATTATTTCTGCCTGTGTTCCATGCCTGAGTCCTGGGACTGGCTTTGCTCTGTAGGGATGAACTCTGCCCCCTGACCCCTCCTCACCGCATACCACTGGGTCAGCCCTCCTTGTCAGATGGAACCAGAAGATACTTTCCATAGCAGGTGGGTCTGTGATTCAGCTCCTTCCCTGGGTGTAGGAAAACTGGGTGCTGGGGCCAGCAAAACTTTTTCTTCAGGATCCAAATCACGCAGTTCTTTACCCCACCAGTTCCTTGGTCAAAGTTCACCACCAACTTGGATGAGCAAAACCACCAATTGGGCACTTCAGGTAAGAACTTGGTCTGTCAAGATCAATGTGTTGGCTACTGCAAGCCCCTTCCCCTTCTCTGACATAGTCATATTCCCAGTGGTTGAGCCCCACTGATTTCTGTCCCTGTGGTGTAAGATCAGGGTAAAGGTTTCAACAAAATGACCCACAGTTCTGGTGGGGATGCTCGCTGTCCTCCCTGGATTCTTTTTTCCCACTGGAGGAACCAGAGGCTCAGGGAAAACCTTTTGTGTTGGCCTGGGGGATGGGGAGTGCAGCCATTTGCAGTCACTTCTCTTACCTTTCCAATGCAGTCTGTCTTCATCTCTTTGGTGCAGGGGCTGGTGCTTGAACATCGCCCAAGTGTTCTTGGATTTTTTCAGTGGTGTCTTGCTCCTGAACAGATGTTAGCTGTTTTTCTTGTGAGGGGAGTAAGTCAGGAACAACCTATATCATCGGCTTGGTGATGTCACTTTGTACCCGAACCAACTTGAGTTCATGCCATGGTAAATCAGAAACTGTACCAGGTTGAGTTGCATCACAAAGGAAACTTTATTTGCAGCAAATAAGGAGATCACAGAGAACAGCTTCCAAGGCTGAGAACTCCTTGAGCAAGAGTGAATGGGTTCCTTTTATTTAGGGTTAGGATGAATATTTATAGAGTGAAGCTTTGTCATGGCATGTAGAGGCAGGCATAAGGTCCCATACATGTCTTAAGGAAACATGCCTATGCACACATGGTATATTATATAAATGAGGCTTGTGCTCCTCCTTGAGCAGAGATTTTAGTATTATAATGATATAAATAAAAGTAGTCTTTGGTCATTCTAGAGGTCACTCCATAGTCCATCCGTACAGGTGTGAATTAGAAGTTAAGTTCAAACAGGTCTGGGTGGTCTGAGTAGGCTGGAGATCTTGTCAGGGCAGTCGCTATTACTTGAGGGGTGCTTTTGCTTTCCATTTGCCTGAGTTAAGAGATAAGCTGGAAAGAAGAGCTTAAGGAAAAATGTGGGACACAGGTCAGTGAGTATAAGTAGGTGGGCAGTAAAGGTCAAACGGTAGTATCTGGCTAGTGACAACTTCTCTTTGATTTTTAAGTATAGCTCTTGTTTCATTTGTTTTAAATTATTGGGTTTTATGGGGTTTACAGTATACTTTTTTTTACTTACTATAGTCTACATTCAAATAATGTACTCATTTCAGTACAATTTGAAAAATTGCAACAATAATTTTCTATTCTCCCTGGACTGTCTTTGTGTTGTTATAAAGTTTATACATTTATAATTCTCAAAATATTCTATTATTCTTGTATTCAACAGTAAATTATGTTTTTATTTTTAATTTTTTTAACATTTTATTTATTTTTGAGAGCCAGAGACAGAGTGTGAGTGGGGGAGGGGCAGACAAAGAAGGAGACACAGAATCTGAAGCAGGCTCCAGGCTCTGAGCTGTCAGCACAGAGCTCAACACAGGGCTTGAACCCACAAACCATGAGATCACGACCTGAGCTGAAGTCTGACGCTTAACCGACAAGTCACCGAGGCACCCCAGCAGTAAATTATGTTTTAAATGAACAATAAATGAGAGGAAAAGTCTTTGAAAGTTACTCTTATATTTTCATGTCCAAACTTCTCCATTCCTTTGTATGGATTTGAATTTCCATACGGTAGTATTTTTTCTTCTGCCTGAAGAACTTCCTTTAACATACTTCAGCTACAGATTTAATGGTGGTGAACTTTCTTCCTTTTAACTGAAAAATCTTTATTTAACCTTCACTTTTAAGGATATCTGTTAGATACAGAGTTTAAATTGATAGGTTTTCCCCCTTTTTTCACTTAAAATGTTGATCTATTATCTTTCATTGCTTCTAATGAAAATGTAGCTCTCATTTTTATCTTTATTGTCATGTATTTAATGTGTATTTTTATTCTAGCTGTTCTTCAGATTTTCATTATTTTTTGGCTAATTACTATATGATTACAATGTGTCTATGTATGATTTTATTTGTGTTTGTCTTTCCTGGTATCTATTGAGCTTATTACATCATTGAGTTTATTGTTTACATCTATTTTGGACAATTTTCTGTCATTACTTCTTCAATATTTTTCTGATCATCCTTTTAGGACTCTATACTACTTACATAAGAACATTTTTAAATGACCCACAGATCACTAATTACCCTTTGTGTTTTCTTCAGCTACTTTTCCTTTTGTTGCTGTCATCTGGTTCCCTGATCTTTTCTTTTTCAGTGATTGATATGCTCTTAAACTAAAATAGTGAATTTTTAATATCATATGTTATATATTACAGCTCTAGGAATTTTATTTTGTTCTTTTTGTATCTTTCACTTTTTTGCAGTGTGTTCCTATTTTCCTGCAAATATTCAAGCACATATATTGAGAAAGGTATTCTTTTTAATGTTTATTTATTTTTGATAGAGAGAAGGAGGGGGCAGAGAAAGAAGGAGACAGAGGATCTGAAGTGGGCTCTGTGCTGACAGCAGAGAGCCTGATATGGGGCTTGATATCACGAACCATGAGATCATGGCCTGAGCCAAAGTTAGATGCTTAGCAGACTGAGCTATCCATGTGCCCCCAGAAAGCTGCTTTAAAACTCTTATCTGATAATTCCACCGGTTTTGTAATTATTGGGTCTGCTTATATTAATTGGTTTTCCTCCTGACTGTGGGTCATATCTTCTGCTTCTTCACATGTTTATTGAGCTTTGATTGAATACTGCAAATTGCTGTTGTTATTTTTGGGGGGTATATAGATTTTGTTGTTGTCTTAAATAATGTTGAATTCTCTCTTTTTTGGTGCTAATTTAAGTTACTTTTTTATGAGCTTCATCTTTTTGAAAATATGATTTTCAGTTCTATTATGGCCAATCTAAAGGTATTTTTACTATAGTGTTAGCCTATGTCATGGCTTCTCTAAGATCTATGCTATGCTTATCACTCAAGACCTTTCAACATTTGACCTCAAGCCTCTATTCTAACCTTATCATCCATTGTCCTTTTAATGCACTTAGGCTCCAGTCAACCAGGTCTGTTGTTTTGCCTATTCTATTGGGTCCTTATTCTTTTGGGACCTTTTGTCTAAAATGGCCTACACTTTTTTTCTGCCTGTTTAAATTACATCCTTCTTTCCACTTATAGACCATATGTCACTATGAAGCTTTCATTGATCATCTACATCACAAGTAATTTCTTCTTTCTCTGTTTCTAAGTTTCTTGGTTTGATCCTGTCTTAATTTGTCATATTTTGCATTATAACTTTTTGTAGCCAAATTATTTTACCTTTCTTAGACTTATCTTACCCATCTGTAAAATGAGGGTATAGCATGGCTAGATTTCTCAGATAACTTGTAAGACTTGTCTATTATAATGAAATATGATATTGTGTATGAAATGTTAGTATCCTGATGATCTTATCACCTTATGATGCTGTATTATCCTTGATTGACAATATCTGGTTGTCATAAGCATTTGTAATTCTTTATGTTTTGACTTTATTCTTCAGATATGATGGCCCTTTTATTTGCCCACTATACATCTGCCAATTCACAGTCAATCCAGTTATTTTCTACGTGTGAGGAAATTGTGAACAAGTACAATCATTTAGGTCAAATGCCAAAACACATATTCTTCAAGCATTTTGATACGTAGGTGAAACTACATTTTGTCTTGAATTATGTGGATATTTACCTTAATTATTTAGATTTTTTCTTGTAGATGTGGATTAAGTAGGTAAGTAACCTGAAGCTATTCGTTAATGTGTATTTATTAAGTGATAGTTTTCTAAGAGCATATTAGGTGTTTTGGGCGAAATAATAATAATAACCTGAACCATATTAATGCTTACTAACATTTGTTGATGCTATGCCTTGGTCCAGGCACTGTGCTTAAGGTTTTTACATACATGAGCTTTTTAATCCTCCAAGAAAAGGGTGGCTTCTATTTTATCCCCATTTCTTACATAAAGAAATCAACACTTGGTGATGTTAAGCAATTTTCCCAAGATCGTACTCTCAACCCTCGTTGCCCATTAGAATCACCTAAGTGGCTTTTAATAAATTACCACATCCTCTTATGTCCTAGACCATTTGACTCAGATCCTCTGGGAGTATAACCCAGGCATCAGTATTTTAAAATATCTTTCCAGGTGATCCAAATATGCAGCCAGGGCTGAGAATCACTATTTTAGAGCCTCCATTTTATCATTTATAAGAGTTTATAAAAGGCAGTTCCTGCCCAGATGAACTTATAAGTTAATTGGATAGGCATCCAGAGATGAAACAATAAATAACTAGTACAAAGGAACTAGGTGGTTACAAAAGTAAACACTGAATTATATAGCCTACTATAAGAGCAGCAGAATTTGAAAGAATATAACTCAATTATAATTCTTAAGTGTGAAAAGGGTTTGAATATAAAGAACAACCAAATGCTTTCTCTCTAACAGAACAGGAGATGCTTTTAAATTGCAGACAAGATTATGTCTAGTGTAGGAAAGTGTTTCCACATTCGGTTAGACTGAGGGGCATAGGTTGTCTTCAAGACTCTTAACATAGGGTATTTTTTAAAATGATTCTACTCAAAGGCAAGGCATTGGACTGAGTGACCCCTCACAGCCTCTCTCAGCCCAGGAATTTTGTGACATGCATTGGAATGCAGACAGCTCATCACTGTGAAGAAAATGAAACAGCCATTGTGTTGCTCACCCAGACTGCTTGCCTCCTCCAGCCATCTCCGCAAAGTTTCCCTAAGCCATCAAAGCATGTTTCAGTTCTGGTCCTCAACAGCAATATTCTGAAGAACAATAGTGTGGTATCTGAGAATAACAACTCTACCCCCTACTCATCACAGCAAAACCATCTGTCTAAGCATTCAACATTATTACAAGTTTGCACCCCTTCAGAATAAATAAGTTAGACCGAGGAGGCTGAGTAATCAATGTCCCATAGACAGATTTTAAATGAGTGATGGAGATCCATACATGTTGGGGAATGTATCCAGTCCAGTGGGACTGGTGAATAAACCCAAGGAGGCGTCACTGTGTATAAAAGCAACGGGCACCACGGGCATATTGAACATAGGTGGTAAAATAAAGCAGAACTTCCCAATGCTCTTCATTTTCACCAGCATTGCCCCTGTTGTGAGGGTATGCTACCTAATCCATGCCACACTTCTCTCGTTCTCCCTTGTAAGAGCTGGCCACCTAGTGCAAAATGTGCTAAGAATACACGGGAAGGGCGGCAAAGACTGCCGAAGGAAGCGTGGGAGGCAGAAGATGAGGAATATGTATAGGAAATGACTGTAGACACATCAGATCAAAATGTAAAATCTGACATTTATCTGTTTGCAATGCTGCAGAAAGGTGGTCTTGCCAACCACGGATGGGCCAGGAAGCAGTGGTTTTTCTATTAAGGGTAAATAAAATGAGGGTAAAATTTTAAGTTGAGGAATTTTTCTGTTGCTAGAAGGCAAATTACTACATGCAGTAGTACAAAAGAACAGGGGTAAACAATACAATATGCTGTGAATTGCGAATGCATGTGTGGTAATGTCATGAATATATTAACTTCCTTCATTGTCAAGGCAAGTGACAGAGGCTGCCTGAAATTCAGAGAGGAGCCGGCTGTCACTCTGCAGCTCAGACACTTGGAGTCACATCTCTCCTAATAACAAAGTCTATTCTGTTTACATTTGACATGGCGAGCAAGGGGTGGTGGGTTGCTTTTTTATAAGAAAATGAATGAAGGCATGAATGAATGAAAGAGTGAATGAGTAGATGGAGTCCCTCTACCCAGTCCATCCTGAAGCCATCAGTCTTCCCCGTTTGGATGAAAACAAATGATCTCTGACAGGAGCACATTTAGATGAATTTTTTTAATATTTCTGGAAATGGGTTGTATTTATTTATTTTAACTCAGAAATGCTGCACATTTCTGAGTCTGGGTCCCAGTGGTGTTTAATAAAAGAAACCTGCAAAGCACTGCAGTGTCAGAATAAGGGAGGGGGGAGATTGTATATGAACAAACGGAGAGAAGGGAATTTGAGGATGATGTCGGTGAGGGTTGGTGACAGGTTAACATTAGTTCTGGTTGGGTTGGAGGGCCTGGCTATCTGTCTGCTTCCCCTATCCTAACGCATAACTGAGGTAGGAAGGTAAATATCCCATTGTGCTTAACAGCAGGATCCGGAGAAACGTTCAGAGTGAGGGAGGGAAAAGAGCCAGAGGCAGATTATTAGGTTGGAATTAAAATGCAGACGAGATTCATTAAATTGTTGACCCTCCTCCCCACTCCAAAAAAAAAAAAAAATTCATTGCTTGCTATCTATCTATTTATCTATCTTTATCTATCTCTATCTATACATATAGATACAGATATCTATATATGTATATCTATCTATACGTATAGATAGAGATAGAGTTATCAGGTTGCCATATTAAACTGGCAGCATTAGAGAGGAATTATTTGCACTGATTAATAAGTGAATGTTTTTACCATTATGATCGTGGCACCTGCTAGTTATGTCAACATTGAAGAGGCTCTCAAACTACAGTGTTTCCAATAATAAAGGTACCATCAGCTGAAAGTTGTGCACAAGTGTCAATGCAGGGACACATCATTTTCTTACACAGTTGTGATGTTTAAAAATATTGCCACAATTGCTCTTGCCAGCTCCCTCTGCACCCTTCCCCCAACTCTTACCTATGTATTGTGCACAAAAGCACATCATTGACTCACTTAAGTAAAGCAAAGGAAATTTAGGGTCAAATCGGAAAATGCTGAAGAGACTGAATTCCAGAGCAGGACTAACATGCAGTTTACCATTTCGAGCCACATGATATGAAGTGATTTCAAAACATGTGTTATTCTTCCTAGGTTCCAAGAAAAATGGCAATTTTATCCAATTTGGGCATTTGCCAAAGGTGCCATTTCACCAAATGTAGCTACGGTCATAAAAAAGGCAGCTTCAGAGTAGATTAACTGGCTTTGCTGTACTATAATGGTGCTTTAAATGAGCAATTTGAGACAATTAACCTGGAACAGGCACTTCTGAGTGCTTTATCCCTTTAACAGTTTTGGTTCTTCAAACAAGAACAGAGAAAATGAAAATTGGCTCCTTCCCATCGTAGAATCTTCTGTGTAACTTTGTGAATATGCATATGATCCATAAGGAGCGTGTAATGGGAAATCTAAACTATGTAATTTGGAGATGTAATACTCCATCAACCAAATAAAATCATTTAAAAAATTAATGGGTATTTATGTGGCTGACTTAAGATAAAAATGTTCTCCATCTTTTGGTAATACTTAATAGCTCTTCCCTTGGATACAAAACACATATTTTTCATCTATGTACTTATTATTTACTCTAAAGTATGGGAGGGAAGAGATCATTTGGAATTATATGGAATTATTAAAGTATTAAGATGCTTTCATACACTATCTGGAGATACTCTTCTCTCATCATATTTAAAAATAGCTAGGCAGAGAACAAAAACAAAATGAATCTTGCTAATCAAAAGGAAGGAAAAGATTTAAGAATGCATTTGGAAAAATTTTCTAATTTCAAGCCACACAACAAATATTTGTTGAGTTCCTACTGTGTGCACAAGATGAAGGATGATGATATAGAACAGATCAATTATAGCTATTATCGTTATGAATGCACTAATCTAGAGATGGTGTATGGGAGGGAGTGGAGTCAGAGTGACGAAAGACTTTTACAGGGATTGACGGGCCCTGACTGTATTGCAGGGGTAAGCCAAGCTAAAGAGAACTATCCTAGGAAAAACTAGTATTTAAAAATCATTGCTGGGACATTTGGAATTCTTAATAGAAACTCTAGGAAGCCTGAGGCATCTTTGCAATATGGAAATGGGAGGAAAGGAAATACCAATTCCTGCCTGGGAACTGACCTTTCCTTAATGATGTGCGACCCTTGCTTCCGTCCCTTGAGGTTTCACTACCCATCAGAAACATTGGGAAGTCTCCTCACTGCATGGTCTGAAAGGGTGGTGCTCAAGGAAGCAAGCACAGAAGCACAGAAGGATGACAGGTCCTTTGAGAACAACCAAACACTGTGTATTCTGTAAGAAGTAAACCGCAGTCATCTAAGTTTCAGGATTTTTCCATGTTGCTTAATTCAGCATTTATTCTCAGACCTTACCTCGCTTGACAGTCTTATAGCATTTAACCCAGTAGATCCCTCCTTGGAACTTTCCACCCTCGGCTTCCTGAATACCACTCTCTTCTAACTTATTGATGGATACTTCTTAGATTCTTCTTCTGGATCTTTGTCTTCTTGACCTCTAAATTTTGGAGTGCCCCACTCTCATTCTCTCACATCTCTTCTGTCTTCACGCTGTCCCTGAGTCATCACATCCAGGCGCATGCTGCAAATGCCATGTTATTGACACTCTGCTTTACATCTTTAACCTCAAATCTCCCTGGAGCTCCAGAGTTATATTTCCATCTGCCCACTCAGTATCTCCCTTTGAACGTCTAGACATCTCAAAATGCACATGGCCAAACTGAACTGAACTGAACTGAACTCCTAGTTTTCTGTCTTGGTAAATATGACCACCTACCCTCAGTTTTTAGGATGAAAACTCCAGAGTTAGTTTTTCTTCCCATGGAGTTCTATTTTTGTTCCGAATTTGGAAAGTGAAGATTGAAGATTATTCTTTGCACAAAGAGAATCTGAAGTATCACACCCACCTTACAGGTTACTTTCTCTCTCTTCTCAATAATGGGTTGCCTGACACACCCCATGCATTTGCAAATAGCTGGTGGGCACATGGTGGATTTAGACCCCAATAGATTAGACACAGCTCTTGCTGTCATGGAACTTACATTTAATACCTGACGAGACAGATGTAAGCTAATTCAAGGGTTGGCAAGACAACTCAGTGTAATTTCTGAGTCTTACAACTCAGTATAATTTCTCTGAAAGGGAAATGTCTCAGAGATAATGGCTGGTCTCCACTCCTTATCCTTTCAGATTCTAAACCATATACCCTCTGAGGGCCCATCTTCAGATCTGTAATTCACTTGGAGGAAAGCAGGGACAGAGAAAAGGTTCAGTTAAGCAGGGAAATGTGGTGGCTCAAGTTAACATTTTTCAGACTGACTATTGACTGACTATTGAAGTCAGTGAAGTTGGGTGGGGTTTTCTCTGTTTTCCCGAATACTTATGAAGACTTTTCTTTTTCATCTTTTGCATTCACTCAGCATTCACTGGGGACTTATTTGCAAGGACTTAGATGCTAGAGATTAAACGATCATTAAGATAGACTATTCTGTAGGAGTTTAAAAGTCTAATCAAGGGAGAAATAAGGAAAGAAACTGGGCAATGCCAGGGCTCACATACACTAAGTGAAGATGGGGGACATACATTGGTGGTATAGACTGTGCCACCTGGTGGGCTCCAGGCAGGTCAGTAAAGAAAACGATGTTTATCCTCTGGTCTGGGCAGTGGGAAAGCAGGGACAATGGCAAGACAGTGTGAAGCAGCAGGGCCTACTCATTGGGCTGAGATTCTCAGCTTGAACTGTGAGGCATGTTCAGAGGTGAGATAAGGATTAGGTCACAGGGACCGGGTGTGCCAAGCTAAAGGGCTTGGCCTTTATCCTATACAAATGGGGAAGACAGGGAAGGCTTTAACAAAACCATAATGTAATTAGATGGTCCCCTCTGCAGATCACTGTGATAGCGGCATGCAGGTGAACGGGACAGGATTAGCAGGGGGATAAACCTCCTTGGAACGTGACTGAGTATAACCAAACCTGGAACTAAGAATTTAGCATTTTCACATGTGTAATGGGCCTTCGTTTTTGTCTGTTTGCTTTTGGGCCTTTATATGTTTTCCCATTATTAGTTTGCTTATGAAATGTCAAAGTCCATGGCCACTTATGATTTGACGTGGAGTAAGTTCTATAGTTTGTCTGGTCTGCTTTACCTATCTATACAGCAAAGCAGAGAAAATACTACTTCTCTTATAAAGCTTTGGGGAGGACTAAGTAAGTTTTTACGTGTAACAGGCTTAGCCATGACATGTGTACTGTGTACAATGAAGTCTAAAAGATTGTGAATATTATTTTAGCTAAACATTGAAGCTCATCAATAAGCACATGTTTTATTCCACCCAGGGCTGGGAACATGGCCGTCCTTATATTATTCAGGCCACTTGGTTTCTTACTACTCTAGTAGATGGTAGATTATTTGAAGAAGGAGAAGGAGGAAAAGGAGAACGAGGAGAAGAAGAAAGACATAATTAGCATGCTAATTCCCAATGTTAACTCTCAATCTGGAGCTGGGAAGAAAATTCCCAAATGAAAATTTAGAATGCTGTTAATGGCAAAGTGCAATTCTGGATTGGTCCATTCACACCCTTAAGTGAAATAGTAACTCTCTTTGGCCATGAGCTATGGAAAGATCGTGGACACACCCAGAGACACTGAAGGGGCCTGGTGTCCTTCAGGTAGATGCCCTCTTACTAGATATTTTGACTTTGCTTTTCTATTTCAGGGTTTGAAAAGCTCATCCTAAAGCCTGCTTTCCACTAATAACAATTCCTGCTCTTTTTAAAATACAACAGCAATTGCTATATTGCATGCTTTGTATCTACTCACTTAAATCTCACTACAAATCCAATGAAAATGGTTGTTATGTAGTGCCATTATTATTTACACTTTACAGGTGAGGAAACTGAGGCAGAACAAGGTGTTTTTTTGATACCTAGCCTTTGACTTTAAAGCGTTAAGGAGCTTCATCACTTTACTATGCTGATTTCTAAAAATAGTATCGAATATATACACTGGTTGCTCAAAAATCATGTAGAGGTATCCCCTGTTTTTTTTTAAAGTTTGGGTTCAATGCCACTTAGCTTTTACAAAAGGCCTACATCAGTACCTGTTCACTAACTGAAAGAAATCCAAAGAGAATTTTTCCCTTTTACAAAAAAAGGCGAAAAGTGAAAATAGCATTCGGTGTTGCTCCTGCAGGAGAGATTGTAGAGGAAACAGGACACCCTGGGCAGTGAGGGTGGCACCGCCCAGCTCCTTCCCCTGGAAACACACATAGCATCTCAGCACCAAGCCACCAAAGCCTGAAACTGTGTCTGTGAGCATCTGTGTTTTAGTTTGATTCATTTTGGGCATCCGTTAGCGAGATGCACCCTAAGGTATCAGAAAAGCCTGAGAGAGGTCATTTTTGTGTGTCAGGGAATGCTCGAAAAATTTTCCATACAAATTCATGGTAATTACTTCTTAACTTTACAGTATTTTGCCCTACAAAAGGTTGCAAAGGAGCACTACTTTTGGAGAGCCTGAGAAACCTGTATTATTTCATTTATGGGTTCACTGAAGAATGGTTACCTCTAAACAGGAGATACTCATTTGCACCTTACACAAACCCACTTAGTTAAAAAAGATAGTATGCTCTGAAAACGATAGAGTGTAGCCAAATATCAAAATTAGAGGTATCAGCATGCTAAGTTGAACCACCCCTTAACCTATTGATTACTAAAACAGAAGAACACAGCACCTTTTCAAGTTCCCCCCCCCCCCCCCCCCGCCCAGAGTAATTGGATTCAAATTCACATCTGTAGCATTAAACTAGTGTTTTCAACCTTTCTTTCCTCCCAACTGTTTAACCTCCATCTACATCTCTGGCATAAATTTAAGCCTTTATTTGTGAATATTCGGATAAGCACTTTGCCTCTAACGGTATTGTTCAGGGCCCGGCATCATTGTTACAGCTGTAATTGTAACTATCAAGACACAGTTCTTTGTAATTAGAAAGTCAAGATGGTATTCAGCAGTATGGCAGCACAGGCTTACATTTGTTAGGCTATTAGAAAAAAAAATGTTTACAGAGAAAACAGTGTCATTGTTTAGTGCTCTTAATTGACCATCTGCCTGGTAAAGAAATGTCCAAAGAAGGATAAATAAGACTATAGTACACTTATTTATTTATTTTCTTTGTGCAGTGAGGAAATTAGGGAAAGCAACAGCAGAGGCAAACCAGAAAAGACGTTGCTAAATCAGGCTGCAAGTGAAATCATGTCATGCGTGCATTTTTTTTTCAGCGTCAAGACAAAGACCTGTGGCCTCGTCAAAGTTTGTTGAAGCAAATGTTTCAGGTTGCCCCTCAAGTTCCAGGACGGTATGGTTCCCACCTTGATTTGCCCCATTCTGTCCCACTAATCCTCTGCACATGGCCACTTTGCTCTAACCTCTTGGCTGTGTTTGCCGATGCAGTTTCTACAGATATATATTTCCCCTCTGTACTTTTGATTCAGTTGGTTCTATTCTACTCTTCTCTCCAATCTAGGGAAATCTTATTCATTCCTTCAAGAGTTGGGTCAAGAATTTCTCCCCATCCGAAACCCCTCTATCTTTTTCTGACCGTGCAAGAAGACAAAAATCTCTCCCTTCTCTGAACTTCCTATAGCACTGTTTATTTTTCCTTTCACTTGGCAGTGGAAACTAACCTGTCTGGTGATGTTCTTCTGTTGTGCTTGGAACTGTTATTTAAATTCAGCATTGCCATTTGCATCCTCATATGCTTTTGTCTTGACTCTCCCCTTAGATTATAAAATTCTCTTCCTAGAAGCATGTCTTATTCTTCTTTGAATTCTCCCCAGAATGCCCATAAGTTTTTCCTATTTTTTTTTTAATTCCAAAAAACAAGGTAGCACTTGGGGCCCTGTGAAAGGTCTGTCATTCATTTTTTAACAAAGCCAAACAAACTCAGGCTGGTTTGACCCCCAAGACATGTTTCAATTCTCTTCCATAAATACATGGAATACCGTTATGTGTACCTATTGTGTGCTCAACTTGGTATTAAGCTGTGGGATGCAGAGAAGAATCACATGTGGTTTGTTGTCTCAAGGAACTCACTTCCAGGAAATGGTCTCTGACGGAGTCATGTGTCAGGGAGAAAGGGGTGCAGGGAAAACAGGAAATGCATGAAAATCCGAAGGAAGCCTCTTGAAATTTGATTCTAAATAACGAGAGTTCCTTTTGACAAGGGCTTTTCTGTAGTCGCACAAAAACCCTGGTTCACATTTGATGGGCTTATTCTTGCATTGTGTCACATTGGCATGCATCTTACTGAAAAGGCTACATCAGTCGTTCTTGCCAGGACGGAAAACAATATGTGGCACCCAGGACAGAGCTGGTCCCAGATTCTGTAATTTGGGTCCTATTCCGTGTCCAAAAAGCAAGGAGCAGCTGGTCTTGAGGAGATTATCTGTTGTGCTATATGGATGTCCTTCTGCCTAAGGTCTGAATTGAGTTTCCTCCCAAGACAATGAATGACCGGGCTTATGCTCTGGGACCTGTCTCTTCCAGGATCACAGATGGAAGCCCCCATTACAGCCACACACAGATTCACCACAATATGGAAACCCTTCAAGCAGGAAATGGAACAAAAACACAAAATATGACCTGACCCAATACCAGAGAACTTTTTTCCTGCCTCAAATTCTAGTGGATAATTCTGTTTTTCTTCTCTCTAGTTTTCTGGAGACAACAGAATCTGGTTCACTAACAGATATTTTTTAAGACTTTTGCAAATATCTGTAATACCATCTCCAGTTCAGTCTTTTTCCAACTCAGCTGTTCTTGGAGCATTTTATACACTTTATACATTTTATATATGGAGATATAGATATATAGGTATATAGATATATAGATATATATAATGCTGGATAATGCTTCCACTACTGACTAGCTATAATTGACTATACCTGAATATAAATTACTATGACAGGTATGTTTTTACTTTCCGGCTGCTCTGTTGTCTCAAGCTGTTAAAAGCCACAGGGCTTTTGCTCTTGTTGTGCATACCTGGAATGTTCTTCCCAGGGTAGCCTCATAGCTCACTTTCTTTCTTTATATTAAGTTTCAGTTCAAGTTTTGCCTTATCATTGAGCTCTTCACAATCTTCCTATGTAAAGAATAACCCTGTACCCAAACCTGTATGTGAATCTCCTACATCCTATATCCTGTACCCTGCTTAAATGTTCTCCATAGCTATTAATATCGTCATAGCTATTAAATTGTCTTTCCTGTCTGGACTTAAACCCTCCCACTATCTCTGGGGGCACATTTTCATTCTCAATAAATATTCATTTAATAAACTCACCCTTTTCCAGAGATTCTTACCTTGTGCCCGTACAGAGATTGCATAAAGCACAGAGTTCCATAGAATTTCTTTCTGGGCTTTGGATCCTATGGGGGCCACTTAGCAACCATGGGACCATGAGAAAGTTGATTCCCTTCCTTAAGCCTGCTTCCTTAACCTCAGAAAAGAGATAAAAGTGTCTAAGTCTTTGGAGCAGAGGTGAGGATATGATGAGAGAGGGTTAGGAAAACATCTGTCTCCCACAGCAGGCCTCCAGTATATGTACCTTGCTTTCTCACTGTCCCTTTGCTCTGTTCATGCTCTCCCCTCCTAATATCTTCCTTCCATCTCCTTCTTTCTTTTATCCTTCTCTTCCTCACTTTTTTTTTTTTGGTCCTTCCTTCCCTTCTTTTCCTGCCTCCCTTGTGTCTCTCTGTAAGCTCTCTGAGCTTCGGTAGCTCTCTCCAAATGCGCACACACATGTGCGTGCACACACACAAACACACACACACACACACACACACACACACACACACACTACTTGTATTCCTTTTCAAAAGGTTTGCCATGAACTTTCTTGATGAGCAAGTTTGCTTTCCCTTGTCTCAGCCGGGACATTCTGCAGTTCCTTAGTTTTTCTCAAGTAAGAGACACATGATAGAATATTCCTTTTTGAGGCATTCCTGGATAAGGCTGTTCTCTTCTTCCCTTATGCTGTGTTAAGAGCACATCGTCTGAAGGGATGCATGGAACACCACGTATCCACGTTCCTACACATGTATTCAGGGAGAGGTTATCATTGCTTTGGTCATAGGGAAAACTTAACACAGAGGTTTTTCAGTATTGTGGTTATCTTAAACCAGGTCAAAGCCCTTCCTTTATTGGGCTATGAGAGGGCATTATTTCCTGTATTTTATGGTTAGAAAATGAAAACAATTTAGGAAACAGATTGGCCACACTGAAATACAACCACACAATCCTCAGTTCTTAGAATAATGTCTGGAAAATAGCAGATACTGGCCTTAATGAGGGTTATGTAGAAACTCAGAGACACTGACTTAACCAAATAGAAGGGGGTGGGGAATTGTCAGGCTCACAGAAAAAGAGGTGCAGATCATCTGGGACTGGTACTGTGACTTAATGATATTTTAGTGATGGCTGCAGCTTTCCCACAATCCCTTGCGATCCAGGCAGGAAGAAGAAAGAAGGGGTGAGGTCTTCTTTTCAATGGTCCCAACTCTCCTAGAGCTAGTTACGTCACTGTTCTCTCAAATGCAGAATTTCCATCTCCTGCAGTTTGATTTGGCTCACCTGAAATGAGCTTTCTACTCCTGATTGTATCTGTATCCCTTCCATCCCAAGTCATCCTCTTACTATCTGCAAGTCCTGAATTCCTTTACAGTTTACTAGTAGATCCTCACCTCTAGCACAGAGCTGGATATAGAACAGACACTGAATACCTATTTGTGGACTAAATGAACAAATTAATGAGAAGGAAGTGCCATGGTTTGATATCTGCAACACATAGATTGATTCACTCCTAATTCTCTTCTTTTACCTGTCAAGTGTTTTAATAAATTGCAGAAGCAGAAATGATTTTAAAATTCAATACCAATCCTGAAACTGATCCACAGGTATTTATTAGAGGAACAAATGAAAACTGAGGAACACTTAAGTTCTGATGATTCTGCACTAACATTTATAAAATCACTTATTTTATATTATGCGTTATGTTAAGCCATTAAAAAAATTCACTGAACCCCTATAAAAGCCCAGTGAGGCAGGTTCTGTCATACCACTGTGATATGGTTAGGAATCTCCAGGCCATTCAGAGCCTGTAGAAATTGGAACACAGACTCCAAACTGGGGCAGTCTAAACATTCTGTCCACATGCATCACGCTAGTCTGTTGCCTGCTGCTTGGTATCCCCCACAGCACCTCATGCCAACTGCATTGCACTTGTAGATAGATAATACTTGGACGAGGAATGAAGGAGGGAGCAGTAAGAGGGATAAGAATGAATGAATGGCTTTCTGGAAAGCCAATGTGTAAGTTCTCGCTTACAGTTTACTACCTTATTAAGATCATTGTCTTATCATCTTGAGATTTCAGAATTTTTAAATTTCATTCCATTGAATCAGCGGGTGCTCACACATCCCACAAGAGTTATCAGACCCAGTGGCCCTTGCAAGTAGCTGGAGAGTGTTTTTGCCATGGGATATTTTTATCCCTTGTCTGAGGAGATCAAGGGAACCTGAAACCATGTCAGAAACTAAACCAAAAGAGATACCTAAATTAGCAGTGACCAAGCAGGTCTGACATTCTCACAGATCTTTAACATTTTTTTTTTTATGGAAGTCTGTCTGGAGGCTGGAGAAAACAGCCACACCCCAATTCTGCTCACACCAGGAGGCCTTTGCCTTTGCTGTTGCCTCTGCCAGGAATGCTCTTCCCTCAAACCCCACAGGATCTGGACAGATCCCTAACTACATACAGGGACCTGCTCAAATGATCCCTCATCCAGTAAACTTTCCCTGACCTCATTTGTCACTTTCCACCCTGTGACCCTGTTTTGGTTTTTATTCAGAGCCATCATTACCTCGTGAGAGACCGTATATTGATTTGTAAACATTTATCTCCTCCCCGCTAGAATGTCAGATGTCTGAGGTGGGACTTGAGTCTCCGTTGCTCATCTCTGATTCCCAGCACCCAGAGTTCTTGTTAGCTTTTCAGAGCTGTCCCCCCAAATATCCACTGAATAAATGAATTAATACTTTATTTTTTTAAGTTTTTTAAAATTTACTTATTTTTGAGAGAGAGAGAGAGAGAGCGAGAGAGAGAGAGCATGAACGGGAAGGGGCAGAGACAGAGGGAGACACAGAATCCGAAGCAGGCTTCAGGCTCTGAGCTGTCAGCACAGAGCTCCATGTGGGGCTGGAACCCATGAACTGTGAGATCACGACCTGAGCTGAAGTCAGAAACTTAACCGACTGAGCCACCCAGGGGTCCCTGAATGAATTAATACTTTAAACAGAATGCTTACATTCTCATAAGAAAGATGGCTACTCCATCCACCTACCGAAGGCTAATGAATTCTTAAGTATTCTGTCCAAGAAGTGTCTAGCTTCCTGACAGGTCCTGCCTCTCTTTGCCTTCATCACACCCTACCCCATATTTTAGCTGAACTAGATTCCTTTCAGTACCATCAGCATTTCATGGCATGGATTCAGGAAGCTGTTCTGACTCACACAAAAGAGTATCTTAAGATGGGAAAAGGCTCTTTCTATCTTTGCTGGGTGATGGCATAAGATCTTTATTAGGTCAGCGCCTTGTACGAACCACAAGCCTCTTAGGGAGGTAATCTGTCCAGCTCATCCTGTCACTCTTCAACTTAGTGCCACTCAGTAATGATGCGCTCTAGCTGTCATCTCTATTATCCTGGTGCAGTAAAGCAGCCACCTCCTTCCATCTCCCGTTCGTTTGGAGTCCAGGTTAGCATCTTCGCTCTAGTGTGCTTGTTAAGTTGCATCTGAGAACCCATGAAGGATGAACCATCCAAATAGTTATCAGGTGTATCTTGCATGAAAGAGCATGGCAGTTAGTGGCAAATTCTACTTTTGGTTTTCATGTGATGACAAAATCCAACAAACTTAATATCAAAACAGCAACACAATCTTGTTGCCATCGTTTGGGAAAGGTTGCAAGATTTATAGACTCATGTAGTCAAAGCCGCAAGTTCGTACAATGAGATGCTGCCCATCCCCCAAATCTCTTTTATCTTCAATAGATCTTGTTTTAAAGGTACCTGCCCATTTATTGTGGATGACAGACTAATAAAATGAAGTCATTTTAATAAACACTGTATCTGAATATCCCATCTTCTAATGTGGCAATGTGAAATTTCACCACTGGAGGAAACATTTAACATTCTGACTATTTTAATACTTTTAATAAATATTTGCAATTCCTATGATAAAGCATCCCAGTAGAAAATGCATTTCCTCCAAAATTTATGTGGCTGCTGGCAGGTGGCCATTTTCTAATTTTCTGTCTCACTTACATACATTTATTACAGATTTCTAACTACCCCCTTTTGCTCTTTGACTGCCTCGAGCATGCTGTTTCCTCTGAGTAGGAATGTGTGTGGTTAAAATTGAGCATGGTAAACAAGAGCTTTCTGGTTTGCAAATTGGAGGGTTGGTCATCTCCCCTTGGGGGGTCCCTTAACAACCATTTTATTCAGCCCCACAGTACATTGGAATCAAGTCTTCAGGATGCACATGGAGCTTGAGAATCTTAGTTCCTCAACAGAGTGAAAGATTGAGGACAGGCATGAGGGTGGGATTAGGAGGGGGGACTGGGTCATTATTCTGATCTGTTCGCCCTTGGGTTTACTCATGGAAGCCAGGAGAATTTGCAAAATACTTGTTAGAGTAATAAGGCTTAGAGAGATAGTAAAATTCAGGTTAAGTAAACCATACTTTAAATACAAAGCGAACTATTTAAGAAAATTCTATTGTGGATCTTCTTGAAGAATAAACAAATAAGTTTTGAAGTTTGTCATGACCCTTTGATGTACATTTTTAATCTTTGTTAGACACCTCCATGTAAAGTTCTTGCATACCCCTCAAACATTTCAAAACCAGGTTTGCCATTCCTCCTACTTCCTGTCCCCTACCTTTTGACACACTCAAAATTGAATCCCTTATCTGTATGCCTGATCTCACTTAAAGTTATTGCCATTCCCTAATCAGTCAGAACAGAAATATGAATCTTTTCCAGGCATTTCCCTTTTATATTATCCCAAGGCCTTCTCGTATTACCTATTCAATGTCCCTTACCCCATTTCCTCTTTCCACTCCCACTGAGGCTGCCCTAGCTTAAGTGCTTGTTACTGATAATCACCATTATGTGTTGTGAATCGTTTAATCAATGCATTGTCTCATTTAAACCTTCCAGTAGTCCTTTTAAAAGTCAAGTGATAACAGCATCCCCATTTTACAGACAGAAGAAAGCATTAAGTCTCGGTGACTTGCTGAGGTTACTCAGTGAGGAGTTTCTAGTGCTGGGCTTTGAACTCTGATAATCTGATACCAGATGTGAAGCTCTGAGCTAGTGGGCTCCCCTCTGCTGTTGTAAAACTTCACTACTCTTCTCCTGTCTTGTTTTATTCTGCCTCTCCTATTCGTCCTTTATGTTTCTGCCACGGACTGAAAATACGGGTTCATGTCACAAACTGCGAAACCTCTGATGGGTGCTTGAAGCAGGGCTTTGCTGAGCCTGTCCACAGCAGCGGGGAAGCCAGAAACCTCATGCCCATCATTTACTCATTCAATCATTCATCCATCATTCGTTCCTTTATGTCATTTATTTGACAAATATGTGTTGACCACACATTGTGTAGCAAGCACAGTCTAGGTCCTGGGATTATTGTAAAGATAAAAACCATCCAAAATTTTTGCCCAGTGGATGACAAGTAAGGAAATAGTGATACAATATAAGCTTGGGTAGTGGTAAGCACTGTGAGAAAAGATAAGGCAGAGTCAAGAAGGGGGGGGGACTTACGGTTTTAGACAAGGTAATTGGAAAGGCCCTCTGCAATGAGTAACATTTAAGTGTAGACCCAAAAAGTAGATATGAAGACACACTCTGGGCCCAGGGGGGAAGAGCATTCATGAAAACCAAAAAAGCAAGTGCAGGGTGCTTGAAGCAGGGCTATGCTGAGCCTGTCCCCAGCAGCGGGGAAGCCAGAATGACTGGAGCCAGGAGAGAGTGCTGGGAGAAGAGAGATTTGAGGGACCTTCTAGGCCACGGCAGTTTCTTGGGGATGACATTCCTTTTCCTTTCACTCATGCACCTATTTTCAGCCTTATTTAAAAGGGAGTAATATGCCACTAGGCTCTACTTGCTGTCTTCAAAATAGAGTATGCACCTTACACCTTCCATGACTTTATCCATGCTGAAGGCCCTCTTCTCTGACTTCTGAAATCTTCCCATCATTTAAGGCCTACATCCAATGCCACTGCCTAAATTAATTCTTCTCTTAGGTTCTCTTAGGTCCCATCCTACTATAGCTCCTTCTTCAATGAGGAAAAGGATGGGCAATGTTGTAGAAGAGCTGTGGGGTCAGGATGCCCGAGATCAAAGTCTGCTACACCTCTTGTTGGCTTGGGTCCTTCAGACAACCTTAGTTTGGTTTCACCAGTTTCAAAATACAGCAGCAGAGGAACAATCTCCTAGGGTGTTCAGAGGAAGGAGTGAGATTATCTTTGCCTATAGTAAGAATTCAATCAGTTTTAGCTTTAAACTATTTCAAAGGACTTTTGGGATCCCAGGGCCCTTTTATTGTAGCCCTATTAATATGCTCTAGTATTATGCTTCTACTCAGTTATCTGTCTGGGCTAGACTTTCAGCATCTTGAGAGCAAGGACCATATCCAATTTACATAGTGTTGCTTTCAGTGCCTTTGCATGAAGTAGGTGTTGATAAAACAGGTCAAAAGAATTTATTATCCAAATCAATTTATGTGCTTCATGTAAAATACTTTAGGACACAAGGACACAAATTAGTAAAAATTAGTGAAGGATTTTGTAAAGTCTACAACCAAGCTTTCCTCCCCCCCTTTTTTTTTAATAGTGGAGTTGAAATAAAGGGCTTAGGAAATACAATAAAACATACAATCAGAGAAGATTTTGTATCTAAAATGCACATAAAATGTCTACCACTAGATTTTTTTTAATAGAAACTTATCAAAATGGAGAATAGGATGAAATAGAAATTTTACAGAAAATAGGATACAAATTGCAAATAAACAAAAAAAATCAAAATCTTCTATAATTAAGGGAATAATGTTAAAAACTTCAATGAAATAACATTTCCACTCACTAGATTGGTAAAAATGGAGACGTTTGATAATAACCACTGGTGGTGAGGATGTGGACCCTTGGGAATACCTAGACACTTCTGGTGGGGATAAAACTTGATATGACCATGTTAGGAAATGATTTGGTGCCAGTTTGTGAATTTGAACATTTGCATGCCTTATGGGCCAGCAGTTCCACTTCTATTTATATGATTTAGAGAAACTCTTACTCATGAGCTCCAGGAGATATGTATAAGAATGTTCATAGAAGCATTGGTTATAAGAACAAAAACCTGGGGGGAGCCACCCTAATGCCCTTCAACAGGATAATATACGTTATAGAGTGAATTGTGCCCACCCTCCCAAATGCGTATGTCGAAGCCTTAAGCTTCAATATGACTACATTTGGAGAAAGGGCCTTTACGGAAGTTATTAAGATTAAATGGGGTCAAAGGGTGAGGTCCTAATCACAAAGGACTAGTGTCCCTATAAGAGAAGGAAGAGATCCCTGGAGTGCACACACACCCCAGAAAGGCCACGTGAGGACACGGTGAGAAGGCAGATGTCTGCAAGGTAGAAAGAAAGGTCTCACTAGAAACCCACCCTACGGGCACCTTGATCTTGGGCTTCCAGCCCTCAGGACAGTGAGAAAATAAAGTTCTGTTGTTTAAGCCACCCAGTCTGTGATATTTTTTTTATGGCAGCCATGCTAATTCAATGCATGAACCACTTGTGATATACACACAATGAGGCATTATGCAGCAATAAAAATGAATGCACAACAGCTACACCCCACAAGGGGATGAATCTTTTTTTTTTAAGTTTGTATTTATTTATTTATTTTGAGAGACCAAGAGAGCATAAATCAGGGAGGGCAGAGAGAGAGGAAAAATCCCCAGCAGGCTCTGTGCTATCAGCACAGAGTCCTATGTGGGGCTCAAACTCACAAACTGAGATCATGACCTGAGCCCAAATCAAGAGTTGGACGCTTAACTGCCTGAGTCACCACGTGCCCCAAGGGGATGAATCTTAAAAAAAATATTTGCTGATAAAATCAAGTCATAAAAGATTATATTCAACACTATACCATTTGTATAAGGCTTAAAACCTGGAAGTAATGATGTAGTATTTAGGGATCCATGAAGAGGGGTTTAGACTTTTTTTTTTTAAAGCAAGAGAATAATGAACATGAAATTCTGGATAGTGGGAAGACTGAGGATTAAGGTGAAAAATGTAGAAACAATGGCTCTGTTAATGTTCTAGTATTTAGGTCGGGTAATGAGTTTACAAATACTTCTTTTATTGTCGTGTTTTAAACTTGTTTACAGAAAATATACTGTTTTAAGTAGCCAATATTACATAAAAGGAAACAATAACTGGTTTCTTTTGAAAAAGTGCTTTTCTCTCATATGGAAGTATATAGCCTTCAATGTTTTTCTTATTTGCAGTTACTTTCCTTTTCCTTTCCTTCACATTTTTGCCTTTTTCTTCTTTCCATATAACTTAATTTTTTTTAACTTTAAAATTAGGGAAATAGTCAATTTCATTAATTTTTTGTTATGAAAAATATCCCACTAATATAACAGGTGTGTGAGAGTACAATATTCAGAATTGATTCCTGTATAAAATTAATTCTCAGTTACTTATAATATTTAATTTGTGTATGCAAAGTACCCTAGTCGCCGAAAAGATAATTGACTTTGCTCTGAAGTCTCTCAGTCTACATATTAATTTCATCTCCTCTCTCAGACCGGCATGCTCACTGGAACTCATTGGTATTAGCTGAGTGAATTTAGACGAGTTGCAATATCAATAAGTTTGTCAAACATCATCATATGTGGTCTGTGGGGCAGAATTTGTGTATGTTATCCCAGTTCTGTAACTGCACCAGACTGAACAACTTCCTTCTGATACTGTGTGGATTCTTTTCTATTTTCCAAGTCACATTCCCCATTGCAGGTTAAGTGTTACTGTAAACTCTTGGCTACGTTAAAACACAGCAAAATCTTTAGCAGCTAAGGGAACATATTTTCCATCTCCTATTGGTAATGTTTTGAAAAAGAGTTTAAATCCTAAAACTATGTATTTAGTAGCCAACTATATTCTTCATGTAGTTGTGGGACCACAGCACATGTACAGAATAGGCATGGTATCTATTTTTAAGGCATTTTCAACCCGATATATATATTGATAAGAGATAGGGATGATGTTAGGATGGGTTGTGATCTTCCCCTCACTAAAATATTACATTTTTGTGATATTTTATTGCCACTTTCTTATCCTAAAATCTTCAAATCAAACTGTCAGTCTTACCCCATGGAATGTCTTATGACAACCAGACACATTTGGCTCTAATCAGAAAGTTCCCTGCGAGATATCATCCACAAAGCAGGAGGGGCTATTGAATTATTATTATTTTTTAATCCTTTTCTTCAGGAAATATGCTAAAATGTGAAACATTTCAACATTAATAATTCAGAGTGACACCCATCAATACCACCACCAGCAGCTTGGAGAGTTTGTTGATTGAAAAATAAGTTCCTTTTTACAAATACCAACCCATTTCATTGGCTGACTGTGTCTGAGCAGAAAACACTGAACAACTGAGGACACGTTCTTATCGCCAGAAGGGTCATAATAAAAAGGTTTCATCCTTTAAGGTGATTTCAAAACCTAAGAAGCATTCATTTCTCTTTTAAAATGGAGTTTCCTCTTATCCTCTCATTCAGTGAAGTTCATTTTCCTTCAGATGCTAAATCGGTACATCCCAAGGCACGAATGTAAAAGCAGACTTCCTTGTTCCCTAATTATCTTTGGCGGAATTAGTATCATCAAAAGAAAATCCCAGCGAAATCAACTAACAGGAGAACAGGAACTAAGCATGTCATTGAAAAAGTCACCTGTTGTGGTCCACTCACAGGAGCACTGGGATTCTGGGACTGAAGCCACGACCCTCTGCTGGAGACGTCCCCCCCAGGGAAGGCCAGGGAGATAGAGTAAGATGATTCCAGGTCTCCTCATTGTCATAGTTGTTGTGTCTTTATAAGGAGCCCTAGAGTCTGTAAGTGATGAGTGGACTTTACAGGTCATTGTATCTGTGCTCCAAGAACCATCACTTTCATTCTCAGGTTTAAAGACGTTGATGTTCGTGGGGTACCTGGGTAGCTCAGTCGGTTAAGCATCTGACCAGCTCAGGTCATTATCTCATGGTTCCTGAGTTTGAGCCCCGCATTGGGCTCTGTGCAAACAGCCCAGAACCTGGAGCCTGCTTCAGATTCTGTGTCTCCCTCTCTCTCTGCCCCTCGGCCATTTGCACTCTGTCTCTCTCTCTGTCTCTGTCTCTGTCTCTCTCTCAAAAATAAATAAATGGTAACAAAAAAAAATTTAGAAAAAATAATAAAGACTTTGATGTTCAAAATTAGGACTAAACTTCCTGGGGATGTGCCTAAGTTCCACTGTGTGACACTGGCTTAAGAGCAGTTGATACAGGGAGGTGATACCTCCCTGAAAGTTGAACACCGTCACTTTGGGGGTTCCCTCACTCTGGCCTTTTGTGTGCCCTGGTAATGACTTTCCATTTATCTTTTACTTTTGTTGGGAGGACTGGAATCCATACATATAAATGGGAGGGTTGCTGGCCATTATGGGAGCTGTAATTCATCCCACAGGAGGTTCTGATAAAATGTACACTGGATAGAGCCCTGCTCTTACAGCTCACACTTATCTGAAAGTCTCCATTGAATTACAACCTGCTAATGTCTATTTTCTCAGGCGTTATCTATCTGTAATGATAACAAAATCATGCTAATACATTCCGATTTTTTTTTTTTTTTTTTTTTTTGGTGACACTGCAGCTGAATAGCCCCTCCAGCCAGCCTCTTACATCAAAGTGCTTCTCTCCTATCTATTGTGCCTCTTAAGAACAAAACTGTATTCCACTCTTCGGCACACTCTAATCTTTCCATTTCTATTACAATACTTCATTAATTTGACTACCTCATTGCTTTGTAGCTTTGAAGAAGGGCAGAAGTGGAAAACACTTGAATTCACAGTAACCTCTGGCAGGGAGGGTCTGTTCTTCCAAATATTTCAGCTATTTCCTCCCTGCTGGCTTACTAGTGTGCTTGAGTCCCTGTGAGGAGCAGATATGAATCGTGCCCTCCCACCCTAGGCGTCATAAATATCTTTCCGATAATAGATAATTCACCTGATCTCATGCGTTCTTGCGCACTTAAGAGATTCTCAGTGTGAAGAGAAAAATGCATTTTGATTTGAGGCATTCCTAGGTTTTATAGGGGTGCTAAATTATATCCCTATAATGGCGGGGGAACTACTTCTCCCATCGCCAAATGCCAGCTATTATCTCTTTCTTTTCCCTTTCCCCAACCTCAAAAAACAAACAAACAAAAAATCTGACAAGCCACTCAATCCGATAAACTGCAAGATTCCCCCTGTATGCCCCATGTTTGTGATATTTAATAAATGTGTGTGGGCAGCATGGATTATAAGGGCCTTTGTAAAGTAAGGGCATTTAGTTACTTTAAATCTCTGAAAGGAAATGTGAACCTCTGTACAAAGCAGTCCGTTCCATTTTCGTGTGCTCTAAAGATTAAAAAATGTGTCCTTACATTAAACCTACATCTGCCTGGGTCAAATTTCCTAGTCTTAATCTTGCCCTCTGGAGCTAACCTGTCCGTTTTATCTCTTTTCAGAGGCTATTTTCCCCAAATGTGACTATAGTTATCAGACTTATTTTAAGTCTTCTCTGCCCAGTTCCTACAAGCTTTCCTTTCCATGACATGGATCCTGGAACCCCCCCAACACTGAGCAACCATTCTCACAGCGTGTAACTATTTGGATGCCCTCGCAGTAGAATACACTTAAATACTGTCTTAGGGTAGTTTCCCAGGGAAGCAACCACTGAGCTCAAAGCTTGGTGCACGTAGTTGATTCGGGAGACAATCCCAGGAAGCTCAAGTAAAGACAGTGGTCTGTACTCTCTCAGGAGAAAAGCCAAAAAGGATGAGTTAATGAGCTGATTGCTGCTGTGGGCAGTGGGGCTTCCCTTCACTGGAGACCCCCTCTGAGAAACCATGGGAGATACACCTCAGAATCATTCCACCCGGTGTTGGGGAGACCGCGGAGTGCATCCACCGCCACTTACCCTCCACTGGCAGAGGGCTGCAGCAGGGGGCATGAATGCCCAGCACCTCCTCTTTGTGTCTTGCCGAAGAGTAAGTATAGCATAAAGGAGCTGGGAAAACCCTCAGGCAACAAAAGGGAGAGAGGCACAGGCTTCCGAGGTGGACAGCTGTGTGTCTTGGAAACTGCCTTTGTCAGTATCAGGGGAATTCGAGTGGCTGAGGGGAAATGGGGCAGGACATCGGGAAGGGCTGCTACTGACGCCAGGCTGGCAGTATAAACATGTGCATCTGGTCGGGTACAGAGCAACAGGAATATGGAGTCTGTGGAAATGCAGGGTTGAAAAACCGCCTGGAAGTGTCACGACTGAAAAAAAATACATATCGCTGGGGTGCCTGGGTGGCTTAGGCAGTTCTGTGTCCTACTCTTGATTTCGGCTCTGGTCAAGGATCTCACAGTTGGTGAGTTAGAGCCCCACATCGGGCTCTACACTGACAGTACGGAGCCTGATTGGGATTCTCTCTCCCTCTTTCTCTGCCCCTCCCCCACTCTCTCTTTCTCTCTCTCTAAGGATAAATAAATTTAAAAAAAGCCATACTAGTAATAATTTAGAGGCTACAATGGCCAAACAAAATATGTTGGCCAGGTTGCAGTGTTAGCCAGCTTGTAACCCTTGCAACAAGGAGCAGTTGGGATGGTGACAAATCTGAATGCATATCCTGTCTAAAAGAGGCAGCCATTCCTCAGGACTAGCCAATTGTTACCATTTAAGAATGTGGGCTGGACACTGTTAGATCTTTTGATGCTTTCCTTGAGAATCCAGAGATCTAGATCTTATGGGAAATATTTTGATTTTTAAACACAGTACTAGCTGAGTTTGGGACCCATGAAGTACATCTGGGGGTGTCCATCTCCCACACAATGTCTGCTCCAGTAGCAACAGCAAAATCAGAGCCTGGGCACTCAAGATCTCAGACGTGTACAAAGGGGCTCATTTGTGCATTTCTGGACAAACTGGTTTTGCTAATGCAAACTTCCTCCGTGGAAATCAAGGTTCTCCTAGAGCTGGAAACAAACACAAATATAAGAAACAGACAGACAAGAGAAAATGATTAAGGACATGCAGTGAGAGCAGAGGTTGAGCCTGTCTCTTTCACTAGGTACACTTCATTTCTATTGATCTGAATACTGTCTTTGGGATGGAGGGCTGGGGGTCAGGGACTCCAAAATAAGTAAGCATTCGCCCCCCCCCCCCCCACTGTTACTATAACCTAGGTTAAAGCAGCGTTGCTTTGCATCGGAAAAATTTAAGGTAGAGCTTTGATCTCCTCTCTATGAAAGTAAAGTAATACATTATCCTGACCTCAAAGAAGTAGTCTCAATTAGGGGCATTGAATGAAATAATTGACCTTGACATTACTTCAGCTCGGGGCACAAAGCTGTTATCAAAATGACTTATCGAGAAGTAAGACATGCTACAATAAGGACTATGTATTTAATAATTCTACATTTTGAATTTTAAGCTCCCAGAGTGCTTACCACCACAAGGGCAAATACTGGCTTTGCAGTGGCCAATAAGGAGAGTACATTGCATTAGAGCGAAATCTGTGCTGAGATCATGCGTTGGTAAAGGAAATAATCTTTGTTTAAACACTAATATTGTTAATATTTTCTACATACTTCATTTGCATCTTAATTTAGTTCTTTGATTATGAAATATCTCTTCTATGTGTTGCAGGGTATCTTTTTAAGTATTGACACCAAGATTGGAGGCAGAAACGTGCAGGAAAAGCATGGGATTAAAAGGCAAGTGATTTCATTCTTGCCCTTACTCTGTGGTTGTCCACTGTGGCCTTGAAGAGTTTTTTCTGTGGCCATCTCTGCATTCCTTAAACCTTCATTGTCTTATAAGGTAGATATAATTATTGCCATACTTCTTAATTTGATCTTGTTTTTCCTACTTTTTACCTAAAGATCAAACTGTGATCAATTCTTCTTACCAAGGAAAACTCTGGGCAAAATGTAAAGATGGCAAAATAATGTCTTTGTGGTTCCTAGGACTTTCTTTCTAGTTCCTTTTTCTCTCCCATGGCTCCTTCCTCCCTCTGCATTTCTTCATTCACCCCCACAAGACACTTTTTCACACCAATGAATTCTTACTCTCTCACCAAATGGGGTTCTCACACAAGATCTCCAACCAACCATTGAGCTAGTAGTGAGAAAGAGCTAATTGGTTGCTGCCCTTTGTTGCATTTGCACCTACTTCTGGTTGCAGAGTTAAGATTTTACTCCTTCATTTTGGAATTCAAGAAATAAGTATCCAAGTGGGAGCGATTTTAGGGTACTAGTTAAAGAATGATTTCTACTCTCCCTCCAGACTTTTAAAAGGAAATGGGTGTATACGTAGTATGGAAATCTGAGCCTCAATCTTGTACAGGTTATAGAGGCAGATTGTGTTAGGGCCAGGAAAAGAGCTCAGATCATCTGTGCATGTCAACTCCAGACAGCAAACATGTATTAGGTGACTACCTACTAGGCAAGGTGCTGGGGCACAGAACTGGATGCAACAGTATCCGCCCATTAGGAATTCACAAACCAGTGTAAGAGATGCTTTGAAAGCATGGATTTGCAGGACAATGCAATGCTTAGACTGGTAGGCCCCAGTAGGACCTGGTAAGATGGGGTTTGGCACAGGCCAGCAGACCCCACAGTGCTTTTTAACCCTTTTCAGACAGTGGCTGTCCATATAATCCAACCAGACCTTGCAGTATTTGTTTTCTTCTCCTTGTCTGCTTTCCCCTCCACCTCTCAGTTTCTTGCCCTTGGTGTTAAGTCACTATCATTGCTGTGGTATCCTCCTTCCCCCAACACAGAGAGCACGGTCCTTATCTCTGGTTCGGACCTGAAAGTCCATCCTGGCCCTTTCCTGTATCCTTCAGACACCCGAAGGCATTCTCTGGTTGCGTATTTAGTCCTAGGTTTCTTTTGGGTTTACTTGACATGGTGCCTCTTGCCCCGATAATAAAGATGAAAAAATCCTTTGAGAACCCAGAAAAGAAAATATTTAATAGAAATCGAAGTTAGTGACATCTTCGTCAAGTATTCATATTTCCTCTGGTCTTAAAGAATAAGTTGGAGTTGACAGGAAAGGGGAGGAAGGCAGTTAGGCTGCATAAAAGCACGAAGGTGAGACAAGCTTGGTGCATTTGGAGAGGAATAAAAGGCTCCAAGAGAAAGTCATCTCTGCAGCTCCCTGACCTGTCATTGGTGTCTGTTTCATAGAGAAGAGTATTGATGCTCAATTAAAAAGCACAAGGTTTATCTCCTTAGGCTCCACAGTCTGCACTCTACCATATATACATGGAAATAACAGAAGGAAATTGCCTTGAGAAAAAATTTCAGAAGGGACCTTGCTATTGGGGGCTAATTTCATATCATTGATTATAATAGCTATAGCTATCAGTAGAAATAACTATATAATTATCTTTGGCCCAAAACCTTTCTGTTCTACCCAGCACATGCGCGCGTGCGCGTGTGCGCACACACACACACACACACACACACACACTCTCTCAACTAATCCTTCCAGCATTCCAAACCTTTGCCCCTCAATTTGCATTTGGTCTAGAGATTTTTCTGTTAACAATAGGTGGGGTCCATCTTTCTGATTTTAACTTCTTCCCACCAGGCGGTAGGGTAGAGATTTATCTTGACAAACTGTTTGGAATTGCTGGGGGGGAATATTAATAAAATTTGAACATGCGTCCTACAGCAGTGAAGAGAATACCTGAGAAGTTTGAAAGCTTTGGTGGGAGATTAGAGGCGGCTGTGAGGAAATGTGCTACCCGGTGGTGAGCTCCCAGCACAGATATTTCACTATCCAGGGATCTCTAATTACTAATACAGTACATGAACAGTATGATATGTCCTTACATTTGCAGACGCCTTTTCAAAGATAATCTTTAATAGTTTATTTGACAACCTGTAAAATTATAGAAAATTATTAGTCTTGGGAATTACAAAAATCCCTGTAGTACAGTCAAACAATAAAATTATAATTACCTGTGGGTAATTGAAATTTAACTGTTTTTTTATTGTATATTACACATCAATAGCAACATAAGTTCAAGAGGTTTTTTTCTTCTTTCCTTTTTTCTTACAGAACCTGAGAAAATGGACAGCACTGTTGGGGGCTTGTGAGTTCCTGTCACAGTACTGAGCTTGAACAATTTCGATTAAAGCCCCATGTTTGAGACTGTCATTAGACCTGCATTAAATTACATATCTGGAGTGTTAAAAAATAAAGAGTACAGTAGCTTTTTCTCAGCTACCTAAGGTAGGTAGTTAAGGCCTTGATTATCTTTAAAGATCTATTTTTTCCCTCCACTGAAAGCCATTGTTTCTTTCATTAAACATAAAACACATTTAAGAACACTAAACTGTGCAGACAGGAATATTAGGATGGCATATTCCAAAGTACCTTTGTTCTGTATTCATTGCTTTGAGTTGACTTCTGCATTGTATAATGTGATTTTATTATTTAGCTCTCATTCAGGTGAACTGAACAGAATTGGCATTGGTTGGTGCCTCTAATCCCTGGGCTTTGAATAAAGTGGGTAGTTGCCTTCCTCCTCTTCCTCATTCAACTTCCCCTTCCAACACCCCCCAAAAATAAATTTTTAGAAAGCTGCATATGCATTTTCAAACTGAAGCAAGGTGCTGGCATTTCTATTACTCCTCATCACTTCTCCTTTGAATGATGGCCTTTATGACAACATTTCCAGGCTCTACCCCTCTGGGTTCCTTTGTTTAAAGAAGTCTTTGGTTCTTTGGTTCCTCCAGCTGAATAGCAATTTAAATGAATGGAAAGAAAGTAATGGACCTATACCTGGGAAAAAAGGCCATAGGTAAAAAGATTGGTTCCTTTATACCCTTGGCCCCTCCTCCCTAGCTCCATGCCCCCACCCCTGTATCAGGGTCCTGCCATTTTCTCTCTGTAAACATCTCTGCCGTAAGGCCTGTGGGAAACCATGAGCGTTCAGGGTAGTCCTTTGAAGCTTTTATACAGAAGTAGCAGCTTCAGGCCGAGTAGTCTGACCCAGTTCCTTCTCTGTGGTTTAGAGAGAAATGGAATGCAAATCTTCTTGTATTGCACCAGGCACTGATTTTCACCTCTTTATCTGGATAGAAGGAAACAGAGTCAATGAATGTGCAAGGTTCCAGACTGATATTAGAAATTAAACAGTAGAGGGGTGGGCGCCTGGTGGGCTTAGTCAGTTAAGCATCTGACTTCTGTTCAGGTCATGATCTCAGGGTTTGTGGGTTCAAGCCCTGTATTGGGCTCTATGCTGACAGCTCAGAGTCTGGAGCCTGCTTCAGATTCTGTGTCTCCCTCTCTTTCTGTGCCTCTCCTGCTTGTCCTTTGTCTACCTCTGTCTCAAAAATAAATAAACATTAAAAAAAATTAAGAAATTAACCAGTAGGCTAGTGCCATCCTTTCTTCTGTAAGTGGTTTGACAGATCCAGTGTGGGAGAATAAGAGGCCGCTATCTTCCATGGTCACCAATGGGGAGCTCATAACACATGAGACAGAGGAAGGAGGGGCTACTTCATCCAAACTTCTGCCTTAATGATATTAAGTGAACTGAGAGAGAGAGAGGACGAAACACAATGAAGTTCAGAAACAGCAGCCTCAGCTCATTTCTTCTCAGACCCTTCTTCATTAATTCATTCACATAGAATTCACATGGATGAAGGCAGACGGTGAATGAGTGCTTTTGCATATGCACAAGCGTGCACTCGTGTGCATGCATGTACACGCACACACAGACACACATACACACACTCCTAGTATTTTAGATAGGATATCATAATGATTTCTCATTTGATAGCCTAAGACATACCTTCATCAATCTTAAGAACCAGTATTGAAAAGCAAACATACATAGAAACCATTTCTTTTGGGAAAAGAATCAGTTTTAGAATCAGTTTTATATGACTTAGTGAGGGCCTTTAAAACATCAAATCTTATTTTCTATCCAAAGGTAGGTTAGACAATATGTATACCGTCCTGAGCATTAAATCGACGTAGCAGAGCGATGAAAAGCTGACATACTCCCCTCAAGTAGATGATAGTTCAAGGGGGAAAATGTCCCAATACGGATTGGGCTAAACTCAGTTTGGAGCCCCATGAATTCATGACTTTGTAAATGTCAGTTTGGTGCCATCTTTTAAAGCATAAACCAGCTCACATCTGGTGTCCTCATTCATCTTTTTTCTTTTCCCGCTGGAGCTTACGCTCCATGAGGAGAGGTACTTTGTCAGCCTCATCACTGTCATTTTCACAACCATCCACTGCTCTCACACTTCGAATAAAATCCAGCCCTGCATGTGTAGCCACTGCCTGCCTCTCTGCCCTTGTCACCCTCCACTTCCCTCTAGCCACCAAGCCCCTTGGTATTCATGAATGCACCAGCTTCTGCCCACTTTGCTTTTTAAAATTTTCATTCTTCTCACCTCCCCTGACAGGTCTTCCTGACTACCCTTCCAAAATTTGCATCCCTCCAAACCTGGCATGCTGCTTCCCCTTAGTCTGCTTTGTTTTCCTTCACAGTATGTATCACCATCTATAAAAAGTTTTTAGCAGTGATAGTAATTCAGTAATATTCAATGAATGGGTAGAACTTTGGCAGGTGAAGAACATCCCAGAATAGGAATGGGTATAGACATCAAAGTTACCTACTGGGGTTCTTAGGGCCGTTAACAGACACAGAGACAGCAGGACAGGTGTGTATAGAGATAAATAGCTAATCATTGATGAATTGTCTTGATTTGTATATAGAAATTTGTCATTTCTTATTTGTGAAATGGAACTAGGTGATCTAAGCAGAGTTAAAGACTCTGCATTGGGTCCAACAGTTCAGTATTACGTTGGGGAGATAAATGTAGAAACTATCAAATCCATAATAAGGTAAAACCTGGTTTCCACCAATTTAATCTCTATTAAAAGCCTCATAAACCACATTTTGGTAAAAAGGACTAATATCTAGCTCACAGCTATGCCCAGCTTCTAACTCAATTGGCATATGTTTTTTCATATTCCTCTTTAAAAAGTCAATGGTTTATGAAATTATCCAAATACCTGAATCCTTCCCTAACCAGAAAAAGTCACTAAATGCAAAAGAATTTAAATTGCACACAGTCCATAATCCCCGCAGGCTTTTTTCCCCCAAGTGCAAGCTTTAGTTTCAAGAAAAGAAACACATGTAAAGCTCAGTAAATTTTGGGTCGGTGGCTCTATGATTTTGATTCAATGCCCTGATTTTAACCCAAGCTATTGAAATAGCCAGCTGCTATTTTTCCCACCCTGTCCCTTGACTTTATCAATTCCTCTTTCCACTTCAGGAGGAGTGAAGATGGAAGGCTTTTCTTCAGCAGAGTCTCACTCAGCTGAACCCCCATTTGTGGAGTCTTGTGAGAGGAAAGCCCTGTGGAGTCCTAGAGGGGTGGGTGCCTCTAAGACAATGCTTCTAGAAAGGCATTCCTTTCCTAGAGTCACTTCAGAATGCTTACTGTGCTCAAGCTGCAGGCCTCGAAGCTAACACAGTGGTCGGAGGGTCAAAGGTCACTTGCAGTCCCAGTGGATCTCTCAGTGTAGACAGTATCCTTTGCTCAATTCAGTTGAAAGCTCTTTGATCAAATCTTATCTTTGGGAAGGTTTGAAAGGTGTGGGAAGCAAGAAAGTCCCAACCTTGGGCTTTCCAGAAGAATTTCATCTCTTGCTGTTGACTTTTAAATGGCTATCTTCTTCCAATACCCCCAGGCCATTTGGGAGCCTCTACAAGGGTTTCGCAACATGTATCATGTAGAGATCAATGTCGCTCCCTCAGCATCCACAGCCTATGGGTAGCAAACTCCTTTAGATTCAAGATTATGGAGGGAATGGATTTCTCTCAAGTCTGAAGGGGACCTCACACTGCTCTAAATTTCATTTGTTTTGTAAGCCTCCCTGACTAACACCAGAGGCCTGGTTGACAGAGTCTTTTCACATCCGTTCCAACTCTGGGAGTCCAGGTTTTTGCTCAGGCCCAGATAATTCTTGTAGTGAAAAAGTGAAACTTCTGTTCTAGCTAATTCAGTCTTCGGCACATTTGCTACTGTTTTTTAGAAGCCAGAGGCGATTTACAAGGGAACTTGCAAAGCCATTTTGCCTGAACAAATTCTCCATCTGGTGATTCACTGAACATGATCTCTTATTTCTTAAAGGAAGAAATGAGAAATGGACTTAGAAGGCCTCATGTTGATATTTACCTGCCAAGACATCTTAACTCCGCTGACTCTCCAGACAGACCCATTTGTAAATTTACATTTAAAAACAATCTTTCCACATAATTTCCCACCATTCCTTTGCTTCTGTCTTAGGTGAGTGAAGCTGCAAGTTGAGGCCCTGTCCACATATAAATACTGGAAGACCTGAAATCCAGGGAGACTGCTGAAAAAAAAAATTGACAACAACAACAAAAGACTTTATTTTTTATTGCACGAGGCCCACATATGACTTTGAATATTTTTTAGTCTGTTGTTTGGTGATGCCTAAGAAGAGTCCTGCTGCCAGTGTTCCTCACCTTGCCTCCCGTGGAAAGGGAATGATGTGCACAGACTCTTGTTATGCAAAGGGAAAAAACAAGGTATTTTCTCTTGGAGGGATGACTGTAGTCTCACACAGGTTCTGCTATTTCTTCTGGGATGCTCTCAATTCCCCAAACCGCCTCTGACCCCAAGCTCCAGCCCTTTGCCTTCTCCTCCTCCTGGTTGCTGGGTCATCCTTGATGGTCTACGGTGTCCCTGCAAACTTTGCTATGACCCCGTTGATCTCTGTGTCTCCTGATTTCCTAAAGCCAGGTGTTCCTTCCCACTTGAGGACCTGCTTTTTCTCATGAATTGTATCCCTCCTGCCTCTGCCCTTTCCACCTCTAGAGGTAACGTCTCCCCATCAGGTTGGTTAGCTTTCTAGCCAGCTTGTGCCTAGGAAAAGAGACTGTGTTTGGCTCCTTCCCCTGCCCCCAGTGCTGCTTCTTGAAGGCCACATACTGCTTCTCATTCAGCTCATGTTCTTTGTGTTCCTGTGACCCTTGTTGCTGTTTGACTTTGGATCTTGCCTTCTTTTTATAGTCCTCTACTGTTAACACTGGAGGACAGAATCTGGGCCAGATATATGTAGAAAGAGAGCTAGGAAAAAGAGAAGGGGAACTGACTGAGCCAAGAAGGAGTAAGAGGTTCACAGGACACAGGGAAATGGAAACATTGCACATCATCTTATATAAGGAAACAAACCAAGACATGCACTCATTCACTCATAAATGTATACATTCATTCATCAATTTAACACTTGTCTGTAACAAATACTGTACCTCTAAGTTGTCTGTTTTACAAAATTGCTCAAGATTATTTCTTCTCTCTGTGCAGGAATTTTAGACTTACATGACCATCCTCCAACACAAATGTGAAATGACCATTCTCTAAGCTGGAGACACTTGTCTCCCTTTTGCTCAGTGTCAGGAAAAACACAAGGCCCTGATCTGCAGCACAGCTTGACGAATTTGAAGCTTTTGCCCAGGCTCTCATATAATACTCATCCATTCATTTATTCATTCAGTCAAACTTTTAACTGATATTTTTTGAGCAAGAACCTAGTATGTGCCAATTATTATTCTTACACTCCGGAAGTGGCAATGAATAAAACAAAGCCTCTGGTCTCATGCAAGTTACTTATTAGAGGAGTAGGTTGAAGGGAGACATACATATACTTTCAGGTGTTGATGAGTTCTGTGAAGAAAAATCAGGTGGGCAAAGGGATAGAAAGTCCTGAGGAAAAAAGTTGCATCATTAAACCGCGTGGCAGGAAAAGGCTCCACCAATATAATAAGTTGTAACATGAAAGGATAAAATGTGGGAGTAAGCCATATGGATTTCTAGAAGAGAGCCTTAGATAATGGGAGCAGGAAATCAATAATCCTCAACCAGAAGACTGGTTGGTTTATTCAGAAAACAGCAAAAGCTGGAGTTATCTAGTAGGCCCATCTCTTATGAGCACCCCCAAACCTTGTGTTTTTCCAAAAAAATAATATCCACTTCGTTATGATCACCTGTGTAGTGCTTATCCTTTCCCTGTAGGCTACGCATAACCTGAAGCAGGAAATCAACGGCTTGGATTACTCCCACATCCTACTGCTTGCTCAATATCTGGTACATCGGAGGTGTACCATAAATAGTAATCAAATGAATGAGTGGATGTCTGAATAAATTGCCCTATAAAATGAGATAATGCACATAAATCTTTTAGCTCAGTACCAGACATACACTCCACATTTAATGTATTTCAGGGACAATATGTTGCTGCTGATGCAGGTGATGATGATACAACCCAGCAGAAGATGAACTTCTTCCTGAAGATGGAGCGACTACTCCTGGTCTGTGGTAGGTCTTTATAGCAAGAAGGCCTCTTTAACTGCTTCTTGTTGAAATGTATCCATTTGGTGTGTGCCCTGTGAAACTCCAAAGCTATAGCAGCAGCAAATGCATCTATAATGGCATAAACATGTAACAGCATCCAACTATACAGTCAATAGCAAGAAGGCAGCTCTTAATTCAGCTCTTAATTTGCTCTGGCCTTCCAAACAAGGAAGAAGGTCTTCAGAGAGAAAACACTTAAATGATGTAAAATGAAGATTGTCATCCAAATGAGGGATTAGTGAAAAGGATCAGAGCTACTAGAAGTAAGTTCCATATTACAGGCCCACATACAGAATCAATAGATGTTCTTTCAAAGATCCAACCCTCACAACTTTTGAAGCATTACATACAACAAAGGAAGTCTCAATTTGAAACAAAGGAGGATTATGGATCTCAGAAACTGAGAAAAGGTGACATTGTCATAGAGCCATGAAATTCTGGGTTTGACAGTAAACAAATCAACTCGTGATGATTACACAGCAAATATGTGGGATATTATAGCTGGTAAGTGTTGTAGAGGTTATTTCACAAAGCATCTTCCTCCTTTATTTCATAGATAAGGGAACCCCTGTTTGGGGCTGCCATGTCTCTCCCAAACTTTTGTTATCAGTGGAGCTTAGAACGTAGACCATCTGTCACAGAGGTAAGTGTTTCTTGAATTAATCTCCATAATTCCATTACTGGTCTCTCTGCTCACATTATTGCCCTTCTATAGTCTATTCTATACATAATACCAAAACGATCTTTTAAACCTGAATTCAGATCATTTGACTATGCCTAATAAACTTTCTAGTGGTTTGTTATCACAATTAAAATTCAAATTTCTTATAATAGTGTAGAGTACTTCTCTAGCATACAATGTTGCCTGGCACGTAGTAGGCACTAATGAATGAATGGACTTCTTTTTCCCCCAAATAATAGTATAAAACTGTCCAGTCATAATAAACCTGCATAAATAGATTGATTTAAATAAAATATTCAATGGTATTTCCTCTAAAATTAATGTACATAATGAAATTCAAGCAGAGTAAAAGTTGGGTTAACAGAATTCAATAATCAGCCCCAGATAATTTATTTTAGTCTCCATTACCTAGTGGATGACCACTCATTCTGTCTGGCCCAGCCTCATTAGGCCTGTTTACCAATGATTTTGATGACAAATGGAAAGGAAATTTATGAAATCTGAAAGCACAAAGTTGGAAAGGATAATAAATAGAACAATCAACGTTCAAAAATGTTCTGACAGGCTGGAATTCTGAGCAAATTCCAATAAGATGAAATTTAATAGCAATAAATGCAATGTCCTGTATAAAAGTTCAAATATTAATTGTATAAGTACAGGATGGAGAAACTTGGTTTGGCAGAAATTCATGTGAAAAAGATCCGCAGGATTTAGCTGACCACAACTTTAATAAGACCCATCAGTCTGAGGCAGATGCCTTTAAAAGGTCCCATTCGTAAGTTGCATTAGTAGAAGCCCTTTTTCTAAATTACAACCAGTAATCGTTTTCCTACACTGTAGCTCAAACCACATCCGGCATATTTTGTTCAGTTCTGGGTGCCATATTTTAATGGGGACACTTAATCCAGAGGGGGGCGGAAAACAGGGTAGAGAAAGTCTGAAAACCAAGTCATGGTTGAAAGAATTGAAATCCCAAATCATGCCAGTATTTTAAGTTCTACAAGATACCAGAAGAGCTTCATTTTTGCTGTACTCTAAATCAGAATATGAAACAATGGCTTTAAGTGGGCAATAAATATACTGTTGCTGACAGAAAATTTTGAATCCATGAATAAGTGACGTAAAGAAGGAAGGGAACTTTCACTGAACGTGGAAGAAAAGTATGTGTACCTGGAGTTTTACAATAAAATAGCCACTTGTGTAAGTTGGAATACATAAACTATTTGCCACTGGAGATTTCCAAGGCAATATAGGAGCAAACAACTGTACCTCATCAGTTAAAAACACTGAGTGATTGCATAGGCTCTGCGTTTAGGACCTCCAAACCAAGCACACAGTTCTTCCCCACCTCCGTAACTGTCCAGAGTGGTCAACTCAAGAGCCCCTTTCAGCTCCACAGTCCATAATTTGCTGTGTATGGAAATTGTTGCCTTAAAATTGAAATCATTTCCTAAGAAACTTGACTTATTACTCCCAAATAAAAAGTCAGATGCTATTCTGGAGCCTGCAGAAAAGAAAAAGAAAACTTTGTCTCTTTTGGCAATGATACATAAAACTTAGCAACCCAAATAAAGAAACAGTTCCTGACCAACTATCCCCACCAGGACTCATCAGAGAAGATAGAAATGCTCATCTCTCAGTCTGTCCTGAAAGAAATCTGTTTACCTAACACCTCATAGTTCTTTCATTGCTTATGGAGTTGCTAACGACCCACAGTATTATATCATACAATAAATAATGGAACTACATTTATTTTTCCTAGTCTTAAATATCTTTTATTTATATCTTTTCCTTTGAATATGTGTTTCTGTTGATTTTTGTTATTTAAAATCCTGTGATAGTTCTCCTTTGATAGGTTTAATTGAATTAGAGATGATCTGACATTGAACTATCCTTGAATTATTTTAACAAACCATTTGTCTTTAGAAAAAAAAAACATTTATATTAGGGGAAGTAGGGGGTGCCTGGGTGGTTCTGTCGGTTAAGCATCTGACTTTGGCTCGGGTCATGATCTCATGGTTCATGAGTTTGAGTCCCACTGTGGGCTCTGTGCTCAGGGTATGGAGCCTGCTTCAGATTCTTTCTCCCTCTCTTTCTGCCCCTCTCCCTCTGGTGCTAACTCTCTCTTCCTCTGTCTCTGTCTCTGTCTGTCTCTCTCTCTCTCAAATAAACTTTAAAAAAATAAATAAACTGCTTATTTTTAATCCACTATTAGAAAAAGTTAGCAATTTATGAGTATTAAATTTATTAGTGTTTTTTTTATTTCTCATCTATGTGTAAAAGTAGAGTGTATTTTTATAATGATAATATTTGATTATTAATATTTTTCTAATCCAATGAGTGAGTTGTTTGGATTTCTCTTTTTTTCTGTGTTCTGAAACAGTGTTTACACAGAGAAATAATGTATTTCTTGTAAGTTGTTCTGGAGAACAACTAAATGTTGTTACTTCAAAACTATAAATATCTGCTCAATAAAATACACCACAGAGTGAAGTAATAACCTAAAGATAAGGAAGATCCTACAAAATGGAACAAATGTTTTGACCATATAAAGGACTTATTAGAATTAATAATAAAAAAGAAAGAGATCACCCAATTGTGAGAGAAAAAAGGAATAAATATGAACACACAATTTTCAGAAGGGTAAAAGTGAATGGTAGTAACTAAAGGATATGATGTTCAGATTCATTAATAATTAGATCATTGAAAGAATAAGCAAGCAATATCCCTTAATACCCATGACATTGACAAAAATTATAGAGCTGGATAATGCCAAATATGAGTGGAGTTGGAGATAAGAAGGCCTCTTGTACTCTTGATGGTGGTGAAACTATTATATAATGTCTCAGAGAGACATCTGGCAGTATTTTGTCACAGAGTATTCACATGCCTATGATCCAGTGATGCAATACAGTGAAATTCCAGAATGGGACATATTCTGTGATGTTTACTCTAGATTTATGTGTGATTGTGCAAATGGAACACTGGTTATATACTAAGGAGGTAGATATGAAAAATGTAGTAGATTCACACTATGGAATTCCATGCAATGATTGGAAACAACCAAGTGGACATATACAAACATGGGAACATGGATGGGTCGCTAAAACACCGAGAGGAAAGAAAATTATAAGTAAAATTGAGGCTATAACACAATGTCACTCGTGTAATCAATAAAATACATGCACACAAAATACCATATACACTTTCTATGTTAAGTTCAATTTTAATCATATATATTAATTATATTGGGGTGGTTGCTATGAGAGTAAAGATAAAAGGAATAGAGAATGAGAATAAAGATGAATACATACTTCACCTCCTCTTACACGCACACACACACTTTCAAAAAATAAGAAGAAGCCTCACATCAACATATAAGAGAGTGCCATGAACTAAGAAATATGATTAATCAAACCTTCTGCACTTGAGATAAAACAAAACAAAAACTACAACAGTGTCTCTTAGAACTCAAGAGACTTCAAGAAGCTGGAAATGGAGAATTGTCAGAAATTCGGGAGAGAGGGTTCCCTCACGCACATGTCTCCTTGTCTCTGTGCATTAGCCTTGCTCTTCTCTCTCTGTAGATGCACTGTTTTTATTTTCAGCACGCATGGCCAGAATTCCATTTTGTGTCTCTCCCACATATTTACATTGCCTCCTTTCAAAAGACCAGCTTAGGTGGACTTTTGGGGGTGGGTGGGAAAGCATGTAATTCACAAGTAAAATTAATGAATACAGTAGATCACACATTTTTGTTATTATAAAACATAAAACTGCATCTAATGTAAAAAGTGCATCATCTGTCTTTGATGAGAAATAAATTGACAGTTTCCAAAGAGGAATTCCAGTTATCAATTTATTCAAATATATCCATAAGCTCCTGAAAGAAAGCTTTTGAAAATCATGTTTCTTTAGTTATAAAAATTTTATACTTCATTTCTTCTTCCTTCCTCCATTACTTTCTTCCCTCCATTTTTATTCCTTTCTCGCCTTTTATCATTTGCTCTATCTTTTCTCCTTTACCTTCCTTTCCTTCTCTTCCTTTTTTTTCACTTCCTTTTCCTCCTCTATCTCTGTCTCTATCTCTATGTTTCTATATTTGCTCTTCCTCTCTCTCTCTCTCTCTCTCTTCCCCCTCCCTCCCTCTCTTCCTCCCTCTCTCTCCTTTGTCCATAGTGTCAATACCAAAAAGGTTCAAAAAAGGAGTTGACTGATTGGATCACATAGTCTACTAATTGACTTTTAGGGAAAGGGAGTTTTCCAAATGAAAATGTTGTCTTTAGTAACATGATACAGTACTTTCACGAAGCTTTTACATAGGCTTTCCTTTGAATGCAATACCACCAAATTTGATAGATTTTGGTTCTGTCTTCTGAAAATTTACAACATATCCTGATATCTAAAAATCCACATCTCTGTTAGCCAGAGAAGACTAATCAAATATTTCTCAACCAGTGTTTCTTACTCTCCTGATTTGGAATAGAAGTTTTGAGCTAGGCATGACATTCAAGTAGAAATATGAGCCAGCAAGGTTGCCACAGTGCTTATAATTTCACTGCCCTCCTCAATGATGAAATGAACAGAGATACTAGAATTGGAAGCATGATGTTTCCTGGCTATGTGTTGCATCGATCTCACTTCATTGAGTACTTCAAGCAAGGAAGTCTTGTGGAGTGTGGAAATAATAGAGACATATGATGAGCACTTTAAAATTCAGAAAGCCATTCAAAAACACCCACCATGTAATTAAGCTGTTTATTTTTATTTTCAGTCTATTAGAATTGGTAGAATATTTTCACTTTAGCACCAGCGTGTCAGTGGGACCACAGGGTAGGGTGAGAGGGTGTTTATAGCCACCAGCATAATGTCTGAAAAGGATTTACTTTCTCCCCTACCCACTCCACATCCATGAAATTAAATAAAGGATTATTTACATGTTTGTTTTCACAGAGATAATGAATTGTTCACTGGCTACCGCCTTATCCCTCTGCCTTCATTCTCTTAGTGGGTATTAAAAAAGTTAAGTTTTGTTTCCTGTAAATGGTGTTATTAAATCACAGAAAAAGCTAATTTTCAAGAGCTTGTTGGGTAGTTGTAAAGATCGCCGTAGGGCTCTTTCCATGAGCTCCAGAAAAGATGTGGTGAGAGGTTTTATAGCTACTAGCTTTTCCCCTCCTAAAATGTATGTCATTGTTTTTAAAACTAAATTTGTTTAGTTATGCATGTGAGGGGAGACTGTCATGTTGCAAATCCTTCCAAATGTCTTCTACTTCGCCTATAGCTTCAAGGTATATTTTCTCATCTCTATTGACAAGAGTATGAAATTTGTAGTTTTTTGTTCCTCTGAAGATTCAAACCAAAACTACTTCCTAGTAAAAGGGTTTTCAGGATCAACTTCACCAGAAGTCATTCTTAAAGAATTCCCCTTTAATTGTCATAAAGTATAGTTCTGATATTAATGGCTTATCGATATTAATGTGCTTGTCGAAACCTATAGTCTCTCCTGCACCCCTCCCTGGAGTAAACCCTCTGTTCTCAGCAAGCAGATAGTCCCCTCTCAGGATATGTTCATTCTTGCCTCTTGTACTACGCTTTCCTGATTTCTCAACTTGTAAACATCTTACACTTTCCTCAAAAATAAAATTCTATTTCCACATAAAACAAACAGACAAACAAAAAACCAAGCCAACCAGCCTATCAAGCTTCCCTCATTACTCCTGCCAAACAGCCCTTTTTCATCACTGCATTACTCCAGTACACGGGGAACTTATACAATCCCTTCCCTTGTTCTCTGGTTATTTTCTTCATGGACAGTAAGGTCAGGGAATCTGTTGACTATTGCTTGATCTTTTTTTTTTTTTTTTTTTTTTTAACTTGCCTACTTGGTAAGGAAAAGCTCGACAAGCAGGAGACATCTTAACAAATACTTTTTAACTCGATAAGTGGCTATCTGGTGTAGTCATTGCCTTAATTGTTAGAATATTTACCCTGTAATTAACTTTCATTTCTTAGAAATTCAAATATCTGGGTTATAAAGCAGGGACTGATCAGCGTATATCAAATGTATCCCTGTGGATAGCCCCTCTCTGCCTTCTCTTCCCATGTAAAGTCTGGTATAATTTAAAAAAAAATAATAGTATTTTTATTGTGTGATATTTCAAACAGAGAAACTAGAATAGAAAAATAAATATTGAGGCTTAAATATGCAGCTTACAAGTAACAATGTTAGACACTACATGCCAAGCATTCATCTATGAATTTTTTATTAAATTCTCAAAACACCCCTATTATGCGGTACTATTATTATCATTCTGTTTTTCTGACTTAGCATGCAGTTGTTAAGTACTTTGCATAAAGTCACACAGATTGTAGGTGGCAGAGGACAAATCTGAAACAAAGCATTCTGGTTCAGAACCTGTGCACATAATTCTCATCCTATACACCTTTTTGCTTTGCCTTTCCATTAAATCCTAACATGATGACACATTTGCTTTAGACTTTTATAAATAACCTTCCTTCTGTAAACACCTTTCCAATTCCATTCCACTGACTCTCTCAGTGAGATGACGATTATTATTAATTCAATGTTTATCAATCCCGTGTGTTTCTGCGCTTTTACTTGTGCACTTATATTTACTTTTGTGCGGATATTTGTGGACTATTACTTTTGAAAGGTTTACATTTTTATTTAAATATATATCATTTGGCAACTGCCTTAATTTTACTCAACGTGTTTTATAAGATCTATTTCCATTATCATATATGCCCTTGACTCCTCATATTATCTGTTGTCTAGTGCCCCAGGGTAAATACACCATCAATTTCCTGCTCATGGACATTTATGTTGTTTCTAGATTTTTGCAAGAAGAAACAGTGCTACAGTGAACACTCTTATATGTGTTTCCTTCAGTTCATATGCTTGAATTATTTTAGGGAGTATAACTGGGAGTCAAATTACTAGGACATAGGGTATGACAATTGATCAAGTGGCTTTCCAAATTGGCTATGACAGCTGGTAGGCCCACTAGACTGAATGAAGTTCCTGTCTCTCCACTTCATTGCCAACATTGGTGTCTTAGACCTTGTCTTTTTGTTAATGAGCATGGAATTGTATCATTATTTAATATTTATATTTCATGAGTACCTGTCGAAGCTGAAATTCTCTTCATTTGACTTACATTCATAGTTCTCTGTAAAATGCCACTTCAACTCTCTGCTCATTTGTCATTTTTTTTATTAATTTGCAGAAGTTACTTATAGATTGTCAGTACTAAACTCTTATTTCTATTAAATTTTTAAAATATCTTCTATTCAGTTTAATTACTTTTAACTTTGTACTTGGTTCCTTTTGTAATGCAGATATTTACAATTTATATGGGATCAAATTTATCATTTTTGTGATGGTACATGTAATTCAATGGATTTTATTTAGTATATGCAAAGAATATATGCAACCATCACCGTAGTCAGTTTCAGAATATTCTTATCACCTTCAAAAGAAACCCTGTACCATTTATCTATTAACTACCTCTGCCTCATCCCCCCATCACTAAGAAACTGCTAATATACTTTTTATCTCTATAGATTTCCCTGTTCAGGACTTTCAGATGAATTGAATGATATGTGGGGTTTTTTGTGTGACTGGCTTGTTTCACTCAGTATAAATATTTTCAAGATTCTTCCATGTCGTAGAACATTTCAGTATTCCATTCCTTTTTATTGTTCAGTAATGTTCCATCACATAGATATAAATTTGTTCATACATTTATCCACTGGTGGACGTTTTGGTTGTTTACACATTTTCTGTTATGAATAGTACTGCTATAAACTGTCATGTATAAGTTTCTACGTGGAATATTTTTATTTCTATTGTGTACGTATGTAGGAATGGAATTTCTGGGACATTTAGAACTTCTGTTTGATGGTTTCAGAAACTATCAGGCAGTCTTCCAAAGCGGCTGCACCATTTTATTTTCCACCAGTCTAGGAGGGCTCTGAGTTGTCCACATCCATACCAGTTCTTGTTGTTTTAATTCTACCATCCTATATGGATTTCCCTGATAATTAATATTATTGAACATCTTTCTATGTGCTTTTTGACCATTTGTAAATCTTTCTTGGAGAAATATCTATTCAGACCCTTTGCCCGTTTTAAAAATTAGGTTATTTGTCTTTTTATTATTGAGTTGTGAGAGTTCCTTATAAATTCTGGATAGAAGTTCCTTATCAGATATATACTTTGCAATATTCTCTTTCATTCTTTGGGGTGTCACTGTTTTAATGGTGTCTTTTGCACAAAAGTTTATTTATTTATTTTATTTTGATGAAGTCCAGTTTATCTTTTTTTTTTTTTTTTTTTTTTTTTTTTTTACTACTTGGGTGTTTAGTGTCATATCTAAGAATTCTTTGCCAAACCCAAGGTCATGAAAATGTACCCCTATGTTTTTTTTTCTAAGAGTGTTATAGTTTTAGCTCTTGTATTTAGGTCTTTGATCCACTTTGAGTTAATTTTTGTAGATAGTATGAGGAAAAGGTTCAACTTTATCCTTTTGTATGTGGGTACCCAGTTGTCCCAGAACCATTTCTCTATTTTGGTGTATAATTCTCTTTATATGTTGCTGGATTTGTTTTGTTAGTTTTTGTTGAGGATCTTTGCATCCTCATTCATTGGAAATACTGGTTTGTATTTTTCTCTTTTGTGTGTCATGATTTTGGTTTTGGTATCAGGGTGATACTGAACTCATAGAATGAGTTGGGAAGTATTCGCTCCTGTTTACTTTTCGGAAGAGTTTGTGAAGAATTGGCATTTATTCATTAAGTGTTAGGTAGAATGCAATGGTGAAGCCATCTGGGCCTGAGTTTTTCTTTGTTGGTACATTTTTTATTACTGCTTGCTATAAATCTAATTAGATTGTCTATATCTTCTTGAGTCAGTTTTGGTAATTTGTATCTTGTTAGGAATTAGTCCTGTTAATGCAATTTGTTGGCATACAACTGTTCATAGTAGTTTTTTATAACCCTTTTTAATTCCTATAGGGTCAGTAATAATGTCTTCTCTTTTATCCATAATTCCGATAATTTGATTCTTTTCTCTTTTGTTCTTGGCAATTGAGGTAAATGTTTGTAAATTTTGACCTTTACAAAGCACTAGCTTTGATTTCATCAGTTTTCTCAACATTTTCTAGTCTCTATTTCATTAATTTCTGCTCTAATCTTTATTATTTCCTTCCTTCTCTTTTCTGTAGACTTAATTTGGCCTTTTTTTTCAGTGTCTCAAGAGGGCAGGTTAGATTACTCATTAGAGACATTTCTTTTCTCTTAATATAGGTATTTACTGCTATGTATTTCTTTCTCAACACTGCTTTAGCTGCATCCCATAAGTTTGGGCATATTGTGTCTTCATTTGCATTCATCTAAAAGTATTTTCTAATTTCCCTTTTGATTTCTTCTTTATGTCATTGGTCATTTAGCAGAGTGTTGTTTAATTTCCATGAGTTTTCTAAATTTTTTCCTGCTATTGATTTCTAATTTTATTCCATTGTGGTTCAAGAACATACTTTGTGTTATTTCTGTCCTTTTAAGTTTATTGAGATTTGTTTGTGTTATTGTCTAGCTTATGGTTTATCCTGGAGAATGCTCTGTGTGCATTTGGAAAGACCATATATTCTGTTGTTAGGTTTAATGTTCTATAGTTGTCTTTTAAGTCTAATTGGTGTATACTGTTGTACAAGCCTTCTATTTCCTGGTTTATCTTCTATTTGTTTTTTTTTTTTTCCATTAGTGAAAGTGAGATGTTATAGTCTCAACTATTGTTGTAGAAATGCCTTTTCTCTTTTTATTGCTGTGAAGTTTTGCTTCATGTATTTCGGTACTCTGTTATTAGTTAGCATATGTGTTTATAGTTGTTATATCTTTTTGATGGATTGACTCTTGTATCACTACAAAATGTCTCTATTTCTGGTAATTTGTTTGTTTGTTTTACAGTCTATTTTTTTCTGACATCAGGATAGCCACTCCAGTTTTTAGTCTTTCTAATAATTTTAGTCTTCTAATAATTTTTCTACTACTTTCTCCTTTCCCTTGTTAATCTCATTATGTGTACATTGGTGTGTTTAATGATATTCCACATTTCTCTGAGATGCTCTCCATTTTTCTTCATTCTTTTTTTCTCAATTTTTCAGCTTGCACAATCTCTACCATTCCATCTTGAGATCACGTATTCTTTTATCTTCCAGTTCAAATCAGTATTGATCCTCTCTAGTGAAGTCTGTCATTTCTCTTTATTTTTTTAAAATTATATTTTCTTATATATTATATTTATTCATACTCTCTGACCTTGCCTTACTTTTTTAATTATGGCTTTCTTTAATCCTGTGAGTATGTTTATAATGGCTACTGTAAAGTCTTTTCTTATAAATTCAACTCTTGTTCTCTCTCAGGTAGTTTCAGTTATCTTCATTTTTCTTTCCCTATATATGGGTCATATTTTCCTATTTCTTCACATGCCTCATAATTTTTTCTTGGAACTGGGCATTTTGGAAAACATGTTATACCTGTTCTTGGTACTGGCTTCCCACTCCTATCCAAGCCAATAACAAGGCTTATTACTTGTTATTTACTTATTTATTTGCTTAGTAACGTACAAATTATTTTAATGTCATCTCCTCTCCTCCTTACTTCAGTGTTTAGCCTCTGATGTTGTTCCCCAGGGATGTATAGGTTTGGATGTATTCACAGCTGCCCAGAATGACAGAGGCATTGGTAGGACTCTGCCTCTTTTGCCTTGACCACATTTATTGTTAAACTTCACTAATTGCCAGCTGATTACTCTATTGCATTTGATAATGCCCTGGGGTATAAATCACTCTACAAACTAATCCATTCAGATTTTGGCTGCTTTGAAAGGTTAGTTTCTGAGGTCAGTGTCGGTTTTTGTTTTGATCCTTGCAGGGCTCTTCCCAGCTGTATTGTTCCCGGTTCTCTTCCACAAACTAGTTGGCCTACAGTTTAAGCTACATCTTCAGTCTCCTTCCATTTGCCTTTCACCACAACCTCTCCTGTTTTTAAGAGTGCCTTTAGGCTTGAATTTCTTCATTCTAGCTTGCAAAAGAAGACAGTTCCCTAGAAAGAGATGAAGAGCTATCTGTTTAATGGCCTACTTCTCTCCCCAGGCAAAAGTCTCTGCACCAGGGATCTGAGGGAAGGGAAGTGACAAGGATCTCTTCTCTTCAAGGTCACCTCCATTTTAGGAACCAAGAACTCCATGGAGGAGGGGGAAGAAGACTGGGGGTCTCTCAGTTTGCCTTTCCTGGTGTAGAAACATGAACTCATGAGCCAGAGAAAGAGTAATCCAGGTCTCAGTGGAGCCTCCCTTCATTGGAGGCTGGGTACAAGAAAGGAGTTCCTTCTCAGTTGTACTCACCTGGGACCTAACCTCAGCAACAAGACACTTGGGGCAGGATGAAAAATACTGCCATCTTACTCCTGCCAGGAAGAAAGCCCTCCTCCTGGGTTCTGGGGGTAGAGGGAGCCCTGTGGCACCAGTCTGGAGGGGAACCTCCACCTCACTGATCTGGAGGGGAAGAGAGAGGGAGTAATCATGGTTCAAATACCACACACTTTCACTTTTATTACCCAATTTTCATAGATATTTTTGAATAGATGTTTCTTTATATGCCATTTGCCCATTAGGACAATTTCTGAAAGTTTTCATAAAAAATAGTTTTCACCAGTTTCACTGGGGAGCATTTCTTAATACTATCATCGTGAAAGTGAGTACTGTAGTCTCTTAGCCCATTTTAATATTTTTGTTTTACAAGCTTTATAGATATTTCAGACTTTGAGTTGCAGAGTATTTAGGAGGGAAAATAAATTCTTAACATTAGAAGTTGACATGCAGACAACTGAGTAAATTGACCTGGTTAATAATCAGTCAATTAAATGAAAATAGTTTCACTGAATTAGCCTCTAAGAAAATCATATTTCCCAAACTAGCCAGTTATCTTGTGACATGTTTGGTAATATATTCAATAACATCTCAATAATATCTCATTTGTCTAGTAATTATTCATCTAATAACTCCTCAATACACCTGAGAAATAGGAAATAATCAAAACTGGTCTTTAGTAGCCAAAAGAGCTGCCATAAAATTAGTGTCCTAAGTGTCATAAACAATATATCAGATGCTCACTGCTATTTTAGAAAAAGTTTTAACAAATGTGGTTTCCCAGTTAAAAGGTGAGAGGCACATTAAAGGGAGTAGAAGGCACAAGGATAGAAATGGTGAACAAGAATAGATTAAAAAAATTATACAGTACAAATAAAAAAACCAAACAGACTGCCATCTATACATTGCAATTTTCTGAGTACAACAGAATTATTTAAAACTGTGAGCAACTGACTTTATGAGTAATTACAGAACATTTAGCATACTCTAAGGAAATGAGGATACTTTGGAAATATTTCCATCCCAAAGAGTTAAAGTAACACATGTTAGTATTTAAGGGGGTGCTTTACTTGTGTGGAAGAGTAGAAAGAGAGGCTGAGTTTCTCATTACAGCTGTGACATGAAGTGCTTCTATGTGTAATGGAACAGTCATGGTGGGCTTGTTTTGGAATATACCAGGTAGTCTGTTGGATAGACGCTAGGTGAATATTTGTACAATGGGTGAATTAATGAGTCAGTCAACTAATTTTCACAAGTGTTTATTAAGATATTAGCAGTTTATCAGAACTGGCTTTATGATAAACTTTGCTATAACAAGGGGTATGGCACATGGAGATGGCGTATGCCATGGATCTACCAGTGTTAAGTCATACATCTCAGCCATCACCAAACATTGTCACTACAAGCTTTCATGCTTTCAAAAGTTTTTGACTGAATACCTTCACTTTTATGGTTTGTGTGTTTTTTTGTTTTTTTTGTTTTGTTTGGTTTGGTTTGGTTTGGTTTAGTTTGATTTGGGGTGTTTGGTTTTGGTTTATTTATTTATTTTAACATATTTTATTTTATTTTTTAATGTTTATTTATTTTTGAGAGAAAGAGAGAGCACATGGGCAGAGGGAGAAGCAGAGAGAGAGAGAGAGAGAGGAAAGAGAGAGAGAATCCCAAGCAGGCTGTGTGCTGACAGCGCAGGGCTTGATCTCGGGAACCATGAAATCGTGACTTGAGCCAAAATCAAGAGTCAAACGCTTAACCAACTGAGCCACCCAGGCATCCCATGTTTATTTGTTTATTTTATTTATTATTTTCAAATGTTTTTATTTATTTTTGAGAGAGAGAGAGAGAGCCAGCACAAGAGGGGGAGGGGCACAGAGAGAGGGAGATACAGAATTCGAAGCAAGCTCCAGGCTCTGAGCTGTCAGCAGAGAGCCTGATGCAGGGCTCGAACCCGCAAGCTGCAAGATCATGACCTGAGCCTAAGTTAGACACTTAACTGACTGAGCCACCCAGGTGCCCCTATTTTTTTTTAATTTATGTTTCACTTTCTTTTATTTCTTTCCATCAGTTGTCAACACAGTTGACTTTCTTTATGAGATCTTTTATTTTCTTTCTTCCCCCCCCCCCTTTTTTTTCATACCAAGGAAGGGTTTATCATACATTGTAACAAAGAGGGAACAACTGAGGTTTGGGACAACTAGATAATGCCAGCCCCTGAGGATGCAGCTGGCTCTCATGCAAATCTCATTTGAGTTTGAGATTTTTGAGCAAGGAGGTAGAATGTACCTGGGTTCAGTCATTAGGAACCCCAAAATGTGGAAGTAGTAAGATAGCATTCAGAGAGAAGAGAGTAGGGACCAAACCAATGGTCCAAAGAGCTATCCCACTCCCATTAAGTTAGGCAGAGAGACAGTGTTATGCTGGAAACAGTCCAGGAAGTGAAGGAGAGTGCAGGGAGGCTCAAGGGGGGAAAGAACCTGGAGTGATTTCTGGAGGAATGACAGCCTGCGCCAAACCTGTTTTGTATGTACCTATGGCTGTATTCAGCCTTAGCCCTAACATGTATGAGGCTGGGGTAAGAATAAATATGGAGCCTCATACATTATAGGCATAATATTTAAAAGTCATAAATCAAGTTAACAAATTATTAAATAACATATGTTCTGTCTTCCTGCCTTGAAGGATATACCTTTACAATGATCCCTAAACTCAGACCTGAACTTAGAGTTCTCTGATGTCTGGGAGTTCCACAGAAAATGATTATGTAGAGAGGGCTGGCCCACAACTCATGGCCCTGACCTGCCCCCTTTTCTCTCTTTCACCTCTACTTTATCTTGCACTATTAGAAGCTCCATTGTACTTGTGGGGGTACCTCGCTGCATATACCTCAGTTCCATCCATACTCTGCACCAATAACACCCCCTTGACCGTCCTTCAGGCCTGGAGGGTACACAGTAGCCAGTTGTGGAATTCAGAATCCTGGACCGCCCTCTAAACCTTAACCTCACAAAGTCCTCCCACTGAGGGGAGAAACATGAACTGAGAGAGCTAGGGCAACACCTTCTAAAGCCCAGGGTGAGGGAGGGTAAGAGCTAAGGGTAGTACTGTCTGTAATTGTTAATCTAGATCATATAGGAGTCCTAAATTCTTCCTGTCTTTTCAAGTGCATCACTATTCACCTAGGTTAGGTTAGACACCTCAACTCTGCCCAAATTAAAAAAAAGAAAAAGAAAAAAAAACAGGATAATCTTAACAAGATGGTAAATATTTCTCCCTTTATTCTTTAAACTTGCTCCTGGGAGAATTACTAGGATTCATGGAAAAAGTTTAATTTCTCTTGGTTTTCTAGGTATCCTTACTAGTTTTTATTTTTTATTTATTTATTTTTATTTTATTATCTTATTATATTTTAATGAGCTACAACAACTATAGACTGGTTGTTTATAGAAAGCTCTTTGAAGGTAGAGCTGTCTCATTCACCTTTTCTTGGCTCATCTTATTGCTCTGGGCCTTGTATAATAGATGCTCAGCAAATATTTGTTGAATACTGTGGTACCTAGGAGCCAGAGATGAAGAAAAAAGATAAACATTGTTAAAAAGCACAACAAAAACATGAGAGAGGATGTACTTCTGTAGTTCCTTTTTTTTTGTGGCAAGAGAGTGGCTATTTAGAATAATTGAAAATTCAATTATTTATTGCTTGTGAATTTCTTTCTTTCTTTCTTTCTTTCTTTCTTTCTTTCTTTCTTTCTTTTTTTGGAAGAATGCTTGGTGCATTGAGCATAGTTTGGAATAGACATCAGGGTGAAGAGGACTGGTCATCACAAACATAAAGCCATACACACAGGGACCATTCCCCAATTAGAACACAATTTTCTGTAGATGTAGACCATGAAGAAGAAGCAAGCTGAGTTGTCAGTTAGCCTGGGCCTATGCTTTACAGAAAAGTGGGAAGGAAGGAGGTCAGTTCCCCCAGGGGGAAGCAGGGAAATAAGATATCATTTTGAATGTCAACTCTTGTGCAGCTTAATTATTGAGTACTATCTATGTTTCTAACCCTCACAAGAGTTATGCTGTACACAATAAGCATTGCTGTTGTTCAGAAAAAAGCAGAGCCAGTGTACACCCCAGTTGGCAAGAGCTGATTTATGAAGAAAATTGAATCTAGGCCTTAGAAGTTAGGTCAAATTTAACGAGGTCATGGAGAGAGGTATGTTATGTGAGTTTGAGGTCTGAGGGAGTGTTTCAAGTGTAGGAGAGAATTAGTAGACCGGTCTGACTCTAGCAGAGGATATTGTAGATATCCATATTGTACATGGATGGAAGGGATTGGAATCATATCGTGAAAGTTCATGGTTTAAACTCAGTGTTCAAATTTAACATGTCTCATACCCTGACAGATCTGGATGCCCACTGTTATGTAATGATTAAACACTTACCTAGTATTTATATCCTATGCATTTATCCAATACTGAGTCATTTACACCTAATAACAACCCCATAAGGACTTTCATAATTTCCTTTTTGCGAATGAGGGAACAGAAATACAGTAAATAATCAGCCCTACACGTCACAGCATGCCGCTTTGCAAACTAGAACGTGTATGCGGCCCTCGCGTTTTCCATTGATTGCTGGCTGGTACCTGAAATCCTTCCACTTGTAGCTGTCTTTTAGGTTGCAAGTGACTCCTCTGGGACAGTGCAAATTCCACTGGGTAGAGTAGGAACACGCTAAGTTCTTAAGTATCATGGATCAGGGCTGTAGGAGGCATAAGGTCAGCATAGAAAACATGTTGTGGGGGCGGGAGGAGGTGCTTTCTAGGAGAGAAGGATGAGAATGGCAGGTCTAGAGCTGCTCAGACTAGCTTACTTCATATCTGTGCTGGGTGCTGGCCTGGGTACAGGAAAGCAGAAATGAGGGTAGGCTTTCAAATGCAGGGGCCTAGTGAAAGAGGTAGTTTAGGCAAATCAGCCCAATTTGTGCATTTCCTAAAGCGACAAGACTTTAGGTATGGTAGACTTGAATCAGCCGCGATTAAGGCAGCATTCTATGTGATAATCGGGCAAAGGTCACTGGAAACCACAGGAAGTGATTTATAGGGGTTAACCTAACTTGAACTGAGTCTACACCTAGAGAAACAACACAATCATTTTGTCTTGAACCAGAGTGTGTATTCACTTCTCTTACATGGTCTGACCCTGCTGTCTTCACCACCACGTAAATGGACAAAATGAAAAGATTACTCCTCAGAGGAACTCTACAGTTCTGTCTAGGCTGAAGGCTGACTGTTGAAGTAACTCTGTGGCTTTCAAACTTGCTTAAAAACCTTTCTTAACTAGCTTAGGGTAGCACTTGATTCTAATACAGTATTATTAAATAGTAAATTCACGGGATCATTTAAAATGCTCCGGTTCATTTAGAAAGCCTAAGGGTTTTTTTGGCCTGTTTTCAATTAGTCCTTAATATTTCCCCCCTTTATGTCCTCCTCTGTGCCCTGTTGTCCAGTAAAGCCTCTTTTATTGATCTTCAATATTGAAAATTCTGTCTTTGTTGGTCTTAGGTCATGCCTTTCGAAACAACCCAGCAGCCCCAAATGAAGGGAAACCTTGGCTTTTATGTTTCCCAAGAACCTTCTAGATCTTAGATAGTGCTCCTGGCATTAGCCTATGTGTAAGATTTTTAAAAACATAAAAATAAAAAAAAATCAGAGATAAAGCTTGCTATTCCATGTAGGTTTCTTGCTTGACTTTCTAGCTGTGAATCCTATTCTAAAATGAACTCCTGAATGTTCAGTTTCTCTACTTTTTATCACAATGAACATCAATACTACAAAAGGTCCAGTGGTGCAAGTACATAAGGGTCTGTATCTCCTCGTGTGTGCTCCAATATAATGATTACAGAGTCTCTGTTTCTGATAAAACTGTGAACTGGTCCTTAACCTGGACAAAGAATTACTTTTATAGGAGAAAGTTTGTGCGCCATTTTCTGCCTGCCCAGGTCCTTCAAGCTTGCCCCAGTAATGCCACCTTGACTGAAGAATGGAAGTAGAAAAACAAGGCAGGCCTAGAAGCCTTCCCTCCCTGCACACAACCTTCCTAAAGTCTATGGATGGAGTAGCCTGTTAAATTTCCTTCTGTGGCACTGTGTGCTTATTAACCAAAAGGGCTCGTTGACTGCAGATCATGTTTCCCCAGGAATTCTGCAAAGAGAGACCAAGCTAATAATTGCCAGGGGCATCTTTGTGCAGATGGTTATATGCACAAAGGGTTTTGCTGGAATCCTATTTTTAAATGGGTTAACAATCAATTGGCTAGCCATTACATCAGGACCGAAAGTTACCAGAAATCTGGTTCAAAAGAAATCTCCATTTTGAAGTTGAAAGGGTACTTATTCTGAATAGAGTTAATTGGCTTAATTGCTAACATTTGGAATAAATATAAAATATCATTTAAAGTTTAGCTTCGGTTTCTAGAAGTCATACAACTGAAAGCAAAGTTATCTCCTGAGCTAGGGAAGATTTGCCATGTTTCATACACTAACTATTGTTATGAGTTATGGTTGTTAAAACTACCTTGAACATCAGTTCTACCTGATGATGCCAAAAGTTTTCCCTTAACAGATACCTTGTATCTCATATATAATCAATTCAAAGAAATAAATACCAATATAATTTTTTCTGAGTTTACAGTTTGAATGCCTGCTTTGGGTGACAACGTTTTGAAAGGCTTTTTATTTCATTTAAATTTTCAATGGTATAGCTTAGTTTTGAAGCACAGCTAACCTTTTTATGACACTCCTAAAGTTAAACATTACGCTCTACATGAGACCCCTAAAATTTGAAACTTTATTTAATTCTCTAGAACAATAATAATTCTAAGAGGTATTATATCTTATGCCTAAAATAGGGGTCCCACATCACAATGAAACTGCTCCCTTTCCTCTCTAAAGCAACTCAAAGCCTGTAACATACTCATGTTTACTATGACTCTCCAAGAGTGAAAGACTTTTCCCAGGATCCTTTTATGGTGGGACATTTTGAATGACCACTATCCCAGGAAACATACTTTGGCACATGCTAACTTCATGTAAATTTTTTCTTCTTCATGGGAGGAAAAGTGGTGTATAAGAAAGGAAGTCAGAGGAAGATAGGTAGAATGTCAGAGGAATGCATTAGAAAGGATTAGTGAAGAGTTTGGCGAACTAACTTCACTTGTTTTATATTATTTGTGCCCCAAACCAGTTCGGCAGTCAGGCCCAAAGAGTTATCCATGAAGGACATATCTTATCATCGGAGCTCACGAGAACCAGAACTGTGGATATTCTTCACAGAGGCTCTTTCTGATTTGTAGTAGAGGAAGCAATGGGATGTGCGCCAGATTCCATTTCCCTGCACTCATAAGCCATTTTCCCTAAGGCCTGCAAGAGCAGCTCATGAATAGCTAGGAGCCAAATTTGGCCCATTTAAAATATTATTGCATTGTCCACCATAATGATAGTAATAACCTTGTAATGAGTGTGCGTAGAGCTAGCCCCAGTACAAAACCGAGAACCAGCTTCACTCCTTGCCTGTGCATAGTGAATATCAAAGAGACCTTCCATTCCCCATGAGGGGCAGTCGCTGTTGAAAAAGTAGGTGATCACTTTCTTTCTGACATTCTGGCCCCTGGCCATGAATATGGAGAGCTGTTATTCTCTGAGGCTACCCATTTCCTTCTCCAAAAGCCTTTAATGCTTACGGTAAGTATGCTACCTTGTAACCCATATGACCTGAAATAATGTCAACTGTCCATTCCCTAAAGTATTCCTCAAAGAAGGTCAGATTCAATACCTAATATTGATGTAAGAGCTTCAACTAATTTCGTGGGATATAGAAATCCATCTACAGATTTCTTTCTCTATAAGTACAGAGATTTGCATTCACTCGTCTAAACTCTGGAGTCTGCAGTCACACCTCAATAGCTATTTTCTTCAATTTTGAACCTCTCTTATTTTTTTAAATTGGCAAGCAGACAATTTATTGATCGTCTTCATTTTGTAAGAGGGATGTAGAATGGTTTTCATGAAATGAAACCCCAGCATAAAATAATACCTTAAAATATTATTAAAAGATTATGGACAGAGGTGTGCCTGGGTGGCTCAGTTGGTTGAGCATCCAACTCTTGATTTGGGCTCAGATTATGATCCCAGGGTCATGGGATCAAGTCCTGCATCAGCCTCCACACTGAGCATGGAGCCTTCTTGAGAGTCTCTCTTTCCTTCTGCCACTCTCCCCATCTGTCCCTATCTCTCTCTCTCTCTCTCTCTCTCTCTCTCTCTCTCTCTCTCTCAAAAAAAAAATTGGAGGGGGGGAGAATGAAAGTGGACGAAAGATGGGAAGGGAGGAGTAGGACAGAGACATGAAACAACACAGTGAGAGAGGGAGAGAGAACTGTTGTCTTCAGAGCAAGAGAAGCTAATATTAAACTGATGTCTGCAAATGATGCTATTCTCTGATATGGTAGCTTTTAAGATAATCACATGAGACAATAAAAGATGTGGAACAGCTATGAACAAGTTAATTGGCTCTATTTGAATTTCATAAGCAGGATTACCATGCCGAGTATCCCATAATGCTGTGTCACTGGGAACACCATCTACAGTAGTGGGGATCCTTTATCCAGTCACCAAGTAATGCCAGAAAAGAGTTGAACCATTAACAGCAAGAGGTTGACCAAACCATTCCATTAGTCTTTGTTTCTTTCTTTTTAATGGTTTTAAATTGTTGTTGTTGGTTTTTGGTTACCAAATTGAGGAAGTGACTGAAAAGAGGTGTGACAGATCCAAAATCAGTCACTTAGATATTTCTGTATGTCTCCAACTTTGCTTCAGAATTCCATGCTTGTTTAGTAATGCTCTGCACATTGGGGACAAAAATCAGGAATTGGGAGATTTGCACAGTGACTGTTTTCGAGTGCATGCTTCATGAACACCCTGAACTCCTAGAACCTTCTCACCACTCAGGCCCATTAGAAAGTGGTACACACCAGACTCCAGCTTCCGGGTAGTGTGCCAAAGGCCTAGATCTTAAGGTCATCTTCAAATTGCTAGTAGTCCTGAAAATGACGTTATTTCACAGATTGAAACACGTGTGATGTTTATTCCTAATTTTTGCTGGATAATTCAGCAGTGCTGGCTGTCAATCATTTACCCTGGTTGATTGAGTTCATCCCAGCCTGCTTTGTGAAGGAAGGACATTTGGGTTACAAATGAGAGATAGACTGAGTCATGCTGCAGAGGGGCTGTGTACTATGCAGATTTCCTCTTCATTCATTGCCTTGCTGATGCACGACATTATTTCAGCTGGGAGCCACAGTATGTGACCAGTTAGCCAATGGAAATCTGCTCTCTGGACTTCCTGGTGTTGCGTTGTTACTGAAGTCCGGCCTGATAATAGGGTGTCACCAAGTGTAACAACATGATACCCTAGCGTGAAAGAGAAGGTTCTAAAGTAATACACAGCTTCCCTCTGCTCCAAACATTTTATTTATTCACAAGTTTCAGCAATGTCCCAAACAGAAAAAGGTGGACTGAATGGATACAAACCAAAAGATTTTTCTGAGGACAGATTTTTGTCACCTTTTTCCCCTAGAAAGAATAGTATGAAGCTGACTCTCAGTATTTTTTTTAACATGGCATGCTGACTTCTCAGTGCTTTTGTGAGTCTTGTTTGTCCTCCTGGATGCTTTAGGAAGTTACCTCTTTCAGCTCACCTAGAGTTGATCTCATTAATAAAAGAATGACTTTACAGAAAAGAGTTTCTAAAATTATACTCTAACTCAGAACTGCAAGAGTTGGCTTTTTCAGCCTGAAGATAAATTTCTTAAGCATTAAGCTTACTTTATCAAACATTACACCTGACATTCTCTCATACATTTTGCATATATTTTCACTTATTTTAATATCGCGTGGGCTTGGTTTATAATATTCTCACGCAGGTACTAAAGTTGAGTCCTCTCAATCATGTATTAGTCGTAGGAATGCTTAACCCTTCCAAAATATCACTCGACTTAAAATAACATCAGCTAAGTTTTCTTTGGCATATGTTTACTTTTTTGCTTATTTATCATGCACTTTGTGTATGTTGGAACCAGCCATGCAGCTGTTATGTCACTTTTATGAGAGTGAAGATATATTTTGACAAGGTTGCTCTTGGAAACACTTCTTAAATACCTCATGTGTCACATTCCCAGGTGTAATCAACATCATAATCCGGTCAGATTGGTTTCGGAAGGTTTCAGAAGACAGCAGAGTACATTGTGTACAGGGATCACAGACATTCAAGTTGGGGTGGAACTGTCACAGATGTCAGTTTGTGACGACACAGAGAGCAATGTGATTGGAGAGAGCAGTCTTCAACCGGCTACATTTCCGAGGGGGCCTACCTTTACTTAGGCTCACGGTGCAGGAATTAGTCGTACCACTAAATCTGCACCAGCATCTGGCTCAACTGTTATGACCAAATTGACAGGTCCATCAACTCACACAAATGACCAGTTCAGTGAGAAAGCATGGGCTTGAGTTGACTCGCTTCTTCATCCAATTGGCTGGTTTGTTCAGAAAGACAAAAGGCAGAAATTAAGATATACGTATAATAGTTCTGTTTAAAGGATATCTAATAGGACCTACCGTGAGTTGATATGGTCAGCTTGGTGCTTGTTGGCTAACAGAACTCAAGAGAACTAAAAATAATACCAGCATATTGAGAAGATTGCCTTGCAAAGAGCTAACACGAAAGAGCTCCAAATCTGCGTCCCATAGCATGTAATCTTATTAAAAACAATGTTAATGAGAACACTACTGAACGCTAAGTATATGTGAGGCATGATCCTAAGGGATTCACATGTATTATATTATTTCATTTTCACAACAAAATATGGGATAGGATTAGGGAGAGGTTAGTGCAAAACACGTAAGCAATACCAAAGAATTTAATAATCAAGATAAAAGAGAATGAAATATTTAAAAAACAAAAATTATGCAAAAAATTCATGGTGAAAAAAATGTCATAACTTTACCATATTTTTTTAATGTTTATTTTTGAGAGAGAGAGAGAGAGCAAGTGTGGGGGGCAGAGAGAGGGAGTCACAGAATCCAAAGCAGGCTGCAGGCTCTGAGCTGTTAGCACAGAGCCTGATGCAGGGCTCAAACCCACAAAATGTGAGATCATGACCTGAGCTGAAGTCAGACGCTTAACAGACTGAGCCTCCCAGGGACCCCTCAAAATTTTAAATAAGGACAGGCTATTGTTTATTGTTTTATGACCCTGCATTATTGTGCAATGGAAACAGTAATTTCTTATCAGCCTGAGGTTCTGGGCCTGTGGGGCCACTGTGTCCTCTTCTTGGGTGGGCTTATGAGGGTTGACAATGATGAGTTAACAGACTGGACAACATGGAGCTAAGTATCATCAGACTTTTTTGACTGTAGAACTTTTATTAACTTTTTCCGCTTGGTTAAAATATAAGAGGATATTTTATAAGTGTCTTCAGGGGCACGCACCTTCCTTTCTCATTTCAGGGTCGAATATGACTCATCATAGCACTGGACATAGGCATCCTCATTTTCTTCTTTTTAAAATAAAGCCTGAGGCTCCAGAGAGGTTAGTAAAGTTATCCAGGTGTGCACAGCAAGAAGTGGCAGCACCCAGTTTTGAACCCAAGGAGTCTAGTGCTTGAGTTCACTTCTAACCACTGTGCTGTCTTGCAAAGCACGGCATTTAGTTAACTAGAAAATCCATGTATCCAGCACACTTCACTCTCTCCGCAGTCCAATTATTAATATCATCCTGCTCAATCACATCCTCAACATTTAAAAATTTTAACACATACCATCCTAAGAAAGAAATCAGACCCTTTATAAATAGTATCTTATGTATCTACCAGTATCACTGTGAGGCAGGTGTGTCTGAGAGTACTGCCATTAAATAAGTATTTAAATAAACAGGCTTTTTAAATAGGGATCATGAGTGATGTGTCTGTGAGAATGCAAAAGAGGACTGGGAAGTGCTGATATCTTCTTGTTTTGCCATAGAACACACTCGCCTCCATCAGACGCAGGTCTCGTCACAAGATGTAATCCCAGGGACTCAAACATCAAGCCATCATATCGAAATAGTACTTTGTTTATTTTAAAGGCTGACAAAAGCAAGTATCTGGACATACAGATTTCCCTGGCTCTGCCATAAGATTCTTATATATTTTGCTTCGATAAAATGTAGACCGCAAGACCCGAGAAAAGGTGGTATTCTTTGAACCATGAACTGATATGTGTGTAAGGGTTTCTTTTACTTTGTCTTAGTGAGAGGGCAGATTTCAAACAAAAGAAGAGTATAATGGTGATGATATATATAGTGATGGTGAGGAGGAGGAGGAGGACTATTCCATTGTACCTCTGAGAATATTTGAAGATGGTTCACGGTGGTGAGGAAGAACATCAGGCCAGCATCTCTGAGAACTCTGTCTCTATGCCTCCCTAAACAGACCACTGAAAGGAAATCAGGCACTCGTCTTGTCTTTTTTTTTTAATCTCTATTTTTATGTGGCTGCTTTGTTGTTAAAACTGAAAATTCTTTTTATAGTTACTATCATTGGTTGATTCTCTTATTCATTCACACATACAATAAACTTCTTTGCAATCTTACCAGACATTTTTAGTAGGTGGTGCTGAAGAGACAAAGATGAAAATACATGGTTTCTGCCCATGGGAAGCTTATAATCTAGTTGGGAAACAGACACATTGACAAGTATGTGTAATGACAACCATGTGTGTGCACAAAATCTATTAGGGACACGTCACACCCTGAGAGTCTGTTGGGAACATTAGGGAAAGCTCCTAGAAAGGGAATACATGTACATTCAGGCTTGAAAGAATAGAGAACTTTTCTCACTGGGTGATGGGAAGTCCTTCTAGGCTAATGCAGGAGCACAGAGGCCAAAGAGGACATGGCATGTTTCTGGAAGAAGTCATTCAGTCTTGCTGGATCATTAAGAGGTGACAGGGTAAGATCTAGAAAGGAGTTGCCGATCAAGATAGAATCAAGACCTTGACAGATATATGGTGTTGCCATTCAAAGAAATTTAACTTTTTTCCTGAAGGAGGTGGGCTACCTTTGAAGAGTTTTCCCAAGAGACTGATATGAATGGATCTAAATGGTGAAAGACCACTCAGATGTTACATAGAATATAAATCAGAGGGATAAATGCAAGCATCCATGTTCTAGGCATTTTTTTTCTTTTTCTTTTTTTCCAGGACATCCATCTTCTTCCTTAAACTGAAGCTTTATAATTAATGAGTGTGGATTTGGGTGTTTCAAAATTGATACATTTTCTATCATTTGATATATTAAAACACATGCCTGCAAATCATGTCTCTGATAATCTTACAAACATTTGAAGTTTTTAATCTATTTTGCCATAGGCAGATCAGTTCTATAGAATAAAGCTCATTTTTGGTGCTTTGGAGGTACAAAATAGAAAAAAATAGGATCCTGCTGCCAGAAGGCCAGCCATGTGCATTTGTAGCCACAGAGAGGGAAGTATGTGCCTGTTGCTGCAAATATGAACATCTTCTAGCATGTTCTTAATTCTATTAGGACCTTGAATTAGCCTGCATATCTTTAAAAAAAAAGAAGAAGAAGAAGAAGCAGCTTATTTTTAGGTGGAAGTCCTCAATGGGCAGTAAATAAGCCTTGATGTTCATCCAACCAGCAATTAGTTCTGTTTGCTGACTCCCTGAGTCATCTCATAGTTGTTTGGCACGAGGCTGGTAGTTTTCAACATACCTATCTTAGGTTCAAAGGATATTTTCTCCTGCTTGCCATACAGTAGAGTTAAAGTGAAATAGCACAACAAAGGCAATTCGTTTCTGCTCTGGTCATTGTAGAAGTTTATGTGAAAGAAAAATCTTTCCTCTCTTTTCAGAGCAATGCTCTTCTAGATGTGTGAACTGGAATAAAATCCTAGTGCAAAGCCTGTCTTAAAATGCCAAAGCCAGAGGAATTTGGCATAAATAAGACATGGAGTTAGCTGACATGAGATACTGCGTTTATTCCATTGTTGGCGAGGACAAAACTGGGCCACTCTTGTCACAGGTGAAAAGTGTTTTCAAAAGTCTGCTCTGGTGCTTGTTAGATAAGGGACTGCCTTAGTCTGAATAACCTGAACAAGATTTATACACATCACTGAAATGGACTTGTGTTTACAGTACGTCCTTGCTCACCAGGATTAATAGTGCCAGGGCAGTGTGAGCGACACCAAGCGAGGAAACCTCAAACAAACTTCAGGGAAGCACTAGGAGCCTGCTTAGAAGAAAACAGATTTTTCCGAATGTACTCTGACTTGTGGCAGGTAGCAAGCTCTCTCTTGCAGGGAGAATAGACCCCAAATGGCTGTTATGGCCTGAGCAGAGAACTTCCTTCAGCTGGGGGAACTTTCTAAAACTAACTAAAAATGGTTAAAATAGATTGCATAAACCAGAGTTCTGTTGCCATCCTCTCTAGAAAAAGATGCTTTGCAAAAAAAAAAAAAAATCACAGAATCAAATGATGGTCCTTAGTGTGGAGTTTTTAAAATACATTAATGTACCACAATCACAATGAAAGAAAGCCTTTATGGAAAGTTGGGATTAGTACCCACTTAGTGTACGTTTTTACTGCACAGGGATCCTCTCTTGAATGCTCTCACTCGGGGACAATTCAGCCCGTGCCTGCACTCCTAGGGACAGAGCCATTTTCAAGTCCCTTTATGATCTATGCAGAAATTATCTGTACTTCCAAACCATCAAATGTAGTGCGTGGGTGCAATGGCTGCCTTCCAGTGAGCTGAAAAGCTCTCATGACTTGGCATACAGTCTTTCCCTGGGCCCTTCAGTAATGGCATTTCACTTAATACAATATGCCCCTAACTGAGTTTTAGTGATTTCAAATGAATTTAGTCTCCTTATCAATATCCTCTATTTGGTGGTGTGCTTGCTCTTCAGTGTGCTGTGCCAATAAATCCAGCACAAGTGCTGCCTCCTTCCCTCTCAATTGTCTGGTCTCTCTCCTATGAAAGCAAATACCAGGCAGCAGAAAAGGAGGCTCTCAGAAAACTCGTTTGTATCATAAATGTAAATATCAATAAACTCAGAAGGTTGACAAGGGCATGCTCTCAATAGATTTGGCCATGTTGTTGGCTGTTTTACAAGGGAGATGCTGGAATGCTAGGAAACCCAAGTAGCTTGCTTGCACTCTGAAAAGGACATGTTGGAATTGGAGTCTAGAATAATTGTTGACCTGTTCAAACATAGAACAGCAACCAAAAGGGTCCCATCACAGGGTGAGGTGGCACACTCCTAGAGGAAAGGAACAGAAGTCTTGCCAGGACTAGGGATTCTCCATGACCCATATGGACACAGAAATCAGAATCAGATAGCAATTGATAAAATGTGTTTTGGTATTTTATTTAACTGAAATTCTCAAAGGAAGCCTTTTTGGCTCTGTTTTTTGTTTCATTTTGCTTTGATTGGGCTTTAGTATGCCTTCCTCTCTTTTTTTTTTAATTAAACTTTTTATTTTAAATTGATTGTACATTCACATTGCAGCTGTAAGAAATAATGTAACAAGAGCATGTGTATTTACTCAGTTTCCCCCAGTGGTAATGTCTTGTAAAGTGGAATATAATAACCAGGATATTGACACTGATTTTGTCAAGATACAGAAATTTCCACCAACACAAGGATCTCTCATACTGGAATTGTATAGCCACACCCACTTATTTCCCATTCCCATCCTGCCTTTGCCCCCAGAAATCACCACTCTTTTTCTCTGATTCTGTCATTTCAGGAATGTTGTGTGTATGAAATCGTGGGATTGGGTGTTTCCATTCAGCATAGTTCTCGTACCAGTAGTTCATTTGTATTTATTGCTAACTAGTATTCATGGTATGGATATACCACCAATTTACCACTTACCTGATGAAGGACATCGAGGCTGTATCTGGTTCGGGGCTATTCAAATAATGGCACTATGCACATTTCTACAAATCTCCGAGTGAAAATAAAGTTTCATTTTCCTGGGATAAATGTCCAGAAGTGTAATTACTGGGTCATATGGTAGTTGCATGTTTATTTTGTAAGAAACCGCCAAACTATTTTTACGGCAGCTGTACCATTCTGCATTCCCACCATCAGTGTATGAGTGATCCAGTTTCTCCACACTCTCTCCCAACATTTGATGTTGTCACTATTTTTTATTTTATCTACTCTGATAATTGTGTAGCAATATCACATTGCGGTATAATTTGCATTTTCCTAATGGCTAATGATGTTGAACATCTTTTCATGTGTTCATTTGCCATCTGTATATTCTCCTTGTCTGTTTTGCTCTTTTTCTAATGGAATTTTTTTAATGTTGAGGTTTGGGACTCTTTTAAATATTTCAGATATTAGTCCTTTGTCAGATAGGGATTTGCAAATATTATTTCCCAGTCTATAGATTGTCTTTTTTTTATCCTTCTGATAGGGTATTTTACAGACTAAAAATTTTTGTTTTTTATAAAGTCTAATTTATTTTTGGATATATGGATAGCGATTTTGCTGTCAAGTAAAAAAAAAATGTACTTATTCAAAGATCCTGAAGATATTCCGCTGTGTTTATTTTTAAAATTTAGTAATTTTACATAGAATTCTATGACTTATTTTCAGTTATTTTTTTCAATATATGAAATTTATTGTCAAATTGGTTTCCATACAACACCCAGTGCTCATCCCAAAAGGTGCCCACCTCAATACCCATCACCCACCCTCCCCTCCCTCCCATCCCCCATCAATCCTCAGTTTGTTCTCAGTTTTTAAGAGTCTTATGCTTTGGCTGTCTCCCACTCTAACCTCTTTTTGTTTTCCTTCCCCACCCCCCATGGGTTTCTGTTAAGTTTCTCAGGATCCACATAAGAGTGAAAACATATGGTATCTGTCTTTCTCTGTATGGCTTATTTCACTTAGCATCACACTCTCCAGTTCCATCCACGTTGCTACAAAGGGCCACATTTCATTCTTTCTCACTGCCATGTAGTATTCCATTGTGTATATAAACCACAATTTCTTTATCCATTCATCAGTTGATGGACATTTAGGCTCTTTCCATAATTTGGCTATTGTTGAGAGTGCTGCTGAGTTATTTTTTATATAAGGTATGAGACATAGGTTAAGGCACATTTTATTAATTTAATTTAATTTAATTTTTTGTCAGTTGGACTTTTTTAAAATTCCAGTATAGTTAACATACAGTGTTATAATAGTTTCAGGTATACAAAAGTTCTATACATTACTCAGTGCTCATCACCATAAGTGTACTCTTTAATTCCCATCATCTATTTCACACATCCCCCTAACCAATCCCCTCTGGTAACTGTCAGTTTTTTCTCTATAGTTAAGAGTCTGTTTCTTGGTTTGTCACTCTCTCTTTCTTTTCCTTTGTTCATTTGTTTCTTAAATTCCACATATGCATAGGGGCACCTGGGTGGCTCAGTTGGCTAAGCATCTGACTTTGGCTTAGGTCATGATCTCATGGTTTGTGAGTTCGAGCCCTGCATTGGGCTCTGCATTGACAGTGTGGAGCCTGTGTGGGATTCTCTCTCTCTCTCCCTCTCTGCCCTTTCCCCACTTGCGCTCATGGTTGTACCACACTCTCTCTCTCTCAAAAATAAATACAAAAATTTTTTAATTAAAAAAATCCACATATGAGTGAAATCATACAGTATTTGTCTTTCTGTGACTGCCTTATTTTGCTTAACATTATATTTTCTAGGTCCATCCATCCATGTTGTTACAAATGGCAAGATTTCATTCTTTTTTATGGCTGAGTAATATTTCATTATATATATGTGTGTATATGTGTGTGTGTGTGTGTGTGTGTGTGTGTGTGTGTGTGTGTATGTATATATATGGCATCTTCTTTATCCATTCATCTATCAGTGGATACTTGGTCTGCTTGCATAATTTGGCTATTGTAAATAATTCTGCAGTAAACATAGAGGTGCATATATCTTTCTGGGCTTTTTAATTTTTTTTAATTTTTATTATTTTTTAAGTTTATTTTTGAGAGAGAAAGCGCAAGTGGGGAAGAAGCAGAGAAAGGAGGAAAAATCCCAGACAGGCTCCACACTGTCAGTACAGAGCCCAGTGTGGGGCTCAAACCCACAAACCATGAGATCATGACCTGAGCCAAAGTCAGATGCTTAACCAACTGAGCCACTTAGGCACCCCTGCATATATCTTTTTGAATCAGTGCTCATTTCCTTTGGGTAGATACCCAGGAGTGGAATTTTTGGATGATATGTCATTTCTATTTTTAATTTTTTGAGGAATCTCTACTGTTTTCTATCGTGGCTGCACCAGTTTGTGTTCCCAGCAACAGTGGATGAGGGTTCCTTTTTCACATCCTCACCAACACCTGTTGTTTCTTGTGTTTTTGATTTTTGCGATTCTGATGGGTGTGAGGTGATATCTCATTGTGGTTTTGATTTGCATTTCCCTGAAGATGAGTGGTCTTGAGCATCTTTTCACGTGTTTATTAGCCATCTGTATGTCATCTTTGGAGAAATGTCTGTCCATGTCTTCTGCCCGTTTTTAATTGGGTTATTTGTTCCGTGGTGTTGAGTCGAATAAGCTCTTTATTATTTTCGATACTAACCCTTTATAAGATATGTCATTTGCAAATATATTTTCCCATTAACTAGGTTGTCTTTTAGTTTTGTTATTTGTTTCCTTTGCTGCACAGAAGCTTTTTATTTTGATGTAGTCCCAATAGTTTATTTTTGCTTTTGTTTCCCTTGCCTCAGGAGGCATATCTAGAAAAATGTTGCTATAGCCAATATCAGAGAAATTACTGTCTGTGCCTTTTTTTAATGGTTTTAGGTCTCACATTTATTTATTCGTTAATAATAATTCATGTATTATTCAAAATAATTTTATTTTTAATTATTTATATAATAAATAATATTTATTATTCAAAATAATTCATTTTGAATTTATTTTTGTGTATGTTGAAGAAAGTAATCCAGTTTCATTCTTTTGCATGTAGCTGTCCAATTTTCCCAAAACTATTTTTGAAGAGACTTTTTCCCATCGCATATTCTTACCTCCTTTGTCAGAGATTGTTGACCATATTTCAGGACCCTATTCTGTTCTGTTGATCTATGTGTCTCTTTGTGCCACAAAAACCATACTGTTTTGATTACTATAGCTTTGTAGTATTAAGGCTCTCTCATTTTTGACAATTATTGTTTAATTGCCCCAGAACAATTCATTTGAAAGGTTATCTTGCATTCACTGAATGCTTTTGTACCTCTGTCAAAAATCAGTTGGGACTTAGAAGTAAAAAGCTTAGAAGTCACTGCTCCATACCAGCAAAGCTGAAAAAATTCAAAATCTATAACTCTTCTTAGATCCATCATATAAATGAGGTCACAGGGTAAACTGCTGCCCCCCAAATTGGAAACGGACAGGTGGTTGGATACAGAGAAACACAACTTTCCAGAACAGAAACTCATGAACAGAAACTTTTGCAGGAACCAGTGCCAGTATAAGAACACCTGAACTGTAATTGACAAACTGCTGGAAGCTCAGTGTGGACAACTCTGAGAGTTAAAAAATCCACTCATATGAGGATGTTAAGAGACAAAACAGACGAACATAAGGGAAGGGAAACAAAAATAATATCAAAACAGGGAGGGGGACAAAACAAAAGAGACATAAATATGGAGAACAAACTGAGGGTTGCTGGAGGGGTTGTGGGAGGGGGGATGGGCTAAATGGGTAAGGGGCATTAAGGATCTACTGAAATCATTGCTTCATTATATAGTAACTAATTTGGATGTAAATTTTAAAAAATAAAAAATAAAGTTAAATCAAAAAAAAAAATCCAGGGAGTCGCAGTCGTGGGGGATGGGAAGTAGAGTGCAAACACATTTGTGAGTTTTACTTCTAAGAGCTGTGCTGGGTTCTCACAGAAAATACTGGAGAGAATTCTCTGAAGCTTCCAGTAGCGGAAGGGGAAAAGGAACCATTTAAAATATTACCAGAGCATTCCATTCTCTTTAACGAAGCTGACCTCAGGTGAAACTATTTTATCGGAGTTTTCCTGACCAGGGAAGTACCCACTCCAGCTCTCTCTGGCTTTCTACATGAGGGAAGGGAAATACCAAATCCAGCCCCTTTTAGGCTTCCTGTACCTATAAATGTAAGAAGTGAAAAAGATGAAAAGTACCAGTGAAATTCACAGTCCAGGGGCCCAGGATCACCAAGAAACTGATACCTAATTATAGGACAATAGAACACTTCTTCCAACACCTTACTACTACATTACTAAAGGCTTATTTGCTGCATTTCTTTCCAGTACATCATGTCCACCTTTCAATAAGAAATCACAGGGCTATACTAAATGTCAAAGAGTACAGTGTAAAAAGACTGAACCCTTGTTTAGAACCAGAACCGGGGTTAGATATGGCAGAAATGTTGGAATTATCAGACTAGGAAATTTAAAAAAGTATAATTAGTATGCTAAGGGTTTTAATGGAAAATGTAGACAACATGCCAGAACAGATGGATAGTGTAGAGAAAGGGGAATTCTAAGAAAGGATCAAAAAGAAATGCTATAGATAAAAAAGCAGTGTAACAAACGAAAAATACCTTTGATGGGCTCATTATCAGACTGGACATGGCTGAGAAAAGAATCTGAGCTTGAAGATAGGACAATAGAAAATTCCAGATTGTGGGCAAAAATATGAGGTAGGAGAACCCAGCTTCCTTTTCCTCCTTCTCCCCCCACAAAAACCAATGACTGAACAAAGCATTCTATGCATGAACAAAAAACAGTCTGGGAAACCTCTGGAGCCCACTTAAGAAGTTTTAGCATTACCATGGAACAAAAAAACAATATAATCACAGAATTCATTAATACTGCAATATGGTGATGTGACTACTTAGCTCTAGTGTAAAGGTTAAAGGACAAAAATATTAAAATAGCTATATCTTCAACAATTTGTTAATGAATACACAATATAAAAAGATGTAAATGGTGACATCAAAAACATAAAAGGGGGAATAAAAGGGCAAAGTTTTTATACATTATTGAAGTTAAATATTATCAGCATAAAATAGACTGCTATGTATAAGATGTTTTATGTAAGTTTCACAAGGCAAAGCACAAATAAAAAAATCTACACAATTTTGCACAAAGCAAAAATCTACAACAGATATACAAAAGATAAAGAGAAGGGAGTCAAAGCCTACCGCTATGGAAAATAATCAGTTTACAAAGGAAGGCAGCAAGAAAGGAAGAAGAGAAAAATGTAACTACAAAACAGTCAGAAAACAGTAAGATGGCATTAGTAAATATTTACCTATTGATAATAATGCTAAGTGTTAATGGATTGTGTTTTCTAATCAAAAGGCATAGAGTGGCTGACTGGACAAAAAACAAAAAAAAACAAGACCGAACTACATGTTGCCTAAAAGAGACTCACTTTATCTTTCAAGACACACATAGGCTAAACATGAAGAGATGACAAAAAATATCCCATGCAAGTGGAAACCAAAGGAAAGCAGAGGTAGCCATGCTTATACCAAACAAAGTGGATTTTAAGCCAAAAATGATTAATAAGAGACAAAGATGGCCATTCATCGAGAAGATATAATAATCATAAATATATATATATATATATATACTTAACATTAGAGAGTCTAAATATATAAGTGAACACTAACAAACCTGAAAGGAGAAATAGAGAATACCATAATAGTAAGGGATGTCAGTACCCCATTTACAACAATAGATAGATCATCCAGACAGAAAATCAACAAGGAAATGTTGGATTTGAACCATACTTTAGACCAAATGTAACTAACAGGCATATACAGAACATTCCATCCAAAAGCAACAGAATACGCATTCTTTTCAGGACATTCTCAAGGTTGTTGATAGTGGGGGTAGGTTATGCATGTGTGGAGACAGGGGATATATGGGAACTCTGTACTTTCCACTCAGTTTTTCTGTGAAGCTAAACTGCTCTAGGAAATAGTTTACTAATTAAAAAAAAATAAATTAAATAAGCCTAAAAGATCAGTTGGGTATATTTGTGTCGGTCTTTTTCTTGGTTAACTATGTGGTCCATAGATCTATGTATCTATCTTTCACCAACACCATGAGTCTTGATTGCTGCAACTATACAATAAATCTAGATATCAGGTAGATTAATTGCTTCTACAATATTCTTTGTTTTTTTTCAAAATTGTCTTAGCTTTTCTAGTTGTGCAATTTCCTTCTGGTTTCTATGGTTTCTGATGGTAAATCCTGTCATTTGAATATTTTTTCCTATGTAATTAAGGTGTCATTTCTCTCTTGGTACTTTCAAAATTTTTCCTTTGTGTTTAGTTTTCAGAAGTTTCATTACCATGTGTTTTGGTGTATATTCCCATGGGTTTATCCTATGTGGGGTTTGTCTAGCTTTTTGAATCTGCAGGTGGATATCTTTTGCCAAAGTCACAAAATCTTTAACTATTATTTTTTTTTTGAGAAGTTTTTAGCTCCACTCTCTCCTCTCCTCCTGGGACTCTGATGACATGAATATTAGATTTTTTTATATAGCGCTACAAGTCCCTTAGGCTTTTAAATTTCAGTTTACTTTCTCTGTGTTCAGATTGAGTCATTTATATTGCATTCATTATCTTTCTGTTAATCATTCTTCCTTCTGTTCCTTCCATTTTGTTGTTGAGTCCATAATTGAGGTTTTTTCTTTTTAATTTTTTATTATATATTTTTTTCATTTTAAAAATTTCATCTGGTTCTTTCATTTTTCAATTTTTTGGAAAAATCTTCCTGATTCTTTGCTATGTCTTTATTTTTCATTATTTCATATGTGTTTATAATTACTCGTGAAAGCATTTTTATGGTGATTAGTTTTGTCTTTGTCAAATAATTCTAAAATCTTTGTCATCTCTGAGTTGGCATTTATATTGTCTTTTCATTTCATGAAAGACATTTCATGTTGATGTCTTTTGGTTCTTAACATAATAAGTGATTTTCACTGAATCTTTGTCATTTTAGTTATATTCAAGAGAGTCTGCATTTTATTTAAATATTTTCTTTTAGCTGACTTCCTCTGACTTCCAGCAGGGGATGGGAATGTCACCTCATTATTGCCAGGTTTGCGTAGAAATCCAGGTTCCCCACTCACCTTTCTTTGACACCCAAGGTGAGCACTACTCATTATTACTCCCAGATCCAAGGTGAGCAGTACTCATTATTACTCCCAGATGATGATAGGAACTCTGGCTCTCCCCCAGGCCTCCAATGGTACCTTCCTGATTGGGAGGGGTTGGCGTGTCTCCTTATTGCCTCCAGTCATTTCCACTGACACAGAGTGGGTGGTGAGAAGAGGGTCATTACTGCTGGATGAAAGTCATAACATTCTGCTATGTAGGCTCTGACACTGCTCCATTGAGGAAATGAGGAAGTAATCGGAATTCTCCTTACTTCCAAGTAGAATTTGAATTCTAGGCCATGTGGTCTTTACTGATAGCACTTTAGAAGAGAAGGGTTTGTCACTACAGAGCTGGGATGAAAATCTGAGCTCTCAAGTTGGCTGTTGCTGGTATAGGTAAGGTGGAGCCATGGTTTATTCTGTCTTTCTTCTCTAGGAGTCTTATGTTTATTTTTTATATATTGTCTAGGTTTTAGCTATACTTAATAGGAAGAAGAGGAGAAAATATGATTGATTACTTCCAAAAGACTGCCATCCTTTCAGGGGAAAATTTTATTTGATACACTTTTTCTTGAACAAAGCACACATCTTGTTCTTTATTTTTTTAAGTTAAAATGAATGCTAGATCTTATTATTTATGAAGATAATGTTCTTTTTAAAAAATTTTTTAATGTTTATTGTTTTGAGAGAGAGAGAGAGAGAGACAGAGACAGAGAGACAGAGAGAAGCAGGCTCCAGCTCTGAGCTGTCAGCACAGAGCCCGACATGGAGCTGGAACCCATGAACAATGAGACCATGACCTGAGCTGAAGCCAGACACTTAACCAAGTGAGCCACCTAGGTGCCCATATGAGGATCATTTTCTAATCTGTCATGTTTACTCTTTGATTTTATAGCTTTGATACGGGGTATTTTTAAACAAAAGGGAGAGATCTAGTGGCCAGTTCTAAAGAAGACTTATTGTTATGTCTTAAGTAATTTACACACTAAAGACTTACTTTCATGTAAAGACTGAGGTGCAATGTGCAGTGCACCAGCACTGTCACCTACAGGGAGAAAAATGCTTACCATTGGGTGCGTCTTGTGCGCTCGATGTCCATTTCACTATCTATAACCTTCTGTCAACATTTGAAGATGTTGACCACCTTTCCTCCCTTGGCATTCTCCACTACCCAGTTGGTGCTTTATTCTCTTGGTCCTTTTCTTATCTCTCAGCTTCGTATGGTTTTCATCTAGTTGCCATGCTCCTTTTTTTCCCTCTTTTTATTTTTATCCAAGTAGAATCCATCTTTGCCCTCTCCATGTCTTTGTTTTCATAAATTAAAGAAAAAATTGTTTTGAATTGTTAATATATTCTCATGGTTCAAAGATCAAAATAATATTGCAAGTGTATGTTGACAAGGTTCCTTTCCACTGTATCCTTATTTTCCCCATTTTCCCTTGCCACTATTTATGACCACCTTTATTAGTTTTGTATGTTTCTAGTGTTTCTTTCTTTTTTTACATGCAAGTAAATAAAACATATATTCTATTTTTCCAAATATTTTCACACAAAAGGTGGCATGATTTACACACCATTCTACACCATGTGTTTGTTACTTAACTATGTATCCTGGTGATCGTTGCATGTTATACAGCTTTTCTGTAGCTACTTAACAGTTCAGTTTGTTGATGTACCCTAGTTTATGTAACCATTCCCCTACTGGTGAATATGTCACTTCTTTCCAATCTGTGGTTATTACAAACATCACTATAATAGCATGTGTCATTTCAAACGTGTAGGGGTGAACTTATAAGTTCTTAGAAGTGGAATGGTTAGGACAGTGGTTCTCTCTTCTTTCTCTATCTGTTAGCCCTGCCTTATCACTCTTACAGCTGCAAGATTCAATTTATCTCTCTTATCTGGATTCATCCCTTATTTATATCTTGAACTCTAGAATCTGCCCAAGCTTCTCTCTCAAACTGTCAGCTATTTGCTAGACATTGCTACTTCCATTATTTCTTCAAATTTGTCAGTTATGGAATTTTGTTCACACTTCTCCATTTTCATTTTCAAACCTGGTGTTTCTTCTGTCATTCTTGTACCTATTAATGATTTTTTGAATTAAAAAAAAAACCTTTGTTTTACTTCTTTTTCTCCCTTGCCTTTCCTTAAACACAAACTTCAGTTGTTTGGTCAAACTCATCTTCTCTTTAAAACTTTTTTTCCATTCTAGTCTGGTACAGCATGAAACCCTGGAGGTGGGTCATTTCAGACACCCTTCATGCCTCACTTTTGTCTTTATCTCAGACCTGAGCTAACCAGTAATGACATAAATCAGGCTGCTGCTTCAAAAGGCGATGTAAGCTAAAATGTGATGACTTCACATTTTGTAAATTAGATAGCTCTCTGTTTACCACGAGTTTGTTTAAAAATGAATATCCATAAAAAACAAATTTCTCACCCATAGACGTTACTCAATTAAATGACCAGGACTAAATTAAACTTTCTGCCTTTTCAGTTTATTTTGACTCTTGTGTCGTCTGTTAACTTGAAAACTTACTTAATTAACTTTTGGTCATACATTTAGTGGTCAACACGTTATTTCACTGCTATAAAATGCTGTGAAATAAATAATTGGTATGGAATTAACCGGATGACTCAAACTATAGAACTGCTAGGTAGCTGGGTATATTGTTTTCATTTGGAATCTTAAACTTTCAAGGAAACTTTTAGTTCTGGCCACAGCATTGCATTTTGTCTATTTTATTCTTTTTTACTTATTTAGTTCCAAATAAACATCCTTGACTTTTTAAAAAATTCTATTAACTTCTGGAAAAATTTACTTCGTTTTTTAGTCAGGCAGAAGCTTTCTCTAACATCACAGGATATCTAAGCCTTAGTGGAGAAAGACATCACCAGAGTGATCTTGCCTAAGTTAAAAAATATTGATGTACATTTGACGTATGACATTATATTAGTTTCCAGTGTACAACATAGTGATTCGACAGTTCTACATATTACTCAGTGTTCACTGTGGTAAGTGTAGTCACTTGCTGTCGCCATACAACATCATTAGAATATAACTGATTATATCCCCAATGCTGTACTTTTCATCTCTGTGACATTTACTTTATACCTGGAGATTTGTACTTCTTAATCTCCTTTATCTATTTCACTCACCGTCCCACCCACCTCTTCTCTAGCAACTACTAGTTTATTCTCTGTATTTAAGAGTCTGTTTGGGTTTTTTTGTTTGTTTGTTTGTTATTTGTTTTGTGTCTTTAGATGCCACATATAAGTGAAATCAAATGGTATTTATCTTTTTCTGTCTTATTTTACTCTGCATAATACCTTCAAGTTCCATCCATGTTGTCACAAATGGCAGGATCTTACTCGTTTTGATGGCTAAGTAATATTCCATTGTGTGTATATACCACATCTTCTTTATGTATTCATTTATTGATGGACACTTGGGTTGCTTCCGTATCTTGGCTATTGTAAATAATGCTGCAATAAACATAGCAGCATAATCTTTCTAAACTAGTGTTTTCATTTTCTTGGGTAAATACCTAGTAGTAGAATTAATGGACCATATGGTATTTCTATTTTTAATTATTTGAAGAACCTCCATGCTGTTTTCCATAGTGGTTGTACCAATTTACATTCCCAAGGCAAAGGTTCCCTTTTCTCCACATCCGCACCAACACACACAAAAGAATTCTTATCTTTTTGATTCTTTGAGTCTAGACATTCTGACTGATAGGAGGTGAAATCGCACCATTTTTTAAAGTTTATCTTAAACCCAGCATAGTTAACATATTAGCATACAGTGGTATATTCACTGTGGTTTTGATTTGCATTTCCCTGATTAGTGTTGTTGAGCATCTTTTCATGTGTCTGTTTGACATTTATATGTCTTCTTTGGAAAATCGTCAACTTGGGTCCTCTGCTCATTTTTAAATCAGATTGGATTTTTTTGGTTTTGAGTTATATAAGTTTTTTATATATTTTAGATATTAACCCCTTACTGGATATACCATTTTCAAATATCTTCTCCCATTCAATAGGTTGCCTGAGGAAACATCTAGAAAAATATTTCTATAGTTTATGTCAAAGAAATTACTGCTTATGTGTTCTTCTAGGAGTTTACAGTTTTAGGTCTCACATTCAGATCTTTAATCTATTTTGAGTTTATTTTTGTGTAGAGTGTGAGAAAGTGGTCCAGTTTCATTCTTTGGCATGTAGCTGTATGGTTTTCCCAACACCAATTACTTAAAAGACTGTCTTTTCCCCATTGTATATTCTTGCCTCCTTTGTCATAGACTAATTGACCATATAATCGTGGGTTCATTTTCAGGCTCTCTATCCTGTTACATTGATGTGTGTATCTACTTTTTCTGTCAGTACCATACTGTTTTGATTACTATATCTTTGTGATCTTGCCTTATTTTACCTGCTTGGGCCCTTCTCCCCACATTTATCATTTGTAGAAGTCTCATCTGTTACAGTTCTCCATCATCATTTTCTCTTTGCAGAATTAATTTATAAAGCATGAAATGGGGGCATCTGGATGACTCAGTCAGTTAAACATCTGACTCTTGGTTTTGGTTCAGGTCATGATTTCACAGTTGTGGGATCGAGCCCCACGTCAGATTCTGTACTGACAGTGCAGAGCCTACTTGGGATTTTCTCTCTCCCTCTCTCTTTCTGCCCCTCCCCTGCTCACGTGTGCGCTCTCCCTCAAAATAAATAAATATATATTTTTTAAACATGAAATGTGTAGAGGTAAAACTAAAATATAAATATACAGAGTAGGTTATTCCTGACTAAATATAACTGATACACTGATCTCTAGAAGAGAACAGGAAAATAAATACATATTGATAAAACAGATAACTGAAGAGGTTTACATAATTTTTGGATATCTCAGATAGCATCATCTAGTTAATTTTGATTTTTGAAAAAAAAATAGCAAGTCTGGTGAAAGAAGTTTTCTTTTAATATAATATAATGGGTATTGGTTTGTGATTCCAAAATGGACAACTATGATTGTAATAAGACCTCCATAAGGAACAAGTGTGCCAGCAATATATTTAACAACAACAATAGGAATTATAAGATATCTGAGGAACTAATTAGTTGTCAGTAATAATGAATTGAAGATCATGTGTTTCCAACAATTTTGAAAGCATAGAAGTATAATAGTAAGTCTGGAAATGTATCTGCATGTGGAGAAATGAAGTAGTTACCTATCTTAAAAATACTTAACTTCAATCTCACTTATTCTATTTATCAAAGTTATTCTATGTATCAACATTACTAAGGTAACAAGAGTATACATGGTAAATAGACACACAAAAACATATCCTGGTTTATATTGGTGTTCTTTAGGTTGACCAGTTTTCAGCTTAAAAGCATAATTCAAATTATACCTTATATGAAAGTACTGATACTTCTCTGCTACTATAGCAGTGCAAACAACCACAAGATGGTATATTGGGTACTCAATAAAAATATTATTCTAAATCAATTCTTATGTTGGCAAGTTACAGTGAAGGAACAGCCCCATCACAATTTCAAAATGACAGTGCTATGGCAAACACACCATAATAGGCTTGAGTTACTACTGTAAGCAATAGATTTAGAGTATTATGAAAATATATGCTTTCTTAAGTGCTGTGAATTATATGGAATAATTCTGAACATCTCTTTTACTGAACTAATGAATCAAAATGGAGCTTACCACGTTCTCTACAATCAGCATGTGGAAAATGTATGTAGAAATACAGATTTTAAATACACACTGCATCATTCCAGGGATAATGATGTGTTAGGCAGTATTCAGTTTAATGGAGAAAGAACCTCAATTTGGCAGTTCAAGAACATTCTAATTTGGTAGGGGGCCTAAGAACATGGCTGGAAATAATTTAGAGCCTGTGCTGGACATGGAATGCTATTAAAATTGAATATGTAATCTGTTTAGGGTGTGTGAAATTAAGCTACAATGTACAAATTCCAGAGGACTTGATCTTTTGAAAGACATCCTACTTTTTTTGTACGTTCCTTTTCCTCTCTTTCTTAAATCCTGGAAGACATGAAGCAGAATATTTTCTAACAGGAACAAATTCTTTTTTGCTTCCATTGGAACAGCTGCAAAAAAGTGTATGACAGAGGGGTGCCTGGGTGGCTCAGTTGGTTGACAGACTGGTTCTTGATCTCGGCTTAGGTCATGATCCCAGGGTTATGGGATCACGCCTTATGTCGGGCTCCACGCAGAGCATGGAGCCTGCTTGAGAGTCTCTCTCTTTCTCCCTCTGCCCCTCTCCCCCACTCATTCTCTCTCTCTCTCTCTCTCTTTCTTCGTCCCTCCCTCCCTCCCTCCCTCCCTCCCTCCCTCTCTCATAAAAGTATATGACTGAAAGGTATGTGCTCATTGCAGTGTAGTCCCAATAGTTAATTTTTGCTTTTGTTTCGCTGGCCTGAGGAGACATATCTAGAAAAATTGTTTCTACAGCCAGTGTCAAAGAAATCACTGCCTGTGTTTTCTCCTAAGAGTTTTGTGGCTTCAGGTTTTACATTTAGGTCTTTTATCCACTTTGAGTTTATTTTTGGGTGTGGTACAAGAAAGTGGTACAGTTTCATGTAGCTGTCCATGTTCCCAATACCATTTGACTGTCTTTTTCCACATTGCATATTCTTGACTCCTTTGTCACTGCTTAATTGACCAGGTAAACATGGGTTTATTTCTGGACTCTCTATGCTACTGTATTGATCTATGTGTCTGCTTTCATGCCAGTACCAAAGTGTTTTGACTACAAAACAAGATATGGCTACATCTTTGTAGTATATTTTGAAATATGGGATTGTGACACTTCCAGCTTTGTCCTTTCTCAAGATTGTTTTGGCTATTGGAGGTCTTTTGTGGTTCCATACTGAGTTTAGGATTATTTGTTCTAGTTCTGTGAAAAATACTATTGGTATTTTTATAGGAATCGCTTTGGTTAGTAGGGGTAATTTAACAATGTTGGTTCATCCAACCCATAAGCATGGAATATCTTTCCATTGTTTGTGTCATTTTTCAATTTCTTTCATCAGTGTTTTATAGTTTTCAGAGTACAGGTCTTTTGCCTCCTTGGTGAAGCTTATTCCTAGGTATTTTATTATTTTTGATGCAATTGTAAATTAGATTGTTTTCTTAATTTCTTTTTCTGCTACTTCGTTATTACACTTGAAGTAAAGAAAGAGAAAATATGTGCTAACTGCAGAAAAATTGGAAAATGATAGAAAAGTTGAAATAACATAATGCAATTCATCTTAAGTATACTACCCAGATAAGACAAAGATAAACATTTACACATACCTAAAAATACACATAAACAAGTTTTTCCCATAATATGGTAAGAACTCCTCACTTTCTAATACTTGTATTTATTACATCTGTTTGGTGGAAATACTGCATATTGATGTGCTACTGTGTGTCTCCCAGTAACTCCACATTCAAAGATTGATATCAGGCTGGTGGGATTATTTCCCCACATAAGCCACAGATGTTGCAGACCAGGGCCCGAATTATTGTTTTTGTTGCTTTTCAAAACCTAATGAAGCAATAGACAAAGTATTGATAATGCAAGTTTACTCTAAGAATACATCATGTCTGTAGTGTTTATATTATGAATAGTGTTAACCATTGAGAAAATAATTATTCTGTTGTTCAATAAATCAATTATACTATGTAGAAAAGAAGTTACTTATTTTATTGAAGATGAAGTGTCAGTTTGGGGCACCTGGGTGGCTCATTCAATTTAGCGTCTGACTTCAACTCAGATCATGATCTTTTAGTTCATGAGTTTGAGCCCCATGTCGGGCTCTGTGCTGACAGCTCAGAGCCTGGAGCCTGCTTCGGATTCTGTGTTTCCCTCTCTCTCTGCCCCTCTCCTGTTTGTGCTCTCTCCCTCTCTCCCTCTCTCTCTCTCTCTCTCTCTCTCAAAGATAAATAAACTAAAAAAAAAGGAGAGTAAGTGATATTTTGACTTTTGTCATATTTCATTTTTTTTTTACTTTTGCCTTAGTCATTGATATTCAGTATTCATCTGAGTACTTCATCCAGAGAGTCGGTTGCAAAACATTTACAAGCACACTACTGCCCACCTCCCACACACACCCTCATCATCACTGAGTATTAACAATTCTAAAGATCATTTATTCCTCGGCAAATTAACATTAGCATATCATTGCAGAGCAACTTTTCATGTATTTATTGGATATTTGAATTTCTTTTATGTGTGCAAATAATTTGCTTCTATTATTGGTTCATATTTCTATTGAAGTTATAATGCTTATTTTATTAATTTATAAGAGCTTTTCTAATATTGAGGGTAGTAACTCTTCCTTAATATTTGATGAAAATAAATTTCTGCCAGCTTACTCTTTGTTACTTAATATTTATGCAGTTTTGATACGATGTTTCTGCCTTTTTGAATGTGGAAAGCACTCCCCTACTCCACAAGTACTTAAAAACTCTGCTCTTCTAGTTTTTCTTCTTATGTGGTAATCATTATGTTTAGTTTTTCAGTATACCTGGGATTTATTTTAATATATGATACATATTTTCACTAATATCCATTTTTTTTCTAATCCCCTTTACTGAATGAGTAATTTTTCACTTACTATTCTGTGATGTTTCCCCTTTCCATTAGTCAAATTCTTCTTTTAACTAGGATCAGTTCTAGGGCTGTTTTTTAGGTTCCATTGATGCATTTGCTAATTTTTGCACAAATGGAAACGTTGCGTTAAAATCTTTGAGTTCAAGTCTCAGCCTTCTCTCTTCCAGAATATTCTTGGTGATGCCTTCCTGTTTCTTTTTCTAATTGTGACATAAAATATTTTTCTTAGTTTGCAAAACTATGTATCCATTGGGACTCAAATAAATTATTCTTTAAATATATTAGACTGGCATCTTTGCAATATTCAGATTATTCAGCTAGGATGATGATGAACAAGTTTCTGTTCATCTGTCAGGTTTTCCCCTTCCTACAACAGCTACCATCACAATTATTTATTGACTGTTCATTATACGGCAGCCACTAAGAGCAACAGTGAAAAACCAGTACCCTGCTCTTAAGTCTTTTATTCTGCCAGGGGGTAGAGATTATGTTTTTTATAATCATACAATATACCAGGTATGATAATGAAATACAAAGTAAGGGTCTAAAAAGTGATTGTGGGGAAAATAATTTTATTTAAGTATTATTTCTGGATACACACACAAGTCTAAATACACACACATATATAAATATATGTATATAAATACATACATGTTTGTCTTTGTGGAAAAAATTCTTACGGTTATTGGTATTATGGGGAGGGAAGGGATCTTCCTATGCATATCTTTTATCTTGACATTTTCTTACATAATAAATTTGCATTTGCTTTCATTGGCTTTTCTATGTCATAAAGATGACATCTCTGAATAACGGAAACATAGTTTTGTGTTCTTCCATTGATTACACTTCTAATTCCTGTTTCTAATCCTTTTGTATTGCCTATAATGTTCAGAAATGCATACATAATAGGGGCACCCGGATGGCTCAGTCAGTTAAGCATGTGACTCTTCACCTCAGCTCAGGTCCGTTCTTGAGTTTGAGCCCGTGTTGGGCTCCTCGCTGACAGTATGGAGCCAACATGGGATTCTGTCTCTCCCTCTCTCTGCTCCTCCCCTGCTCTCTCTGACTCTGTCTCTCAAAATAAACAAATAAACTTAAAAAAAAAAAGAAAAAGAAATGCATACATAATAATAGCAGCAGTGGTCAAGACTTTTTTTCCAACTAACCTTTTTGATGATCTTTCTTGGTATTCACTCACAAGTATTATGTTTGCTGTCAGTTTCAGATAAATATTCTTATTTGTGTTAAAGCCATATTTACTCTCTTCTGCTATAATTCCTTCCTAAGAAATATTATGATTTTGTAAATTCAGTTATTAAAACAATTATTTCAATAGAAACTCAGTAGTTATTGGATAAGCAATTTTCAACTTTAAACAAATGTTTTCTACTCTGAAGGATTATTAATAATAGCTATATAATTATAAATGTATACTTATAAAACACAAGCATCAATGAGAAAATCTTGATTTAGGTTACATTTGTATTTCATTCTAGTAAAATTATTTTCCTATTGCATCATGAATGCATTTCTTTACTTTTTATTTTTTTAATATTTATTTATTTTTGAGAAGGAGAGAGACAGAGCGCCAGCAGGGGAGGGACAGAGAGAGAGGGAGATACAGAATCTGAAGCAGGCTCCAGGGCTTGAACTCAGGAACTACAAGATCATGACCTGAGCTGAAGTCAGAAGCTTAACCAACTGAGCCACCCAGGCGCCCCATCATTAATGCATTTCTTATACATTTCCTTGCCTTTATCATCTTTACCCAATGCTGTTTCAGGAACAGTCTATAGTCCCTAAAAAGTAGCTACTGGGAGAAGAGATCTTATCTTTCACTTCCTCTCTGCCTCCCTCTTTTCCTTTCCCTTCTTCCCCTTTTCTCTTTTTCCCTACTTTCTTTCCTCCCTCCTTTCTCCTTGCATTCCTAATTCCTAAAACAGTACTATTCTTCTCTGGTTGCTGCTGTAATTCCTGATCATGGGACTGTGATGTCTTGAAAGTTTGAAAAAATATCATTTGTAAAGTTCGTCTGATGTAAAAATCTTTCTCAGAGTTAATCCATAATGATTTCACATTGTTTTCTATGCAGTTGGCCTTTTTCTTCTACTTCCTATTTAGCCTAGTTTCACGTAAAATGTTCCGGGTGGTAGTGTAGTGTGGTGTTTAAGAGTAGGGACTCGGGTGCCAGATTTCTTTTCTAGTCCCAGGTCTGCCATCACCAGCTGCTTAACCTTAGGTGAATTACTTAACATTTCAATGTCTCAGTTTCCTTCTGTGTGAACCACCCCACTTATCATATACTTTTATCTGAGAATTAAATAGTTTAATAGATTTAAAGGTCTTAGAACACTGTCTGGCACTAGATAAGCACCTAAAATATGTTAGCTATTATTTATTTCTAAAATCCCCATGTTTATTGGAGATCATTATGAATAGTGCTTTTATCCTTAAGAGACCTGTTTTTTGGAAACATCCCTTTTATCATATATAAAATTTTAATTCTCATTTTTTCAATAAATTTATTAGAAGTACTTATCAGAAATATTGTATGTTATGTATTTTGATTTTGTTTTGCCCAGTCTAATAATTTAGAGATTTAAAGTATAGTAATTAGATAATTTGTTGCTTTTTGCAAATTAAAAATTTGTAAAAATGTTTGGCTTTTTCCGACTTTCGCTACCTTATGATTGAATCAGAAAATATGAATTTATAGGTTTAATATTTTTAGTGCAACAGTCGTATTTTTGTTATTTTTGAAATTATGTTCAGTTAAATTACTGATTCCAAATTCACCTTAATTATTTAGGATGTTTTCTGTGTTGGAGGGAGGGAGGAGATTTCATTGGGCAATCCAATAGTTAACTTTCTGCTATTTCTAATTGGTTGTCTTGAGGCCCAAGACTATGTACTTCATTATTTAAGTGTTTTGTCAATTATTGAGATTTTCTGTCTGATTTACTATACTTTTAAATTATGAATGCAACAAGGAAAATATATTCATTGATGTTTGCAATCTACATCAATATGATGAAATAGGTGATTTATTAATTATATAATCCAAATCACCTATTTCATTGTACTTTGTGTGTGTGCTTACTTGAATCATCAAAAGCTGACAGAGATATATTAATCTCTCCCACAAATATTGAGTTTCTGTCATATTGTCTTTGAATTTCTGATAAGCTTGTGCTCTCCATTTCTAAGTTATGCTGTTGGGCCTTACAGAGTCAGAAGTATTTTCTGTTCATTTTGGATTATGTTCAGTGGTAAATGAATGAACTGGTAAATGTTTAACAAACCAAGTCTCTGTGTGGGAGGGAGGGGAGGTCTGACTTGAAACATTTGTCAAATTCTAAGCTACCATAGCCAATTTCAAGTTATCTCTGTGACATCACTGAATGTGAAGTTGAGGAGTATTTAATTGATCCTCATGAACTGACCTTCAGTACAATACTGAATATCTTTTCTCAACAAAAAATAATCATCATTGTCTTCATTTTTTCTAAAACTTTATGATATTAATATTAACATTTTAAATTTCTATTTTGACTGATATATCTTTACACAATATTCTAATACTCTCTTATTACTTTGACATCTTTTAGAAATGGGTGGTATATATCATGACCTTTTGTTAGTGTCAGAGATGTTTTGAGTTTTATCCATTTACATTTATTATGATATTTAGGATGTTTGATGTTTCTTCCTGTAGGTTTTAATTTTTCTTAATATAATAGATATTTTCCCTTTATTTTATACAAATTAGATGTCTTGTTTATTTTACCATGAGAACTATGTTGCTTTTTATATTTTCCAAAAATATTCAGTTTTACATTGACTTTTGCTCAATTGAATGTTGGTTTTCAAATAACATTAAACTATATTTTCTATGTAGCAGAATCAAGAATGAGGCCATATCACTATTTCCAAACTATTTAAATAATAGTCTAATTATATCTACTATGTCTTATAAAAAATGTATGGTTGGATTTTTAAACACAATTTAAACCTTATGTCTTGTCCCAGATAATTTAATGAATTCATTCCACATTTATTGTGATTGCTACTTTTGTCTATTTATTTTGTTGGCAGCATTTCTAATTTCTACTGTTTCTTTTTTTTTCTTTTATCCTAATAATTTGAAAGTTCCATTTTCTATTTTTATTCTAATAGTCTCTTTTCCTAAAATTTTCAACAGTTATATTCTCTATTCAACTAAAAGTTAATCAATATCAACTTCTGATTTCCTGACTGAAGACATTAACAAAGTCCAAACTTAATTTCCCATAATAAACAAAAAACTAGACAAAACATATGAAGTCACTGTTTTCAGATACTAGCTAATGAGCAGAGTAGGACTGTGATCCCAGGAGAAGATAAAAAAAATGAGTTTTGCCCTTAGGTTGCCCCAGCTTTCTGCCTGAAGCTCATTTCCATATCCAGCTGTGGGCACAGGGAAGGAGATCCCTAACAGTGCCCACAGGTCTTGTTGACTTGAAGAGACAGATTGGCATTCAGGAAGATGAAATTAGCTAGAATTTGAGTGGGAAAGAACTGACAGGAAGGGAACTATGCAACAAAAAAAAGGGGGGGAGATTCCCAACATGGCTTGGAGTCCCTTCAAGTCCTTACTGAAAACTAATCTCACATGCCTACTATGAGGCCAGGCAAAGAATGACTGGGAAACATACACCTGATACATAATCCAGCAGTTACACTCATAGACCTAGATAGGAATCACCTCAAATGTCCATCAATAGAGGAATGGATAAACAAACTGTGGTCTGTGCAATGAAATGCAGTTCATGAAATAAATAAGAACACATTATTGATAGATGAAACAACATGGATGAGTTTCAAAACATACACTTAGCAAAAGAAGCCAGACACAAATGAGTGCATGCTGTATGATTCCCAGTTCCATTTATAAGAAACTGTAGAAAAGATACTTAATTTCTAACACCAGGAAGTAGGCCAGTCGTTGATTGCACTAGATGTATGAGATTGATTGGGAAGGGGCTAAAGGAATATATTTTGGTGAAAAAAATATTCTTTATCTTAATTGTGGTGATGGTTACACAAGTGTTCATATTGCCCAATTCTCAAAAAAATGTACAGTTAAAATGGGCACACTGTATTGTATCTATCCCTCAATTAACTAAGTTCATCAGACCCCCTCTCTTTTAAGCTTTTGATGAATGTCGTTGAACTTTTCTACACTTTCTTCCTCAACTAAGACAATAGTTGTAAAGCTCCCCCACCTCTTTAACTCTCTCCTTCATCCACATCTGAGAAAATTATTTAGAAATCCTCTCCTAGAAAGTCAGGAAACTGATTTCATGCTGTGCCTTTGCTTGTTTGAAACTAGCAGTCATTTAACAACTCTGACACCAAATACTATTTAGAGATAACTATAACTTGTATAGATTTATCTGGCTGTTACTGATCCTTGCAGTCCAAATCCACATATTATTTCACTTTTAAGTACTGTTAATTCAACTCTTCAGTACCACTATCATTATTGTTTTTCAGTTTACTAACTCTGTTTTTAATTTCTAAGCACCTGTGTTGTTTTTGCCTTTCCTGTTCATATCGATATATAGTTGCTTTCGATAAATCACTGAATATTTCTGGAGATAGAAATTTAATTTAAAATTGTCTTCTATTTCCTACATTACATCTGTTTTCTTAGGATATTTTCTCCTCTCATGATTCAGACTCTTAATTCTAGTGTGTGGTTTTTTTTATTTATTTGATTTTTATTTTTCCCAAAGTACAGTTGTTCTTGCTTGTCTATTTTGTTGATGTTTACAAATAAGTATCTAAAGTGCTAAAGTGATCACTACTGGCAATTGCCATGGCTTCTTCAACAAAACTAAATATTTACTCTCTCAGAGCCATGAATACAAAATTTCATTAAAAGCTCCCAAGGCATGATATATATATATATATATATATATATATATATATATATATATATACACACACACATATATGTATATATGTATGCATGTCATGCCTTGGGAGCTTTTATATACATATATATGTGTATACATATATATACATATACATATATATACATATATATATATATATGTATGTATATATATATATATATATATATATATGTATATATATGTATGGGGAAGGATGCATCATGGGGAAGGATGCATCAGGATGCTTGCCTTGTGGCTTTAGGAGTTACTTGTTCAGGAAGCAGAAGCTGGTTACCAGATGGGATTCTCTATTGGTTTTGAGAGGCAGTCTTAGCTTAGATGAAAGCCTAGATTCTTCAAGAAAGGGATAAATGCCACAATTTAAAATGTAAAATGTGCATATTCACTAAAACAAATATTGTACTTCTAGAAGCATATCGCCCAAAAATACTAAAACAAGTGTGCAAGGATATATGCTGAAGAATGTTTATTACCCTATCATTTTAATAATGACTATATTGGAATATATATATTCCTTATCTTCTTTATCCATTCAACTGTTGGTGGATATTTGGGTTGTTTCCATATCTTGGCTATGTTAATAATGCTGGGATAAAAATAGGGAGAGATATAGATATAGATATAGATATAGATATAGATATAGATATAGATATAGATATAGATATATAGATAGATATAGATATAGATATAGATATATATCTTTTCACATTAGTATTTTCATTTGCCCTGGGTAAATCTCAGTAGTGGAATTACTGGATCATATGGTATTTCTATTTTTAATTTTTTGAGAAACTCCCATACTGTTTTCCACAGTGGCTGCACCAATTACACTCCCATCAACAGTGCACTAGGGTAGCTCTTTCTCTACATCCTTGACAATACTTGTTATTTCCTGTCTTTTTGAGTTTCTAGACATTCTGACAATTGTGAGATGATATCTCATTGTGGTTTTGATTTTCATTTCCCTGATAGTGAGTGATGTTGAGCATATTTTCATGTGACTGTTTGTCGTCTGGATGTCTTCTTTGGAAAAATGTCTGCTCAGGTCTTCTGCCTAATTTTAATCAGATATTTATTTATTTATTTAGGTGTTCAGTTGTATAGGTTCTTTATGTTTTTTTGATAGATATTAACTCTTTATTAGATATATCACTTGCAAATATCTTCTCAGTAGGTTGCCTTTTTGTTTTATTGATGGCTTCCTTCACTGTGCAAAAGTTTTTAGTTCGGTGTAATCCCAATAGTTTAGAAGAATAACATCCATTATAACTCTTTGAATGAAAAAAAAAACCCAAGTTGCAAAACAGCATCTTAATATAGAATTTTGCAAAAATAATATCCAAAAACTTATCTGCTGTATATGTAAAATACAAGTACTCCATATGGATAATGATATAACTATAGATATATATGCTCTACATGTACATACATATATACATGTATATACATGTTCTACGTATACACATGTATGTATTTATATGTGTGCGCTTATATATATATATATATATATATATATATATATATGCATATTCTTGTATTTTGGCAAACTCTTTATAATCCTGAAAAAATATATACCAAACCATTTTTTTATGATTACATCTTCTGGTGACCAAGTTTATAAGGAGGGAATTTGTGGTTTTAGTCACATACATTTTCATATTGTTTTATGTACTTTTCTCATTTAGAATGTATTTTGATAAATACATGATTTAAAAAGATGAAAGCAGTATCTTGAGATGCTATGAATAACGAGGAAATTAGTACAATTTTACTTTCAATTCTTTCTTAGAATTTCTGTTTTTTTACATTTTAGACATAGATTAATGTCCATTGATATATTTCATACTGTATTTTTTCTTTCAAAAATATTCCAGACTTCTGCATTATATTTTGTGTTTGGCAACACAAATTAATTTTTAACACAAATTGGTTGCAATCCTGATTTCTGTATTTAGAATCATAACATTAAAAAAATTATCCAATATCCTATTTCCCTTTTGGACTTTGTAATCTTGATTTATCTTTCAGTTTCCTGGAATAGGTCTCCAACAAGTCTTTAATTTTTTTTCAAAAAGAAAATAGATGCTAAATTTAGCCTCCCATACATATCAGAGAATGACTTATTCACATATTAATATAAACTTGATATGTTGCTCACATTTTAATAATAAATGTATTCCCCAAGACTTCTGTAGACTATAATCACACGGTCTCATGTTATTCACTGATGTGAAGGAGGTGTCTCAGGCCAGACTTCATTGTGTTTACCTGTAGGTAGCTTGTTTTTTTTTCTACATGGATGTTTGCAGGTGTTTTTAAGTTCTATTTCAAACTTTAGCTATAATCTTTTTCTTTTTTTTTTTTAGCTCAGATGTTGCTTCTATTATATTTTTCCCTAATTTTTTTCTTTAAAATATGATTTTTCACATTCGTGTTATCTTTTTTTCTCATAAACTTCTCTCATGATTTTTTATTTCTTTTTTATTTTGGCAGAACTTTAAAAATTTGCCATCTTCATCCCTACATACTAATTCAATCTGTTCTATATTTTCCACAGTAAAGACTTTACTTTTACTACTGTTCATTTTGGTTTACTTATTATCTTTTCTTATGTTGCCCGTCTCATGTTGTAACTAATGTGTTTTCTTTACAACTCAGCATGATTTTTATATGACCCTTTGTTCGCCTATTGACACGAATCACATATTTTTGTATACTGTTTAAATGCCAAATACTATTCTAGCATTTTCTACTGATTCTGATTTGAAAGTAATATAGGCACACTCAGTATTTTTCTAGCAAGTTGTTATGTATGGCTTGCTTGGGCACCACTTATACTTAGTATTTCTAAGTATATATTTGAAGTATCATTAAGATTCTATTCTCAATTCAGTTCAGCTCAGCAGATTTTAAGCACATCTCTTCTGGATTGAGTTAAGATTATCTCCGGCATTCATTGCGTGATTCACTGACATTGAACCAGGGAAGTTCAAACAACCTACAATGATCAGCATGCCCTACCAACACTCATCCTCCTGTCACTGTTCCCATCCACAGTGTTAAATTTATTGTGGTTCTATTTCAAAGATGAAGTGTGTTTCCATTAGCATCTCCATATTTCCTAAACTTTTATTTCCTGGGGATTTCAATGTCTGAATGGTAGCAGGAATGAAAAGATGGAAGAAGAGAAGCAGTAATTTAAGTGTGTTAAAATAAAATCTGTATTATCTTAGTAAGCTTAGTCTGCATAACAAATACCATAGACTGGGGAGTTTAAACAACAAAAATATTTATTCCTCACAGTGGTGGAGACTGACCGTCCAAGATTAGGGTGCTAGCATGATTGGATTCTGGTGAGAATCTTCTTCCTGGCTTATAGATGGCTGCCTTCTCACTGTATATTCACATGGCCAAGAAAGAGATTATTTCTCTCATGTCTCTTCCTACAAAGGCATAAATTCCATTTATAATGGCTCCACTTTCATGACCTAATTACCTCCCAAAGACCCTACCTCTTAATACCATTACATTGGGAGTTAAGGTTTCAACATATGAATGGGTGGGGGGAGGGCACAAACATTTACTCCATAACACCCATGCAGCAAAGTTTTCCTAGACTGGGGATGTGAAGCATCTCTTTCTCAGAGACAGGTAATGGTAGAGAGGGAAAGCATTTCCCTTCTTTCTTTCGGGCCAATATGATCTCTTGTTTTAGCAATATATACATAACCACTAATTGTGCCACTTTATTCAATTACATAGATTTTGTAGATCGTGTAATATTTTGACAATTTTTGGCAGTAGCTTCATTGTCACTTATTCAAGTTTCTGTGAAATTTTCATCTTTTATGGACCTTTATACTTTATTGGGATTTACTTTATTGGGATTTAGGGAGAGGCTGCATTAGGGACATCTAGTGAGACACTACTCCTTGTCCATATTAATTATTCTGAGCAATCCTTCAAGGAATATTTTCAAGGCAAAGTGATTTAAAAAGAATGAAATCACTAAAAACCTTTTTCCTTCTCTGTCCAAATGACATAATGAAGTAATTTTCATGAGCTTTATCTCATACCAGCCAAAATCTACAAAACAAGGCTTTGAATACATAGGCTTCAGTGTATGAAATTATATTTTAAAGTTTTCTAGTCTTTTTCTGAGCCTCTAAGAAAATACTTAAATAAAACTCCATACTTCTAATATACTGAGAATTGAAAAAAAAACCTGTCAATATACATCTACTGGATGGTGTATATTTGAAAATTAAATATAGGATTACATTTATAACTAAAAATTCTAAATAAAATTTGAGTCTTAAAGAATATTATTTTGAGACACTTTCCTGCAAAATTCTATTATATTTGCAAACTATAACTAATTTGAATGCCCCATTGAATAATTTAAATACCCCAAGGAAGGAATTACTGAAATAAGATTTAACGATGTATGAATTTAAATAACTAATCATTCTTCCTCATAAATAAGCTTTGTATCTCATATAAGTGACCAGTATGCAAGTATGACGGGCAACACAGAATTTTGTATAGCAACTATGAAATTTCGTGTAGCAACTACACCATATAGTTGTATATTCAACTATGAACTATGTATGGCTTGGTTATGATACGTATGGACACAGTATGCTAAGGACTTTGGACTTCTAGTTCCTGGTTTTATCCCTCTTGGGTTATCCAATGTCATTAAATTCTATTTCCTTAATAGTAAATTAATAATAATAATAATAATATATTGGTTTATGTTGAAAAATAAATGAGATAATGTGAGTGCGCTATAAATGGAAAATCTCCATGCAAAGTTGCACTAAATACTAGCTGTGCAGGAAGAGTTAGGCATGTGATTGGTCATTGTATTGGCAATATAATTTTCAAATATGAAGGACAGTGTATATAGAAATAATTGTACATGTATTTATTATGGGCCATTGCAACTATTGATAGTTCTTAAACTGCTTAAATGGTGCTTAATGCCCAGTTAGTAAACCAAGTCAACATGGTTTCTGACTTAAATGGACTGTGAATGAAGGTATAAAGAATGGTTTCACTTACACATTTAAATAATTGCAGGACTTCAGTTGGATGGGAAATACTTTGGCCTCATTAATAAGGACTGGTTCAGACTGCATTATGAAAGAATTTCTGAAGCATTAGTTTAAGTTCATTTTTTCCCAGGCACTTTACCATGGTTTGCTGAAGAGTCATCATGCTCCAGAAAGCTTCAAAAAGAAGACTAAAAAACAGGCATGAGAAAAGAGGATTGAGGTGACTTGGGTAGCTCCTTGTCTCTTACGCCCTCTAATCTTTGAAGCTCTGAGCACTTGACCATGTATAGGCTAGGTCCTGCTGCAGACTGTGGAAACAACACCTGCTGTGATTAGGGCTAATGGGGTCCCCTGGGCCAGGCCATCAGAGGCTCAGCATGACTGCTGCTTCTGCCCTGGACCAGGCCCCCATATCCAGAATCTGGGTCTTATCTTCTTCTCTTGTGGATGGTAACTGCCTCTAATCCCACCTACAATCTAAATACCTGCTTAACCCCCTTCCAGCTGAAACACCTGATGCCCGCTGAGCATCTGCCAATGTGGGTCCGTCTAGTGTCATAGGCCGCTGGGTTAGGGTCATCTGCAGTTATGAAAGAGTGACTAAATCATCAGACTGTTTTGGAGAAACTGGTATTCTAGCTTTCAATCTTCTTGTGTATACATGAGACATGTAAAGACTTCTATACAGGAATCTGTGCCTATAGCATTCTAAACACTAGTTAACAATGTAACAAACATGCTGTTTTGGTAGTTCCTAGTTCATCTACTTGTCACTAAAGTGGCTGGTTTCTGTCTAACCACTAAAAATCGTGTTAGGTGTAATGAAGCTTCAGCAACAAGTATTCTTGTTGTAGGCATACATATGTGTGCGTTGTTATGTTTATTTATGTGTAATGATGTAATCTTTTTTAGTTGTATAGTGGAATGTGGAAACTATAATCACCCTGCGTTTAATATAAATAATGTCTCTGCCACTACCTCACACTTTTACTTTGAGCCCACTGAAGGCTCAATTTTCCCATCTTTAAAATGAGTGTAATATTATTTACCTCGAAAGATAGTTGTGAAAATTAAGGGAGACAATGTAAGGCTACTAGCATAGTGTCCGCCTCACAAATAATGAGTAACGTTCAATGCATACAAGTTGTGATCCTTTTCATGACAAATAAAAAATAATCAGTGCAAGCATAGGGCTTGAGGGGAGGTTAATGTGAGAGGAATCATTTCTTGTGACAGAAGTGTTTCCAGTATTAATCAGAGGCATCAAATTTAGACGATGAAGATACATGGGGGGGAAAGAAGGTAGGAGGAAATCAATGTTCAGAAATCCATTACATTTCTATACCAGAATAATAAAACAACAGAAAGATAAAATAAGAAAGAAATTCCATTTGTAATTACACTAAAATTAATAAAAGACCTAAGAATAAACTTAACCAAGGAGGTGAAAGCCTTTTATAAAACATTGATGAAAGAAATTGAAGATGACAGAAATGGAAAGACATTCCCTCATGGACTGGAAGAACAAATATTGTTCAAATGTCTATACTACCCAAAGCAATCTACAGATTTAATGCAATCCCTATCAAAATACCAACAGCATTTTTCACAGTACTAGAACAAATAATCCTAAAATATGTATGGAACCACAGAAGACCCCAAATAGCCAAAACAATCTTGAAAAAAGAAAAAAAATGGAGGTATCATAATTCCAGATTTCAAGTTATAATACAAAGCTGTAGTAATTAAAACACTATGGTACTAACACAGAGATAATCACACAGATCAATTTAGAAGAGGATAGAAAGCCCAGAATCAATTAATCTTTGTCAAAAGAGGCAAGAATATGCAATGGGAAAAAGACAGTCTTTTCATCAAATGGTGTTGGGAAAACTGAACAGCTACATGCAAAAGAATGAAACTGGACCACTTTCTTACACCATACACAAAAGTAAACTCAAAACGGATTAAGAACTAAATGTGAGACTTGAAACCATAAAAATCCTAGAAGAGACCACAAACAGTAATTTCTCTGACATCAGCTGTAACAACGTTTTTCTCGATTTGCCTCCTGAGGCAAGGGAAATAAAAGCAAAAATAAATTATTGGGACTACATCAAAATAAAAAACTTCTACAGTGAAGGAAACAACCAGTAAAACTAAGAGATGAACTACTGAATGGGAGAAGATATTTGCAAATGACATAACCCATAAAGAGATAGTATCCAAAACATATAAAGACTTTATACAACTCAACACCAAAAAACCCCCCACACAATCCAATTAAAAATAGGCAGAAGACATGAACAGACATTTCTCCAAGGAAGACATACAGATGGGAAACAGACACATGAAAATCAACAACACAAGAAACAACAGATGTTGGTGAAGATGTGGAAAAAAAGGAACCCTTGTACACTGTTCGTGGGAATGCAAACTGGTGCTGCCACTGTGGAAAACAGTATGCAGGCTCCTCAAAAAATTAAAAATACACCTAACCTATCATCCAGTAATCACCTTACGGGTTGTGAAAGAATATAAAAACATTAATTTGAAAGGATATATGCATCCCTATGTTTATTGCATCATTGTTGACAATAGCCAAATTATGGAAGTAACCCAAGTGTCCATCGGTAGATAAATGGATAAAGGAGAGGTGGTACATATGTGTACAACGGAATATTATTCAACCACATAAATGAAATCTTGCCATTTGCAATGACATGGATAGAGCTAGAGAGTATAATGCTAAAAGAAATAAGTCACTCAGGGAAAGACAAATACCATATGATTTCACTCATATGTGGAATTTGAGAAGAAAAATGAGCAAAGGAAAAAAAGAGACAAACGAAGAAACAGACTCTTAACCATAGAGAACAAACTGATGGTTACCAGAGGGGAGGTGTGTGGGGGGTGGGTGAAATAGGTGGAGGAGATTAAAGAGCGCTGAGTAATGTATAGAATTGTTGAATCTACATTGTGCACCTGAAACTATCATAACGTTGCAAGTTACTGGAATGAAAATTAAAAACTCAAAAAAAATAAAATATTAAAAAAGAGATGCCTTGCCCATAAGATTATAATGGAATGGAGCAACCTAACAATAAAAATGGTTGTTTGATAAAAAAAATATATATATAGATAGATAGATAGTATGGGGAATTCACTGAAGAAACCTATATTCAGCACTACCATTGTTCAAAATACCATTCAAGAGAGAGAAGTTCTGGTGTTAAAAGAATGAAACATGGGAGAGTTGTGATAGAATCCATGATTTCTAGGGAAAGGCAAAACTGTTGTGATTATTTAAGCTGGGGAGTGTTGGGATACTTCAACATTTTCTTGAAAACGAAATCTCTTCCCTGGTTTCTATTTGCGTGATATACCTAGAAGAGCAACCTTTAGTTTCCCGGAAGAAAAACTAATAATCTTCTCTTGAAACCACTTTCTATCTACTGTTGGACCCAGAGCCCTGCTATTGTGTACTCCTCAAAGGCCGCAGGGCCAAGTCTCCCTGCTCTGTGCTTTTTCAATAAAAATAAACACAGGTCTGTGACTTGAGGCCCTAAACATGTCCAACCAGAATTTGTTTCACATCAGCTGCCAAAAAAGTTCTCCTTGACTTGAAGTCAGCAGTAAGGAGATCATGTCCAAACACCCCTTCCATGAGAAAAGGAGAGACCATAAAGGGCTTTTTCATTGAGGTGCCAGCCACATAACTAAAGACGAGGACATTCAGATGTTGTCCCAGTGGAGGGGCAGCCAGGGCCCCTCAGCGACTCATAGACACTGCAAGGCTCAAAGCAATGCTGGCCAGAACTAGAATATCGAGAACTGCCAGTCTTTGTTTATAAAAACCTGCCTTCGGAACATGTTCGAGCAAAGCGTGTTGCCTTGGGTAATCCTCACAGAAGCTCAGAGCAGTTGAGAGTGAGCTTTTAATATTTTACAAATAGAGAGGCAGACACAGCAGAGATCAATGATATATACCAAAGGTCACATAAGAACAGTCAAAACTGGTTTAGTCTGAAACTGTGTTCTGGGATTTTCAGAGTTAACTACTCTAAGAGGAGTAGGTATTGATTTAAAAATGTGGGGAGAGGGAGGTATGAAAGATAAAGTTTTCCCATATCTAACAGTATGTAAGAGACTAAATTAATGCTTACAGTAACTTTATTTATTAATAACCATTAACTATTTCTAGAGTCCCTGCTATATTTAAGGAAATGGTTTCAGCATGCGATAACAAACCTTGCTCTCAGGAAGCATACAGTTCAGTCAGAGAAAATAAGACATTTCCAATATAATTTTAAAACTTAGGAAGTGCCATATTTTTAAGAAGAGAATGATTTGATAGCAACGGGACTTCTGAAGAAAAGTGAGGTGGGTTTGAGCCAGCAGCATCACTGAAGCTTTCCTGGTGGAGCTCATATTTGAACTAGACTTTAATGGATGCATAGGTGGACTGAATTTAGCTTAAGAATAAAACAAAATGATAAGAACCGAAAACATTGCTTGGGAATTGTCAACAGAGAAGTAAAAAGAAAGTCACCCACTGGGTTATATTGTTAAAGAAAAAAGAGAAGAAATAAGAGGTACTGAGGACAGAGTCCTACGAGGGTTCGAATGGAAGGAAAGATATTCGAAGAAATGGTATATCAAATGTAAGCTGTGCTATAGTTTAGAGTAATTATATAAACTTATGATATCTATAAAAATACATCAATATTACATAATTTATATTTACTTGGTATTAGATTATCTTAATTTTGTTGCAAAATTATAATTATCTCAATATCATTTTTCATGTTCAGAGAACTTGTTTCCTTAGTGTCTAGCCTTATTTGCATATAGCATGCATGGATTGTCTTTCCAGTTGACATACAAGTCTAATTTTCCAAAATATGATCATTAGTAAAAAGATAATATCTTTAAAGCTTGAACCCATATTTCCGATTCTGTGTCTCCCTCTCTCTCTGCCCCTCCCCCGTTCATGCTCTGTCTCTCTCTGTCCCAAAAATAAATAAACGTTGAAAAAAAAAATTAAAACTTGAACCCATAAATAAACAAAAGTGCTATTGTAGCCATATATAAATATGTACCTATGCCTGATTATTGATTTAGCTTAATTTGTCATATTTAAATTAATTGTTTTTTATTTTACATATCCAAAGTCTGTCAAATGGCCAGATTATTTACTGTTAGGTTGATTCACATATTTCAGCAAGAATCATGAGGCAGAAATTACTTGAATTGAATCTGTGCCTAATGAAACCAGAAGTATTGGAATGAGCATTTCATAATTATATTCTTTCTGCAGACCAAAGTTATCTTTTATTTTTCTTCTTTTCTTCAACTCCTCTGTTTTACCTCTGGTCAGCTGTTGGTTACTGGACTAATGATTAAGAAACACAGATAGTAAATCTTCCATAACTCCCATTTATGACATTTTCTCATGTGACATATTTATATTTTAAACTTATGATGCATCCGTGTCTATAGAAACAAAAGAAAATGCAGAATAATTTAGTCATTAGACAATTTGGGCTCCAAATCAAAACCACACACTCAACGACGACATTTAGCTTTAAACATCTAATTATTTCATTTCTTCAATTTAATTTTCATGTGTGGATTTAAGACAACAAAAAGCTGAAAAAATCATCTAACTACTTGTGTTTTAAAAACCTGGCTTCTCAGTCCAGGAAGGGATCAAAATAATTTATTTTCTCCATAAAATATGTACAAATTGTTGCAATTTTCCTCTTCTCACTGAGAGAGCAACAAGAAAAGATAGTCCCACTACATTATGTTAAACTCCCAATCACTTATGCTGCCAGACTGGATTAATATTTTTCAAGGAGCTTTCTTAACTTTATGACATAGGATAATAGTTCTAAAAACACATCACTTGTAAGATATAAATTGGAATAGTAGTTAAAATCAGTTAATCCAATGTTATTTTTTAGTTTATTTCAATATTGTTTTATTTATTTAGATATTTAGATATTGGGAGATTTACATGGGACGCTAAATAATTTGGCTTTATCTTTGTGGCTGATTGCTCTGGCCATAAAACATTTTGGCTGATCATGCCATTTGGGCCAATTTCACGTTTTCTCCGGATTCATGCTATTCTTTGTAACTGCCCACACAATGCATAGTCCTAGGCCTCCCGTTCACCACACCCTTGTGTCTTTTCAGTCAATTGGGAAGCTCATACACCTGGTCTGTTCCCACATTTGTTTTCATGCTATGGAGAGATGGATCCATTAATGGCAAATCAATGCTATGAAAATTATAGACTGTTATAAAAGTTTCTTTGCAAATAGCTGTTTAACACCACAAAGAAGTTAGGTTAAAATTGTTTCAAAGTCTAAAATTAGTTACATTTTAAGCTAACTGCATATGCTTTTATTGTCTCTGATCTAAAATATAATCCCAGGAGGTTGTGAAAAGCATGCAAATTACAGAAAGCTAATTTGCTCCAACAGCGCTGCCTCCTATGCAGTTGGGAGGTCTATTAGAAATAGTGTATTCTCTGTTATTTGCATATTAATAGCACCTGCTGAAATACTTTGGGATTTACTTCCACTGCCGGCAGAGGGACAGAACTAAAATATATAAAATTCCTTTCATATCACTATGTTAGGCTATAAAACATGCAGGATGGACTACGAATTCTGAATTAATGGCAGAAACTAGTTGTTCATATTGCATATGGGATGTGGATTTATTTTTCTCTATGATAAATTATCACTTGTTTAAGAGATTGCAAACAAGGTGACTCCAAGCTTCATGACAAAAGTATCTCCTCCTTCTCAAAGAAAACAAAACAAGCTTTTCAAATTGCACTGAGTAAGAGTATATAGTTCTTTATGCTTCTCTGAGAAACTATAAAGTTTAACAAAGGAAAACCAGGCATACTGAGAAAGTAAAATATGCAAATATTCAGATTCTCCAGATAACATAAACCACAGAATTTTGATTATTTGTGAGCAATTAAAAATATACGTATATAGCCATTAGCAACCTGAAGAATTTTTCCAAAATGAACTTTTCCTTCTGATCATGAATTTTTTGGCTTCTTTTTCTCCAACTCAGAATAAAGAGAGCACTTACACATACCTCGAGTTTACAGAGGTTTGAAAGAAAGGAGAGCTTCTTCTTTCCTCCAGAGAAAACGAGAAACTGCTTTTGGTCTCTAAGTCTCATTCTTAGAACACAGAGCTCTGCCCTCAAAAAGTTCTGTTCTATAGAGATGAGAGGCTCCAGAAGTAATGTAAGCACACACCTCCCCCTGCTTCCCTACCTCTCTGTCTTTCCCCTGAGATAACATCCAAGTGCAGTACCCTTCACATCCTATCCACTTGTTGCAACTCTATCTATAACTTAACCCTCTTCTCAAAATGTGGCTGGGTAGGAATTATTGGATGATTTTGGCAACAGTGAAATACTGGGAAGGTGTTTACAGAAGTGCATGACTGAGGAGAGGGTGTGGAGATTTTCGAAGAGTGACGTTAGACCTTGCATATTGGATTAGTTCCCTTATTTTGATTCATGTAATAATTAGAATCAATGAATGCATATTATGTGCCAGCACTCTTCTAAGTTAAAAATAGTAACTCACTTAAGTTTTACTATAATTCTAAGAAGCAGGTGTTGTTAGTATCATTTCCCCCTATTTACAGTAAGGAAACGCAGTGACAGAGAGATTGAGGTCACAGAAGGTCTTCAGTAAGTAAGTAATGCCACAGGGATTCAAACCTAGGCTTACTAAATTCAGTCATGCTCTTCTCCCTGGGACAGTTTTATCTTAATGGTGACATCTTCTCATTAACATTGTTGTTGTCGTTATATACAAACATTCTGGAGATAGCATTTTCTGTACTGTCATAGAGGGTCAGTATTTAGAAACTATAAGGATTATTTCTGTGATTTCCTTCAGGCAATATGAATGTGCAAAGAGTATAATTCTTCTCCATATATCTTCAGAACTCAACTTTGTGACTGGTTAGTTGCAATGCACTTATATTCACTTTAAGTCATTCCATTCTGATTAGCCCCAGCCCTAGGGTAGGGAAAGAAGAGACTCAATGCACTTAATGTGGATGGTCTGACACTCCACTTGTTTGAGTGGAATTATCTCTCAGGAAAAAAAATAGTCCTAACCTAACTAGCCAACGGACAAAGGCCCATGATCTACCCAAATCTGTGTTTTAAATTGATGTCATAGAATTTTTCTGTCACTCAGAAACTGACCAGCCCTCAGTGTCAAAATTTTGTTTTTCACAGTATTGGTGCTCTGGTTTCCTGGCTCAAAGCAGACAGAAGCAACGTGTTAGCTGAGCCATGGCAGGAGAAACGCTGAATTAGTTGGGATAAATACTAGCAGCTGTAATGAACTCTCAACACTTACCATCTCAACCAACACAAGTTTGTATTTTACTCAGATGAAGGTCAATGCGTTGCTCTTTGTTGGTGGGGAGTCTACCACGAAGTCAGTCAAGGACTCGGACTCCCTCCACTTTATGGTTCCACCATCTCCCAAAGTGCTGGTGTCCTCCGCTATATTCTCTACATTCAGCTAGTGTACACAAGGGAGCGTGGACGTAGGTCTACCGAATTCGTATCTCCAGCAGGGGATAGATGTAGCAGAGGTCTAGAAGTGGTGTGCATCATACCCACCCACAGCCCGTCCTGCAAGACACCGTTAGCGGCCAGCCCTCACTGCAAGGGAGGCTGGAACTGTGTTCTGAATTTGTGCCCAGAAGAAAAAGAACTATGGTACACGTCATGTTCTCTGCCGATGGTACTTTTGGAGAGGTGCCCATGATAACAAAAGACATGCCCGCCTACACTGAAGTGAGAGTCAGGCAGCCGATTCTACAAAGGACCACGTGGGAAATGTTTGAGTCTTTGAGGACCCCGTATGATCTCTGGGCCTCAGCCGAATATTCTTATTGTTGTTGTTGTTGTTGTTGTTGTTGTTGTTGTTGTTGTGTAGCAACTCCTTAAAAATGTAAAAGCCATTCTTAGCTCGAGGGCCTTACAAAAACTGGCCAGTGGCCAGATATGGCCTGAAGGCTGTAGTGTTGAGCACCTAGTCTAAGGGAGACAGGTTGGTTTGTATCTCTAGTTAGCACAATGACAGGTATTTACGGTCCTCAGAAAAATAACACAGTTTCAAAGTTGAGAAAACCTTTGAGAATCATCTAAAATGTCTTACATTACATGTAAGGAGACCAAGACCCAATAAAATAGTGTCACCTAAAGAAACCAGGCTTATCTTTTTGTGAAGATAAATGTTATCATTATAAACTGATGCTTTGGATAAACAAACAACTAAATAAATAAACTGATGCTTTGGATAAAGAGTTTGTTGAAATGAAAGCTTTACAGGAAGAACAAAAAGACAATCGGCTATATTCATTGGAGAAATTATTCATAGTATTAAAACCATGCACCTTATGCTGGCCTCCCTAACTTGTGAGTAATTGGAAGTTGACTATACAATTCGTTAGCCACCTGAAGGGGATCAAGATTAAGATTTCTTTATCTTACCAGGCAAAGCAAAACATGGGGCAGGGGAGCTAAAATTGTAAGCCAAAAAAGGAAAATCTTGGAAATATTTGGGTCTCTTCAGCAGCATAGACTTTGTAAGTTTAATAAATACTGAGTAATATGTAAAGAGAAAATTCAGTAGATTTGGGTACGTACAAATAAAAACTTAGGCACATTGAAAAAACATAAACACAAATTAAAGGATGGATATTATTTGCAGTACAGACACCGAAGGATATTATCATAAATAGTTGTATAGTCAAAGAAATTAGAGACGAAAGTAATAAAATAAATGAACAAAGTATATGAATAGATAATTCACCATGCATAAAACATATAACGAAACCAGATGTGAAAATATATCCAGTCTCCTTGGTTTTCATGCAATCAAATGTCAATATGAACAATCTCGCAGTCAAGCTGATTAGCAATAATAAAATTCCAGAGGCTTTCACCCCCATCAGGACTCCAGCAACTCATGCTTTTCTGTTAATTTTGCAAAGATTTCATACCCCTTGTCTTCAATAATAATTCCCAACTTTCATACTTCCCTTCAATACTCCTCTGCTCCTGCCCTCACAACAGATTTCTCTCCCTCCTACTTCATGAAGGCAACTGAGGTAATCGAAGGGCTGTTCTGACCTCTTTCCTCAGTTGTTCTTCCTCTCCAAACCACAGGGGCTGAGGAAAAGACCATGCTTCTCCCTCTACTTCTCTCCCGTCCTGAGGAGTCTCTCCTGCTCTAGCAGGAGAAGACAGCCCCTATAAGAGTCATCTCTTTTCAGTGGCCAGTAGATGTGGAAGGTTATCTCTGGGATTTAATCACATTTATAGCTGGCCCAGTCATTGAGGACTTTGATAGTATACTTGGGTGGAGGAACCTCCAGGAGCTTCTATCTAGATGTAAATAGCAACCTCATCTGAAGTAGGCTTTTGTCTTCTGTTTCTCTTGAGCTGTAGATATAGATACAGATGTAGTTGTAGTCGACTTGGCTTTAAATATGGATAGAGATGGATATACATGATATAGACATACAGATATAGACAAAGACAGACCTAGATCGATCTAATAAAGGGACAGTATTCATGGTGGCAATGCTTGACTAACCTATGGATTGTTCAAGCCTTAAGTCTGGCCGGAATCTCAGAGTTCATCCACTGCAGTGTTTCTCAAATTCAGTGAGCATAAAAATCATCTGGGGAACTGGTTAAAGTTGCAGATTCTTGGAACATATCCTAGGGCTAATAAATCAGAATTTCTGGGGATGAATCCGCAGAAGCACGTTTTAGAACAAGCTCCCTGTGTGCTGCTTAGACAGGTGATTCTGACTTCTCTTTGAGGAACTCTGATCCACAACATTTATATATGAGATTGATGTCCAGAGACCTGCTGAGTTTTGTCTGGGATAACTCAGTTTACAAGGTCTGTAACAAGACCAAGCCTAAGAGTACTAACTAGTGATGTTCTCACTGTACAGCCATGCTTTTTGGAATTATGATTTCATCTCTCAACTCTGGCTTTTAGACTCTCAACCTGTTGTTTTCTGTATCCTGTGTGCAGCACTGTCTCTCAGAGCATTAGGCTTTCGTAACTCGGGGATGAGGAGGTAACCTTTCAGGGCTCTGAGGGCCTCCTGTTTCTGAGGGCAGCCAAAGCATATCTGAACTGGACAAGCCTTACCTGCACACTAAGGAGCACTCAGCAAGAGGATCCGAATGAGTATCCAGGGACTACTTCTCCCAGAGTATCATTGTGCCTGAAGAATCAGGCTTTTCCAAGCTGGCACATTTCTATCAGACAGCCATAAGAAGCTGGTAATTTTTATTTATTGTCTGCAGTTCATGGCAGCCAGTATTTTACCACCTGCACATCTAAAAAGGAAGGGGAAGAAAAGCACACCAATATTCTCAAAATGTTTATATTCAAGGAGTGTGTATTTCAGAGAGGGAGGTCGTGATGTGTGTATTTTTATTGTGTGTGAAAGAATCCTTAGTGGCGGTGCAGCTGGAAAAATAATGGAAGCACAGGGTACTGTCTTTTGTGACAAAGTTTCCTCTGGTAAGTTACAATTATAACGTAGAAAATGATACCTTAGACAGCAACTAATTTGTGAATCCTGGGAAATGCTGTTCAATGATTCCTCATCAGGACAGCAGAACCTGATCTGTAAAAATTTGGGCCTCAGCGGGAGGCTGTTTGCAAAGAGTGATTTGCATTTCAATTGTAAGTCCAGCACAACCTTTAAATCTTGGCTGCTGCACTATCACAATGGAAGTTTCTCTTATTCTGTCATAGAGTACTTAAAAAAGAAAAAGGAATATTACCATGCATCAATTCCACAACCACGGACAATAAAATATAGGTGATTATAAGGGAAAAAAATATGGTGCTGATGGTTAGATTTTCTCCCAATATGCAATTATATCAAATTTTTACAATGGTAGAGGAAATACTATGCCTTGTATGGGAGCTGTCCCTACACCATTCCTCAATCCAAAATCACCACATCCCTTTCTTCTTTTTCCTACAAAATTCCAAACAGTTAGCCAATATAGCTTCTCTGTTATTTGATTTTTACTTGGTGAAGAAAATAAGCGAATAATACAAACCAAAAACAACAAAAACAAAAGCACTATGTACTAGGATTCGTTTTCTCTAAGGCAAGTCATTGCTGGACTACGGAGGGTCCCCCACCTCTTGCTGCCCCTTGTCTCTCAGTTCAGTAGTCTCCCTATAAGATTCTTAATCTTTCCTTTCCTCTAAATTGTTTGGATTGTCCCTTTTCTAAATCCTGGCTGATTTATCTCCTGGGTATATACGACTCATTATAACAGGAAGGAATGGTTCCACCCTGGGTTCTGCATCCCATCGTATCCAAGGATGTGACTCCTATCTGAAACAGGTCACCGGGCAGAGGGCCTGGTGGGGCATGGTGAAAGTGATCCTTCTGTGGCATATTTATTATATTACATGTTGGCTTTAACTTTAAACTTTGTACATTTCTCTGGCATTGTCAAGAATTTAAATTATCTGTAAATCTATGAATTCATCTGTCAGCACTCCCCCCTAGGCTGCCAATGACTGACAGATCACCATATTTGATGGGGGTTCTCAGCGCTCACCTGATTTGCCTAAACTTGCAGGCTCTACTCTGGTCACTCACCCTTTCTGGAGATTTTTTTGCATCTTTAGAATTCTACATTCTGTGGCTTCTCTTAGACTCTTGAACCCCTTACTCCTTTGTGTACTTCTCCTGCTGTGCTCATTTCTAAATGCTGGCATGTGGCTTCGTGCCTGTTGTCTCCTGTATCTATACTATCTGGATGCTCTTAGCCAGTCCCCTAGCTTTAACCTACCATCTCTACTCTGATGGGTCCCAGGCAGAGATCTTCAGTCCAATCTCTCCAAATACCTGATAGGATCCTTCGCACATTTGGTTTTTATCTTCTTTCCCCCCGTCACAGTAATTGGGACCACCATTTACCTAGTATCCCAGCATCAGGGTGATGTGGAGCTGGGGGATTGTCCTAAAGTCTCTCCTCGATTTCCTCTCTCCATCATATCCCATATCCAATTCAACAGTAGGTCCTGTTCTGCTGGAATACTATCCCTGTCTTTAAAGTCATCTACCTTCTCTCCCTTTCTTGTTGTGCATCTAGCAGTTCCTCAAATATGCCAAATCCATTGCTGCCTCAGGACCTTTGCACTCACCCAGCACTTTTCTCCTAGAATGCCTTTCCTCTGAATGGCTGTGTTATTTTCAGAATCTCTGTCTAAATGTGTCCTTCTAAGAGAGAATTTCCAAGAAACACCGTATCTAAACTAGTAGCAATCACTCCCCTTGACTGTCCCCTGACTCTCTTGCCCTGGTTTATTCTTCTTTGTTGCATGCATCATCACCAGAGGTTACATTATAGATTTATTTACTTGTTTATTGTCTGTTCATAGGCTAGGTTGTAGTTCAGGCAAGAACTGGTTCGTATTGCTTTTTGCTGACGCTCTAGTACCTAGTATAACTCCTGACACATAATAGAGGTTCAATGAATACTTATTCAGTATTAAATGAACTTGAACATGATTGTAGTTTCTCTCCGACATATATCTTTGAAATATCCGGACTTATTTTCCAACTGATCATTAGCATTTTGCATTGTATCTTAATTTAAGAAGTTTGTTTGTTTACATTTGCCTTAAACCTTCATAGCAATTAATAGAGGCTATTTAGATTTAAGTCCCAATGTTACTTACTGCTTTTATCCTACATCATGAGTCCTCTATTCTTAAATTATTTATTCCAGCCATTTTATTTTTCTTTTCAGTTGGGGTGGTTTATTCAGTATTTGTTTTTGCAGAATGTCACAGTCCTGTTTTTAAAAATAAAATGCAATTCTCTTATTATGGATAATACATAATACGTAGCAGCTGAAAAAAGCGCAAGCCGAACTCTGAGTTGTAACCTGTGCAAATGCTGCCCCTCCTAGGCACCAAAGAGTTGTAAGTGTGTGTATTCGGTGCCCTGTCATTCCAACCCACCCCAGTCCTGGCTACATTTTCCAGCTTTTCTGTTGCCTCCCTGTTGTCTCGCTCTCCGCCTTTCCTCACACTTCTCACGTTCTCTTGCTAAATAACCGATGCTGCAGAAACTATGAAACCAAGTGTATTAAACTTGTGTCCAGAGTAAAAGTTAATAATCTATGATTGAGGGCCTGTGCTGTAATTTGAGTGAAGGAACTTTAGCTTACTTGCCGTCTCTTGGTTGTGTTCTGAATCTCTGAGCAATGGTGCTTCAGCGGGACATTTCTGAGGCTGTATTTGCTGGTACGGATGGATCCCCTATAATGAATACACTTATAAACATCATGAGCCAAAACTTGTCTTCCTGGGACCCTGAGAGAAAGCTGCCCATCTGCCCTGGCTCCCAGACCGTGGGTCTCAGTGGATCATGATCACACTTTTCCCACCACTCAAATACAGCAGCTTTCTTAGAGGAAAACTGGCTTTTTTTTTTTTTTAATGTGGTAATCTGTGGCACATGTTAGGGAAAGACTCCAATCAACATCTTCTTTCTAAAAAATGGGCTTTGAAATCCCTTTCCATATCGCACAAAAGAAAACTGCCACCTGCAATGGGACCACAGTGTTCGACCACAGCCTGGCAGAGAGGCCACCCCACATCTGTGTGGTTGCCGTGCCCTGATTCTCGGGTGCTGCACGGTCTCCCCCTGGAGCCTCCACTCGGAGAGCCCTTGGGGCACCGATTTTGTCCCTCCTCTGATAAATTCTACATATTATACTGTGCTGTGTACATGCTCAGAGCTAGATAAATGAAGAGTAATAATAACTGTTATTTTTACACCGAGTGTTATCAAATCAGAAATCTGACACCTAGTAATTTAATATATATGTTTTTCCACATACCTTTATTGCTGTCTGGCTAGATAGAAAATATGAGGAGATTGGAAACCAACTGTAAATATTTCTACAGCTCTAATGGCAAATGCCTTTTCTTTTCTTTATTACCTTGCTCCACTTGCTTGAGCCTCTGTTTTTCAGGACTGTATTCCATCTCTTTCTCTTCTGTCAGTGTTCCCTCATTTGAGAAGCCTTTCCTGATCGGCAGCCCGTTTCTGTCTGCTTTCATCACTCCACAGTCCTTCAGTGGTTACCCTGCTCTGCAGATTATTCATGCAGCCTCTTTCATGTTACCTATTGTTGAACTGGCCCAGGAGGATAGAGCCCAACTGACCTGGGTTTGAATCAGCCCTCTTAAAATCAAGTTGACTTCAGGCAAATTGCTTAACCTTTCTCAGCCTGGTGTCTTAACTAGTAAAATAGAAATAACAATAAACCCCACTTCATTGTAAGCATACTGGGAAGTTGAAGTTTTATTGTGAAAATATTCTTAATCTTTTGTAAATGTTTATTTTTGAGAGAGAGAGAGAGAGAGAGAGAGAATGGTTAGCAGGGAGAGGGGCAGAGAGAGAGGAGAGAGAGAATCCCAAGCAGGCTCTGTGCTGACAGGGGGTTCAGTCTCATGAAACGTGAGATCATGACCTGAGCCGCCCAGGAACTCCTAAAATATTCTTATTCTTAATTAAAAATATTTTCCCTTCATTTGCCTTTGCTTTTATAATGGTAATAAAGCTATTTGGGGTGCAGATATTGTCCTTTAATAATGAGGTAATGGTCAATGTAAAAAGTCAAGCGATAGCATTTTAAATGATTATTAAAAATAAGAGATGCAGTGGCCAAAAAAAAAAAAAGTTGAAAAGAAAAGAGTTGCCTTCTACCAAGTCACTCAGAAAGTATTGTCAGAGGGCAGAAGACAGTGAGGACCCCTTGTGTAGAGGGGGTGAAGGCCAGTTTTGGCACATGGAAGGCCACTGGTATGTCTGAGTCAATGAACAGGTTTATGGGTGATGGGAGGAGACAGCCATCCATGTTGAGAGGATTTATGTCAGGCATAGCACAGAATCTAGAAATACTCCAAAGTGAATATAAGAAAATGTAAGTTGAGGCAAGAGTCCATTGTGGTTTCAGGAACCAGTTCTCATATTTTACACTGTATCATCCTCTCTCTGTAATCACTGCTTTTAAAATTCTCAACTCATGCACTCTAGCATTTCTTTCCTTCACCTGTCACCAGATTCAAAGTTGTGGCCTTGTACGGAGGGCTTAGAATCAACAGTACCCAGTAGGCACCGATCCTGCATTTGTCTGAAGAGCCAAATCAGATTGAGTCTGCAGCAACCCAGTGGATTGTTTGGCGGTTGATTTGACGGAGTTAAAAACTGTCAATTATTTTGTATATATGAATAGTCTTCCAAAAATGTATGAAGTGCTTCACAAAAGTATAGTTCCAGGCCCACAGTTCAGGAGCTACAAACAAAGGAATGCGTCAAATTCTGGGCTCTTTTTGCCAGATCTTTGATCAAGGGTGAGTTTTTGATTCTTGCAGCCATACAAACTGCTTTGTAGCTACCTTTTTTTTGAAGACACGCAGTCAGGGCCCTGTGCTTTGGCTAGTTGGGATAATAAATAAAATGCACAGAGAGATATGTTTATTTGGACATGTAATTTTGTTTCTATATAACTGTATTTTTCTTCTAACGACACAAATGCTGATCCCCAGTCATCAGCCCTAGGCACCAGTAAAATCAGATTAAAAGCATTAGTAATGTAGTTAATTCCATTTATAATATGCCTACACCGGAGATGAGAACATTAAAATAAGGAAAATCTATAAACTGGAATGAAAGAATTTTTTTTGGAGCTCCTTATAAGGAACCGTTGAAAGAAAGGCATAAGGTTTTACATAAACACTCTCAAGGAGACTTTTTAGCCATGTTTTGCAAAGTAATATTTGCAATCCCAATTAAAGTTTGCCCTGGTCACTTGAATCTTCATACTTTGTACTTCAGGTTGATTCAGATGGCTTTGTATTAAGAGATGAGTGTCCTTTAGCGATGCTCTGCAAGTTGTAATATTGCCTTCTGTAACCTTGCCTAATAATCACTATCAGCTAATCAATTTTTCCTTTTTATTCAAATTCTATTATCCACTCCCTTTTGACCTCTAGTTCTTGGGACAACCCATGCATTATTTTTTTTTCTGAAATCCTCAGCATATTACATGCAGCATAACAGGATAAAAGCCCTAGCATTAAACCCAATCAATAGCTCCCACAGGTAGACATCTATTTCATCCCCTTCTTTAATGTGCTGTCCTTTGTACATGAAGATGTCACTATCGACCCACAGTCCGTCTGGTGTTAGGTGGGTTCTGGACTCTGTGCAGTATCAGTGGTGTCTTTGGGCCGACTCATTGTTATTCCTTACTAAAGTCACCTCTTCAGATGCACTATCCCATTTGACAGGCAGATAAGCTGGGGCCGTAGAATGACATAAAACTACCTAGCTTGGAATCACAACTAATAATCATTTCACTTTCCTGGTCATAGCCATAACGCTATTAAAGTAAAGTATGCATTTTGACTTTATCTTATTTTCTTGTCTTGTGCTTTGAGGTAATTAGCTAATATCAACAACGAAAGCTCTTAAGAGAAGAGACCACTACTTCATTTATCATTAGTTTAATTTTTAAAATAAAATGAGGAAAGTAAACATGGATGCATAAAACATGTTTGTTATTAAAAATTTCAACCATATAGAAGGTATAAAGTGAAATATCCTTGTCCCTCTGTCCAACACTCCATTCCAGAGGTTTCTGAAAGCACATACAAATGCAGACAATTGTATGTAGGTGTATATGTAAATTACATACATCCAAATATATTTTATTATAAAAATTAATACAATGAATAATGTTTAACGATTTTATTATTTAATACTGCCTAAAGATTTTTTTACTTTAGATTACATATAGCTACCTTGTTAATTTAATAGTTGCATAATGTTTCATTATATGGATTAATTACAGTTTATTCAACCATACTCTTATTTATGGGGATTTAAATTGTTTCTGATTTTTTACTATTACAAATAAAGCTACCATAAAATATTATTTATTAGTTATCTACTTCTGCATAACAAATTATAGTAAAACTTAGTAGCCTTGACCAATGACGAACTTTTATTACCTCATAGTTTCTGTTGGTCAGATATCTAGGAGCATCTGCTAGCTGGTTCTGGCTTGGCATCCTGCATTAGAGTGTAGTTAACATGTTGTTGGTCATCCGAGGTCTGGACAGGGACTGAGGATTTAAGGTGGCTCATGATCATGGTGGGCAGGTTGGTACTGGTTGTTATTAGGAGACTTCAGTTCCCTCCAACATTGGCTTTTCCACAGACTACTTGAGTGTCCTCATAGTATGGCAGCTAGCTTCCCAAAGATGAGCAATCTAAGAGAGCAAGAGCCAAACAGAAGCTATCCCCTCTGTGACCTAGCCTGGAAAGTTGCCTATCAACACTACCACCACATTTTTTATGACTTTATTGAGGTACAACTGATATACCAAAAAACCTGCATATATTTAGTGTATATAATTTGATGTATTTGGGCGTATGTATACACTCTTGATGCCATCATCACAGTCAAGGTAATTAAAGTATCCATCATGTCTAAAAGTTTCCTTGTGTCCTCCTCCCCTTTTTCATGGTAAGAATGTTTCACATGAAATCTTTCCTCTTAATAAAAGTTCAAGGACTCGATACTGTATTGTTAGCTATAGGTGCTATGTTGTACACTCAGTTTCTAGAACTTGCTCATCTTGCGTATCTGAAACTCTATACCCATTGAATACCTCCTCATTTTCCCTTGTCCCTGGCCCATGGTAACCTCCATTCTGTTCTCTGCTTCCATGAGTATGCTATTTTGGATACCTTATATAAGTAAAATCATACAATATTTTTCCGTCTCATACTGGTTTTCTTCACTTAGCATGTCTTCCAGAGTCATCCATTTGTTGCAACTAGTAGGATTTCCTTTGTTTTTAAGGCTGAATAATATTCTGTCGTGGGTTTATTCCTAGGTTATCTTATGGCTTTTGGTGCAATTGTAAATGGGATCAATTCCTTGACTTCTCTTTCTCCTACTTCCTTATTTATGTATAGAAATGCAACAGATTTCTGTACATTGATTTTGTAGCCTGTGACTTTACTGAATTCGTGTATCAGTTCTGGCAATTTTTCTGTGAAGTCATTCAGGTTTTAAAGTATCATGTCCTCTGCAAGTAGTGAAAGTTTGACTTCTTCCTCGCCAATCTGGATGCCTTTCATTTCTTTTTGTTGTCTGATGGCTGAGGCTAGGACTTCCAGTACTGTGTTGAACAACAGTGGTGAGAGTGGACATTCCTGTCTTATTCCAGACTATGGAAGAAAAGCTCTCAGTTTTTCCCCATTGAAGATGATATTAACTGTGGGTTTTTCAAATATGGCCTTTGTGATGTTGAGGTATGTTCCCACCATCCCTACATTGTTAAGGGTTTTTATTCAAGAATGGGTGCTGTATTTTATCAAATGCTTCTTTTGCCTCTATTGACATCATCATATGGTTCTTATCCTTTCTTTCGTTAATGTGGAGTATCACATTGATTGATTTGTGAATATAGAACCACCCTTGCAACCCAGGAATAATCCCACTTGATTGTGGTGAATTATTCTTTTAATACACTGTTGGATTTGATTTGCTAGTATCTTGTTGAGAATTTTTGCTTCCATGTACATCAGAAATATTGGCCTATAGTTCTCTTTACTAGTCTTTGTCTGGTTTTAGAATCAGGGTAATTCTGGCCTTATAGAATGAGTTTGGAAGTTTTCCTTCCATTTTTATTTTTTGGGATAATTTGGGAAGAATAGGTATTAACTCTTCTTTGAATATTTGGTAGAATTGTCCTGTGAAGAAATCTGGCCCTGGACTTTTTGTTTGTTGGGAGATTTTTGATTACTGACTCAAATTTTTTGCTGGTTATCAGTTTATTCAAGTTTTCTATTTCTTCCTCTTTCAGTTTTGGTAGTTTATATGTTTCTAGGAATTTATTCATTTCTTCGATATTGCCCAATTAGTTGGCATATAATTTTTCATAATTGTATTTCTGTGGTGTTAGTTGTGACTTCTCCTCTCTAATTACTGATTTTATTTATTTGGGTCCTTTCTCTTTGCTTTTTGGTAAGTCTGGCTGGGGGGCTATCAATTTTGTTAGTTTTTTCAAAGAACTAGCTCCTGCTCCACTGATTTCTTTTTGTTTCATATCATTTATTTCTGCTCTAATTTTTATTTCCCTTCTTCTGCTGGCTTCTGGCTTCATTTATTGTTCTTTCTCTAGCTTCTTTCGGTGTAAGGTTAGGCTGTGTATTTGAGATTTTTCTTGCTTCTTGAGGTAGGATTGTATTGCTATATACTTTCCTCTTATGACCACGTTTGCTGCATCCCAAAGGTTTTGGACCTTCATATTTTCATTTTCATTTGTGTCCGAGTATTTTTTTAAATCTCTTCTTTAATTTCTTGGTTTTCCCATTCATTCCTTAGCAGGATGTTCGTTAGCCTCCATGTATTTGTGCTCTTTCCAATTTTTTTCTTGTGATTGACTTAAGTTTCATAGTGTTGTGATCAGAAAATATGTATGGTATGATCTCAGTCTTTTTGTACTTGTTGAGGCTTGATTTATGACCTATTATGTGATCTACTCTGGAGAATGTCCCATGTGCCCTTGAAAAGAATGTGTATTCTTCTGCTTTGGGATAAAATATTCTGAATATATCTGTTAAGTTCATCTGGTCCAGGATGTCATTACCAAAGAGGTGAAAGATCTGTAGTCTGAAAACTATAAAACACTTATGAAAGAAATTGAAGATGACACAAAGAAATGGAAAAAAGACTCCATGCTTATGGATTGGAAGAACAGATATTCAAATGTTTATACTACTCAAAGCAATCTACAGATATAATCCAATCGCTATCAAAGTACCACCAGCAGTTTTCACAGAGCTAGACCAAATAATTCTAAACTTTGTATGGAACCACAAAAGATCCTGAATAGCCAAAACAATATTTGAAAAAGAAAAGCAAAGCTGGAGGCATTACAATTCCACATGTCAAGTTATATTACAAAGTTGTAGTGATCAAGACAGTATGGTACTGGCATAAAAACAAGACACATAGATCAATGAAACAGGATGGACAACCCAGAAGTGGACCCACAACTATATGGTCAACTAATATTCAACAAAGCAGGAAAGAATATCTAATGAAAAATGGTTCTCTTCAACAAATGGTGTTGGGAAAACTGGACAAAACATGCAAAAGAGTGAAACTGGACCTCTTACTTACCCAATACACAAGAATAAATTCAAAATGGGTGAAAGACCTAAATGTGATACAGGAAACCATTAAAATCCTAGATAATATAGGCAGTAATCTCTTTGACATTGGCCATAACAACTTCTTACTAGATTTGTTCCTGGAGGCAAGGGAAACAAAAGCAAAAATAAACTATTGGTATTTCATCAAAGTAAAAAGCTTCTGCACAGGAAAGGAAACAGCCAACACAACTAAAAGGTAACCTTCAGAATGGGAGAAGATATTTGCAAGTGACATATCCAATAAAGGATTACTATCCAACATATATAAAAAAAAAACTTATCAAACTCAACAGCCCCTCCCCCCCCCCGCCAAATAACTCAGTTTAAAAATGAGCAGAACACATGAACAGACATTTTTCCAAAGGACAGATACATGAAAAGATCTTAACATCACTCATGATCAGGGAAATATGAATCAAAACTGCAATGAGATATCACCTCACACCTTTCAGAATGGCTAAAATAAACAACACAGGAAAGTAGATATTGGAAAGCATGCAGACAAAGGGGAACTCTTTCATCTATTATGAATTGATTTTTTTGGAATGGTGTAAAATAGGGGTACAATGCCACTTTTTCTACATGTGGACATCCAGTTTTCCCAACACCTTTTGTTGAAAAGACTGTTCTTTCTCCATTGTGTATTTTTGGCACCCCTGTTGAATATCAGTTAACGATATATGCATGGCTTATTTCTGGCTTCTTTATTCTGTTCCACTGGTGTGTATGTCTGTCTTTATGCTAGTACCGTATATATTTTCTTTAATTATTATAGATTTGTAGTGTATTTTGAAATCAGAAAGGGCGATGCCTCCAGATTTGTTCTTATGCAATGTCAGTTTGGCTACTGACATTGGGACCTTGTGGATCCCAATGATATATAGAACTATCTTTTTTTCTGTATTTATTAAAATATGATTGGGATTTTGATGGGGATTGCACTGAATCTGTAGATTGCTTTGTGTAGTATGAAAAATTTAACAACAGTGTCTTCCAATTTATGATTGTGAAATGTCTTTCCACTTATTTGTGTCTTCTTTAATTTCTTTCATCAATGTTTTTCTAGTTTTCAGTGTACAAGTTTTTTACCTCCTTGGTTAAGTTTATTTCTAAGCATTTTATCCTTTTGTTGTTAGTGTATAGAAATGCAACTGATTGTTGTTAAGTTGATTTTGTATCCTGCACCTTTACTGAATTCATGTATTATTCTTATTTTTTAGTGGAATCTATGGTTTTCTATATACTCGATCATGTCATCTGCAAACAGATCATTTTACTTCTTCCTTTTTTAATTTTCTATTTCTTTTTCTTACCTGCTCACTCTGGCTAGCATTCTAGTGCTATGATGCATATAGGTGGTGAGACTAGGCATCTTCATCCTGTTCTTTATCTTAGAGGAAAAGCTTTCAGCTTTCCACCATTAAGTATGAAGTTAACCTTGGGTTTATCATGGCTTGGGGAAAGGGGTGATGGGGATAAAGTGAAAGAGCTCTTATTATTCATCTTAATGCAGCTATTTTCAGTTTTGTGCTCTTCTGGAGTGTTTCAGCTTTCTAACTAGATTCGTAAAGATATTATGTCCATATATGGTTGGGGGACAAGTGCTGAGAATCACTATTCTGCAATATTCCTAACATTACTCCTTCTACTACTACATATTTTTGGTTAGAAGCAAGTCACAAAGTCTGGCCAACATTCAAGGGAAGGGGAATTAGGCATCACTCCTTTTTTTTTAAGCTTATTTATTTATTTTGAGAGAGAAAAGGGGAGGAGGGGCAGAGAGAAAGGGAGAGAGAATTCCAAGCAGGCTCTACACTGTCAGTGCAGAGGCTGATGCACGGCTCGAACTCACAAACCATGAGATCATGACCTGAGTTGAAATCGAGAGTTGAAAGTTCAGCCAACTGAGACACCCATGTGGCCCTAGACTTGACTTTATAAAGGAAGAACTATCAAAGAATTTGCAGAAATATTTTAAAACCACCACAAAAATAATCAACAAGTAAGGAAACAAATAAATGAATGACATGTAGATATATTTCTAGAATGTATTGCTAGAAGTGAGTTGCTCAATAAATTCATATGCATATTTGAAAAGTAGAAAGACATTGCCATATCGTTCTCCAAAAGCATTGTTAGCACTCGTATATCCTCAAAGAGTTTAAATATTGCTTATTTTCCCATAAGCTCATAAACACTTGACATTAGCAAGTTTGTTTTATATATATATTTTTCTATGTGACAGAGAAAAAATAATATATATTTTTAAAATTTGTATTTTACCTGGTTACTAGTGAGGTTAGTAACTTATGTTTATTGACCATATACATTCTTTGGTGAATTTTTTTAATATCATTTGCTGTTTTGCATCTAGTTACTTGCCCTTCAATACATGTTTAAGAGGTCTTGATCTACAACAGATAGTAATCTTTGGTTTATCATGAATGTTAGAATATTTCTTCTGGGTGTGTCTTTTTCCCCTTTAAATTCCTTTTACAATGTTGTTTTGTGCTATATAGAAGTTTGACATAGTTTAAATCTGTGATTTTTTTCTCACATAGCCCTTATTTAATAACAAAATTATTTTTAAAAATGTTCAAAGATTTCTTTCTCCTACTTCTTATAACATGGGTGTTATGTGAATTTTTTTGTATATGTATAAAATAAGAAACTAACTTTATTTTGTTTCAGGTTTTCTTTAATGGTGTTTTTACAACCATTTAGAACCATAGAACACTTTGTTTAAAAAAAAAAGACGTAAAGTAAACCCTTACCCCCCATAAAGCTTCAGCTCTTTGGGTTAGAGTCTCTCTCTCCATTTTCCTATCTCACCCTTGGTAGCTTCTAAGAGGAGGGGAGGAGGATGAAGAGGGAGTTGTATTTAACATATTTGGAAACAAATGAAACTAGTTGAAAGCAGTTGTTCATCCAGAGACTGGGAACCATTTAAAAGTGGAATAAATAGTATTTTGTTAGTTCATGCACTTACATTGATATGTTGGTATGACTTAACATACATGAAGAAATTTATGCACTTTCATGTTTTGATTTAATGTTAAAAAATTTAAATCTGGCCAGAATAAAGTAACTACTTGTATTTTGAAAATAAGGGAATATAGATTACAAGTCAATGAAATTCACTTTTTTTTTCTAATAATAAACCCTATGGCTTCAGGAACCAGGCAATGCATTCTATCTCTTAAAAGATAATTCTTACATTCTAGATATTCACCCACTCAGTGTATGAATGAGTCATGAGCTGAGACAACAGGCATGTAGATTCAGATGCCATGGTACTTGCACTGTGCATATATCATTTATATCCCCAAATATATACGCTGCAGGCACATATGGGCACACACTGAGTAAATCACAAAGCTTTCCATCCTATGAGTCTTTGACTTTAGCCTGTGATGGATCTCATTATTAATTAAAGAATCATTTAGCTTGCATAATTGTCTTCTGCCATACATAATTTCAACCTTTCAATGTCTCTTCAAGTTGGCTTTTTAGACTAAATGCACTCCTTTGTCTTGGTGACATCATCAACACAGTCTGTGGATGGACAGACTCAGCAGTGAGATGAATAATATGGGACTTTGTTCCCAGTCATGGAACTTACCAAGAGGTAACTTCATTTGTAAATTTTTTTGATTCTTTAAGCTTAAGGTGCACCTAAGTTCCCATACTTGGAGTTGAGAAGCTTACGCTTTCAATTGAAAGAAATGAACCACTTGTTTTTATGTGCCCACTGTAATATATGAACATTTTTGGATTTTGAAGCAAGACTTAAGAATATCCAAAACAGGAACAACTGGACTTTTATAGCTAGGTATGTTTTGCTCACATCAAGCTTTTATCTTTATTTTTAATAAAGTTAAAAATAAATCTGGACTAGCAAATAGTGGCCTCAATGTACAATAAGTCAGACATTAAAACTCCTGGGGCAGTCAAAGCATTATACTAAACCTGTGGGGAGATATATATATATATATATATATATATATATATATATATATATATTCTTACATAAAGTATATATATATACTTATATATATATACTTATATATATATTCTTATATATATATCTTATATAAGATATATATAGATATAGATATAGATATAGATATATATTCTTATTATATATTCATTATATATATAACATAATATATGTAAACATATATTATGTATATATATAATGTATGTATATGTATACATATACATACTATATATATATACATAATATGTATATATATATACATAATATATATATTCTTTTGGAAGAGTAATGGATGCATCATTTGAAATGGCTGTGTTTGAGGGAACATTGACATCATCTCTAAACTTGTTGGAGAATATCGGGGGATGTCATGGCAAACCAGATCAGTGGGTCCATGAAACCAGCTGACTAGAGGGAGTCAAGGGAGGGACTACATCTCTCAAAATGCAAGGCAAGTTTTTGTTTGTTTGTTTGTTTGTTTGAATATCTTGAGATTTGTGAACAAATGTGTGCTAATGCACCAAGTTTTCTTTAAGAAGAGTATGTGTTCTTTTTGGGTATTTTTTGAATGTTGTTCAGTATTGAGTAGGTTCTGGCTGTAGTGTCAGAATGTTCAGGGAATTTGAACTGATAACTTTTTCTGCATCGTTTGTATAGTCAATACCATTTAATAGGAAATATTTTAGAGTTCTACAGTCAATATCTCAGAGAAAACTTGGGAAAAATGTTCTCCATTAAAATTAATTAAAGTTAATAAGGCAATTTTATTAACTTTTATTAAGTTTTAAGTATCTAAGGCAGATACATTGTTTAAAATTCACAAGGTACAAACTAGCATTGAACATAAAGTAAGTTTTCATCTTTCTTTACTCTTCAGCCACCTTTTACTCTATCTGGGCATGCATTTTGTCAACTTCTTGACTATCATTCTGGAGAGATACATACATAAATATTCTATACCTTTGCATCCATATATTATATATTTTTTCACACAAATGTTTGCATGATATAAACACTTTTCTGCAACTTTTATCATGATGTGTTTCAGGGGCTTTCCATATGTATGCATGTAGAAACCTCTCCTTTTTCTTACTGACTATGGAATATTCTATTGTACAGATATATTGTGAGCTATTTTCAGAAATTACATTATTAGATAACCCTTCTTTTAATGGACAGTCTGGGGAAAATGACATCTGCTTCTGGAACACAAGATCATATCTAGTCTCCTATGATAGTGACAGAATAAGGATTTTTTATTCTCTGTATTTTGTTTTGTGAATAGGATTGTTATCTGTTCTCTTCACTCAACCAAATATTTTTCTGAATATATTCACATGGTTCAAATATAAACTAAGTAGAAAGAAAAGTTTATTTGTGGGACAAATGGATAGCCACATGCAAAAGAATTAATTCAGACCCCTACATCATACCATACACAAAAATTAACTTAAAGTTGATCAGACCTAATATAATAACTAAAATTATAAAACTCTTAGAAGAAAATATGGTAGTAAATTTTTGTGATTGGGTGTTAAGAAATGATTCCTTAGATACGATACCAACTGCACAACTGATAAAAGAGAAGACTCACAAGTGGAACTTCCTCAAAATTAAAAATGTTTGCTTCAAAAGTCACCATCAAGAAAGTGAAAAGATAACCAACATGCTGAGAGAAAATATTTGTAAATAATGTATCTAAGAGACTTGCCTACAGTATATATAATGGACTCTTACAAGCCAATAATAAAAAGTCAATTTTAAAATTGGCAAAGGATTGGATTATACGTTTCTTCAAAGAAAATATATGAGTGACCAATAAACACATGAAAAGATCTTCAACATCACTGAAGATCATTAGGGAAACAGCAAATGAAAACCACTATGAGATACCACTACATATCCACCAGAATGGTATTAATTGCATCCAATAACAAGTATTGATGAGGATGTGGGGAATTTGGAACCGTCATATATTGCTGATGGGAATGTGAAATGATGTAGCTTCTTTGGATAAAAGTTCAGGAGTTCCTCAAAATATTAATCATAGAGTTACAATATAACCCAGGTAATCCATCTGATGTCTTCCTGTGTATCCCTAAACTATTTTTTCATATTAAATAGCTCCCAATTCTTTAGTCCTTCTCCAAAGGACCTCAACTTTCAAAATTCCCATTGAACCTTCACCAAGCCCTGTAAATTTTCTATACACCCACCTGGGTATAGACCCAAGAAAAATGAAAATATGTCCACAAAAAACTTGCACACAAATGTTCATAGTAGCATTACTCATGATAGTTCAAAAGGGGGAACAGTCAAATGTCCATCAACTGGTAAATGGATAAATGAAAATCTGGTATACCCAATGGGATGTAATTTGACAATGTAAAGAAAGAAAGTGCTAATACACACTACAATTTGCATGAACCTCAAAAACATCAAGCTGTGAAAGAAATTAGTCACAAAACACCACATGCTGTATAAAACCTTTTAAAAAATGTCCAGAATAAGAAAATCCATAGAAAGTAGACTAGTCATTGCCTAAGACTGGTTGTGGGGGAAAAAGGTGGAATGGGAGAATGACTACTAATTGGTTTGGGGTTTTTTGTGTGGGAGTAATGAAAATGTTATATAATTAGATTATGGTGATGGTTGCACGACTCTGTAAATGTTGAATTGAATTGTACACAGTGAGTGAACTTTATGGTATGTGCATTTTATCTCAACAAAGCTGTTAAAATTTTTTTTTAATGAAGTCTGTCTTTTTTCCACATTTGTCCATGCCTTGTATCTCTCATGTCACTGTTCTCTATAAAGCACCATGTGTAGACATATTCACAAGGGAAACCTGTAAAGAGTGGATATCTCCAATATTTTCCCTTTATTCTTATGTACTGAGTATAACATTAACACCAAAAGCTGAAAATGGTTTCATGAAAAAAGGAAAATACAGACGAATATCTCACAAATACTATTGCAAAGATCCTAAATAAAATCTCACCATAAAGACTGCAGAATAACTAAGTGGATTATATGCCAGGAAAGCAAGGTGTTTAATATTGAGAAATCTAGTAATAAATTTGTTATATTAAGAAATATTAGGAGAAAGCTCATAATTTCTTCCATAGATTCTGAAGGACATTTGATAAAATTCAGCATTCCTGGAAAAAATTCACTAAAGTAGGAAGTTATAACTGTTATATTATAATAATAAAACACTTACCTATCTCTGCCCAAGTGTAATTATGACCCTTAGTGGGTAAGTACTATAAGTGTCTCTATTAAGGTGAAAAACATAAAGAATGCTCGTTTTTATCACAATTATGTAATATTAATTATGTAACATTAAACTTGGAAAAACTAGTCAATGCAATCAAATAAGAAAAATAAATTGTATAATACTGGAAAGGAAGGGTAAATATTTAAATTTGCAGATAATATTATATATAAAAAAATTCAAAATAATCAACTGAGAATATATTCCAAACAAAGAGAATTCAGTAGATAGAATTGCACAGTATTAATATTCTGAGTGTATATATTTCATATGTAAAAATACAACTCATTAGAAATAATAAAATTAAGTCCCTTTTTATAATAAGAAAAAACATAATACATAGGAATAAACTTTAGAAGATATGTGCAAAACCCATGTGAAGCTTGTAGGAGATTTCTGTGGAAATGAAATTCAGTAAAGTTGCAGGATACAAAATCAATATATGAAAATCAGTTGCATTTCTATACACTAACAATGAACTATCAGAAAGAATATTGAGAAAACAATCCCATTTACAATGCCACCAAAAATAATAAAATCCTTAGGAGTAAATTTAACCAAGGAGGCGAAATATCTATACTGATATCTATAAAACATTGATGAAGGAAATTGAAGATGCAAATAAATGGAAAGATATCTTGTGTTAATGGATTGGAAGAATTAATACCATTAATAGATTTGCCAAAGCTATCTATACATTCAATGCAATCCCTATCAATTTTCCAATAACATTTTTAAAAAAATACAAAAAACATTCCCAAATATGTATGGAATCGCAAAAGACCTCAAACAGCCAAAACAGTCCTGAGAAAGAAGAATGAAGCTCGAGGAACATGCTTCCTGATTAAACTATCAAAATAAACTCTTGCATGTATGGTCAGCTAGTACTAGACAAGAGAGCCAGGAATACTCAATGGTGGAAAGATAGTCTCTTCAATAATGGTGCTAGGAAAACTGGATATTCACACATGAAAGAATAAAACTAGATCTGTAACACCACTCACAAAAAGTAACTTGAAATGGATTAAAGACTTAAATGTAAGACCTGAAACCACAAAACTCCTAAACACACACACACACACACACACACACACACACACACACACGCACAGGAAAATATACTTGACATTGGTCTTGGAAATGATTTTTTAGATATTACATCCAAAGCACAATCAACAGAAGCAAAAATAAAAAAGTGGAAATACATCAAACTAAAAAAATTTCTACACAGCAAAAGAAATGATCAACAAAATGAAAAGGCAACCTACAGAATGGGGGAAATGTTTGCAATATGTCAAATAAGGAATTAATATCCAAAATATGTAAGGAGTTCCTCAAGTCAATATTTTAAAAAATCTGAGTTAAAAATGGGCAATATCCAAATGGCCAATAAGTCCATGAAAAGGTGCTCAGTGTCACTATCATTAGGGAAATGCAAATGAAAACTACAATGAGATGTCAACTAACACCTGTTAGAATGGCTATTATTAGAAAGACAAGAGGAGAGATAACAAGTTCTGGTAAAGATGTGGATAAAAGGGAACACTTGTGCATTGTTGGTGGTAATGTAAATTTTTACAGCCAATATGGAAAACAGTGTCAAGCTGCCTCAAAAAATTACAAATAGAACTGCCATATGATCCAGCAATTTCACTTCTGGTTATTTATCTGAAGGAAATTAAATCACTATATCGAAGAAATACCTGCACCCCCATGTTCATCACACTGTTATTTACAATAGCCAAGATGAGGAAACAACCTAAATGTCCATCAGTGGATGAATGGTAAAGAAAATGTAGCATGTATGTATAATGGAATATTATTCAGCCACTAAAAAGAGGAAATTCTGGTTTTTGTGACAACATGGATGGACCTTGAGGACATTATGCCAAGTGAAATAAGTCAGAGAGAAAGACAAATACTGTATGATCTCACTTACACGTGAGATCTAAAATACTCAAATTCATAGAAACAGAGTTTAGATTGGTTGTTGCCAGGGACAGGCAAGGGTATGAGGTAGGGTGGCAAGTATGTAGGAGGAGTGGGTGCAGATAGCCAAAGGGTAGAATCTTCCAGTTATAAGATGAATAAGTTCTGGAGATGTAAAGTTCAGCATAATGGCTATAGTTAATCATACTTTATTGCATATTTGAAAGTCGCTAACAGAGTATATCTTAAAAGTTCTCAACACATACAAAAGAATTGTAACTATGTAAGGTGAGGGATGTGTTAATGAACTTTATTGTGGCAATCGTTTCACAATATATACATATATCAAATCATCACATTTTATACCATAAATGTACACAATCATATGTCAATTTTATCTCAGTAAAGGTAGGGAAAAAATTCCTTGATTAACATGCAGTCTTGGTTGACAGTTGTTTTTTTCTGAGCACATTGAAGATATCACATTGTGTTCTGGCTTTCCTTGTCACTGTTGAGAAGTTAGCGGTCAGTGCATCAGACATGGAAGTTTCTCATTTTTCTCTTGGTACTTGAACATGTGTATGTGTTTTGTGTTCTATACTTTCATGTGTCCAGGTACTTATTTTCATGGTTAGGATTCATTTAGTTTCATGAATCTGAGAATTGCTGTTTTTTGAAAAATAAGTCCTGGAAAATTCTCATGCTTTTGAATACTGCCTTAGTCCCCTTCTTTCTTCTTCCTTTTTGAAACTTAATTAAACATATATTAGAACTTTTTGTTCCTCTATGTTGATTCAACTTGTTAAATACTTTGAATCTCTGCTTATCTTCAGATATCTTCCAGCTCACAGATTTCTTTCTTTATATCTAATCAAATTTAAACCTACCCATTGGATTATATGTTATTTCTAGAAGTTCTGTTTGTTTCTTGTTCAAATATGCTCTCACATTTTATAATCTTTACCTTTTTTTTATAATTTCACTCTCTTATTTGCATCCTTAGAATTTGATTACACATTTTTATTTCATATTTGATATTTATTTATTTATTTAGGTCTTTATCTGATTATGTTGCCCACATATTTTAATGAATCTTACTCATGGTATCTTGTTTTGTTGTGCATTTTGTACATATTTCTTGAAACTTTATTTGTAGGGATTCCTGGAGGCCTATATTAAAGATGGCTTCCACTAGGAAAGAAACTGTCCAGTCTTGGCCACCATCCTGGTATTTTTACCAAATTCTTCATGCATACATGCATTGTGTACTTTGTGTGTGTGAGTGTGTGTGTGTGTGTGTGTGTGTGTGTGTGTGTTTGACACCCCATAAACTATGAGTTTTGTTCGACATAACCATGTCATAACTGGTTGTGGTTATGAATTTTAAGAGAATATATCTCTCTTGCATCCTATGCAGAGTCTGCAGATATGCAGTTTTATTCCTTCCTTTGGCAAGGACTGTGGGCTGGTGACTGGCTGGTGACTGGGTTGTGTTTACTTGTGCTTTATATTATACTGAGTATATGGCCTTTGGAGGACTAATTGTATGCAGGAGTGTCTCATATTAGATTTCCCACTTATAGTGACCCCTAGACTTTTTTTCCCATGGCCTCAGAAATCAAGAAATCCAAAGCCAGATTTACTTGGAACAGCAAATGTTCTCAAGACAAAGACAGATTCAGGGTTACTTAACTTCCTCTGTTCCTCTGTTCTAAGTATTACTAAGTTGTTACTTACTCCAAAATGAATATAGATAGAAATAATTTAGTTATTTCGGCAAAAGTCACTCACAGTAACTTGTTGCTCAAGAGATATTTGTTGAAGGTATTAATGAGTGATTTTTCAGGTCCTCCTATATACAATTAATTGACGGTTCATTCAAGCTGTCATAGAGAATGGCAGAGAACAGATTTTTTTTCCCCATAGAATATTTGTCTCTATCAATACCTCTTCTACAAAGCAACACAGAAAAAGAATTATGAAGGAAAAAGAAATCCTCTTCTTTCCCACCTTGCCTTTGCTAAAAGAGAAGAAGAAGGAAAGAAGGAAATAAGAGGAAGAGAAAATGGGGGTGGGGATGTATAGAATGATAAGAGAATAGCTTGGGGGTGGAACTGTGAAATATAGTCTTCTATAGTTAGTGTTTACTCACTCATGAGTATCTTTTACATTTTTTCTCTCATATCTGGAACTATTGCCAATTATTCTACAGATATTCCTGCACATCTACAGCCATAAAGGAATGGATTCTGACTCTTAAGGGTTTCCCAACTTCACATTCTGATCTTATCCAGCATGTCACTACTCTAATGGGCCGAAAGAGAAATCCAGTGGTTTACTGAAGAGAAGATTAAATTGAAGATTGACCAGTAGAGGAAAATACTTCCTCTAAGTTCTCCAGAATCCATTTCAGTGCCCTGCCACTTGTCTTTGAACTCTTTTTTCTCTACTGCTCTTTTGCATTAGATCTTTCAAGAGAAATATATTTATCCCTTTACCCTATGGCCTGGGTGGTCTGAATCAGTGAAATTATTCCATTTCTCAGAGCCACATTAACAGAAACATGGCTGTAGATAGTCTGGTTCTTCCATAAGTCATAATGCTTTTAGAAGCACTTTATTATCTCCCAAGATGAATTATGTGACATCCTATAATGGGACCTAAATATCAGGACCTATGATCTTTCTCAAGGTGAGCACCGTCTCTTCACTCCTTCCCTCTCTTCAAGCCATCATCCCACCCTCTCCTAAGGAATGTGGAATGCTAATATACACACCACACACTCCCAAGGATCAGAACTTGACTAGTTTTTCATCCATGCATATTTCCTGCAGTGAAGGAACGTCTTACAAGAGCACTCTTGGGCAGGAATGGCAAGATTTCTTGAGACAAGAAATAGTTTGTTAATGGCTGCCATTAACAAGCAGAACACAAGAGGTGAGTTGATGGAATATGGCCTCCTTGCTTAATGGGAGCTACTGACCGACACCGTCCACAGGAGAAAAGAGGATTAAGTGGATGTCTAGGTCATGGACCACCCCACAGAGTGAGCGGTATGAAAGAGTAGTGCACCTCCGTCATGTTTGTGCTTAGAAAACTTTCTTGCACAGGCACCCCCCTGTACATGTACTGTAGCATGGATTTTGCTAGCAGATATTACCCCGTTTTGCAAAAAGGAGTTCTCTTGGGCCATCAGTGTGGGCTCTCCCCACAATGAATCACAGCACTGGACTTCCTCCTGACATCACACTTCAATCAAAAACTTTTTGCACAAAATGTCACTTTCAAAGTTGCGGTTTGGAAAAAAAGTGTCTTTATAAAAAATTCATGGCCACAATGATCTGATAATGCAGTGTTCTGATACCAGCAGATGTTTTGTCTAACATGTTCCCTGAAGCTGTACTCTGTGCCTTCATATCTTTCATTTCCAGTTGCTATCTGCTGACTGTGGGATGTCATGTACGTACCCTATAGCTATGCGCGGCAATTCGCATCTAACACCACCACGCGTAATGAGCTTCACAAGATGCTTGTCGCAATAACTCCGTACTTCCCTAACCATATGGAACACAACACTCTAAAGCCCATAGACACTTTTTTTTATTACAGTTCAGATCCTTAAAACATAATCTGTGTGATGTCTAGTGAATGTACGTGAAGAGCTGCTGAAAACAAAGTTAACACTTGTTCACATCATCTGTTACAAATGTCCAATTTGGGACAATAAATTTCCTCGGAACCTGTTCTTTTGCTGACTCGTTGCTTTATCTTTTTTTCCTCTTTCTCTCACGTCGTTTTTTTTATGAACTATGCATATGTATTAAATGGGATTTGTTGTCCCTAGATACCAATTTGCATAAAGTACAAGCCATCATTGGTTGGAGAGAAGCAAATTACTTCTCCGGCAAGATCACACTTTTTTTTTTTTTTTTTTTAATTTTAACAAACCGCAGGCAGAGGCTGTTAACAGCACTTAGCCAGATATGCAAAGTATCACTTTTCTCAAAAGCAGCTTGATCAATGAGGGGGAAGAGAAAAAAGTGAGAGGTGATATTATTCAATTAAGTCCCATATAAAGCTGACCTGAAACAGAAATGCGTACCTGTTTAGCCACCTAGCCACCTGTCCACCTGTCGGTAAGCTGAGCCTCTGCATTTCCCCTTCAGTTCAGGTCAGGTATTCAAGTCTTGAGGGGGAAATCGAGAGACTCAGTTAGCAAAGAAGTGAGACCAACTCAGCAGCTTTTAAAAATAAGACTAATCTCTCAGTTTTATTCTCTGCTCTTCAGAAAACTCACTGTTTCTGATTTCTCTCTCTTTCCAGTTACTCTTGCCATTCTTTTCTTTGTGGCTTGATTATCAAGGAACTCTCTGTCAACAGTGCTGCTTATAATTGCTGACTCACAACGTCTTGTAAAGGGCAAGTAGGACCCGTGCCCCCCACCTCTGCCCATCACGAAAAGCAGATTTTCTCTAACAGATGCGGGAACAAGTGTGGAACATTTTGGATGGGGCCCCAGCATCCAGGTCCACACTGGTCCCCGGTTCTCTCTTCCCACTGCTCTTGTCATGTACACCTGTGACAACTTGGCAATTGCCTGGGTGATATCGCGGAGACTTGCAGATTCCAGCTTGTCCCTCTGCTAAGCAGGGCTGTGCTAGTTTTTGCTAAATAAGGAAACAAACAGCTCTCTCAGCCAAGAATCTCAGACGACGACGTATGGGGGGTGGAAGTTGGGAACCTTAGAAACAGCTGGGAATAAATGACACTCTCCAACTTTTGACAAACTTGCCATAGAAACTTCAGGAGACTGTAGTCTGACTTAGATGCACATTTCAGTTAAGTTTAAGTTCCAGAGGCTTTGATATGTGTTACAGAATAGTTGAATTTTTAAGATCAGTTTAAATCATTCCACCCAGACTCAATGTAAGTGTTTTACAGGTAGCAGAGATATGTTATAACCATTATAATCCCTAGAAATAAACAAGGAATTGTTGGTAAATTCTGCTCCCCCTTCTAGGAAGGGGCACTCCATTATTCATTGAGGAGAAACAAAGAGATTTGAATATATTAACTACCCCCATTGTTTTGTCCAGCTATCAGGCCCGGCTAGAAACAAATGAGTGAGAATCCAAATTAGTGACATAGGGGCTTATACTCCTACCCACGATATCTCTGGTGAAGACAAAGAAATGACCAAAATTTCACCATGCAGAAGTCAGAGACTTTGGGAGTGTGAGTGTGCATTTCCCCTCACCACTGTGTACCTAGTGCTTAGAAAGCTGGTACTTATGAGGTGCCCAACACCTATTTGTTAAATGAATTAATGAATGGCAGAGTAGTGAATTAATGGACACATAAAGGAAGGGAAATAAAAAAAAATTATCTGTTAATATAACTAGAGTAAAAGATTAATGAAAGTCCTGTCATGTAAGATTGTACTCTAAATTCCATCATAGAGATATTTTTGAGTACCTGGATTGTTCTAGGAAATAAAGTAAGCATTGCTAATAGAGTCTGGAGGTAGTGGTTGTGGAAATGCATGGGATTTGGAATAGAAACAAACAAAATAATACCATTTACTAATGCAGTGAACTTTGGTAAGTTACTTAATCACTCTGAGCTTTAGTTTCCTCTGCTGCAAAATAGGAAAAAGTACCTATGGCACAGGTATGTTTTGGTGATTAAATGAGATTAATCAGTATTAAATATCACAGTAAACACTCACTGACTGTGAGATTCCTTTTCATTTATCTGCCCCTAAGAAGGTATCATCTAATTCTACTCTTTGAGATGAAAATGCTAAAATATATCTCCTGTGGAGGAAAATCTCGGAATATTTAGGAAGGAACACAGAACCACTTTGGAGAAGAAAAATGCATGAAAGAAGGAGCTTTTTTTGTTTCCTTGTCCCGTCTCCTGCCTATGCTCATACTGTTTCACCTGCCTGGGATGCCTTCCTTTCTTCTGTTCCCTTATCCAAATTGTATTCAATTATCCAATTTCTAAGCTTTCATTGCTTAGGAAACAAGGTTTCAGAGCTCATTAAGTGGGCTTATGCATTGTTTCTTCAACCTCAAGACGTAAATATTTCTGTTTTATTGTGTTCTATCAGTTGTCTTTTGCTGTATAACAAATAGCCTTAAAACTTTGTATTTGGAAACAGTAGTTAATTGTTTCTCACAATCAGTGGGTTAGCAGGATGGTTTAGCTTAGATCTACTCATGCTATAGCATTTAGTTGGCGGGCTGGCTGGGTTGAAAATTCTTAAGAACCCACTCACATGTTGGAACTGACTATTGTCTAGATCATCTTGCTTTTTCTCCATGTGGTCACTTCCCCTCCAGGAGGCGAGATGGATTTCCTTCTGTGGCAGTCTTAAGGCAATGTTCCAATAAGGTGACCATGGAAGCTATATGGCCTTTTAAGGACAAAGCTCCAGAACTTACACAAAGGCATTTCTGCCACATTTTATTGAACAAAACAAATCAGAAGGCAAACCCAGATTCAAAGGGGTAGAGAAGTATATTCTACCTCTGAATGGGAGACATGTCAATGCCACATTGTAAAGAGTTGTACATATTGGAATTGGAGGTGTTCATGGCCATTACATAATCAACCGCAGGTACCCCCTGTTTTGATATTGAGGATTTGCATCAAAGTTCTTTTTATCTCTGGCCCCCATTTTGAATACCTATCCTAATAAACTGTCTGGTTTCCCAGACTCTGTAGGCACCAATCCCTCTTTCTAGGTTTTGCATATTTAGAGTCACTAATGTACCCTTCTAGACAGAGAATTATCAAATCATGTTTCATACTTTCCTTCTTACTGTATGATCTCTACAACAGGAAGGAACAATAGAAACTTGTTTTCGTGCTGATACAAAATATGCTAGCTTTCAATAAACCCTACATTAAGAGGAAGAAAGATCTCGACCTAAGTTTATACCTCAGGAACTAGGAAAAGAAGAACAAACTAAAACCAGAATCAACAGAAAGGGGGAAAAAACAAATATCAGAGATGAAATAAATCAGTGAGTAGAAAAAAAAGTTTTTTAAAAAATAAAATCAACAAACTTTTAGTTAGACTAAGAAAAAAGAAGACTCAGATATGTCAAATCAGAAATGAAAAAGGAGATATTACAACAGATGTCTCAGAAACTAAAAAGATCACAAAAGGCTATGAGAATAATGATTTGCAAACAAACTGAGTAACCTAGAAGAAATGGATAAATTTCTAGAAATCTACAAGTTAACAAGACTGAATCAAGAAAAACCAGAAAGCCCTAAACAGACCAGTTATAAATAAGAAGATTTGAAGCAATGAAAAACCTCCCCAAAAAGAAAAAGTCCAGAACCAGATGGCTTCATGGATGAATTCCACCAGACATTCAAAGAAAAATTGATTCTAATCCTCTTAAACGCTTCCAAAGAATGGAAATAGAAGGAATACTTTTAAACTAATTTTATGAAGACAGCATCACTCTGATACAAAAGCCAAATAAAGACACCACAGAAAAGAAAACTGCAGGCCAACATCTCTGATGAACAAAGATGCAAAAATACTTAATAAAATACTAGCAAACTGATATGCAGATTCAATACAATCCCTGTCAAAATTCTAAGGGCATTTTCACAGAAGTAGAAAAAAAGCCATTCCAAAAGTATTATGGAAACACAAAAGAGCCCAAATAGCTGAGCCAATCTTAAAAAAGAAAAAATGGACTTGGAGTTATCACATATCCTGAATTCAGATTATATTACAAAATATAGTAATCAAAACAATATGGTACTGGCATAGACACATAGACCAATAGAACAGAATAGAGAGCCCAGAAATAAACCGAATCGTATATAGTCAACTAGTTTTCCATAAGAGCACCAAGAATACACAATGGGGAAAGGATAGTCTTTTCAGTAAATGGAATTGGGAAAACTGGAAATCCATATACAGAAGAATGAAATTGGACCCATCTCTTAAACCATGCACAAAAATCAATTCAAAATGGATTAAAAACAAATATAAGACCTGAAACTGTAAAACTCCTAGAAGAAAATATGAGGTAAAAGCTCCTTGACACTAGTCTCGCAATGATTTCTTAGATATCTTAGATACACCAGGCAACAACAACAACAACAAAAAGCAAAAATAAAGTAAGACATCAAACTACAAAGTTTCTGTACAACAATAGAAATGACCAATGAAATAAAAAGGCAATTTATGTATTGGGAGAAAATATTCACAAACCATATGTCTAATAAGGAATTAATGTCCAAAATATATAAGGAAGCCATACAACTCAATAGCAAAAAACAAAACCAAATAAAACCAAAAAACAATCCACTTTTAAAAATGGGCAAAGTATCTGAATAGACATTTGTCCAAAGAAGACATGCAAATGGCCAATAGGTATATAAAAGCTGCTCGACATCACTAATCATAAGAGAAATGCAAATCGAGGCTATGAGGTATCACTTCATACCTGCTAGGATGGCTATTATTTAAAAGATAAGAGATAACAAGTGTTAGTGAACAGGTGGAGAAAAGAGAACTCTTGGACACTGTTAGTGGGTGTGTAAATTGGTATAGCCATTATAGAAAACAGTATGGAAATCCCTCAGAAAACTAAAACTGTAATGACCATATGATTCAGCAATTTCGCTTTTGAGTATATATCCAAGAGAACTGAAATCAGGATCTCAAAGAGATATCTGCCCTCCTATGTTCATTGCAACATTATTTACCATAGCAAAGATAAGTAAATAACCTCTGTTGTTGACAAATAAATAAAGAAAATGTGAGATATATATAGATATATATATGCATACATACATACACACATACATACATACAATGGATTATTATTCATCCCTAAAATGGAGATTCTGCCATTTGCAACAACATGGATGAACCTGGAACACATTATGCTGGATATAGTGAAATAAGCCAGACACAGAAAGAAAAAAAAAAGCATTGCATGATCTCACTTATATGTGGAATCTGAAATTTGATGTCCATATGCAAAAAAGTTGAATTCATGAATTTCCTAAATTCATGCAAATAAATCTAGATACAGGCCTTACACTTTTACAAAAATTAACTCAAAATATGTCATAGGACTAAATATAAAACACAATACTGTAAAATCTATAAAGGAAAAAAAATTAGAGACAATTTATGTGACATTAGGTTTGGTGATCAGTTTTTAGACACACCACTAAAAGCATATAAATTTTGCCTTGTTAGAATTAAAATTGTCTGCTTCAGGGGTGGTTCAGTCAGTTAAGCATCCGACTTCAGCTCAGGTCACTCACCATTTGTGAGTTCAAGCCCCCCTGTTGAACTCTGTGCTGACAGCTCAGAGCGTGGAGCCTGCTTCAGATTCTGTGCCTCCCTCTCTCTCTGCCCCTGGCTGCTCACACTCTGTCTCTCTCTCAAAAATAAACATCAAAAAAAAAAAAAAAATTGTATGCTCTGCTGAAGACAACATCGAGAGAATGAAAAGACAAGTAACATTGACTTGGAGAAAATATTTGCAAAACACATATCTGATAAAGGAGTTGTATCTAAAATATACAAAGAACCCTTAAAACTCAACAATAAGAAAACAACCCAATTAAAAGATCTGAACAGACAGCTCACTAAAGAAATTATACAAATTGCAAATAAATATATAAAATGATCCTTAATAGCATTGTTATCAGGAAATTGGATTCTGAGTTTTGCCAAATTATTTTTCTTAATCTATTTAAAGAATATTGTTTTTCTTCTTTAGTCTGTTGTAGTGAATCACATTAATCGGCTTTTGAATGTTGAACCAGCCTTGCATTCAAGAACTAAACCTCACAAGATCATGATGTATTGTCATTCTTTAATATATTGCTGGAATTTTTTTTTGCTAATATTTTGTTGAATACTTCTGTGTCATGTACGTGACAGGCATTGGTTGGCATTTTTTTATTTCTTGTATTACTTTTGTCTAGCTTTTCATATGAGGGTACAGCCTCACAAAATGCATTAGAAAATGTTCCCTCCTTTTCCATTTTTGTGTAAAAGTATGTAAGATTGTGAAAATTTTATGTTTTTTTTTCTTAAATATTTGGTATATTTTATCAGTAGAGCCATTTGGTCCTGGACTATTATTTGCTGGAAAGTTCTTAATAATGAAAAATTTTCCTTAACTGACATAGGGATATTCAAGCTATCTGATTCTTCTCAGGTGAGGTTTTGTATTCATCTTTCAAATAATTGGTCAATTTCATCTAAATTGTCAAATTTATAAGCATAGAATTTTTTTAGCATTCTCTTATTATTTTATAATCCCTTCTTTTCTTATAATCTGATCATCTGTAGTAATATTTCTTTTTATTACTGATATTGAAAATTGGTAACTTCTCTCTTTTCTATTATTCAATCTGTCTGACTTAGATTTGTCAATTATTTTATCTTTTCAGTGAACCAGCTTTGGGTTTTATTGATTTGTTTCTCTCTATTGTTTTTCTCTGTTTTCAATTTTATTGATTTCTGTCCTTATTTTTATTATTTCCTCTTTTATGTTTGCTCTGTAATTTGTTCTTTTGTTGCTGGCTTCTTCAGGCAAAGCTTAGATCATTGATTTGAGGCCTTTCTTCATTCTAACATAAGCATTTAATGCTATCAATTGTGCTCTAGACACTGTTTTAGCTTCATTCTAAAAGAAATAGCTTCATCGCCATATTGACAGTGAGTACAAAACATTTTGTTTTGACACTTTTCAGATTAAAAAAAATTTTTTTAATGTTTATTTATTTTTGAGAGAGAGACAGATGAGAGCAAGGGACGGGCAGGGAGAAAAGGAGACACAGAATCCGAAGCAGGCTCCAGGCTCAGAGCTGTCAGCACAGAGCCCAACGTGGGGCTCAAACCCACAAACCATGAGATCATGACCTGAGCTGAAGTCGGACGCTCAATGGACTGAGCCACTCAGGCACCCCTTCAGTTTTTTTTTAATTTCCTTATGATCAAAGAACATATTTTGCATAGTTTTTATTTCTTTTAAGTTTGTTATGGTTTGTTATATGGCCCACAATACAGTTGATCTAGGGCTTGTTTTTTTTTTTTAAACATACATTTAACAAGTATGTGTATTCAGCTGTTTTTAGGTATAGTGTGCAATAAATATCAATCAAATCAGTTGATGGTATTGTTTAGGTCTTCTATATCCCTGCTAATTTTCTATCTTCTTGTTTTATTGATAATTGGAACAGGAATTTTAAATCTCCAACTATAATTATGGATTTGACCCTTTTACTTTCTCTTACTCCTATTATCTCTCATCCCTCTATGAATTCATCATATTTTTCTGGTTATTTGTTTTTTCCGTAACTTGGGTTTTGTCCTGGACATTTTGTATGAGACTGAGACTCTGGGTGTCATTAAAGTCTGGGGTGAATGTTGCTTTTTTTTTTTGGTAGGTTCAGATGGTAAAGCCTTTCTTGCCTTCTGTGGGTGGTGGTTTCAACATCAGTTAAGATGTCAAAGCTTTTGCTATGTTGCTTTAGATATGTTCTACACATGTACCTCTCAGCCGTTAGTCTGGGGTTTGGTGTTGGTTTATATTGTAGTTCAGTCCTCAAAGTCTTTGCTGTGCTGGTTCATATCTATTACACACATTCACAGCTTATGGGTGAGCCCATGATTTGTGTCTGTTCATATACAGAGGAAGGGGCTATCTTCTCCAGCTCTGTCCTGTCTGAGATTTTTCCTATACACATTAGTGTTCAGGGAGCCTTTCCCCCTCAGAAGTTTCACTATCTCACACTTGGGTCAAACTTGGGAAAAAAATTAGAAATTGACCCTGTCTGCTATTGGTAACTTTTCAGAGTCCTCAGATAGTTTTTTTTTTATTATTTTTTTAACGCTGATTTATTTTTGAGACAGAGAGAGACAGAGCATGAATGGGGGAGGGTCAGAGAGAGACAGGGAGACACAGAATCTGAAACAGGCTCCAGGCTCTGAGCTGTCAGCACCGAGCCCGATGCAGGGCTTGAACTCACAGACCGTGAGATCCTGACCTGAGCCGAAGTCAGACGCCTAACCAACTGAGCCACCCAGACACCCCAGTTTTTTTTTAAATGATATCTAGACTTTTTAGTTGTAAACAGTGGGAGTGATAGGTACAGTGGATTTACTCCATTTTGGCCAGCACCAGGAGTAGTAACCTGGTTTTAATAAATTATGATAATATATAGGTACCTCTCAAGGAACTCCTTGATTATGTTTAGGTAACATGCTTTGTGTGAAAATATGTATGTAACAGGTATCAAGAAATTCTCTCTCCAACATGGCACCTGTGTGTGCTGAAATTCAGTAACTGTCTTAATGAAAGGCTTTAGAGATGATTGCCATCTAGCAGGGGTTCAATGCATGTATTTCTTATTACAAATAAATATCAATAATTAAAAAACATAATTATAAATATAGCTATAAAATTTTTTGTATAACAGAAAACATTCCATTCAAAGGTTCCTTTAAGCAGTAAATTAATCTAAAAAACATAAAATAGACGTTGATCTTCTCAGACACATGTATGTGATACAAAATCCATTTTACTTGAATTAGAGGACATTTCACTTCAATTATCAATCATGTCCTGTGAAATCTACCCAATTATTGATCTTAGTTGTGAAAATCTTGAGACGACAATGCTTGATTTGCTTTCCTTTGTAAATTGGCATCAGCAGGTTCTTGCTGTGAAGAACTGTGACATCATCATAGTTCTAAAATCTAAGGTCAGCCTTTCTGGATTAAAATTTTCATATCATCACAGTTAAATAATGGATCCATCTCTCAGGGACAGAATTACATTATCTAAGCTCACATAATCTGATGAAAAAAAAAACCCCAAATGATCAGTTTTCAATGGGAACTATAGCTGTCACACGAACACACTCACAGAAACTCATATTTCCTCTGGCTTGAATGACTCGTCCTCTTTTTATAAGCATATCTATAAAGGAACCACCGTAATCAGAAGGTGTGCTGTTGAACTGGATATCAGAACTAGGAGAGTGTATTGATTTGAGTGTTTAATAGCAGTATGGTACTCTACACTCAGGAAACTTCTTGTTCTACTAATAGCTCTGAGAGTTGGTACGGCATTTTGACAACGTTGAGAGAGTGGATTCCTGTTTTTGAGTTGGAAGGAGATGAATTAAGTGAGGTATCAAGTACCTCATACTCTTAATCAAACAATACAAATCCTACAAGGGCTACAATCAATTAACAGTATGCCCCTATATGAACAATCAACTGTCAGTCATGTACCTCCAAATAAACAGAAATGGTGGAGATTTTTTTAAAATTCCTATTTATTGTGCCCAATACTGCAGGAGACAGAACTTAGAAGGAAGAATGGGAGACATAAAAAGGAGCAAACCCCCAAAACACACACACCTGCATACAAACCATTACTAAGCATGTACATTTTGGCTTATGGTAGAGGGAAATAGAGACAGATATAGATCCTTTGAAGGAATAGGAAAAGAAACAAGATAATGCAGAGCCATAGAAGACAAGATAAAAAGGAAACTTCAAGAGGAAGAGAGTAATCAACGGGGCATGTAATCAATCAGCTACATGTGGCAGGGGTCGCATAGGGTATTGGCCATAAAAAGGCCTCTTGAACTTGGAAGTCAGATTTGAGAAAGCTCTTTGAGTAAAGTGCAAATGGATAAAACATAGCTTCAGATGGTGAGAATGTGGAGATCGGTGAAGAGCAGACTGTTTGTGGTGTCTGGCAGAAAAAAGGGAAAAAGAGGGAGTTAGAACATTAACTTTGAGAGTGAATTCTTGTTTGTATAATACAAATCCCTAAGCTTACCATTAGAAAGTAGGGAGATCTAAAGATTCAAAGAGGTAGTGGGGAGATGCAAAAATTATTTATTGAGCACCTACTATGCATCTGACTGTTTTCAGTGCTAGAGATATGGCATTGAAAGAGGAAAAGATCTTTGCCTCTCATGATTTACATTCTAGTGAAAAGAGACAGGAAATAAAATAAGTAAAATATATAATTTTTAGATGCTGATGTTTGCGGAGGAGGAGAAATATTCTCAAGTAACATTCAGCCTTTTGAGGAAGAGAAATGCCTCTCCTCCAAGACAAAAAAGATGTCAGATGAATCTACAGACACTCTTAAAAGGAGATGGTTTAGGACAATTGAGTCATTTTGTACAGGAAAGTGGCCTTTTATCTCTGCTTTTGCTTAAAACTTCTCTTAGCATATATTTGTCAACACTTTGCTGGGCCACCTACTTTCCTCATTATACATATGCAGGAATTAACACATGTCTGAGTGTCTAACTATTGATGTATACCCTTGATCCCTTCAATATGAATGGCGATATAATTCACAGTAACCAAGATAGTGCATTTTCCAGTTACACATTCTATTGTCTCATTAGCTGTCATACGTCACCTGCACCTACCTATCAACTAGCGCATTTTCCTTCATTATGTGCCCATAGTCATTTTTAGTGACAATCAGCATATCCTGAATTGTCACAACAAGCCCTAATTTCAAGCAGCAAACCATATTTCAGTTGCATTTTAGAACAAGTTTATGTATATAATATGGTTTCAGCAAATGTAATTGAGTGTAATAGAGTTGATTTCCTGTCCACACACCCCTGTCCATATTTGTATATGGTAGATTCCTTGTAACCATTGCTTGTGGAATAATATCCAGTTTTTCACTATGGCTGAGAAACTCTACATTTGTGGCCTCAAACATAATGGCACATGGAGTTTGAATAGCTTGCTACAGTCACCCAACATATCGAGGTTTTGTTCATGATCTTCATGGGTTAGTTCTAGAGTAGTTAGCAATTTCAAAAGCAGTAAAGCAGCCCTAGAAAGAGTCTATTCAGGGTCTCTGAAAGGAGGAAGATTTCTAGAAAAAGCAGATTCATTCCATGCAAACTACATTCTGTCTCATGAGCCAAATTCTGCCGCTTCCCTTTGGAGCTCTGTTTGTCTAAGACAGTAGTGTCATTTTCCAGCTTTCATCAGAGACATGCAAGTACTCACAAATGCCTTAATCCAATATTTATCTGCTTCATCATTTAAATCCATGAACTGTAATAGTGAGATGATGCACACTGTCTCCACATCTGAATTCCTGCATGCAATGTGTGAACAAAGTCCCCAATTCACTATCGCTCTCTAACTCTGCCCTCCGCCGCAGTTGCCCAAGACCCAGGAACCCCACAGCACCCATGACTTGAGACCTTGTCAGAGTTGCACCCTCGATTACGGAATGTGGTTTTCCACCCCACCATGAGCAAACCCCAGCTCTAGTCCCCTTTGCTTCCAGCTCGTCCTTAGAACAGGACCCTGGCTGAACTTGCATCTAACAGCCTGGTGTCTTCTTAAAACAGTCTTTCTCGACTCCTCCTTGGCCTGAAATATCCCAAAACAGCACTTCTAGGAATCCCAATCAGAGATTCTTCCTCACTTTTTATATAACCGTGAAGCTAACAATACAATTCAGACAGTGCTGATTTTATTTCCTTTCATTCTTTTAGATTTTTTGAGTTGGACTAATTTAATACCCTCCCCCACACCAACCTCCCATCCCAAATCCATATTCACAGTGTCCTTAGTGGGCGGTCAAGGGCATTAAATCCTAAAGGTTTCTGCTAAATTTCTCCATTCCTCTTTGCCAACAGGAGGAAGCTATGTTTCTTCTGGGTTTGCTAGTAATGGGATTTTTTTTCCCCTTTTCCTTAACACAGTTCTATAATTAATGCATGTTTCTTTGATTCTACATTTATATTTAACACATTTTAAAAGGTACAAAATGCGTTTTAAAGATGCTTCTTGTTCCCTTGTGATTATTCGAGTCCAGAGGAGCCATGTAAGGATTATGAGAGGAACTCACAGCAAGGAGGAGTAAGCTATTGACAGAGATTCCCCAGAGCAGAAGCCATGTGAAGGGGAAGTTCATGAACTTGGAAACTCTTGCACCACCTGCTGGTAATTTAGGAAAGCAATTAAATGCCAGACGTGGACTGACACACTCACTGTGGCATTTGGGAGCAACCACACTCTTTGGGTATCATATTATCATCAGAGTCTGGAGAGCTGACAGAGGCAGCGTCTGTGCTTAAACTTATGGAAAACTTAGTTTTGGCATTTCACACCCCTGGAAAACTGGCCGATTTTAAAAAGAACTCTTTCTCCTCTTCCCCCTCAATCCACTCCAGCCATACCTCAGCCTTGGGAAAGCTTCAGCTCTTTGGACTCCTCTCTTTTCACTCTACTCCCAACATCGCCTCTTTGGCAGGTTCCTAAGTGGGTTGTTTCTATCCAGCTCTTGGAGCTAATTCCCAAAGAATAATGTCTACTTTGTTGTTGGGTGAAAGTGCCTGAGACTTTCACTAGATGCAAAGAGACTCAGAGGCCAGGATGATTTCTACGGCCTACAAATCATGGAAGGAGAAGCAGTGAGGGGAGGAAGGGAGAGAGCAAGCCAGAACAAGGGCTTTTCCTCTTGCATCCAGGATGCCCTGATCTGCATCCCTCGGCTGTCTCCATGAGCACCCAGCAGTCACTGCACCGATAAGGAGGCTTCTCGAAGCTACTTATCACATGACATGTAGTCAATATGACTGATCATTATTCAGTAACTCTGAGATTTAAAGAATCCAGGTGATTTATACAGTCATGGTTCTCAACCCTTACACTGAATCACCTGGGGAGTTCATTACATTGGTAGATTCCTGGGTCCTGTCCCAGAGATTCAGATTTAAAAGGTCCAGGTAGGGTTGTGGAATCTGAAATTCTAACAAGGCCTCCCAGTGGCTCTGATACTCAGACCACCCTTTATGAAACACTAAGAGCAGCCAGTAGAGTAAAAGACCTCTCATTGTTTCCATTTCCAAAAACGGTTTCTCCAGTTACATCCTCTGACCTTTCATCCCATCCTCTTTATTGTAGCCGTTTTCTAAGAAAGGAGGATTACTGTTTGAAAATTAGAAAATAAAATTAAAATTAAATGATCTAAACTCATGCCCAGAGAGATAACTCATGTTAAACTGTTTACTTTTTGGTGTGTAGTCTTCCAGAATTTGTGCGCGCGCGCGCACACACACACACACACACACACACACACACTTTATAGGTGTTGTGTTCACTTATGAATATATTAGAAATGTCTTTGCATGTTGACAAACCCATAATACCTTCAACATCATTTTAATGGCTTTTCCATTAAACAGATGTATGGTTACTTACCCAGCGCCCTAGTGTTGAATATTTAGATTTTCCCCAATAGTTTTATCCATATAAACAAACCTGTGATCAACATTTCTGTGCAGATGGCTGCTTGTTCAATCTTTTCCTTAGGACAAATTTCTCATGGTGGAATTGTCAAGTCAAAGGTAATACATTTTAAGGCTTTTGATAAATTTACTATATGCAAAGTATTGAAGATATTGCTAAATGTCCCCCAAGAAATGTCTCTTGATTTACCCTCTCAGCAGCAGTTTATAAAAGGGAGGAAATACACCCTTGCCAATCTGGATATTATAATATTAGAAAAAAAAGAACTATTACCCATATGTTCTGATATAAAAAAATATTTTCATGGTTTTAATGTGCAATTATTTGCTTCATAGAATGAAACTTTTTTAACTATATATTTGCCAGTTAAGGTTCTTATTTTACGAACTGTTTACTCACATTCTTTGCCCACTATATTCTTTTTTTTAATGTTTATTTATTTTTGAGAGAGAGAGAGCACAAGAGGGGGAGGGGCAGAGAGAGAGGAAGACACAGAATCTGAAGTAGGCTCCAGGCTACGAGCTGTCAGCACAGAGCCTGACACGGGGCTCGAACTCACGAACTATGAGATCATGACCTGAGCTGAAGTCAGACGCTTAACCAACTGAGCCACCTAGGTGCCTCAATTTTCCCACTATATTCTTGCAACACTTGCCTTTTTCTTACCAGCTAGAAAGAACTGTTCACATACTTAAGTATATTAACTTTGCTGGCTACAGATGTGCAAATATGTTTTCATGTATTTCTCGAAACATCTCACTCCTGTCTTTAACTGGTTTGCTTAGTTACACTGGTATTATTGATGTTTATCAGGTAAAATATATAAATTTTGTTTTTTGAACTTCTGTCTTTAGTTTCATGTGAAAAGACCTCTCCCTCTTCAAAATTATATAAACATTCACTTACATGTTCTTTCAGTATTTTTATAGTTTATTTTTACATTTAGATCTTTGATCCATCTAAAAATTTTGATATGGAAGATTAACTTTCTTTTCTGTAGTGTCAGTCAATTGCCCCAATAGCCAGCGGTTCCCCTATTTTTTGTGAGAGAAATGTTCTGAACAGTTGTCTAGGCTATATTCACGTGCATGGTTTGGGAGAAACAACATCTGTCTTCCGGGGGTGCTTCCCTGTACTAGCCCCACGGTAAAACTTCCCCTTGCAGTTGATTTTGAGACTCGCTACATTCTATGACTTCCAGAGGAAGCCACCCCCCGCCCCGCGCCTTTCCTTCCCACTGTCTGCAGGCTGGTAGGTTTCCAAAGGCTATAAACTGGCAAGTGAAAGAGAAGATCATGTAAGAAACAGTACGGTTTGATACCGAGATTTCATTTGTGCACTCCAGTTCCCTTCCACTGGCACCCAGCATTTCCCAGCTGCAACATGAGACAGTGAAATGAGCATGATGTGAGCGCCGATGTTTATTTTGACCCTATGCGTCTCTCTGAGTCATCTGTAAAATGGGTAGCTGTGCGTATTAGTATACTTGGGCTGCCAGCACCACACACGACAGACTGGATGTCTTCGTAGAAATGCATCTTCACACGGTTCTGGAAGCTGGAAGTCCGTGATTGCGCTCCAAGGAGAGTTACTTTCTGGTGAGGCCTTTCTGGCCGGTGGATAGCCGGCTATGTCCTTGCGTATTCTTTCCTTTGTGCACGTGCATGGAGAGCAATTGCTGGTGTCTCCTTCTCTTCTTATGAGGACACCAGTCATATCAGATTAAAGGCTCACACTTACGCCCTCTTTAGACCTTATTTACCTCCTTAAAGGCCCTATCTCCAAATACAGTCACATTAGGATTAAGGCTTCAGCCTATGTATTTTAGGGGGACAAAATTCAGTCCATACAACTATGGATTTCTAGATCTCATACAGATGTAAACATTTTGAAAATACTTTCAAATAAGTGTCAGAGGCTTCGGGGAGAAGGAGCCTAAGAATGCAAATTGCATTTCTACTGAAGTCAGCCAGTCTGTTTTTAGTATGTCAAATATGCCCAGGGCTGTGCTGGAAGTCTCTGGGTGTTCAAAAGAAAAATACAGCACAGTCCCTACCCTTCAATGGCATAGTCTCTCATTGTGGGGAGCTGATACCAACCTTTGAAATAATGAGAGAACAATACAAAACCCAGTACAATTAAGGGCAAGATGGGGCTTCAGATAATATACCTATGTCCTAGGCAATCAGATAAGAGGTGCATCTTAAGAGTTCAAATACTGAAGGTATGGTGAGCCTTTGGTTTGCCCTCTGGGACTTCCCATATTCAGAGGCAAAGTAGAAAGCTGCCTCACTTTTCCCCTGAGAAAGCCCCTTGTTAGAGTGTTGGTTTGTGCTGAATGGAGGCAGGTATCCCTTGTTCTGAGCTGGTGAATTAAACTTTAGTTTATGCATGGGTAGTGAAGCCCAATGGAGAGTCGCCCAGGCACAGTGAGGCACATTACCTTCAAAGAGACCTCCTAGATAGACTACAGGAGTCGTTGGAAGTTTGGACCAAAGGAAGAGAGAAAATAGCATCAGCATTTTCTTCTCTGAACGTCGGCGCTATTTTAGAGAAGGGAGGCCCAAGCGGGCCGGAGGACCGGCTCCGGTTGTCTGAGCCTGACATTCTCAGCAGGGATCTCACTGCTGCCAGAGAAGGAAGCAGGTGAGTTTATGGGGACAAGTGTCAGCCTCTTCAGAAGACCTGCAGTGGTGTCAGTGTTCTGAAAGCGGATAATCCCAAGCACCACACTGGTGAGAGGCCAGGCAGACGTGGCAAGAGCAGGAGGAGGGCAGGGCAGGGTGGGGCTGCGGGCACACCACACCAGGGCTCACGGTAAACCTTGCCCTTTCCCCCATGACAACCCCTCCTCTCCTCTCATCCCTGTCCCCTTCCTTTGGAAAGCAGGTTGCTAAATACCGGGTCGTAAGCCCCACAAGTGGAGCTACCTGAAGTGGTTTAACCCACTGCAAGTGTTGTACCAATCATTCAACAATTCCCACGGCTGCTTTTGTGAGAAGCCTCTCTCTTAAGCCTCTGGTTTAAGAATTTAGAGTAATCATGTAAAAATGATACCCCTGTGCTCCATGATCCGCTGAATCTCGCTAATGCCGGATCCCAGAAGAGGGCTTATTAATGGTGAGACGCAGGGCCTCTCTCTCAGCTCATGTTTCACACGGAGCTCTCTTATGGATTCAGCTGTAAACCTCGCTGCTGATAAAGGGAGTATAATGAACCTCCCTGCTCCATGAGAGTGAAATCGAGGGCCGATGGACTAGTTACCTGCTGTACCTCCTGGCACTACGGCCTGCGTGAGAGGCGTGCTTCATGGCTCTGGGAAATAAAGGTGCAAGGCCATCTCCTTGTACACCTCAGGCTTTTCTCTGCCATGGTGAAAGAGGCTGCCTTCAAAGATCCATATTTGGAACTGGAGAGATGTTCTAATTTCTTAAATACTTCCATAGTAATTGCCTTGTCAGTCGCCGGTGCTAACAAACTGAAGCGCTTCTCATTTTGGTGCAATTTCAATGAAAGTAAAGCAGGCCTTGGAATCTCTGGATCCCGTGAACTAGATCATTCTATGATATTTTGCGGCTCAGGACTTCTCCCACTTTGTTCTGACAGTGACCACTAGGCCAGTGCTTTCTCTAATAGAAATCTGTGAGGGGCACTGGACATAACACAGTTGTGTCTGCCCCACCCCCACCCCCACCCCACCTTCTGCCATTCAGGGTCGTTCCCCACCTAGGCAGGCCCTGTTTTAGATGGGAAACCCTTTCTAGAACTCAGCTCAAAGGCTGGTTGGCATGCATTACCACGAAGCCCATTTTTGAATGTAGAATTTCACACTTAAAACAGCTTGACTCCAAATCAAGCTTTATCCTTTTCTAAACACGCACACCCAATATCTTACTTGCCACTTAAACAGCGAGGCAAGAGGCTAAGAGAATCTTGTGCTAGAGATAACAAAACTGAGGCACACAGATGTTAGGTCACTTGCTAAAGCCACACAGAACTTCAGTTGTGGAACTTGGATGAGATAGATAGGCCAGGCTTCCAGCAAAGGCGGCTAAATATGCCATTTCTCTCCAACTATAGGATTACCTTATCAGAATATGTCTTGGAAACTGAAAACAACAGCAACAGTGCCTGACTTTCTTTTTTTTTTAATTTTTTTAACGTTTATTTATTTTGTTTTAATTTTTTTAAGTTTATTCATTTTTTTTCAATATATGAAATTTATTGTCAAATTGGTTTCCATACAACACCCAGTGCTCATCCCAAAAGGTGCCCTCCTCAATACCCATCACCCACCCTCCCCTCCCACCCCCCATCAACCCTCAGTTTGTTCTCAGTTTTTAAGAACATTTATTTATTTTTGAGAGAGAGAGAGAGAGAGAGAGAGAGAGAGATAAAGAGAGTACGAGTGGGGGGAGGGGCAGAGAGAGAGGGAGGCACAGAATCCAAAGCAGGCTCCAGGCTCTGAGTTGTCAGCACAGAGCCCGATGTGGGGCTCGAACTCACCAACTGCAACAACATGACCCGAGCGGAGTGGGACACTTAACCAACCGAGCCACCCAGGTGCCCCATCGATGCCTGACTTTCTCGAGAGATAAATGATTTGACCAGATAGTTCCAAAACAAGACATTTTCCTCTGATTTTTCTAATAGGACAGGGTGACCCAAGATACGTAAACCATTAGTCCCAAGTGCCCACGCAGGCAGATCCTGCCAAAGCATCTTTTACATCCTCTCACGGGGCGTGCGGCTCAGGCCTCGGTTACTTTGGTGTGCACCCGGGGCTTTTACTTCCGCAGATGCCACTTCGTGTGATTGGCCATCCTGGAGGAATGTTCCGGTATCAGTCAAGGCTTGTTTCAGTCATGGGTGGGTGCAACAACATCCTCGGAAAAGGTGCCCTTTGGTGTGGAGCGAGGAGGATAAGCACTGGAGAACCCAACTCTGGGTTCTGAAGGAACAGCCAGGACCTTTGCCAGTGCGATTTCTCTGGAAAGACATACAGACACATACACGTATACATAAATACCTGAGGATAACGTTAAGTGGTACTTTGTCACAAAAACCACACTGTCAGCGGGACCCCTCACATAACCACTCATCTGAGTTGATACAGCCGTTTTTAAATTTACTTTTCACTTACTTAACCTTACCGAAAAAAGCACCTCATTTTACTCACTGCTTATTGAATAAAGGATTAGTATTATTTTCCTTCCTCCAGTGAACTTTCTTGCACTTCATCCTCAGTAGATTGTATGTCTTTGTGTTTCTCTGCCAAGATGTCACTGTTGAGCAAATCACAGGTCCTAATGCTGCCCCGTTCATGCAGAGATAACTTTTTATTCAGAATTGCTTAAGGTCATCTCAATGGGAGGAATGGGTAGGAATGAGAATTTACCCCCAACTTGAATTAAAATAGCTTCCAAGCACTTCCTAGAGCAGGAACAAAGATGAAAGGGGCCCCAAATTATGGGCGTATTTGAAATAATAAGGCAAGGGTGTCCTTTGAAATACACTCAGCCACATTTGTTTGCCTTTAAGTCAGATCACCTTAACCAAGGACGTTGGTGGCAGGAACAAATGGTTAATGATTGTGGAAGGAACCTGGCCAATTGGCTTTTCTTCCTTTCTCTTTCTTTTACTTATCTTTTTATATTATTATTTTTTTTTTAACTTTGGCTAGAATGCCCAGTAGGAGTGCAGACTGGAAGATCGGCTGTCTTTTGAACTGGAGACATCACAGGAAACTGGGGAGGCTCCAAATTGCTAACCTGAGGCCGGAGCAAAAACTTTTTTTCGTGGAAGGGACTGCTTTTTTTTCCCTCCCCTTCATCGAATGGCATCCCAAGTCCTGCCGGATTGCAACTGTCTTTGTTCCTGCAGCCAAGCCTTATAGCTGGCTCACACTCTGCCACGCTCGTAACCTCACACTAGAAAGGAGATTACAAAGCGGGGCAAACACCCTAGAGGGCTCCCCTTTATCAGAACCTTCCCTGTCAGTTGGGCTCCTCATTTCCCGAGCCCTCGTCTGATTATTAGTGTACTGACGGAATAAAAATAACCTCATATTCCTACATGAATCATAAATAAAACCCTTTTATTTCATCAAAGAGGTTGGCAGGTTTATAGTCCTTTGCAATGCAGGCACGATGTGAATGACATACCTTTAATTTTGCTGACAAGCTCATCGGGGTTCGAATGAAAAAAGAGTGGAAAGTGGGTGACTCGGAAGACGGTTGTGCGGGAGATTTTTGGTGAGGATAAATATTTCACCTTGCCACTGTAATCAGGGAACCAGCTGATCTTGGTAATGAACTCTTCAATTACAGCCCACTCTGACTCTTCAAAACTTCCTGAGCAACAATACCACAGTGATTATTGCTGACGTTATGGATGGAAGCAACTTGCAAAGAAAAAAAGCGGAAGTGGCGGGGGGGGGGGGAGCTGGTTAGAAAAGGAAGCAGAGGTGTGGTGGGAAAGAAAGCCATTGAAAGTTAACAGCGGTGGGTCAGTGGGTCATCACCTAAGGAAATGATGAGGAGCTGGGCAATGGAAAAAGAGTATTTCTCCTGCCTTCACTCTTGCCTGTTTCCCCTCCCTATCTAAACCATCTTGATGATTCTGTGAATGCTCCACATTTTCATTAATCTAGACATGAGCTCTAGTCAGAGAGACTAGAGCTGAGAACCCAGCCATGAAAGAATCCATAGTCTGTATACCTAGTTCACCTGCCTTTGGTTTCTGTTATGTATGACATATGATATTGCGAAGTCCTTTCTTCTCAAGGACGAGAAGCATGCACAGCAAGGCTCTCGGTGGTGCTGCCTTTCATACAAGTGATTTTCCTGCTTCCTATTTAGGGATGGGAAGACTCAAAGAAGAGAAGGAATCACTAGATACTGTGTTCCTAAATTACTGGGCTTCTTCTTTTCTAGAGTCCCAACTACGTTTTGGAGATCAGGGTTTTAAGAAGGAAGAAAGGAAGAGGAAAACATGGAAGATCTTTAAGAGTTTATTGCTGGAAAAGGGAAGATGCCTCACTCTATGACAAGAATCTTCTGGTGAGTCACTCCAAAAGACAGGCTGAGAACTTAGCCCTTCAGAATAAGCTCTTACACAGGCCAGCTTTGGGGCTCCCAACTTAGCTTGAGCTTTGTTTTTCTTAGCAAATCTAGATTTTCCCTCTGCTATTCGAGAAATTTTACCACGAAAAATAGTTGCTACCAGTGATCTGCAGGCTTCTTTCTGCAAAAAAATAAGCCAAACTTTGCAGGGTACGGGCCTTTCTTTCAGGCAGCTGAGTAAGACAGGCGAGCTGAAATGAACCATGAGAGAACATATACTTTCCTCCCCTCAACTGCACTACGACCTTCTTGAGGACAAGAGCTGTGTTTTTTTCTAATTGCATACTTTCCACTGAGCCTCAGGTGTGCAAGTCTCCAGTTTTCTAGGTAACATAAGAAGCAGGACAAGGGTTACTCAAAGAGCCACAGGAGACCAAGGGGCTCTTGCCCTTCTACAGAGTTCTAAGACTCAACTTCATGTATCCAGTCAGTCCATAAGTCTTGATTGAGATCATCCTCCTGAGTGAGGTGGTTTTTACTTCATGGATCCCTTTGTCTTTGGGTTTTTTTCCCCAAAGTTTGTTTACTGTGGTAAAACACAATCTGCCATCTTAACAATTTTTAAGTGTACAGTTCAGTGGTATTAAATACATTCATAATGTTGTGCATCCATCGCCACCATCCATCTCCCTAACATTTTTCATCTCGTAAAACTGGAATTCTCTATACCTTAAACAGTAACTCTCCATTTCCCCCTACTCCCAGGACCTGGCAACCACCATTCTGTTTTCTGTCTCTATGATTTTGACTACTTTAGGTGGCTCAACTAGGAATGGAAGCATCCATTTGTCTTTTTGTGACCTGCTTATTTCACTTAGCACATCCTTAAAGTTCATTCATGTTATAGCATAAGTCATAATTTCTTTCCTTTTTGAGGTTGAATAATATTCCATCGTATGTATGTGTGTGTGTGTGTGTATATATACATATATACATATATATATATGTATATATATATATTGCTGCTTCCCCATTTATTCATTGATGGACACTGGTTTGCTTGCACAGGTTACCTATTGTAAATAATACTGTTATGAACACGGGTATACAAATATCTCTTTGAGACCCTGCTTTCAGTTCTTCAGAACATATACCCATGAGGGGAATTACTGGATCATGTGGTAATTCTATTTTTAATTTTTTGAGGAATGCCATACTTTTCCCCATAGCATCTGTATCATTTTACATTCCCACCTCTAGGGCAGAAGTGTTCCAATTTCTCCACATCCTTGCCAACACTTGTTATTTGCTGTAGTTTTGAGAGGAGTCATCCTAACGTGAGTGAAATAGTATCTCGTTGTGGTTTTGATTTCCATTGCCCTAATGAGTAGTGATATTGAGCAACTTTTCATGTGCTTATTGGCCATTTGCGTATCGACTTTGGAGAAACATCTATTTGAGTCCTTTGCTCATGTTTGAATTGTGTTGTTTGTCTTCTTGTTGAGTTTTAGGGATTCTCTATATAGTTTGTATATTAATCTTTATCAAGTATATGGTTTGCAAATATTTTCTCCCACTCTGCAGGTTTCCTTTTCAATCTGTTGCTAGTGTGTTTTGATGCAAAAATGTTTAAATTTTCATGCAATCTAATGTGTCTAGTTTTCTTTTGTTGCCTGTGCCTTTGGTGCCATATCCAAGACATCATTCCCAAATCCAATGTCAGGAAACTTTTGTCCTTTTTTCTTTTCTTTTCTTTTTTCTTTTCTTTTCTTTTCTTTTCTTTTCTTTTCTTTTCTTTTCTTTTCTTTTCTTTTAAAGTTTATTTATTTATTCTGAGAGAGAAAGAGAGAAAGAGAGAGAAAATCCCACAGAGCCTGACGTGGGGCTCAATCTTATGAACTGTGAGATCATGACCAGAGCTGATATCAAGAGTCAGATGCTTAACTGACTGAGCCACCCAGGCTCCCCTGTCCATTATTTTCTTCTAAGAGTTTTATAGTTTGTGGTCTTACATTTTGTTCTTTGATACATTTTGAGTTAATTTTTGTGCATGGTATTAGGTAAGGGTCCAACTTCAGTCTTTTGCATATAGATATCCAGTTTTCCCACCACCATTTGCTGCAAAGACTATTCATTCCCCATTGAATGGTGCTGGCATCTTTGGATCCCTTGATTTGAAAAAAAAAAACATTTACATATACTTGTAATTCTGAAAATAATATTAGTAGGAAGGTAATATTTTCCCAGTTTTACAGAGGAGGACACTGTGACTCAAGAGTTTAAATATCATGGCAAACATGATACAAAGGGGTATCTCTTAATTAGTATCCCAATTCTCAAGAAAATAGTATTTATACTGAGGACAAATGATGGTTGGGAAGCCTATTCAATACATCTGAGTTTTAACAATGAAATAGGCAGTAAAGATGCTAATTGTGCTTCTAGGCAAAGGGCTACTTGGTATCCCATAGGCGGACAAGACACCTGTAAGTAATGATGACAATGTACTGCTCTTATTTCTTTAGGTGAACTCAACACCGATGCTTACACTGTGCTGAAAAAAACTTGGCCTGTGATAGATTTCCAGGATCTGTCACAGTTGCCACGGGCTCCTGCACACAACCCTCAGGCTATGTGAGAAAGCATCACATGGGCTCAGGGAGGGGATGCCCACCCTCAGACCACCTGGGAATCAGGGTAATCTCACAAACTACACTAAGAGTGGAGAGAGAAGTAAATTTCAAGGCTTTTTTTCCAGCATCAGACATTTAATCGGGGCCTGCTATTCCTAGCATGTTTAGGGCCATGAAAGGAATAAAACATTAATTTTAAGATATTATCTTAGCTCGGGGTGCCTGGGTGACTCAGTTGGTTAACATCGACTTCGGCTCAGGGCATGATCTCATGGTTCGTGGGTTCGAGCCCTGCATCGGGCTCTGTGCTGTCAGCTCAGAGCCTGGAGACTGCTTCAGATTCTGTCTGTCTCTGTCTCTCTCTCTGCCCTTCCCCTGCTCGCACTCTGTCTCTCTCTCTCTCTCAAAAGTAAATAAAACATTAAAAAAATTTTAAGATATTATCTAAGCTCACATGCAAAAGCATGTATATGTTGTTACCAAACAAATGCCACGCAGAGTTAAGTGCACAATGAAGGACGACTGGAGATGGGGCCTAAAACAGGGACTCAGGGGACCAACATAAAGCAGGTCTTGCTTTGACAACCGTATCTAGTGGGCAAATACCTGAGCACTTTACTATCCACCAGGCACTGTACTAGAGGCTTCATGTCTGAAATTACCGCTACTCCTTATTATATGTGCTGCCAAAGTGAGCACTACCATGACTCCTTATAAGAACACTGTGAAAAGAGTGCATTGGTCAGAATCCAAGCAGGAAAAAGAAACCTTCTACATATTTATCACAGAGTGGATTTAAGATGGACAGTTGGTAACAACGAGAATATAAGATAGTAAATTGATAACACAGGGAATGCAAGAGCTGAGATGCCAAAAAAGATGGTGAGACACCTTCCTATTGGTGGGGGAAAGGAAGAAGATAGAATTACAAGAGCCCAGAGGGAACCAGAACCACAGAGGAGACACAGTTACTTCTGGAAATGCCCGCCAAGGCAGTGAGACTGTGGGAAAAAAAATACCCTGGTATCTCTCTTTCTCCTGCCCTCCATTTTCCCACGAGTGCCTCCCTCCCATTGGCCAGGAAACAGATAAATGCACTTGCAGGGTCAGCCTCTTGCAACATAGAGCAGAGCAGAGCAAAACAGAGCAGAGGACAATCAGACCAAGATCAGACGCAGAAGGTGTTATGATGCCCATTTTATAAATGTAGATACAGACTGTCAGTGGGCTGTGGTTTACCCAATTAGTAACTGCAAGATAGACATTAGTATTCAGTCTAGACTTCAGTGTTCACCAGGAACTGTACTAGATGCTTCATGTCTATAATTGCCACTTCGTAGGGCACCACTGGGAGAGGTCCCTGCAGTCCACACCTTTCTGTGACTATTTACTTCTTCCCTGTGCACTAGACTGAGCAACAAAGGGAAAGGTCCTCAGTGACCTGGGATGCTCCTGGTTTGCAGAGTCAGACCGAAACCCTGGCCTGTTCAGACCTGTCCAGCAATAAGATATTGGTCTTCTGAACACTGCAGACCATGCTTTAGGGCAGTTGGTTCAACAGCAGCCTAAGGGTGTTTTTCCCAAGGGCTTCGGGATTAAGACTTCTGCAACTCACTTGTCTCTCTTGAGTGTTTCTCATGGGCTCTCAGCTTTGACTTCAGAGTCTGACGTGGTCCACTGGCTGTACACAGGCCTGTGTTTTCACTACGAAGTCTGTCTAGCACAGAGTATGGCACCCATTAGATTTCATCAATTAATGAATGCTGGTCCAAACTATTTAACTCCATGTCCCCTGACATTGATATTAACCATCCTCTGTGGTTAACACTTGAATCTGTGCTCTGTGCCCTGTGCTCGGGCTTCAGGGGCTCCCGGCCCTCTGTGTTAAACATGTCAGCGTCCAAGTTCTATTCCTGGCTCTTGATATGATAAATAGTTTCCAAATCACGATACCCACACAAATGCATCTGCCAGGCTAGATCCTTGAAGCTTGTCTAAAATCAGCCACTTCTCTCCGTACACTGCCCCTTGAATTCAGTGTGCACCAAGTAGTAACTGCTTGTTGATGGGTTGCTGATGAGCACGGTCTCCCCATTGCTCTTCTTTACAAGCTTGCATGCTCTCCCTGAAAATACTGCTTTTATGCATATAATGAATTTACTAACAAATGTGTCTTTATTGGAGAGAGACAGAAAGAAAAAGAAATGGAAAGGAAGAGGAAAAAAAGCTGATGAAACCATAGAGAAAGACAAAATCAACTCCATTGAATTCTAGATTGCCATCTTGTCAGGATTTTTGCAAGATTCTTCTGCCACTCTTTTAATTTTCATTACTTTCTATTTTCCTTGAATAAGCATAGAAACAGGTTCTAATTTTACCAGAGGCTTTTCATCAAATCAGACTTTTTATTCTCCGTAGGTTATCCTAGTCACAAAACATCTCTCTTTTCAAAGCTTGCATAATATTAGCTAACTCTAGTGGAATATAGTTCTTGAACCCACACAGTGAAGATGCAAACATTATTCTTCAACCTGACTCTAGTTATTTTTCATCACAGAGAGTGACATTCTTAGTCACCAGAATCTTCACAGAACCTCTTGAGTTTTATGAAAAATTTCCTTAATCACTGGCTCCACAGACGTGAACTTTTTGATCATAAAGCAAGTCACATCTCTCTTTCAGTGTTTTGAGAAACTTCAGATTCTTGACACTCCTGTTTCTAATCTGGTCTAATGAAGACTTCTCTACAGCCAAAGGAGACTCGTTTCAAGTAGGATTTGCCACTCCTGTCTGGCAAAGTGACCACATTAGCAGGTTATCACTTTCACTGAGGCCACGTGGTGACCCCACTTTACTGGAGCAAAACAGCGGAAGGTTTTCGTGGTGGACTAACTCTCAAAGAGCCGTTCACTGTAAACTCACAGTGTTGGCATCACCATCCTCTTCGTCAAAGAATCAACTGGAAGACATGGGCCAGCACCCTAACCCCAAATCAAATGGTGAGGAGCAAAGGGCTGGCAGACACAATTTGAGGCCTCTCTTTTCTCACTGATGAGAGAGGTTTCTACGATCTTCTTTCCCCCACCCATGGACAAATCGGCTTTCTTGCACTTCTCTTAGGAAAGGAAATTGGTGTGCGGTTCTGAAATGAAAATAGGTGTGTACTTTGCTGACTCCACATGTAGCTGAACATTTAGAGCCTGTCGTCGGCCTGAACGCTATTGTCGCCGTCCCTTTTAAAACGAAGGTTACAGAGCACCCTTAGAATGAAAAACTTAATGAGTACATACCATTAAGGATTTGCAGTATGTTCACTGCTGGTGGGTTCTAAAGACGTCCTATACACGGTCCTTTCTATCAAAGAGTTCATATTATAATATCACAGTGGAAACTTCATGGACCTGACTTCTGACAGACCTGAACTCTAGTCCAGCTCAGATGCTAACTAGCTATGTGGCTCTAGGTCCATCAGGGACTTTTCTTCTTGGTTTTCTCATCCGAAAATGGGATACTGACTCCTGAGATTTTTGCAAGATTTTACTAAGATAGTATAAGTTAAGAAAATAAAATAAAAAATTTAAAAAAATAAAAAGAGGGGCGCCTGGGTGGCTCAGTCAGTTAAGCATGTGACTTCAGCTCCGGTCATGACCTCACAGGTCACTAGTTCGAGCCCCATGTCGGGCTCTGTGCTGACAGCTCAGGGCCTGGAGCCTGCTTGGGATTCTGTGTCTCCCTCTCTCTCTGCTCCTCCCGCACTCATGCTCTAAAAGATAGTATACGTAAGACATCTCTCACAGTGACTGGAGTGTATTAAGTCATCGATAAATATTTGGGAAGATTTGACACATAGGTGTAAAAGAGTATTTTCTGACCAGGTTTGCTAAGGTGAGGGCCAAATTAAGGGTACACCTTTTAAAGTCTTTGAGGGTTCTGAGTGGAAGGAAGATGTGATTAACTAGAACAATCAAGAAAGATTTCAAGAGGCTGAGGTGGAGCCTTGTCAAAAGGAGGGATCTGGAAGAATAGATGTAAAGCAACCCAGGAAAGAACAGCAGCATGATCAAATATGAAAAAAAAACTCTTGATTTTGGCTCAGGTCATAATCTCATGGTTCCTGAGTTCAAGCCCCACGTCAGGCTCTGTGCTGACAGTGCAGAACCTGGAACCTGCTTGGGATTCTCTCTCTCCCTCTCTCTCTGCCCCTCCCCCACTCACTCACTCTCTCCCTCTCTCTCTCTCTCAAAATCAATAAATGAACATTTTAAAAAAAGAACAGGCAAATCTTATTTTTAAAAACAGAAAGAAAGAAGAGGGCCAGAGAACATGAGCCTGGAGAGCTGTTAGTGGTCAGGCTAAGTGTTTTCTCTTTCAAGTAGAAGAGAGACTTTAAGGGTTTGGCATAAGGTGGATGATTAATTGATGACAGGAGAAATGTAGGAAGACAAATCAGGCAGTATATATCAGGAGAGCTTAGAGCCAAACAGGTAGTGGGATACCATTGGAAGGGTCAGGATGTTACATGAATGGAGACAGGAGACAGAAAAGAAGATAAGTGTGTTTCTGGGTATGTGACTCTCTGAAAGAATGTGTATACATTAGGTCATGAATGGATAGGAGTGGGAAGGGAAAAGAAAGGCCTCACAGTTGATCCTGGGCCTTTGCTTTTGCATAACAGGGAAATGGTAGTCACCTTACCACAAATAGGGGAAGAACTGACTTTGGAAAGGAAAGGCTGAACAGAAAAACAGATGGTTCATTGCCCACAATTCACTTCCAGGTGTCCCTTGAGGGTCTGGAATGAAGTGAGAACATAGTTTCAGTGAATTCCAACTGGGTTATATAACATATTTTGAATATGAAACAAAATGTAGCATCTTTTCTACTCATGGCAAGGAGGGCTTTTTGCCAAGCAATGCTGGAACAGCACATCTATTTTGTTGGGCTGAGTCACTGTGCCTTCAGAAACGGTTCTAATCTCAGCTCTGTATGATGGCTGTGGGGAAGTTTACTTCCAGTTTTTTTCTAAATCTCAGGGTTTTTTTTTTCTCCAAAAGGAATATAATGACATCAACTTGTCCTCCAGTGCCACTGTAACACATTTTGAGAGAAGTTCGCGTATTTGCTGAGAACATGTTCAGGGATCCTCTTTCAGCTGCCCCTGCTTGATTGCTCCCAGAATGCACTGGCTGATGCCTCTATGGCAGGAAGTTTTCACCAGGTAGGACAGGTGCGCCGATGTGTCTGTCTCCCTGAGGAAACAATGAGCTCTTGAAGGCTGAATCCATATTTCTTCATCTCAATAATCCTCGTGGTTAGCACATAGAAAATGGAAGAATGAATTAACGAGTGAAAGGTGTGTTTCATTTGTCTGTAGGATGGGGACCCCTTTAGTTAAAAAGCTGGCTTCTCTGATGGCCTCAGCCTCTTTCTGAGACAAATGCAAGCTAACTGGAAATGGTTGCCTCTTCCTCACACTTTCCAGTTTCTTAATTATATAGCTTCTCAGTGAATGAAAGGATGTAACACTTATGAATTTCAGTGATACCCTTACTAAAGGACAAGTCAAGAAATTAGGATTGAGCTAGGGGAGTACCCAGGTAAGTAATGATGCCATCAAGAGCACAAGTCAACATGCTTAGAACGTCCTGGCATTTACTGCATTACATATCTTCTTCCAGTAACATTTGCATCTGCATGACACGGACATATGGGCATTTGGGGAGAAACCAAATATATCTTTGCCAAGTGGCTGTTTGAGTTTGTTGGAATATAATGACATGTGCACTTGTGCAGAGTGGGAATGAGTGGGAAGAAGAAGAATGGCAGAGTCGAAAAAACAATTCTTGGCCATACATTTTGAAAACCACTTACAAGACTGAGGAGTGGCATTTTCATACGCCATGACGTTTCTTGTTTTTGTTCTGGACTCGGACTGGTCTTCAGCAATGCGTCGGTATACTGATTGGTCTTAGCTTTTCCAACTTCTATTATTTCGTTTTTATATTGCTTAAGCAAGTACTTAGGATGGTCTAGGAATTTGGTATGTAGGGTAAAGAAAATTAACAATAACAAAAATATTTTGCTGCTGTCTTTGCTAATTGATAACGATAGAGAGCAAAACAATTTGCAAATTGGGTAAAAACAAACAAACAAACAAACATGAACTCAATATTTGTGACTTGAAGCCTAAAGAGGATAAGAGCCACATCATAAACGGGCTAAAACATCTCAAAATTCCCAAGGCCTGTGGGTAGAAGCGGCTTATAAAACTCAAGCTTATGATCTCTTATTAGTTCTGGTTTATGTTTTAACTACAAATACAGATATGTTAATTACAGAAATTATGATAAGACTTGTAGAAGTAGCCAGCAACAATAAAATCCTTTGGCATCATTTTATTACTTCATTATGTGGGCACTATTCTCAAAATTCAAGCTGGTTCCTGTGTACCTACTCTATCTCAACATAAAGAATTCTCCACAAGCAAACTGGTATCTGAAATCCCATTCCCAGGCAGCTGAGATGGTCATCAGGAAAGGGGTTGCAAGGTCATGGAAACCTACCCCCAACCTTGATAATAAGGCACTCTAATAGGAAACATATTGGCAAGCTAGAAATGGTATGATGTGTCAGGAGAAGAACAAAAAATAGTTTGGGTAATTTCCACGTTGCCTGGGATCTTATACTGAGAAAAGAATGCAGTGATTTATTCCATTTTTTGTGGATATCCTACTCCATATGTGGCGCTGTGTTTTACGTTATGGTGTACTGATGGACTCACAGCATAAAAAGCAAGAAACTTGTGTAGCTCATGTGTAATTAACTGTGGAACACAATGGGATATATTGTTGCCTTACAACAGAGGGTCCAAACTGCTATAGCTGTTTGTATCCATATTTGTGTTAGGGTAGGAGTGGAGTCTCAACAGGGAAACAGAAAATATGCAGAATATTTTCAGTGGAAAGAATTTAATACAGGAAATTGGGTACTTATAAAATGGCAGAAGAATTAAAGCTCAGGGTCTGGCCTGAGGGTTCGGGAATGTCTCCCACAATGTGGGCCCTCCAGAGGAGCTACTACCTCTAAGGCTGTTTGTAAACTAGAAAAGGTACTGGGATTAAGGAGCTGCTATTGCCCCTGTCACCACCCCATGTGCCCGTCAATATTCAGGAAACTGGAAAATTGACAAGCAGTGCCACCATAGATGAGCCTCATGCTTTCAGGGCTTATGTCCCTACAAAAACAGCCCAGGGGCCATTCCCTCCTTCCAAGTCTTACAGGTAGAGATATGGCTGAACTTAATTCACAGGGAAGCATTGTGGCCATCAGGGAAACTGAGAACAAAGTTTCTTCAAACAGAAGAAAAGGGAAATGAAGTCTGAGTGGGCCAATCCTCTGTATTCTCCCATCCAGAGGATTGGGAACTAGCAACTATTTGTGGCCTTCCATGCTCAGACAAGTTGCAGGAACTTTAACTGGAACACTTTAATTAACTTCATAATGAGAGGAGGAGCAGGTAGTGTTTGACTTAGGCCTAGAAGGGTGGATGGAGGATTTATGGATGAAGATGTTCTGGATAGAACAGGGTGGATAAACCAGGAGGTAACATTATCATTCCAAGCACACGGATGTGAAAGAAAATAACTTATTTGGGCTTACATTGGCAGCTTCTGGTGCCAGCACCACATCTGAGAAAGGTAATTTAAGGCAGTAGAGGTGATGGTGGTCAGGGGTTCAGGATCTCCCTCACTTAACAAATGTCACACCCCCCAAGAGGGTTCTAGGACCAAAGAATAGAATGGCCATCTCTTTACTGCTGTGGAAAATCACCTCTCCTTTGAGCCCTAGCTCAAGACTTCATCAAAATCTTACGAATGTCTCTTGCCAAGTTGGTCTCCTCTAGCCTCCAAACTCATAGCATTGACTGCTCCCACCACGAGCTTTGTACTGAACCATACCTTCCTCATTTTGCTCAGTCATCAGTGGTTGTATAGCAGACTTCTTGCAATGTTTAGTGTTCCTCACCTCCCCCAAAGGGAAGACAACGTCTTCCCTCCTGAGCTTCCTTGGCAGAGGGGACTCCCAACACAATCAACATGCCTGTGTGTTAAAGATAGAATTTTGTATTCTTCTAGAGTTTTCTCTTGTTCCCTTTCCCCCCAGTGTCTCTGCACCTTTGTTTATGAATTTATGACTTCACAGGATGCTCCAGGCTCTCTGGTGCCCTCTATCCTCTACCCTTGCTGCCCTCTCATTTGCTGTCCCTTCTTTGTGTCCATCTTCACCCTAAGCCAGTCGCACCTGCTCCCTGCAACTCGCTCTCCACCCTAGTGCACAGCCTCCTTCTTTGGCTCACTTCCCACTCCTTGCATATTTTTATACTTTATCCCATTTGTCTCCTTAATTGGGGTCCCTCGTTGTGTTTGTTTGCTTCTGCCTCTCCATCTGTCACCTTCTGAGCTCCTCCTCGTTGATTTCACTCTATACATGTATGCTGGCTCCATTTTTATTTTTCCTCTCTGCACTTCACTCACTATTTCCCATTATGCACCACTCCCTTCATTCATCCCTGATGTGTTAATTTTGGCTTATACAGCCATGTCCACCTCTCACTCCCTTCCAGCGTCGAGGAAGACCAACAGGAGACTTCACTCTCTATCCACTTGGCTCTATCAAAGGCTCGGGACCTTCTGTTAGATGCAAAGTCCCCAGTGTCTACCACCTCTATGGCCAGGCCTACTTAACTGTAGCTGTTTTCTATGAAGATGATTCAGCATAGACACAATTTGTTTTGAATTCTAACCCAAGAGAGTTTAACAAAAGGACCTTCATATAGAACTGTCCTGTCTGATTTAGTTCTATGGTTTGCCAGCTGCTTCTGGAGAAGTCTTCAAAGGAAAAGTTCTTCCTTTTAGTCCTGTGTCTGTGTCTGGAGTGTACACACACACACACACACACACACACACAGCATGTGACTTCACCATCCAGTGTGTGTGTATATGTATGTATGCACACAAATACATATGCATATGCACATATAAACACATATCTAAAGTATATATATGCATCATATATTCATAATTCATATATATTTTATATATGTAATATATATGTGTGATATATATGCATTATATACATAATGTTTATGTATAAATTTCTTGCAGTTGAAATTATGGTAATTGAGTTAACCATTTAGTAAGGACTCTATAATGAGAAAAATAAATAGTCTCATATTCATGATTGGCTATTTAGAGCATAAAAACAAAAAATGCTCTGAAATTTTATCATGCTTTCATAAAGATATTTAAGAAGCTATCTCACATTAATTTTTTTTTCCCTGGGGCACCTGGGTGGCTCAGTTGGTTGGGCATCTGACTGGCTCAGGTCATGATCTCACAGCTCATGAGTTCAATCCCCGCATTGGGCTCTGTGCTGACAGCTCAGAGCCTGGAACCTGGCTCGGATTCTGTGTCTCCCTCTTTCTCTACCCCTCCTCCACTCATGCTCTGTCTCTCTCTTTCTCAAAAATAAATAAACATTCAAAAAAATTGTTTTCCCTACCAACCAACAGTTTTGTTGTTGCTTTGTTTCTTTATACATTTTCTTTAATCTCACAAAATATGTCTATGAAGTGAGAAGGGAACCAGAAGGGCAGAATGGAGGCAGGTTGTATTATCTAAATTTCAAAGTGGAGAAACTAGGGCAGGACTTGGTGAAATGCCTTACTGAACCTGCTTTGCCAAGTAGCTTAGGAGCCGACATGTGACCTGGGTCTCCCCCACCTCCTGTCATGTCACTTCTCATGCATATTTCTTGCTGCAGTTTAAGAGTCCTCTACCTTGTACATCCCAGGATCTACTTTAATCATCAGTGGGATCACTCTGGAATCGCAAGCCTTTATTTTCTGTATTTAGCTAAATAAAAATCTGATTTCTGAATCCAACATTATAAAAATATATGCATTAGGTGCAGGGGTTGAATTGTCTTTTAAAGGAATGCACATATTTAGACAGCCAGCAAAATAGAACTTGAGGCAAAAGGCATTTGTTGAACCCCAGTTATTTCCAATACCACAGATATTTAACGCAGAAGGGATTTGAGAGGATTTTTAAAACTTACATATTAAATATATTTTCTATACAAATTAACATTAGCAATAATTATAAACTAATTTACTACCCCCCCAAAACTCCCAATTTTAGAATTTGAACATCACACTTCACTTCCCCAAATTTGTAAATGTGAATTACTTATGCCCATACTGGGAAGTATTAATGTTAAAAGACTTATTCTGGCTTGAGAGAGGCATTATGATCTCCCAAGGTATTTGGAAAACTCAATGAAAACAGTAGAAATATAAATTATATTTAGAAACTCTATCAAAATGCAAGTGGCACCAAAACCTTCCCCTTCCTGTTCACCTCAACCGCAGCAGAGTGGAGGACCTACCTCTGGTAGAAATTAGAAAGCGACTGAAGAATAACCTTCGTAGAAAAATGCACTACAAAATAAAGGCTAGTTTGCAGAATTTACAGATTGATATAGGAAGTATCAAAGGCTCAACCAGTTGGGGATATTGAGGTGAGTCTGCAAAGTATCTTGCTTTGAAGATACCTTTTCTTTGCTCTGAGAGGAAGCATGCCTGGCCAGGGGCAGACAGCTGCCCAGTCCTGCATTCACTCCTGTCCCTTACTGGCCTGCACTTAGGAATTCTGCTATAACCACATCAGAGACTGGAATGGCTTCCCAACACCAGTCAGCCCTGCTTTTCCTCAGCAAAGTTGATCCAGACCTTGCTGATCCGTATTATTAACCGTGTTAACCGTGTAAGTTACCATAGTCAAGAAAAACACGATCTCGCTTTAGCTACGTTAAAAGTGCCAGTCCCTGCTGTGGTAGCTAGCACTCTTAATGGTATACATTTAGCCCTCAGGTGGAGAATTATTTTGCTTCAGATTGAAAAGAATCAGCTCTGTTCTTGGTTATTTTGGCATACAAGTCTCCAATATGACTCTGTTTTCTAAGCAGACATTAATGATTCTAAAACTAATATTCATTGTTTGAAGAGGCACAGCGGCCTTGGCATTTACTTAACCTTTTGTCTCATGTATGAGACTGAGTCAGCCTAAATCCTTTTCTTAATTAATATCTTTTCTTTTTATGGTCAGCGTTATTTATTGAACAATTTGCATGTAACAATTAGAGCCGTGAGAGTTTAAGAAAACTCTTTCAGCTCAGAAGTCCACCTTTTCTGATCTTTATTTATTTTTTTAAAGTTGTTTTGATTGTACAAACTCAGGAAAAGCTTAGCTGATGTAGTACGGAAACAGGTACTGCAAATATATCTTATGTAGGTGATCCCACCTGCTGGAGCCCAAAGGAAAAGAAGAGAAAGATTCCTTCCTTTTAAAAGGAGGTGTGATTTATGGGAGAAAACTATAGCCTCTTTGCAAAGACTGTAAATTCATTTTATTCTAAATATCTTCAGAAAACTCACATTAATGTTGGCCATTGTGTGTAGAGAGGAGCTCTAAATAAATCAGCGTACTCAAGGAATAGGGTGTTGTGTTTACCATTCTCTTAAAATAACAGAAAAAGGTAAAAGTTACAAAATGTTTTAAAAAATAATCATTTCTTCCATGACCCCCAAACAGCCACAGAATGAATGGCTATTTGCCGCCTTCTCTGAAATTCCTGTTCACGTGAACTCATAAATTTGGCATAATTATAATCATAGCATAGACACAGAATTTTTATATATATCATGCCCTCCATTTTTGTTGATATATTGTTTTCAACTCAGCATATTGAATAGCTGAATAATGTTCAAGTAATTGAATGTGCTCAATGGTTCAATCAATCCCATTTTGGGGTATTATACTATTTGAAATATTTTGTTACTTAATATAACATCACAATAAACATCTTTGAAGAATATAGGTTGTCCTTTTTTTTTGCCAGTAGAATTAGAGTTATTGTGAGAAATAACATGCATACTTTCCTTTTTTGGCAAAAATATCTCACAGTGTATTTTGGTTCTAGCAATGTATAGTAGATTGGTTTGGCAGCCTTGCCTTTGATAATGTGTATCAAAGTTACCGAATGGATATGTGTAAAACATAAATTTTCTTGATAATTTAGAGCTGACACCCCCAAACCCAGACTTTATTGTTTCAAATCATGTTTTTCAAAAGCTTTATTATTCTTCGTAATTAGATAGCACCTTAAGCAAAACCAATTTTTTGAATCATTGAGGTGCTTTCAAGACCTCCAGCTTACTGTTAAATCACTAAATGCCAGTAATCATCTAAGACTCACATGGAAGTGTAGGAGGTTTAGGAAGTGTTTCTGAAGGTGCATTGATTTAATTTTTTGACTAGTACTTAATATGAACTTATGGTGTGATTATTTCCCCCTTTCTGAGAGGAAACCAGAGGGTGCAGACTCCTTATTTGAGGGCTCTAGTGAATCAAGGTTTTTCTCTAGAAAATGTAATTCTTTCCTTTCCCAACTGGCATTTTAAAGACATTTCAAGTACTCATATTACCAGATATTAAGCACTTCAGCAAGAAATTATCTAAATTTCCCAATTTGCTCCTTAAAGAGTTCTTGCATCTTCTTTTCAAATCTGCCTGCAGAGTGCAAATTGTCTTGTGTACAACGCTGAATTTACTTAGGTAATAGAAACATCTCTGTGTGATTCCGGGGCTCCTAATACACATTAGATAAGAATGCTAGCTTATGACAGAGTCATGGTAGATTTTCAGGAGAAAGTAACTTCTAGACAAAAGACTGGGCACTTGGGTGGCTCAGTCAGTTAAGTGTCTGACTCTTGATTTTGTCTCAGGTCATGATCTCACAGTTCATGAGTTCGAGCCCCACATTGGGCTCTGTGCTGGCAGTGTGGCGCCTGCTTGGAATTCTCTCTCTCTCTCTCTCTCTCTCTCTCTCTCTGCCCTTCCCCCCTTGTGTTCTCTTTCTCTCTCTCTCTCAAAATAAATAAACATTAAACATTAAAAAAAGAAAAAAAAGAAAAAAGAAAAGATATGGATCTAATTAAAGATTAGAAGTTGTTTATATGAATATTTATTAGTAGTAAAGAACAGGTGAATGCTTTGTATGTTAACAGTGCTGTAGTGAACACCCTTAAACATATCTCCTTATACAGCATGAGAACATTTCTCTAACATGGACACCTAGAAGTCACATTCCTGGGTGGTAAGAAATGGGCATCTTCAATGTTTTTCATTATTGCCAAATTTCTCTCTAAAGTGGTTTTTACTGGGGCACCCGGGTGGCTCCGTTGGTTAAGCGACCGACTTCGGCTCAGGTCATGATCTCACGGTTCATGAGTTCGAGCGCTGCATCGGGCTCTGTGCTGACAGCTTGGAGCCTGGAGCCTGCTTCACATTCTGTGACTCCCTCTCTCTCTGCCCCTGCCCCACTCGTACTCTGTCTCTGTCTCTCTCAAAAATAAATAAAACGTTAAAAAAATTTTTAAGTGCTCTTTACCAATTTCTTACATTGTCAAGATTCTTAGTGTTATCAGTCTTCCATTTTTACCTCTCTAAGAGTTGTAAAATAGTATGTATTATTGTTTTAATTTGCATTCTCTAAATCATCAGTGGAATGGAACATATTTCCCCCATCTGTTTGTTAGCCAATAGGGCTTCCCTTTTCATTTCTATCCTTATAACTGTTAGAGAAGTGACATTCCCTTGTGCGGTCCCCCATGGCCCTGCTCAAATATTTTAGAAGCACTGAGCCCTGCCTTCTCAGAATGTGGTCCTCTAAGGTATCACTTGTTGCAAGCCAAGAAATTTAGTGTCAATGATCAAAGTCATTGCACAACAAACCAAGTCCAGCAACCTGTCATTTCACCGTAGCCCCTAGGTTTTAGGTGATATTTCCATCTTTAAGCAATAAAGACAGCCCTGTAGTATTATACAATTATCTATTACCATGTAATGTCTTAATTATCATTTAGGACTTTATCAAAACTTGGTGGAGTCTCAGGTAGGATTATGACCAGGATGGGGTGGGACATAATCTAGAAAAAAGTGAAAGCCATTGATAACTAGATGGTGAGCACCTTAGAACATGAATACTGTCTCACAATAATACTAATGCAATAATATTTATATAACACTTATATTAGGGATTATGCTAAGCACTTTAATATGCATATTTCATTGACTTTCACAAAAACGCAGTGAGGTAGTTATCTCCATTTAATGTTTAAATTCTCAGAACAGGTCCATAAGAAGCAGGCAAAACCCAATTTAAAAAAATGGCAAAAGATCCAAACCAAAGATTTGTACCAAAGAGATATAGGTGGTAAATAAGCACATGCAAAAATGCTCAGCATTTAGTCATTAGTGAGCTGCATGTATACACAGTAATGAGATTCCATCACATATAGATTAAAATAACTTAACTTAAAATGGCTGATGATACCCAGTGCTGACGAAAATGTGGATCATCTAAAAATCTCGTACATTGGATGTGAGGGCAATCTGGCTGCAACATCTGTCACCCCACTGATTGCCAGGGTTGATTCGGCTGAGCTGGCTAGCTAGGCAAGTGCCCCCTTCCTCCCTCGCTGCTCCATGTGTGTCCCTCCCAAAGCTGTGTGCTTGGTAGAGGAGGACAAGAGGACGACTTTCCCCAATAGAGGAGGACTTTCTTTGGTCAAGGGTAAACAAGCAGCTGCACTCCCCTGCTGGAACTTCCAAACAAATTCTCAAGGTCCATTTGTAGGAGAACGTAGGGTAGTCAAGCTTCCAAGACTCCCAACACATCCAAATGAGGTGCTGCATGTGGCAGTCTACCTTTCTTAAAAAAAAAAATAAAATAAAATAAATATAAATCTCGTACATTGTGGAGGGAAAACAAAATGGGATAATCATTTTGAAAACTCTTCAGAAGTTTCTTTTGCAGTTCACCACATACTTACTGTATGACCCAGCAATCCCTGCTACTAGGCATTTACACAAGAAAGTGAAAATATATACCCACAGAATGCACCAGACCTGTACACAAATATTTGAGTAGCTTTATCCATAATCACCAAAACTGGATACAATGCAAAAGCCCATCAACTGGCTAATGTCTCAAATAGAATGTTACTCAGCAATAAAAAGGTATGAACTACTGACACATGAAACAGGGATGAGTCTGAAAAGCATTATGCTAAGTGAACAAAGACAAACACAAAAGGCTGTGATTTGTCTGATTCCATTTATACGGCACTTGGAAAAGCAAAACTAGGAGAAATTGGATTCATGGTTGCCAGGGGCTGGGGATCAGAGGAGGTTACTAACCACAGAGAATCAACAGGAAACTTCTGGAAAGATAGAAATGTTCTGTATATTAATTATAGGGATGGTTATAGGCCTTAAACATTTGCCAAAACTCATCAAAATGTACCTCTAAGAAGGATAAATGTTACCGTACATAAATCCTATTTTAATAAATCTGACTTAAAAAAAAACAGTTCCTGTGTGATGATGCTTTAAAATGTTATCTGGGTATTCCCAGCATATTAGAATAGGACCTGACACATAGTGGGAATTCAATACATTAGTGTTTAGTTAATTAAGAAGAAGGGTGATGCCTTGCCGATGACCATAACATGTTGCTTATTTCCCAGTTTCTTTTAGAATAGTCCAGCCACGATCACTCATGCCAGGCACCATCTCTGTAAGCTCATGCTTATGCAAGTGATATTTCTGTGAAGCCGACCCATGAGTAATTTCTGAGTAGGTATTAAAACACCCTCACGTCTACAAGTCTAATATATTAATAAATGTGCTGTTTTCAATAAGACATCTAAATTTGCATGCACCATCCTACTTGTTATGTTCAGTACTCAATTTTTTAATGTTTCTTGGACACTAGCCAGTAAGTCTGAGTCCCTAGTTAGTTCATCTATTACTTTCTCGCCACAATAGATTTGGGTGTCCGCCAAGAAATGGACTAATATTGCATACAAAAACCCTATAATGCATTTCCTGATCTTCTGATATTTCCTTTCCAAGTGAGAGGGAGGAACACCACACACACACACACACACACACACGCACACACATGCACACACACATACACACACACACAAATCCTATCTATACACACAATCTACTCAAGTTAGGTAAACATTTTTTATTGCCATTATTAATATCGGATGCCCTCTATAATCCCAGTGTTTGCCTGTCCATTTACATGATCCTCTCACCCTGAGGACTGGAAGGGAACAATGAGTTGTAAAATCTGATAATGATCAAAGATGATGCCTCTATGTGAAAAAAAAGTCAGGATTGTAGGAGCCCTCATTTCCACAGGAAAAGCACATTTTCTGCATTTTATTTGGCACATTCTCAGTGTCTTAATTTCAGCGATTCCAAAATGAGATGCTCTTGAAGAAGGGAAAGGTTCTGTGTTGGAGAGGGGGCATTTTCTTCCCCCGCCTTCATTTCCCTTAAAACATAAGCACAGAACTAATGAACGCTATTAAAGATACTTGTAGAAATGATTCTGATATGTATCTGATGACTAACCTATTATTGCACTTCTTGGGCAGAGATTAATGGGAAATTCTTAAAGTATAAAGACTCTAACAAGCCTTAGAAATATGTGTGGGCCCAGACTGTACCATGTGACCTCAGAAAGCCGAACCCTGGCTGTTAATATCCTTGACTAATGAACCAAGGCTACAGTCCGTGCTAGCAAAGTGTCAAGAAATAAGTAACCAGAGAGGTGACCTTTTAACATGCTTCTAAATGTAATTTTTAACAGAACAGTGTCAATAAGTTCAAAATCCCATATGCTTTTGATCTGATATGGAAGTGCGATGCATCAATATCAGACAGCAAAAGGGAAGGAAAGAAGAAAGCTGGAGAAAAAGGATAAAAAAGAATCTAAAAGAATAATCTGCAAGTAAGACACTCAATATCTTTCCTTCACATAAGTAAGAATGTAAGAAATCCTGATTTACTATTTCAACACTATCATCACCATGAAAAAAATAATAATAATAGGTAAAGACTATTACTATTAATCCCCTTAATAACTGTTGTCCTTGCCTAGGCTTGAGATATATTGGGTGACCTCGTAACTATCCCCCTCCTGCTTCCAGCTCCTGAATTTTTCATTATTAGATTTAATCTTAGAACATAGACTCTGGTGTCCAATAGATTCTGGGGTCAATTCCCAGCTCTGGCACTAACTGTGTGACTAGGTATATTTCTTAACTTGTATCGAATCTCAGTCTCCATAAAACGGGGCCATTAATAAGATCTTTATTGGATCACTATGAAAATTAAATGGAAAAATGTGTATAAAGCTTTTGGCACAATGTCTGATAAATCATAAAAGTTTTAAACTGTTAGCTATTATTTCAATGATAGTGTTGTTGTTGATATTATTATTTGAATCTTCTCTGTTTTAAAGCCTATTATTTTCACCTTCCCCATTAGAAAGCCAGCTGCTTAAATATAGCCTCTCAATCCTCTTTGTACAGTTCACCGTGTCCAGTACAGCGCCCCCTACTGGGTGGCTGAGAAGGTGGAAAAGATGCGTGAACATGGTGCATCTCCTGTTTAGGTACTGCTGATTATTCGTTCATAATATCACATATATACCTAATTAGGTTAGAGACGTACAGAAAGAAAAAGAGAAAAGATGTGTCCTATTGGAGAGATTTATTCTTTGTTTTACTTTAATCTCTTTAATCAGTGATAATGTCATTATTTAGGTGCATCAAAGTTTCCAGTAACTTGTGTTTAGGATGATAAACATGATAAAAGTGTGACTCTGACATCTGCTTTAAAATGGTCAGACAGCCAAAGGAGGATCATTCCTTTAGTACCAACAAAATTTTGCCTTTCCAAATGGCTGATCCCAATTTTTGGAGTATTTTGCATTCCATAGATTTTAATGTCCATCCTACAAACAACTGATGACTCTTTGCCCTTTCACCTCCAGCAAAAGTTGATGAACAGCAAATGTTAGGCCAGCAAATGTTGATGAATATCCTCTGGGTGGACCAGTCCCTTAGGTAGATCCTCACTCTCGAGGGAATTGCAGCCTGTAAGTGGAGAGGCATCATAATACAGTATCGTAAGCGCTAAGCTACAGCAGGGAATTCTTTCCAAGAAGAAAAAGGGTAGTGAGTGGTTCTTCAAACATGTAGAATTGGAGCTGAGTCTGAAAGCATCCATCCATTCATTTATTCAGCATTTTTAGAAGTTAGAAAGTCATTTTTGTTGATTTGTTCCAGTATTAATATTTGCCTGGAAATTTAATTGCTTTATTTCTCAAATATGTACCTTCTCTTCTGTACACATGAAGCAAATCCACATTCCAAACATATGTAATTTCTTTCTTATGCAATTGCATCATTAATGAACTACATGAGAAGGAAAAGTCCATCAATGTGTACAAAACTGGGAAGATAATGTTTTTAAAAATAGGAAAAGAACAGGATATGTATATGATTAGGTATTATGTTAAGATCCAGAGGCTGAATCAAATACAAAATAGGAAGTCATCAACCAAAGAAAAAGGCAAAGGAGAAGAAAGAGAAGAAAAAAAAATGAAGAAGAAGGAGGAGGAGAAGAAAGAACAAACCCAACCATTTTAATTTTCTTGCTAGAGTTTTCCTTCTTTTCACACTATCTGGTTCTTCCTCCTCTTTTGGAAGTCTTAGAGTTGAAAGAGTCCTTCCTGATTCTTTGGGTTTTACTTAGAGAAGTTCTTCATCAAACTCCCAGGCTTCCAAGACTCCCATCATGAAGGCGAGATAACATATCTCCTGGAGAGGAATGAAAAAAGGCTTATAGCTGGAAGTTTTTTTTAATGGCATAATTGTTAAGAGGTGAGGAAAGGGAGAACAGGAGACAAGGAGGGAAACAAAAGTGTGAGGAGAGAACCCTCAGAACCCCCTCCCTGCAGGAGGCCAAGAGGTTTCTCCATCCTTGCTGAATTCCCCCTGGGCAGAGTTTGCCATTCAGAGCTTACCCTATGGCCATTTTGGTGGGCTTGTCTAGCCTGAGACAGAAGCCAGTCCTGCTGGGTCTCCTGAAACAAATTCTTAAAATCACAAGGGAAAAATTGGATTTGAGGCAGTCTGTTTGACAAGAAGCGGAGTCCTGTAAATGAATTTTCTTAGATCTATAGGCAGAGGAAGGTGGGAGGAAGATATAATATTTTCTCTCTGACCTTACCAAACCAGTAAATACACAGTTACAAAAAAGACTCGAATACTTCTCACTCATCCCTTTTTAAGTGTTACCTGATAACAGCTAATAAAATTAAGAACCACCAACCTTCAGTGCTAGTTTTGAATTGAATGAAGAAATTTTCAATGACCATAAGTCCTTAGAAGCCCAAAAGATTTTCTCTTTAAGAATAAAGCTTCGGGGTTGTGGAGCTATTTTCAGCCAAAATATTTGTCTTTCGACTATTAGGGAACACTACCCAAATAGACTAACCAGCCTACATCATTATCCTTAACATCTTACATTATCATGCAATAATCATTGAGCTGTATGATTTTGAAACTCTGCTGCTGCGTGCTTTCCAAGAATTACCTCACTATTATTGTGCCCGTATTGCTGATGAAGAAACTAGGTTTTAGAGTTTTAAAAGTAAACTCGGCTAACATCTCGCAGTAGGAAACCAACATTTATTGAGAGGTGACTATCAGCCAGGAAGGGAGAGACTGGACCCTGAGCTTTCAAACCTCTCGGATTGATTTTATTTTCCCCATTTTACACAAGAGGAAACTAATGCTCTAAGTAGTTTAGTAACTTGCCCAAGGTCATCCTGTTTGTAATTTAAATGCTCTGATTATCCTCAATTTTAAATCAAATACAATTTCTCCCAAGGTATTTGGAGTATGGAAGACCCTGTTCCCTTCCCAAAAGATATTCCCTGCTTTTCTTCCCCATGAGTTCAGGTAGTGGGTGAAAACCTCTGGATAAGTCCCTACCTATCCTATTGTTAGAAATTATTAATTGAAATCTCATTACCTCAGCCAGCAAATGGTCTAAAGATGGACATATGTCTGACTTACTTCTGGACTATAAGATATAACTGGAAGCCTGCCAAGGAGGATAGTACCCCCGGAATAAAAATACAAAGCTTCAAGAGGATAAGACCTTTACCATTCTTGTGTCTGGGAAGCAGAAGTAAAACCTGGAGCAGTGGCAGCCATCTTATAATCATAAGGCCACAGCCATAGGGCACAAATCCCAAAGCCAGTCCATAGCACAAAGAGATAACATGCCTGTGTTCATCCTGACAGTTTTGAGCTGCTGCACTAAACTTAGACTACCTAAATCTGCTATGAGGTTTTGTTTGCCTGTGTATTTATTTGCAGCTGAAGACATTCTTAACTGAGACCCTGGGCGAAGAGTCCTGCCTATGGCTGTGGAACAGAGCAAAGGTGGTATCCACCAAAGGTGACTCATCACCTAGGATTTACTTGTAGTAATCAATATTTTTCAGCCTTTTCCTCAGAGTACTTCCTTGTTTAGAGTCATGGCTGAAAAGCAATGGTGGAAAGCCACACCACTGATCATACCTAACTAACAGTGAAATCTAAGGCGAAACAAAAACAAAAGTAAACTACCACCAGGGATCCTTGGTCACAGGCCACATATGCAATGTTTAGATTAGAACCCATTGACATTATGATAAAAAGAATTAATTACATGCATTACCTTTAGTTGAGCACTTACCCCATGCCAAGCTTAGCATTTTATAGTGACTATCAGATTTAAATATCACTCTAAGTGATAGTTGTGTCAATACTATTTTAAAAGTGAGGAAATGAAACTTTAAAGCAACGGTGGTTCCACCACAGACGTGCAGCTGGAAAGTGAAAGAGCCAGGGTTTGAATCCAGGTCTCTCTTACCATAAAGGTACAGGTATGGCCTGCTCTCTGAAAGTAGAGTGCCCGTATGAATCTTTTTTGTAGGCTGAAATGGCATAAAGAGAGAAGCAATTACCATTAATCTATATGGAAAACTTTTTGAGTTCCCAGACCCCAAAAAATAACCTATTTAAAACGTTCCTGGTATCCTAGGACACAACTTGCTAACGGATGCACAAAATACATGGAGGTAAAGCACAGATGCTCACAGACACAGCTCAAAGCCTGGGTGGCTTGATGCTGAGGTGCTGAGTGTGGTTGCAGGGGAAGGAGCTGGGCAGTACCACCCTCACTGCTGGGGGAGTACGCGCTGCCTCTATAAAGGCTCCCTGCAAAACAAATGCTGAATGCTGTTTTCACTTCTCGCCCTTTTTCATAAAGGCAAAAATCCTCTCTCTTCTGGATTTCTTTTGGTGAGCGAAAACAGGCAGTCCTAGTAGGCCTTTAATAAAAGCAAAGTGGCAGAACTCAAACCTTCACAAAGTGGCAAATACCTGTATCTGGTGTTTGTAAAGCCGGGTTGAATGGAATGACTGTCAAGCCAGTAGTTGAGCATTTCATTTATTTGCTGATTACCTAAATGAGCAGTGAACGCCTTTGAGAACTAAGTCCATCCAAGCCACCTGGTTGTTCAACTGAGGTGCCATTTCTCTGTAGACCGTGTACATTGCAACATTTGAATCCTACAGACCAGTTTCCCTTCTGATGTCTCTCTCTTTACAGCTGGCATAACTCACTTCAGCTCAAAGAGCCTTTTAGCCTCTGCCTCTGGGATATAAAATGGACTAAGAGACATTCCCTGTCTTCAAGCTGATTTTAGTCCAGCAGCAGAAACAAACACGGGCATAGGTAGAGTGCCTGGCACACTGGAAATCATCAATAAATGGTGCCCCCCGAAACCCAGATAACTGGAATAAATGCATAAAGGCACAAAGCAGTTGGATAACTAGAATTCTTTTATCAGTAGTTGATTCTCACTGTGTTGTTACCCTTGAGACTTAGGTACGTGTCTCACAGCTAAAACAAGCTATTCCTGCTGCGCCCCGCCCCCCTTTCATTTGACTCTATTATTACAAAAAATTAGCTCATGGAAAGAAAACACTTTCCTGTTCAAGAGCATAATGCTTGGTTGTCTCACTGGCATCTCTGCCACATGAACCCAAAACACATGGATGGTGACAGAAGCATCAGTCTGTTGTCACCTGGTTGGCATTCCAAAACCATCATCGGGCTGTTGACCCTTGCTACAAAATGCTTTCAGGGGAAAAAATACACAAAACACTTGAAAAACTACCTTCTGGGATGATCTAATTGTTCGTTAGATAACTAAAAATGCCAGTAAAGAAATAAAAATATTTATGATGTGTATTTGACTTTGAATCCATATTTGAAAGGGTACAGGTAAATACAACCAATGAATCTTTTGAAACTAAAGGATTTCATCATGGCTATTTATTAGCTAGTTATTCATAATACTAAGCATGCTCCAGTGTAGATATTTTATATTCTCTCTTCTTGTTACATTAATGTTTGATTATATATCTATCTGAATGAGATGGTGGAAGTTGGAAGCAGAGGAGAGAGCATACTAATGTACAGATTCACAGGCGGCTTATATATCAATTTATTTTATGACACAAGCATTTTCTAAGTGCCCAGACCAGACAAAGCTATGCAATAATAACTAAAAATCCCAGTCTCCCATTCCCAACTGTCTGTTGAACATATTCCAGACACTTTTCTTTTAACAGGTCCCAAACTCAGCCACATAGCTTTTATTTTCTTTTCTTTTTTCTTTTTTTTTTTTAGGTTTATTTATTTTGAGAGAGAGAGCATGGGAGTGGGGGAGGGGCAGAGTGATAGGGAGAGAGAATCCCAAGCAAGCTCTGCACCATCAACCCAGAGCCCAACACGGGGCTCGGACCCACAAACCATAAGATCATGACCTGAGCTGAAATCAAGAACAGACGCTTAACTGACTGAGTCACCCAGGCACCCCTCTACATAGTATTTCTAATTCCTAACCCCAAACCTCTTCTCTTAATCCTCAGTTACCCTGAGCAGCATTTACTGTGTCATTCGGTTAAAAAAAAATGCTTGTAACTATATTTGATTCTTTGTTTGTCATCCAATATAGTAGGTCCCTAAGCTTATAGTTACAGATACAACCTCTAATACATCTTCAAAATTCCATCCTACCTTCCTTTACTATCGTACCTTGGGAGGCAATGTGGCATGGAGGTTCAAGTCTGGATATAAAGGTGAATTCAAACTCTGGCTGGCCCTACCCTTCAACAGCTGTGTGATCTTCAGAAAACTACTTAACCTTACTGAGTTTATGTCCACATCTGTAGCATGGGGATAAAAATGGAATCTAATTTGTAGGGTTGTTGTCTTAGATGGTGCTTGCCATGTGGTAATATTCTCAGACACATGATGTTATTTGTAGCAGTAGTAGCAGGAAGAAGGGGAGAAGGGTAAGTGGTGTGCCAGCTTGGATAAAGGAAAATTTGTTATCTCTTACCATAGTTAGAATAAGGATTAATTACCTCAGCAGCTCATCAATGTCATAAAAAGCCCAGGTTCGTTCTTTCTGCTCTCCCACACGGTCAGATGTTTTGTCACAGTTTACAGAATTGTGTCCAAGCAGGAAAATATCTAGTGGAAGGAGCTGTCCAGCCCACTTACTCTTCATAAAAGGAAAAAACCATTTTTCAAAAGCTCCCAGTGAAGTCCCTTCGCATCACATTGTTCAGACTGTGTCACACGGCGTGACATGGTATGCCCCTCAGCCAATCACCGGCAAATTAAGTGGCTTTTCCTTGACTGCTTAGACTAATCAGGATTTATTCCTGACCTGGGGATGTGGGTGCCTCACTGAGAAGTGGATGGGCACACCCTATCTGAACTCCATTCCCGACGATGGGGTGAGAGTTGGGCTATAGGCAGGGCACGGATGGCGACTGCTGTAAGTACTCAGCCACAGTTCAGGTCTGTATTGTTGCTTGTATGGAAGACCACCAGAGCGTCCTAACTAGTGGACTTAACCCTGCTTCCTTTCCTCCCCAATCCATTGTCCACGATGTTGCCACATCTTTCTATAACACGGACTCGATGCCTCCTGAAACATTTGCTTGGCTTTCTACATACAGGAAAAATGCAAATTCCTCAGCATAGCACTATAAATCTTTTACATAACAGTCCAAGTTGATCTTTCCAGCTCCATTTCCTGATGCCTACATTCTTCCGTCTACCCAACCCCACACAGATATAGTAAGTTCTCAGCTACACAAACGTACCAGCAACTTCTACAAGCCTAAGGCTTGTGCTTGTTTCTCCTTTAACTTAAAATACTGTCCTTTCTATTCCTGTCCAGCTGGTAAAATCTCATTTATCCTCCAACATGCTTCTACTATTACCTCCATCTGGAAAACACAGGCTGAATTTGTTACTCACTTCTTTGTATGGCATCCAGGCATCATAATATCCCCAGAAAAGAGACTGAAGAAGGATCCTCCAGGGAAATTGGCCTTAGGGAAAAACAGCTCCCATGATAAGCTTCTGTCATTATTTGACTTCTTAAAATAAGCTCGTGATGTAGTAAATATGCTTATATATTATTGATTATATTAAGTTAATTCATTTAATTCAATGTAAGAGTAATTTGTATATAAATTCATATATAAATAAATATGAAATTAAATTACATATGAGAATAATACTACCTACCTAAACAAGTCATTATTAGGGTTACATGAGATAATAGGTATAAAGCACACAGCTTAAAGTTAATAGATGTAATTGGTCCTGACATCCCTTTATGTCCCCCATCGTCACTTGTTCATTCATGAAACAAATATTCATTGCTTAATGTATTCAGGCACTATGCTAGGATCCTATGACCAGGGAGGCAGAACTGTAGTCTGGTGGACGAAATGGTGTAAGCTAGGGTCATCTGACTGCTCCCAAGGGTTGGGTCTGTGGGACTGTAGATGAATTTTGAATGATTGCATTTGTGTTATAGGAAAGAATAGCTGACAAATACTGTTCTAGTTTTTGCCACACTTAATTTTCTAACATGAAGTTGGTGCAGTTCTTGCTCGTAGGTATCAGCAATCTAAACACACATGGAACTCACTGTGGGTTCTACTTTCTATTTTTATTAATGACTACTGATATAAGGCTATAATAGTTACTAATTTCTTGAGGCCATATTAATTGATGAAGATAAATATATATCTCTCTCAGTTATTAGGTCACAGAAATATGTATCGTCAAGTACAATTGTGTTAAAATCTTGACACACTCTGAATGAGAAAATGACCCCTGAATGGATAATTTGGTAACTTTAATAGAGTTTATTGAGCCTTTTAAAGACAGTTGCTTTTTTTAATACTATTTGATGATTAATGACACATTGATTGAGAATTAACAGCTATCTTGTTTATACAATTCATTTAAAGGGCTGTTAAGCCCCAAGCTACGATTTAAAAAATGATCTAGGCTCAGTTTAGCATTCATTACACCAAACATCTCAGCCAATGGCAGTCCCGAAAAGTAAATACCACTTTATCAATTAAACACGGAAATGCTAATTGACAGCTGGCAGAGTCCAATCAGATATTTCTGCAGACAACTAACTGGCTACTTTTGTAGCATCTGTTTCATTTTGCTAAATAACCCTGCTTCCTTCATTTGCTCATCTGGAAAAGAGAACAGGAGAAGGGACAGACAGCATGTGAACCTGCAAAATAAAAGAAAAAGAAAAAGAAATGCCCAGTGTGCATCTATATGTGGTCTTGGCTTGAGGGAAACAAAGGCCACAATTATTTTTACAATTTATCCCAAAATTCTTGAGGGAGAAGTGTGAAACTTAGTCAAGTTAGGGGTCTAAATTTGGATGCTCTGATGCCAAGTACCCAGATTGCAACACCACAACTGAAGTGGAAGATAAGAGAAATCAGAATAATTTGTGTGGAAAAAGTTTCAACAAAATCCAGGCTGTGTTACTTCGCATTTATGTAGGGAGATGGTGTAGGAATTTAGTAATCTCACCCCAGTGTTTTGTTTGAAGAGCCCAAATATTGTTGGTTTTATTCCATTTAATCTCTGATTAGTTTAGCTCATCATAGGAAATGCTCACCTAAGGGAAAGCATAAGAGAGGAAAAGGTTTTTTTTAGATTTGTGATTTCCTTTGTTACATACCCATCCAATTTCTAGAACTAGTCACAACCCCCTGTACCATATGCCACCCATCTTCCCCACTCCCAAACACAAAGAAAAAGTAGCAAAGGCAAAGGGAGAAAACAGAAGAAAGAGCTAGAGAGAGAGGGAAAGACCAGTCATTTAATATGTTTGCCTACATGGCATTCTACCTTTGAACCTTCCAAATGCAACTTTATACATTGTCTTTTGACATTATGCAGTTTGGAATCCTGAAAGCTCTCAGTTTAGACAACTAAATTATTGCTTGTCAATTTAGCTTGGGATGAAAGACAGGTGTTTTGTTTCACAGTAAAACTCCATTTAGAGCCTACATTGGCTCTAAATCCAATCCCAGCTTTTTGCTGTGGGCTGGCATTGAAGTATATCACAGTAGGAATTATCAGTCAGGGCCCCAACAGTCAATCCACACAAGATCCTTCACCTTGGCTCCTCTGGATGGGCATGCCTAACACCATTTAAAAGCAACTGAGATAAAGACTCCTTCGAGCTCCAAGGGCTACAGTCCTTGCTGATACTCCATTGCCATTTTGCCTCCAACAAAGAACTAATCTGAACAAAGTTGAAAATCCCTATTAGTCTTCTTAGAAACCAAGGCAATACTGTATGATTCTTTAGTAAATATTCATTGGGACTGTGTTTTAATTTATTGACATTATATATTTTTATATCTCCATGTCAATGAAATGATGTGATGTACCTTAACAGGAAAGTTTCTAGGAGTACGTATGCACCTGTTACTCTGATTTGAGGAGCTTAATGTAAAAGGCTCAGTGGAATAGCTAAAATTATCCCCATGCAAGTTGAAAACCAAAACTTTTCTGTAAGCTTCTTTATTTCTCTAGCCTCCTCCACTCTGCTATGGTTTGCACCCATTTCTAGCATCACTTATTATAAATATATGTGATCATGAAAAACAGTTACTCATGTCTCTTATCAAAGTATGAGAGAACTCTTAGCAAGTCTAAAAAATTCAAACCATAGTTCTAAGAAAGCATTACCTGGTTTGCCTACCATAGTGGAAAGTGAGTGTAAGGGCTGTTATTTAATATGGGTGGGACTAGTGTATACGTAGATCTCATAATACTCACTGTTATTAATTAAATACACTTTATTTATTTATTTATTTATTTATTTATTTATTTATTTAGAGCACATGTATGCGAGTCAGGAAGGGACAGAGGGAGAAGGAGAGAATCTCAAGCAGGCTCCACTCCTAGCACAGAGTCCAACAAGGAGCTTGATCTCCCCACCCTGAGGTCATGACCTGAGCCAAAACCAAGAGTCAGGTGATTAACCAACTGAGCCACCCAGGTGCCCCATAGGCTTTTAAAGTAATGGAGATTTTAAGGTGAAATAAGCCTTGCATCAGTATCTACCCCAATTCCACCACCATTGTAAAGATGAAGTTAAGTAACTTGACTAAGATCAAAGATCAAAATAGTTCATGGCAGAGCCAGGATTCTATCCAAGTATTCTGATTGAAAAACTAGTTCTCATTCCACCATATAGTCTTGAATTGAATTTTTTTTTTTTTATGAAAATGATGTTTAGAATTCTTTATGGGGTTCCATGAGTCTTATGATCAAGTCTTGGGTGCTTTGCCACATGTGAATTTTTCAGTTAAGGTTTAAATCAGAGAATATTGTAATTATATATTTATCATAGTTATCATGTAGACTGTGTTTAGCTTTATTTTTTTGAGATTTCTATGTATTTATTTTTTTATTTTTTAATTAAATATACTTTATTGTCAAATTTGGTTTCCATACAACACCCAGTGCTCATCCCAACAGGTGCCCTCCTCAGTGTGTTCAACTTTAAATGTAGTAGTCTTTTTTAATTTTTTTTTCTTGAAAATGTTTGGATTAGAATAGAGCTTCAATAAATTAATACATTTATTTCAACAGATTTACAAGACATCTTGAAGATAAAAGCAGTACCTTATTTATTATCAGTCTTTCAGTGCCTAGCATAATGCCTTGTCAATAAAAAATTCCTGATGAATGTTTGTTGAATTTCTAATTTGATGTTTGATTCAGGTTCTTAATCCTGTATTATCTGTAATTTGTCTGACTAACTATAAACTATATTAATTTCTCTGAGCTACGTTTCCTATTTACTAACCAATCTGTTTTTAGTTTATCTTTGCCTAAATGTTCAGCTAGGGGTGAGGTGATTAGATAGATGCTGACCAAATCTCTTTTATTTGGCTATAAGACATATAGCAGGGGGAGATATACTTAAGAAGAACAGTTGGGTTTTCTTGAACTCTCAAAAATGTTTTATATTAAAATAGATAAAACATCTGACTTGTGGTCTTTAAAACAAATGACCAAGTATGTTTTCATGTGTCTAATGAAAGTACCAATATAGGGCTATTGTGAAAGATCAAATGAGATTAGAAGTGATGGTAATAAAAGTGTTAAAAGCAACATGTAAACAGAATGACACTGGCAGTAGTAATCATAATTATAATGCAAGTAGTAACCTTGAAGTTTACTGCATGTTCTGGGGTTGGAATAAGGATCTTGGGTCAACTCTTAACAAACAAACAGACAGAGTTCTTTGGGTTCTAGGGCCAGTGACTCAAGACATAAAACATACAGTAATTGACAAGTGAGGGTATCCCTACTGGCCTTTTGCTCTAACTCTGCCTATAAAAAAGAACTGCATTCAAATGCATGGTTGACAATGAAATGGAAGTTTCATCACATTGCCCTACTCCTGACCTCAGAGCTGACCTCCAGATCACCCCTGAGTCAAAATGTTAGAGAGGAGTCACTGAATGCAGTTTTAAGCTGGATTCAGCCAAGTTTTCTGAGGAGAAAACCAGAGTATTGTATTTTCAGTGGTTGTTTTTAATTCTGTGGATAAGGGTTCCTGTGGCATGATTGACTCTGATATCACCAATTTATCCGTCTACTGCCAGGATTTTATTTATTTTTATTTCCCAGGTATCTCCTAAGCTGTTAGGAACAATGAGCTATCAACTTTTCTTTGCACTGCAAAAGATGAGTATAATTGGACCTATTCTGCAAGTGACCTCTGAGCCAGTTTTTATCTGGTAGCCAGAATTTATCTGGGTAAAAGGGAAGTGAAGAGGTGAGGATTAGAACCCAAATAGAGGGCGTGGTATGGATGAATTCCAGCCTGACCTTTCTTTCCCTGCTTATCTGAAGACAAATCAATTAACTGTTCAAGGAACTGGCTGTTAAAAGAAAAATGTCAATTAGGTCTAAAAGTGACATAGCACATGGTTAACCAAATTGTTTCTTTTTGATTACTTTATAAACTAAACTTGTTTGCTTTGGCTTTCTTTTTTTTTTTTTTTTTTCATTTGAAAGATAAGAAATCACACAAGTAAACTGCAAATCACTTAAGGTATTAAGCAGTTCAGTCAAAACTGGTCTATGGCATTATAAACGTTGGTTGACTCCTTGCCTTCTTGCCATGAACATTGAATTCCCTACAGTTTTTGAAAGTCCCTGAAACCACATATACCAAATATTATTCAGAAGATTGAATACACCTTACATACATTTATATTATTTCGGTGTCTAAAAACACAGCTTAAATTTAAATTAATTTAAATAACATGATTTAATTATGCATTTTCTGTCACGAGTATAACTGTTACAGCGAAAATGACCTGAGACTTTTTTTTTTTTGCATTAAAGAAGAGATTTTTCTTGTTAAACAAGTATTGTAAATATTGGCTTTAACCAAATAATTTTTTTTCAGTCTTTAATCATATGCCAAAAACTAGGTACATGTTTGTACCTCCTCAGGAAACTGTCTCTGCCAAATAGTCACTTAGGGGACTTTCTAAACTGAACACTCTTATTTTCTTTCTTTGACCTACAGGCCTTGAGACACATCTGAACTACCTGTTAATGATCTTTAAGAACTGTAGAGATTTGTTAGGTATCCCCAATTATTGTTCTGTGGTCATGTGGCCATATTCATCTTTGCATGGAGGATTTTATCAACTTAATGAATGCTGAATTCATAAAAACTACTTTATAACATAAAAATAAACCCTTAAACTTTTGTATTCACCAGTTCCCATGAGGTGAAGTCCAAATTCTTTCACAGAATACTAAAGATTCTTCACAATTTAGTCTCAATCTCCCAACACCTTATACACTAGCATACGTGTTAGTAAACATTTTCTGTAAAGGGCCAGATAGTAAGTACTTTAGGCTGTATAGGCCATACATGCTCTGTTGTTACCATCCAACTATACTGGGGAGCATAAAAGCAGCCATAGATGGTATGTAAATAAATTGGTGTTATTGTGTTCCAATAAAACTTTATTCATAGAAACTGAAATTTGAATTTCATATAATTTTCACATTCAATGCAATAGGTCCTTAGAATTTTTTTCGACCATGTAAAATTTTGAAAACAAACAAACAAGCATTCTTAGCTCACGGCCTGTACAAAAATAGTTGATCTGAATTAGGCCTGAGGACTGTATCTTGCTGAGCCTTACTAGAAGCCAAGAGATGTTCACATTTTTTTCAGAACAGGTCCTGAATTTCTATGCTTCTGTACCTCTCCTTATATAGTTTCTGCATCCTACATTTTTCTCTTTTATCTTAGCCTAACTAAATAGTATTCTTGTGAAACTGAGCTCAGGTGATACTATTGCTGAGAAGCCGTGCATGATTAGAGCTCACCCTTCTGCATCGAATCACTCTTATTCCACAAGATTCCAATAGTACTTCGCACATTCCCGTTAAAAGAACAGTGCAGAAAAGATTCAGAATGTGTTTGCTACATATTTCCTGAATGAGTCAATAAATGAATAAATGAATAAATGAATGATGGAGATGCAAATGAATGACTTATACCAAAATTGTTTACTGAGCTATTTCCACAGTCTGAATATGAGCTCTACATGGATAGCTAGTTGTACTCATCTTTCTGTCCCCAAGGCCTAAGAAGTGTTTGGCGTGTGCTAATATTTTAATAGCTATGTGCTGAATTAATGTTTTGAGGGTATACCTCTGAGAGAAACCTATAGAGAATGGATTTTATTCTTTATGGACATTCTTATATTTCTGGGTTGAAATAGTTCTATTTGATTCTTCACAAAATTGCCATACCTAGACCCCTAAAGCTAAGTTAGGAGTTACAAACAACCACTTTCCTGTCACTACTTGTAGACACATGCTTGTTTATGTTTGGCTAATTAAAATTAATCACCCTAGTCTTCCTTCCCTTCAAGGGCATTACTTCCCATTAACTTCAATGAAGCTTGTTTGACTTCAATGGAAGTTTTTACCTGCATAGGGACAGTGAGGAATCAGGACAAATATCTTTAAGGCTGTCATTTGTCACCATGAACAAAAGAAATAGAGATCCTTAGGCATGAGGCGCTGTAGCACACTTCACGTGCCTCTCTTAATTCTATCTTTGCTGACAACCCATGACTGCCACATAAAAGGAAGCATCAGAATTATAATTGAATGGTTCTGAAATATCAGAGACAGAACCTCTGAAAAGGAGGTTCACAAACTTATTCCTTGGCAGGGTTAGTGATTTGAGTACCTAAGCAGGGCCAGAACACCGTTGACAGCATTTCCAATGCATAGCGTATGCATTTCCTTTGAGTTGGTGTTGAATAGCAAGGCATGGTAGCTTAACTTTATTCCACCAGCACGCAGTTTTCTTTGACAACCTTCCACTATTCAGAACACCCCTGAGAAACAGAAAGTCAAAGAGGGAAAAGGCATCTGAGCAACCACAGCAGTATCATAGTATCTACGCTTTACAACTTGAGCATTTTATTCACAGTATATTTATTTCATGCGGAATACGATGTATTTGAAGTACTTGGCAAAATACCAATCTGGTGCACCCAGGTGCCAGTAAGGTGCATGATTCCTCATTTCTTAAGGTTCTGTAGATATCAACATTTAAGCCAAGCCAGGCTTATTGCTTCTAAAGACACTAAGCAACTTAATTGTCATAAGAACAACATGGCATGCTCCCAAAGATGATTGTTCCAGAATCCCCATCTTAATTATACCATAAAGCAACTGCTTTTCCTGTATTTTTATAACTTTTTATAGGACTGTTTGCCAATATTTAAATGAGATTTTATATGTATATATGTATATATATGAGATTATTTTATATATATATATATATATATATATATATATATATATATGAAGTCCTACAGCGGGACTTTATATATGTTATCTCATTTAAATGTCCTAAATGGTCCAATAAAAAAGTTGTTATTGCCTGCATTGATATTTGGAGTTTGTAATTAAAAATTTTAAATTTTAATTATAAAAAGTACTGTTCCCTATATCTTATTCATCCTCCACATGTCCTAGTTAATTAGTTTATCTCCACCTAAACAAAATATCTGTTCTTCCCAAAAATTCCATCATTGAAGTCACCCTTTTAGTTTAAGGTACAACCTCTGCCAATGTCTTCCATTAAAGTGTATATTACCTGAACCAGATAAAACACTAGCCATCACAATGCACTAAAACTTTGACAGAAATCAAGTAGTCAGATTAAAACAGTATTGCCTTTGGGAGAAAAAAGGTAAATGGAACTCTGAGAGAAAGCTAGATCTTAGTTGTAGAAACCAGGAACAATCCAGATACTCAGGGTTCTAGCTTGCATGGGATAGTGCGTGTATGCTGTGGTTCAGAGGAGTGGGGGATTTCACGGATAACACACGAATCCTGGTTAAGGACTGCACCAAAATCAAATGCCACCTGTTTTCCAGTCCTGATGAAGGTAAAAGGTGGTGCAATAAACATAAAACCATCTTCTCTCTCTCCCACTCTCCCATCAGAAGGTCTTCTGCCTTCATTGGTATTGGCTTCTCAGCAAAGCAGCAGATAAGCATTGTGTGGGCTTCAAGGCAGGTGCTCTGCTGCAAAATGAAGAATTACAATATCAATCACCATAATCAGTGCTAAAGCCTGAAGCTGGATCTGGATGGGAGGCTGAGCCAATCTTTCAGTCAACGAAGGAGACATTTCTATTGGCGGAGTTTTCTAGTTCCATTTCTCATATCCAGAGAGGTGCTCTCTGGAGAATTTCTTTCTTATTGTCTTAGCTTCTTTTGTTTGTTTGCTTTTCCCCACAGAGTAGCTCAGTAAACCTCCTGTTAACATATTTTGCTTCCAAAGCCCATGTAAATACAGTAGGATCCCCTATATTTATGTGTCCATATCTCTCTATCTATATACATTATCTCCACCCATCCAGAATCGAATGTATTATTTCATGCAGTGTTTCCCAAATGTTCCTGACGAAAAGTGTTACCTGGGTTAATGTTAAGAATAGAGATCTCCGGGCTCTAGAACCCACACCTACAAAGAGAGGCCTGGCAATCTGCATATTTGACATATAGATGATTCTCCATGCTGAAAGCCCACCACCACCAGACCTGCTCCTCCTTCTGTTATTCCCTTCACAGCGCTTGAGGACACAACACTGAACAAAATTTCATGGACTGAATGAATGATTAAATCTCATAGATATTGTAACACCAAATGGCCAATCTAGTTTTCGAGTCTCTGTCCAATTAGTTCTCAAAGTCTGCTGATCTCACTCTGTAAAAATCTTAGATTATCCCCTCCTCTCCATTCTCATTCTGCTGCCCTAACTGAAGTTCTCTTCTTCTCTTCCCTGAAGTAATTCCATAGCTCCTTCTTCTTCTCTATGGCCTCTCCCACTCTTATCTAACCCTTCAAGTTCTACCAGGAATCTTTCTAAAACACGTATCACTACATTTCTTGAAGATCTTTCAACAATCTACTCTTCTCCCTCCAAACCTGGAATCATGTCTCCAATGCCTATAGCCTGGCATAAAATAAGCCCTTAAACTATAGAGATACAGATCTTACTCAAGGCTCTTCAAAACTTGAACTCAACTTTCCAGTCTCACCTGCAATCTCTATCTACATCCTTCAGTGCCCCAGCAGCCCCTGCACAAGCCCACATCCTACTCCCTGCATTTTCTTCAACTATTTGCCATTTGTATTCCTCTCTCTTTTGCCTCTGCCTCATATATCCATTCCTTCCGCTCCTTCTCCTTCCTTACCCAAAAAAGAAAATCCCATTCTAGCCACTGAATGACTTCCTCAAAATTTTAGAAGTCTCTCTCTCACCATATTAATAGGTCTACCTGAGCCTAAATTGAGATCTACTTGAGTCCTGACCCATTTCTCTCCTTGGGAGTGGTATGGCATTCCCTGCAATTATGAGGTCAACCAGATGCCCCAGGAGCTCTGGAGCTTGAGCCTATGGGGTCTTCCTGGGCTGTTCTGGGGCCACATGGCCAGCCAATTACAGGAGGGTGGACTGGTGAATGGATTTCTCCTGCTGGTCAGTGCAACATTTCTTTGGGGTTGTCATGTCAAAATGGTATGACTTTAAAGTCAGACACAGGAGGAGTTTAAGACTATAGGCTACTGCAATCCTCTGCTAACCTTTGGCTTGAGCTATGTATATGGCCCATGTGTTAACTCTTATCCATCCATGTTCTGACCAACCACAGCAACATCTTCAGTCTACATACTTCAGTCTAAGGGTGGTGTGGACAACTATAGATGTTATTTACCCAGTGTGTCCATCATTGTTGGCATTCAAAAAAGTTACCCCAACCCTTCCACAGGCTCTGTGCCATGTGTCAGACATACTTCCAGATGGCCACTGCTATCTCCTTTGAAGGCTTCCAAGATCATTTCTCCACAGTGCCAATAGGTCCATCCCATTAATTTTCTGATTAATTGATATGTTCACATCATGCTATCCTAGGTAAGTTTAAAACATGCTGATCCAAGGACAGACATTTCTTATGCAAATGGGGCCATTCTTCTTACTTAGCCCCTTGTCCTTTGTTTGTCTTCCCTGTTGGTGGATGTGTGTGGAAGACAGGGTGCAGACAACATAGAAAAAGATCACATTTGGAGCGCCTGGGTGGATCAGTCGGTTAAGCATCCAACTTCGGCTCAGGTCATGATCTCACGGTTCGTGGCTTTGAGCCCCTCATTGGGCTCTGTGGTGACAGCTCATAGCCTGGAGCCTACTTCAGATTCTGTGTCTCCCTCTCTCTCCGCCCCTCCCCCACTCACACTCTGTCTCTCTCTGCCACTCAAAAATAAATAAAACTTAAAAAAAAAAAAGAAAGGAGATCACACTGAAGGAATGTAATGGTTATAGCCTAATTATTTTAAGAGAAAGCATGGTTGGTAAATATAGTGCTCTACATGTCCACTAACAAATTCTGCACTGTAACTTAACATGATGAAGTAACAGGTTATTCTTACACTATCTTGCATACTCTGGGCAAGACTTACATTTGTGCTTTCCATCAATGAGGCACAGAAACAACTTTCGAGAGAATTATTGGAAACCAGTATTCTTGGGCAGCACAGTGGTGAGATAAGTGACATAAGTAATGTTGTGGCTAATATTTAAAATATGGTACCAGGGAACTACAGAAGCAAGAAGATCTACATTGTTTTCGTACATACATGTTCTGAAGAGTCCTGGCATTATGAACAATAACAAACAGGGTTGCTATCTTTTTTCATGGTGAGAGTTGGGATTTTAGTCAGAAACAGGACATTTTTTAAATTAAAATGTGAAAGCAAACAAACAAACAAACAGACAAAAACCATGAGGAGAAGTTTCCTGTACCTGAACAGGAAGAAATGGCACTTGGACGCTGAAAGATTTTCATATACAGTGATTGCACAAGAAAAAAATGCCTAAAGTTTTTCTTCTCTACCCATTTTTCTAAATTGTCAGTGATTGGCCCTTGAATTTTGTAATAATATTTAGATGACTGTATGGAGTGATTTTTGTTGTTGTTAGTTTGGGTTCTGTTTGTTTGTTTGTTTGGCCCGGGATCCTGCATACCTTAGGGGAAGCTCTGTTGTTCAGGTACTATGTTAAGCAACTTATGTGCACCTTCTATTTTCATTTTCACAACAATTCTGTGAGACAGTTATTATTACATAGAAATGAAAACCTAGAGCAGTTAAGTAATTTACCCATGCACATAGCTAGTAAATGGCTGAACCGAGATTCTCATTCAGAACAACCTGATTCTGATGTATACATCAACCTTAGAAAACCTAGGACAAATTGATCCACCTGAATTGTATTTCCTGGATTCAACATCACTTTTATACCTGGGGGGATCGTTATGTTTTAGTCTCTCTATTGTTAATAAGATATTTGTCGAATATTTGCTATGTGCCAGACACCATTCTAATCACTTAATGTGCATTATTCATTAAATAATTTTAACAACCAAATTATGTACATATCGATAATGTTCTCATTGTAGCACTGGAGAAATTGAGGCCCACTGTGGTTAGGTAACTTGCCCAAGGTTACTCAGCTATCACTGGTAGAGCAGAGAATCAAACAAGGCTATCTGACCCTAGAGCCCAAGCAAATCAGAACCAAATATTCTGGTTTCATTCCTTCATCTTTTGGTTCTGAACCAAATTGATACTTACCAGACACAAAACATCACAAACTCAAATACGTATATGACTGGAATCGATCTCTGATTTTAGTGTTTGGTCTAGTGACTCTACTTTCACAGGCCTTGGCATACTCTGAGGGCAGAGCATTGCCAGTGCAATGAATGACACCTATGTCTCTTGCACATACAGCTTTACTGGAAAGTTCACATGGTCCAGAGGGTGAGCTTTGCCCCGGTCATGGTGGGGTCATGAGCCACAGCTTCAGTCACCACTGACTCAGAACTCCTCAAAGGGGAATGTATTTTTTTAAGTTTATTTATTTATTGAGAGAGAGAGAGCGCGCGCAGAGGAAGGGCAGAGAGAGAGGGAGATGGAGAATCCCAAGCGGGCTCCACGCTGTCAACGCAGAGCCCAGTGAGGGACTTGAATTGAACCATGAGATCATGACCTGAGCCGAAATCATGAGTTGGACGCTTAACTGACTAATTCAAGAATAAGAAGTCATTCCTTCATGAGGAAGTCATATGTGACCATATGTATGTGTGTGTAAATGTATATGTGTCCATACCATTTCTTTCATACTGAATTTTTGCTAATTCTAGTACTTCCATTTCCACGTACAAATAGAGAACTTTATAACTGAAGGTGCGTATTTGCCATAACACACACAAGGAATATATCGAGGGTCACATTTACTATAGATACCTTGGCTCAGATACAAATATAATACAATGCCAACTATCTGGCCAAAAAATAGATAACAGAAGTCAATTAACCACGCATGTGGAACTATCTGGAAAAACTCAGATAATTGACTAAATATTTCAATTTTCCTTCAGATGCCTACCACTATGCTCCTTATCATTTGACATTTTTTTCTCTCACGACTTACAGCAACAGCTATTTTTCTCCTTCAAACACTCTTAACAATAACAGACTTACAAAAAAGCTGTAATCAAAATGTAATGGCTTAGAGATTTACACAGGATAATTTTTATCTTTTCTAAAAAAATTTTTTTTCATTCAGAGCAAAAATTCTGATTCTTTTACTCCCATCAACTCCTTGTTTTGTTTCAAGATTCCATTGATCATTTACAAATGGTAAAAAAACAAAAAACAAAAACAAAAACACCTCGTTAGCCTACCCTATATTTCATCCCAGGTGACCGAACTCTGCATTTTGATTTCTAAACAGGCAGATAGATGTACTGTAATGAGAGCACAAAGAAACAGGTTTATAACTTGGTACATTATGACACTGGGTTCAAAGCAGTGCTGTAAGCCTTTGTTTCTGACTCATGCAGATAAAATCCAGCATTTTCTAGGACTGCAACAATGCAGAGTATGAAGGAGAAAAAAAAAAAGAAGAAAGAAAGATGCAAGAAAGAGAAAGAAAGAAAATGAATTAAAACAAAGCAAAACTCTTGGGATGGTTTAGGCTGCAGGGTATTTTCCCAGAGTTCTGTCCAAGAATAATCTAGTAAAAATGTGGACAGAGAACCACCGACCCCTGCTTTCCCCCGAACATATGCAGCTCTGATCAGTCTGGTATTTCAAGAGAAACAAGGTCCTGAACCCGAGTCCTCAGACACATAACAAAGCGCACTTCACAGCTGTGATGCACAGCGACGATCGGCTCCGAGGCCTGAGTGGGTCCCAAGACAATGCCTCCTTTATCACCCAGAGGACAAATATCTAGACAGCAATATTTTCTGCTTGAATGCTTCAAGCAGCTCGCGCAACTCCTGACTGAAAGGGAAAACTGAGCTCAGAGTGTTTGCTGAGTGATTATTTTAATTTACTACTTGATGTAAATCTAAATGAACTGACACCCAGCTCAAGATGGACAGAAAACAATCATCAAAGAAGGTGGGGGGCTGTGGGAGAAAAGGGGGGCACAGGAGAGGGCCGATGTTACACTAGCATCTGAGGTTTAGCCAACTTTGGCAATGGCAGCGTAATAGATAGGGGGGCAGGCTCGGCATTCCGTTTCCTTCTCTCAATTACCATAATAAGTTCGGTAATTTCGTGCTGTTTATTTATCTGGCGAGGATAACAAAGGAAGCCGAGGAAGTCGGCTCTGGAGGCACCATGACAAAGCACCAGACAGAAAGCAGTCACGTGTGGGGAGATGAACAGAGACACCACTTCTCAAGCACCTGATTATTCTTTCTCAGTATTTAGAGGCAAAAATTAGCCCTAAGAAAAACATCAGCAAGCACAACACAAGCTATGCAGATGAGAAAATTGGGGTAAGATGGGGATTGAGGAAAATTGAGGGCAACTTGACAGCTAAGTTTTCATTCCTTGTAAAAAGCTATCTTTCCTTCATGTCAATTATTTGTCCAAACTTAGTGGTAGAGAGAAAAGATTTTTTTTTAGAGAACTGTTTTGTTTCCCCCTCCTCCCTGTCCCATGTGGCCCTAGTTTCTTAGAGTAGAAAGTTCTTCAGATACGATGAATATTTCTGAGAAACTAGATAGCAAAATCATAGCTGTGTCTGGTTAAGATGAACATCAGATTTCTTTGTGGTTCTCGTAAGATATTATACAAAGCATCACCTCTTTCTCTCCCTGTCTTTCTCTCCCCTGCCTCCTCTCCGTCTCATGAAACACTACACTAAACAGTCACAGGACCAAGATGTAGATTCCCATTTCCAGGTTTGTCTTTTCTGTCTAAAAAAGACTTTCGTTTCAGCCATGTCTGCGTAGCATCTCCTTCAGAAAATTAGCAATGTTTGCTAATGAGCATAATCCTTGTTATTTGTAGCACTGTTATAAATGGCATGGGGTATTCATATAAATCCCCATGCATAATTCTGAAAATATGTCCAATAGAGGAAAAATATATCACTACTTGTTTTCCACAATCACAATATGGAACCAAATATGGTTCCTATCTTTTTTCTTTTCCTTACCAACCAGTTTAAGAGTTGTCTATTTGTATAGATCTCAACAAATAATTTAACAAAGAAAATAATTGGACAAATATAAATATGTGTATATATACACACACACATATACATTATATAGATACACACACACACACACACATATATATACACCAAGTTTAATGTTAATATAGGGTTTTTCTTTATTTAGTGAATGCAACATCAAGATACACACACACACACACACACACACATCTGTTGGGTAAAATGAAAAACTATCCATTTCCTATAGATCTGAATTACTGTTTTTCTAAGTAGGAGGCCTGAAGCTCTTTGTAAAGACTTTGGACACTGTTATGGGGAATACCATACGTGGTAAGTAAGGGGAAACCATGAGAGAGGGTCTTCTATCTGTGCTTGTCTGTGTTTCTTTTTAATATGCTGTGGTTGTTGAAATTTTGAGTAAGATTTTATTCCAGGGGAGGTAATGCAGCCTTTGATTAAAAAAAATTGTTCTTCAAGGGAGAAGAGGGTTTTCTTAAAAACTATTGCCCTAGGTTGTCCTTAAAAGACTGTGGAAAAAGTAATGGAAAAAATTACAGTCACCTGTCCAGATGCTATCACTGTGGGATGCCTCATGCCTTGTGAATTAGACACATATTGGTATTGTCTTTTTTTATAAAGCTAAAACATTTTCAACATTGCCCACTCCTTTTTGTCTCTAACCATCTTTATTCGTATATGTAGGTATGTACAGATTGTGTGGGATCCCAGTATAATTATTCTGAGTTCCCCTCCATCTTTGTTTTATTGCCTTTCTGGTGATAGGTCACTTGCATATCATTTTGTGTACAGTATCTTAATTAGCAGGTGGTAGGTGAAGGGTATAGTTAGGTGCTAAGGATTCGGAGATGATTAGGATAGGATCCCAGAACTCAAGTCATGGATATTAGTTTGACTGACGTTCGCTTGTTTTATTTGAAAGCGTAGTAGAGTGGGCATGTAAGTACTTTCTGTAATATAAAAATGTCATAAATAGTCTGCTGTACCTCATTTATTGGAAGAATCCCATTTTATGAATCAAAATTTAAGTGCTCTTTTGTCAGTAAGGTTAAAGTATACCTCTTTGACTACAATACCACATCAGATTTGGCTGTGACATACACAATTTGCAAAAATCTAGCTGCAAATTCTTAACGCGTTTCTTAAAACAAAAACAAAAACTAATTGATGCTTAGACCTCAGAGCAGTCTTTTAGAGAAGGAGTATGCTTTTCTTTTGCCTTTCTAGTGCATGAGGAAGTTGACTCACCACCTGGTCCGTTTGAATACCTCTAGCAGTGTCATGAAGAAGAAATTATTCTCTTGACTTATAGTTTTATCCGACTGTGACTTAGAGACAAGGAGTAGTAAAAGGAGAAAAGGAGCTGATTTGATTGAATAATACAAGAAAATGTATTTGATTGAATAATCAAAATAGGAATTTTCTTCTAGGTTATCATTCTTCACTCACACAAACTTGGACAAGCCCAAGCAGGGACTTTAATAGGCTTTTAAAATAACTCCTTCATAATACAGTAGACCATACAATGCTGTTTAGATTATTTTATTTCCATAATAAACCTTCATTAAGTATATTTATCTAATGATATGACAGAACTGAAGGGAAAGGGAATATAAAAAAATATGTGCATGTGTTAAACATTAGCCCTAGCAGAAGATTTATAAATAAATTACAGATAATTTATAGAATCATGCCATATTTATAATTGCATGTTTAAAGCAATCTTCTTATGGTAATTGTATTGTATGGCCAACTCTAAGAAGGGGGAAATTATAAATTTATATTTCCAGAGTTTACTGAGATGTGCTGTCTTTTATAGGTAAAATTGTATTGTGTAGAATTCAGAGTGGAAAATGAAGCTTCTATTTCAGTGTGACTCATACCCCATTACTAAATGTTCAGAAAGCTCAGCATAAAAAATTAAATGTTCACTATTTCTCAAAGAGGTCATTGCTTAAGTTCCAAATTAATTTTCAAACAACGCTGCTATAAAAGAATCAATAAACTTTGTATGACAAAGCAAAACTCTGCCGGCACTTTCAAGATAAATGATAAACAGATCCTCCTTTGAGAAGAATGAAGGATTTCAGCTTCCTGTGCATCCTTACAGTGCCTACTGGTGCTCACAGTTCCTTCTGAAATTATTTCAACATAAGGCATGAGCATGAGGCTATAAAATGCCCAAGGAACCAAAGAAGCCAAACCCATTGGTCTCAGATGTATCATTTATTGTTAGGATGTTTCTTCTTGATGCCTTAGACAGGAACAATTCAGTGAATTAACCTGTCATTGTGCTGAAACCATAAAACACATTATGCTCTATACTTCTAAAGGTGTAACATAACCTTATGGGGTAGGTTGAGGGCCCTGTGAATCCATACTTTCAGATGAGCACATGGATGGTTAGGTGATATGTCCAAATAAACTCATTCATTCAACAAATATTAATGTTTAGTGATCCTCTACTCCAGGCACTGTTCAAGGTGCTGGGAAAACATCTGTGAAGAAAACAACATCCCCACCCCTCTGGGAATTTACATTTTAGCTTTAGAGACAGAATGCAAAATGATAAAGGAAACCTATGGAAGGTATGGAGAAAACTAAAAAGGGAAGGATAGAGAAAGTAATGAATGATGCTATGTTACACACATAGTCAGGGACATCCTCTCTAAGAAAGAGACATTTGAGCAAAGATTTGGATGAAGTAAGGGAGCATGTAAAGATGTGTCCATAAAGCATTTTGAACAGTGAAAAGATTCCAAGTTGGGAATAAGGCTGATACACTCTAGGACAGTAAGTATAGCAGAACAGAATGGGGAGAGAGAAAAGAGGTGAGGGAAGAGCTCAGAGAAGTCGGTGGAGTTAGATCCGATTGGGTCTTGGAGACAAAAATGAGTAGCAGTCAGGATATGCAAGATCATGGTGGGGAACAAACAACCCCAAAATCTCACTGGCTGAAGACACCAGGATTTTTTTTTTCTCACATCATGTCTACCATTAGTTTGGAGGCTCTATAGTATGTCAGCCTCATCTTGGGAACCAGGGTGGGCAGAGCACACACTAGTGGCATGCCCATCATAGTGGCAGGGGAAAAAAATCTCATAAGGGTCTCCTATCAGCAGTTAATGTCCCAGGGAGGAAGTGACACATCACTTGCACAAACCAGTCATTGGCCAGATCTAGTCAAACAGCCACATTCAATGATGGTGGTGGTGAGGTGAATGGACAGCTGTGGGCAACGGTACAATTCTACCATGTGTCCATTAAGCAGGGAGCTACACATATTTTATAAACAGCATTGATGAATCCCATGTAAGAATGTTGGATTTTATTCCAGTGAGATGGGAAGCCATGAGGAGGTTATAAGCTGTTTTCAAAAGATCATCTGGCCCTTGGGTAGAGAATATAGAGTTAAAGGGACAAGAGGGAAGCAGTAAGACCAATAATTGCATTACAGCAGTAACTAGGTGAAAGGTAATAATGGCTTGGGCTAGGGTGGTAAGAAATGGTTTGTTTCCAGATGCCATACTCAGTAGAGTTATGCCTAAATATGTCAAACAGCCTGGTGAAATGTAAGAGGAAGTGACGAAGTCTGTGGCCCAACTGGGCACAGCATACTCAGAAAGGCATGCAAATTCATTTTTAAACCACAGCATCAGCCAAACATAACAAAATTTTGTAACTCCTGTAGTAAAGCACGTTTCCTGGTTACATCAAACAAGTAAATAAAGCAACCAATGTACTAGTCTTAGGTCTGACGAATTTTAGTGACACTTTGGTAGATACATGGTAACATAGCATGTATTAACGAAACACTCACCAGCCAGGTAAAATCTCAGCTTAATCAGGAAGTGAGAGGCTGAATTAACATCTACTCAAAACCCACTGTATAATTTCCACCTCCAGTGAATTGAATTGGATTTTGTGAATCTTGTGATTCTAGGCTCACAGTCTTGAGGTGCTAAGCCCTCTCCTGTACTGAATTGTGGTTCTACCAATGTTGGGTGTGCAAAGTTTAGCGTGTAAAGGAATCCCCTGTCACACAGAAATGACGTTTGCCGTGTGCCATTAGATCTGGGGTGGGGCAGGGGACCTGACATTTTCAGCCAGTGCTTCATTTTCATGTAGCTGGTCTAGGGGCCACACCCTGAGAAATTGTGGCTCTTCCTAATTCTTAAAACAAGTTACAAATTTGACCTTTACTGAACATGGTAAAAACTTGTAGAGCTTTATAATTCCCACTAAGTTCTTGTGCTATTCTTGCCTGTGGTCAGCAGCTATTACTCATGCTTAGAAGTGAGGGAGAAGGCTCTCAGGGAAATTGATCACCAGATGCTATGGTTTCCTCCTTCCTCCCTTCTTTTCTCCCTTCTTTTTTTCCTTCCTTCCTTCCTTCCTTCCTTCCTTCCTTCCTTCCATCTTCCTTCCTTCTTCCTTCCTCTCTCTTTCTTTCTCCCCCTCCCTCCTCTCACATTATTGAGTTCTTCTAACATTCCAGGCACAGTGTTAGTTCTAGAAACATAGCATTCATCAGAACAAATGCCTCTGTCTTAGCAGTCATCAGAACAAATGCCTCTGTCTTTGTGCAGTGAGTATTTTTGAGGGAGCTTTATTTCCAGTGCAGAGAAGTAAGATTAGCAATACTTCAGTGAATAAACAATATTCACTATGCAGGCAAGAATATTTTGACTCTAGTCCAATAGTAGTCACCACAAAAGTGAGTAACAGAAAACTGTAATGCTGATTCAATATTTGATAGAATTTAGAAGATATTTTGTATGGATACAGCCTAGGGTATCAGAAGGAATCTAATGGCTCACCCAAGTATTGTTACATCCACTTGTCCTCCTCCTCTTTTGAAGTTCAGTGCAAATAACATTTTGTTTCATCGGCCCCCAGAAATACTCTAGGCAACAACTTTTCCCATGACTCCATACACCCCTTTCATAGGACATATAGTATGTATGATAACTCAGGGGCTAAGCAAATACCATAAGTTGACATGCATATGTGTGAATGTCTTGTGTAAGTGCCAGGGACTGGAGCAAACAGAAGAGGACTTAGTGCCATCTGATTGTTTCATGGAGCACAACATTTCTAAGAGTTTTTCACAGCTGAAAATCTGGAATATTAATATAATTTTTTCCTTTTGAAAGCAGTAACTCAAAAATTTCAAAAAATTATATGAGCCAAATGAAACATATCCACAAGCCATTATTTGATCTGTAGCTCCCCAGTTTGTGGCCTCCTTCTATAGATCATACACATTGGCACTTGTCACTTAATGAATTCTTGTAGCATTCTTAATCCCAGAGGTTATAAATTCTGTGAAGGCGGGGTCACGTACTCCTTGCATCATCCAGTCCAGAGATGATCATTTGGTGGGTGACTAGAAGGTAGGGCACAGTGCTCAGGGACTCAGAACCAGTTCGAATCCTTGCCACACTATTTACTAGCTATGTGACTTTCAGCAATTTTATTAATTTACTTGTGCTGCACTCAACTGTTAAATGGAGGTGATGTTAATTATATCTATCCCGTAAGGTTATTTGGAGGATTAAATGAGCTCATATTTGTAAAGCACTTAGTATAATGCCTTGGAACATAGTAAGAACCATGTAAGTTTTTTATGTAAGTTAAATTAAAATAAATACATAAATAATATATTTATTATATGGAATTTCATGATCTACTTATTCTTCCAATTTTATTCAATGATGGCAACTCATTTAGAAAATGGGTTTTTTCCCCTTAGTTTTATAAAGAACCAAAGGTATAAATATATGACTTAAAGAATATAAACAAATGTAAAACCTAACCATAAGCCTGTTCTGATATGTTCTTTTTAGACTCTTGTTCTTTAAGACTTTTAAAATATATGTCTGCAAGAAAACTAACAAAGGACATGGAATATTATTCACTTTTTAATACCAAGCCACAGGTGTATAGGCTTCTAAACAGCTGATGAGCATCTGGCCCACTTAGTACACTGGTTTTTAAGGTTTTCCATTATGTATTCGTTATGTGCCGACCCATTAAACCATTTAGTGATTGCTCATAAATTAAAACAAACTGATTAATTGCATCAAATGTTCTAATAAAAATATTTTTTAGTGGCAGAGGGTATCTATGCTTATTTTCACGTTGGAGTCACATGGATATACATGCAGATTTTCTGTATTTAGAGAATTAGATCATACGGCGTAATTTAAGATATATTTCTTATGTTAAAGAATACCTTCTATTCATCTCTGTTACTTACAGAAAACATATTTTCACCAATCATTATATTTAAAAACTGAGTATTTTTGCACTCAGGCACTGTGCTGCGAAGACGTGTAATAATAGTTCTTTTACTTAATCCTCAGAATATACCCATTTCCTCCAATTTTATAACCGAGGAAGCTAAGATTTAGAACTGGTAGACAATGGAAAAACTACCCGATTTGACAAAGCTGGACAGTGCCACGATTTGAATCCAGCCTGGGGTATGGCCAAAAGAGAAATGTTTTGGAACCCGTTCAGCTCCATAAATTGTGTTTTTGGCCTATATAAGTAAATAGAGCCTCAATTCAATCAATCAAAAATATTTATTGAGCAGCTAGAAGATACCATGCACTATTTCATTCTCTGACTCTTATTATCTACTGCTATACAGCTGAAGTCGAGGATTTTTTAGACAATAATATACACTGAACATTGCTTCTGTCTCAAAAGCAGTAGTTCTCAAAGTGCAGTCCTTGGAGCAGCAGTATCAGTAGCATCTGTGAGCTTGTTGGAAATGCAGATTCCTGAGCTCCACCCCAAACCTGCAGAATGAGAGGGTCTGGGGATGAGGCCTAGCAATCTGCATTTGAAGAGGACTTGAAGGTGATTCTGTCACACACTTAAGTTTGAGAAGCTCTGGTAGAGTGACAGACAGCCCCTACTAAGGCTTTCAAGGAAGAGAAAGGCCCCCACGTGCAAAGCCTTTACAATCGGACGTGTGAAGTCCTGTAGAGACCAGAGCATTAGCAGACAAACTGCAAACTGAAGAAAGTCTGAAAAGAAACTTGCTTCTCTGAGGGCAAGTGGCCTTCTCTGAAGACAGTGCAAGAGGTGAATACATACCTTAACAGTGTACCAGTCCCACCAGGTGCATTATTTGATTTTCTATCAGAAAGCTTCTGGTTATGGACCCACCACCTGAGGAGTAATCCTGTGCTAATCAATAAAGCACACACTCCTTTCCCTGACCAACAGCCCTCCCCTTCTTACAAAATGTTCTTCACAGAAACCTGTCACCTAATCAGCCACATCCACCTGGGTAACTGCTTTGATTTGTTCTTCTTTGCATTGATTGCTCCGTTTCCCATACTTTTCCTGGGTCCTGGGGCTAAAACCATCAGTCCATGAAGAAGTAGACTTTGGAAGTCTCTTCCAGTTACTCAAAGCAGGCCACCATTCTCTGAGCCTCTGATGCCTCATCTGTTGAATGGATAGATTTCCTTCCAGATCCCTTCCACCTCCAAATTTGTCTGAATCTAAGGACCCAGGACCGCTAGCCAAATGGTGAGTTAACGTGAACTAGGAGATTCCGGCTCTTGTGACCGGGTTAGACACAGTCTTGGCTAAGGGCAAAAGTCACAGGACACACACGCACCCATGAGCCTGCTATGTCAGTGCTCTCAGTGTGAGTCAGTTCTATCACCTACATTTGCACAATCAGGGAGCTTGGGGTGATCGTTCCAAGATGGGGAAAAAAGAGAAGAGCAAGAGAATGTGAGATTGCCTTTTTGTTTTGCCCAGATTCCTACTTCACTCTTCCATGGTTTTATTTATATTCCAAACACGGAGAACACCGTTTATTTGTATGTTTGGAGCAGACTGCTACTTTTAAAAAATTAATCGCAGCTTTTCTAGAGAAAGGAGGATGGTCAAGATGAACCACAGTGGCGCCTTGCAGCCTTCAGATGCCCGTTTTTAAAGCTTTATTTGGAGTGTGGCACATTATAATTGACAGACTTGACAAGCATTCTGGTTTCATGGGCTGCATGTCAGGATTCCTGCCCTATATTTCCATATCACCGAGCACTTCCAGTGTGTCCTTGAACTAATTTAAAATCTCCCTGGGTTTCAGGCTCCCCATCTTCCTTGAAGCCCCTACATCATTTGCCACGTACTTGCAGGGTGTCCCTAAGCATGCGGTATGCTGTCCCTGCTGCCTTGAGAGGTTTCTTATCTCTTTATCCACAATGTTGATATCTATTTGCTTATCATTTAGAGAGAGCACTCATGTTGTATATCTCATCCCCCCAAATACACGTGAATGGCGTCAGTCAGGGAAAAGAAATTGACAACTGGCCTTTCAATGCTATGAACCCGGTTCAACGAGGTTATTGTTTCAGTTTTTGAACTTCCTGTGTTTTATATCATACAGGTAGGAAAACAGCTTAAATTTTCTTAAGACTTTTCAAGCCAGCATTAAAGGCTTTGAGGTTCTCTTCCCCCCCCAAATTCTGTGAGTTTTAAATGAGTTTTAATTAATTCCCCGAGGAGGAGGGGGTACAGAATATCTGATATTTAATCAGACTTTTCAGCACTTCCAACTGATTTGTGGCATAAGGAATACCTTTAATAATGACTGGTCTGTTTTAAAAACAGAACTTTATTCTATGTACTGCACTAAGACAAAACAAAAGGACTCATCTTGCTGTGGGTAGAAAGAAGCACAATGTAATTTATAAAGATAATCAGATGGTGCCAGGTTGTTTTAAATAGCTTGGGGGGAAAAAAAGGTTTGAATTCAAAAGAGGTCAGATTCTTTTTCCACCCAGGGCTTTGGAAAGGAACACTGGCATGTATAATCTTGTCCACATTAATTTTACCGCCATGGTCAAAGAGCCCCACCAGACTGAAACTTGTGAAGAATTTTCTTTCTTTATTTGTCTTGATCAGAGAGGAATTAGCTCCCTTGGTGAACCAACGTGAAAAGAAGCGAGTTTGGGGAAATCACAACGTTCACGGGAAAGAGGAACTTTGAGGCAAACATATGGTTGAAATGCTCTAGTCGATTTTAGATCAAGCTGAGAGAGTTGAGATCCGTTGGTTCAGGGATCCAGTTCACTGCACATTCCTACTGTGCCTGACTGCTAATTGCATCCTATGTTTGTCAATCAAATATTTGCAATTAACAAAAATATTCCCTTAAGAGACCTATAACAGAGCTGGCAAAGGATCTGGTGCTTTGCTAAGTAGAGCTAGCTGCACACAGAAAATTTTGAAAAAATATGGTATTAAAAATACGCTGCGGCTGATGACACCGCTAGACACTCCCCGTCAAAACATTAACAAGCAGAATAGGTGGCATGGGGGCTTTTCAAAGGGATTTTGTTCAAAGAACAGAAACTTTGATCTCAGTGTCTCTGACCCCTCCTCCACCTCTGATTCTTCAATCTACAAGTACATATAGTGGTTTAATTTAACTCTGTGCATAATTTGCCTAAGGATAAAAGTTGATCTAGATTTTTTTAACTCCAATTTTACAAATGCTCTACTTTCTCGCTGCCCCCCTCGTCCCCACGCACATATTTCAAGAGGGAAGGCTGAAGAGGAAGGTGACTGGAATATTAAGAACTGTGAGATATTCTGAGGAAACTCTAATTTGTAAATTGGTAGAAATGCCAGTAATTTGTTGGGAATTGAAGACCTTCTGTATTCAAGAGTGAAGCTTGGCAGCTGTGCACTGTTGTTTTATAAATCAATATTACATCTGAAGGTGGTGTTTGAATGTTTGTGTCATTGGGGTTTGTCTCCAACATAGTTCTGTGATAAGAAATGTTCAAACAAAACAAACACAATCCCTTCCTGGTCCTTTAGGATGAAGTCCAAACATAATTCCACAACAGGGATATAACATTCAAATCAATGACAGAACTTCTGTAATTACATAAAACCCCTCGACCACAGAAATGCTATTGAATTGGAGATGCTTTGCAATATTCCCCAAGACGGGACTGTGCGGCTGTCAGATTAACAGAAGTCAAGAGGAGGTGAGACAATGCTCACCACGGCAAAAAGAGCTTCGTGCATAATGAATGGAATCTGCATGCCTGTTTAGGAAATTAAGGTGAATCCAAGGTGACTTAGGGTCACAGAAGGAGTCCCAACGGTCACTCACTGGAAAAGGGAGCATTAAAAATTAGTCATTTGGTTTAAATACATTCATCCCCATCATTATTAGATACCAAATAGGCTTAATCAAAAATAATTGCTTGAGTGAATTTTTCGGTGTTATCTGGTTATCTTTCAGCTCGGAGCTTCTGTGATTCTGTGCTGGGATGCTGGTTGCTCTGTGAAAAAGGCCATTTGAAGCTGAGCTCCTACTTGATTGTTGTCAACTCTTCCTACTACCATTTAGGTATGTCCCCCTTGTACTGTGACTGCCAAGGCGAGGCCATGAAGAATGGGGTGTTTGGGACAAATACATTAATTCATTTTTGTGAGTAAAAACCTAACACACGATCAGGAGGAAGAAAAAAAATGAAGTGTTAGTTCATTCTTATCCTACCTCCCCAAAGAACTATTACTCTCGCAGAGGTTATGAAGAAAACAGGCCATACCGGGGGTCCTACAAACTCAGATACAAGCCAGTGTTGGGGCTAATGCCTCTACTACTCTGGAGCATTGGTTTCTAAACCATTTTGTTAATCTTATCCCAAATCAGTGAAAAATTTTTGAGCGCACACTTCCAATACATCTACAATTGAAGAAATAAGTCAGATGCATTGTAAAGCATTAGCAAAACAGAAAATTTGAAAGGAGAGGCTAAAACATCATTAGAAATCAGTGCTATCTTCTTGAACTCCATCTTTCGTATACCCTCATGTCAGTACGCTCCATTCCCAGCAGTGGAGAGTCAGATGAGCTTGGCAGGGCCCCAGTTGTCCCTGAGTGGTCTGGGTCTCAGCTGAACCGGAACAGAGGAGCAAGTGGAAACCCCTTGTTTGCCATCACCGAGCACCAGCACTAAGCCAAGGACTAAACAGGAAAATGGTTGTACCTACGTTTGAAAGACTGTGTAGAGAACACTGTTGGTCCATTTTTATTCCATCTGCACAGAAACTCAGCGTTCACTAATAACCAGATGAAAACTGAAAAATTCTCTCCATTTTTTTCATTAAGCCCAAGTGCCATCCAATAATGGTTGAGATTGACTTTTTTTTTTTTAACTAAATGACTAATTTACTCAATACCCTTGGTATGGAGGAGAGGAAAGACAATGCAGACGAGTGTGTGTATAAAAAGTCCCAGGAGAAACTTAGTGGAGGGGAGAGAAAGGAAAACGAACTTGACTTTGGCAGAGAATCATGGCCTGACACATAAATTGTGTGACTTTCAGGCTCAAGTTTGAGTTGACCAGATAGAGCTCACTGAGTCTTTTTCCTTCTCAATGACTTCTCTGTAAAATAGGGGAGATAAAGTTGATTTTGCAGAGTCATTGTGAGAATTAGGAACAATTTATATAAAGCAACTCACATGGTGTTTTCTAGCAACTGCTCAATAAAAGGGAGCCACTGTTACAAGGCTGGAGGAGACAATAAATCTTAGGCTTTGCCAAGAATATCCATTCAGTTTTCAAGTGGATCGAATAATACTTTTGGCAGTCATGAGAACATTTTTCTTTTAGAATTCAAATTCCTTTCATTTTCATTATCATATTTAATCTTCACAATGAATTTGAAAGATAGATAGGACACATATAATTATCCACATTTTATAGAGACAGAAAGGTTGGTAAATTATACTCATATAGTGGTGGAGCTGAGAATCGAACTCAGGACCGCTAATGTCTGGACCACAGGTGGGAAGGGAGCAGGCACATTCATTATCTATTATTTGTATCAAATAACTCAGCCAGATAAATTGTGTGTGTGTGTATAAATGTGGGTTTGAAGATTTTTTTTTCATCTCTTAATTTAACTTTGTGTAGCTCAACCTTTCTTCAATCTCTCTTTTCTCCATTATCCGGCAAATTCTTCAGGAATAAAATAACCATCACAATACGATGAATTGAAAAAATGGAAAAAAGTAGCTGTTACATGTGTTCTTCTCTGTCAAAACTTTGCTTTGGCTGTTACTTCAAGACATGATAGACAATAAGTGTCTATATCTGTTGCTAAATATATTTTTTGTTTGTTTGTTTTCTTTCTATCAAATTCAAAGTTGAATGAGGTCAATACAGTTTACAAAAGAAGCTGGGATGGGGGGTGGGGAGGGAAAAAGAAAGCAAAAACAGAGAAGCAAACCAGAGACCAGTTTCATATCCAGAGCAACATGCCTGGCCCTCAGATCTAACCTGTTATACTGCAAACAATGCCCTGCACTTGAGAAATATTGACTGACTTCTTCAAGCAAGACAGAAAGACTGCCGTATGTTATCTTGATTTTGGTGTCTGGACTAGGTGGAGGAGTGTTCCCCAAAACTCATGTTTACCAGAACCTCAGACTGTGACCTTGTTTGGAAATACGGTCTTGGCAAATGTCATTAGTTACATTAAGATGAGATCATACTGGATTAGAGTGGGTCCTAAATCTTACTATGACTGTTGCTCACTAGAAGCTAAGAAGATGCTAAGAAGGATTCTTCCTTAGGGCCTCTGGAGGGAACATACCTCTGCTGACCACCTGATATAGGACTTCTGGCCTCAAAACTGTGAAACAATAAACTTCTGTTGTTTTAACCACTCATTTTGTGGTAATCCGTCATTGCAGCCCTAGGTAACTAGTACGTTGTCCAAATGTATTGCAGTTATAGAAATAAATTGTGAGTGCATGCTTTCTGTCACTTCTTAGTGATTATTTTAATTCCTTAAGGTGACTTCCCTCATGCAGTTTGATATGAACCATATTAATAGACACTAAGAGTTGGGGCTCTTTCTATTTCTACTTTCATGTAAATAATTAGAAGAACCCTGGAGTAACTTGAATTATTACCCCCCCCAAAAATATTAATTACTTCTATTTTTGTTTTACAGTGAAAGATTTTGAGATACCAGTTTTCAGAACTCCGGGCTTTGGATTTTAGATTTGTGTGCTATTACTTTTTGTACAATATTTGAAATATAATTTTATGGCCCAGCCTAGTTGGCCAAATGTTAACCCATACCCACAAATCCCAAAGAACTGTTAGGATGAAAAACTGATTTAGATCCTTGCTAGAATTTCTCCACCTACACATCATAATTTTGAACTCAGTCCTGACCAAGTTGCCTTCCCAGATTGCACCCCCCCCCATAACTTCTTAAACAGATGCCTTTGTAATACCCATGACCTCCTCCACACTTCTGAGTACAAATGCCTGAGGCGAAGGAGGAGAATCTGAAGCTATCTTCTGCTGGTTTCAAGATATATATATATACATATGTATATATATATACATATATATATGAAATAGATATCTCTGTGTAGATATAGATATATCTATATCTACACAGAGATATCTATTTTTAAACATAAGCCATTTTCTGTGGAGCAGATGCTGAAGCTCCTCATGCCTCCAACACCCTTCCTGGAGCATCTCAGCACACGAGGAAGCCTCTTCCTGGTATCCCATTCTGACATGGAGATAAAGTCCTGCGGGAGATAACGGGGTTGCAATTTTTCTTTCATTGCTTTTATGTGGTTTTCCAAGAGGCTGATTCCATACTTTTTAATTGGAAGGTTCTTAGGATTTGCCAAGGATCCCCCACCCCAGCCCACCTTGGACACAATATTACTAAAGATTAGGCAGGGAGTGGAGAGGTAAAGTAGCTGTCAAATTTTGAATGTTTACTATTCACCGGACACTGTACTAAGCTCCTTGTATATTTATTTCTCACCTCTGAGCTAGGCATCAGAGACAACCAAGGCTCAGAGAAGTGAAGCGACTAGGCCAATAGTAGCCCATACTTCATAAGTGGCGAAGGCAGAATGAGAACCTGGATTTTTCTGAAACTCCTGGGCTTTCATTTTTTTCTACTTTGCTTCCTGAGTGTAGCTATTAAAGCTCTGAAAGTGACAAAGGGATTATCAAGAAAAATTTTTAAATAGCCAAGGATTAAAATATCACAAATATCGCATAGGTGAGAAATTGGTTGGCATGATACATCTTTAAGTCTTTAACAGGAAATGAATTTTTTTAATTTAATTACAATATTAAATAATAGTCTCAAATTTGCCAATTTGACATCAAAATTTTTTCAATTTTTATCACCTGTTAAAACCAACCACAGATTTGGAGATAGTTTTCAACACCGTCAGAGATCTAAAATTCTCTGATTCCAGCCAAAGCATAAGAGACTCTTAAAAACTGAGAACAAACTGAGGGTTGATGGGGGGTGGGAGGGAGGGGAGGGTGGGTGATGGGTATTGAGGAGGGCACCTTTTGGGATGAGCACTGGGTGTTGTATGGAAACCAATTTGACAATAAACTTCATATATTGAAAATAAAATAAAATAAAATAAAATAAAATAAAATAAAATAAAATAAAATAAAATAAAATTCTCTGATTCCATATGCAGGCCGTTGGAAATGTATGGTTACTCTTATTCCCTGGACAGGCACCGTTGCTATAGGATATTTGAAACAACTTTCGGCTTTCAATGTCACACATTAGGTTCCTTTCTGGATCAAGAGTCTGATGCCCAGTGATCATAGACATGATCACATATACAACCTTTAATCAATATTAATTAATATTCCTTATAATTAATATTCTTCACACTATTAATCTTTCTAAATAATATCTAAATTAGTTGAAAAGGGTCATGCCAGGTCAAATCATATGCACTTGATTCCACTCAGTTAGCCTAAGAGGATAGCTCTACACAGCGAAAGGCAGGGACCCCTGAAAACCTTTGGGTGAGGTCTGCCTGAGGCCATGAGCCAGATGTGAAGAGAAGCAGACAGGGCAGGGTAAGCTTCAAAATCCCATGGTTAGGAAAAATAGTCCTATGTAAGGACACTCACTTGGAAATTCAGTCACTGAGCACTATCAGCGCTCACCAATGGCCACATTGGCCCAAAAAACAACCAGACTGTATGTGGCAGCATATGATATATGTGACCCATGTAGGTAAGATGCTGTTAAGTTATGAGAAGTTCTCAAGACATAACGTACAGCACAGTGACTGCAGTTCATAATATGGTATTAAATATCGTGATATTAGTAATCATTCCATAAATATGGATACTAAATCGTTACATTGTCCACTTTATTTTTTTCAATTTTTCAATGTTTATTTATTTTTTGAGAGACAGAGACAGAGAATGAGGGGGGGGGGCAGAGGGAGAGAGAGACACAGAATCTGAAGCTCCAGGCTCTGAGCTGTCAGTGCAGAGCCCAACGCAGGGCTCGAACTCGTGACCTGAGCCGAAGTCAGATGCTTAACCAACTAAGCCGCCCAGGTGGCCCTATATTGTCCACTTTAAAGATATACAATTATATTTGTCAATTATTCCTCAATAAAGTTAAAAAAAAAAAAAAAAGAATGAGCAAGTCCAAGTATGTAAGCTTTCTCAAGCCTCTGACTGCTCATATTTGTGATTATCACTTCAGCCAAACAAGCCACATGGCTGGGCCCAGTGAGAGGGAGAGGCAACTCCAAGGTCACATGGAAAAGTCATGGGTTCAGGGAAGGGTAAATAACATGGCAGTTGTGAGCCACTGGAGCTTTTACACAAGCAGTGGGGCAGGTTAAGGAACTCAGTCTGAATGTCATTTTATAACCTCAGCCCCTGTAGTGCAGGCTTAATAAATGCTTTATCCATGAATAAGTGAATGCGTGAATGAACGAACAGCTCTGCTCTGATGTAGGCTGAGCCATCTTCCTACTTTTTGAAGAAAATGTCTTAGTCTACAAACACAGGGAAGAATAACCGTGCGCTATGCTAAACAAAATGTTTTTTCTTTCTCCCTACTCGATAAAACAACAAGATTTCTGGGCACTGTTTATGTCAGAGGGAGATGGAAATACCCCCAAACAAAACAGTACGAGAATATTCGGGGGAAGATAACAGATCAAATTGTGCAGAATCCAGTTGCTAGCCTTAGCCTGATGCTGTACTGGATTAGCTATGCCCCCGTCAGGCAATTATATGGGACTCGTAACATGTCTTCAGTTCTCTGCTCATTTTCATAATAAACCTCTGGTTTCACTTTCTCTAGCACTGTTTTCTCTAAGATTTACCATTTGAGAATAACAAACACTAAATAGAACAAGTATTTCTGCTGAGTTAAAGCTCAACCACTCAGCTCACATTTTCATGGTTCTATCTTGGTGTCTATAGCTTCCCAACTAAAATCTATATTTCTTTCCAACAGTAGTTATAGCATCTGTCTGGCTCTAGTCTAATCCTATATTTTTTAGCAGCACAGGATGAAGGTGGGAATAGAAGCAGTCCATAAATTCGACTGGAAATGTGTCTTTCAGTGTGTTGCCTCTGTAGAAACAAAAAGAGTACTTTGAGCCTGCTAGAAAACACAGTTACAATGGTTTGAAAAGAAGCCACGAAGGTGCAGTCTAATTGGAGATGCAGGTGATGGCGCTAATGAAGGAAATCCGAAGTTTTGACCTTAAAAAAATAAGTATTATTATATTAGTATCTTGCCAAGAATTAGGTGGCGTAGGTCACACTAATCTTAAGAGTCTCAACACCAGGGAATAGATGGAAACCCCTCTTCTCTGCCAACTTGCACTTGAAGTTTTGACCCTTGGGAGCCAGCGGTAGTGTGTGATAAACAGCAATCAGCTGCTTCACTCCCAGCCTCATAGCTTGCCCGTGGGCTCTAATACCGCCCACCGAGCTACTTTGGAGGTAAATGATGCATTTTTAAATAGCACATTAATATTAAAAAGAGTTCGGTGAGCAGATCAAGGACAAAGCCAGCCATTCCTTCATAGGAATTTAAGCCTCGTATAAAACGCATGTCACTTTCTCATATGTATCAGATGGTCCTGGCCTCTTAAAACACAGATTCAGCCCACATGCATGGAGATTAACCCACATGGTAATACTGAATGATAGCAATGCTTTGAAAATTAGAGACAGGTGTCTGGCTGTGATGACCAATGTAGGAAAGAATATCTACGGGAAAAAAATATTTCCTTTGATAAATAAATATTTTAGTGTTTTTCTTCAGAGGCCATTTTGTTGTCATATACCAGTCTCCTGATGCTTGAATTTCACTGTGACTTTTCTCCTGGGAAAGTGGGGGAAAAAATGATCTGTACATTTCCCTCAACCTTCCTTCTGTCTTCCTTTACAATCTTTTCAGCATTCTGTTCTTCCTTGACCACAGTTCAGAAACAGAGTGGGCTCTAGCTTACAACTTGCCCGTTGGCATTTTGGGTAAAACCCCTCAGAATCTATAAAATGTCCCCAATGCCCTTGAGTCAGGTGGCACTGGCCTGACTGTTGAGCGTTGGCTCTTTGCCAACAGAAAATATCTCTCACCCCTCTGTGTCTGTTGATGGAATAAATATGAAAAAGAAAGTTACATGTGAAAGTCATGTACGTTTAAAAAATTCTACACAAATTAGATACTAACTTGATGGCTGTTACTAGATATTCTCTTTACACTGCTTCAGGAAATGTGGGAAGGCAAGACAAGTAAGACAAAAGATGATCAAAAGGAAAGAGAAGCTGCCAGGGGCGCCTGGGTAGCTCAGTCAGTTAAGCATCTGACTTCGGCTCAGGTGATGATTTCACAGTTCATGGGTTCAAGCCCCACATCAGACTCTGTGATGACCGCTCACAGCCTGGAGCCTGCTTCAGATTTTGTGTGTGTGTCTCTCTCTGCCCCCTCCCCTGCTCATGCTCTGTCTCTCAAAAGTAAATGTTAAAAAAATTTTTTTTAAAGAAAGAGAAGCTGCCACTGGTGAGGTTCTCTAGAAACAGATCCTGAAGGGAAGTTTGGTGTAAGATGTTTTTTAGGTCTTGAGACCTATGAAAAGAACAGAGCAGAAGCAGGACTGGGCAGAGAAAGAAGTCTAACTGCTTTGCGGCCCAACAAATTTGTAGTCCCCCAGGAGGGGGCTCTGGAGAGAAACTTGCCTTTCAGGGCCCCCACTTTGGGCCAAAATTGCCAGGCCTGGATGCCATCACCTCACTCAGTCACGAACGTAGGCTGTCACCAGAGGGGCAGCATGTCCAGGGAGATGGTCTTGTGAGCTGACAGACCCCAAAGGAGCCCACAGGAGTCAGCCTGCTCAGGACACTAGTCTGCTCACTGCATTCCCTACACTAGGTCAGTAAATGCCTCCTTGAAGGCTCGCCTGGGCAGCTCGTCTCCATCTCCATGTCAACCACAGGTCTCAGTGACTAAGCCTGAACACCTGAAGCCTGTGGAGTGAGTGCCACAGGACAGAAAGCTTAAAAGTCACTGTGTTGGTAGACAAAAATGGTTCTGGCTAACCCCTAGAAAGGAAGCAGCACCATCAACCATGATGTCTTGAAGAGAAATATTTGTGATGTACTTTTCTTCTGCATCTCAAAAGAAAATAGCAGTAAAGGCTGGAGTGGGGATGGGAGGCCATAACCCACCAAATCTAACTAGAATCACTTTCGCCAAAAAGCAAAACAAAACAAAGAAATTTAAAGTATCTTGAAGCTGAGATTGAACATGCCCATCACTGAAAGTTGAAAGCCAGGATCTCTCAGCCATGAATTGATAAGGAATGACAAACATGAATGATGTTAGGTTAAGGAATCTGCCTTTTTCTTTGAGAGCCATGGAAAAGAGCCTCCTATACATTTGATGTATATTTTACGAGCAAGTGAACTTTTTCTATCAGAATATATTCATAAATGTCTGTATGTTAGTATTGTATATTACATACATCTCAGTAAATATTATCCCTGTGGGTGTCTAACTAATAACCAAATTGCAAAAGTATTATCTGAAAATTTTCTCTCAAAAGTGACATTATTAAGTATGACTGAGAAGCATTTTCTAATATCTCACCTTAATTACTGGTTGCTTACATCCATGACATTCAGTCTTCACAGAATTATCACACATCTTTAAACATAACCAGGAAACTCATCAGCTTGTTCATTTTGAGATATCAAGAACTTTACATTCAAAAACCTCCTGACTATTCCAAATGTATGCATCAATATTGATTGCACCTATTGTTAAACTAAATTTCACCATAAGTTCTATAAATGGTAAGTCACTTTTAGGAAGACCACAGGATGATCTGATAAGTTTTAGGCATAAAGAATGAGGGCTAAATAGCTTTCCTATATAATATTAGCATTTATGGAGTGTCAATGATTCATCAGCTGTGTACCAGGGATGTTAATCATCACAGGAATTCCATAAAGCCAGTGTTCGTAATGACAGTGCTCATTAAGCGTTTTCCCAGCTTGGAAGTCTGGAGTGGGAGCAAATATATTCCCTAGTTCCTACACACATATTTTAAGAAAGTTTTCATCAATTTCTTGTTTAACTTTTTTTAATGTTTATTTACTTTTGAGAGAGAAAGACAGAGACAGAGTGCAAGCGGGGGAGGGACAGAGAGAGAGAGTGAGAGTGAGACAAAATCCAAAGCAGGCTTCAGGCTCTGAGCTGTCAGCACAGAGCCTGACGTGGGGCTCAAACTCACGAACTGCGAGATCACGACCGAGCTGAAGTCAGATGCTTAACCGACTGAGCCACCCAGGTGCTCCATGAATTTCTATTTCTATTACCCAGTGCACTTATTGGTATTTTGGAACATTTGCAGTTTGTATACCCAGTGTATTTGGAAATGACTCAGGAGAGTTTGGGTTAGTATCTGAGTCCTATGCCTACTGTGCACTAGCTTGGAAAGTTTGGGGCCTCAGTGGCTCTTACTGGAGGATCTACTGTCTCATGCCTCGGGTAAAGGGATGCTGGAACTGACCTAAGCCCATTTGTTTATTCACAATTATTAGGGTCTTCTGATACATATGTGGAGCCTCTAACAGTTAAAGGAATGTTTGGGTTCTAAATATGTGTTACAGGTTAGGTTGAGTCTCTTACTGCTCTCAAATTCATAGGTTGAAGTCCCAACCTCAGTGCCTCAGATTGTGATCATATTTAGAAACAAAGTCTGTGAAGATATGACTAAGTTAAAATGAGCCCATTAGGTTGAGGCCCTTGTCTAGGGTGACTGGTGTCTCTATAAAAAACAAAAAGAGACACCATGGATGCACAGAGGAAAGACTATGTGAGGACATATCAAGAAGGTGGCCCTTTGCAAGCGAAAGAGAAAGGCCTCAGAAGGAAACAATCATGCTAGCACCTTATTGTTGGACTTAGAGTCTCCAGAACTATGAGAAAGTTAATTTTTGCTATTTAAACCACCCAATCTGTGGTATTTTGTTATGGAAGCCTTAGAAAACTCCTTCTCCTAGGGTGGTATAATACAGATGGTGTGTTTTACTGAAAGCCAACCTCAAACCAAATAAATATTCATCAGCAAGTGGGCATAAGAACAGTTATTCAATGTATGTTATAAGATCAAAGATTATGGATTTCTTTAAGTTGTTGCCTGAAAGGGTCACCAGATGTAGATGAGACATCTATTGGTTGACAGGATTTGGCTAAATTTCTAATTAGAGGCAAGCAACAAAAAACCTGCAGTGAGAGTCAGTTGTATGGACTTGTTTGGGACTCCTAAGTTTAGAGTCCCCTTAAAGTGAAATGAGTGAAGGCCTTAGGGCTGGCTAGATTCTTACACTCTGTTTATGAGAGGGTGAAACTACTCTAGAGTATTGCTAGCCAATCCATATATCTTGACCACTTCTTATATTAATTATGATAAAATTTGTTAACATGTATTATGCTGATTAACTGTACCTCTGGGTTGGTCAAAATTACTGATGTGTAGCCATTTCTAGATATGATTTTCTTATTTGAATACTCCAAATGCTAACTCAGCATCTGATTTTGGTATTTAGCTGTTAATCAATGGTCCTTATGGCATAGAGTAAAATTGTCTAATTTATATTATGCTATAGCTTATGATGAAGTAAACTATAGTTTACTTTAGTTCTTAAAAAATTGACATCATTTCCAACTTATAGAGAAAAGTTACAAGCATAATGCAAAAAGTTTGAGTTCCCCAAACCCTTCAGAGAGTTTCATTCTTTCTCCTTTCTCTCTCTTTCTGTTTCATTCTCTCTTTCTCTCTCTCACTCCCCATTCCCTGAAATGCTACATAGTATGTTTTCTAAAAATAAGACATTGTCTGCATAGCCACTGTAAAATAATCAAAATCAGGAAATTAACATTAACCAATTATGATTCCTAATTCCATCATTCTTTAAATGGTTGCTAGTTGGGCTTCTACTGCAAGGGAGAGCTTCCCCTTCTTCTACATATATCCATACCATGAACTTAATAATTATTATGGTATTCAATAAGTTATAATATCTTACTGTCCTTATTTACCTTGATGTTCAAATTGTCCCAGTTGGCTAGGGGAGGTCCCCTTCAAACTAGCTCTTGTGTTCTTTTAACATGTCTTCATCATTATTCTTTTTTTTTTAATATTTATTTATTTTGAGAGAGAATGAGCAAGTAGGGGAGGGGCAAAGAGAGAGAATCCCAAGCAGGCTCCACGCTGTCAGTGCAAACCCTGATGCAGGACTTGATCTCACAAACTGTGGTATCATGACCTGAGCCAAAATCAAGAGTCAGATGCTTAACCGGCTGAACCACCCAGGCACCCAAGATGTACTCATCATTCTTTATATGCACTTCCTTTCTTTTTCACATAAGATATTCCAAACTCATCTGGTACACACAGCCTCCCCCACACTCTTTCTAAATCCATATATAGAAGTATATTAAAGTAAATTGGAAACAATAAAAAGATCACTTGCCTGTAGCAACCAAGGCAGGGTCCCTAACTGCTTTTCTAAGACCTGATGAGTCCCAAGCAGCCCTCTTTCAGTGTGCTACCATTTTATCACCTTTATCCTCACAGACAAAAAAGCTTGTTTCTTTTTCTTTTCTTTTCTTTTTAAATAAATCTTGTAATATCATTTGTGCCACAATACCAACAGGAAGAAAACTGGTCCACTGTTACCAGAGGGTAATGACAGTTGCCCAGAATTCCTTTAAAGTGGTTGGAGTGATGGGAAGCAGGTGACCATTGCCTCCCACATGCTAGAATCTTTTCAATACAACAAATGGAAGGGGAGGGGAGAGCAATTTCAGTTTTCCACAGTAAGACAAAATCAACATTCACCTTCTAATATTCATTATCAGATTTTACAGATAATGAAATGGAGCAGTTAACTAACTTCTTAACAGCCCCTTTTCTAGTTAGCAATACATCTCAGCTTCAAACTCAGGGCATTGGTCTTGTAGCCCAACAATGCTCAACAGATGATCAGTTTGGAAGGTTTCAAAGGCCCATGTAGAGTCTTGTGAGATTAAAACTATTTTTACAAGTATGCTAAAACTATACAAGTGTACTTATACAAGTATACTAGAATGTTTTTTTTAACTTCTCACTCTCTTTGATGAGTATGTGGTAGAAGTTTCCATAAGCCACATAAAGAATGATGATGATGCCATCACTCTGATGATTAATAGAATATGTGCCCATATATTCCAGGATTACTTAAGGTAGTAGTTTCAAGGAATAACTATGTGAATTTTAGTAGAGAGATATTCCATGTTCATAGATAGGAAGACTCAATATTTTCAAGCTATCACTTCTTCCCCTATGATCTACAGATTCTGTAAAATCCCATTAAAATCCCAGAAAGGTATTTTGTGGATGTAGACAAATTGATTCTAAAGTTTATATGGAAGTCAAAAGAACCAGAGTAGCTAGCACAGTCTTGAAGGAGAAGAACAAAGTTGGAGGACAGACACTATTTGATTTGAAGAATTACTATAAAGCTAAAGTAATCAAGACATTGGGGAAAGAATATACAAGTAGATTAATGGAATAGAATAGTGAGCCCCAATATAGACCCACATAAATATAGTCAACTGATCTTTGCTAAAGTAGTGAAGTCAATAAAAGAAAATAAATAGTCTTTCCAACACATGGTGCTGGAACAACTAGACGTCCACATTAAAAAAAAAAAAATAAGAACCTAGACAGATTTTGCATCCTTTATAAAAATTAACTCTAAATGGATCACAAAACTAAATGTAAAATGCTAAACTATAAAATTTCCAGAAGATAAAATTGGAGAAACACTTAATAACCTTAGGTATGGCTAATGACTTTTTAGCTACACCAAAGGCACGTCCATTAAAAAAAAATTAATGGACTTCATTAAATTTGACAACTTTTGCTCTACAAAAGACCATGTAAAGAGAATGAGAAGAAAAGCCACAGACTGAGAGAAAATATTTGCAAAAGATACATGTGATAAAGAACTGTTATCCAAAATATACAGAAACTCTTAAAACTCTACAACAATCCAATTAGAAAATGGGCCAAAGACCTTCACAGGCACCTCACCAAAGAAAATATACAGACATAAAATAAGGATATGAAAATATTTTCTGCATAATTCACCATCAGGGAAATGCAAATTAAAACAAAGATGAGATACCATGATTTAGCATTAGAAAGACCAAAGTCTAGAACACAGAGAAACACCAAATTTTGGAAAGAGTAAGGAGCAATGGGAACTCTCATTTGCTGCTGGTGAGAATGCAAAATGTACCATCACTTTGGAAAACAGTTTGGTCATTTTTGCAAAACTAAACATTATGATCCAGCAATTGTGCTCCTTGGTATTACTCAAAGGAATTGAAAACTTATGTGCACACAGAAAGGTGTTATGGGTATTGAGACAAATAGGGATACATGGATATTTATGGCAGCTTTATTCACAAGTGCCAAAATTTAGAAGTAAACTAAGATGTCCTTTAGTAGGTGAATAGATAAATAAATTGTGGTATAGCCAGACAACGGGTTATTATTCATCAGTAGAAAGAAATGAGCTATCAAGTCAAGAAAAAGCAAGGAAGAAACTTAAATGCATATTATTAAGAGAAAAAAGCCAATCTGAAAAAGCTCTATTCTGTATGAGTCCAGCAATACGACATTCTGGGAAAAGCAAAATTATGGATACAGTAAAAAGATTAGTGGTTGCAAGGGCTGGGGGTGGAGAGGGGGCCTAAAGAGGTAGAGCTTGAGGATCTTCATTATACATTTGTCCAAACCCATAGAATGAACAGCACCAAGACTGCACCTTAATATCAACTGTGGACTTTGGTAATTTTGATGTGGCAATGCAGATACGTTAATTATAACACGTCTACCACTCTGGTGGAGGATGTTTACGATGAGAAAGACTATGCATGTGTGAGGGCAAAGGGCAGATGAGAAATAGTGTTTTTAAAAGTGTGTTTTCAGAGATGAACAGTTTTTTCTCATTACTTCTACTGTACTTTCACCAGCTATCTTTGTGTATACTAGCTATAGCGTTTTTGAACCCTAATATTATCTAGTGTATCAATATTTTGAAATCCAAAAATTAATTGTCTTTGGAAATCTTTCTTTTTTGGAAACACAACAAAAAGTTTACAACCTCCGTGATCTTGTTTTGCAACAATATATGCTCAAATTTCTGTATTTTATGTGTGTGTCACATATCACACAACAGTTCTATGAGATCTTCAGTAACTTTTTTAGAGTGTGAAGGGGCCCTGAGACCAAATTTTCAACAACCACTGCTCTATGCAATGTCTCTTCAGGACACAAATATCACGCTTATTTCCAATATCGTATTTTCTTCCCTCTACCTCTTGCCCAAATCCGAAAACCACCTCTGACTTAGAATTAAATTGTTCCAGAATGAATATTATTCTGAGGGGAGAAACTCAAGAGGAAAGAAGAGCAATGTCTAAGGGTAGCCTCGACAAGGTAAAGAGAACTACTAGGGAAGCTAGTATCTAATCTACTAGTAATTGTGTAGCCATGTGGTCGACTTCTTCTTGCTTCAAGCTGCTGATCCCCACTTCTTTCTGCTGATGGCAGGGAAGCTCCCTCACCAACAGGATTGCCATGCTAAAGGAAGGGGTGATCCAGCGCTCAATTCATCCTCACCTGTTTTGCCAAGAGGCAAATGAGCCTCCCTTACTCCTGTTGTGTGATCAAATGGTGCTAATAAGCCAAGAAACGCTGCAGGTGTTTCAACAAAGCAGCAGCATTTATAAGATGGCAATGCAAGGTGTTAGGAGGCAGCTAAATGGCCAACTGCATGCAGTGTAACTGTTTGATAATGAGCAGAGGAGAATAGGTTTCGCCTTCAGCCAAACTTTGTGAATCTTAGCTCTGGGACCAATATCCTAAAACATCATCCTGTCACAGCTGGCCCATTCTCTAGGAAAAGGAATGTCCATGGAAACTGACTGCATTTTGCACAGTAAAGAGCCCAACACTAACTCATTTTGATGAGCTAAGTATAAATGAAGCAGATCAGATGAAGTTCCCCTTCATCTGAATAAGCAGCTTTGTGTCTCTCTCCCTTTGTCTATCTGTCTGTTCTGTCTCCCTTTCTCTCAATTTATATTGAGAAAATGTACTTGGCTCAAAATCATTTTCCCAAGTGCCAAGTATTTGCAAATACTTTCAGATGTATACTAAAGACACAGCACAGTGGGTCTAGCTCAGCTGGGTCTGCTAGCACCATAGCTGTGAGGCAAACACACTGCCAGCGGCCTTCAAACTTCGCAAAAAATAAGGTGATTCTATGTGTTTTCTCCACTTCTTCCATTCCCAAACATTCAATAACTAGAAAAGTTCTCTTTACTTGCCCATTTCCAAAATCCAGTCTTGGCTTTCCAAACTACTGTTGGGTTAGGGCACAATCAGGAGAGTGGCTACAGAATTCCCAGAGGACATTAGGTTCAAAATGATCTAAGCTACCTGCTCACACCAGCTTGGATATGAAGCCAGAGTTGATTCAGTTCCATCACACTCCCCGCTTCCAGCTTCCTGACTTTTCCAGTGGCATGGGCTCAATTCACTTCTCCAAACAGACCACATTCATATAATCATCTCCCTGCAGATATGGGGAGGAACAAGCAGGGTTTGTGAGAGGAAATAGCTGATGGATAAGGCAAGAGTGACTTGAAGTCCATCCTTTGGATAAATGCCAGCCTATATTCACTTAATCCTTCTGGGTAATGTTGTGTTTGTGAAATTCAGAAAGATTTCAATTAGTTTCCCCTCCTTTGTACTTGTTGGGCCCTGCCTCCAGAAATGGTGTTGGAAGGGTGTTCATATTTGGTGAGAAAGGCCCCAGGGGCTGTCTCTATTCACTTCCCAGGAAGCCACTTTCGCATGAAAGATATGTGACTGGGAATGCTCCAACTTGGTTTGTATTTATTCTGTCCTTCTCCTGCTTCGGCACCATTCAAGCCCCATCTAAGCCAAACCAAATCTTTCAGACATTGTCATAGCTTCATCTGAGCTTTTTATTTCAAAGTGTGGGTATTTCCAGTGATCGCATAACCAGGAGCTCATAGACACACATGCTACAACTCTGGGCTCCTGACTGAATACAAACTTAGGAGTTGAGGGTTTTTAAAGGCCCCGATGTTAGTCATCAATGTCTTCTGTCAAAAGGCAGCCGTGGGATTAAAGATGCTCATCTTCACCTTCAAATACGGACTTTTCTTCATCAATGCTAGAAAGAATCTTCTCATTTCTCATTTCCTGATGAACTAGAGGAACAACAAATGAGTAGACTGTATTTGTTAGGGCAAATGTCTAGTAGCAGTAGTAGGGATAGCAGGAATAGTAATAGTATTAAAAGTGATTTTTGGCGGACACTATCGAGAAGCTTGAAGCTATTGCCACCACTTTGCTCTTGCTACTACTCACTCTGTAGGTGAGGAAGCCAAGCCATTATCCTTCCCAAGTCTTCCCTGCAATGAAGGGCTTCCATACAACGAACTTGTGACCCATATCACGTAAAGAAAGTTTTCTGGGGCATTAGGAAACCCCTAGAGAAGCGTTTCTTCCTTCATATAAGACGACAATGAGCAATCGGGCAAAACTTTCCTCTTTTCATGGCCTTAAATGCTAACATCCTGGCCAGAAATGGGGTGGCTCTGTTTTGACCACAGAGGAAAATTTAAAAAAAAAAAAAAAAAATGACACCAGAGACAAACCTAACCTCATCAAGCTGGTAAAACCATGCCAGTCACCACATCACTTTTCAGTCCTTGTTATGTGAGAGAAGCAAATCTTGATTTGTTTCATCTGATGGCCATCTTGAAGCTTGGCTTTCTGAGTTGTGATATGCAGGATAAAGGGACATACTTTGCAAAGGTTATGTGAAGGTTTTCCTGCTTAAGTCTGTGAATCACGTTGTAAACTATAAAATTCCACACAAATGTAAAAAAGGCTTTGTTTGGGAAGAGTAGTAGGTTGGATTTTTCATCCTTATTCATAAGTGTTAATTGTGTGTCTAATATTCGTTGGGTGATCCTCCAGTTTTTTAAAACACATGAAGCATTCGGTCCTTAAAGAGTTTACAGTTTATTAAGTGACCCCTTCATGAGGTCATCTAATTTCTGATATCACACCATGAAATAAAACAAAGGATTATTAAACTATTAATTGCTAAATTACAAAAAAGTTGAGCACTAGTTCTACACAAATTCAAATGATAACCTTTAAGATATATTACATGCCTGCTATGTTCCAAGCTTTATTCTAAATATTTCACATGAACTAAGTAATTGAATCATAGGTTAACCCTGTGAATAAATGTATTACCTTCCATATTTTACTCATGATAAAATTGAGGTACATTGGAGTTCCACAGGTTAACAAAATTAACAGATGATAAGTGGCAAAGCGAGGACTGAATCCAGCCACCCCGGATTTGCTCCACTGTGCTTCCAGGAAGACCAAAATGTCAGACCACTTGGTGTAACTCCTGATTTGTTGCATACCTTGTTTTGTGATCTCAGGCACAGCATTTACAAGTATATTTCCTCATCTTTAAAATGAGGACAATAGCTACCTAACAGGGTTGTTTTGAGGATTTTGTTATTTTTATTTTTATTTTCATTTTTATTTATTATTTTGAGAGAGAGAGACAGAGTGCAAGCAGGGGAGGGGCAGAGAGAGAGAGAGAGAGAGAGAGACAGAATCTGAAGCAGGCTCCAGGCTCTGATCTGTCAGTACAGAGCCTGAACCGGGGCTTGAACCCATGAAATGTGAGATCTTGACCTGGGCCGAAGTCAGACACTTAACCGACTGAGCCATCCAGGCGCCCCTTTTGAAGATTACATCAATAACATATGTAAAGCACCTTATGAAGTAACTGGAACATAACAGAGCATTATAAATGGTTTCTATTTTTGGACTGGCAGAATAGACTGGAAGCCTCAGCATCCTTTCCATTAGGGGCAAAAAGAGGAGGCTATCCTTTCTGAATGTGGTATGGAATTTGAAATTTAAATTCAGCTCCCAAAATCATCACAAGATTTTAGAAAAATTATATCTTGATTATTGTTTCAAAATGGGTAAGATAAAAATCCTGCTCTTTTATGAGACAACTTTCTGCAAAAAAACATGATGACTTATCTTGGTGTTCATGATTGTTGGGAAAATCAGTGAGGACATTAGTCGTAGCTCATACCAGTAGAGGGACTGAATAGAATGGGAATCATAATTCATTTATTTGACAAATATTTACTGAGAGCACACCACGTGCCACATTTGTTTGAGATGTTGTCACCCCAAACCCCCACCTTCACTGCATAGTTTATCAAGGTGCTCCCTTTAAGACTATGTAGAATTTTACCACACGGAAGTGCATCATTGTTCTCCTAAAGCAGAGAATGCTGGAGTAGGTGTGTGTGTGTGTGTGTGTGTGTGTGTGTGTGTGTATGGTTAGGGGAGTGGTGGATATTTCATTAATTTCCTTGTTTAGATTAGATAACTATTTATCCCATAAAACCCTGAAAGAGAGAGAGAAGGAGAGAGAGAAACTGGATAGACTTGGTCTAAGGAAATGAGTTTCTGAGTAGAGGTCTGAGATGTTTCTCAAGGACAGGTAGAGACCAGTCATAATAGTAGGTGACTCAGAACATCTACAAGGGGATCAGAAAAAGAATATGTTATAGAGGAAAGATCCCAAGAATGACACGGTCAGTTACTATGGGCAATTAAGAGTATTTGAATAAACTATCTGCCTCGTAATGTAACTATGGGCTGTCAATAAGGAAGAAGAGGTCTGAGGATGACCCAGTGCTATCCTATCAGAAAAAGACAGGTTTCCTTGGAGCACCATGACGGAACAGTCCCCTACTGAAGGGAAGCCTAGAATTAGCACTTGTCCACAGAAGGATAGGAAAGGAGTGGCTGGAGCCAATGCTCCAGGTTCTTATTTATATTTAATCAATTCATACCTTTTGCCTTCTTATGGTTAATGGAAAGGGGTTCTGCTAGAGCTTCCTTCTATTAATCTTCCCATTGGGGGAACTTCAATTATTTATATAGCAATTAACTCCAAATGGAGAACAACTCCACTTAATAGATGAACAGGGACTAAAATGGACCTTTTGGCAACAAGTCATAGGGCCAGATTAATAAAGGCCAACTTTGGGTTCTCCACCTCCACCTCCACCACCAGGAAGAGAAAAGTTGTTACATAATTAATTAGGTCCCCAACCTGGGGGACAAATTTCTGGGCTGTTCCTTTGCTGCACTAAAGCTCTATCTGCCCTCTCTGTTCTGGCCCAATCACATTCCTTAATTCAGGTTGTATATTTAACTATCTTGGAGGCCATTTAGATTTTTTGTTGTTGTTCTGAACCTGTCAACAAATGTATAGCCAAACTTTGCACCTTGTCACCCATTCAAATATAATAGGCATTTTATTTTTTTAGCAACATGGAAACTTTCAATAGAAGTGTTGGGGAGATGGGACAAGAACACAGCCTGTGTATTGGTACTGAGTGTATTTCCAGTTGAAATCAACGTGTTAATCAAAACACTATGACTAGTCAACAAGGAATGAACCAACCTAACTATAAAATCATTTTCAACACACTTCTTTGTCTTTTCCCCATAGAACATTGCCAGAGATTTTGACCAATCTAGATTTAGACAAATCTGTTCCTCTGATTTATGTATTTAAGCAGCTATGCAACATTTGTTTATCGAGGACCTACCATATATCAGACCCTTTCCTAGGACATAAGATTAATACATAGTAGCATAGTAATGCTATTAAAAATTAAAATATCTCACATCTGTTGTCACTTGTTTTTAGTGAACCTATGAAGTATTCAATGCTCATGTATTTTGTTTTTTATTATTTACAGGGTGAACATTTAAACATTAATTCTGAAAAAAAAATAAAAAAAATAATTCTGAAACTTCTAAGCAGTGGATGTGAAAATTACTAACATGTACTTTCCATAATGCACATTTTCTATTTTTTGGTTCTCAGAATATTTGCCTAATTCCAATAATATTGTATCATTCCCATTCCCATCTTCCGCAACATTCTCCAAAGAATACTGGGAATTCCACAATCATTTTATGCATGTTTTCTCTTTGTTGCCGTATCCTTTACTCAAAACCAAAGACCTGAGAACCTTGATACAATTGCATATGCTATCAGAGTAATACTAAGAAATAACACTTTTATATATGCCACATCACTCCTAAAAATGTATTGCATAGGCTTCCTAATACCTATTGTATCAGTCTCAGATCTCATTGGCTGACTTACAAGAACTTCCAGAAATTAGTTTCTTCTTGTCTGTCCAAATTATTCCCACTATTTCTCAATTCTCACTTCCAACTTAATTAAGGGGGTTCACACTGTCTGTTTTTATTTCTATGCCTCTTCTCATGTTATTTTCCTGCACTGAAAGTACTACCCAAACCCATTCTCCTCTCTATTTAAATACCAACACTTATGTTAAATTTTTTTTCTCTTTCATAAAGTCATCACCTGCTATTAACATTCCACACTGATCTATCCCTTCCAATACTGATTAGTCACTTACTGTGTGGTTCAACAATTTTCTAATTGTTTCATCTATGCAAGGCTCATTTTCTCAGTTACATGGTAAATTCCTCAAAATATCTTTGTTTTGCCCCCTGTGCCTCAGAGGAGTTGAATTCTACTTGGTACAATAGCTTAATTGATGTACAATCAAGTACCAAATATAAGCCATGAAATATAAAGAAAATTGGAAAATGCAGCTTATCAGGATTCCTGAATATTTTAAAGATAGTCTCATGTAGATCACACCTTCAGATATTTGACTGAAATTGTCAATTTCACCCAGTACTTTACATCACATTTGACAGAGCCATTTGCATAACCCATGGTATCCCTTTTCTGTCCTGGAATATGAAAACTCCCCTTGGGACATCTAATGAACCCTTTAATTCTAAGTCATATCCAAGCAGGAGGATAAGTTCTATAAGCCCCAATAATTGTCTCAAGAATCAATACATTGTTATAGTTTTTGAAATGCAAACAGGCAAAGATAATAGAAACATTTTTCATTGGGTATTCAAGACCACTGAGTTCACTGGGGAAAAAAGCTACATATATATGTAGCCTGGCATAGTATGTTTGCTCAATAAGCTATTAATATAGAAAATAAATTGAGCTTCTATGAACCATGTAGATTGGAGTCTGACAGCCACAAACACATCTAGTAAAAATAATTTCAAATTATTCAAAATGTCTCACTATGGAGGGCTTGAGGTGACCGTGAATGAAAGCTCCAGGTTTGTGCTCCCTGTACAACCCTGTGTCATAGGTGATGATATGAGGTGACAAGAAAAAGAAAACTGCATTGTGCTGGTGGTCGAAAAAAAATCACTGAGTAGCTTTAGAGATGGAATAATTTGAATTTAGATATTACAAACCCTTAAAGGCAGAAAAGTTCAGTGATAGCAATGACTGAAGCAGAAACTCCTTGAGAGCATCTTAACCTTGAAATGCATTTTTAATCTAGCCAGCTCCTTTGCTGAACTCTCAGTCTTGAGTGAGATCCCTAGGGACTTACATGTGATATCCTTAGACACAAACAGAGACATTTATGTTTCCTAGTCAAATGATGAACGATGGATTGATGTTCAAATATTAGATCTAATCTCTTGGTCTCCCTCACAGATCATCCTAGTTTTGTTTGTTTGGTTGGTTGGTTGGTTGGTTGATTACTCAAGGACAAGATTCGGTTGACTTACTATGATAGAAGCTGATGAACTTGATCTTATTTCAAATCTTATTTGAAAATCTTGTGTCAGTTTAACACTGTCAACCCTTTCTTCTCTCCTTTCCAGTGTGTTTCGATACCTTCTCTCCAAAACTGTGGTTATCTTCCACCAATGGAAATTGACTGTTGTACTCTTTACATTGTAGACTCAAAATTAGATGAGAGTTCCAAATTACAAAACTCAGTGGACAGACCTAACATTCATTCTCATGGCAAATGAGATTTCCTAATGCATTAATATTAAGAGAAACATAATGGAAGAGGGCCAGAGCCTCTAATGTGGAAATTTACAATTTTATGTGGGAACTAGGGATAGTAAGTATAGGTAAGAGGTCACTAAATCCACACACACCTAAAGACACGGGTTACACTTAAGGCAAGGATGAACATATGGGTATGTCTGTAAGTGAGTGTATGTCTGTGCATCTGTGTACACACGTGTGGTCTGAGGTCAGAATAGGGTCGGGAAGGTGAGAAAGAAGCCAATATGTATTAAGTACCCACTGAGTGCTAGCTATCACAGTTACATGCTCAGTATTAGTGCTGATAACTACTAAGTCTATCTACCTCTCAGATGATTATGTCTTATCTAGTCTAACACGAGTACTGGTACAAAAGCTCTTGTCTATGTGCTGACTAAGCAGTTCCAAGTTCTCTCCTTTCTTCACTCCAAGTATTTTTTTGCACGATAGCAAACTCAAAACCACCGTGTGAGGTATTACTTATCCCACGCATTACAGATGAGGAAACAAAGCTCAGAGAAGTTGATCAATTTTCCCAAGGCCAAAATAAATGGTGAACAGTGGAGTCGAGGGCTTAACTTAGTTTCTGTCAGACTAAAACCCACTCTTTCTATTATCCCATGATGACCCTAAGGGCAAGTATTCAGAAAAGACCAAAAGAAGTAGAAAGAAAGAAAAAATGGTAGGAAAAATCCCTGAAAGATGAATCTCTACAGAGGCAGCAAAAATAAAGATAAGGCAAGGAGAGGGCGTTCAGATGAAAAGAATAACTGAAGAGGGAAATTTGTCTTAAAGTCTCAAGTAATGCCTATTTCTTATTTCTACATAAGCAAACTAAAATAGACCAATTTTTCATTTAAATAAAATTCATGCAATAGCTAATTTTAATAGAGGAATAAGGAGATGCTATTTTTCTTCTCTTTGTTTGTTTGTTTGTTTTGCTGTTTTTCTGAAAAAGAGCAGTCTGGGATCTGTCTTAATGATTTAGTTCGCTTTGCCATTATAGGCAAAGTCTGTATTCGTACCTAGACTTTGTTTGCCTCTGTACAGTTTTATAAAATCATGTTAAACTCCGACATATTGCTACATTTGTGTATCTTCAGAATGAGTTTGATTGATGTTTCCACTTTTCACCTATTTCTCTTAGTATCAAGAATATACTCCAAAAGTCTGAAGATACGTTACCTGAATTTTTGCCCATCTAGAACCCTGCAAGATAAACTTCAGTTTTAGCCTTTCAAGTCCTTAAGGAGTTTAATGATATTTTAGGGATTTTGTTATTATCTCGGTAGAGCCATGAAAAGTACTTTTAGACAGAGTACACATACCTCCATGAAAGCTATCATATTTGAAATATAAAGCCCCCCAAATTAGCCTCTAAAATGAATTAGACCTACCTGGAGTCCAGAAATCCTCCCTGGGGTTGATTTCAGAGCTTTTACTCAAGAGATGTCTAAGCCCTTTGTTGGTATGTGGGGGGAAATACTCAGGAATTCTCCTCCCTGGATTTAATGCCCCCAGATTTAAAATGTAAGTATTAGAAGCTGAGCCCTCGAACATCTCCCTTCATTTCTTGACATCTTTATGACAATGTATGGTGCAGTACCTCACTTTGCTGCAATTACTGAACAGACAGCACTGTAGGCAATGTAAGTTGCTCTTAAGTGCAGCAATCCATTCTGAAGAGATGTACAAACATAAACTCTCAATCGTGGCAGGCTTCTATGAAACCTGAGCATTATCTGTGAATTTTCTCTCTCTCATTTTTAATCATTCTGTGAGCTCACCTCTAGAACCCAGTGGCCTAATTTGCTAATTAATAACTATTATTACTTAGTGGAATTGAAAACTGAAATTACTGCCTGCCTTAAACATAATAAAAATTGGCAATCCATTCAGAGTGCTGTGAGGGGCCGCTTCATTCACTGCGCCGCCCTGGCAGCTGGGTAGATGTCACTGTCTGCTTGCTGCGTGCCCTCATCTCTAGATGGGATGGAAGGGAGAAGGGGGATCGTCTCTCTGACACATTCAGACTAGAAGGGAAGCTGTATAGCTTGCAATATATACATGTAGGATCTAATAGACAATATTCTCTCAACCACTAAGAATTCTCTCAACACAGTTTAGAAACTGTCTTCTTTACTTTATTAGTGCTTGGTCCTCCAAACCCCAGCTCCTTTTTCGTACCTTAGTGTGTGATTTCTAAGCTCAAGTGACTCTTTTTTCTTCATTTGTTACATGAATAGTCCTTAAAGATAACTAGATAATAAAAGTCCGTTGTCTCTTAATGCAACCAAATCAGCTAGTGACCAGGTTAAATCCAGAGGAAATTAAGCAGAAATTATTACCATCGGCACTTTTTCTTCTTGTAGATGCCCTCAAAGGTGGCCCAGTCAAACCTGTTTAAAACAAGAAGGTTTGTCCTTCAAATCTACCCTTCTTTTTCCTACTACTGTTTCCAGTAGATATGCCGTATTATTTCTCATTGCCCTGAACTGGGTTAACTTTTTTTTTTTTTTGTCATTACAATGTGTTTGCATATTAATGCATATTTGTTTGTTTAATCTGAAGTCTAATGTCTATGTGTGTCAGGTACCAATGGAGATGTTGAGATCACAGTCATACAAAAGTCCTGTTCCTGCTCTCGGGGAGCCCAGTATCTAGCAGGGAAACCAAGGTGTGAAGCTGCATAAGAAACTTTATGAAAAAGTTTCTTGAAAGTGCACAAGAGACTCTCAAAGAACTACACACACTCAACGATTAAGGCCAAGTCTGGAAAGTTTATAACCACAACGAAAAAGGATCATGTCCCCTCCAATGACAAAATCTGATCCACATACTCATAAAACTAATCATGAACGCAGCTTCCCACATGGAGACAGGAAGTTATCAAGAGAGCAGATGCTACAGGCGAGGAAAGAATGCCTAAATATGCTGCACGCTTAGCATGGGTCACTACTCAGTCAGCTCAGCAGATAATTGGCAAAAGTGTTAGCTAGTCCTCAAGGTTGCCCCCAATCATCCCTTTCATACAACCAGGCTAAAGAAATAGGTCTTCATGACTCAGAGTTTGTTGAGAGTTGTTTTTTTTTTTTTTTCTAACTTCCAGAAGGTACGGTCATGTCTCTTAAACTCAATCTCATTCAAATACTCAATGAATCATCTACTGAGGGCCCATAATTTTTCAGCACACTGGAAGGCCACCCTTAGAGGATACTGCTCCGTTCTCTATTGTCACTCTTGATCACAAGTACTGGACAACACCCACTAAAAGAACAAGCCCATTTAAAGAAGCCCTTCAGGGGTGGCTCAGTCAGTTAAGCATCTGAATTCAGCTCAGGTCATGATCTCACACTTCATGGGTTCAAACCCCACATCAGGCTCTGCGCTGATAGCAGGGAACCTGCTTTGGATCCTCTGTCCCCTTCTCAGTCAGCCCCTCCCTCTACCTCTGCCCCTCCCCAGCTGTCACATACACTCTCTCACTCTCTGTCTCCCTCTCTCTCAAAACTAAATAAACATTAAAAAAGAAGAAGAAGAAGAAGAAGCAGAAGAAGAAGAAGAAGCCCTTCAAACTTGATCCATTAGAGTTATGCTCCATATTGTGTGAAGAAAAACACAAACTTCCATGAACAGTTGACAAGTGGTTCATTTGTTTTAGTCCCACTATAAACTTTTATTTCTAATGAAATAAACACAAAGAAAAACAAGTAAGATATGAACAGAACAAATGCTCAATCTAATGTCAGAGCAAGAAGTTAACCAGAAGTTAAAGTCAAGCCTGGAAAACTAGTTTCTTTCCCCGCCTTAAAATCATTAATGTGACAATCAATGACACCACCAGATTCTAGCCGCTCCTTATTTTCAAATGATAATGTCACATAATATTAACCATGAGGTTAATGACAAGTATATTCTCGTTCATACTCAGATCGAGATACTAAGTACTATCCTAGATCTAAATACCGTTCTTGTATATACTTTTGGCTTGTGAGATTGAGAGGGGGTAAGGGAATGGTGTGGCAAGCAGCAGAGGTCACTTCTTCTCAAAGAAGTTTTCCCATTCTCAAAATGTTAATTCAAAGAAATTATGGCAAGGTAGTCAGTGGATTTGACACCCAGGGTATAGAATTTTAACACAGTGACTATTGTATAGATCAGGGGTTGGAAAACTATGACCCACAGGCGAAATCTGGTCCACAGCCTGTTTTTGTACATAGTTTTATTGGAATACAGCCACGCCCATTTACGTATCTTCTAAGGCCAAACAGCAGAGTGTGGGAGGAGACACAGACAGTATAACCTGAAAAGTCTAAAATTCTTACTATCTGGCCCTTTACAGAAACATTTTGCTGACCTCCTATAGGTCAACAATCCCATAGTTGCAATACCCCAAGTCAAAATTTTTAAAAATGTGTTTGGTGGCAGAACATGAACTGACCTAAAATCTTTTAGTAGCAATAACATAGCCCTACTTAAATTGATACGAAGCTATTTATAGTTTTTTGTTTATCCGCTGGGAATATTTATATAATTTACTGTAGAAATATTGGTATGTCTTATTTCAGGAAGTTGTCCCAGATCCCCCCACAGGGTGTATTATAATATTCAGTATACATACATCTCTCTAAACTCTCAAATATTCTAAATCCTGAAAAATGTCAGTCCCAAAGAGTTTTGGATTAGATTTAGTGGGTCAAAGATGCCAAAACTCTGGAATAAAAGAACATGTTTCATTTTTTAAAAAGGCACTATCAAGGGTATCAGGTCTATCAAGTGGGAATGGGAGGGCTGTGAGGGATAAGTATGACTCAGCACTGTAGGGCGTTTGCAGGTGATTTGAATGGTGTGCATCTTGTATTGAGTTTCGTGGGCAAAGTGTGAAAGGGCAGACTGCAATATCTCTGATATTAACAAGAGCCCTAAGTGCTAAAAGACATTTGAAACACTGCCTCTACTATTACCTAAGAAAAGTAGCCTTCTTACTCTCAAGAGTCCTGCAATATTTACTTTCAGTTCCTTAAAAGCCTCCGTCCTCTAGGAATAATAATTTTATATTATGGGGAGCCAAAGTTTCCACCTAAAGAACTCACAATTTGGGCAAATGACCAGAGGATAGATTAAAAAGGCTTGCGTTGTAAGAAACTAAAACTAAAATTTAGTCACTTTCTCAGTGCAGTCCTCAGGTGGATCTGGAGGGCATTGCGTTCAAGCAATCAAAGAGTTAATGGTGGTGCCTATGTTTGTGTGTGTCCTCCTTCCCATCTCTAAGACAAAAAGCTTAGCCGGCAGCCCAGCGATGGTGCTTTATGGCAGGTAAAAGGAGTGGACATAAAAACATAATACATCCGAATAGGTGCACAAAGTAAGCAGCAGCCTGAGTCATCAGAAAACAAAGAAGAAGGTATTTTCACACAGAATGTTTTGATTCTAGAAAGACTATTTCATAGCAAGAGAAAATGTTCAGAGGGCCCTGAGGCAAACATGTGGTTGAGGAAGCTCCGAAGCATAGTCTCATTTTTAATTCAACATAAAGTAAAAGGTGTTAAAGAAAAATCAAGTCAACATCAGGAGACTTCGCAGGAAGGCCAAAGTGAGTAAGACAAACCCAGGTTTAAATTCATATTGCCAGTGTCCGTATCTCTACATGTCTGATTATGGGTAGAACAAAGGGGGATTTGGGTTGCTCCAGCAGTCTTATTGACCTTGGCAAGTGGATCAACCATGCGGTAATTTGGCATTACCAGCAGACATCACACCATTCCACATGGCTTTGAAGTTGGTATTGTACTCCTAGTCTTTCCAAAGAATGTCTCCCTTTCTTTTCAGATCTCAAAATAATTAATGAGAAATGCAGACATAGGACTAGTCCACCTCTGACAGTACCACAAAGCCAAACTGATAAGTCATATAGAACTAACACAGTCTGCCAAATCCGGGGGTCTCATTTATTTGTCCAATTTTCGAAGAGGTTGCATGCCACACAGAATGGACAGGCAGACTAATCTGATGCCCTGTCTGGGCGTAGTATACTTTGAAATCTAAGAAGAGGCTTTCATGCCAATGCAATTGCATCGATGTGATACAGAGTCAACCACTGGCAGATTTTTTTTCCCCTCAGCTAGCACTCATGTATAAAATATCTCTTGATGGCATTGCCTTGCAATGGTATGTGTGTATGTGGGGTGTGTGTGTGTGTGTGTGTGTGTACACATGTAGATATGGCAAAAAGATTATCAACATCAGGGCTCACGATGATCTAGTATAAGAATAGGCAACCTTTTTTTCAGTAAAGGGTCATATGGTAAATATTCTAGGCTCTACAGGCTCTACAGTTTATAGTAACTACTCAAGTCACCATTGTAGCAGAAAAGCAGCCTTAGACGATGTATAAATGAATGGGTATGGTCATAATTTGCTGACCTCTGACCTAAGACACAGAGCTCTCTGGGATATGAAATTGAGGCCAGATCTGTCTGTGACAGAGTTCAGTAATCCTAAACCTACCCCTCAGCTATCTATGCCTCCAGGGATTTAGTAATTCTCAAACCTCAGTGTCGATATGACTATGATACTAGTACATGCTCTAAATTACATAAGTGCAAACCAAAAAAGACTGAAAAGATCCAAATTCTGTCTGCAGACTTTCCAGTCATTTCTCATATATAGTTCTTTTGGAATGTTACCTAACTTTCCTGTGCTCCTAATCCTAGATTTGTGATGTCTGGTGTTAACCTCCAGAATAAAAAGTCAGAAAGACACTGGAAATTAAAGTTGAGCAGTGTTAACAAAAGGATATTAGATCATCCGAAACATAGATTTAGAAGGATTGTAGGTCAGGACCATCTTCACAACTTGAAATGAAGGTTTCAACGTGTTTAGATATACAGAATCAATTTGGATAGAGGAAGAGAGATGAATGGTCGATGATAGTCAGTATAGATGTATAGCTAGAAACATACATTTACTAGCTCTCTGCTGAGAATCCACTACACCTCAGTAACAGTGAGCACACCTAGAGCCCAGATCTTGTTGTTTAAAGGCCATTCTACAGGAACAGCAACCATGACTCTTGGAAGGGATAGATGATCCTAGGACTGGAACTGAGAGAGTATAAGATTATTTCAGGACATCTTTTGAGCTAGAAATTAAGAAAATGCTCAAGGAATAATAGGGACTTGTCAAAAAGATATAGAAGCAGTTTGAAGTGGCTACCCCTGGCCAAACTGGGAATAATATGAACAACAAAATAAATAATGGTGGTAAGAGATTATTACCCATAGAATAAAATAAGAATCTATGAGTATACACTGATACAAGTAAATGAATAAATAAATGGGGGACGGTAGGATTTCATCCAAATGGCAGAATTGCAATTCATACATATAGAAGGAATGATCAAATTGAAAAATCATCATCATAATTATTTTAGACAAGAATTATCAGCAGATACAAAATTAGGAGGTAAAATTGTGTTGGGAAAAGGCTATCTATATTGTCTCAAAGTATCTCCCCATGAGACATTTATTAATTTTAGAAATGAAAAATAGTGACTTTTATAGGGGAGAAACCTGGCAGATAGTATCTTAACAAATGATCAGTTACTATCACTAGTAAAGGAGAAAATCAATATCATGTACTTCCTAATATGATGCCCTGAGAGGAGCGCCAGTGTGACTCAGTTGGTTAAGCATCCAACTCTTAACTTCAGCTCAGGTCATGGTCTCACAGTTCATGGGTTCAAGCCCCACATTGGGCGCTGCCCTGACAGTGCAGAGCCTGCTAAGGATTTCTCTCTCTCTCTCTCTCTCTCTCTCTCTCTCTCCCTTCTCTCTCTCTCTCTCTGCTCCTCCCCATCTCAAAATAAATAAACTTAAAAAAAATCTTAAAAAGAATATGATGCACTAAGAGACACAGTAACTCTTTGTGAAATTCCTTCCCAAAATGCATCACCTAAATCTAATTATGAAGAAACATCAGCAAACTCAAACTAAGGAACATTTTAGAAAATATCAGTCCTGTCCTCTTCAAAACTGTCAGGGACAGGAAAAATTAAAAAAAAAAGATATGTTTAAAGTTAAAGGAAATACAAGAGGTGTGACAACTAAAGAAAACACTACAGTCCGGAACGTAAGAAAGCTTTGTTTTTCTTTCTTTATAAAGGACAGTAATGTGGTAATTGGTATAATTTTATTAAGGTCTGATGATTTGATAATAGTATTGTATTGATAATTTCTTAATTTTGATAAACAGTACTGGCTTAAAAACAAATGTATTTAAATGTTAACATAAGGGAATCTGTGTGAAAAAGATATATGAAAACTCCTTGTACAATTTTTGCAACTTTCTAGAAGTCTTAAACTCTTTTAAAAATAAAAAGTTGAAAAAAGAAAAAGAAAAAGAAAGAGCAATGGCTCTGGAGGCAGAGTGCCCATGTTTGCTCCCATGAAATTATGACCTTGACCGTTGTTATCGGCCAGATTGTGACCCCCAACAATTCGCATGTTGAAGTGCTAGCCCCCAGTACCTCAGAATGTGACTATATTTGGAGACAAGTGTCTTTAAACAGGAAAGGTTAAAATGAGGTCATTAGCATAGGCCTTACTCCAATATGACAGGTGTCCTTACAGGAAGAGGAAATTTGGACACAGAAAGGGTACAAAGAGAAGACCATGTGAAGAAGACTCAGTTTTATATGTGATAAAAGATTTTCTATGTCAAATAAACAAAATCAAAGCAAACAACAAACTAGACAAGAAAGGCTGTAAATATGACAGCAGGACTTGAGAGAAAACGATAATCCTTCAAATCTAAACAAGCAAAATCCAGAGGAAGACAGTTCCCCAAAGAGGAAATTAAAATAGCTAACAAACCTTGAAAAATATTTTATTTGACTATTAAAGAAGAAAGACAAATGTAAACAAGTCATTGGGCTTTTGTTTGGTTCTATTTTGTTTTTGTTTTTTGTATTTCTGTTAAATTTCCAATAAATGAAGAAATTTTAAAAATTCAATGTTGATAAGCATGTGGCTAAACAGGCATTTTCATACATTGTTGATTGCAATTAATTTTGCTTAGTATTTTGGAAAAAACTTTTCTTTTTAAAGTTTATTATTTATTTTGAGAAAGAGACAGAGAGAGAGAGAGCAGGGGAGGGGCAGAGAGAGAGAATCCCAAGCAGATCCCTCAGCATCAGCACAGAGCCTGATGTGGTGTTCAAACCCATGAACCGAGAGAGCATGACCTGAGGCAAAACCAAGAGTTGGACACTTAACCGACCAAACCACGCAGGCACTCCTAGAAAAAAATTATTCTAATGGAAGTTAAAATACCATAAAGAAATTTATTTTTAGTTCAGTTACATCACTTCTAGGAATCGAGCCCATGGACGTTATCAGAAATGCTAATAAAGAGTATGCAAAAACACACTCATTTCAACATGTTCTTAATAATAAAAAAATAAACAAGAAATGACCAAATTATCCATCGTGGTAATAGAGAAATGATAGATAAATTCTTTCATATGTAAGCTGAACACCATGAAATTGCCATTTTCTGAAGTCAAAAAACAAAAAGGTTAAATATCAGAAATTTTATATTATTCAATTTAATATATTCAATGGTATTTTTTGCATTTGTTAAATAAATTTCTGGAAAAATTGGAATAATATGGGGAATGCTGTTATATGAGAAAATCAGAATACTAAACTGCTATGTAACATAATTATCAACTATGTACAAAATTCATGGAAAAGAAACAGGAAGGAAATATGATACACGAGGCCTCTAGGTATTGGGATTATGGATGATTTTTAGTTCCCTAGATTTACTCTGCTTTCATCAATCTATATGGCAAACTCATATTTATAATAAAATAAGGAAAGATAAACAGAATCATTATTTTTAGCAAGTTATTTTCATTCAAATCTCTTAAATATTACCCTTTTAGATGGATAAAATGTATTTTTGGACAGAAATGTCCATACTGTGCTAGCAATTATATCATTAGAGAGTTAAAGCATGTAACTTCCCAAAGTAATTCTTCTATAGATTTACGTTCATCAAAAGGCACATATGCTAAAGTTGAGGCCTCTCTCTGTAACTATCTCCATAAACTAAGGGCCTGCTGATGTTTTGTTTTGGTTCTGTTTTAAAGAGCTTGTTTACAGAGAAGATGGCTGAAGTGAATTTATAAGACTTTTCTATTTGATGATTGACATCTGTTTCCCTGTTTATATATTTATATTAAGATTGGCGATGTTCACTGAGTAGATGTGTTTGAACTCTTCCTTGACATATAATTACTGAGAATCTGCCATTTAAAGAAAAAGGAATTTAAGTGGTTATATACTCATATTGTTAAGGACTTCCCAGAGAGGCTCACCTGGGTGTCATTTCTGATATCTGTTGGTTTCATTTGGAATCTTTGATCATTCTACATGCAGAGGTTCATCCATAATGGTGCTCTTACCCTTTTTTTTTTTTTCCAATGGAGTCTAAGGTTTTTCTCTCCATTGTACTCTAGCAAACAGAAACACCATGGTCTAATGGACTGATGTCAAGTTAGTATAAAACAATTCTGTAAATAAGATTTTCTAAAGAAGTAAGAACAGTGTGATCATTGTACCTCTGTTGTGTCTCTAGATAGCATGAACCAATTCAACCGGGAGCAGACTGTGTATGTAGGGGAAGCTATGCAGTACAAGTTTAGACAGAACTCTCTCCATAAAGCTGCCTTCAAAGCTATATTATAAAGCTTCTTTGTGAGATTATCAAAGATGTCTCTTTGCAAGAGAGTTCTTGTGGGATTTCTAATACATAACAGAAGTTGAAATTATCTTAGGGAACCACCTTGAAGTTGCTTTGGCAAGCATCTACCTTCTGGGTGTTCTCCTCTCCCATCTCACACAGAATCTTGATTCACATATTAGTCCCTCTCCACTATATTTTCAGTCTAGATGAGCTGCAAAACATGCTCAAGTATCTCCTAATTTAAAAATAAATAAAAACTTCTTCTGATTATAAGCCTTCTTTTAGCTACAACCTTCTCTCATTTCCTTCAGACTCAAACTAGAAAAAAATGGCCTATTCTCTTACCTCTCATCCCTTCCTAAAACTACAATCATTATTTCAGGCCCCCATCATTTGTTGAAAGTACTGTATTAACAAATCAAACTGACACCCCTTAGTCTTTAGCATACTTACCTTCCTGAATTTTAATTTCATAAGATTCAGCCTAAATGAGCCGTATCTTTATTTGCTGAAGGCCATGTGAAAGGTAATAAAACAGTTTTGAATAAGAGAGAAATTTTCTTTAATGTCTTTGTTTTCCTATGGTTTTCTTCCCCATTCCTCTCATCCTTCAGCTCTGCCAGAGCCACATCACAAAAAGTCCCTGGTCATTTCAGTTCCCGTCATTGGTTGTCATTTCTGAGTCTGAACAAGCCTACAGGGGTTATATTCATCCCCTTTCCTGTTGATGCAATGGGCTGATGAAAGGAAGACACTGTTTCTGCTAGCAAGGGTGGAAAAATAGTTGTGACTGACACCAGTGGTATGGGGGGGTGTGTGTAGAGGGGTGGGGCATGCCCCCAAGGAAGAGCTAGAAGTTAGTATCCGCCAGAGAAATATGCATTCATGCAAAAGATATGCCACCCACTTTTAGGCACTGAGAATAAAGCAGTGAAAATAAACATAATAATCCCTGCCCACATGGAGTTTCTATTTTGGTGGGAAATTGCTATTCAGACCTCAGCCTTGTAGGATCAGAAACCTGATTAGCGAACACCCATTTGGAGTTCATCTTCTAGAGCTAGATGTCAATTAACTAGCCCCAGAGAAACTGATGAAGGAAACCACAAAATTGACGTTATGGGAAATACTTGTTGCTTAGAAGAAAAGTATTTGCCCCTCAGCATGATCAGTGTGGTCCCTCCCTGTAGTCTGTGATCAAGCTACTTGAAAAAGCCAATCGTAGTCAGAAATTTATTTTTTTAACTGAATGCTCGTCAACATATTAATTTATAATCAAAATGACCATCCTACAACCATCCTATTTCTTCCTTAGAGAACCAAATCTAACCATGGTGAATATGAACTCAAAATAAAGAAAAAGAATGAGGCGAACCAGAGGTTAGTAGCATCGGGCTTAGCCAGACTCAGCCATCTCATAATAGAGATAATCTTGCTCTTAGGACTGGAACATCCAAAGTCTAACAGCCCACATTCCCTCAGCCCTAGGTGGAGCTTAGAAGACTACTGTCAATATTTCTTCTGTGAAGCTTCCAGTTAAGCATATTAGCATTTCTGAAAACAGAAGATGGCAATCATATCACCGTCTAGTCTTATAAGCCTCAAAGCTATTAGGTGTCTTGAAGATAGCTGTGCTGAACAGGGCTCTGATCCTTATGTGCAGATTGGAAGAATAATGCTCAGGGCACAGTCTTATTTGCCTCATGTTCTGTAGGAAAACTTAGAAAAGTCTTAGGCAACCTCTTTGAGAATCAGTTTTGCCATCTTCAAATGAACAGATTGAATTATGTGATCATAGAGTTCCCTCTAGTTCTAAGGCAAAGGCAAACTGAAGTTGGTACCACAGATCAGTTCACCTGAGAAAGTGATTTATTCAAGGCACTGCAGCAAGGTTGTGGCCAGAAAAAGAGTGTTAAGTGCTTAGTGTAAAGAATAAAGAAGAGAGTCAAGTCAGAAATTGGAGGCAATCAAGTATAAGGAAAGACGTGAAATGACTATTTGGAACAAAGATAGTATATGGATAAACTTGGAGTATGTATGTACGTATGTATGTATTTATTGCTGTTTCTCAATTCCGTCAAACCCAATACTACTTTCCTACAACATACATTTTGTTGTATGTTATACGACAATAATCAGATATTTGAAGTTACATAGAATCACCATACATGTCAAGTAGCTATACATGCAGACTGAGAAGTACATGTGAATTAAATGGTAAACCCAATACCATAAGCTTGAGCAGTGATGTGGCTGTCCAAAACAGTAAACAATTTCCTGACAGTGCTTCTAATGAAAGAAAGTATGCTCTCCTTTGATTTATATGATGGTAACATTCTGGAAATGTCAGTGTATATTGAAATTTTGCTAAACACGTAAATACTAAAGTTGTGCTCTAGGTTGTGCTCTAGGTTGGTTTAATTGTGGACTTATTACATGCTGTTGAAGAGAATTTTTTTTAATGTTTGAAAAAAATGTTCTGAGAGAGACAGTGTGTGTGTGTGCATGCATGTGTGAGTGGGGGAGGGGCAAAGAGAGGGAGAGAGAGAATCCCAAGCAGGCTCCCCACTCAGCAGGGACCCTGATGCATTCGTGAGATCAAGACCGGAGCCAAAATCAAGAGTCAGATGCTTAGCCATCTGAGCCACCCAGGTGCCCCATGGAAAGAATTCTAATGTTTTATAGGTAGAGGAAAGTTCTTCATTGTGCAAGATTATCTAGAATCCTTGGCCATGATCATTGCAAGAACCAATAATGTTTCCTAAGATTTCAAAACACATTGTAAGAGGAAGACTGCCCTCCTTCTCTTGCCCGTCCCCTCATTGGGTACTGTTAAGAATATATGCAGTGGGGGAGGATGTTTAAAGGAAACTTGCAGGCCTGCACACCCCTGAGCTTCGATTTTTATGATGTTATTGTCCTTGGTGACAACCACTCTCTACTGATTCTCAGTCTCCAGTTATTCTATTGCTGTCTAAACTTCTGAGGAAAAGGCATGCCATTTGTTCACCAAGATCACATTTAAGCTTTATTTGAACAAAGCAAGTCAAAAAAATCTATTTGCTCCTCTAGACTGCCCCTAGCTTCCTGGGCCAATCAAGTCACATGGCAGGTCTCCCCAACTGGCCGTTCCATGCTTCCAGCTCACTCATCATTTAAACCATAAGTTTTGGCTTTCAGTTTTCTCAAGCTGATGTCCTGAATTCCTCCACAAGTTGAGTTTTAGAAAAAAAAAAAGTCTAAAGGCAATTATGGATGGCAAAAAAGAATACAAAATGGCTATTTTTACCATATTATTGGTTTCTTTGAGAGCCTGGCATATTGGCTACATTTATCGTCAGGGCTGTCCAGCTTTCAAGTGGCATAGAGCATGAGGGGGTATGTGTCTATCTGTGTGTTCATGCCTGTGTACGTGTTTGCTATGCAATATATTTATGAGCTGTAAAGATAATTTACTCTTATGTCAAAGAGTCAATCAATATGGGGCATATTTTTTGCACGTTTGCAAATTTTGTCAGGTAACTCAATATGGAGATTTAAAATGAAATAGAAGAAAGAAAAGATGATTAAGGGTGTAATCAAATCACTAGCCCCTCTATTCCTTATGGAATGATCCCTGTTCTGGACTTTTTCTTGTATAATATGTACCCAGTACTATGCTATGTTAATATAAATGAAGCAGCTCGTGGTGGTTGCAGTATTACACATTTTCAAACAACAGCATTAGATTAAAGAAAAATGTTTAGAATACAACTAATGATCTGAAGAGCAGGTGTTATTTTGGAATTTACTGGGGTTTTAAGTAGAAACCAGGTGTTACAAGGAAGTGATAATTTGAATATTTGATACATCTTGGCATCTGTCTGCAAGAATCAGACCCAAGAGATGTATTTTGCCCAGTAGACAGTGTGCTAAAGCTCACTAATACACCATTCATCAGTGGAAGTCATCATTCTAATATCGTTAAGCAGTGTATAGATTTCCCTAACAGGGCGAGAGTGCACAGCATCTTGAGAAGTACTAGATTCTTTTTTCTTTGACCTTGAAGGCTATCCTATGACACTTATCCAGTGATGGAAGGGGACCCTACCCTTTGAGCTTTTAAAGACAAGCTGACAGGGGTCTTGCCACACCCGCAAATAACTCAGTGCCTTGGCATTGCCTACCAGTCCCTGGTCATCATTATCTGGGGTCATGGCTCTAAATAACTATTGTCTTGTTCTCCTCTGTGGCCAGTGCCCTGGGGAATGTTCTGTGTGCAGTAGATACATAGTTAATATTTCTCACTGGCTCATTGGCTATTCCCACACGAAGGGAAGCAAATAACCTCAATAAAACCACAGTATAGTGGCTGACAAACTCTCTAGACTTAGTGTTAAATGCCGATTTTCAGTGCATTTCCTAAATATAAAACAAATTAAGCTAGCCCGTTTCAGAGAAGCTACCATTTCTTATGGAGTTTTTGAAACTTTTCCAGAAGGTTTTCTATCATACAAACAGAACCTGTTTCTAAAAATACATATTCATTCAAGAACGTGAAAATCCCACCCACAAGTTCAACAGCCATTTTACTCTGGCCAATAAAATTGCCTTATCTTAAGTGATTTTTTCTTTTTCCTCCTCTCTCCTGAATCACAGAACAATATTCCAAAAACCAGAATCCTTTGATTCTTAAAGAAGAAATATTCACCTTGGGAGAGAGGCATAGCTTATTTCAGCCCTAGACAAGCATTTCCATTTCTCAAAGACTCATTGAACCAACACTGTTGTCACTGTTTGTACAACAAAACATTCTTTCCAAAGGACTTTAAAATAAATAAATAAATCCCAGGATTTCTGCACAACCATCAAGCCAACTGACCAAGTCCTCAAATAGTTAAGTTGAGCAGTTTACTTAGAAAGGCTGACAAATTTGCTTCACTTCAAAATATCATTAACACCAATAACACATTTGCCCAAGCCTATTTCTAAGTTGTAAAAAAAGATTGCTACAGATTAAGACCCTTGATATAATGCTATAAGCTCCTAACAATGGTATCTTTTATAGTGAAGAGCGACTGCAGACACAAATTGCCCTCTTTCCTGCACCTTTTTCACAAAAATCAATATTAAAGTAGTATCTGCCTTAACTCTCCCATACACTATATGAGAAAAAACCACAGCTGTGCTTAGGACAGTTTAGGTCAATAAAGAATCAATACTGTGGTTGAATCTGTAGAAAGATAAAAGACTTAGAACTCTCTACACGGGGAGCCATTGTTTTCTCTCTATTCTGTAAAGCAGCAGAAGGGCATCACTTGTCTGTGGGATGCGGGGGGGAGGGGAGGTTTTTTTCTTCTCTTTTTTAAGATTGATGTGCATTAAGTGTTGGTGAAAAGTAAAGGGGGCACAGTCCATACAGGGGGTGGGGTGGGAGAAAAGGGATTGTAGACACTATTCCTTCTATCAGAATTTTTTTGTCCCTCCTCTGAGCAGTTCCTTCACAGGGTCAGGGGCTGGGTAGAGAGGAACTTGTTACACAAATCCACCCAGGGTAAATTGGAGGTCAGGTGATCCCAAGAGGCAGTCTGGATTAAAATCTTGGTTATGTTGAGTGGTCTTGGACAAGTGACTTTACTTTTCTTAAGCCTCAGTTTCCCCACCTGCAATGAAATAAAAGATGATAATATTAGCCAGCCTACAGACTTTGTAATAGACATTAATGGGCTTACCAGTGTCCTAGCATCTTTATAACAGTGGTTCTCAGGCTTCTTGTGGTTAGATGGGGCCACATAACTAGTTCTGGCCAGTGGATTATGAGAGGAAGTGACGTGCTTTACTTCCAAGCTGAGGTGGTGAGCAGCCCTTGGCTTTCTCCTTCCCTGAAATATCAAACTCAGAGGAGGCCTCCTCTTGAGAGGTAGAGCCTCGGAGTCATGAGATTAGAGTCACGTATGTGTCACCACACAGAGTTTGGTTGACCCCTAAAGAGTCACTCAGATCTATAGTTTTTCATGGGAAACAAACAAGCATTCCTTATGCTGTGCCTTTAAGATTTCATACATTTAATCTCATATATTAAATGTATGAAAATTTTTTGCCACGATACTGGAAACAAAATAGCACTCAGTTAATGTGTTCGTTAAAAAACTATAGTCCAGGCAGGGGAGAAGTTTGAACAAAGAAGTGGGATGAAATGGCACGGTGCATTCAGAAATTCGGTAAATAGAGGAATTCTTAGAAAAGAATCATAACATATTAGAAATGGAAAGCATATTTAAAAACATCCAACTTAGGATTCCTGAATGGGTGTTGTGTAGACACCCAACCAAACTTAAGAAGTTGGGAAAATGCTGCCTGTTTAATCTCCCACTTAAAGATTCTTAATGCATATTTAAATTACTAAAGGCTCTGAGAAGTACTGCACTAGAGAAATCTGGTCAATTTCGTTTATTCCAGGGCTTCTCAAGTTTGACCACAAAATGCTTTTTCCAGGTGATACCAGTTAACTTCCTATGGAAGGCCTTGTTACTGTCCTCAAAGAGCTTATCAGATAAATTGTTCACATTTGGCACTAATATCTGTTGAGGATTAGGTTCTTCTATGCATAACGAGAAGCCTGTATAACAGTGGCTTTAATAACATAAGTAATAGCTACACTTATAGCCTTATTATGTGACTTATCGTCATAAGCTTTACATGCATCTACCCTCTTCATCTCCATAACGTTCTTTCTTACATAATAAGAGATCGGAAGGTGGAGGTTTAGGGTTGGTGAGGTGACTCAAAGCTTTAAATCTCTGCAATTCTATGGTCCTTCCCTCATATTCATTTGTAAGAGACTGTCTGTGACAGCTCTAGACATCAAAAGGAGTGAAGACACGCATAAAGTATAAAGAGAATCCCCCCACAGAGTTTGCTTCCCTTTCCTCCAAGTTCCTCTATAAGACCCATCTCTAAATATCTATTTATACCTCTGGGTCAGAATCATGTCACATGGGCCCACATATCTGCATAGGAGTCTGAGGAAAGTAGTCGTGAGTTTTTGTTGTTTTGTTACCACTGAGCATATTGTTGCCCCAAACCAGGGCAGGAGGAGAGTGGCTATTGGGTAGACACTGCGTCGTTTCTGCCACAGTCCTGCACATGATCAGATTTTGATCTCTGCTTTTGGGCAGTGTCCCTACTATGATTCTCACTGACACACGTATGAGTGGAGGAGCAGACATGATGGAGATTTGAAAGTGATATTTAAGGAAAGATTTAAAAAGAAAAAAAAGAGTAATTGTCAAATTTGAACCCAAGGAAACTCAAACTATTCTTCATCTTTTTCAGAGCCGTCCCACTGGGGAGGCCAATCTCCATGGGCTGAAGAATGATAGAACTCTGGAGGGGATATTCCATCTGGAATCTCAGTGTTACCTGTTTAAAGTGGGGATCGTAAGAGTCCCTCCCTCCCTTGGTGTGTAGTGAGGATATTAAATAACTTAATCCAAGTAAAATCCTCAAATTAGAGCATGGTCTAGCAAGTGTTCAAAAAACGTTTTTGCTGTCACCACACTGGCTTTTATATACTTACAGATAAACTATTTCATCATAGATTCTAGTTCAAGGATATGATGTGGACTCCACACAGAGGGAATAACACTCACTCACTACTTTTTTTTAATGTTTATTTATATATTGAGAGAGAGAGAGAAAGAGAGAGAGAGAGAGAGAGAGAGAGAATTCCAAGCAGGCTGCATGCTGTCAGCACAGAGCCCAATACCAGGCTTGATCCCACAAACCACGAGATCATGACCTGAGCTGAAATCAAGAATCAGAGGCTTACTCGACTGAGTCACCCAGCATCCCATAGCACCCACCTACTTCTGGGAAAAAAATCTACCAAACCCAGATGTATTACCTCCCTGAAGTAGTGAACCAGAGCGGCCAGTATGGCATTGTGGCAGATACCAGAGTGGGAATTGGAAGTTGGCACAAATGCTGCTCTCTTCACCTGCAAGTGGAGGGGACCGTTGACACACCTCCATCCCCACAGAATACCAATGACATTTATGTGTATCCTAAGTTTTAGGCCTATGGAATTTTTGGTCAGGGTTTGTCTTTCCTTTTTCCTTCTTCCCTGGAGGTTTCTTGAGCAACATGTTCATCCCAAAGCATGTCACGTGCTTTTCCTACTGAATGCCCCAAACGTAGGATAGATTTTCTTTAGGTGTCTGCACACTTTTTCCCCCCAAGATTAAGAGTTGCAAAAAAGTTCCTTGCAACTGCTCTCACTCTACGAACTATAAACACTGAGGAATATCCTTCCCCTGTATGTTACTGCTCAGCATGAGTAATCAGAGAAAATTGTAACATGTTGTGTAGTTATCTACTGAGACAGAATTATTGATTAATTCTCAACTGAGGGTTCACTGCTCTAGTTGTGCTCACCCCACCACCCCTTTCTTTCACCTTCTCTTGTCTCTAGAGAAGTTGAACTAATATACAATGGGGACAAGAGAGCAGGTGCTACATGCCCACGTCCTTCTATTGTCTTGTGGGCATTCAGCACTCAGCACGCAGCCCAGGGCAAGTATCCCGCCTTCTCAACTGCCATTGCTGCTTCCCTGGGCACCGGGGGTCAGAGTCCGAGCTCTGTTCCTGCTGCCAGAACCACAGGTTCTGACGGGTGGGATAAACCTGGTCAACACACCACACCGGGGAGCTGTGTTAAGTGTAGAGTGTCTCCATCATCTTTACCAGGAAACTCCTGTCTGAGGCTAAGTTCAAACAGATGGAAAACTGGGACAAAAATATAAAGGAGTTTTGTACTGGGCAAAGCAGGAATTAAAGTCACCCCAGCTATAAGCCACAGTAGCTGAGAGGTGGACTGCAAATGGGTTCATGCACAGACCTGGGCTTCTGACAGACTTGCCGGGGTGGGATACAGGGTGAGTTCCTTTCCAATTGGGTAGGCTTTGGCAACTTGTCTCATTTTCCTCTCCTCATTTGGTTTTCTTATCTCTAAAACCCCGATGGTAAATTTAACCTCAGTGGGCTATTGTGAAGATAAAATGAGATGTTAGAGGTAAAGGACTTAATGGTGGTGACAGGAAAACAGTGGCTGTTAGTTGTTCTGGGGTTTTTGTTTGTTTGTTTTGTTTTGTTTTCTTGAAGACCATATGGTGACGCTTTGAATCCGGACTCCAGGTAGGAAAGAGAAAAATTAAAAGAAGAAAAGTATATTCATGTTTATGTATTCCAGTCTTATGTCTTAGGTAACCCTCATCTTGAGAGAGAAAGGGAGGGAAAATAAACACTGCATGTACAATAGCAGATTCGATATATTTCTGCTGAGGAAATGGGGGTGTAGTTTTGGGGAGTGGCAAGGCAGCTAACTGTCTCCTCTTCTCCTGAAGCCCTGTTCTGATCCTTGGGGGCTCAACAGGGTCCAAGACAGCTGGGGCACACTTCACCTCCTTTTGGGTTAGAAGTCACCCATCCCTCTTGCTCCTTCTCTGGCTCACTGCTCTGCAGAATTATTGCTGTTCTGGCCCCCTACCCCCACCCCCTGCTCCCATGCAGTAACTTGTATCAGCTCTGCCAACTGGTTTGGGACAGGCTGAACATCAAAGTCCTTTATTTGGATTTTCCCTTCATCTCCAACTGACTCTGTCCCAAACTCAATTTCCTCTTTCCTCTTTTTCAATTAACTACAGTTGCCCAGAGCCGGGGAGATAGGAAGAGATACTAGGGGCATACATCTGTCATTATTTATCTGGTAGTGTATGGGGTATGCTGGCATTCAGATCCCTAATATAGCCTGTTGGACTCAAATAATTCTAGACATATTTGATTTTTGTAAAAGATAGAAACAACACACAATGAGCCTTTACATCAACCACCCAAGGGGGCATTTAGAGAGAATTTCCAATCTATTCATGATCTGTTATTCCCAGCCCTAAAAGTTTCCATGTTATAGCAGAATACCTAGGGACTCCATATGTTATGGGAACACAGCAGAACCAAAATGAGTTGAAAGAAGAATGCGTTTGATTCAAACATGGGATGAAACAGTACCCAAGGAGCCCCCATTTCATTGTCTCTACCTGGGACCCTGGGACAACACAGCCATCTCAGCCCCATTCAAGTGTGACATTTCTTTTGAATATGACAGTGGCAGCGACCTTGTCATTAACTGATGCTATGAGCAACATTTCAGCTTTCATAATTCAGTTAATTTTCAAGCCACTGGTTACTGAACCCCCAGTATAATTTTCATATAATTAAGCCACACACACACACACACACACACAGACGCACGCACGCGCACACGCACACACACACACGTTCCGACCCATACAAAACATCCAACAAAGTGGCAAATAGCAGAGGAAAACAAAACTGAAAACCCAGAAAAGCTAGAAGCAAGATTCCAATCTATTTTTTGGTTTCCTTTTAGCAAAGGCATGTGCATTTGGAAGGAAAAGGAGTAAAAGTCAGTTGGGGCTGAAGGGTGTGGGGAGGGAGAGTGTTTGTTTTCCATCCCCTTTTGGATTCCTATGGAAAGGCAAAGTATAGCTTGCACTCTCTCTTTACTAACCAGTTACATATCTCACATACACGTGATGAAAGCAATGTACTGGGTAAAGGAACACTATATTTTCAGTTTAGATGTTAGTTCCAAAACTGTACAGAAAAGTCTTAGAAAGGACATTTAGCTATGTCTTCATACTAGCAAAGATTTTGATGAGAGCTTAAAATTTCAACAGAAATACTTAAATGTTTGGGTAACTAAAATCCATATAATGGCTCTTAAGGAAAACAAATGGTTGTTTTCATTTGTCATAGCAGAAGATTGAATTAATGCTGAAAGAATCTGTATATCGGAAAATTTATGTGTTTGCTCTCATGCACAGGTCAGGTGAAATCTGCTGGACATTTGATTTCTGCATTGTGTTCTCTGAGCTTTTTATTTGCATGGAAGGTAATCCAAAATTCAGAAAACTTAGTTTCTTTCCTAACTGGATAGGATCTTTCCTCAGCTATGTAATCTGATTTTTCTCAAAGTGACTTGTCACATCAATATATGCCCCTCTCTCTCTTGACCTTGCTTAAATAACATTACAATTTTAGGATATTTTATCCGTTGCTAAGAGAGATTCAAATTAATATTAGCCTTATGCTGATATTGTGTTTCGCAGGGAAACTACATATGAAACTTAGGGATTTGAGAGGATGGAAATATTAACCAGATTGTAAATCCCTTGGAATCAGTTTTATTTCCTCTTGCTGTTCCTTTTTCTCTTGCTTCCCTCTTCAGTATCACTCTCTTTTAATCTCTCATCTCCATAGGCCCGTCTGACCTTTATAACCCCCTATTCACACTCAGTGGGTAGAGAAAAAGAGGAAAATAGTAAATATTTAGGATTGTTATTCTAAGACCTTGTGGTCCCCTCTCTCTAATATGTAAATAATTGAAACAGAATCTGGCCAGCATTCCCACAATGGGTCAGTTCCAATCCCAGCATTTACCAGGAGTTCTCGTGAAGGATGGAAGGCAATCACCTGGGCCTTGGCTTTACGCTCTGCATTTGTTGAGAGTGACCAAATTCGCAGAGTGGCAGAAAGTGGAGGCACCCCAAACTCAAAGTGATTTAAAACAACTCTATATTCTTTAATTCATAAATGACAGTGAAAAAAAAATGATACATTCAGACTTGTGAGCATTAATTATCTTTATCAGTGGAATTTCAGGTGACTTTCTTTATTTTTCAAATAATGTTCAAAGCATTGTATCTCTCCCAACTTAGGAATGAAAAGTGGGTATTTTCTTCCACTATGTTTACCTTATCTTTTTTTTTTTTTAACTTAAAACACCTTATGCATCCAGTAGGTTTTAGGATCCTGGGAAGAGAGATCATTGCCTAGGAGGAAAAGGTGGAGGAACCAGTAGATATGGGGTCCCAGCCCCCTCTTCAGCCTCTCATTTTGGTTCTTATTCCTATCATTTTAGACAGCATTTGCAAATACTGGGGACAACAGAATGACAACCCAGGAAAAGAGAAACAAAGAACTGAATGAAAGGAACCTGCCCATCTCACAGACACTCCGCCATCTCAGAGAATGGGACCTACACTTCTCCTGAGAGATGAGCCCAACGCCTAATGGATCTCAATGTCAGAAAGACTTCCGCGATACCCATCTCACATCCTCCTCTCCTGAATTTCTTCACATTACTCTCAGTTAGAGCGCAGCTTCGAGGTGAGATAATTCTCCCCTCTCCTCCAGTCACATCCCTCCCTGATTTTAGCAGATGACTATCAGGTGCCCCCAGTCTCTGCTTAGCTAAGCTCTACACATTTAGTTCTTTTAATCTTTCCCCATAAATCAGTCTCTCCAGCTCCTTAATCATTCCTGACAGATGATTTACCCAATAGTTTACCATCAGAATGTGAGATCGTTGTCTTTGAAAGTGTATCAATATAAATTATTTAAAAAAACATTATTAGTATTGAGTCCTTGGGGAGAGAGGAGAGTGAGGGGAGAGAAAGAGGAGACAGAGAGAGAGAGAGAGAACCCCCATAATTCTTTAATAAGAGAGCTAAAGCAAGAAGTCTAGTCTTCTTAAATGAAAATACACAAATGATTGCCATGTTACTGAGAGCCCTGAGTCAACACAAGGAAAAGTGTCTTCCCGACTTCATGGAAAGCAAATGTTCTTTCTAAAAGGGGATGGCTGACCATTTAATACTTCATGTAGTAGTTAAGCCAAGGAACTTTGAAAAACAGTTTTACTGCAACTCTGTTAAAGAATGAACAAGTTCTAGTAATAAAAGCCAGCTATATTCCCAGGCAGCAGTTGCCTCACCTCATGCTTTTGGCAGGCCTGCTTGTGAAGGAGGTAGAGGGAAGAAGAAAAAGAACACTGTATTTTCTGTTCAGCATTGCATATAAACTTCCCAACATGGCCTAGGAATTTTCAATAGCTTTCTGATCTTTTTACAGCCTGACATCATATTCCTCTACAGTGACATCATGGCTTTTAAGGCTAGGAATCCAATGGTACTAGTATCTTAAAATGTTCCCAACCCATCAAAATTTGGCATTTAATGCTTTTCCTTAACAACCTGAAGTTTCCAAAGTTTTCTTTGGGTTTTGAAGACTTCAACCCCAGATCCCAGATAAGTTTCTATGTGTTTACAAACTGTGAGGCCAAGCCTGTGAGTAGCACCTTATAAAAGAGGCCTGGCTGGGAAGGTGGCTTTACTGGAGGGAGGTTCGATAGAGTCAGAAAAGAGACAAAACAGTCTGGGTTCAAGAAGTAATGCTTTCTTTCTCTTTTTCTCCAAGGCCAGCAATTTGCACCTCCTTCCCCATTCCCTGTGGGTCTGTTCTAACCAATAATTTTTACCACAAGACCAAAAAAAGAAAAAAAAAATTCCAACCTTCCTCATGATGCTACTGCCCTAACTTCCCAGAAACAGAGGCACAGGCCCTTTGTTCCTCACCTGCCAGCAAGGCAGATGGAGCTTTGGTGTTTCAGGGTCTCAGGCAGGCAGATGGAGAGTATTACCCAACCTTTCTTCACAGAGAGACAAATGGGGCTAGAAGCTGGATCGGAACACTGACACGTTTCTCACTCAGGCGTCGGCTAGAGCTGCCCCTCGAACTGTCTGTGGTAAACACTCATTCATCAGTTTGGTTTTGGTTTTGGTTTTCATATGCATCATGGACAAATAGGTATCCAACTGAGCATGATCCGTATATGGCTTTACCACATGCAAAAACCCTAGGCAAGGTCAGCAACACCTGAACTGGCCTCTTCTTTCTTCAGAAAGAGAAAGGCAGTGTTCAGGCACTTGAATGTTCTGGCAATGTGAAACTGCTACTAGCCATTTACTTTCAATGTCCGTACTTGCCATGTCATGGGACATTTCATGGGACATTTCCAAACAGTTTTGAACTGGCACCCAGCCACCACATCCTGAGTCCCACTGTACTAGAGCAGGGTCAGCACGCTAGGCCCCTGGGCCAAATCCCACCCAACCCCTGTTTTTTGTAAACAAAGTTTTGTCTGACACGTATGAGTTTTCTGTGGATGTGTCCCACTGACACAGCAGAGTTGAGTAGTTGCAACAAGGTATGCAGCTTGCAAGAATAAACTATTTACCATCTGGCCCTTTAGGAAATAGTTGATGGACCCCTGTCCCACCAGGGGGCACACTATGTAACAAAAAGAGGGGGTAAATTTCAGCAAAGTTTATACCACCTATCCTCACATTACCCCCTTCTCTTCCAAGAAGAGATGAGATTTGACACTTCCCTTAAGCTCTTGGTTCTGGATTGGAATACTGTTTCCCAAAAGGAAGATGCCAAGGTGTTTGCTTTATTTATACTTCAGCACCCACAGGCCTAGGGAGGATTTACCCAGCAATTATCAAGAAGAAAGACTTTCTGGGCCTTCTCCATGTGTGTGTGTGTGTGTGTGTGTGTCCTCACCCACATGTGGTGTACAAAAAGCCATTCCAAGGCTGAACCAAATTACCACGAACTTGCTGTGAGAATAAACAGCTAGACCCCACTGACCATGTTCATAAAGAAGTTCTTTTGTTAAAGAAAGCCACTCAGGAAGAGGGAGGGAAGGGGCAGAGAAGAGGTGCAGCCTGCCTTTAAGAGGGTCTAGATTGCTCTAATCAGAAACAGCTGTGGCCAGTTTAATGCTGTCCTAGGGCTCATATAGATGTGACATCACGCAGAACTAAAGCTTGGCCAAGGAGTTTTACTGGCGAATGCCTTAAACTCTAAGGATTTGGTTACAAATTTGTATGTGGCGTGTGTTTTTTGAACGAATTCACAACTGGGAGCCAACACCACACCCCATCCCCTTCTAGTAACCCAGAGGGCTGTAAACAGGGTGGTGGGTTTTTGTAAGCTTAGAATTAAAATCTTTATTAATTTTAAGCTAAAGGGAAGTAAATGAATTTGCCATCATTCCAGTTTATTACATGTCTAACTAGAAAGGCTTTCACAATCAGACCAGTATCCTAGCCAAGCAGGAGGAACTGGGAGACACTTTATATTCTAATTTCAAACTGCAGGGTGTCCCAGGTGTACTATATAGGATTTCCTGTAATTTACCAGCAAAAATAAGCCGTCTACAGGAATATGTTTGCCATACTGTACATTTGTATTAATTACCCAGCAGGATAAAGTGATTTCTTTGTGATAGAAAGAGATGTGGATCTACAGGAAAATCATTAAACCAAACAGGGAAAAACAGACACTTTTCTGTTAAGCAGTTTGGCTGGATTCAGGATTGGAGTCTGGGAGTACGTAATTGGTACCATTTTTCTCATACTCACTCGGTTTTCTCCAGGAAGGGAGAATGGCCTCTCCAACGGAAACCAGCAACCAACACTGAAAGGTCTCTGCCGGCTCTCTGAGGGTTACCAGGAAGTCCGAGACCCGGAAGTTACCAGGAAGTGACAAGATCCTCTCAAGCAGTATCATCTTGTTAGAAAATTACTCAGAGATTAAGGAGTACACGTGTCGTGATGAGCACCGAGTGACATATGGAAGTGTGGAATCACTATATTGTACACCCGCAACTATTATAACACTGTATGTGACCTATACTGGGACGAAAATAAAAACTTAAAATTAAAAAAATAAAATTACTCAGAGATAGGCAAAATCACACCAAGGATGGGACGCAACCGATGCTAAGCAGAAAAGACAATGGGTGCCAGAAAAGTTCAGAGCGGGGGAGTGCACTGTAGGCTGAAGACATAACTGAGGGCTTCACGGTAGGGCAGAGTTTGGGCAGGATCTCACAGGAGTATAATCCAGACGTGTCTACAGGAAGCAGTGAAAGGCAATGGGGAAATGAGGTAGACAGGGTGAGGAGCCAGGTTTGTGCCACAGGGGTTCCGGTGACAATGTGTGGTCAGAGAGACTCAACGTGAGGTTATTGAAGTTGCCCCGAAGTCATCTGTTGCCATCATCTAAGTGTTCTCCCCTACTTCTCAAATGTTCTCCATAATCTAGAACTTCCACTGACCGCAGTCTGAGATGAGCCTAAGAAAGAAACTTTTGGCCTCTGTTCTAGTGTAATATACACTGTAGCCTGAGTTTCAAAGAAAGCAGAGCCTAGGGCAATGGTGTATGTGCTTCTCTTTGATTAGGGAATAAAGCCCAGGAAGCAAATGAGGGAAAAGGGGATAAGACAAGAAAGAGAGTGCTGAGCTGGCCCCTGCTGGGGAGCAAGTGTCACGGCTTGCTCCATGTTGTGGACTTTCTCCTAAAAGGATGCCCTTTCATGGCTGCATCCCACAACACTTGGTTGGTAAGAAGCAGGAGGAAGATTTATCTGTCAGCTTCTGCCTACCAATGGCCAAAGGTTCCCTCCATGGGACCTTAGCTTCCCTACACTCCGGGGCTGTGCGCACGTGAGTTCTCAGTTGTCCTGTAGCCTCACACACCTTGGAGTCAATAGGAGAAAAAGCCAGGATGGGGGAGCATGCACTTAGACCCATTCATCCCTGAAGTGGCACTTGTGTCCAGAAGCTTCATAAGTGAGCTGAGATCATCTGAACTGGCACACGGAGGTGCCTGACTCATATGACAAGCCTTTTCTCCTAATTCCATGAATTCTATCGTTTTTTAATATTCAGGTGGTTGTCTTAAAAACAGCAGTCCTGAAAGAGTGAACATTGAAAGACATTGAACAAAAAATCCTGAAGATCAAAACACACCTTCCCCTCCCCCCCCAGGCCTTTCCCTGGGATATATCAGGGCCTTGTTTCATCTTTGACAAATGTGGAACAGGACTATGTAGTAGTCTTTACTAATTAAATAAGCAACTTTGCTGTGGAAATATCAACTGACGTCAAATAATAGCCATGTACCCCACTAAAGAGGAAGGAAGTCCTAGAATAATGTCAGAATGTGTTTTTCCCCATTCCACATTTTCCTATCTCCTCTGCTAAGTAAAGATGTAGGCACTTTGTAAACAGAGACTGAACATATAAAGATAGATTTATAGGATGTTCAGTGGATGAATGAATGAATGAATGAATTAAAAGTCAACTCAGAAACCGACCAAGAAACCCTGAGTGAATATCCATAGCACAAACCAGTGATTCTCCAGCTTTAGCTTGCATCAGCATTACTGGAGTGGGTTTGGTAGAACAGAATCCCCTGGAAGGGTTGTCAGAAAACAGAACCCAGTTGTTCCCAAATGTCACTGATGCTGCTATACCCTCAGACCATACTTTGAGAACCAGTGCACAAGCCAACCTGAATCTGTCACTTTTGGTCAAACAGCTGCTAACCCAAAGGTCATGGGAATATGTGTAGTTTATCTAATTTTTCTGAATAATTTAGGCTTAACCTGAAAAATCTTTTGGTCGAGGAGGATTTTGGCATGAGTGTATTAACTGCTTGCCACCCCAGAACTACTGAATCGCTCAGTAACTTTTGTTTTGCCCTAGTAAGGATAGGGATGCACACACGATTGGCAAGGTCTTGCAGTTCCTCTGGGTCATTCTTGAGATCCAGGACAAAAAAAAAAAAAGGATTTATAAACATTGTATTAACTCTAAATTGACCTCAAAGCAATCCAATGTCATTTTCTCTCTCTCTCTCTCTCTCTCTCTCTCTCTCTCTCTCTCTCTTTCTCTCTCTCTCTCTCTCTCTCTTTTGTAAATTAAATAGGTATTTGAAATTGCTATTGGTTAATAAAAACCCAAATATCACCTTATTTTCTTGTTTCTTGTTTCAAAGTCAAATGAGGTCTGGAACCAGAAAGGTATAGGTTAAAGGTCAATCCTATCTCTAGCATGTATTTTTTGGGGTGAAGATAGTGACAGCATTTTAGCCAGAGGCTGACAAACCTGTTCCCTAAAGGCTTTGCAGGCTATGCAGTCCCTGTTGCAACAGCTCAACTCTGCCATGGTAGTGTGAAAGCAGTCATAGATGGTGCACAAAAGTATGGGTGTCACTGAGTTCCAGCAAAGGATTGTTTTACAAAAGCAATCGTGGGCCAGTTTTGGTCCATGGGCTGTAATTTTCTGGTCTCAGTTTGAAACCCTTGAAGCCTCGGTTTCCTTGTCAGTAAAATGGGCTTAGAAAAACCTAGCTGGCAGGGTAGGTGTAAAGATGAATGAAAATAATGCTTACAGAAGCATCTGTCCAAAGAGTTCAATATTGTTAATTCCTTGCATCCTTTCCATTTCTCCTAAAATTCAGGTGCGAAAACTAATGGACCATTTTGATTAGACAGATTCCAGTGAATTTGCTTCCAACACATGCACGTACACACATGTACACACACACACACAAACACACACAGAAATTCTCTCTCTGTCTCTCTCTCTCTCTGTCTCTCTAGAAGTGAGCATATTCCTTCAAGCAGGGATTTGGAGGTGAATCCGATCAAAGAAAGCAAAGAAAGGAAGAGAGAGATCTTTGCAGACTGCTCCGGATCTAGGAGCACTTCCACCGCCCTCACATGATGGAGCAAAGAAGAGCGTGGCAGTGGCTGCGTGAAGGTAAATGTTTGCCTGAGTGCCAGCAGCTGTGACACACCCCGGAGATTGAAGCCTGGTGAGGCTGGTGATAATGCAGAGACTGAAGGTGAAGGGAAAAGGCGAGATGAGGAGGGAGGATGGAGAGAAGCTCAGAGAAAAGGGACTGAAAGAAAAGAGCCGCCCAGGACAGGAGCGGACTAAGACATAAAAGCCCTTTTCCCCAGGAATGGAACCTCCCCTGGGCACATAGGCCGATTTCACTCTCTGTCCGGAAACTGGGTGCTTGGATATCAGAAGTGATTTCAAATGCCCATGCAGAGATAGATCTCCATCCATCTTATGATCAGACAAGCTCTCGTGAAGGTCAACACGGACTTTTCATTCCACCCTGAAGACGGGACTTGACCCAGGGAATTTGCAGACAGCCTGAGCTTCGCCCTTTGGCTTGGCTCAACTCCCAGAGTAGCTCGGCTCCTTCCACGGAAAAATCTACCATACGAGAGAGCTGGACACGTTACTTGAGTACCCTGCACTTTCGTAGTCACGTTTAGCCAAACAGAAACCACCTCACTTTTAATATTCTAATTTTGAGCCATCCCATACCCCAGGCTTATGTCACTTCTCCCTGCTTTTATTTTTTTGGAGGGGCCATTTTAAGTGTTTCTTTTCAAGGTCATAAAGAAATTAAGCTAAAGCCCTTCCTCCTTTCCCTTTTCATACACCCTGAACGGTTCTAGAGAAATTTTCTAGAGAAAATAGAGCTTAATTTCTTGGAGGTGTTTTGTTGACAAGAAAATGGAAAGCATGTGTCCCCGCTTCGCTTATTGTACTTCCAAGTAATGAAAGTATTTAAGAAGGTACAATTATGATCTTGGCAAGCACCTGGGGCTCTTGGAACTGTTTTTTCACACTGAATAAACACTGCAGATAATCTGTTTACGTTACACTGTTCTGAAAAGCTATCTACAACAAAAGGCCACAACCATTCTTTAGTTTCCTTTTCTTGAAAGGAAAAAAATATATTGCACTAATAATTCGCTGAAAATGATTTCATTGTCTCCGTTTTCACTCTAGCCAGGCAGAAACAGGTTTTGGTAAAGGAGTTTATGGGTTTCTTTTTTTCCCACCACGTTTAACTGAATAGTGTACTCCATTTTTTTTTCTAGTTACCTGGAATTCTTCTTGTTAACAATCCCCGGTGACTAAGGATCAGTTGTCTGCCCTAAAAAATTAACTATAACTCTCTGTTGACTAAGATACCCCAAATTCATTTCATTTTCTCAGTGTGATTGACTGACTAAATGGTATCCCTAGTTTCATTCAAACCTGGTACAGCTTCCAGAAAAGAGCAAACAATCCGTTTCTCTTAGAAAATCCATTTCTCTTTAAGCTAATATAATAATAATAATAATAATAATAATAAATGGTAATAAGGCACTGAGTTAGGAAGCACTAGTCCCCAAAATGCATGTCTTCAGCCTGATCTGGTCAGAACCTCTAGCCTGAGAATTAACTGCCTAATACAACATCAGAAAATCTAGAAAGATGACATAGGAAAAGAAGAATCAACAACAGAGTCATCTGTTTTACAGTGTTGTGAGATTCAGTGAGCAAGTTCCAGAAAGGGGAGAAAAGCAAGCCTCCAACATCACATCCAAGGGAGTCTCATTCTTACAGAGTGATAGATGGTCAATATCCCAGCAATTCAGAACTATCTTTATACTTCTCCCTCCATGAATTTAAAGGTGGGTCACCTACTGCCCCTTGAGATGCCAGGGTTGGAGGTGGTCTTAATCCTTTCTGAGTTTGAGTTGCTTTTTGTGATTTGTGGTCCATAGGCTATTGGGATGTGAGAAACGAGTCAGACGGGGACGGTGTTCCTGTTTGTGCGAAAGTGGTATTTTCTGTAAATTCATTCAAGGAGGTGTTAGAAATGCGTTGTCTGCCCTGCTCAGTTTCCCCTCCTCACTCATTTTCAAGGCATTCAGACAGGGCACAGAGGATGTCCATGAAGGACAGAAGCTTTTGTTCCAAAGGCCACCACGAGTTCATCCTCCTGTGCTGCCTTTAATCAAACATCCTTGAGGAATATGTTCTGTATCTTTGCTTTCACTTAGATGTACTGACCCTGAAGGAGAGACCGCCAGGACTTCAACTCTGCCTTTGTTGCCCTCCGGAAATACGTGGGGGGAATCCTGGTGTCACAGGTTATGTTGCTAGAGTCATCTACCAATAAGGGCAGAGAGAATTGAACACTTTGTGAGTTAGTCCATCCTTTTCAATTTGCCATGTGGGGACCAGGGTCTTGAGAACTGAGGTCACATCACTGGGTAATGGCTCTGTTGATCCCAAGTAGTGTCCTTCTCCACCCAGCTGCTGCCTTCAATCAGTGGTGAGTATTCCCATGGTACAGAGAGCCATTGAGCTCTGGGGTCCCTAAGCCTCTAACCACTAGGGGGCAAAACCAACCCTTCAGTCCCAGTAATTCATCCCAGCTGAGCAGCTCTCTTGCCCCCACCCCCATCCCCACCCGTCCCTCCAGCCCCCTCCCAAGAAGTCTTCTTCCAGTGATGTTTTGAATTAAGAACTTGCAATAACATTCTCACAGACCCCTTCAGCTCTGTGGGTTGGCCTCACCGAAGGCTAAAGGAATTCACAGCAGCCTCCTGAACAGCCTGGGGCCTGTTTCTCCAACAGCTATAAAGAAAGAAACCCATCGTCAAAGATGATTCTACCCCTCAGCTTAACATTTACTGCATCCCAGACAATTATCAAAGCAGAGAGAGGCAGGACACTGTCTCTGCTTCCTGTTCCTTTAGGGGTGTGTGGAGTGGAGGCAATCTGATGTCTGCCTATCATAGTTAAGTTAGCTAATGCAATCAAGTGCACACTTAGGGAAGTCAGTGTGAGGAAATGCTTTCGGAAGGAATGTCAAACTGGCGATGCTCTTGCACACTTATGTGGCCCCTTGCTGAGTGCCTGGTCTACTTCTATGTGTTGAATAATAAATGCATGATGACTGAATGATTGCTATGAATTTGTTCTCAGGACATAGGTGGGGTATGGAATGAAGAATTTATTAGCCCATCTTACAGAGGAGAAGTGAAACAGAGAGAAATTGGCCATCGTTATTATTACTAGTAGGCATTCCCTAAGAGTAATATATACCTCAATGAGCCTTAATAAGAATAAGCTCTGTTTTGCAGAATATTTTCCCGTCAAAGGCCTCCCCAGTGTCCTATGTGGTCATTAACAGTCAAGTAGACTACATGCTTACCTATTCAGACATTCTAGTCATGCCTGGAGACAACACCCTCCCCAATGTGGTGTGCAGAAAGGTGCTCAACTGCCATTTACTTCTTCTGCCTTCGGAAGTTGGTAACTGCATCTCTGATGACTCAGGTGAGAAAAGGTGTGGCATGCTTCATGAAAAATGGATTGGAAGGAAGGTCTTAGTTTTGTTGACAATAACTGACCATTCCTCAGTTATTGGCAGCTTATTTCCTGTTAGATGAGTTTTGCCAATTGCGCTTATCGTCTGAGGAGTTTTCATGGGTGTCTTCTCTCTCTCTGTGGCTCTTAATGCTTTTCTACCAAACCTTATCCATGTGTTCCTGGCCGGGTGGTAAATACTAGTGCAGAACTCAGCCAACCTTCATCCTTGAACAATGATCATTTAACTTATAGGCACTGGAATATTGGCCTATACATCTGGGTTGAAATATAGGATGCTGACCTCAATCTTTTTTTTGGAGCTCACTTCCCACCTGATTGTTTCTGGTTTAGTTAGTCCTTTTGGACACAGCAACTTGGCTACTTACTTCAAATTCACTGTGGCTTCATTCAACCTACAATGAACGACAAAAAATAGAGCCTTTCAGCCAAATGGCATTGGTCATGAAGTATAAGCCATAAATAAACTCTGATGAGTTTGTTTGCTGTCATAGCATAACCTAGCTTCAGCTGATGGCAACTTAAACATGCAAGCAAATAGTTTTCAATGGACAAAAGCAGAGAAGAAGAAGTGAGTAGTGCTCCATGAATTGAGAGAGATTGGTTAGGGGAGATTTCTCAGGGCAATAGCTGAGCTGGGGTACAAAGTGGAGGGCATGAACAGAGATTTGCCAGGTACAAAGTTGGCAAGGAAACTCCAGGACAAGTGATTACAAGTAGAGAATCATGTTGCGTTTGCAAAAATTAAATTATTTTTATAGATATAGAATGAAGTCCAAGTGGGGATGTGGAGGGAGACCTGAAAGGTAGTTAGGACTTAGTTCACATATTTCCACTTGCTTAGCAGAGTCAGTATACTCCTTTTGTCCTGGTGTATTATTAATAGTTTTCCCTTTTTATTCTCAAAGATATCCCAGCGTGGATGAAAAATTATATGGTCACCCTACTTATATGTCATGATTATAAGACGTGTTTTTATTTTAGAGTTGATGAAGTCAACAGGGAGGAGACAAGCTTAGATTTAGGTTATGGAAATAACCCTTTCACAGCCAAGTTTCACAGACACTGCTATATGGCTCTCAATATTCTTTCTACCCTTCTCTAAAAATAAGCACCCTGATGCTCAGCAGACCCAAAAGTATCTAGCTACAAGATTAGCTTCCCTTGCAGTTCTGTATAACCATGTGATTAAGTTTTGGCCAAAGAGATGTAAGTGAGAGTGTTACATAGAACATCTGAAAAGTCTCTTTAAAGAGTCAGAGATACACTTAATTGGATCACAAGTATAGACTCGTAATGTTTGCAATGCAAAGCCATAACCTAGAGGGAATCTAGGTCCTTGATGACTTAATGGAGCCACCAGGGGAATCTTAAACTGCTCCTTTTCAGACATCTTTTATGTGGGAAATAAATAAATTTCTATTTTGTTTAGGCGATGTTATTTCGGATCTTTCTATAAACGCGGCTTAATGAACTGCTAACCTATAGGTCAATTCTTCACCAAGAGTTGTTATCATCAATCCAGCGGGGACACATAAGAAGGAACAATTTTGGCCCTGGTCTCAAAGTCATTCTTTAACCCAACTTTATGAAAGAGTCCCATATTCTGAGATTTATTGGACCCTCATGAATAAAACTGACCATTCTCCATTTGTCTCCTTGGGACTTTCCTCCATTGATTAGAACCTGGAGGAGAGGTCACTCCTTTTAGTCAGAAAGCTCTCCTTAGAAACTTAGCTCTTTGGATTTGGTTTTGTGCATTTTAATAATTCAACTCAAAAAAATCTATTGTACTTGAAAGTGCTTTCTGTTGGCTGTGGAATGATTTTTAATGGGATGGGGGTGGGTATGGAATGCAGGGAAAGCAAAGAGGGATAAGGAAAGGAGCAGATATTTACTTTTGAAGGGACAGCAGTATTCTAAACTAAATGGCTGTCACCAGGAAAGTGGTTTCCTATGGATCCTTTCATGTTTCTATCTATGCCATTGGACTTACTGTGTAAAAAGAGCAAAAGTAAGGAAGTGCTCGCTTTAAGCAAGACTTTTGATCAGAGTAAATATGTGTGTGTGTGTGTATACAGAATTTAATATATACGTATTCAAGCAGCCAAAAGAAGACCTTAATGCAGGCAAGCAGTAAATGTAAAGAAGCAAAAGTGGATCCAGTCAGATTATATATTAAATAAAAGGCAATGAATAAGCACTGAGTGAAATTTTATATGTGCACATTACACCGAACCAGTCAAAGATTCTGACCCTTGGCACTGCAGAAATGATGCAGCCATCTTCTTCGTTCTGATGCTTTCAATAAAATCATTCCCAAGAGAGCTAGGGAAAAATTCTCTCTCTCAATAAAATGTGAAACCGTCAGTATTATGAAAAAGCATACTAATAATTGGATAGTGTTCTGAAGTCACTTTCATAAAGCCTCCCCTTTCGCTTCCCTCCTCAGGTTTTAATATTTCCCAGTGAGTCCATCAGATCACAAGGGTTTTGTTGGAGATAGAAAGTTGCAGCACTGATTGGTGCCCTTGTGAGGTGCAGGTCAACAACGCGCATATCAACAGGGGTAACTTGATGAATAATGCACTGAGTTCCTAAACATGGCCCACCCGTAATGAATATGCTGCTGTAGCCGAATGAAGGGATAAAGCTGGTGCCTGGACCCTCTCCACAGGTCCCGAGTAACAGGAGTCTTCAGTTCAAGTCACACTGAGCTCTACAGATGCTGGGCTACAAGCTAAAGGACTGACAGGAGAGGTGTTGTGATGCCGAAGGAGGAGGCTCTGGAAGGGAAAGTCTTGTCCGTGGCAATGAACCAACACGGGAACGTGGGATTGGCCCAGAATGGTAAAGGCAAGAGAAGTGCGCAGCAGCATCCGAGATGAATGAAAGTTTGCAGTCACAACAATTAGTACCAGTTGACAAGGTCTCTTAGAAACATGTCAGCAGAGGGAGTCCACATATGGTACCTCTTTTACACCTTTCCAAAGTGGGGAGAAGAGTGGGAGGAGAGGAGGGATGTTGACAGTAAACATTCAAGACAAGGGAGGTGAAGAATTTTTTAAAAGCAAACGTGCGAAAGGCAACTCTTCAGTTTCAGGATACGCCAAAGGGAGAGAGCACTGTTGGTCTCACCAGCTGTCAGCCTCGCTGTTCTGTGTTCTGTGCCGCCCCTTTCTGCGCACCGCTGCCCCCACAAGGCAGAGCGTCCATGGCACCGTTCGTTGGGTCACTGATCTGAGCACCTTGACATTTTTGTCTTAGGGCTTTACTGAGGTCTTCCATGATCTTCCACACCCTCCTCTATACCTCACTGGGTCAACTCCGCCATCCCTGAGCTGACCAAGAAATTCATTCAAGGCAGTGCTGAAAATGCACTGTTATGCTCCATCCCACTTCCAACTGATAAAATCAAGCGGAAGCAGATATCCACAATAAGACTGAAAGGGGAGAGGTGGTAAATGTGACACGTGTGTCGGGATGAGGGCAGTCTTGCAATGGCGGAGATGTGGAAACCGTAGACTGTAGACCTAGCGGATATGGGAGAGTTGTAGGCTGCTTTCGTGCTCACGGTTTGAGTCAGCCTCTCCCCAAGAAGTATGGGCCCTCTTCCCATGTTACACTCCCAAGAGCGGGGCCCATCTTGATGTGCTCCAATTTTCTGATATTTTGATGTTCATGATGTTTTCACTAACGCCATTATTTAGATGGGTTTAAAAATAAGACAGTTGTGCTGCAGAAGCTTGGAGTTAGAGAGGAGGAGGAAGAGGTGGGGGGATTTGTGAGAGGAATTGAAACACAAGCCATTTCCTTCTGTCTTCCCAACCGCTGTGCACCAGGAACTATGCACAGTTATTTGCCTGTGATCTGAAGTGTTGGCAACTAGTGAACATGTTAAGCAAAGTACTTTTACATTTTTAAGCCAGTAGTAGGCAATAGTGCGTTCAGATTTCAGATTCCATGTTATTTTATTCCTTCTACTCCTGGGGTCACACAGTCCATTTATTCTTTTCCTTTCAGGTCTCCAGAGTATTATCAAAGTGTATAAACTCTGACTTCTGAAATAATAGTGCTTGGAGGTAATATGTCCTTGAGGGAAGGCTTCAATCAATTCTTCCATTGGAACTACAAGAACTGAAATGATAAACCCCTGAGTAGAAAGCAGGGATGTTTAACATGATCTCCACTTGTTTCAAGGTGCGCTTACCTCTTGCAGAAGAAGACCTGAAAAAGCTCCCCAACTCCTAAACTTTTTTTTTTCCCTTAGTCTTTACTCTTCCTTGTCAGATCTGCAAACCCAACCAAGAAAACCAAAGAGAACAATCTTTTTTCTTAACCTGATCAGAAGACCGATCCATCTACTTGTGTGAAGGAAACCAAAGTGAATGCTGGAAGGAACACAAGGCACATGGCAACATTTGCCTGTTAACCAAGAAGAGACATGGATGTTCCCAGGGAGGAGGGGTTGGAACACAGCCTCTGGTCATCTCCCCCGGTGATAACCGACGCAGAGCATTCTTTTTCACATACGGCCTTAGAAACCAATAGAACAGCCATGAGAGGAAGGTTTTTACACAGATGCCTCTCAAGAAACAGCTGTCCATGTGAGGCATGGGGGAAATGTTTATTTAGTTCCTCCTCCTGCTTGGAGCCTGGAGAAAAAAAGCTTTTCCTGTGCCTTTCCAGGTAACTATAGCTACTCCTGCTTCAGACCCAGCAGAGGGCCATATAGACCTCAGGCTTCTCCTCTGTAAGCCATGGCATTTAGATAAGGGCGGTACTTCTGAAGTTATGTCCTTCAGAGCAGCAGTCCTACTGGACGCCTCGTGGGAAAGGAACACAAAGATTATAGGACTTGGTGGGAAATCAGAGACCTTCTTCTGCTGTGTGACAAAGCCAAACAATTTAGAAAAGTCACTGAAACTTTTAACTTTGGCTTCTTTTTTCTGAAAATGAAGCTGGAAGTTGGAAAGTGAACATTAATTTCTCTAAGGCCCCTTCATCTTTTTGTTAAAGTTTATTAGAGACAGAGAGAGAGTGAGAGATGCAAGTGGGGGAGGGGCAGACAGAGAGAGGGAGACAGAGTATCCCAAGCAGGCTCCTCACTGTCAGCATGGAGACTGACATGGAGCTTGAACTCACAAACTGAGATCATGACCTGAGCCGAAATCAAGCATCAGAAACTTAGCCAACTGAGCCACCCAGGCACCCCAAAGCCCCTTCATCTTTAGATGTTCATGACCAAAATTTTATCATTTGGTCCATATAAACAAGTTTTGTCTTCGTCCTTGAGAATAAAATGCTTTTTCTAAGAAAGATTGGTACCCTCAGTGTATATGTTTGCTTTTTCAGTTCTTCTCACCAAGAAAAACCTGAGCCCAGGAATTCAGAGAATATGTAGGCAGGAGCTGGGTCATTTCAGGGGACAGCAAAACAGCCATCTTGTTTATTACTATAAAATGGAAAATAGGCAATCTACCCACTTCAAGAAATGTTTAGTTAGCTCCTACTGTGTTTGGGGCTCTGAGTCAGTTCTGATAATGCCACGTTGCATTTTCAAAGCACTTTAAATGATTTGCAACGACGTCAACATGAGCTATATTAGAGGATCCTCAGAGAAGTTCTCTGAGGAGGACGACCCAGGAGTATGTCTCCAGTTTTACATGGGGGAGCAGAAGCCCACAGGTATGCGAGAGTCCCCTTGGTCTTGGCCCTGCTGCGTGGCCAAGCCAGGGCTGGACTCCAAATCACTCGGTTCAAATCCACCCTGCTTTCTCCTTTGCTGCCCCCTATTCAGATCACCATTGGATACCTTTCTGGGAGAAGACAGGTTAGAGAACAATGATTTAGCTTCAAGATAAATTTGGGTCAGTCTTACCTATGCCTTTTGTTGCTGCTTTTTATTTATTTATTTATTTATTTATTTATTTTACTTGTTTTTAATTTTTATTTATTTATTTATCTTGGGAGCGCGAGAGAGAGACAGAGAGAGAGAGAACAAGTGGAAGAAGGCCAGAGAGAAGGAGAGACAGACTCCCGAGTAGGCTCCACACCGTCAGCACAGAGCCCGATGCAGGGCTTGAACTCATGAACTGTGAGATCAAGACCTGAGCCGAGATCGAGAGTCAGACACTTAACTGACTGTGCCACCCACGTGCCCTGCTGCTTTTTATTTAAAAAAAAAAAATGTTTATTTTTTTAATTTGTTTGGTTTTTCTAAATAAACGGATCCACTTGAGCAGAGTTTGAATTATTCAACATGGCTTAACTCAAGCCCCAGTGTCCTTGATATCTAAAGATCAAAGAAGTGTGGAATGAGGAGACTTGGAGAATGGAAGGCAGAAAATCCATAGGTAAGGGGGAACGCGGGCAGGGGCCTGCTACAGCTCGCTACTGCCACTTTAGCATTGACACGAGAACTGAACTCATTAGTCTGATAAATATCACAGCCACCCAAAGAAACAGAGGGAGGGTCGGCTTGCCCTGGGGTGACAGACAGAAAACTCAGAGACAGAGGCTTTCTAAAGACATGGGCCATTGATAACAAAGCTGATGATAACGGTTGAGACTTCGGCCTGGCACCCTTGCTGCCTACCACAGACCCCCGCTTCATTTCCGGAAATGTTTTGCTTTCCCTTTAAAAACACTCTGGGCCTTGAAAAAAATGAAATCAAACCGCTTCCCTCTAGGCAGGTGTGTGTGTGGCAGCACACGCGCACACACACACACACACACACACACTCACAGTCATTTAACAAGGATGAGAGGGCACGATCCCAAAGGCTTTCCAACCTCCTGTCCAAGGAGAGTTCCCAGCTAGCCTAATCACTCTGGCAACAGCACACCTGAGCATTTCCCTCTCGGCACAGAGGAGGAGAGAGGGACGCGGAAGCCAGTTCTGTCGGACAAACAGTATCTGAGGCCACTACAGCCAGTACATGCTCTCCCATTTAAGGGGCCTTAACAAGCAAGTTGGGGAAATCATCTCTTCGAAGTTCAGATGTGACTCAGCCACTGCTTTGAAGTAGCTAAGTTGGTAGAGTCTGCTCTCCATCCATTTTTTTTCAAATAATAATAATAAAATTTGAAAATTATGATAATTATGTGTTCTGTACACTGGATAGGGGCAGACTGCTGCGAAGCATATTTTCTAATGTAATTAAGGCTTTCAGCAGATCCCTCCCAACTGCAATTGTTATTTCAAAAGTGAATTAATAAATCATGTCCGGCCTGCTCAGAATAGAAATTTGTCTTGAGTATTCTTGTTGCAACCTGCAAACTGTGATTCAGAGTAGGAAGAGAGAAGCTGGGTAGAGTGTCCATCAGGTTGGCCTGCGTGGAGTTCCAACCTTGGCTAAACTTTTGGGGAGAAGGTTTCCGCTCAGACATCTGGAACCATTTCTAAGCTTTATTGCAAACAATATGCAAATAGTCTTTCCCCTATGTTCACTTATGTTCCCTATGCTAAACTCGAAGCAATTAAATCTGACTCCTGGGTGCCCAGGGGACTCAGATCTCCTGTGGTTTACACAGAGCACTTTAGCTATCATGATGAATTAGTGTAAGGCCTGGTAATGCACCTTTGAGTATGTGAGGCCTTTTAAGGCTCTTGGAGGTCAAGCCTGTGGCTGTATAAAGTACATTTTCCCTTGGCAGAGCAGAGCCTCTGACGGCATGCAAGGTTGTATTTCTCTATTCATCACAGGCTCCAGATTCCGAACGTCCAAACTCACCATTCTGCTTCTCTGGACAGCGGATGTCTCTGGCCTGTGATAATTCAAAGTAAATATTTACCAAGAAGGCCTGGCAGGACGTTTGCATGCTTGGTGAAAGAGTGACATGTCAGTTCCGAAGAGAGGTATCATTTCTCTTTTTGACCAAGCACAGAGAGGGTGCAAAACCGAGGCACAGGCACCACTGATTGGAGATCTCCTCCCTGGACCCAGTAGGTTCTAGCCAGGGGGGATCTCCCTTTCATAGGAGAAGCTGGAAGACAGCATGCATGGCCCAGAGGCCTCCCTGGTCAGCGTGATCTACACAGGTAGGTGATGGAGGGAAGACATACTGAACAGGGCCACAGGGCATGATCCCTCATGATAATCCCACACTCGCTGTTTGGCCTTATGGAAATTTTTATTTCTTTTGGTTATTAATTCCCATGGGTAAGATGAGAGAATTGCAGAACCATTTTGATGCTCTTTTCCAGGAACAAAAAATGGTGGCTCTATTTTGGTCAGCAGTGTATATTTGCTGGTCCGTGCTTCGTGTGCGGTACAGGGAAATGCATCAATTATAGAGACTGAAATCTGTACCACTCTCCGTGCCGTTTCCTCTCCCCAGCTCTGTCAGTATCTCTCTCACCAACCCTCCTTCACTTTCCTAGCTGTGTGAGCTTTGACAATGTCCTTAGCCAATCTGAATCTCTGTTTCCTATCCATCAAGTGGGATGACGGTGGAGCTTAGAGAGAGGTTGTGAGCTTTAAATGGGAAAACACACATGTAGCTCACGATAAGCATTCAGAAAGGGCTAGATATTAACAGTATCTGTAGATTTAGCATTCCCTAGGATCCTCCCTGTACATTCTTGCCTCTGTGTTTTTCATTGTAGTAGTTTCCTACGGCTGCTGTACCACAAACTGAGAGGCTCAAACAACAGAAATACATTGTCTCGCAGTTCTGGAGCCTGGAAGTCTGAGATCAAGGTGTCAGCAGGGCCATGTGTCTGGAAGCACTAGGGAAGGAACCGTTCTGGGCCCCTCTCCTGGCCTCTGGTGTTTCCTTGACTCGAGATAGCAGAACAACAGACCCCACCTGGCATTCTCCCTGTGTGTGTGTGTCTATACCCAAATTTTCCCTTTTTATAAGGATACCAGTTATGTTGGATTAGGCGTCCACCCTACTCCAGTATGACCTCCTCCAACCTATTTGCATCTTTGATGATCCTACTTCCAAATAAGGTCACATTGTGAGGTGCTGAGGATTAGGACTCCAATATTTGAATTTTGGGGATGGGGATGCAATTCAACTTGTAACAGTCACAGTCATAGTTCCTGTCTTTAACCAAACACCTCTCTTAATCTTCTTCCATTTCTAAGCTCCTACTTGCTACTTTGCAACGTGGGTTAATGTCTTAAGCCTTCTCTTTGCATGCCCATCAGGGCTCAGAGAGCCTGGGTTGAAGGCAGGTTGAAGCCTGCCTACATTAGAACAAATGCAATGACCCTCAAGGTCAACCAGAGCTATGAGCTTGAGAAGGTCACAGGAGCTGAGTACAGGGAGTTTATTGAGGTGACACAGGAGAAGATCCCGCAACCTGCAAAGTACCAGAATTCCCTTGATTAGTCATAATACAGGTATGGGAAATGAAGGAAGCTGGACAGCTGCCATCTTCCTGTCTGTATTTAATTAAAATCGGAATCAAGTGCAAAACAGACTCAGAGAGGAAAGCACTGCTTCCTTATACAAATGTTCAGAGGAGGTATTGGTTGGACAGCACTATTTAGTGGGAAAGCCTTCACATCAAATCTCCCTGATGTTTAGCATTAAAGTGTTGATTCTAGGGGCGCCTGGGTGTCGCAGTCGGTTGAGCGTCAGACTTCAGCTCAGGTCACGATCTCGCGGTCCGTGAGTTCGAGCCCCGCGTCCTCTCTGGGCTGATGGCTCGGAGCCTGGAGCCTGTTTCCGATTCTGTGTCTCCCTCTCTCTCTGCCCCTCCCCCATTCATGCTCTGTCTCTCTCTGTCCCAAAAATAAATAAAAAATGTTGAAAAAAAATAAAAAAAATAAAGTGTTGATTCTAGCAGCATCAGAAGCTGCTGACAAGCCATGTGAGAGTCACGTGAGAGCTGGCTGGCCAGCCCTAGTAGAGGCAACTCACAAGATTTAAAAAAAAACAGGAGAGGGGCCTCTAGGTGGCTCAGTCAGTTGAGCATCTGACCTTGGCTCATGTCATGATCTCGCGATTCTTGAGTTCGAGCCCCCGGTTGGTCTCTGTGCTGACAGCTCAGAGCCTAGAACCTGCTTCAGGTTCTGTGTCTCCCTCTTTCTCTGCCCCTCCCCTGCTCTCTCTCTCTCTCTCTCTCTCTCTCTCTCTCAAAAACAAGTAAACATTAAAAAAATAAAAAAACAGGAGGAACATTCACCAGTAGTCAGCCACCTCAGTGGCCTAATGAAGTGTTTTACTTTAAGATCCTGCTTTAAATTAGTGGTTTGTTTCCTAAACGTTTTCTCTAGAAAGTGTATCTATCTATCTATATATTAGACAAAGTATTTAGACAAACTAGATAAATAGATAGATACATAGATGATAGATAGATAGATAGATAGATAGGTGATAGATCATTGTTGATGTTTAAAAAAGATACTGGCTCTTTTATACTCTTAAAAACAAACTTTACTGAAAAATTATGTAAGAGATACCTGCTTTCTCATAGGGCAACATCATTAAATGGTAGCTATCTCACTCAACTCTGGGGAGAGTTGGGGGCAGAGCTGAAAATCCTGTGAGGATGGGGCCAGTCCAATTGGATGTTTAGAGGAAAACCATAATCCACGATCCCTTGGGGGGACACAGTTCTACACCAGCACAAAGTGGAGAAACGCAGCCACTTCTCTGACATGCAGAAACAATGGAGTCTTTCCTGTCTAGTGAAAAGAGATAGAGGCTTAGGGAAGCCTCATAGCAAGTCAAGACCGTTGGGAGAAGTTATATGAGAACAGGTGAGAGACAGTGAATGAGCACTGACTTTAATTTAAAACAAACTCAGAATGAGAGGAAAATGGAAAATATCAGTAGGCTCCTTCAATTATGTTTATGACTTTCTTCCTTTGTTTTTTGAAGTTGATTGATTGAAAACTCCTCTGAGCCATTTAACAAAGCATTACTTACATTAAGCTTGGGAAAAATACCAAAGAGAATAGCACTTTGATTCCACTAATAACCTCTTACCTTATTAAAGTAGAAATTAAAAAAAAATCTAATTACCTCTTTGCCAGACTTCTGACTTATTCATGTTTTGCTTTTTGCCCTGTGTAAAGTGTTTCCTGACATTGATACAAGATGTTTTCAGCTGTATTAATGTAGTGTAAGTTTAGTTGTATGATCAGAAAATCAAAAGCAACAGATAAAAATTCCATTTTTCTCTAAGATAAAAAGATATATTTATTTCTGTCCCAGACAGCATTGTGAGGCTGATATGAGGTCATTCAGAGCCAGACTGGTCCTCTGTGCATTGGAAACCTTGGGTTCCTTCTCAGTTGTTTCTTTGCCATGTAGGGCATTGCTCTCGTGGAAGATTTACACCACATCACACTTCATTCAGCAAGGAGGCAGGGAAGGAGAAAAAGACGAACATCTCCTTTCTTTAAGGACACGTCCTGGGAATTGTATGCCTCACTTTCCCTATGATACAGTTGGTCAACAATTTAGTCACATGGCCACACCTGATTGTTATGGAGACTGGGAGATGTAGTTTTATTTTGGGCAACCATACGGCCAGTTGAAAATCTGGAGGTTTTTCTTTTTTTTATTATAAAAAAAAAATATACAGTGGTAGGGGATGGAGACATCTGCCCTTTCTTTTTTTTCTTTTTTTAATGTTTATTTATTTTTAAGTGAGAGAGAGAGAGAGAGGGAGAGATCCAGTGGGGGAGGGGCAGAGAGAGAGGGGAAGAGAGAGAATCTGAAGCAGGCTCCACACTGTCAGCATGCAGCCCACTGTGAGGCTTGAACTCATGAAACCATGAGGTCATGACCTGAACCGAAATCAAGAGTCAGGCGCTTAACCGACTGAGCCACCCAGGAGCCCCTATCTTTGTTTTAGAGTAGTTTGATTATGATGTTCCTGTGCACATTTTTTCTTTGTATTTATCCTGCTTGGGATCTTCTAAGCTTCTTGATCCTGAAAATGTATGTTTTGTGAAACTTGGAACTTGTCAGCCATTATTTCTTCAAACAGTTTTTGTAGGTCTTTCTTTCCCTCCTGGGGCTCCAATTACATGGGTGTTTGATCTTTTGTTATTACACGCATACCTTGGAGATGTTGCAGGTTTGGTTCCAGACCACTGCAATAAAGCAAGTATCACCACACAGAGAGTCAGATGAATTTTTTGGTTTCCCAGTGCATATAAAAGTTATGTTTACATCATACTGTGGTCTATTAGGTGTGCAGCAGCATTATGTCTAAAAAATGTGCATATCTTAATTAAAAGTACTTCATTGCTAAAAAATGCTAACCATCATCTGAGCTTTCATCAAGTCATAATCACTGATCACAGACCGCCATAACAAATTTAATCCAAATGAAAAAGTTTGAAATATTGCAAGAATTACCAAAATGTGACACGGAGACACGAAGCGAGCAAATACCTTTGGAAAAGTGCCGCCCATAGACCTGCTTGGCGCAGGGTTGCCACAAAACTTGTTTGTAAAAAACACAATAATTTGTGAAGCTCAATAAAGCAAAGTACAATAAAACAAGGTGTGCCTGTACATTACCTGTCCCGGAGACTTCTTATTTTCTAAATCTTTTGTTCTCTCTGTTCTTCAGATTTGATGATTTCGAATCACCTGTCTCCCACTTCATTGACTCTCCTTACTTATCTCCACTCTCCTGCTAAGCCCATCCAATTATATTTTTCTTTCATATATTATAATTTTCCGGCTCTAGAATTTCTGTGTAGTTCCTTTTTAAGTTTTTATATCTCTGCTAAGCTATCCCATATTTTATTAATTATAAGCATATTGTCTTCTTCCTCATGGTGCATAATTATAATTGTCTGTTCCAGAATCCTGGTCATCAAAGGGTTGGTTTCCATGGATTGTCTTTTATCTTAAAAGTGGGTAGGGGCGCCTGGGTGGCGCAGTCGGTTAAGCATCCAACTTCAGCCAGGTCACGATCTCACGGTCTGTGAGTTTGAGCCCCACGTCAGGCTCTGGGCTGATGGCTCAGAGCCTGGAGCCTGTTTCCGATTCTGTGTCTCCCTCTCTCTCTGCCCCTCCCCCATTCATGCTCTGTCTCTCTCTGTCCCAAAAAAAAAATAAATAAATAAACGTTGAAAAAAAAAGTGGGTAATATTTTGAAGTATATTCTGAATGTTGTAAATATTTTGTTACAAAGATGTTGGATTCTGGTATATCACCCCAGAAAGACAAGTTGTTTTCTTTCTCTTAGGAGGTAACTAAGTTGGTCAGCTTCAAGCCAAAAATTCTGTCTCTTGAGCTACATGTCAAATCCCAGTTCAATTCTTTAATATTTACTGGAATCCATTTTACCCAGGTATGGATCAGAGTAAAGCCAGAGATTTGGGCAGATTCTTGGCACAGAAATTGGAGTTCCTTCTCCTTGTCCTCCTTTCTGGGATGGAACCCTACTTTCCAGTTGCTGTGTTTGCCTCGAGCTTTTTCTTCTGTTCCTTTGTGTCAAAAGCCTGAAGGTTTTCTATTAGAGATTTTAGAGTCTTAGTCAGTGCCAGCTGTGATTTGACTGTAATCTAAAAGCCATAAAAATTGGTAAATCAACATGCCATTCTCTTTTTCATAGTGCCATCTCTCACCAGAATCTACCTGCTTTGTTCAATCTCCAATGCCTTTGAGTCATTGTCCGTGAATGTTGTCTGTAGTTTAGACTAGGGGAGCATAGTTATTGGGAGATAACTAGCGTTCTTTACCCACAATATCCTTCCCTACATTTGTGCTTTTTCTATAGAACACTCTTTTGCTTTTGTATCATTCTCAATTTTTTGAAGAAACTTACCACTGAGTGCTTTATAACGGGACACAAAGACTTGCTTTGGGATGCATGTGTTTCCCAAATTTAGTACATAAAACTTCTTAATTTTGAAGTAAAAAATTTGAGTGTTATCTCGTATATTGCAGTGAGATAGCCTAGGAAACACAGTTTCTTTCTATACTATACAATAGTTTAATTGTTTAGATAGAATATACTAGCTGATAATCATACTCTTAGAGTCATAAGGCTCTCTCTGTGATCAGCCTTAATCATCCCTAAAGAATAAAGACTAGAACTCTTGATGTTGCTAACATCGAAATGGTATAAACAGGCTGAGAACAATTATTAGCTTTTCACTTAATGGTATATTATTAATAGTAGTATATCAAACAAATCAGCAAGAGAGCATTGATTGCCTACTAGGTATTGAACACTGTGTTATATTAGTATAAGTACCTGTGTTACTGTATTGTCACTCTGAAAAAAAATCTACATTCTTCTTTGATAAATTGACAATATGTTTTTAACCTGCAACCATAAAGGGTCTAATCTATTATAAATTTCAATTTTCAGGACTAAAAGCACAATCTAGTACTTTGTGTGGTACTTGCATATTTCCCAGAGAGCTTCCTTCCTTCCTTTCTTCATTCTTTCCTTCCTTCCTTCGCCTTCTTATGAGGGCTGCAAGGGTATGCAAGCGGAAGTGTGAAGCTCATTTTCATAAGAGATATAAATCTGAGAGCTAAAAATGAAAAGAAATCTCTTCTGGTGGAATGTTTCTATTTTACTATAGATTTAAGAGCCTGTCTCTATCCTGGTGGGATTACTCCAAAATATGAACAATTGAAGTAAAAATTATTAAATTTATTTCAGAGAAAAATAGTAGAGCACTTAAGAGAGAACAAGAACTAAAACACAGGTATAAAAAATATAGATCAAGAAATACATCTCTGTTTTTCTGATGCTTTTAGACCAATGCTAATCCAACATTAGAAACTAGAGGGCTGTTAACACCTGTAAGGTACTCAGAAAACTATAGGTTCAACAAGAAATGTGTGAGTAGCTAAATGAATAAATAGGAATCTGAAAATTTTAAATGTTAAAAAAGTACCCATTTTCAAAGAGAAATGGGACCTACTGCATTCAAAGATAGCCTTTTATTGGGCATCATCGAGATATGAGTTCTTCTCATTAATAGGAATTTAAACCATAGATTTTTAAAAGATTGTTTTTGTTTCATTTTCTTTTAATTTTTTAAACATCTATTCATTTTTGAAAGAGTGAGACACAGCGTTAGCGGGGGGAGGGGCAGAGAGAGAGACACAGAATCCAAAACAGCCTCCAGGTTCTGAGGTGTCAGCACGGAGCTCAACATGGGGCGCGAACTCACGAACCATGAGATCGTGACCTGAGCTGAAGTCAGACGCCCAACCAACTGAGCCACCCAGGAGCCCTGGTTTGTTTTATTTTAATTCCAGTGTAGTTAACATACAGTGCTATATTAGTTTCAGGTGGACAGTATAGTGATTCAACAATTCTATACATTACTCAGTGCTCATCATGATAAGTGTACTCTTAATCCCCTTCACCTATTTCACCCGTACCTTCACCCACCTCCCCCTTGGTAAACACCAGTTTGTTCTCTGCAGTTAAGGGTCTGGTCTTGGTTTGTCTCTTTTCTTCTTGATTTTTCAACGATTTTTAAACCAACGGAATGGCTAGCAAAAAAAAAAAAAAGAGGTTTATTACTTATTCATGACTTGAAAGTATTTCTTGACCTTGTAACATCAATGATCACTCTCCTGAGAGGCCAGATAGCAGAGTAGTTAAGAGCCAGGATATTAGATCCTCTTTTGCCAATTGTAAGCTCTGTTATTTAAGACAAATTACTTATAAACTTAGTGCCTTAGGGTTTTTTCCTCTGTAAAATGGGTTTAATAAGCCTATTCCATTGGGTTCCTATGAGAAGCAAATTATTTAGTAAATATAAAGAAGTAACCATTCCCATTACAATAAATGATACTAGAGCTGGACATTTGGGTACTTTTGTTTTAATATTCTGGAACTCCATTTAATAATTGGAAACCAATTTGCCAATGAACTTCATATATTGAAAAAAATTTTTAAACACAAAAAATAAAAAAAAAAATTATTACACTGGGGCATCTGGATGGCTCAATCCATTAAGCGACGGACTCTCGGTTTAGGCTCAGGTCATGATCTCATGGTTTGAGAGTTTAAGCCTTGCCTCGGACTCAGTGCTGTCAATGCAGAGACTGCTTCAGATTCTCTCTCTCTCCCTCTCTGTCCCTCCCTTGCTTGTTCTCTCTCTCTCTTTCTTTCTCTCTCTCAAAATAAATAAATAAGCTTTAAAAAATCTTCTTACACTAATATTGGTTAACATATGTAGAATTCGTATAATGTGGATGGCAAACCATTTATCTGTAGGTTAGTTCTAATCTTTTCTCCATCATCAATTGGCTGTATGTCTGTGGGCAAGACCCTTTTCATAACATGAGGCATTCAGATTCCTCATCTATAAAATACTGAACCTAAAGTTACTAAAGGTAGTAGGTTTGTGTTTTGTTCACCAGGGCTTAGTGCAGTGCCCGAAATGTTAGTATTATTAAATAATGGTCGTTGAAATAAAAAAACAATAGCATTTTACCTGCATGAATATGAAACATCAAATGAGATGCTCTCTAGAGAGCCCCTGAAATTCTAAGATTCATGACTACTTATTAGACATTTCTAATGGATAGAAATTAAATTTGACTATTGTATTTTAAATGATGATAATTTTCAAAATATAATGTGTTAGCCTTTACCAACCAACCATCAGTTGATGAGCATTAAATTATTTTCTGGTATAAGAGATAGGTCTCAAATGACATGGAATCCTTGCCTGGTCATAGCTAAATACAAAGGTGCATTTTTCTGGTGCAGGAACATGGTCTTTTCTACTGCAGATCTAATAAGTTCAAACAAGATTTTAATGTCGTTCATGTTGCATCTTCAGAGCATGGCATGCTGGTCCCTGGCGCAGGGAATACTGTGTCTCTTAGCCATCATGGACTTCCAGAAAGGAACAAATCTCCTGTACCTAGTGAATAATGTGCTTCATATGCATGTATGTGTTCAAACACATACATATACACACACATTTCTAGTCAATGGGTAAACAAACATGCAAGAGGACTCACTCTCTTTTCTAGAAAAAATGTGAAATTACTCATTCTCTAAGATTGAATGATCCTCTAAATGATTCCAAGACCTAAGAGAGATCTGAGAGGCAGCCATAGAGCCACTTCCTATACAATAAGATACTCTAAATAGTGCTGTTTTATTTATTTTTTGAAATTGTTTTCAACATTTATTTATTTTTGAGAGAAAGAAAGAGAAAGAGAGAGAGAGAGAGAGAGAGAGAGGGGTGGGAGGGGCAGAGAGAGAGAGGGAGACACAGAATCCAAAGCAGGCTCAGGTTCTGGGCTGTCAGCACAGAGCCGGACACGGGGCTCAAACCCATGAACAGTGAGATCGTGACCTGAGCCCAAGTCGGATGCTTAACTGACCGAGATACCTAGACGCCCCTAAATAGTCCTTTTATACATTGGCACTATATTAAAATACATTGACAACTATTAGAAGACTTAAGGGTCTTAACAGAATCATTACTTCTAACCACCTGATCGGGAACATGACTAAATAAATGGAAGGGTGCAACTTGTGGTGATTTTCTTGCTCATCTGAGCACCTATTCATTTGTTTACTCATTTACTGATACATTCAACCATTTGTTGTTTACTTATTATTCTACCCATCCATTTCCTCAAATTATGAAATGGATATAACATCGTCCTTTCCTCATGCCCTTAAGAAGTTAACAGAATATTAGAAAAGGGAGACAATGTGGGTATGTGATTTTCCTAAAGTTTTAATGAGTACCTCTAGCTAAAGTCCAGATGCTTCTCTGTGAAGTCATTAAAGTATGATATAGATGTTTATCTCTTAAATTGGAAAGATGTTAACACAGTGAAACAAAAATATACATTACCATAGCTTTTCTATATGGTTGGATTAAATTTTCTTTTTGCTTCTCAGCATTTTGAACTATTCAAATTTTTTTAAACATCACCTTAATTTTTTAAAAAAGTATTTTCATTAAAGATGGAGCCATAATTTTGTGCCTCAACATATATTTTCCATTTTAAATACATAAATAAATAAATAAGCCTACCCCCTTAATAGATATATCATTTGTAAATGATACATCTGATAAGGGGTTGATTTCTAAAAAGTATAAGGAACATACAACTCAACACCAAAATAAATAAATAAGTAAATAATCTGAGTAAAATGGGCAAAGGACATGAATCGACATTTTTCCAAAGAAGATACACATATAGCTAACAGATACATGAGAAGATGATCGACATCACTGACTATCAGAGAAATGCAAATACAAACCTTAATGAAATATCACCTCACACCTATCACAGTGACTAGAATCAAAAACACAAGAAATAACAAGTGTTGGCAAGGATGTGGAGAAAAGGGAACCCTCGTACATTGTCAGTGGGAATGTAAATTGGTGCAGCCACTATGGAAAACAGTCTGGATGCTCCTCAAAAAATTAAAAATAAAAATATATGATCCAGTAATTCCACTATTGGCTATTTACCCAAAGAAAACAAAAACACTAATCTAAAAAGAAATATGCACCCTTATGTTTATTGCAGCATATTTATGAAGCCAACATATGGAAACAACCTAAGAGTCCATCAATAGATGAATGGGTAAAGAAGATGTTCTAATGGACAATAGGATATTACTTAACCTTTGAAAAGAATGAAATCTTGTCACTTGCAACAACACAGATGGACCTAGATGGTATTAGGCTAAGTGAAATAAGTCAGACAGAGAAAGACAAAACACTATATGACTTCTCTTATATGTAGAATCTAAAAAGCAAAACAAAACAAACAAATAAAAGCAAAAACAGACCCATAAATACAGAGAACAAACTGATGGTTGCCAGAGAGGGGAGGGATGGGGGGGCGCAAAAATGGGTTAAGGAAGTGGGAGAATCAGGCTTCCACTTATGGAATGTATGTCATTGGGTTAAAAGGTACAGCATAAGGAATACAGGCAGTGGTATTGCATAGTGTATGGTGACAGATGGTAGCTGCACTTGTTCCGAGCATAGCATAATGTATAGAGTTATGGAACCATTATGTTGAACACTTGAAACCAATGTATCATTGTGTGTCAACTACACTTCAGTTAAAAGAAACACTGTACTTATACAAACACAAATAAATCAATCATAAAAAGATGTTCATCATCATTACTCATTAGAAAAATGCACATTAAAATGACAATATGCTACACCCGTTAGAATGACTAAAATTAAAAATACCAACTGATGATAAAGGTGTTAAGCAGTTGGAACTGTCATATGTTAATAAATAAAATAATAAATAAATAATTAAATGAACAAATCTTAAATGTTCCCATAAAGATGAGTAATGTTACCCAGAGGAGATGATAGATGTTTTGGTTTTGGTTTTGATTTTTTGTACAGTAGGCTTTTGAGAAGCCAAAAGACAATGGATTCTTAGTTTCAATGAACTGACTGAAATTAACTATCAACCCTAAAATTTTATGCCTAGCTATACTATCTTTCAAAAATATGGACAAAATAAATACATTTTGAGACACATAAAAATGAAGGGTGCTTTTTTCCACACAGGTCTCCATTAAAAGAATGAATAAACATATGTTTCTTCAAAAATAAAATAAAACATTCCAAAAGACAGGTTCAGGGGCAAAATTAAATTGTGAAAAGCACAGAAATTGATTCAAGTGAACACATAATTTAAGTCTCTATTGGTTGCCTTTTCAAGCCCTTATTTTTAAGTTCATATAAGCAAAGTTATGACTTCAGAAAATAAAACCAGGAAGAGAGAAATGTTTGGTGGTAACTAGATGGTGCTAATATTAGACTATTTAGGACAAAAGTAGAAAAAATGAGTTGCTGTAGATATATTTTAAAAAATTTAGTCACATAATATGTTAAAAAACTAAGTGAATTGAAATGTAATGCATATACTCCAAATCAACAAAGAAATTAGATGGTGATGGTTGGAGAGGAGTATAAAGAACTTCAATTTAAAAGAAGGTTGAGGGACACCTGGGTGGCTCAGTTGGTTAAGCCTCTCTTGATTTCAGCTTAGGTCATGATTTCAACGGTTCAGGAGTTTGAGCCCTGCATTTGGCTCCGTGCTGATAGTACGGAGTCTGCTTGGGATTCTCTCTCTCTCCCTCTCCCCACCACTCACCGCTGGTGTGCTTTCTCTTTCTTTCAAAGTAAATAAACTTTAAAAAAAAAATAAAAGAAGTTTAAAATGAAGAAAAGGAGGATAGTAAACAAAAATGAAGTATGATGGTAGATATAACCAAAAATATATCAGTAAACACAGTAAATGAAAATGATATGTACAAATGCACAGTAAGTACAGAAACACCTGCATTAAAATATAGAGATTATTAGGGGTGCCTGGGTGGCTCAGTCAGTAAAGCATCAGACTTCGGCTCAGGTCATGATCTCACAGTGTGTGAGTTTGAGCCCCGCGTCAGGCTCTGTGCTGACAGCTCAGAACCTGCAGTCTGCTTCAGCCTGCTTCTCTCTCTGTTGCTTCCCTGCTCACACTGTCTCTCTCTCAAAAATAAATAAACATTAAAAATGTTTTTTTAAATATAGAGATTTTCAGATTAGGTTAAACAGATAAAGTTCTATGTTACATAAAGGAGATCTCCTAAACAAAGTCACATTAAAAGGTTAAAAAGAAAGAAAAGAAAAAATATATACACAGTGTAAATACTCCCTAAAAAGAAGGTGGTAGCAATAGTAATATAAGACAAAATGAAGTTTAAGGAAAAAAGCTCTAATGGGATTAAGAGGCCACATATTAATGATGAGGAATCCACCAGAAGATACAGGAACCACGAAGTCTATTCACCTAACAGCATAGCCAAGAACTCTGCAAAAGAAAAAAAAAAAATACTAAAGTCACAGACACACAGCACAGTGTCTTCTGTCTAGCCAGGCTCTTGGCCCAATGCAAAAAGGTCTCAGAGTCAGCAGGAACCAGCTTGTGGAACCTTTAACCTGTGATGAGTGTGGATATGGGAACTGCAAGGAAAGAAAATATTTTCAGCCTGATCCTTCTGGGTAAAATCTGTTCTCCAAGACAGCCTAGGGTTGGGGTATGAAGAAAGAAACAGAGAGAAAGAAAAAGAGAGGAGGGAAGAAGGAGAAAAGGGAGGTGGATCATGGGAGCAGATGCAAACAGACTTTTCCTAACACGTCTTAAACATGCTGTTCTAACCCCATGCTAGTGCATCCTCTCATAAAGGTGAATTTATCCCTGCTGAAGAGAACAGCTGAGAGTTAGGTGATGTCTGGCTGGGGAAAGCATGAAATATTTAATCAGGACATGCCTGGTATTGGATACAACTCATCACACTCTTGGCCTCGCCAGATGTTCATTTGCCTTTCCGTTGCCCTTCTCTCCATCTAAGCTGCATTCAGTTAAAGGTGTCTTCGAAATGCAGGCTCTCAGGCATTAGCTACAGACTGTCACGTTTGGTAAAATACATGCAGAATGTATGATTGGCCTTCTTCCACTGAAGTTCAAGGCCCCTGCTACAACAATACTGCCCAGACCAATTTCAGAGTCCCTTCAAGTTTGCTTTATAAACTATCACATCAAAGAAAAATAGACAACTCAGCTGAAAATGAAATCAAAGCTGGCCTGGAACAGAGATATGGACTTGGAAGGTCAAGCTGATATTAAGCCAGCAGATGAGTTTGGTTTCTAGAGAGCAGAGGTGGGTATCACTGTGTTTTGGGGACTGAGTATCTATGTACAGAATACATAGGTCTCTTTCTCAACTACCTTGAGATGTCCAGGCACACAAATAAATGCCCTGATAAACTCCAGACATTGTCAAGATACCAAAGTAACAGCACTACAGAGAAATGGAACCCACAAACATTTGGACGGGCCTGGCCAGGACACTTCAGTGAGAAAAAAATGCTCCACTTTATAAATAAGGAAATCGAAGCCCAGAGAAGTTAAATGACTTATTCAAAGACACTCAAACTGGTTGGATAATAATAGACCTAGGGCCAGAACGCCAAGATTATGGCTCTTTTTCTGAATAACTGATGGAATCTCCTAACTCATAAAAGTGGCCAATGGGGGGAAAAATCATTATAATGCAGTTTGTTAATTTGGCTGATTGTCAGAAAGACATTCAGGTAATGATTAGACTAGACTCATTTGATGCACAGACCCATCACGTCCTTTCTCCTGTACATGTGAGAGACCAAGGAACGAGTGCATGCTGAGGTTAAGCGCTCCATCTAAATAGAATTCATTATGTCAATAAAGCAGTTGGCTAATGGTTTTAGGTTTGAAATGATGCCTTTTGAACTTTATAAGTAGCTTTAGCAACTGATTCAAAAGACCCTCGGTAGCATTTAAGAGTTAAAC